>NW_027362033.1:3110000-4565000 GCF_039654945.1 Dendrobates tinctorius | reverse complement strand
TATACTGTGTACTGCCCCCTCCTGTGTATATACGGTGTACTGTCCCCTCCTGTATATATATACTGTGTACTGCCCCCTCCTGTATATATATACTGTGTACTGTCCCCTCCTGTGTATATATACTGTGTACTGCCCCCTCCTGTGTATATATACCGTGTACTGCCCCCTCCTGTGTATATATACTGTGTACTGTCCCCTCCTGTGTATATATACCGTGTACTGCCCCCTCCTGTGTATATATACTGTGTACTGTCCCCTCCTGTGTGTATATATACCGTGTACTGCCCCCTCCTGTGTGTATATACTGTGTACTGCCCCCTCCTGTGTATATACGGTGTACTGTCCCCTCCTGTATATATATACTGTGTACTGCCCCCTCCTGTATATATATACTGTGTACTGTCCCCTCCTGTGTATATATACCGTGTACTGTCCCCTCCTGTGTATATATACTGTGTACTGCCCCCTCCTGTGTGTATATACTGTGTACTGCCCCCTCCTGTGTATATATACTGTGTACTGTCCCCTCCTGTGTATATATACCGTGTACTGTCCCCTCCTGTGTGTATATACTGTGTACTGTCCCCTCCTGTGTATATATACCGTGTACTGCCCCCTCCTGTGTATATATACTGTGTACTGTCCCCTCCTGTGTGTATATATACCGTGTACTGCCCCCTCCTGTGTGTATATACTGTGTACTGCCCCCTCCTGTGTATATACGGTGTACTGTCCCCTCCTGTATATATATACTGTGTACTGCCCCCTCCTGTATATATATACTGTGTACTGTCCCCTCCTGTGTATATATACCGTGTACTGTCCCCTCCTGTGTATATATACTGTGTACTGCCCCCTCCTGTGTGTATATACTGTGTACTGCCCCCTCCTGTGTATATATACTGTGTACTGTCCCCTCCTGTGTATATATACCGTGTACTGTCCCCTCCTGTGTGTATATACTGTGTACTGCCCCCTCCTGTGTATATACTGTGTACTGCCCCCTCCTGTGTATATACCGTGTACTGTCCCCTCCTGTGTGTATATACTGTGTACTGCCCCCTCCTGTGTATATATACTGTGTACTGTCCCCTCCTGTGTATATATACCGTGTACTGTCCCCTCCTGTGTGTATATACTGTGTACTGCCCCCTCCTGTGTATATACTGTGTACTGCCCCCTCCTGTGTATATACCGTGTACTGTCCCCTCCTGTATATATATACTGTGTACTGCCCCCTCCTGTATATATATACTGTGTACTGTCCCCTCCTGTGTATATATACCGTGTACTGTCCCCTCCTGTGTGTATATACTGTGTACTGCCCCCTCCTGTGTATATACTGTGTACTGCCCCCTCCTGTGTATATACCGTGTACTGTCCCCTCCTGTATATATATACTGTGTACTGCCCCCTCCTGTATATATATATATACCGTGTACTGTCCCCTCCTGTATATATATACCGTGTACTGTCCCCTCCTGTGTGTATATACTGTGTACTGCCCCCTCCTGTATATATATACTGTGTACTGCCCCCTCCTGTGTATATATACCGTGTACTGTCCCCTCCTGTGTATATATACTGTGTACTGCCCCCTCCTGTATATATATACTGTGTACTGCCCCCTCCTGTATATATATACTGTGTACTGCCCCCTCCTGTATATATATACTGTGTACTGCCCCCTCCTGTATATATATATACTGTGTACTGCCCCCTCCTGTATATATATACTGTGTACTGTCCCCTCCTGTGTATATATACCGTGTACTGTCCCCTCCTGTGTGTATATACTGTGTACTGCCCCCTCCTGTGTATATACTGTGTACTGCCCCCTCCTGTGTATATACCGTGTACTGTCCCCTCCTGTGTATATATACCGTGTACTGTCCCCTCCTGTATATATATACTGTGTACTGCCCCCTCCTGTATATATATACCGTGTACTGTCCCCTCCTGTGTATATATACTGTGTACTGTCCCCTCCTGTGTGTATATACTGTGTACTGCCCCCTCCTGTGTATATACTGTGTACTGCCCCCTCCTGTGTATATACTGTGTACTGCCCCCTCCTGTGTATATACTGTGTACTGCCCCCTCCTGTATATATATACCGTGTACTGCCCCCTCCTGTGTATATATACCGTGTACTGCCCCCTCCTGTGTGTATATACCGTGTACTGTCCCCTCCTGTGTGTATATACCGTGTACTGTCCCCTCCTGTGTATATATACCGTGTACTGTCCCCTCCTGTGTGTATATACTGTGTACTGCCCCCTCCTGTGTATATACCGTGTACTGTCCCCTCCTGTGTGTATATACTGTGTACTGCCCCCTCCTGTGTATATACTGTGTACTGCCCCCTCCTGTATATATATACCGTGTACTGCCCCCTCCTGTGTATATATACTGTGTACTGCCCCCTCCTGTGTATATATACTGTGTACTGCCCCCTCCTGTATATATATACCGTGTACTGTCCCCTCCTGTATATATATATCGTGTACTGTCCCCTCCTGTGTATATATACTGTGTACTGCCCCCTCCTGTATATATATACTGTGTACTGCCCCCTCCTGTATATATATACCGTGTACTGTCCCCTCCTGTATATATATATCGTGTACTGTCCCCTCCTGTGTATATATACTGTGTACTGCCCCCTCCTGTATATATATACTGTGTACTGCCCCCTCCTGTGTATATATACCGTGTACTGTCCCCTCCTGTGTATATATACTGTGTACTGTCCCCTCCTGTGTGTATATACTGTGTACTGTCCCCTCCTGTGTATATATACTGTGTACTGTCCCCTCCTGTGTGTATATACTGTGTACTGCCCCCTCCTGTGTATATACTGTGTACTGCCCCCTCCTGTATATATATACTGTGTACTGCCCCCTCCTGTATATATATACCGTGTACTGTCCCCTCCTGTGTATATATACTGTGTACTGTCCCCTCCTGTGTGTATATACTGTGTACTGTCCCCTCCTGTATATATATACCGTGTACTGCCCCCTCCTGTGTATATATACCGTGTACTGCCCCCTCCTGTGTATATACCGTGTACTGCCCCCTCCTGTATATATATACCGTGTACTGCCCCCTCCTGTATATATATACCGTGTACTGTCCCCTCCTGTGTATATACCGTGTACTGCCCCCTCCTGTATATATACTGTTTACTGCCCCCTCCTGTATATATATACTGTGTACTGCCCCCTCCTGTGTGTATATACTGTGTACTGTCCCCTCCTGTGTATATATACCGTGTACTGCCCCCTCCTGTATATATATACTGTGTACTGCCCCCTCCTGTATATATATATATACTGTGTACTGCCCCCTCCTGTGTATATATACTGTGTACTGTCCCCTCCTGTGTATATATACTGTGTACTGCCCCCTCCTGTATATATATACTGTGTACTGCCCCCTCCTGTGTATATATACCGTGTACTGCCCCCTCCTGTGTATATATACCGTGTACTGCCCCCTCCTGTGTATATATACTGTGTACTGCCCCCTCCTGTATATATATACTGTGTACTGCCCCCTCCTGTGTATATATACCGTGTACTGCCCCCTCCTGTGTATATATACCGTGTACTGCCCCCTCCTGTGTATATATACTGTGTACTGTCCCCTCCTGTGTGTATATATACCGTGTACTGCCCCCTCCTGTGTGTATATACTGTGTACTGCCCCCTCCTGTGTATATACGGTGTACTGTCCCCTCCTGTATATATATACTGTGTACTGCCCCCTCCTGTATATATATACTGTGTACTGTCCCCTCCTGTGTATATATACCGTGTACTGTCCCCTCCTGTGTATATATACTGTGTACTGCCCCCTCCTGTGTATATATACCGTGTACTGCCCCCTCCTGTGTGTATATACTGTGTACTGCCCCCTCCTGTGTATATATACTGTGTACTGTCCCCTCCTGTGTATATATACCGTGTACTGTCCCCTCCTGTGTATATATACTGTGTACTGCCCCCTCCTGTGTATATATACTGTGTACTGTCCCCTCCTGTGTATATATACCGTGTACTGTCCCCTCCTGTGTATATATACTGTGTACTGCCCCCTCCTGTGTATATATACTGTGTACTGTCCCCTCCTGTGTATATATACCGTGTACTGCCCCCTCCTGTGTATATATACTGTGTACTGCCCCCTCCTGTGTATATACTGTGTACTGCCCCCTCCTGTGTATATACCGTGTACTGTCCCCTCCTGTATATATATACTGTGTACTGCCCCCTCCTGTATATATATACTGTGTTCTGTCCCCTCCTGTGTATATATACCGTGTACTGTCCCCTCCTGTGTGTATATACTGTGTACTGCCCCCTCCTGTGTATATACTGTGTACTGCCCCCTCCTGTGTATATACCGTGTACTGTCCCCTCCTGTATATATATACTGTGTACTGCCCCCTCCTGTATATATATATATATACCGTGTACTGTCCCCTCCTGTATATATATACCGTGTACTGTCCCCTCCTGTGTGTATATACTGTGTACTGCCCCCTCCTGTATATATATACTGTGTACTGCCCCCTCCTGTGTATATATACCGTGTACTGTCCCCTCCTGTGTATATATACTGTGTACTGCCCCCTCCTGTATATATATACTGTGTACTGCCCCCTCCTGTATATATATACTGTGTACTGCCCCCTCCTGTATATATATACTGTGTACTGCCCCCTCCTGTATATATATACTGTGTACTGCCCCCTCCTGTATATATATACTGTGTACTGTCCCCTCCTGTGTATATATACCGTGTACTGTCCCCTCCTGTGTGTATATACTGTGTACTGCCCCCTCCTGTGTATATACTGTGTACTGCCCCCTCCTGTGTATATATACCGTGTACTGCCCCCTCCTGTGTATATATATACTGTGTACTGCCCCCTCCTGTGTATATATACCGTGTACTGCCCCCTCCTGTATATATATACTGTGTACTGCCCCCTCCTGTGTATATATATACTGTGTACTGCCCCCTCCTGTATATATATATACTGTGTACTGCCCCCTCCTGTATATATATACTGTGTACTGCCCCCTCCTGTATATATATACTGTGTACTGCCCCCTCCTGTATATATATACTGTGTACTGTCCCCTCCTGTGTATATATACCGTGTACTGTCCCCTCCTGTGTGTATATACTGTGTACTGCCCCCTCCTGTGTATATACTGTGTACTGCCCCCTCCTGTGTATATATACCGTGTACTGCCCCCTCCTGTGTATATATATACTGTGTACTGCCCCCTCCTGTGTATATACTGTGTACTGTCCCCTCCTGTGTATATATACCGTGTACTGTCCCCTCCTGTATATATATACTGTGTACTGTCCCCTCCTGTGTGTATATACTGTGTACTGCCCCCTCCTGTGTATATACTGTGTACTGCCCCCTCCTGTGTATATACTGTGTACTGCCCCCTCCTGTGTATATACTGTGTACTGCCCCCTCCTGTATATATATACCGTGTACTGTCCCCTCCTGTGTATATATACTGTGTACTGTCCCCTCCTGTGTGTATATACTGTGTACTGCCCCCTCCTGTGTATATACTGTGTACTGCCCCCTCCTGTGTATATACTGTGTACTGCCCCCTCCTGTGTATATACTGTGTACTGCCCCCTCCTGTATATATATACCGTGTACTGCCCCCTCCTGTGTATATATACCGTGTACTGCCCCCTCCTGTGTGTATATACCGTGTACTGTCCCCTCCTGTGTGTATATACCGTGTACTGTCCCCTCCTGTGTATATATACCGTGTACTGTCCCCTCCTGTGTGTATATACTGTGTACTGCCCCCTCCTGTGTATATACTGTGTACTGCCCCCTCCTGTATATATATACCGTGTACTGCCCCCTCCTGTGTATATATATACTGTGTACTGCCCCCTCCTGTGTATATATACCGTGTACTGCCCCCTCCTGTGTGTATATACCGTGTACTGTCCCCTCCTGTGTGTATATACCGTGTACTGCCCCCTCCTGTGTGTATATACCGTGTACTGTCCCCTCCTGTGTGTATATACCGTGTACTGTCCCCTCCTGTGTATATATACCGTGTACTGCCCCCTCCTGTGTGTATATACTGTGTACTGTCCCCTCCTGTGTGTATATACCGTGTACTGCCCCCTCCTGTGTGTATATACCGTGTACTGTCCCCTCCTGTGTGTATATACCGTGTACTGTCCCCTCCTGTGTATATATACCGTGTACTGTCCCCTCCTGTGTGTATATACTGTGTACTGCCCCCTCCTGTGTATATACTGTGTACTGCCCCCTCCTGTGTATATACTGTGTACTGCCCCCTCCTGTATATATATATACTGTGTACTGCCCCCTCCTGTGTATATATACCGTGTACTGCCCCCTCCTGTGTGTATATACCGTGTACTGTCCCCTCCTGTGTGTATATACCGTGTACTGTCCCCTCCTGTGTATATATACCGTGTACTGTCCCCTCCTGTGTGTATATACTGTGTACTGCCCCCTCCTGTGTATATACTGTGTACTGCCCCCTCCTGTATATATATATACCGTGTACTGCCCCCTCCTGTGTATATATACTGTGTACTGCCCCCTCCTGTGTATATATACCGTGTACTGCCCCCTCCTGTGTATATACTGTGTACTGCCCCCTCCTGTATATATATATATACTGTGTACTGCCCCCTCCTGGGTATATACTGTGTACTGCCCCCTCCTGTATATATATACTGTGTACTGCCCCCTCCTGTGTATATACTGTGTACTGCCCCCTCCTGTATATATATATATATATATATATACTGTGTACTGCCCCCTCCTGGGTATATACTGTGTACTGCCCCCTCCTGTATATATATACCGTGTACTGCCCCCTCCTGTGTATATACTGTGTACTGCCCCCTCCTGTATATATATACTGTGTACTGCCCCCTCCTGTGTATATACTGTGTACTGCCCCCTCCTGTATATATATACCGTGTACTGTCCCCTCCTGTGTATATATACCGTGTACTGCCCCCTCCTGTGTGTATATACCGTGTACTGTCCCCTCCTGTGTATATATACCGTGTACTGTCCCCTCCTGTGTGTATATACTGTGTACTGCCCCCTCCTGTGTATATACTGTGTACTGCCCCCTCCTGTATATATATACCGTGTACTGCCCCCTCCTGTGTATATATATATACTGTGTACTGCCCCCTCCTGTGTATATACTGTGTACTGCCCCCTCCTGTATATATATATATATACTGTGTACTGCCCCCTCCTGGGTATATATACCGTGTACTGCCCCCTCCTGTGTATATATACCGTGTACTGCCCCCTCCTTTATATATATACTGTGTACTGCCCCCTCCTGTATATATATATATATACCGTGTACTGCCCCCTCCTGTATATATATACCGTGTACTGCCCCCTCCTGGGTATATATACTGTGTACTGCCCCCTCCTGTATATATATACTGTGTACTGCCCCCTCCTGTATATATATACTGTGTACTGCCCCCTCCTGTATATATATACTGTGTACTGCCCCCTCCTGTATATATATACTGTGTACTGCCCCCTCCTGTATATATATATACTGTGTACTGCCCCCTCCTGTATATATATACTGTGTACTGCCCCCTCCTGTATATATATACCGTGTACTGCCCCCTCCTGTATATATATACTGTGTACTGCCCCCTCCTGGGTATATATAATGTGTACTGCCCCCTCCTGTATATATATACTGTGTACTGCCCCCTCCTGTGTATATATATACTGTGTACTGCCCCCTCCTGTGTATATATATACTGTGTACTGCCCCCTCCTGTGTATATATATACTGTGTACTGCCCCCTCCTGTATATATATACCGTGTACTGTCCCCTCCTGGGTATATATACTGTGTACTGCCCCCTCCTGTATATATATACCGTGTACTGCCCCCTCCTGTATATATATACCGTGTACTGCCCCCTCCTGGGTATATATACTGTGTACTGCCCCCTCCTGTATATATATACCGTGTACTGCCCCCTCCTGTATATATATATACTGTGTACTGCCCCCTCCTGTATATATATACTGTGTACTGCCCCCTCCTGTATATATATACCGTGTACTGCCCCCTCCTGTATATATATATACTGTGTACTGCCCCCTCCTGGGTATATATACCGTGTACTGTCCCCTCCTGTATATATACCGTGTACTGCCCCCTCCTGTATATATATACCGTGTACTGTCCCCTCCTGGGTATATATACTGTGTACTGCCCCCTCCTGTATATATATACCGTGTACTGCCCCCTCCTGTATATATATACCGTGTACTGCCCCCTCCTGGGTATATATACTGTGTACTGCCCCCTCCTGTATATATATACCGTGTACTGCCCCCTCCTGTGTATATATACTGTGTACTGTCCCCTCCTGTATATATACCGTGTACTGCCCCCTCCTGTATATATATACCGTGTACTGTCCCCTCCTGGGTATATATACTGTGTACTGCCCCCTCCTGGGTATATATACCGTGTACTGTCCCCTCCTGGGTATATATACCGTGTACTGCCCCCTCCTGGGTATATATACCGTGTACTGTCCCCTCCTGTATATATACCGTGTACTGCCCCCTCCTGTATATATATACCGTGTACTGTCCCCTCCTGGGTATATATACTGTGTACTGCCCCCTCCTGTATATATATACCGTGTACTGCCCCCTCCTGTATATATATACCGTGTACTGCCCCCTCCTGTGTATATATACTGTGTACTGCCCCCTCCTGGGTATATATACCGTGTACTGTCCCCTCCTGTATATATACCGTGTACTGCCCCCTCCTGTATATATATACCGTGTACTGTCCCCTCCTGGGTATATATACTGTGTACTGCCCCCTCCTGTATATATATACCGTGTACTGCCCCCTCCTGTATATATATACCGTGTACTGCCCCCTCCTGGGTATATATACTGTGTACTGCCCCCTCCTGTATATATATACCGTGTACTGCCCCCTCCTGGGTATATATACTGTGTACTGCCCCCTCCTGTATATATATACCGTGTACTGCCCCCTCCTGTATATATATACCGTGTACTGCCCCCTCCTGTATATATATACTGTGTACTGCCCCCTCCTGTATATATATACCGTGTACTGCCCCCTCCTGTATATATATACCGTGTACTGCCCCCTCCTGGGTATATATACCGTGTACTGTCCCCTCCTGTATATATACTGTGTACTGCCCCCTCCTGTGTATATATACTGTGTACTGCCCCCTCCTGTATATATATACCGTGTACTGCCCCCTCCTGTATATATATATACCGTGTACTGCCCCCTCCTGTATATATATACTGTGTACTGCCCCCTCCTGTATATATATACCGTGTACTGCCCCCTCCTGTATATATATACTGTGTACTGCCCCCTCCTGTGTATATATACTGTGTACTGCCCCCTCCTGTATATATATACCGTGTACTGCCCCCTCCTGTATATATATATATACTGTGTACTGCCCCCTCCTGTATATATATACCGTGTACTGCCCCCTCCTGTGTATATATATATATACTGTGTACTGCCCCCTCCTGTATATATATACTGTGTACTGCCCCCTCCTGTATATATATACTGTGTACTGCCCCCTCCTGTATATATATACTGTGTACTGCCCCCTCCTGTATATATATACCGTGTACTGCCCCCTCCTGTATATATATACCGTGTACTGCCCCCTCCTGTATATATATACTGTGTACTGCCCCCTCCTGTATATATATACACTGTGTACTGCCCCCTCCTGTATATATATACTGTGTACTGTCCCCTCCTGTATATATATACCGTGTACTGTCCCCTCCTGGGTATATATACCGTGTACTGCCCCCTCCTGTATATATATACCGTGTACTGCCCCCTCCTGTATATATATACCGTGTACTGCCCCCTCCTGGGTATATATACTGTGTACTGCCCCCTCCTGTATATATATACCGTGTACTGCCCCCTCCTGTATATATATACCGTGTACTGCCCCCTCCTGTGTGTATATACCGTGTACTGCCCCCTCCTGTATATATATACCGTGTACTGCCCCCTCCTGTATATATATAATGTGTACTGCCCCCTCCTGTATATATATACTGTGTACTGCCCCCTCCTGTATATATATACCGTGTACTGCCCCCTCCTGTATATATATACCGTGTACTGCCCCCTCCTGTATATATATACTGTGTACTGCCCCCTCCTGTATATATATACCGTTTACTGCCCCCTCCTGTATATATATATATATATACTGTGTACTGCCCCCTCCTGTATATATATACTGTGTACTGCCCCCTCCTGTATATATATACCGTGTACTGCCCCCTCCTGTATATATATAATGTGTACTGCCCCCTCCTGTGTATATATACTGTGTACTGCCCCCTCCTGTATATATATACCGTGTACTGCCCCCTCCTGTGTATATATATACTGTGTACTGCCCCCTCCTGTATATATATACCGTGTACTGCCCCCTCCTGTGTATATATATACTGTGTACTGCCCCCTCCTGTATATATATACCGTGTACTGCCCCCTCCTGTATATATATACCGTGTACTGCCCCCTCCTGTATATATATACCGTGTACTGCCCCCTCCTGTATATATATACCGTGTACTGCCCCCTCCTGTATATATATACTGTGTACTGCCCCCTCCTGTATATATATACCGTGTACTGCCCCCTCCTGTGTGTATATACTGTGTACTGCCCCCTCCTGTGTATATATACTGTGTACTGCCCCCTCCTGTGTATATATACTGTGTACTGCCCCCTCCTGTATATATACTGTGTACTGCCCCCTCCTGTGTATATATACTGTGTACTGCCCCCTCCTGTATATATACTGTGTACTGCCCCCTCCTGTGTATATATACCGTGTACTGCCCCCTCCTGTATATATATACTGTGTACTGCCCCCTCCTGTATATATATACCGTGTACTGCCCCCTCCTGTATATATATACTGTGTACTGCCCCCTCCTGTATATATATACCGTGTACTGCCCCCTCCTGTATATATATACTGTGTACTGCCCCCTCCTGTATATATATACCGTGTACTGCCCCCTCCTGTGTATATATACTGTGTACTGCCCCCTCCTATGTATATATACTGTGTACTGCCCCCTCCTGTGTATATATACTGTGTACTGCCCCCTCCTGTATATATACTGTGTACTGCCCCCTCCTGTGTATATATACTGTGTACTGCCCCCTCCTGTATATATACTGTGTACTGCCCCCTCCTGTATATATATACTGTGTACTGCCCCCTCCTGTGTATATATACTGTGTACTGCCCCCTCCTGTATATATACCGTGTACTGCCCCCTCCTGTATATATATACCGTGTACTGCCCCCTCCTGTATATATATACTGTGTACTGCCCCCTCCTGTATATATATACCGTGTACTTCCCCCTCCTGTGTGTATATACTGTGTACTGCCCCCTCCTGTATATATATACTGTGTACTGCCCCCTCCTGTATATATATACTGTGTACTGCCCCCTCCTGTGTATATATACCGTGTACTGCCCCCTCCTGTGTATATATACCGTGTACTGCCCCCTCCTGTGTATATATACTGTGTACTGCCCCCTCCTGTATATATATACTGTGTACTGCCCCCTCCTGTATATATATACTGTGTACTGCCCCCTCCTGTATATATATACTGTGTACTGCCCCCTCCTGTGTATATATACTGTGTACTGCCCCCTCCTGTATATATATACTGTGTACTGCCCCCTCCTGTATATATATACCGTGTACTGCCCCCTCCTGTATATATATACTGTGTACTGCCCCCTCCTGTATATATATACCGTGTACTTCCCCCTCCTGTGTGTATATACTGTGTACTGCCCCCTCCTGTATATATATACTGTGTACTGCCCCCTCCTGTATATATATACTGTGTACTGCCCCCTCCTGTATATATATACTGTGTACTGCCCCCTCCTGTATATATATACCGTGTACTTCCCCCTCCTGTGTGTATATACCGTGTACTGCCCCCTCCTGTGTATATATACTGTGTACTGCCCCCTCCTGTATATATATACTGTGTACTGCCCCCTCCTGTATATATATACTGTGTACTGCCCCCTCCTGTATATATATACTGTGTACTGCCCCCTCCTGTATATATATACTGTGTACTGCCCCTTCCTGTGTATATATACCGTGTACTGCCCCCTCCTGTGTATATATACTGTGTACTGCCCCTTCCTGTGTATATATACTGTGTACTGCCCCCTCCTGTGTATATATACTGTGTACTGCCCCCTCCTGTGTATATATACCGTGTACTTCCCCCTCCTGTGTATATATACCGTGTACTGCCCCCTCCTGTGTATATATACTGTGTACTGCCCCCTCCTGTATATATATACTGTGTACTGCCCCCTCCTGTATATATATACTGTGTACTGCCCCCTCCTGTATATATATACTGTGTACTGCCCCCTCCTGTATATATATACTGTGTACTGCCCCCTCCTGTATATATATACTGTGTACTGCCCCTCCTGTATATATATACTGTGTACTGCCCCCTCCTGTATATATATACTGTGTACTGCCCCCTCCTGTGTATATATACTGTGTACTGCCCCCTCCTGTGTATATATACTGTGTACTGCCCCCTCCTGTGTATATATACTGTGTACTGCCCCCTCCTGTGTATATATACTGTGTACTGCCCCCTCCTGTGTATATATACTGTGTACTGCCCCCTCCTGTATATATATACTGTGTACTGCCCCCTCCTGTGTATATATATACTGTGTACTGCCCCCTCCTGTATATATATACTGTGTACTGCCCCTTCCTGTGTATATATACTGTGTACTGCCCCCTCCTGTGTATATATACTGTGTACTGCCCCTTCCTGTGTATATATACTGTGTACTGCCCCCTCCTGTGTATATATACTGTGTACTGCCCCCTCCTGTATATATATACTGTGTACTGCCCCCTCCTGTATATATATACTGTGTACTGCCCCCTCCTGTATATATATACTGTGTACTGCCCCTCCTGTATATATATACTGTGTACTGCCCCCTCCTGTATATATATACTGTGTACTGCCCCCTCCTGTGTATATATACTGTGTACTGCCCCCTCCTGTGTATATATACTGTGTACTGCCCCCTCCTGTGTATATATACTGTGTACTGTCCCCTCCTGTGTGTATATACTGTGTACTGCCCCCTCCTGTGTATATATACTGTGTACTGCCCCCTCCTGTGTGTATATACCGTGTACTGCCCCCTCCTGTGTATATATACTGTGTACTGCCCCCTCCTGTATATATATATACTGTGTACTGCCCCCTCCTGTATATATATATACTGTGTACTGCCCCCTCCTGTATATATATACTGTGTACTGCCCCCTCCTGTATATATATACTGTGTACTGCCCCTCCTGTATATATATACTGTGTACTGCCCCCTCCTGTATATATATACTGTGTACTGCCCCCTCCTGTGTATATATACTGTGTACTGCCCCCTCCTGTGTATATATACTGTGTACTGCCCCCTCCTGTGTATATATACTGTGTACTGTCCCCTCCTGTGTGTATATACTGTGTACTGCCCCCTCCTGTGTATATATACTGTGTACTGCCCCCTCCTGTGTGTATATACTGTGTACTGCCCCCTCCTGTGTATATATACTGTGTACTGTCCCCTCCTGTGTGTATATACCGTGTACTGCCCCCTCCTGTGTATATATACCGTGTACTGCCCCCTCCTGTGTATATATACTGTGTACTGTCCCCTCCTGTGTATATATACCGTGTACTGCCCCCTCCTGTATATATATACCGTGTACTGCCCCCTCCTGTATATATATACTGTGTACTGCCCCCTCCTGTGTATATATACTGTGTACTGTCCCCTCCTGTGTGTATATACTGTGTACTGCCCCCTCCTGTGTATATATACTGTGTACTGCCCCCTCCTGTGTGTATATACTGTGTACTGCCCCCTCCTGTGTATATATACTGTGTACTGTCCCCTCCTGTGTGTATATACCGTGTACTGCCCCCTCCTGTGTATATATACCGTGTACTGCCCCCTCCTGTGTATATATACTGTGTACTGTCCCCTCCTGTGTATATATACCGTGTACTGCCCCCTCCTGTATATATATACCGTGTACTGCCCCCTCCTGTATATATATACCGTGTACTGCCCCCTCCTGTATATATATACTGTGTACTGTCCCCTCCTGTATATATATACTGTGTACTTCCCCCTCCTGTGTGTATATACTGTGTACTGCCCCCTCCTGTGTGTATATACCGTGTACTGCCCCCTCCTGTGTATATATACCGTGTACTGCCCCCTCCTGTGTATATATACTGTGTACTGTCCCCTCCTGTGTATATATACCGTGTACTGCCCCCTCCTGTGTATATATACCGTGTACTGCCCCCTCCTGTATATATATACTGTGTACTGCCCCCTCCTGTATATATATACCGTGTACTGCCCCCTCCTGTATATATATACCGTGTACTGTCCCCTCCTGTATATATATACCGTGTACTGCCCCCTCCTGTATATATATACTGTGTACTGCCCCCTCCTGTGTATATATACCGTGTACTGCCCCCTTCTGGGTATATATACTGTGTACTGCCCCCTCCTGTATATATATACCGTGTACTGTCCCCTCCTGTGTATATATACCGTGTACTGCCCCCTCCTGTGTGTATATACTGTGTACTGCCCCCTCCTGTGTATATATACTGTGTACTGTCCCCTCCTGTATATATATACCGTGTACTGTCCCCTCCTGTATATATATACCGTGTACTGCCCCCTCCTGTATATATATACTGTGTACTGCCCCCTCCTGTGTATATATACCGTGTACTGCCCCTTCCTGTATATATATATACCGTGTACTGTCCCCTCCTGTATATATACCGTGTACTGCCCCCTCCTGTATATATATACTGTGTACTGTCCCCTCCTGTATATATATACCGTGTACTGTCCCCTCCTGTATATATATACCGTGTACTGTCCCCTCCTGTATATATATACCGTGTACTGCCCCCTCCTGTATATATATACTGTGTACTGCCCCCTCCTGTGTATATATACCGTGTACTGTCCCCTCCTGTATATATATACCGTGTACGGCCCCCTCCTGTATATATATATACTGTGTACTGCCCCCTCCTGTGTATATATACTGTGTACTGCCCCCTCCTGTGTATATATACTGTGTACTGCCCCCTCCTGTGTATATATACCGTGTACTGCCCCCTCCTGTATATATATACCGTGTACGGCCCCCTCCTGTGTATATATACCGTGTACTGCCCCCTCCTGTGTATATATACCGTGTACTGCCCCCTCCTGTATATATATACCGTGTACTGCCCCCTCCTGTATATATATACCGTGTACTGCCCCCTCCTGTGTATATATATCGTGTACTGCCCCCTCCTGTATATATATACCGTGTACTGCCCCCTCCTGTATATATACAGCAGGGTCCCTGGCCAAGACTCCTAACACTATGGTCCCTGCCTCAACGAACATGAGGGTCACAACAGACTCTTGCCGGCTCGGGCGTCGCCCGGATTGACAAGGTCCGCGTCAGATGTCGAGGAACCAGGACAATCTGATGATAATTGGGCTACTGGAACAAACCATTCATGGAGATGACAAGGGAACCTGGAGCTGATGAAATGCTACTATAAGAGCAGACCTAACGAGAGAGGATATCTGCAGCGTGTGAGGAAACTCTGGATGGATAAGAGACCGGCATGTCCACTGACTGAGAGACAGCTAGTCACCCAACGCTTCAATATCATAAAGAGAGAGCCAGATCAGCTGTACCTCACATCGACGCCACAGAAACACCTGGAAGAACAAGGAGAACAACGTGTAACCTCATGAAAATCTTCTACCAACCCTACAACTAGAGTACTGCAGCTAACCTGAAAGAGAAAATCATAGATAAACCAAATGCCATCAACCCCCGAGACAACTGCCAAGGCTCAACAGAGAAATACCCTCCGGTAGTATGCTAGAAGATGCCAATAGAGCCCTTGTATCTCCACTATAGGCACTGATACTGGAGGTCACTGGGTGCTCTAGTTCACTAGCCCAAACCGTGTGCACCAGGCATCGACCCACTGTACGCCCGCTCCCCTCTTACTGTGTATGTAATACTACTCAGACAACTCAGAGTAAAGCAGTGTGGCAATACTTTATTGATCCACAAAACGGGCAGATAACACACAGAACAATCCCAGCAAACACCCAAGATGGTGCACATTAGAGTCTCGCCCTTCCGCTCACGTGCCGGCATTAGAGCAGCTGTTACTTGAGCTTCCACAGCCGTCCACCCCACCTGTGGCATGCACAGAGAGGAGGTTATGACAAGCTTAGGAAGCTGACAGTCCATTGAGGTACAAGGCCAGGTGACCAGAGGGTCACATCCTTACTTCTCCGAACATCTCCATGGAGCCAGTTGACCAGTGGGTCCAAATCCTAACTACCCTAAATGTATACATGGGTTCAGTGATGGTAAATGGAGCTGATCTGTAATCTTTCAGCTGGGGCCATTGTCCCCTAAGCTGGCATCCTGTAGAATGTGAAATCTGTGTCCCTCTTGATGGAACCATGATGTGTCAGCTATCCTTTAGCGTGTTCCTGGTTGTGGTTTTATAAAGAGTCTCTGGATGTCTCGGCTGTGTGGAGGTATAGATCTTTTTTTTATGGTTAACATCTGTCCTTCAAGCGAGCATCCAGAGGTCAAGAGAAACGTGATGAGGTTGACTTGCATTATTTGACTTTTTAATCATTTTGTTTATTTTTTACTTCTGCTTTGCGTGTCAGCAAGCTAGCTTGCCTGGACAATGTGTCATCAACATATCAGCAAACATCATAGTTCAATTGCCCTGCATCTCTGTCGTCCAGGATAACCGCACAGTATGTTACAAGCAATGTCAATGTTACAGCCTTAGGGTGTGTGTGCACGCCTGCGTTCCCATAGACTGTAATGCGGTATTTTGTCGCATTCTGTGCGCATGCGTTTTTTTTTACACAGTTGGACTGACCCAAAAATGCAACAAGTTGAGTTTGGCGCGCCTAGGCGCACACTACAAAAAACCGTATGCGCACGTAAACACATGCAAACGCTAGACCATGCGTATGCCATGTTAAACATAGGTGCACATGGACGCGCACGATGCGCTGTGCAAAAAAACGCTAATGCGAAACCAGCCTAACAGAAGTACAGATCAAGCTGGACAAGTATAAATGCCCTAGGTCCACTTGAAGCCCTAGAGACTGCTAAACAAAGGCTCACACCACTCGCTGCAAGACTAGGGAGATACACTAGAGAAGCTGAGGCCAAGAAGATAAATGTTCTGTTCTCCAGAGAACCATCCAAGGTGTACTCCCAACTACAGAGGAACAGCACAAAGGCAGCAACTCCACCAATAGCAGAGACTGAACAATACTGGAGGAACATATGGGAGAAGGAAAAAACGCACAACACCAGTGCAATGTGGCTTCAAGATCTGAGAATGAAACACAGCAACCACCTAGACCAAGAACCATTCACCATTACATTAGTTGACATCCAACATCGGGTCAAGAACATGAAGAGCTGGACAGCACCTGGCCCAGACATGATCCTCACCTACTGGCTAAAGAAATTAACAGCGGTACATGAACGCATGGCAAAGCAGATGAACCAGCTGCTAGAAGAAGGCCACCACCCAACACAAGGAAGAACAGTGCTGATCTTGAAGGATCCTCACAAAGGAACAGTTCCATCCAACTACAGCCCAATAACCTGCCTTACAACAACATGGAAACTCCTCTCAGGAATCATGGCCACCAAGCTACAGAACCATATGAACCAGTACATGAATCCAGCTCAGAAAGGCATTCGGACCGACACCAGAGGTTCTAAGCACCAGCTCCTAGTAGATAGAGCAGTCGCTCAAGATCCAGACTGACCAATCTCAGCACAGCCTGGATTAACTACAGGAAAGCCTATGACTCAATGCCACACACATGGATCTGTGAATGCGTGGCTCACTACAACAGGGTTCCCGAACTCCAGTCCTCAAGGCCCACCAACAGATCGTGTTTTCAGGATTTCCTTAGAATTGCTCAGGTGATAATTGCAGAACCTGTGCAATACAATGGAAATTCTGAAAACATGATCTGTTGGTGGGCCTTGAGGACTGGAGTTGGGGAACCGTGCTCTACAATATCAACAGGAAATTAAGAACCTTCCTCAGAAACTCAATGGGGCTATGGAGAACAACACTGGAAGTCAACTCAAGACAACTAGCACAAGTGACTATCAAATGGCATATACCAAGGTGACGCACTGTCCCCATTGCTGTTCTGCATAGTCTTGAACCCCCTCAGTGAGATAATTACAGAGTCTGGCTATGGATACAAGTTCAAGAGTGGAAGCACCGTCAGCCACCTCCTCTACTTGGATGATATCAAGTTGTATGCAAAAAACGAATTGGACATCGATTCACTGATCCACCTGACAAGAATCTACAGTGAAAGACATCGAAGACATACTGGCAGTATGCAAGCAATAACAGCATATACCCAACGCCACAACCAAATAGCGGATATTGTATACAGGAACATCTGCACAGCATATGGGCCAAGTCCTCCTAAGTCCAGGGAAAGTGGTGGAAAATGAAAGGGCTAAAATCCTGTGGGACTTCAAGATCCTGACAGATAAGCAGGTGTTTGTTAACCAACTAAACATTGTCATAGTAGACAAGGATCAGAAGACAGCAATGATAATAGATGTGGCAGTGCCAAGTGACAGCAAAATCAGAAAGAAGGAATATGAGAAGCTGGAGAAATACCAGGGCCTCAAAGGAGAAGATGTGGAAGGTCAAGGCAACAGTGATTCCAGTGGTGATAGGGGGTCACTGCTCCAAGTGCTCCTAAGTTGGAAGAATGGCTGCAACAGATCCCAGGTGTCATGGTCTGTATGGAAGTTCTTGTCTAGTGACTCAGGGGTTAATGCTGTTGGCCTCTCTGGTTCCAGGAGGGCTTTAAATAGCCTCTTTTGGGCGTTGTCAGTGATACTTTTGACCTCGGCTGAGTTCCTGATCCCCGTGTATCTGAGGATATGCTCTGCCTGTGTGTGATTGCTTGTGTTTGACCCGGTTCGTTCCTGTTTGAGTTTGCTACCCGATTCTGTACGTACTTAGTCTCTCGGTTTTGACCTATGCTTGTCCCTGACCTTTGTGTTTCCCGTCTGATACCACGCTGCTATGTCCGGCTTTCTGACCTTGGATTGTTATTGGCCAGGTCTGTCTCCGTCTGTACTGTGTCGTCTCCTAGTTGACCCGCGTCTGTCTGGCAGCCCCCTGGGCTTCTGTAGCCCAAGTTCCGGTCACCGGAGTCCGGGGCTTGTCTCCGCCCCCTGACACTCCCCTTGTGGTCACATGCTTCAGATCCTCTTTACCTGAAGCACGCTTCTCCACCGCAGCCGTCCCGTTCCTCCGGAACCTCTGGGCACCATCCTCTCAACTCTGGACACGCGCACTGACTCGGTAAGCAAGGGCAGTGCGGTGTCCTTTACACCAGTAGCAACATCTGAGCTCCCGGACCAGAAAAACGCAATACTGGGAACTAAGATCCTTCGCAGAACCCTCAAACTCCCAGGCCTCTGGTAGAGGACCCGAGAATGAAAGGACAATAAAAGACCACCCCACGGAGGGGTGTGACAGTAATTTTTGGAATATACCGTCTATTATATTATATATAAATAAGTACTCATACCGGGCTCTGTGGGGGGGGATGTACCGTGTAATACTCCTCGTACCGGGCTCTGTGGGGGGATGAACCGTGTAATGCTCCTCGTACCGGGCTCTGTGGGGGGATGAACCATATGCTGTTGTCAGTGACTGCCCGGTCTCTTCTCTTTTTCAGGGTCTGGATGTCGGTGGGCAGTTATGGGGGGCTTCCGCTCAGTTGATGTCCGCCAGTTACTGCACAACAAGTTTGTTGTTGTCCTCGGAGACTCCAGTAAGTGACAAAATCCTACATGTACTGTGTGTGTATATCTGTATCCCCCTCATCTGCAGAGCAGTTCTCCCCAGTCAGGTCAGAGCCGGCTGCTCGTGGTGATGATGGCTCCTTGATTGTGTCTGAGCAGTTCTCCCCCCAGTTGCCTGGTCTGAGTCAGCTGCTCGTGATGACGATGGCTCTGGTCTTGTTTCTCATCAGGTCTTCTCCAGTAGTCAGGTCAGAGGTGGCTGCTCCTTGTGGAGAATATGGGGGACATACTTTCATGCCATTTGGCTGTATCATATCCTGTCCGAGATTATAGAACTCCTTCAAAGTGTGACGTGGAGACAGGACGCCTTGCTCAGCAGATGGTCCAGCTTCAACAGCTCCAAATGGAAAGCTCACACTCCCAGCAGGTTATCTGGTACCAAGGCCTTTCTGGCAGGATGGACCTTTGCTCGGAGCACAAGTAGTTTAACAGCTTCAAAGATCCTCCCCCTCAGATGTATGGGAGCTGTAATTTTCATATGGAGTTATTATACGCCCTGGCCTTATAAGGTTACATTTCTGAGATCTTTGGGACGGGATGAGTGTCTGCCTGGGCCTTCATCCAGTTTAGCATCCTAGGATTGGGAGCTATGCAGAACGGCTAGTAGATGTCAGGTAGCGAAGCTGTGTGTTAACCCGGTAAGATCCGATTGCGCCAAAACCACCTCCCAATGACCTTCCGTGGAGATGTTATGATCCCTCATTTTTGGAGTTTTAGCTAACAGATCTGAAGGAGGGGGAAACAAAGACCATCCTTGGGGTGGGAAAGGGAGCCACCGGCCAAAGGGTTAATTGCTCATGCGTGGCTGTGGCTTTTGTTGTCTAAGAATTCCCACCATGTGCAGTGTTGGAAGAAACCCTAAACCACCGGCACCACATACCTCCTATGTGACCTCCAGTACCAAGGCCAAACCACCGACTGGTAACGGACTTCTGTATCCTCTGTGTATACTCATGTCCTACCTGCTGTATCTGCATAGCTTTTTCTTCAATTATTTTTATGTTTAACAGTAGCAAAATAGATTTTCAAACATAACTATTAATAAATTTTGACTATAAAATAAGAGGGTTGGAGGGTAGTGAAGTCTACATTGTAGGGGTAAAGGTGTGGACAAATAACAGGGTTGGAGGCGACAGGGGGAAGGAAACGGGGAAACAGAGGGGGCAAAGAACTAAATGGTGGAACAATTGACCCATAAATATAATACACAGTTCTACCTTAACTCTGATGTTTCTAGGATTCCTATAAGGTTGTCGTCTGCCTGAGAGGTGTACTGTTAATAAATTACATCAAAGTTGGCCCTAAATTTTCTATTCGAGACTTTTTTTTTTTTTTCAGTGTTATCGTTTTTAAGAGTGTAGTGATGATCATAAATGTTATCGGCCGCAATCCTTTCACCAATATCTTCTATTTGCGCTTCTATAAGGTTGTTATAAGATGGTTGGTGGTAATGAGTATATGACGGACGATCTACTGAGGGTCTTGTAGAAGATTCTGTGCCCAATACAGTAATGTGGAGTTAGTGTAGGAAGACTGCCGACGATATCACAAATTAAAGATTCCACTTTCCCCCAAAGACTTGTGATACAATCCCTTAAGAGAAGCTTCAGGAGTCCATCGGAGCCATGTTGCCTCCCGCGGAGTGAGGTGAAGACCTTTTATGCATTCTCCGAGGGGCCGTCTAGTTGGTAATTTGTAGGATGATTCTTGGAGAGTATCGCTAAGGTTCCACGTTCCTGGCATTTTTATAGCTTTTACCCAGTCCTGTATTAGAAAGTTAATTTTAAGATCTTTCTCCCAATTATTTCTATTGTTGGAGTTCAGTAATTCTAGGTCCTAATGAAGATGTTGATAAAGCTTTGTCGTGCTGTACATGGAGGAGGTTGTGGAGTTCTCTAAGTGGAGATCTTTGTTGGGATTGGAGCCTTCTGAAAGTTCTTATTGAAGTTAATGTGTTGAGTTCATTTTCCCCTCCGTCACTGAGGCCTGGTGAACTCCCTATTCTAGTGAAGGAAGGTAGTGAGCCTGATTATCAGGCACCTGGGACTAATGAAGACGATCGGCTGAGTGGAGTCACTGACTGGATTTAAGGCAGCCTACGCCCTTTCTGCCCTGCGGGTGATTTCTCTGTGGACTCTTGGACACCAGTCTGATTCCTGCTCTCCTAAAGCTAAGTTTTCTGTTTTGCCTTTTTGCATCTAAGATTTGTTTTTGTTTTTCTTGCTTTTTGGATTCTGCCACTCCCTGCTGGAGTGTGCAGTGTTCCTTGAGCTCTGTCTTCTGAAAGTACCTGAGTGCTGATTTAATTTTTGAAGCTTAGTTGCTTCAGGGCCATTTTTATATCAGCTTGTTGGCTTTTGTCTCTGATAGGGTTTTGGCAGATTGCAGACAGCAGCCTTCCTATCCGTTCCTATCTAGGTAGTTTTTGGGCCCCGTCTTTGCTCAGCCTGTCTTTGTCTGTGTAAGTGTTTTCATCTTGCTTCACCGTCATTATATGTTGGGGGGCTGCCTATTGCTTTGGGGTCTGCTCTGGGGCAGTTAGATTTCCCCTTTCCTTCTTTAGGCCTATGTATCTCTCCGGCTGTGATCGAGGGGTCTAGGTCATCGTAGGAACCCCCCACGGCTACTGCTAGTTGTGTTGATAGGTTCAAGGGTCTGCAATCTGATAGTTGCCAACTTCTCTAGTTTTCAGGACTTAGCTAGCATTTCTGTTTTTTCCTCCTACGGTGACTCAATCATAACAGAATCACCCGCCATACCGCAGATCCTAGGGTACTCAATAGCAGGAAAGAATTGTGTTTAAAAAAAAAAAAAAAAAAAGAGTGTGTATATTCTTTCCTCTATATCTCTGTGGCCGTAGGGGGAACTTTTTTTTCTCTCAATGGAGATAAAGCAAGTGTCTGATCGTGTGGCGCAGCTCGCTGCTGAAGTGCGAGGAATTTCCGCCTATCTTGCTCGTTCACATGCTGTTGAACCAAAGATCCCCACACCTGATGTATTTTTTGGGGATCGATCTAAATTTTTGAGTTTCAAAAATAATTGTAAATTATTTTTTGCTTTGAAGCCTAACTCGTCAGGGAGCCCTGCGCAGCAGGTTAAAATTGTCATCTCTTTGCTGCGCGGCGATCTCCAGGATTGGGCGTTTTCTTTGAAACCAGATGACCCTATTCTGACTAATGTGAACGCATTTTTTCATGCCTTGGGGTTGCTTTACGACGAACCTAATGCTATTGATCAGGCTGAAAAGACCCTGTTAGCATTGAACCTGGGTCGAGAATCTGCAGAGTTGTACTGTCAAAAGTTCCGAAAGTGGGCGGTCCTTACTACCTGGAATGATAGTGCCTTGGCTGCTCTCTTTCGGAAGGGTTTGTCAGAAGCCGTAAAAGATACTATGGTGGGATTTCCTGTTCCCTCTGGTCTGGACGATTCTACGTCTTTAGCCATTCAGGTTGATCGGCGTTTACGTGAACGCAGGATTACACGAGAGGTGTTGCCACCGGTTGAACAGACGTCTGAACCTATGCAATGTGATAGAGTTTTGTCTAAGGCGCAACGTCAGGAATTCAGAAGGCGTAATAAGCTGTGTTTTTTCTGTGGAGATGCCTCACATGTTATTTCTGTTTGTCCTAAACGTGAGAAACGCTTTGCACACACGTTTTCTGTTGGTGGGGTTCAGCCTAAGTTTCTTTTGGCGATTACTCTGATCTGTTCCCTGTCCACATTTTCCGCCAAGGCTTTTGTGGATTCGGGAGCAGCGCTAAACCTAATGGACTTGGATTTTGCTAAACGTTGTGGATTTCCGTTGACACCTCTGCAGACGCCTATCCCTTTGAGGGGGATTGATGCTACCCCTCTGGCTAAAAATAAACCTCAGTTTTGGACCCAGTTGGTCATGCGGGTCGCCCCAGACCACCAAGAAAATTGCAGATTTTTGGTGTTGCATGGTCTGCATGATGCCGTTGTTCTGGGGTTTCCCTGGTTGCAGATTCATAATCCAGTTTTGGATTGGAAGTCTGTGTCTGTGGTGAGTTGGGGTTGCTGGTGTACCTTTAGTGAGGCTCCGGTTTTTTCCACCTCTCCTCAGTCGCATGAGGTTCCTGACTATTTGGCGGACTACTATGATGTATTTAGTGAGAATGAGTCTGCGTCCTTGCCTCCTCATAGGAATTATGACTGTGCAATTGAACTAAACCCGGGGTGTAAATTTCCTAAGGGTCGGCTCTTCAATTTATCTGTACCCGAGCACGAGGCTATGCGGTCCTATATTAAGGAGGCGTTGGAGAAGGGTCATATTAGACCATCCTCTTCACCCTTAGGTGCCGGTTTTTTTTTTTGTGGCCAAGAAGGATGGGTCTTTAAGGCCTTGTATTGATTATCGTGCCCTCAATAAAATTACTATTAAATATCAGTATCCGTTACCCCTGATTTCGGATCTATTCTCTAGAGTCAGAGGTGCTTGCTGGTTTACCAAGCTTGACCTCCAGGGGGGCGTATAATCTTATCCGCATTAAGCAGGGGGATGAATGGAAGACGGCGTTTAATACTCCGGAGGGACATTTTGAGTACCTGGTGATGCCTTTTGGGCTCACTAATGCCCCTTCTGTCTTCCAGTGCTTCATGAACGATATTTTCCGAGACTTTGTCGATAAATTTTTGATTATCTATCTGGATGATATTTTGATCTTCTCCAAGGATTGGGATTCTCATATGGAACATATTCGGACTGTGTTCCGGATCTTGAGGGAGAATTCCCTGTATGTCAAAGGATCGAAATGCCTTTTTGGAGTACAGAGGATTTCTTTTTTGGGATTTATTTTGTCTCCGTCAACTATTGAAATGGACCCGGCCAAGGTACAGGCCATTTATGATTGGGTTCAGCCCACTTCTTTGAAGGCCCTCCAGAAGTTTTTGGGTTTTGCTAATTTTTATCGGAAATTTATAGCAAAATTTTCTAGTATTGCCAAACCATTGACTGACCTGACCAGGAAGGGTGCGGATGTGTTGAATTGGTCTCCGGAGGCGGTTGCTTCCTTTCAGGAGCTGAAGCGTAGATTTACCTCCGCCCCGGTTCTGCGGCAACCTGATGTCTCACTCCCATTCCAGGTAGAGGTGGATGCTTCTGAGATTGGTGCAGGAGCGGTGTTGTCCCAAAAGGATCCGGTAACATCTAAAATGAATCCCTGTGCTTTCTTTTCCCGTAAGTTCTCTTCATCTGAACGTAACTATGATGTGGGGAATCGGGAACTGTTGGCCATGAAATGGGCATTTGAGGAGTGGAGACATTGGTTGGAGGGAGCCAAACATCAAGTTGTGGTCCTCACTGACCACAAAAATTTGATTTACCTAGAGTCAGCTAAACGCTTGAACCCTAGACAGGCTAGGTGGGCCTTGTTTTTTACACGTTTTGATTTTGTGGTCTCTTTCCTTCCTGGAACTAAGAATGTCAAGGCAGACGCCCTCTCTAGGAGTTTCTTTGCTGATTCTCCTGTGGTGACCAAGCCTGCCACCATCTTAGGCGAAGGGGTAGTTCTTTCTGCCATCTCGCCCGATTTGAGACTTGCTCTGCAATAGTTCCAGGAGGACAAACCTGAGCATTGCCCCAGTGGAAAGTTGTATGTTCCTGACCAGTGGAAGAAGAGAGTGATGTCTGAAGTTCATTGCTCTGCATTGGCTGGTCATCCAGGTATTTTTGGTAGTAGAGATCTGGTGAGTCGCTCTTTTTGGTGGCCCACCTTGTCTCATGATGTCAGGAATTTTGTGCAGTCCTGTGGGACTTGCGCCCGGTCTAAATCTTGTTCTCGCTCTAGTGGGTTGTTGATGCCTTTGCCGGTCCCCAGGAGGCCATGGACCCATATTTCAATGGATTTCATTTCTGATATGCCGGTCTCTCAAAGAATGACTGTTATTTGGGTGATTTGTGATAGGTTCTCTAAGTAGGTTCATCTTGTACCACTCCCTAAGTTGCCATCTTCCTCTGAGTTGGTGCCTCTGTTTTTGCAACAGGTGGTTCGCTTGCATGGGATTCCTGAGAACATTGTATCTGACAGAGGAGTTCAATTTGTGTCTAAATTTTGGAGGACGTTCTGTTCCAAGTTGGGAATTCAGTTGTCCTTCTCCTCTGCTTTTCACCCTCAGACCAATGGGCAGACAGAGAGAACAAACCAGACCTTGGAGTCGTATTTGAGGTGTTTTATTTCCGCTGATCAGGATGATTGAGTTTCATTTTTGCCCTTGGCCGAATTAGCTTTAAATAATAGAGCTAGTTCTGCCACTTTGATGTCACCTTTTTTTTGTAACTTTGGTTTTCACCCTCGATTTTCTTCAGGGCAGGTGGAGCCCTCTGCCTGCCCAGGTGTTGACACTGTGGTGGAGAGAATGCACCAGATCTGGGACCAAGTGGTGGATAAGTTATCTCTCTCCCAGGAAAAGGCCCAGCGGTTTTCCAATCGACATAGGACCATTGGTCCCCAGTTTAAGATTGGTGATATGGTGTGGTTATCATCAAAAAATCTTGCTATGAAGGTGGCTTCTCCTAAGTTTAAGCCTAGATTTATTGGACCTTACAAGATTTTGGAGATTATTAATCCGGTCTCTTTTCGTTTGGCTCTTCCTGTCACATTTAAGATCCATAATGTGTTCCATAAGTCCTTGTTGAAGAGGTTTGTTGAGCCAGTTTTGCCTGAGGTGGCACCTCCGGACCCTGTATTGGTTGAAGGTAACTTGGAATATGAGGTAGAGAAAATTCTGGATTCCCGTCTGGCTAGACGGAGACTCCAGTATTTGGTTAAGTGGAAGGGTTATGGTCAGGAGGATAATTCCTGGGTCTCTGCCTCTGATATTCATGCCAAAAGATTGGTGCGTGCCTTTCATCGGGCTCACCCTGATTGCCCTGGTAGCGTTGTTGAGGGTTCGGTGACCCCTCCTCAAGGGGGGGGGGTACTGTTGTGAGTTCATTTTCCCCTCCGTCACTGAGGCCTGGTAAACTCCCTATTCTGGTGAGGGAAGGTAGTGAGCCTGATTATCATGCACCTGGGACTAATGAAGACGATTGGCTGAGTGGAGTCACTGACTGGATTTAAGGCAGCCTACGCCCTTTCTGCCCTGCGGGTGATTTCTCTGTGGACTCTTGGACACCAGTCTGATTCCTGCTCTCCTAAAGCTAAGTTTTCTGTTTTGCCTTTTTGCATCTAAGATTTGTTTTTGTTTTTCTTGCTTTTTGGATTCTGCCACTCCCTGCTGGAGTGTGCAGTGTTCCGTGAGCTCTGTCTTCTGAAAGTACCTGAGTGCTGATTTAGTTTTTGAAGCTTAGTTGCTTCAGGGCCATTTTTATATCAGCTTGTTGGCTTTTGTCTCTGATAGGGTTTTGGCAGATTGCAGACAGCAGCCTTCCTATCCGTTCCTATCTAGGTAGTTTTTGGGCCCCGTCTTTGCTCAGCCTGTCTTTTTGTCTAAGTGTTTTCATCTTGCTTCACCGTCATTATAGGTGGGGGGCTGCCTATTGCTTTGGGGTCTGCTCTGGGGCAGTTAGATTTCCCCTTTCCTTCTTTAGGCCTATGTATCTCTCCGGCTGTGATCGAGGGGTCTAGGTCATCGTAGGAACCCCCCACGGCTACTGCTAGTTGTGTTGATAGGTTCAGGGGTCTGCAATCTGATAGTTGCCAACTTCTCTGGTTTTCAGGACTTAGCTAGCATTTCTGTTTTTTCCTCCTACGGTGACTCAATCATAACAGTAATGTGTCTTTTAACCCTCTCTGCCTTGTGACGTACTATGCCGTACTGGGTCAGTTTGACTATGGACGGAGTAGTACGTCTCAGTGATCTGCTGCGCTCACGGGTGGTGTACGGCCGGGTGTCAGCTGATTCTCACAGCTGACACCCGGCACTAAGTGCCAGGAGCCATCACAGACCGTTCTCGGCACTTAAACCCCCAAAATGCTGCGATCAAACACAATCGTAGCATTCCAGGAGCAGGCAGGGGACTGACAGCCCCTCTGCCTTTGGATCAGAGACCGCGCGGCGTGATGACATCCGGGTTACCAGAGCTGAGAAACATACGGTCACGTGCAGTGCATGTCAGGAAGTCTCTCAGGTCAGTGTGCCGTAAGTGCAGCGCTAATGGCGTCTATGGCATGTCGAGGCTGCTTCTTCTGCATTCTATAGAAGCGTTCAGCCTGCAAAAAGTGATTGTCGCATAGTGGGACAAGATGTAAAAACTGGCAAAAAACAATGCTTTATCATCCTACCACCGAGCAAAAAGTGGAATAACACATGATCAAAAAGACGAATATGAATAATCATGGTACCGCGTCATCAGCGTAAAAATAAAAAAAAAAGTTATAGCTCGCAGAATAAAGCGATGCAAAAATAATTTTTTTCTATGAAATAGTTTTTATTGTATAAAAGCGCCAAAACATAAAAAAATTATATACAGTGGGGCAAAAAAGTATTTAGTCAGTCAGCAATAGTGCAAGTTCCACCACTTAAAAAGATGAGAGGCGTCTGTAATTTACATCATAGGTAGACCTCAACTATGGGAGACAAACTGAGAAAAAAAATCCAGAAAATCACATTGTCTGTTTTTTTTTTCATTTTATTTGCATATTATGGTGGAAAATAAGTATTTGGTCAGAAACAAAATTTCATCTCAATACTTTGTGATATATCTTTGTTGGCAATGACAGAGGTCAAACGTTTTCTGTAAGTCTTCACAAGGTTGCCACACACTGTTGTTGGTATGTTGGCCCATTCCTCCATACAGATCTCCTCTAGAGCAGTGATGTTTCTGGCTTTTCGCTTGGCAACACGGACTTTCAACTCCCTCCAAAGGTTTTCTATAGGGTTGAGATCTGGAGACTGGCTAGGCCATTCCAGGACCTTGAAATGCTTCTTACGAAGCCACTCCTTCGTTGCCCTGGCGGTGTGCTTTGGATCATTGTCATGTTGAAAGACCCAGCCACGTTTCATCTTCAATGCCCTTGCTGATGGAAGGAGGTTTGCACTCAAAATCTCACGATACATGGCCCCATTCATTCTTTCATGTACCCGGATCAGTCGTCCTGGCCCCTTTGCAGAGAAACAGCCCCAAAGCATGATGTTTCCACCACCATGCTTTACAGTAGGTATGGTGTTTGATGGATGCAACTCAGTATTCTTTTTCCTCCAAACACGACAAGTTGTGTTTCCACCAAACAGTTCCAGTTTGGTTTCATCAGACCATAGGACATTCTCCCAAAACTCCTCTGGATCATCCAAATGCTCTCTAGCAAACTTCAGACGGGCCCGGACATGTACAGGCTTAAGCAGTGGGACACGTCTGGCACTGCAGGATCTGAGTCCATAGTGGCGTAGTGTGTTACTTATGGTAGGCCTTGTTACATTGGTCCCAGCTCTCTGCAGTTCATTCACTAGGTCCCCCCGCGTGGTTCTGGGATTTTTGCTCACCGTTCTTGTGATCATTCTGACCCCACGCGGTGGGATTTTGCATGGAGCACCAGATCGAGGGAGATTATCAGTGGTCTTGTATGTCTTCCATTTTCTAATTATTGCTCCCACAGTTGATTTCTTCACTCCAAGCTGGTTGGCTATTGCAGATTCAGTCTTCCCAGCCTGGTGCAGGGCTACAATTTTGTTTCTGGTGTCCTTTGACAGCTCTTTGGTCTTCACCATAGTGGAGTTTGGAGTCAGACTGTTTGAGGGTGTGCACAGGTGTCTTTTTATACTGATAACAAGTATAAACAGGTGCCATTACTACAGGTAATGAGTGGAGGAAAGAGGAGACTCTTAAAGAAGAAGTTACAGGTCTGTGAGAGCCAGAAATCTTGATTGCTTGTTTCTGACCAAATACTTATTTTCCACCATAATATGCAAATAAAATGAAAAAAAAACAGACAATGTGATTTTCTGGATTTTTTTTTCTCAGTTTGTCTCCCATAGTTGAGGTCTACCTATGATGTAAATTACAGACGCCTCTCATCTTTTTAAGTGGTGGAACTTGCACTATTGCTGACTGACTAAATACTTTTTTGCCCCACTGTAAATGAGGTATTGCTGTAATCGTAGTGACCCGAAGAATAAAACCACCTCATCAATTGTACCACACGCGGAACGGTATTGTTGTAGCTGTTTTCGTTCTCACCAAGAGATATGCCAGCTCACCTGTGAGGACACAGGAGGTTACGCCCTTCATTGACAACCGCTTGGAGAAAAGGAAATGCAAACAGATTGTGAGCAAATTACTTTGGGTCTGTGCACACGTTGCAGGTTTGCTGCGGATCCACAAGTGATTTACAGTGCAATGTTATTCTATGGGGGAAAAAAATTGCTGCACACATGCTGCGGAAAAATCTGCGTGGAACTCAACTCAACGGATTCCGCTGCGTTTTTACACCCATTCCATTATAGGAATCCGCAGGTGTAAAAACGCAGGCGAAATCCACAGGAACGCGCCGATTCCGCGCAGAAAATTCCGCACAGCAATCCGCAACGTGTGCACATACCCTTAGGACAAATCTTACCACAAATCTGCACAGCCAAAACGCACTGCATCAAATACGCTGGAAAACCGCAATAAATCCGCAGGAATACGGCAAGTGTTTTACCCCGCAGTTTCTGCCAAGAGTTGTGGATTCTGTGCAGAAAAATCCACAGGGTAATCCGCAACATGTGCACACACCCTTAATCTGATAAAATACTGCCTCGCGTCTTATTGTATACCATTTACATCAATGTAACTCATTGTAGCTCATGTAGCCTCCCGTTACCGAGGGTTATACTTCACTTACCAAGTACCTAGAACATGTTGCTGACTAAGATGAGACGTATAAAATCCTTGACTCGGAGACTAAAGACTACTGCATCATAAGAACAAATTCTAGCAATTAAAGGCAAAACCTTAACCCTTCTAAATCAGTATAAGTGCCCTAAAAACGAAATTCATGAAACGCTGGTTTTTGCTCATTCTGCGTCCCAAAAATCGGAATAGAAAGCGATCAAAAAATATCACATGCCTGAAGATGGTACCAATAAAAACATCAGCTCGTCCTGCAAAAAATAAGACCTCACATGACTCAGTGGGTCAAAATATGGAAAAATTATAGCTCTCAAAATGTGGTGATGCAAAAACTATTTTTACAATAAAAAGCGTCTTTTAGCGTGTGACAGCCGCCAAATATAAAAACCGCCATAAATAGTAAATCAAACCTCCCGTTATCACCCCCTTAGTTAGGGAAAAATAATACAATTAAAAATGTATTTGTGACGGGGTATACGACAGAGCAAGAAGGGACAACAGGCCGAGGGACGAGGAACGAGATTTATTAAGGCAGGGAGCATACAACATCAAATATCCATAATGTCCTTGGAGTCCACGAGAAGTCCACACAATGGAAAAAAAATCCGGGCACCTCACGATAGTCCTTGTGCCAGATACGATAACAATAAACTTTGCAATAGTCCACAGGATTCCACACAATCCCACGGACGTCACGAGCTGGCCTCAACTCAGTTCGTGACTCCTTCCACATCCGCACTCAAATCACAACTGATCTTAAAAGAATGTATTGTCAGGGTTCCTGGGATCAGCCCATCTGAAGGGGGGTAGGGGTCACACCTACTATTCAATGGTTTGGTCCATCAGAAGATTCTAGAAATGTAAGGGCTCCACTTAACCTACAATACACATACTGTAGACTGTCTTCTGCTTAGGAAAACAATAGCCACAGTTCCACTAGCTGTTGACACAAGCCTAAATTAGATTATGATCCGGGTACATCACAAGACATTGCAAAGTATTGGGGGGAGGAGACATGGTTAATTTACAGCAAATACAACCAGAGAAAAGTTAAATGACATATTATACAAAATACAGGACAGGGCAAATCTACAAATCATGACCGTATTTATTTCCATTTTCCCGTTAGGGCTAGGGTTGGGGTTAGTGCTAGGGTTAGAGCTAGGGTTATGAATAGGTCTCCGAGGAGAATGGCAGGAATAGGCTAGGCCACCAGGAAACCAGAGAGGTTGGTAACTTAGCGGATTGCAGACCCCTAATCCTAACAACACAACTAGCAGTAGCCGTGGGGCGTACCTATGATGCTCTAGACACAGCTTGAGAACTTTCTAAGCTTAAAGCGAGAAAGGGGAAATCTAAACTGCCCCAGAGTAGACCCCAAAGGAATAGATAGCCCCCCAAACATATATTGTCGGTGAGACAAGATGAGGCACAAACACAGGTAGGAAAATAGACTGAGCAAATGATGGGGCCCAAACTAACTAGACAGGAAAGACACTGTCTGCAATCACGCAAAAACCCTAAAAAATCCAACGTGTCTGATGTACAAAAAACACTGAGGTCTCTTGACCTCTCCCCCACTATATCAGCATTCTGGTGTGAATTGGCAGCAAAGCAAAGGAGACTAATATAACAGGGGACTGAACAAACTGACAAGCTGCAAAATATAGAGGGGGTCCAGCACTGCCCCAGCAGGGAGCACGCTGAATCCTCACAGCAAAGCAGAAAGAGGCAAAACCAGATCAGATGCAAAGGATTAGCAAATGAACAACTTAACTGAAAAATGAAGGATCAGGCAGGAGACAGCAGATCTCAGAATGCACAGGAAAAACTAATCACCAGCAACAACTGAGGGAAGCCTGCTCACTTATATCCTCTCAGTCAGTAACCCCTGATTTCCAATCGTCGTCAGGTGGCAGACTTCTATCAACCTGGCCAGCTCCACTACCCGCAGTACCCACCAGAAGGAGCCCTGACTCAGAAGTCCGATCAAGAGAATTCACAACAGGCTAGGGTTAGGGCTGAGATTAGGGCTAGGGGTGTGTTGGGGTTCGGGTTGGAGTTATAATTGGGGGTTTCCACTGTTTGGGCACATCAGGGGCTCTCTAAACGCAACATGGCGTCTGATCTCAATTCCAGCCAATGCTGCGTTGAAAAAGTCAAACGGCGCTCCTTCCCGTCGAAACTCTGCCATGCGCTCAAACAGTGTTTTACCCCCACATATGGGGCATCAGCCTACTCAGGACAAATTGCTCAACAACTTTTGCAGTCCAATTTCTCCTGTTACCCTTGGGAGAATAAGTAAAAATTGGATCTGAAGTAATTTTTGTGTGAATTAAAGTTAAATGTTCTTCTTTTTTTTTTTCACTTCCAATGTGAGGTGGTCCCTAAAATAAAATGGTGTTGTAGGAATGAGAAATCGCTGGTCAACTTTTAATGTGTATCAAGCCCCGCCCATTCCACATAGCCCCACCCACACAATATTACAATATTGCTTGAGGACATTCATACTGACCATCTGTGCATCTTTTCTGGCCAATTTTCTTGCATTTTATGAATCGCCCTCCAGATTTAAAGTGTTTTAAACTATTTTGGTCTCCAGAATGTTTTTGCTTATTTTAGAAAGTTACCATAGTATATGGATACTTATAAAAGATGCAAAGGTAACATACTTGGCACTGAAGGACTGACGCTCTGCTGCCATTGGTCTGGACTAAGGGAATGACATGACAACCCAACCAGCCGACCCTGCAGTCAGTCATTGGCCTCAGCGGTCAGGTGACACTTAGACGTAGTAGACTGTCCACCTCCAGTGGTCATATGCACCCGAAAAAGTTCTACAATGATTCTCCTTACCATGATGAAATCCTGGCATCTTAAGGCCTGTTTCACACTTACGTTTTCCCTGTGCGTTGGCAGCCACTAAAATGGCGGATAACGGATCCGTGGGCGATGAAACACCAACGGGAGCCACCTGACCGTTGGTGCGCCAGGATCCGCCGATTTCGGAATTTTAAAGGAACCGCGGCTGAAAAGAAAAAATGACTACCGGCGATGTAGCGGTCAGGGGAGGTGAGATCTCGGGCGATGAGGCGGTGAGTGGAGGAGAGAGAGAGAATTTTTTATCCAGCAGCCAGATTGGATTTAGGGTTAAACATGTAGCAAAACAGGAAAATACGGATCCGGACGGAAAAAAAAAGTTGCATTGTCCGTTCGGTGATCTCAGTGGACGCCAAAATTTTGGCGGATCCGCAGAAATACAGATGCGACGGACGATCCTCAGTCAAAATCCGCCGATAGTGAGTCAATGGAGAAAAACTGATCCGCCAAGATAAATGGCGGATCCGTTTTTTTTTGCAAATCGGCGGATTTTGACTGATGGTGACAAACGGATTTGTGAAACAGGCCTTACACCCGATGTGTAGACTTTTTATATCCAATATTTTACCTTATTTAAACTAAATAATTTTACTTCTATAAAGCTAAGAGAAAAGACACTGCCATCTGATCATGGTGGTTTATTTCATGCCACCAGTGCTGGTGATTTGGTGACCTGTTATGACGTTCTGAATTTCTTGTGTATCTTCCCCCAATGGACTCGATCAGGAGAGAAGTGGCCATCGGTGACAGCAGTGACGGGGAGACCTTGATCTTCTACATCCGTCTTCTGTAATAACTGAGTCTACGTTTATGACCTAGGAGAAGCCAATGTATAAATATAAAGTCACCCATTGCCACAAGTCACATGTATAGCATTATAATGGAGGTTACACTGTTTAGTGTGGGCTCAATGACATTTACCCATTGTATGGGGTTTGTGAGTCCTTCTGGGATAGGATCTTCTGCCTTTCTTGTGAGAAGCCATGATGTCTTGATGGTACAAGGCTGGGGTTGCTAATAACTTGTGGCCTCCAGTAGAACGTCCTACAGTCCGAGGCCAGTATGACACATGGAGCGCTCTCTCATTGTCTGTTAGGCCTGTTTCACACTTCCGTTTTTTCAAATCCGTCAAAATCCGTTGTTTTCCGTAAAAAACCGGATCCGCCATTTTTTGCAGGATCCGTTTTTTTTGTCCCATAGACTTCCATTACGGTTACCGCGGATCCGTCAAAAAAACGGATCCGTTTGCATCAGTTTCCGTCAAAAAAACGGAAACGGATCTGTTTGGCGGACACAAAAACGGAAGTGTGAAACAGGCCTTAGCGGTGAGGTCACATGTATGATGGAACAATGCTGGCGAGGACTGGTGGGGAATATGGTGCTGGGCATGGTTAATCAACAGAACTGCTCAAGTAAAAAGATTGACATATATATATATTATTTTGTTATTTTTTTGTGAGGACCACCTGTATATATGTGCATGTACTTTAGTTCTCGTGAAGCACCTGAAGGGTTAGTAAACGTCTTGAATGTGGTTTTGAGCACCTTGAGGGGTGCAGTTTTTAGAATGGTGTCACTTTTAGGTATTTTATGTTATATTGACCCCCCCCCCCCCCCCCAAATTCACTTCAAATGTGGTCCCTAAAAAAAAAAAAAAAGTATTGGAAATTTTGTTCGAAAAACGAGGAAGTTATAAGGGTTAATCTTTGTAAAACAAATAGCGGCTGCCCTGGTGATTCAGTTCCACGCCATTGTCACCGGCGACTATCAACTCTTCCTCTTATGTCTTGTGCCAGGTCTTAGGGGCTAGAGAGGGAGCACATCTCCTGCCCAGCCCTTGGCTAAGGGGTTTGAGAAGGCTCCCTCTTCTGCCCGAGGTCCCCAGAGGAGCGGGACACTCACGAGACCTAGGAGAAAGTGGCGAGGAGAGACATTTCAGTCCAGCTTCTCTCTTCTTGCCAGTTCTCTGGTGCTGAGGTAAGCTGAGCCGCAGCTGCCTGATTTGGAGACATTAGCTGGGGAAGGCAGAAGCCCCTGGGCAGAGGTTTATTTATTTATTTTTTTTGTGGGGGGTGTTAGTCTTGCCCTCCACATGAGGCATGGCTGCCGGCTCCAGACTTCTTGGGGTTAACCGTGCACATTTTGAAATCCTGGAAAGTTATAATCCCCTCCCGCTGGTAAAAAGGGTCCAATGATCCAAATCACAGCCAACCTGTCCCTTTTTTCTTCAATTTTTGTCGCTTTTGTTAGATCTCCAGAAGGAGCTCCATGAATGTACGTCTGGCATGTACTGAATGCAGGTCACGTCCCCATATCTGCAGATCTGACCTTCTGTATATGTATAACCATCGTGTATATAGTGTTGTCTAGGGTGCCCTTTAAAGGGGTTGTCCACTACTAGGGCAACACCTTCTTAAACTAAATGTTCTGCCATGATAAAATAGTAAAGCCGCTACTCTCCTCCCGTGCGGGCGCCGTTCCCGCGGTGTTGGCACTTGCTCTCCCTGAGGTTGTGATGCGGTTGTGCTGACGCGTGATGCCGGCAGCCAATCAGCACTGACATTTGTCTCCACCTTCGGACAAACTGAACATGAAGAGGAAGTCCAGGCTGCAGCTGATCCACCGACTTCCTCTTCATGTTCAGTTTGTCGAAGGCGCAGACAGTGTCGTCAGTGCTGAATGGGCCCCGGTGGTCATGTGCATGTGTCATTCCACTGCATTACAGCCCCGGGACCGCGAGTTCCGACACTGCTGGAACGGCGCCGGCACGGGAGGGGAGTAGAGGCTTTATTTTATCTGTGCCTAACATTTAGTTTTAAGTAGGGATTGTCCTAGTAGTGGACAACCTCTTAGGCAATTAAATATCCAATTTAACTTGGACTGCCCTTTTCCCTCAACCCATGAATGCACGCATCTGTGATCTTGGTTTAACATCACTTGCTACCTGTGCTGGTTTCTGGTTCGATATAATTGTTAATGGACTGGACTTGTATCTAATAAGAAACTAGCGGCAGTCATACCAGGCTGGCAATGCTGTTTTACTGGTGCTTGTGATAGGGGTCTCTCAGCCTGTCAGGGTTGGGAGCGAGTGTTGTGACTCCTGCGTTTATGTGGGCCACAATCCCTCTTCACTTGCCTCCCTGTACCTATGTGGACAAGGGATGTAAGTATAGAACTGTGCCAAGCTGACCTTGCGTATTCCAAAGAGGTGTGGAACATTCATGAAAGTGAGGAGACCCAACAGCGTGACCCTTGATGTATTGGTGATGTCATGGTGGAGTGCGAGGTGTGGTTCGTCACATATTGGTTGCAGCACGGTTGGATCGAGATAATTGTGCGAGTATGGGACTTGTACTCCCAGACACTAAAGACAACCAGCAGTTACTTGTGCCACTGGTGTCTGAAGATCGGCTCAGCAATAGACAGTCCGATTGCAAATACTGTAAGGTGTATGAGTGCATCAAGCTGCAGCTCAGTAGGTGACCAAAGGTTGCAAGGATACCAAGTGGCAACAGTGGTAGAGTCAAGGAGATGGCCAATGCTAGGGATGGTGGGGAGAAAGGTGGAAGGCAGTTTTGTTCAAGACTAATGGGAGCTCAGCCAAAGCTCCCATGTAGCTAGTTGCCTGCAGTGGGCCACTCACCACCTGCTCTCCACCCAGGCAGGATCTGATGACCTACTGAAAGCTACCCTGGACAGACTCCAGGCTGGGGACCAGGCCACCTATGAGAGCTTGATGGCAGCAGTTTGTGAGGAAGCTTCTGGACATCAGCGGGAAAATCATCACAAACTACAAATGCTCCAGCAGCCCACCTCAGCCAGTCGCGAGTCCCCTGAGAGTTGGGTCCCAAAGCTATGGGACGGTGGACTTTGTCCTGCTGGACAAAGGAGGAGGCTAAGACCCCTTTTGCTGGTATTTGAAAAGACGTATTGGTACCATTTTCCTGAGGACCAGTAGGTCTCGGATAAGTCCCTGGAACTCTTTGGGAAACTACTCAGCGAGTTATCAGGATATCAAGCATTCTCTCATCTGGCAGTACAACTTAACTTTTGAGATGTACTGATAGACCCTCCGGACTATGCAGTGGGGTTCCGCAGACAGCTGGCCGATCACGTGCGGGACCTACTGAGGGCGGTTCACCAATGGACTACTTCGGGATTGCAACTCACCACCGTCCAGCAGTTGAAGGAGCTCATTGCAACCAAGCAGTTTTTGTGGAACTACACGGAGGATCTCCAACCGTATCTCCTTGACCGGAAACCAAAGAGGGGCCATTGCAACAGTGACACTTGCCAACTATTACTCTAGTAACAGAACTCCAGAGGCCAAGAAACCTGCTAGCTTGAAAATGTGTAAGACTAACGTGGTGTCTGCTGTCCCTACCCCTAAGATCCAGGTGTCACCTGCCAATGCTTGCTTCTCCTCGTTGGTAGGTGAACTCAGACTGCGCCACCTTTGCAATCAGCCAGATCACTTCAAGCCCTATTGTCCCCAGTACCAGAAAGACCCTTCCCCGTCCTAGAAATCCTTCCATGGTTTTGTGGAGGTGGTGGGAGGTACAGGGCTTGACAACTTTGAACAAATCACCATAGGCCAGGCTGTGCCCATGGGAATGCGTGACACCGGTGCTGAGATGACTCTTGTGATGTCTAAACTGGTGACCTCACAGGATTTGCTGCCTGGAATAACCCTCACTGTCTCCAGGATTGGAGAATCTGAACCGCCATCTGCCCAGTGCCAAGGTGTATTTGGACTGGGGCACCAGGCAGGAAGTGCAGGTGATGGGGTGGGGGTGTATCCTCAAATATTCCTACAAGTGTTTTGCTCAGGATAGACTTGGGTATGCTAGTGTCCCAGTATGTGACCACTGAACCCCCAAGGTCTGATCCCCATTTGGCATTGTAATATCCAACTCCTCGTTGATGTCTTCAATGTAATTTAACATGTCTAATGATGGGAATGTGGAGGTGGGTGGTGTGCTGTGTCCCTCTTCTCTGGTGGGAGGAAATCGATCAATCAGACAAGCTATACTGATGCCTTAGTGTGTGGTCAGCAAGCATGCTGGAACGTTTTGTCCTTTTAAGGTTGTCACTGATGTGACAAACGGGGAGCAGTCAGCTGCTGAGGGGGAGCATTCAATTGAGGGCATAGCTGTCACAGGAGAGCTAGGGCTCCCAGGTAAGGCCGCCTTGCAGGATTCCTTCACAACTGTGGTGTCAGAGGTCTGGGTTAGTCAGTCTGGATTGGCGAGTTGGTCAGAAGCGACGGGGAGGTGGACACTACCTGTAGTTGCAATGATTGTGGCCACTGTTGCGTGCATTGGGATCTCCGTGGTCTCTCAGGGGTCCGACTGGAACCTCCCGTTCCGACCAATTGACTGCTGGGTCAATTTCAGGCCAGGAGACAGGTCCCAGGGAACTTGCTGGACGTGGCCAGAATAGACGAGACCACCACATCTTCTGTCAGTTGTTTCAGGTGGCGTTGGAAGTGGACGCTTGCCTGAAAGCTCTCAAGGAGCAGGTGGCACAACCTTCCTCAGATTCAGACCTAAAACCGTTGGTCTGGTACCAAGGACTACTGTGACTACAAGTCATTTAATCTTATTTATCCAGACATCTATTTTCAGTAAGCCAGAAGGCATTGACTGTTATCTATATGTTGACTTTTGAGTTTGACAGACGCAGCGAAATTGAACAATAGATGTTCAATATGTTTCTTACAAATTGTCCAGGCCAGATAGTTGATCTGTAAAACAGAGCAGGATGAACTTCGCATTGTTTTGAGTATTTGATCTAATCACACCTTCCTCTTGAACGCTGGATGATGGCTTGAAGGACAAAAGTTGTGAAATATATATGTACACCTCTGTAACAAGATCCAAACGAACCATAGTAACATAGTTTTGAAGGCTGAAGGAAGACCTTATGTCCATCTAGTTCAGCCTATTTTTAGTGCAGCTCTTCTGCATTGTTGATCCTGGGGAAGGCAAAAAACCCACAGAGTAGAAGCCAATTTTCTCCATAGGGGAAAAAAAATTCCTTCCCCTAAGCTGGGTCAACCATCTACCTATCAGAGGCTCTTTACAAAACCACAGCCAGGAACACTCTAGAAGACAGCAGCCAGGACATCATGGCTCCATCACAAGGGACACAGACATTGAAATTCTACAGCATGTCAGCTTAAGGGACCTGGGCCCTGGCTGAAAGAACACAGATCTGCTGCATTGACCATCACTGAATCCATGGATACTTTTGGGAAAGCCAGGAATGGGACTCATCGGTCACCTGGCTCCAAGGAGATGTTCGGAGAAGACTTGTTGTGATCCTCCGGTCACCTTGTCTCATACCTCAATGAACTGTTGGCTTCCTAAGATTGTCGTTACCTCTTCTCTGTGGGTGTCACAGATGGGATAATTGGCCCTGGAAGCTCTGAAGTCACAGCTGCTATTATCTCGGCAAGTCAGCGGAAGGGTGAGACTGTACTGTGAACCATCTTGGGGTATTTTGCTGGGACTCTGTGTGTTGCCTGTTTTGTGGTTCAATAAAGTATTGCACACTGGCTTACCTTCACCCTGTCTTGTCTGAGTAGTTGTATACCCATAGTAAATTAGTGGCCGTTCAGAGGGATGATCCCTGGTACATGCGTTTTTGTTTTTTTTTTTAGGCTATCGGACTAGAGCACCTGCTGATCCCCCCTCCCCTGTGTCTCCACAACTACTGTATCGGGTGACTGTCCGGAAGGGTGTGGCCTAGGGACCGACAGTTATCCTAGATTATCATAGAATGTTAATAGTTGGAAGGAACCTCAAGGGTCCTCGAGTCCAACCCCTTGCTTAATGCCACACAAGATTCACTAAATGATCTCAGACAGATGTCCAGCCTCTGTTTAAAGACTTCCATTGAAGGAGAACACTCATGGCAGACTGTTCCAGTTAGTGGTACCCCATCTGTTGAGGGTGTAGTTGTTGCAGATTGCGATGGCCGGACAGCTAGGGATTACTAAAACAATGAGCAGGCAAGTCCAGCATTTCTACTGGCCAAAGATGGGGTCCGGTGTGACTGCCTACTGTCGTTCCTGCCACACCTGTCACTGGGTGGGAAAGGCAGTGCATCACCTCCAAAGCTCTGGTGGTAACTCTACCTATTATTGAAGAGCCTTTCAGAAGTGTGGAGCTGGATGTGGTTGTACCACCATCCATTCCCAACAACTCCAGGAAACACTTTTTGTACTGACTGTGGTAGACTTTGCCACCTGGTACCCAGAAGTTAGCCTTGATGTCCATTTGGGCCGACAAGGTGGACACCTTGCTGGACATTTTCTCCTGAGTGGGTTTTCCCATGCAATGCTCACCAACCGGATGACCCAGTTCATGTTGTATCTGCTTACAGAAGAACTATATAAGCACTAAGTGCGACATCTGGTGATCAGACCGTACCGCCCAGAGTCTAACGACCTGTGCGAACGGTTCAATGGCACCCTGAACCAAATGCTTAAGATATACTCAAAAAAACAGCCTAGAAAATTGATAGCTTCAATATAGAAACATCAAAGACGAAAAGAAGCCATGCCTAAAATGTAATAGTCTTTATTGAAACATAATTTAAAAAGATTTATATATGTAAAAAATCATCAATACAATAATAAAAAGTGAGGACACTACAAAAAGGTTCGTATCCACATCAGGGGTACCATTCAGGAAAGATGCAAGAAGTGCATGCACAGACAATGCCGGGGGGGGGGGGGTTTAGTACAAATTATGCAAACAAAGCTAATGTCTAGCTGAAACATTATAAAAAGCACAATTGTGCAGATATAAGTAGAAAAATTTAGAAAAATTTATTTAAGTGCAATACAATTAGCATATATAGATAATAGAAATCCCCTTAGGCATTATGCAAAGATATAATACAATGAACAAATCACTTGGCATAAGGTGAATATAAATGAAAGGGAAGCTGCATAGCCAATGTGCGCTAGTGCAGAGTAAGGCAGCAGCTAATCCTATGGGTATAAATGCAAGTGAAGAGAAAAAGAGAGCATGTTACCTCAAAATGCGGATAGAGGGACCCCGACGCGCGTTTTGCGGCAGCTTTTTCGAGGGGCGCATAGAGGAGCTGTTTCGTGATCTTTTTATATGTGAGCGGCCAGCGTTAGGCGGCGCTTCCGGTGGGCAACCCGGAACAAGACCGTCACAGGTCAGCGTCATGCGAAGCCGCGCCTCCTACCTGCCCGACGCGTCAGAGCAGGGAGGAGGAAGCAGCCGCATAGAGACGCGTCACCATGGCGACGGCAGAGCCGGGGAACCGAAGGAGCATCCCGCTGCCAAAAAATGGGGTGGAACATCGCCATGACAACATTATGGCAACATGGAAGGCAAAACAATGTGAAGGATTGGTGAAAGAGGTCATAGAGAGGGAAGGTGGACAAGAAGGAAGGGTATGTGTGGGATGAGAGTGCAAAAAAGGGGATATATCATAAAGATATAATATAAGTGAAAAAATCTTTTATGGAGAAATTGCATTGAAAAGATGTATATGTATATTATTCTATATACAATGCAACCTGTGAAAAAAAGAGACATGCATAAATAAATATAACGCGTCCGTGTATAAGCTTCCAAGGCTTTAAAAAGACAAAAAAAAAAGAAATAAAGAAAAAGGGAAAAAAGATGGAAAAGTCCATAAAGGAATTGGATGGCCATACATAAAAAATCTTCTGAAGGGCAGCAGGAGCAGGAATGTTGGTATCGATGTTGATTCGGACTTGAGGATAGAAGCAAACGGAAACAGCACCTCAAACAGAAAGTGAAATAGGAACCCATCTATAGGAATAAACATAAAAAGAAATTAACAATACAATAAAAACGAGATTAAAAGTGATAAAAAAGAAAGGAAAACAGAAGAAAAACAGAGCTATAGAAAAGATGCAAAACTGATGACCTCATTGAGACTTCATTGATCTCACTTTAGAGATCCATCGTGCCTCCAATTGCGCCAAAGCCTTTCTCCAGTTACCACCCCTAGTATCGATATGTATCTTATCTATTCCAAAGGCTTTTTTAATAGGCTAGCATCACAGTCATGAATCAGTTTAAAATGACGCGGTATGGGCTTGAGAGAGGTGATGTCTTCAGTATCCATGGCATTGGTGATATCGCGGTAATGCTCCCTGATTCTGGTTTTTAACGGTCTTGATGTCAAACCTATGTAAATCTTAGAACAGGGGCAAGATGCGTAGTAGACTACTCCTATGGAATTACAGGTAATGTGTTGTGTAATTGAGAAAACCTTACCATCACTGGAGTGAAAGGTGGAAGTCCGCATCATATTGGGACAGGCAATACAGTCCCCACAGGGGAAAAAAACCCCAGACAGGGCCCTTGGATCCAAAGGCTTTTTCAAATTGGGGTCCAGGATAATAACTGCGGACAATGTGATCCTTGATGCTAGGCGATTTCCTATATGTGATGGAAGGGTAATCAAATAAATGCTTGGCCAAACCGACATCCTCCTGCAAGATGGGCCAAAATTTCCTTAGAGTATTCTGCATACCATACCAATTGGTATTGTAGGTAGTGATAAATCTTACCTTGGATTCCCGATTAGGCTTGGGTCGTGATTCCAGGAGTACATTGCGATTAATTTTTTTGGCGGCTTGCAAGCCTTTCTTGATGCATCTGCGCGAATATCCCCTTTCTTGGAATCTATGAGATAAATCATTGGCTTCGTCATGAAAGCTTTCTTCATTGGAGCAAATCCGTTTTACCCTAAGGAACTGGCCCTTAGGTATGCTTTTAATGAGCGATTGGGGATGAGAGGATGTTGCATGTAACAAAGAGTTAACAGCGGTTTCCTTGCGGAAAATGGTGGTTTCCAAGAATCCATTAGGAGAATTAGAGATTTTAATATCAAGAAAGACGATAGTGGATTGGCTATATTTACAAGAGAGTTTGATGTTGAATCTGTTGTTCAAAATGCCAACAAAATCGAGGAGGTCCTGTTCCGAGCCCTGCCATATCATGAGGATGTCATCGATATAGCGAGCCCAGAAGAGAACCCCCTCGATGTGTGCTATTGGTTTGGTGAAAAAGATTTCCCGCTCCCACATGCCCATAAAAAGATTAGCATATGCCGATGCGAAAGCCGCACCCATTGCGGTCCCCTGCTGCTGTAGATAGATGCTCTGCTTAAAAATAAAGAAATTATGCTCAAGGGCAAGAATTTAGAGATGATTTCACATAAATTACCGTTACCCGACACAATTGGGCGTCCGGGTGGTACTGAGACATTTTTATGTATCTTAGGTAAGAAATAAATGCATGCCATTTTGGGATAGAGCGGGATTAGATGATCTCTAAGATCCTTTGTGATGAGGCCATGATCAAAAGCTCGATCAAGAATTTCCTGTAATTCACCTTTAAATTTTAAAGTGGGATTGTACGTCAGTTTTTTGTAACAAACCTCATTCCTGAGCTGCCGAAAGGCCTCCTTTTCGTACATATGTACTGGCCATATCACCACATTGCCCCCTTTATCTGCTTGTTTAATAACGACATCCCCAAGATTTTTTAATTCCCGTAAAGCTTTTCTTTGTGAGAAGGATAGATTATCTCTAGAACCTGACAAATGCAGCCTCTCAAAATCCTTAGTAACCAACTTAACGAAAAGCTCGATATGAGGATACAAGTTAAGAGGGGGAAATCTCTTGGGGGATGGGGGGACGAAAGTGATCGTTACCCGGGGTTGGTGTGGCATATCGATTATCCTCTAATTCTTCAAGTATAGAGATGGCACGTAGTTCATCCTCAGTCCATGTCTCTCCCATCTTGGGTTTGTCATGCAGCTTCTTAAGAACTAATTTGCGAGCAAAGAGCTGGAGGTCTTTTGTAGCTAGGAATGGGTCAAAAAGAGAAGAAGGTGAAAAGGATAAGCCCAAACTGAGTAATTCCAATTGAGCGGGAGTAAGATTAATGGAGGAAAGGTTAATTACCTGCATTTTGATCGAAGATTGAATAGGACGCTCATATGTTTTTTTGGGAGTTGGTCCCCTTTTGGGATCATTTTTTCTCAAGTTATAGGGGCGCTGATGTGCGCCGTTACTTTCTCTTGAAGATGCCGAAGATATGGAGGAGGAACGAGATGAAGATCGTTCACGCATTCCACCAGAAGGCCACTTGTAAACAGTGCCATTGTTGAAATCTTTCAAATCTCTTTGGAATTTCCTAGTCTTTATTTCCTTGACATCTTTTTCCCAAATTAGAAACTGGTTGTCCAAGTCTTTGTTAAGGGCTTCAATTTCTGAGGCAGTTGAGTTCTCTAAAAACTTTTGGCGTGTACAATCTATATCAGTATCCAATTTTTCAAGTGTTTTTTTATTATTACCAATAAGGAGCTCAATCAGGGATTTGGAGCATGTGGTGCAGGCCTCCTCCCATCTTGCTCTAAATAAGGGGTCATCAATAGAGAAGGATGGCATAATACGGATGCGAAGTCCTCTTGGTATTAAATTCTTCGCCAAATACATCTCCAAAGAGGCTTTATTCCACCATGTCCTTGTTCTTTTTTTCAGACAAAATTTCAACATATTTTTTAGCTCTGTTTTTTGACTGCTTTCATTAATTCCTGATGATGCGGTGTCCCCACAAAAGACAGTATCAACGCAAGAGAGCCAATTTTTATCTCTCGCTTTATAATCCATTCTGGCAATGTAAACTGTAAAAGATACAGTACAATAATCAATACTCAAAAAAACAGCCTAGAAAATTGACAGCTTCAATATAGAAACATCAAAGACGAAAAGAAGCCATGCCTAAAATGTAATAGTCTTTATTGAAACATAATTTAAAGAGATTTATATATGTAAAAAATCATCAATACAATAATAAAAAGTGAGGACACTACAAAAAGGTTCGTATCCACATCAGGGGTACTATGCAGGAAAGATGCAAGAAGTGCATGCACAGACAATGCCGGGGGGGGGGGGTTTAGTACAAATTATGCAAATAAAGCTAATGTCTAGCTGAAACATTATAAAAAGCACAATTGTGCAGATATAAGTAGAAAAATTTAGAAAAATTTATTTAAGTGCAATACAATTAGCATATATAGATAATAGAAATCCCCTTAGGCATTATGCAAAGATATAATACAATGAACAAATCACTTGGCATAAGGTGAATATAAATGAAAGGGAAGCTGTATAGCCAATGTGCGCTAGTGCAGAGTAAGGCAGCAGCTAATCCTATGGGTATAAATGCAAGTGAAGAGAAAAAGAGAGCATGTTACCTCAAAATGCGGATAGAGGGACCCCGACGCGCGTTTTGCGAGGGGCGCATAGAGGAGCTGTTTCGTGATCTTTTTATATGTGAGCGGCCAGCGTTAGGCGGCGCTTCCGGTGGGCAACCCGGAACAAGACCGTCACAGGTCAGCGTCATGCGAAGCCGCGCCTCCTACCTGCCCGACGCGTCAGAGCAGGGAGGAGGAAGCAGCCGCATAGAGACGCGTCACCATGGCGACGGCAGAGCCTCCAGTGATGGTAAGGTTTTCTCAATTACACAAAACATTACCTGTAATTCCATAGGAGTAGTCTACTACGCATCTTGCCCCTGTTCTAAGATTTACATAGATTTGACATCAAGACCGTTAAAAACCAGAATCAGGGAGCATTACCGCGATATCACCAATGCCATGGATACTGAAGACATCACCTCTCTCAAGCCCATACCGCGTCATTTTAAACTGATTCATGACTGTGATGCTAGCCTATTAAAAGCCTTTGGAATAGATAAGATACATATCGATACTAGGGGTGGTAACTGGAGAAAGGCTTTGGTGCAATTGGAGGCACGATGGATCTCTAAAGTGAGATCACTTCAACCTAACGGTCTCAATGAGGTCATCAGTTTTGCATCTTTTCTATAGCTCTGTTTTTCTTCTGTTTTCCTTTCTTTTTTATCACTTTTAATCTCGTTTTTATTGTATTGTTAATTTCTTTTTATGTTTATTCCTATAGATGGGTTCCTATTTCATTTTCTGTTTGAGGTGCTGTTTCCGTTTGCTTCTATCCTCAAGTCCGAATCAACATCAATACCAACATTCCTGCTCCTGCTGCCCTTCAGAAGATTTTTTTATGTACGGCCATCCAATTCCTTTATGGACTTTTCCATCTTTTTTCCCTTTTTCTTTATTTCTTTTTTTTTTTTTTTTTGTCTTTTTAAAGCCTTGGAAGCTTATACACGGACGCGTTATATTTATTTATGCATGTCTCTTTTTTTCACAGGTTGCATTGTATATAGAATAATATACATATACATCTTTTCAATGCAGTTTCTCCATAAAAGATTTTTTCACTTATATTATATCTTTATGATATATCCCCTTTTTTGCACTCTCATCCCACACATACCCTTCCTTCTTGTCCACCTTCCCTCTCTATGACCTCTTTCACCAATCCTTCACATTGTTTTGCCTTCCATGTTGCCATAATGTTGTCATGGCGATGTTCCACCCCATTTTTTGGCAGCGGGATGTTCCTTCGGTTCCCCGGCTCTGCCGTCGCCATGGTGACGCGTCTCTATGCGGCTGCTTCCTCCTCCCTGCTCTGACGCGTCGGGCAGGTAGGAGGCGCGGCTTCGCATGACGCTGACCTGTGACGGTCTTGTTCCGGGTTGCCCACCGGAAGCGCCGCCTAACGCTGGCCGCTCACATATAAAAAGATCACGAAACAGCTCCTCTATGCGCCCCTCGAAAAACGCGCGTCGGGGTCCCTCTATCCGCATTTTGAGGTAACATGCTTACCCATAGGATTAGCTGCTGCCTTACTCTGCACTAGCGCACATTGGCTATGCAGCTTCCCTTTCATTTATATTCACCTTATGCCAAGTGATTTGTTCATTGTATTATATCTTTGCATAATGCCTAAGGGGATTTCTATTATCTATATATGCTAATTGTATTGCACTTAAATAAATTTTTCTAAATTTTTCTACTTATATCTGCACAATTGTGCTTTTTATAATGTTTCAGCTAGACATTAGCTTTATTTGCATAATTTGTACTAAACCCCCCCCCCCGGCATTGTCTGTGCATGCACTTCTTGCATCTTTCCTGCATAGTACCCCTGATGTGGATACGAACCTTTTTGTAGTGTCCTCACTTTTTATTATTGTATTGATGATTTTTTACATATATAAATCTTTTTAAATTATGTTTCAATAAAGACTATTACATTTTAGGCATGGCTTCTTTTCGTCTTTGATGTTTCAAATGCTTAAGATGTTGATCAGCTCCTGTGGGCGTGACTGTGAGCAGTACCTCCCATACCTGCTATTTGTCTACCAGGAGGTTCAACAGGCCACAACTGGTTTCTCCCTCTATATTGAGCTCCTGTATGGGCAATGTGTGCCGGGCCCCTGGCTCTGGTGAAAGAGACCTGGGAAGCAGACTTATCCATCACTGGCATGTATGTCATTGAGTATGTCATGTGCTTCTGGGACAGGATGCAGGCCTTGACGCAGCTGGTGTATGATAATATGGTACAAGCCCAACCAAAAGTGATAGTACGACCAGAATGCTTGTGAGAGGACCTACCAGGTGAGTCAAAAGGTGTGGGTACTGGTCCCCATACCCCATGATGAGATTCAGGCGGCCTGGAAAAACCTGTACCTTTTGCACAAGGGGCTCAATGTCATAACGTATCTGGTCACCCTGGACCATGCCTGGGGAAGGTGGCAGGCCTTCCATGTGAACATGAAGGCACATAGTGAGCGTAAGGCCTGCACCCTCCCCGTATGTAACCTGCCAAAAGAGGAAGAGGCAGAGCCTGGGAAAGTCGATGCAATTGCGTCCTTACCCACCTCCATGTCCAAGAAACAGGTGATGTTCTTCCTGGGCACTGCCGCGTACTATAGGAGGTTCGTTCCCCACTTCAGTAGCCTGCTGAAGCCCCTGATGGACCTCACCAAGAAGAAGCTGCTCTCTTCAGTTGATTGGACAGCACGGTGGCTCAGTGGTTAGCGCTGCAGCCTTGCAGCGCTGGGGTCCTGGGTTCGTATCCCACAAAGGACAACATCTCCAAGGAGTTTGTATGTTCTCCCCGTGTGTGCGTGGGTTTCCTCCGGGCACTCCGGTTTCCTCCCACACTCCAAAGACATACTGATAGGGAATTTAGATTGTGAGCCCCATCGGGGACAGTGATGAAAATGTGTGCAAACTGTAAAGCGCTGCGGAATATGTTAGCGCTATACAAAAATAAAGATTATTATTATTATTATTATTATTGGACCAACAACAGGGAGACAGCCTTCCTGGCATTTCCAGCTTCTTGGTACTACAAGTAGCTGACTTCACATGGTGGAGACCAGCACCGGTGACTTTGGCCTCAGTGTTGTGCTCAGATTTTACAGGCCAGGAACACCCAGTTTTGTGCCTGAGCTGGAAACTCGTGCTGAGAGAGGTGGCCTACTCCACAATGGATAATGCATGTCTCAATGGTGGTGTTCCTGCAGCGTCTGCAGCCTTGCTTGTATGAGCATCACTTCAGTGTGGAGAGTGAGTGCAACCCCTTCAGCTGGTTACACACTTTGTCGGAACAAATGGGAGGTTGCTACGCTGGAGCCTTGCATTCCCCAAAATACCACTTCACCATTCCCAATAAGAAGGGCTATGACCACAGTACCAGTACCACAGTGGCCAATAGTTTATCCCGGCAAGGGAAGGTTGCAGACAGGCACTCGGAAGACTGGAAAGTGCTGCGCCCTAGCGGCAGGAGGTGTGAATAATATGGGGGATATAGTGTTGATTGGCATGAAATTATCATTGTGTGAGATTAAAGACCTCCAATTCATCCAATCCATCAAAGTGTAAAGCTGAGACAGGACACCTGGCTCAGCTGGTGGTCCAGCTTCAACAGTTTAAGTGTAAAAAGCTCACACCCCCCAGCAGCCTATCTGGTACCAAGGCCTTTCTGGCAGGATGAAGCTCTGCAGGGATCCCAAGCTGCTTAACTGCTTGAAAAATCCCCCCTCCCCAAATGTACTGGAGTTGTAATTTCATAAGCAGTTATGGAGTTATCATACATCTTGGCTATATGTGGTTACATTTTCTCATCACCTTCCATGACAGCAGTATCGGAGGATGCCCTAATGGGGAGAGGAAACAGAGGTTAAATGATCCTCTCCTTCCTACCATCACCAGTGTTTTTCCTGTCCCCCTATGGGGCATGAAGAGGTTTCCTGATGATGCTGCTGTGGCCGGCAATTCGGAGCACCCAGGTTTACTCACTTAATGCCGGGCAGCTGAGGTCGGGTGATTCGCTCTCCTCCATGTGCTGCTCCCGTCTCCATGGTCCACATATGATTCGGGACCTTCCTGCACCTCCTTCGGGGGAAGGGTAAAGTGGGGTGGTGATGGACAGCCGGGGTCCTCCTCTCCACATGCAACAGAATGCGAATGCCATGCATACCGGAAGTGACGTTATGCTGAACTTGCTGTTTACTTCCTGGTGCATTCCATATTGGAACGCATTTGCTCCCAGCGGGTTTTTCGTTGTGATGGCTCCGGAGCTGCTGGCATGTTGGGGCATTCCCTCCAGGTGTCCCCCTGATGACATGGGGAAGGAGGAGAGCGTATTTGAATGCTGGGACCTCGGTTATTTATTCCAGGTCGGGATGTCTCCAGGTAAGACCCATTGTCTGTGTCTCTCTGTAGCCACTGACCATGGACAGCGACATACCCTCCCTTTTTGCTTCTGCAGAGCCCAGTGTCCACCCTCCTACTGTAAGTAGTGGATGAAGGTCCCTTGCTATCTGCGTTATGTCCTCATGGGAGACTTAGTCCACCTTTCTCTGTCTCTTTATGGAGACAAGGTCCCTGCCTCTAAAGGATAAAGTGCCCAGCCGCAAGCGTGGTGTGCTAACAAACTTTCCTCAGCATACAAGAAGCTTTGCCAGCCCTGCGCTGATGAGGTGTTGCGTGCCGAACAGCCCACCCTGTTGGACCGCATTAAATCCCTCATCAAACAAGAGGTTCAATCCTCTGTCTATTTTTCCGGGCTCCAGTACCACAAACCCCTCCTTCTAAGAAAAGGAAGATTACGTCTGATTCAGACTCGGGTGAAGTCTGTACCTCTGGTTCGGAGGATGTTTGGGAGAATGAGGGTTCCACTTCCACCCCCAAGTCCGATAATAAAAAAAAAATATTATTTTGCCTCCGAAAATATGTAGGAATTGATTTAGTATGGTGAGAAGCACCATTGGAGTTGAGGAGGAAGTTAAGCAGTCAGTGCAGGAGGAGATGTTTGGGGTCCTGAAACCTAAAAAGCAAAAAGGTTTCCCCACACATGAGAACATCCTAAGCCTTATCCATCATGATTTGGACCTTCCTGTGAAAGGGCTTAGTGTCCATTCAGAATTGAAAAAAAAAAATCTTTTTTCTCCTAGACTGAGATTGTTCTGAATGGAATATCCCAAGGTAGATATGCAGGTGTCCAGGGTGGCAAAAAGAACTGCTCTTCCGCTTGAGGACTCGTCTCAGCTTAAAGATCCCATGGATCGTAAACTCGAGAGCTTACTAAGAAAATCCTGGGACACCTGCATTGATCTGCTAAAAGCAAACATGGCTTCCACCTGTGTCACCAGATCTGTTTTGCTGGCTCCGTACATTAGAAGACCACCTCTCTCTGGGAACTTCTAGGGAGGAAATACTTGACTCCCACTCCTTCAGAAAGCAACAGGATTCCTTGCCAATGCTTCTGTCGAATCGGTATGTGTAGCAGCGAAGTCCGCAGTCCTCTCCAACTCTGCTACGAGAGCTCTGTGTCAGAATTCATGGAGTGGTGACGTCACCTTCCTTTTTCAGGGATGCCATGTTTTCGGTCTGGCTCTCGACGAGATCTTGGAGAAAGCTGCGGACAAGAAGAAAGCACTCCCTGAGCAGAACCCCCCCCCAAAAAAAAAAAAGTTTTTATCATCCTTCCCAAGATCAGTCCTCCCAGAGGGAATACAGAGAGAAAAGCAAATCCGGCCGTTAGAGCTATCCAAAAGGTGGAAATGGCAAAAATCTCCTTGTCCCCCACCACCAGCAAGTTCCTGACAAGCTATGACTGCTCACCTGTCGGGGGTCCTCACTCACTGGCTGGCAATCCATCTTCATAAACCAGTGGGTTCTCAGTACCATTCGGGACAGATTGAAAGTAGAGTTTGAGAGTTTTCCCCCACAGTGTCTAAGAGTCACGTCACTACAATCTCCACACCTTCAAGACTCCTTACTAGTGATGAGCGAGTATACTTGTTGCTCAGGTGTCCTCCGAGTATTTTGGCGTGCTTGGAGATTTAGTTTGTGTCGACGCAGCTGCATGATTTGCGGCTGCTGGACAGCCTGAATACAGGTGGGAATTCCCTAACAAACAGGTAACCCCCACATGTATTCAGGCTGTCCAGCAGGCGCAAATCATGCAGCTGCGTCAACACACACTAAATCTCCAAGCATTGCCAAAATACTCGGACACCCGCGCATGCTCGGGAAAACCTGAGCAACGAGTATACTCACTGATCACTACTCCTTACTGTTAGGTCTTCAAGGTCTGCTTCAAGCAAAGGTGATTTCTCGGGTGCCCATACAGGAGGATGGGTAGGGGCCACTATTCTCGCCTCTTCCTAGTCGAGAAGCACAAAATTTTCATCAATCTGAAACCCCTGAATCGAGTGATCACATGCAGATGGTTCACGATGGAATCTATCAAATCAGCAATCCCACTCATTGGATAGGATTGGGTGATGCTACAATAGATCTGAAGGATGCCTATTACCATGTGCAAATCCATCCAGATCATCGGAGGTTCCTCAGATTCGCAGTTTCCCATGGTCACCGGGTCAGCCATTACCAATTCAATGTCCTCCGGTACGGCATTTCATCAGCACCGTGGGTATTCACTAAGATTATGACAGAAGTAGTAATCTTCATTCGTCATCGGGGGATTTGCATCATTCCATATCTAGACATACTCATCGTCGCACCAGCTGTCCCCCAACTAAATCTAGATATGACAAAGGCCTTGGAGATTCTGGAATCCTTGGGCTGGATCCCAAATCTGGAGAAATCAGATCTTCATCCTTCAGCAGGGAAGAAATTCCTGGGAATTCTCCTGGATTCAGGGAAAAGAACATCCCCCCCCCCTTGCCCAGAGATGGTCAACTTGATCTTTTTCAAAGGATCTCTAAGTTCAGAGACTAGATAGCTCCTACCCTGAGGGACTCAATGTCTATCCTGGGATCACTGACTTCATGCATCCAGGCAGTGTCCTGGGCTTAAGCCCATACGAGTCCTCCAGACTCATGTTCTCTCGTCTTGAGACAGGCATCAGAATTCTCTGACCAGGAGAGTTCCCCTTCCCGGTCATGAGAAATCTTCCCTTGTGTGGTGGCTAAACTCCCAGAACCTCCAGCAGGGGATCAGCTGGGATCAGCTTCCTCTGAAAATACTTCACATGCCAGTCACAGGGGCTGGTGTGCTGTAGTAGAGAAAACCCACTTCCAGGGTTTATGGTCCCCAGGCATGAGATCCAGTTCCTCAAACCTTAGAGAATTGAGAGCCGCATCTGCCCTTGTCGAAGGTCATCATGTATGCGTTTATTCCGACAATATGACCACGATTGCCTACGTCTGTCACCAGGGAGGCACAAAGTAAGTCAGACTGAAATCGATCGCTGCAAGAATTTCTTCTTGGGCAGATAAAAATCTTCTGTCCCTTACAGCGGTCCATCTGAAGGAGTCCGCCAATGTTCAGGCGAACTTCTTCAGCAGAAAGGACGTACATCCGCGGGAGTGGTGCCTCGGTCAAGTAATCTTTCTACCCCTTGTGACAAGATGGGGGGGCTTCCGGATGTGGATCTGTTTTTCTAATGACCAGAATGGGAAGGTGAAGATCTTCTCCCTGAATCCCGCAGGCTGGTCATTAGGAATAGACTCCTTTTCTCACCCTTGGACGTTCAACCTGGCCTATGCCTTCCCACTGATCCCGATTCTAACAAGGATGTTACAGAAGATACGGTCCAATCATGTCACCACTATTCTAATCGCACCATGTGGCCTGGAAAATGTTCGTACAGCGCTTTGATGGAAATGGGCTGGAAAGGTCCGCTACTCCTAGCCCAGAAAGACGACCCCCTTCACCAGGGTCCCCTGTTACACCCAGACCTTCACAGATTGAAACATGCGGCCTGGCTGCTGAAGCCAGAATCCTAAGAGTTAAAAGGCTTTTGGATGAAGTGATACAAACTCTCCAGAAAAGTAGGAAGCCAGTGACCAACACCATTTATGGCAAGGTTTGGAAAAAATTCTCGTCCTGGTGTTCTCGGAATATTCCTGATCCCCCTTCATCCTAACACTGCTCAAACTTTGTATTTTCTTCAAAAGGGGCTTGATCTAGGTCTTGCACCTAGTGCCCTGAAGGTGCAGGTGTCAGCTCTTAGCACTATCTTTGACCAGAACTTGGGTAATCATCGCTGGATAAAGCGTTTCATGACCGCAGCAGCTAGAATCCAGCCTAGACTTCGCAGCTGGATTCCCAGCTTGGGATTTGAATCTAGTACTTAACAGTTTAATCCGAGATCCATTTGAACATTTATCATCTGAGTTTAAAAAACCTTACCCTTAAGACTGTCTGGTAGCAATTACTTCTGCTAGATGTATAGGAGAGCTGCAGGCCCTATCAATACAGGAGCCCTACTTAACAGTTACTGAAGAAAACATTATTATCCACTTAGATCCCTCCTTTAAGCCTAAGGTAACCTCAGACTTTCATAGAAGTCAGGATATTGTGCTACCCTCATTCTGCCCAAATCCTTCCAATACAAAAGAGGCCTTTCACACCCTCTGTTCGTAGGGTGGTTCTCTACTACCTCCAACAAAACCGAAGGTTGGAGAATTGACTGAAACCTATTCATCCAGCCCTCTGGACGGAATAAGGGCAAGAAGGCAGCTAAGAATACGATCACCTGTTGAATCAAACAAGCTATCTCCTCCTGCATCACTGAAGGCTCATTCTACACGTTCAGTATCAGCATCGTGGACAGAGAGAGGTGACGCATCTACTGAGCAGATATGCAGAGCCGCCACCTGGCTTTCTGTCCATACGTTTACCCAACACTACAGACTAGATTTTAATAGGATTTAACATTCGGCAGATGAGTTCTGCAGGCCGTAGTCCCTCTCTAAGAAATTAGTTATTACTCTGTGATGGTGTGCGCGACAGAGCAGGAAGGGAGACCAGGCCGAAGATCAATCCAACGGGATTTATTGAGACATGGAGCATAGAACCTAAAATATCAATAGCGTCTCTTAGAGTCCACAATGAGTCCACACTAAGAGGGAAACCGTTCCGGGGGCGCCACCCGGTAATCTGACGCCAGGGAAAAGACAAAATAATCTTGGGATGCATTCAATGGATGCAACAGATGAGGGACATAGCACCATTCTACGTGCCAGATTTTAATCCTCCACACACGGGCACTAGGATCTCGCCTCAGCATAATATCCTAGCCCCTGGGCCAAACGTGTCTATTCTGTGTCCTGGAATCCACCCCTCCTTTGGGAAGGGCTCCCATCTACTTTTCACTATGTGGCTAACTTAAGAAGTTTCCAGAAGCTGCACACTTGTATTGGATAAGTCCTATGCTGAGGAGAATAAAGAGACTCCCCCACTGGTTGTTGACTCCAGCCTGATTGCATTGCAGTCCAGGGACACAGGCCGGGGGGAGGGACACGCTGTTACATACTCAGATACTGCTGTCATGGAAGGTGACTAGAGAAAATAGAATGTCTTACTGGTAATTAGGTTTCTAGGAACCTTCTACGACTGCACTAATTTCCCTCCCTATCTGATGTTCTTATTGGATGATTACTGCAGTTTGGAGGTAACTATTCATGCTAGTGTCCGGAAAAACACTGGTGGTAGGAAGGGGTATTTAACCTTTGTGTTTCCTGTCCCCCATTAGGGTGGAGATACATCCTCCGATACTGCTGTCGTGGAAGGTTCCTAGAAACCGAATTACCGGTAAGACTAATTCTATTTTCAAGATCTCTTCAACAAACCAAACGCCCAGCTGGTTCTCGACCTGTTCTACCATCCCTGGGTGGGGAGATACATAGAACGGCTAGTAGAATCCAGGTGTCCCAAGCAGTGTTTTGGTCCCCAAACGTAACAGGTGACTGGCCAGATCCAATGGTGCCAAAGCTGCCTCTCAATTACCTTCCATGGAGAAGTTCTGATCCATCATAGGTTTTGGCATTCCATCTGTCAGACCTGAGGGTAGGGAAACTAGGACCTACCTGGGGGCAGCAGAGGGAGTGACCGACTAAGGGGTTAATTGCACTTGCTTGGCTGTGGCCCTTGTTGTCTTCTAAGGGGAGGTCCCACCGGGTATAGCGCTGGAAGAAAGTGGAAACTGCCGACAACCCACACCTCCCATATGGCTGCCAGCACCAAGGCCTGACTTTGGTATCATTTGCTTAAACTTATTGTACAATCACCGGTACTTTCATATCTGACCATTGTATATGTATAACCATTGTGTATATAGTGTTTTGTCTAGTGTGCAATTAAGGCGATAAGTATCCAATTTTAAATTTGGGCTGCTCTTTTATCTCGTGCCACATGTCTGTGTTCTCGGTTTAAAGTCGCATGCTACTGTGGCTGGTTTTCAGCTTAGCTGACCTTCCATATCCCCAGCGCATGCGGAAAGTCACGTTGCTGAAAGAGGGGAGACCGTACCCCAAACTTACTAGTGACGTCAGATGTGATTGCGAGGTGAGGTTGTTCACACTTCTCATGGTGATGCTGACTCTGGGCTTATCTGAGCAGGTCTCCTCGGTAGTCGGGTCACAGCTGGCAGCTAGAGGTGGGGATGTCTCCTGTCAAGTCAGTCAGTTACTCATGGTGGTAATGATGGCTCTGGGTTTGTCTGAGCACTCCCCCCAGTAGCTGGGGCCAGATGATGATGACGACGACGGCGGCGGTGGCTCTGGGCTTGTCTAAGCAGTTCTCTCCCCCTGTAGTCAGAGCTGACAGCTAGAGTAGATATGTCTTGTCAGGTCAGAGTCTGTGGCTCACGGTAATGATGGCTCCGGGCTCGTCTCTGAGCAGTCCCTTCCTCATCCCCATTAGTCAGGGCCACCTGCTCATGATGATGATGGCTCCGGGCCTGTGTCTTAGCAGCTCTCAACCCCAGTACAGTAGTCAGGTCAGAGCTGGCTGTTGATTGTGATGATGGCTCACGTTTGCTGTGACTCCTTTTGTCTTTCAGTCCAGAGAGCGGTTTATAAAGATCTGGTGAAGTTTCTGCAGAAGGACGAGTTTCTCTCCGAAGGTCAACTGAAACGGAAGGTGAGGTTCTCAACGTGACGGCAGCTTCACTCCTGAAATCCTCTGTGCTGCTGGGCCCTCTGTCCTATCCATGTTTGAGCTGTTGTTCTCTGCAGGGAGAGTTCACTTTTGAGAATGACTCGCTGATAGAGGGCGGCCAACTGAATGAAATGCACAATGGGATCAACTTCAGAGAAGTGCGGCAGTACCGGAGCGGCCACCATCTTGTCCGCTTCTACTTCCTGACCCGCGTCTACTCTGCTTACCTGGAGAGCATACTGTCAGATTTCCAGAGCGGCCCCCAACCGGACGTGCTGATAGTAAACTCCTGCGTCTGGGATGTCAATAGGTGACCGCCACCACCATAGTGTCCGCCGCTGCCATATTTGCGACAGATCCTCATTGTCCTCATGTCCTGCAGGTACAATGACAAGCATCTGGAGGGCTACAAGACCAACCTGGACCATCTGTTCCTGCGCCTCAAGGAGGTTCTGAGCCCCCAGTGCCTCATCATATGGAGCATGACCATGCCTGTTGGATACAGAATTGGTGAAATCCCGGAGGTAACTCCACCAATGTCCGAACCGTGGAAAGCAGGGCTACATGGAAAATGCAGTCCATGTGGATACAGCAGTCACCGTTGGCACAGTGTAGGGGGCACATGTGTAGTCTCCCCATGTGACGCCTTTGCTGCTGTGCATGTTTCCAGAACACTGTGAACAACCTGCGGAAAGACATGGTGGAGGGGAATTTCTTCAGCGCCACGCTGGCGGATTACCACAAGCTGGATGTGCTGGACATGCACTACCACTTCCGCCTCGACCTGCATCACCGATGCCGTGACGCCGTACATTGGAACCAGGTGGCACATCGGAAGTACACCCAGATCCTGCTGACCCACATTGCACTGACCTGGGGCGTTGAGACGCCGAAGGGTATTGTGCCAGGAGGTGCGTGATCCTTCTTGTTTTCGCAGCATGTTGTGTTCTCTGCTCCCTGTGGTCTGAGGAGCTCACAATCTGTTTGTCATGAGCAGTGTATCCTGAGAGCTGCAGTGACATAATGGGCTCTGCTATATCTGCCAGTCCTGTTAGTCTGCTCTGTATTTCAGGTTCTCCGCTTCACGCTGCTCCTACACGTGCAGTAGAATTAAGGAACAATCCCAATCTGCACCCCACAATGAGGGCGCGAGCGCAGTGCAGCCAAGGTAAGACTCCATTACTGGCTGCTCCAAGTGTATGTATGTGGGTGTGCGTGCCAGGCAGGCGCCGGTGGGTGTGTGGGTGCGCCAGGCAGGGGCCGGTGTGTGTGCCATGCAGGGGCCGGTGTGTGTGTGTGTGTGTGTGTGCGTCATGCAGGGGCCGGTGTGTGTGTGCGCCATGCAGGGGCCGGTGGGGGGGTGTGGGTGCGCCAGGCAGGGGCCGGTGTGTGTGTGTGTGTGCGCGTCATACAGGGGCCGGTGTGTGTGTGTGTGTGTGTGCGCGTCATGCAGGGGCCGGTGTGCGCGTCATGCAGGGGCCGGTGTGTGTGTCATGCAGGGGCCGGTGTGTGTGTGTGTGTGTGCGCCATGCAGGGGCCGGTGTGTGTGTGTGTGCGCCATGCAGGGGCCGGTGTGTGTGTGTGTGTGTGTGTGTGTGTGTGTGCGTCATGCAGGGGCCGGTGGGGGGGTGTGGGTGCGCCAGGCAGGGGCCGGTGGATGTGTGGGTGCTCCAGGCAGGGGCCGGTGCACCTTGTGGAAGCACCTGGATCTGCTTATAGTCCAGTCGTCTGTCTGTGCAGGCAATATGTACATGCCGGGATACACATCCTTCGACAGCTACAGCGATTCAATGTCTGGTGAGTATGGCAGCCTTCTACGTCTTCAGATATACTCAATATAATTGTCACTGATGCCCTTTCCCTGCCAGGTGTCCTGTACCCCAGGCACTATGATAACGAGATGCGCGTAAACTCAGAAGGTGAGGACCTAGCACAAGATGTCTCCCATGTATCCTGCCTCCATCATAACGTCATCTACTCCTGCAGGATGTGTGAATATCCTCCTTTCCGCTCCTCTTCTCTCCTCTTGGCCCCCCCTCCTCCTGTGCCGTGATGGCGTCTCCTCTTGGCCCCCCTCCTCCTGTGCCGCGATGGCGTCTCCTCTTGGCCCCCCTCCTCCTGTGCCATGCTGGCGTCTCCTCTTGGCCCCCCACATCCTGTGCCATGCTGGCGTCTCCTCTTGGCCCCCCTCCTCCTGTGCCGCGATGGCGTCTCCTCTTGGCCCCCCTCCTGTGCCATGCTGGCGTCTCCTCTTGGCCCCCCTCCTCCTGTGCCGCGATGGCGTTTCCTCTTGGCCCCCCTCCTCCTGTGCCGCGATGGCGTCTCCTCTTGGCCCCCCTCCTGTGCCGCGATGGCGTCTCCTCTTGGCCCCCCTCCTGTGCTATGCTGGCGTCTCCTCTTGGCCCCCCTCCTAATGCGCCATGCTGGCGTCTCCTCTTGGCCCCCCACCTCCTGTGCCATGCTGGCGTCTCCTCCTGGCCCCCCTCCTCCTGTGCCGCGATGGCGTCTCCTCTTGGCCCCACTCCTCCTGTGCCATGCTGGTGTCTCCTCTTTTTGCCCCCCTCCTCTCCTGTGCCGCATTGGCGTCTCATCCTTTTGTACTAACCGCATTTTATGTTTTTCAGCCGTTTCACCCTTTGTGACTGATAGCCCGTTACTGAGCACCAACATAACCCCTGGCTATTTCCGCCCCCCGCCAGGTAATGACCCCACAGTTGGTGACTACAAGATCAGCGGCTGCTACAGTGGGGAAACTAAGTATTTGATCCACTGCCAATTTTGCACGTTTCCCACCTACAAAGAATGGAGAGGGCTGTAATTTTTTTTTGTTGTAGGTTCACTTCACCTGTAACGCCCCCGTCACACATAGTGATCCCGACAACGATACGACCTTGTCAGGATCGCTACATGATCGCTGGTGAGCTGCCACACAGACAGCTTCACCAGCGATCAGCACCAGGGAGGAGGCTGGTCTCCAAGGTAAATATCAGGTTACTAAGCGGCGCGCCACACTTAGTTACCCGATGTGTACCTTGGATACCAGCTTGCTCGCGCCGGGAGCTGCCAGCACGCAGGTTTCTGAGGTACACATCGGGTAAATAAGTGCCGCGTGCCGCTTTGTAACCCGATATTTACCTTAGATGCCAGCTCCCAACGCCTGCTTAGAGCGCTGGGAGCGTCGCTGATCGTTGGCTCCCGCTGCCACACGCAGCGATGCACGCTGGCCAGTGGGAGAGCAGCGATCAAAAAATGGCCCAGGACGATGCTGCACGATCAGCGATACCCGGTGGGGGGCTTGTCGCTGATACGCGATCTCGCTGTGTGACGGGGCCTTTAGAGATAAAATCTAAAGATAAAAGCAGAAAATCACATTGTAGGATTGTTACTTATTTCATGCCATAAAATGCAAATTAATCATTTGATCACCGACCAACAAGAATTCTGGCTCTCACAGACCGGTCAGGTTTTTTTAATCCCTTTCCGGCATCAGGCGTAATAGTACGCTGATGTCTGACTCCCTCCTTTTGATGTGGGCTTTGGCAGTGAGTCCACATCTTTCACGGAACATGTCAGCTGTTTTTAACAGCTGACATGTGCCTGGAATAGCCGCAGGTGGAATCACGATCCACCCGTGGCAATTACAGTTAGGTCCATATATATTTGGACAGAGACAACATTTTTCGAATTTTGGTTCTAGACATTACCACAATGAACTTTAAACAAAACAATAAAGATGCAGTTGAAGTTCAGACTTTCAGCTTTCATTTGAGGGTATCCACATTAAAATTGGGTGAAGGGTTTAGGAATTTCAGCTCCTTAACATGTGCCACCTTGTTTTTAAAGGGACCAAAAGTAATTGGACAGATTAAATAATTGTAAATAAAATGTTCATTTCTAGTACTTGGTTGAAAACCCTTTGTTGGCAATGACTGCCTGAAGTCTTGAACTCATGGACATCACCAGACGCTGTGTTTCCTCCTTTTTGATGCTCTGCCAGGCCTTCACTGCGGTGGTTTTCAGTTGCTGTTTGTTTGTGGGCCTTTCTGTCTGAAGTTTAGTCTTTAACAAGTGAAATGCTCAATTGGGCTGAGATCAGGTGACTGACTTGGCCATTCCAGAATATTCCACTTCTCTGCTTTAATAAACTCCTGGGTTGCTTTGGCTTTATGTTTAGGGTCATTGTCCATCTGTAGTATGAAACGACGACCAATCAGTTTGGCTGCATTTGGCTGGATCTGAGCACACAGTATGGCTCTGAATACCTCAGAATTCATTCGGCGGCTTCTGTCCTGTGTCACATCATCAAACACTAGTGACCCAGTGCCACTGGCAGCCATGCATGCCCAAGCCATCACACTGCCTCCACCGTGTCTTACAGATGATGTGGTATGCTTTGGATCATGAGCTGTACCACGCCTTCACCATACTTTTCTCTTTCCATCATTCTGGTAGAGGTTGATCTTGGTTTCATCTGTCCACAGAATGTTCTTCCAGAACTGTGCTGGCTTTTTTAGATGTTTTTTAGCATAGTCCAGTCCAGCCTTGTGATTCTTGATGCTTATGAGTGGCTTGCACCGTGCAGTGACCCCTCTGTATTTACTTTCATGCAGTCTTCTCTTTATGGTAGATTTGGATATTGATACGCCTCCTGGAGAGTGTTGGTCACTTGGTTGACTGTTGTGATTGGGTTTCTCTTCACCATGGAGATTATTCTGCGATCATCCACCACTGTTGTCTTCCGTGGGCGCCCAGGTCTTTTTGCATTGATGAGTTCACCAGTGCTTTCCTTCTTTCTCAGGATGTACCAAACTGTAGATTTTGCCGCTCCTAATGTTGTAGCAATTTCTCGGATGGGTTTTTTCTGTTTTTGCAGCTTAAATATGGCTTGTTTCACCTGCATGGAGAGCTCCTTTGACCACAAGTTTCCTTCACAGCAAAACCTTCCAAATGCAAGCACCACACCTCAAATCAACTCCAGGCCTTTTATCTGCTTAATTGAGAATGACATAACGAGGGGATTGCCCACACCTGTCCATGAAATAGCCTTGGAGTCAATTGTCCAATTACTTTTGGTCCCTTTAAAAACAGGGTGGCACATGTTAAGGAGCTGAAACTCCTAAACCCTTCATCCAATGTTAATGTGGATACCCTCAAATGAAAGCTGAAAGTCTGAACTTCACCTGCATCTGAATTGTTTTGTGTAAAATTCATTGTGGTAATGTCTAGAACCAAAATTAGGAAAATGTTGTCTCTGTCCAAATATCTATGGACCTAACTGTAACTTGTTAAATGCTGGGGTCAAACGCCGTCAGCAGCATTTAAATGGCGCTTCCGTCAATCACGCTGGAAATACACACACCCGTGACCCTTGTCATATGATCGCAGGTCACCGGTTCGTTGGCGAGACCTCTATTGTTGTCAGTGGCGGGTTGCTGTGAGCGCCCGCCCGGTAGTTGGCGCTCATAACAAGTGAGTAAACCTGCTATATAAAGGCGATCTGACCATCACCTCTATGTAGCAGAATATTGAAACATGCCAAAAGTAACACAAGATGTTTTTAAACATATAAAAAAAATAAGTTTAACCCCTTTACCCCCAAGGGTGGTTTGCACGTTAACTCCCGGGCCAATTTTTACAATTCTGACCACTGTCCCTTTATGAGGTAATAACTCTGGAACGCTTCCATGGATCCCGGTGATTCTGACATTGTTTTCTCGTGACATATTGTACTTCATGTTAGTGGTAAAATTTCATTCATATAATTTGCGTTTATTTGTGAAAAAAATGGAAATTTGGCGAAAATGTTGAAAATTTCGCAATTTTCCAACTTTGAATTTTTATGCCCTTAAATCACAGAAATACGGCACACAAAAAACTTAAGTAACATTTCCCACATGTTTACTTTACATCAGCACAATTTTGGAACCAAATTTTTTTTTGTTAGGAAGTTATAAGGGTTAAAAGTTGACCAGCGATTTCTCATTTTTGCAACACCATTTTATTTTTACGGACCACATCACATTTGAAGTCACTTTGAGGGGTCTATATGATAGAAAATACCCAAAAGTGACACTATTCTAAAAACTGCACCCCTCAAGGTGCTCAAAACCACATTCAAGAAGTTTATTAACCCTTCAGGGTCTTCACAGCAATTTTTTGAATGTTTAAAAAAAAAAAAATGAACATTTAACTTTTTTACACAAAAAAAATACTTCAGGTTCAATTTTTTTTTTTTTTTACCAAGGGTAACAGGAGAAATGCAAAAGTTATTGTGCAATTGGCCTGAGTAGGCTGATACCTGAAATGTGGGGGGAACCACTGTCTGGGAGCATGACAGAGCTCAGAAGGGAAGGAGCGCCGTTTGACTTTTTCAATGCAAAATTGGCTGGAATTGAGATCGGACGCCATGTCTCGTTTGGAGAGCCCCTGATTTGCCTAAACAGTGGAAACCCCCCACAAGTGACCCCATTTTGGAAACTAGACCCCCCAAGGAACTTATCTAGATATGTGTTGAGAACTTTGAACCCCCAAGGGCTTCACAGAAGTTTATAACATACAGCCGTACAATTAAAAAAATCATATTTTTTCCACAAAAATGATCTTTTCACCCTCAATTCTTATTTTTCCAAGGGTAACAGGACCCCAAAAGTTATTGTGCAATTTGTCCTGAGTACGCTGATACCCCATATGTGGGGGTAAACCACTATTTGGGCGCATGGCAGAGCTCGGAAGGGAAGCAGCACCATTTGACTTTTTTTGCTGGAATTGCTATAGGACACCATGTCGCGTTTGGAAAGCCCCTGATGTACCAAAACAGTGGAAACCCCCCACAAATGACCCCATTTTGGAAACTAGATCCCCCAAGGAACTTATCTAGATGTGTGGTGAGAACTTTGAACCCCCGAGTGCTTCACAGAAGTTTATAACGACCGGGTGTGAAAATAAAAAAATCATATTTTTTTTCCACAAACATGATCTTTTAGTCCCCAATTTTTTATTTTCCCAAGGGTACCAGGAGAAATTGGACCCCAAAAATTGTTGTCCAATTTGTCCTGAGTACGCTGACACCCCATATGTGGGAGAAAACTACTGTATGGGCATACGTCGGGGCTCGGAAGGGAAGTAGTGACGTTTTGGAATGCAGACTTTGATGGATTGGTCTGCGGGTGTCATGTCGCGTTTGGAGAGCCCCTGATGTACCTAAACAGTGGAAACCCCCCACAAGTGACCCCATTTTGGAAACTAGATCCCCTAAGGAACTTATCTAGATGTGTGGTGAGCACTTTGAATCCCCCAAAGGCTTCACAGAAGTTTATAATGACCGGGTGTGAAAATAAAAAAATCTTATTTTTGCCCACAATTTATTTTCCTAAGGGTAACAGGAGAAATTGGACCCCAAACGGTGTTGTACAATTTGTCCTGAGTAGGCTGATGCCCCATATGTGGGGGTAAAACACTGTTTGGGCGCATGGCAGAGCTTGGAAGGGAAGGAGCGCCATTTTGACTTTTTCAACGCAGAATTGGCTGGAATTGAGATCAGACGCTATGTTGCATTTGGAGAGCCCCTGATGTGCCCAAACAGTGGAAACACCCCAATTATAACTCCAACCCGAACCCCAACACACCCCTAACCCTAATCTCAGCCCTAACCCTAGCGGGAAAATGGAAATAAATACATTTTCTTTTAGTTTTATTACTTTTCCCTAACTAAGGGGGTGATAACGGGGGGTTTGATTTACTATTTATGGCGGTTTTTATGTTTGGCGGCTGTCACACGCTAAAAGACGCTTTTTATTGTAAAAATAGTTTTTGCATCACCACATATTGAGAGCTATAATTTTTCCGTATTTTGGCCCACCGAGTCGTATGAGGTCTTATTTTTTGCGGGACGAGTTGACACTTTTATTGGTACCATTTTCGGGCATGTGACCTTTTTTTTTCGCTTTTTATTCCGATTTTTGGGACGCAGAATGAACAAAAAACAGCATTTCATGAATTTCTTTTTGGGGGGGGTGCGTTTACACCGTTCCGCCTGCGGTAAAATTGATAAAGCGGTTTTATTCTTCGGGTCGGTACGGTTACAGCGATACCTCATTTAGGTTTTTTTTATGTTTTGTCGGTTTTATGCAATGAAAACAATTTTTTATATAAAATAATTTTTTGCATCGCTTTATTCTGCGAGCTATAACTTTTTTATTTTTTCGCTGATGATGCTGTGTGGCGGCTCGTTTTTTGCGGGACAAGATGACGTTTTCAGCGGTACCATGGTAATTTACATCTGTCTTTTTGATCGCGCGTTATTGCACTTTTTGTTCGGCGGTATGATAATAAAGCATTGTTTTTTGCTTTGTTTTTTATTTTTTAAGGGGTTCGCTAAAGGGGTTAACTAGTGGGACAGTTTTATAGGGCGGGTCGTTACGGACGCGGAGATACCAAATATGTGTACTTTTATTTTTTGTTTTTTTCCAAAAAATGAATTTCTTAGGGAATATTTTTTTTTTAATTAGATTTTTTTTTTTTTTTTTTAAATTAGTTTTACACTTTTTATTTTTTTAATCTTTATTACAATGTCCCAGAGGTACATCACTGTCATGTGACAGATCGCTGATCTGTCACATCACAGATCGCTGTGACAGATCAGCGATCTGTCACAGGCAGTGCTGCAGGCTTCCTCATGCCGGCTGCTTCCCTAAATCCCTGGTATACTGCGATCGTGTTTGATCGCAGTGTGCCAGGGGTTAATGTGTCGGGGGCGGTCCGTGACTGCCCCTGACACACAGTGTCGGGTGTCAGCTGTGATAATCAGCTGACACCCGGCCGCGATCAGCTCTATGACGTACTATCCCGTCCTTGGGAATTAAGTCCCAGGGCACATGGACGGGATAGTACGTCACATGGCAGAAAGGGGTTAAATTACCCCCCTTTTTTGCCTCATTCAAAATTAAGCAAAAAAAAAAAATCACGCATACACATATTTGGTATCGCCGCGTTCAGAATCGCCCGATCTGTCAAAAAAAAAAGGATTAACCCGATCACTAAATGGCATAACGAGAAAAAGTGACAACGCCAGAATTACTTTTTTTTTTTTTTTTTTTGGTCGCCGCAACATTGCATTAAAATGCAATAACGGGCGATCAAAAGATGGTATCTGCACCCAAATGATATCACTAAAAACGTCAGCTTGGCACGCAAAAAATAAGCTCTCACCCGACCCGAGATCATGAAAAATGGAGACGCTACGGGTATCGGAAAAAGGCAATTTTGTTTTTGTTTTTTTTTTTTTTACAAACTTTGGAATGCTTTTTCACCACTTAGATAAAGAAGAGCCTGGACATGTCTGGTGTCTGTGAACTCGGAATCACCTGGAGAATCATCAGGGCAGTGTTAGCATTTAGTGAACCTAGCAGAAAAGCCAAACAAAAAACTAGTATGGGATTGCACTTTTTTTTGCAGTTTCACAGCACTTGGAATTTTTTTTTTCCCGTTTTCTAGTACAAGACTTGGTAAAACCAATGGTGTCGTTCAAAAGTACAACTTGTCCCGTAAAAAAACAAGCCCTCACATGGCCATACTGACGGAAAAATAAAAATGTTATGGCTCTGAGAAGGGGAGCAAAAAAAATGAAAACGCTAAACCGAAAAAAAAAAAAAGTTCCGGTCATGAAGGGGTTAAGAAGCCTCGTACTCTGCACTCATTACCTGTAAAAATTGCACCTGTTTGACCTCGTTACCTGTATAACAGACACCTGTCTGCACACTCAATCTCACTCCAACCTCTCCACCATGGCCAAGACCAAAACGTTGTGTAAGGACACCAGGGATGAAATTGTAGACCTGCACAAGGCTGGGGATGGGCAGCAGCTTGGTGAGAAGGCAACAACTGTTGGCACAATTATTTGAAAATGGAAGAAACTCAAGATGACTGTTAATCTTCCTCGGTCTGGGGCTCCATGCAAGATCTGGCTTCATGGGGTAAAGGTGATTCTGAGAGAGGTCAGGAATCGGCCCAGAACTACACGGGAGGACCTGGTCAATGACCTGAAGAAAGCTGGGATCACAGTTCCAAGCATTACAGTTAGCAGCACACTGTCGTCTTGGGGTAAAATCCTACAGGGCAGGCAAGATCCCCCTGTTCCCGCCAGCACATGTCCAGAGCCATCTGAAGTTCACCAATGACCATCCAGAGGAGGCATGGGATAAGGTTGTGATCAGATGAGACCAAAATAGAAGTTTTTGATCTAGACTCCACTCGCCATGTTTGGAGGAAGAAGGATGAGTACAACCCCAAGAACACCGTCTCAACCATGAAGCATGGTGGGGGAAACATTATACTTTGGGGATGTTTTTCTGCAAAGGGGAAACGATGATTGCACCGTATTGAGAGGAGGATGCATGGGGTCATGTATTGCGAGATTTTGGCCAACAACCTCCTTCCCTCAGTAAGGGCATTGAAGATGGGTTGTGGCTGAGACTTCCAGCATGACAATGACCCAAAACACACAGCCTGGGCAGCAAAGGAGCGGCTCCTTAAGGGTGGTTTCACATTAGCGCTTTTTAAGCGCACGCACGGCCGGGGGTAGCTCCGCCCCCGAGCCGGCTCTCTGCCCGGCGTGCCCGCCCCTTGCTTGTAGCGCCGCCTCCTAGCACACAGCGGCGCCTGCGATCGGCGCACCCTATCTTTAGCATAGGGTGCGCAGATCGTGCGCAAGCCGTGCGCTAGTTGCGCTTTGACCTGCGCTGCGCACTTTTGACGGTGCGCCGTGCGCGTCAAAATCCGAAAAGTTTGATTTTGGCGCGCACGGCGCACCGTCAAAAGTGCGCAGCGCAGGTCAAAGCGCAACTAGCGCACGGCCTGCGCACGATCTGCGCACCCTATGCTAAAGATAGGGTGTGCCGATCGCAGGCGGCGCTGTGCGCTAGGAGGCGGCGCTACAAGCAAGGGGCAGGCATGCCGGGCAGAGAGCCGGCTCGGGGGCGGAGCTACCCCCGGCCGTGCGTGCGCTTAAAAAGCGCTAATGTGAAACCACCCTACGAAGGATTTTACTTCCCTGGAGTGGCCTAGCCAGTCTACAGACCTGAACCCAATTGAAAATGTTTAGAGAAGCCAAAACTCAATGTTGCTCAGCGACAGCCCCAAAACCTGAAAGACCTGGAGAAGATCTGTATGGAAGAGGGGGCCAATATCCCTGCTGCATTGTATGCAAACCTGGTCAAGAACTACAGGAAACGTCTGACCTCTGTAACTGCAAACAAAGGTTTCTGCACCAAATATTAAGTTCTGTTCTTCTATTGTATCAAATACTTATTTCATGCAATAAAATGTGCAAATTAATGATGTAACGATCCTACAATGTGACTTTCTAGATTTTATCTTTAGATTCTGTCTCTCACAGGTGACGTGTACCTACAATAAAAAAATTACAGAATTCTACATACTTTGTAGGTGGGAAAACTTGGAAAATCGGCAGTGGATCAAATACTTATTTTCACCACTGTGTGTGAAGACTACTGTCACTACCCTCATTGTGATTAGTGGCGTCTCCAGCGGTAGTGTTATGGGTACTCATAGTAACAACAGTCCCACTACCTGGAGGTTGTATCAGTTGGTCGGTCCTTCCTTTGTTCTTACCTTCATACCTCCATGGTTAGTTTGTCTTCTGCACCTCTTGGTTGCTCCTCTCTTGCTCCGGACCCCTCAGTCTGTCTCCATCCTCTGCACCTCTTGGTCGCTTCTCCCTTGCTCCGTACCCCTCAGTCTGTCTTCATCCTCTGCACCTCATGGTCGCTTCTCCCTTGCTCCGTACCCCTCAGTCTGTCTTCATCCTCTGCACCTCTTGGTCGCTTCTCCCTTGCTCCGGACCCCTCAGTCTGTCTCCATCCTCTGCACCTCTTGGTCGCTTCTCACTTGCTCCGTACCCCTCAGTCTGTCTCCATCCTCTGCACCTCTTGGTCGCTTCTCCCTTGCTCTGTACCCCTCAGTCTCTCCATCCTCTGCACCTCTTGGTTGCTCCTCTCTTGCTCCGTACCCCTCAGTCTGTCTCCATCCTCTGCACCTCTTGGTCGCTTCTCACTTGCTCCGTACCCCTCAGTCTGTCTCCATCCTCTGCACCTCTTGGTCGCTTCTCCCTTGCTCCGTACCCCTCAGTCTCTCCATCCTCTGCACCTCATGCTTGCTCCTCTCTTGCACCGTACCCCTCAGTCTGTCTCCATCCTCTTCACCTCTTGGTCGCTTCTCCCTTGCTCCGTACCCCTCAGTCTCTCCATCCTCTGCACCTCATGCTTGCTCCTCTCTTGCACCGTACCCCTCAGTCTGTCTCCATCCTCTTCACCTCTTGGTCGCTTCTCCCTTGCTCCGTACCCCTCAGTCTGTCTCCATCCTCTGCACCTCTTGGTCGCTTCTCCCTTGCTCCGTACCCCTCAGTCTCTCCATCCTCTGCACCTCATGCTTGCTCCTCTCTTGCACCGTACCCCTCAGTCTGTCTCCATCCTCTGCACCTCATGCTTGCTCCTCTCTTGCACCGTACCCCTCAGTCTGTCTCCATCCTCTGCACCTCTTGGTTGCTCCTCTCTTGCTCCGGCCCTCTCACTCTGTCTCCATCCTCTGCACCTCTTGGTCAAGAATCTCTCCCTTCCCCCACACCCCTCAGTGGGTCCTCCTTCTGACTCCATCAGTGCTTACTATGGACCCCTCAGTTGGTATCTTCTCCCTCCTTGCGGACCACTTTGGTTTGTCCATTTCATTTGGGCAGGTGCTCTCTTCATGGTCTATTCTCACTCCAGACCCCTCGGCCGGTGCGTCCACCTCATACAACATCTCATCCTCTTCTTTGTCCAGGTCCTGCTCTCGCCCGTGATCCATTTGCTATAAGGAACTTCAATCTCCAACACCAGGCGCCGTCCATGACTTTTGACTCCTTTTCCTCCCGTGTTCATCACCCACAAGAAAACTGGAATATGAGGGTGACCCCTCAGAGGGTCCGGACGCGGAGGAGTGGCTGGATGCACCCGTACTCCCGACCGCCAGTGCACCAGCGCAGGATGTACTGACATCAGTCGAGGACAGGTGACACGTCTGGGGGGCCCTGCGAGTCACGGGACACATCTCGTAGCCCAGTGCGGTGTCAGCCAGGCCAGAGTTACTTGGAATATGCTGCTGTTTTTGTTTATTTTGCACTTTTTTTCCTCAAGTGAATGTGTTCTCGTTTTTTGTACTGAAACTCTCAGGAAAAATTCTATAAAGTGTTCACGCCTTGGAGGGTCATGCTGTCGACCCACTATGAAGAATGTACTGACGCCGCCCCCCCATGCTGCTTTGGATGAGCTGCAAAAAATTTATCAGGTTTTCGTTACATTTCACGTTCTATGTTGGGTCAGTAATGTGAGGGGTCGGCCGGTGCACGGTCTGCCCGCCCCCCGGTGCCGAGTGAGGTTGTACTGAGGGACCGGTCTGTGTATGAGGGGCTCAGCCCTCACCCTCTGGTCCGGGGCATTAATAAACAGATGTTTCTTTTGTACTTTTTTCCAGTTTGTTACATTAATCACTATTCTGATTTTGAAATAAAATTTCCCCACAACATCAGGAAACTCGCGTCTTAATTTACAGTCCCTACCGGTGGGCGGACCACAGATCCCAGCCACGGACTGTGATCACACTGTTTATCCAACCTTATGTGTCGTCCCACAATGCCATGTGAGCGTCCCAGTGCAGACTGAGACAGCGGATCTGCAGATGGAGGCGTTTGGGATCCCGTGTAGAGGGAGGCACCGAGAACAGTCCAGAAATCACTGAGAGGTGACTATCGCCTGAAATCAGCTTGTGTGGTAAAAGGTAAGAGATAGAGATGTATCTATAGCTACATCTATCTATATGTGTGTGTGACAGTCACGGGCAAGGTACAGGAGGGGAGATGTGCATCACTGAGGGTGTTAGCCTCACTGATATGAACCTAGGGAATTGCTCCAGCACACGAAATGCTGAGAGGGGTTAATCAGCCATGTTTAGATGATTGACCAGCTGTAGAGTGGGAGGAGTCCAGAGGATAAATACCCTGCTTTCTAGAGTATTCAGTGTGGGGTGGGCCTGGAGCGGCAACTCTGGAGCTGTTTTCATAAGGATGGCTGAATTTCTCTTGTTTGTTCCTGAGCGGGTGGGTCCCTGCAGGAACATGGACTTGTGACGTATGTCATGTTTTCGTTTTCCCGTTTGGCCAGAAAGGCCATGTCTGCTTTGCTAATGCGGCACTGGTTTATGTACGACCTTTTAACCCCTTCCTGGCATTCGATGTACATATTCGGCACTGCAGGAGCTGTGTTCCCGCAGACAGCCGTATACATGGCAGGCTCACACTGAGCTCTGTGAGCTGACGCCCATGATCTTTGCTAGCGCCGATTGCCGTGTTTAACCCCTCTGATGCTGCTGTCAGTAGTGACTGCGACCTCGCGGGGCATTGCAGAGGGAGGGAGCTGCCTCTCTGCTCCCACTGGCACAACGTGATGCGATTGCGCTTTGCTGATGTTCTCCATGGTGATGCAGGGCTGGAAGTGGGCCGCGTAGGGACGGTGTCCTGTCGGCTCATGCTCGGAGCAGAGTGAACATATAACCCTTAAAACATATGTTTAATAAAGAATCTAAGGAAAACCTCAATGCACGACAACTGGATAAGACATAAACATGGTCTCAATCATAAATGGATTACTGTTGTGATAAACCGTGTCCTTAAACAGTAAAAAAAACTCCAATAGAACACCACTACCTTGGTCTTTTTAAAATCATGGGCTTTTGACCATCCTCCAGTATCTGTAACTTTTTTGAACAACTTTGTCCTCCTGATGAAGCACCTAAGGAGAAACGCGTCGAGGCATAGAAACTTTGTGTAAGATTGTGCATCTTGACGATTGCCCTGCATGCCTTCCCCTCCTGTAGCCTAGATGCTTAATGTCTAGTTTAGGCTCCCTGTAGAATTGGCATAGGGCCTACAGGACAAGTGAGGGTCAGTCGCCGTGGAGCAGGGGCGCCAAACATCGTATATAGGGTGCCAACCTCCGCTGGTAGGGATGTTGTAGTGGACACGTTCGGCGTCCTGGGTCTTGTGTGGTAGTACCTGGGACTTGTCCGTCCCGTGATTATGAAATTTCTCACCATATATTTTGGAGTATTTTAAAGAGACGTAGGCAATGGCGTTCTATCCAAGTTTTATCAACTGTTTAACCCCCCAATGATCGGGCCAATTTTTACAATTCTGACCACTGCCCCTTTATGAGGTCATAACGCTGGAGCTTCCATGGATCCCGGTGATTCTGACATTGTTTTCTCGTGACATATTGTACTTCGTGATGGTCGTAAAATTTCTTTGATATAACTTGCGAATATTTGTGAGAAAAAAAAAAGGAAATTTGGAAAATTTCGCAATTTTCCTAATTTGAATTTTCATGCCCTTAAATCAGAGATCTGTCACATAAAATACTTCATAAATAACATTTCCCACATGTCTACTTTACATCAGCACAGTTTTGGAAACGTAATTTTTTTTTTTTTTTAGGAAGTTATAAGGGTTAAAAGTTGACCAGCGATTTCTCATTTTTACAACAAAACTTACAAAACTTTTTTTTTTTTTTTTTTTTTTTTTTTTAGGGACCACCTCACATTTGAAGTGACTTTGAGGGGTCTATATGGTAGAAAATACCCAAACGTGACACCATTCTAAATACTGCACCCCTCAACGTGCGCAAAACCACCTTCAGGTGCTTCACAGAAACTTTTGGAATGTGGGGGGGAAAAAATGAACATTAAACTTTTTTTTTTTTTCACAAATTATTTCAGATATAATTTTTTTTTAATTATTTTGACAAGGGTAACCGGAAAAAGTGGACCCCAAAATTTGTTGTGTAATTTCGCCTGAGCATGCCGATAACCCCATATGAGGGAGAAAAGCACTGTTTGGGTGCAAAGCAGAGCTCGGAAGGGAAGGAGCGCCATTTGACTTTTTAAATGCAAGATTTGCTGGAACACTTGGTGGACGCCATTTCCCATTTGGAGAGCCCCTGATGTACCTAAACTGTGGAAACACCCCACAAGTGACCCCATTTTGAAAAATAGACTCTTCAAGGAATGCATTTGTATGTGTGGTGAGTCGTTGAGCCATGAAAATAACAAAATCACATTTGCCTCACAAAAATGTTTTGGCTCCAAATTTTGCATTTTCTTAAAGGTAATGGGAGAAATTGCACCATACAGTTTGTTCAATTTCTCCTGAGTACGCTGATACCCCACATATGGGGGGAGAACTACTTTTGAGGCACAGTGTAAATCTCAGAAGGGAAAAAGCGCCATATTGGAGTTCAGATTTTGCTGGATTGGCATGAGGGGGGCATGTCTCACTGGCAGATCCCCTGAGGTGCCAAAGAGCAGAACCCCCAATGAATTCATCTAGGGGTGCAGTGAACATATTGACACCACATGCGCCTCACAGAATTTTATCCCACTGAGCGGTGAAAGACTAAATTACATTTTAACCACTAAAATGTTTTAGCCCCAAGTTTTTAATTTTTCTAAGGGCTAATAGGATTTTTTTTTACAACAAACTGAGCTCCATTTTTTTCCTGAGCGCGCCGATACCCTACATGTAATCGGAAAATATTTCTCAGGCACAGTGCAAAGCTCAGAAGGGAAGGAGCGCCAGATTTTACTGTTATGGTCTGCAGGTGCCATGACCCACTGGAGGAGCCCATGAGGGGCCAGAACAGCAGAACCCCCCATAAGTGACCACATTTTACAAACTACACCTCTAATTGAATTCATCTAGGGGTGCAGTGATTATATTGACACCACGGGTGTGTCACAGGATTTTATGCCATTGGGCAGTGAAGAAAAAACTACATTTTTACCACCAAAATTTTGTTTTAGCCCCAGATTTTACATTTTTCACCAAAACTTGTCCCACAATTTTTGCTGAACGTGACAATACCCCATATGTGGCTGTACAGTACTGCTTAGCGCTCTATTCCTCCCGAGTGTCTCCGTATGTCTGTTTGCCTCCTGGAGCTCTGATTATCCTAGGCTAGTTTGTGGACTCCATATACAGAGCCCCTAATTGCTAGAAGAGCAGAATTCCCCCCCCCAAGTGACCCCATTTTGGAAATGATACCCCTTTGGGAATTTATCTACCGCTGTACTAATGATCTTGACTTCATTGGTATTTTCCAGAAATAATTGGCAGTGGATGTTGCTGAGTGAAAATTGCAAACTGCCATTGTATTGACCAGTACGCTGTAGTCACCAGTGCGTTATGCCCAGCTCGTGCTTTTGGAGACATGCACCCGTAAGTTAGGCGGGCTCTCATAGCTTCACAAATACCAAACGTGGATGCTATATGTAGTTTATGCACACGGGCTCAGAAGGGGGGGATTTGGGAGAAGAGAACTTGCTGAATTTCTTTTTGGGGGGGGCGAGGAGTCATTTTGCTTTTCCAGAGCCTTTGTGCTATCGGTAACGTGGAAGCCCCCTATATTTCCGTTAACAAATGACAGATCTGAGTGGGGACTTGCTTTTTTTTGTGGCTTGGGTGGAAGCTTTTATTGGTAACATTTTACATAACATTAGTGGTCATAGTTATCCGGCACTCTACGCTGAGCACTTACTTTAGGGTTTCCATCTCTAAATCTGAGTGAAGTGATTCAGATGAAACCACCGAGGGATCCATTCACTGAAATGAGGCAGTAGAGTTACTTTGGACTCCATCTGTCCTCTGTTCAGCGGTGTCCTCTTCATAAGTGGCCAACGCCACTTTTATGCAATCCTAAAAAGGACACCACCGGATCACAGGTCAGACGGCGTCCAGTGCCTCCATCTGCCTCTATAGGGAATTTTCTGCCAGAGGTTCCTGCTGAATCATGTGTTTCAGAGATTTACGCAAACCCCGGTGTAAGCGCTCAGCACAGAGCGCAGGATAAATGTGCCTTCCTGTGATCTTTGGGAGGCAGAATGGAAAAAATAAACAGCAGGTGATGAATTGGTTTTATTTTTTTTTACACTGTTCCTCGTGCGGTATAAGTGATTAGGCGACTTTATTCTTCAGGTTGGTGTGATTACAGCGACACCAGATTTATATAAGGCTTTTATGCTTCACTGCTGTCACACACTAAAAGACGCTTTTTATTGCAAAAAATAGTTTTTCATCACCAAATGTTGAGAGCTACAATTTTTACATATTTCGTCCGACAGTCATGTTATGGCTTGTTTTTTGCGGGATGAGTTAACGTTTTTATTGGTACCATTTTTGGGCACATTTTTTTGATCACTTACTATTCCGATTTTTGGGAGGCAGAATGAACAAAAAACAGCAATTCAGGATTTTTTTTTTTTTTCAGTCACTCATGACTGCACCACAAGACAGAGAATCCGCCCTTCAAGGAGGATTGGAAACCTTCAAGATAAAAAGGCGGCTCCTCTTCCACTTCAGTTGATTTCCTATCCTTGATGGAGAACACTCAGGAATCGGTGATGACACAGGTCTTTTTAGGCTTAGTGATAGCCTCAGTGAATCTGGAATGTCTCCTCCCGGAAGAAAAAGAAAGGAATATCAAGAGTCTGATCTCGTCATTAGTGGCAAATCCAAGAATGTCCTTCAGAAAGGCATTGTCGCTGTTGGGGTCTCTAACCACCTGTATACAAGCAGTCAAATGGGCCCAGTACCACACACGAGATCTGCAGTGGTGCGTTCTAGAAAACAAACTAGCTTTGCAGGGGCCCTTGGAAGGAAAATTAATCCTTCCAGAGACTGATCCGGACCCTTACATGGTGGTTGGGAATTGATTCTGCACCCAGGGGAGTACCTTGGATGAATGTGGTATCCAAAGTAGTTACAACATATGCCAGTCCCTGGGGTAGGGAACCCACCTGGACATGCTTTGGCTGCAGGGGGCCTGGTCGCAGGAGGAGAGGATACTCTCGTCGAACTGGGAACTCCTGGCTGTAGAAAGAGCATGAAAAGGACTGTTACCTCATCTGCAGGGCCACCATGTGAGGGTGTTGTCTGACAATCGGACTACAGTAGCTTATATAAACCTCAGAAAGATCTTTGCCTCAAGAGACAACAGGAAAGTCCAAAAATTCTGTCCCTTGAATCCAGTAGACAGGCCTTAAATAGTAGATGCTTTCAGGATGGAATGGACAACGGGACTACTTTATGCCTTTCCACCGGTATGCCTCATCCCGCCAGACTTGAGGAAGATGAGCGAAGACAGGGCCACAGTTTTCCTGATAGCTCCATTTTGGCCGAAGAGGCCTTGGTTTTACTGGCTGAAGACTATGTCCGTATTGGATCCGTGGGTCCTTCCAGAAGACTGGGATCTCCTATCCCAGGGGCCTTTTCTCCATCCTCAGATGTCCGGGCTGCATTTAACAGCCTGGAATTTGAGATCACTTTTAGAGATGAAAGGATTCTCTGCTAGGTTTATCTCCACCCTGCTTAGTAGCAGGAATCCAGTGACTACCAGAATCTACGGGGAGACCTGGAGAAAATTATCCTTTTCAGGCTCAGTGTGGGAAGGGGAAGTCCCGTTATCTTCTATACTGGAGTTGGGCCTGGCTGTTAGCACCCTTAAGGTACAGGCTTCTGTCTTGGGAGCCTTATATAATTATAACCTGGCAAGTAATGGGTGGGAGGCCAGATTCATTAGGGCCTGTAGTAGATCCAGCTCAGTTCCGTCCCCTAGCCCCCCTCCGTGGGATTTAAATTTGGCATTGTCTGGATTAACAGAAAGCCGCTTCTAACCATTACTCTCGTTCTTGGAAAAAGTAATCTAGTTGAAAACAACCCTTCTGGTAGCACTTCAGCCCGTAGAATAGGCGACTTGCAGACTTTGTCAGCAGACTCTCTTTACATGCAGATCATGGCGGATAGGATAATCTTAAGGTTAGACCCGGCTTACCTCCCTAAGGTGGTTACAAAATTTCATAGGGCTCAGAAAGTAGTGTTACCATCCTTCTGTCCTAACCCTAGCAACCAAAAGGAGGAAAGGCTACATACTCTAGATGTTAGGAGGTGTCTTCTGCGTTATCTAGAAGTGACAGAGCCCTGGAGAAAGCAGAGGGCCCTGTTTGTGTGCTTTCAGGAGTAGAGGAAGGGCCTTAGATTATCTAAGCAGTCTATAGCAAGGTGGGTTAGAGAGGCCATCAAGCTAATTTGTCAGTGCAGGGAGGGCCATTCCTGACAGGCCCATTCCACAAGAGCTGTAGCGACATCCTGGGTGGAAAGAGCAGATACCTCCATCGACCAGATTTGTAAGGCGGCGACATGGTCATCTCCGTCCACCTTCTTCAAACACTATAGGCTGGACCTGTCTGCCGCCGTTGGCCTCACATTCCGGAGAAGGGTTCTACAAGCGGTGGTCCCTAAGAGTATGTCTCTGAAATTCTCTCGTGTTGCCGTCATGGGTGACTAAAAAACATGGGTATTACTTACTGGTAGCGTGGTTTTTTTATTTATTTATTTTTTTTTTTTGTAACCAATCCATGAGTGCACCCTTATATTACTTCTCTATTGGATCACTACTTTTTTTGGTGAATTTTCGATTTGTTGATCAATCCCTGGGGTGTTGGTGGTCAGAATTAATATAAATATGGATGTATTTTTTATGTGTGTGCACTAATCTGGGAGGTCCTCTCATGCTCTGTAAAACAACTGATGCGGAGAGAGGAGCCTCCCTTTTTATCTTGAAGGTTTCCTGTCCTTAAAGGGCGGATCCCCTGTCTCGTGCTGTCATGGGTTACGAAAAAACACATTACCGATAAGTAATACCCATGATTTTGCATCGCTTTTTTCTGAGAGCTATAACTTTTTATTTTTCTGCTCATGGAGCTGTATGGCAGCGGGACAAGATGATGATGACATTTTTAGCGGTACCATGATTATTTATATCCGTCTTGTTGATCGTGTTTTATTCCACTTTTTGTTTGGTGGTATGATGATAATGGGTTTTTGCCTTATTTTTTTATTTTGTGTTCACTAAAGGGGTTAACTATTGGGACAGTTTGTATAGGCGGCGATATCAAATATTTGTATTTTTTATTGTTTCCATACAAATATTTATTTATAAATACAATATTTTTTTGGATATTTTTTTAAATATTTTTGCAATTTTAATTTTTTATTTTTTTAACTTTGTCACAGTGGAACCATCAGTTTTTGCAGGCTGATCGCTTGTATAGTATGGGGATGAAGCAGCGAGTGTGTGCTGTTTGGGACTGTCGGCTCTGACTGCACTGGGCATGATCAAGCAACTTTCCTAGCTCTGATGACCATGACCGTGGGGGTCTCCGATCCAAAGGCAGAGGAGCTGTCATCTCTCTGCCGGCTCCCGGAATGCTACGATCGCTTTTGATCGCAGCATTTTGGGGGTTAAAGTGCAGGGAGTGGTCTGTTACGACTCCTAGCACTTAGTGCCGGGTGTCAGCTGTCAGAATCAGCTGACACCCGGCAGCGATCGCTTGCGTGTGAGCGAGCCATCGCAATGCAGTAATAATACGTCGCTGGTCAGATAGGCCCACGGCACAGGGACGGATTATTACGACAAATGTCAGAAGGGGGTTAAGGACTCGGTTTATCAAAGCGGTAATCCTTGTCTTTACTATTGACACTGTCTAGTTCAGTTGTTGTGCACTGAGGGGATTCTTTATTAATCGTCTGTTTTCAGGGTATACTGTATGTTCTGCCTGTTGGTCCCTTTATAGCGATCTACAGTTCATTAATTCTCCGAGCAGGACCTCGCACCTCCTCCCTGCCTGTCCCACGCTGATCTAATGCCCGGCGGTGCAGAAGCGTTGTGGAGTATCGGATCAGTGTAAAGATTACGTTCCATCCTGGCACAATTTTTAAAAAAAAAAAAGTTAATAAAAAATGTAAATATATATTTATTTATTTTTTTTTTAATTCTCAGAATAAAGAACAAAAAAGAAAAAAATATTCCAATAAATTTATGTGCAAAAATAAATTACACACATGGTATTGCCGCTTCCGGAACGACCCAACCTATAAAACTCCCACTAGTTAACTCCTTCACAGAACAGGGTAGTGACGATTTTGACTCCATGGGAGTTTTTGAGAAACAAGCCGCAATGGATGTTGCTGAGTGAAAATGGCAAGCGTCCGTTGTTGCGACCAGTACGTTGTAGTGACCAGTACATTATGCCCAGCTCATGCTTCTGGAGACACGCACCCATAAATTAGGCAGGCTCTCATCACTACAGAAATGCCAAACGTGGGTGATAAACGTGGTTTTCACATACTGGGGCTCAGAAGGGAGGGGGGACATTTGGATTTGGGAGCACAGAATTTGCTGAATTTCTTCTGGAGGTGAGGAGCCATTTCACTTTTCCAGAGTCTTTGTGCTATCAGTAACATGGAAGTCCCCTATGTTTCCATTAACAGATGACGGACCTGAGTGAGGGCTTGCTTTTTTATAGATTGAGTTGAAGCTTTTATTGGGAACATTTTACATAACATTTGGGATCACATTTAATCTTGTGCTCTACCCTGAGCACTTGCATTGAGGTTTCCATCTAAATCTCCAAGTGACGTGACATATGAAACCCCCAATGGAACCATTCACTATAATGAAGCAGCAGAGTTACTCTTTACTCCGTCTGGCCTCTGTTCAGCGGTGTCCTTTTCAGAAGTGCACAAAACTTTGGTTGTCGGCTCTTTTATACTCTCCTAAAAAGACGGCCACCCAGACAGGTCCACATCTGCCTCATTATAGGAATCTTCAACCGGAGGTTCCGTCTGATTCATGTATTTCAGAGATTCACACGAAAACCCCTATGACAGCGCAGAGCGCAGGATAAATGTGCACCAAGCCTTACTGGAATCTTTGAGAGGCTGAATGAACAAAACAGCAGGTGAAGAATTGGTTTTATTTTTTATGCCGTTACTCGTGTAATATAAGTGATTAGACAACTTTATTCTTCACATCGGTGTGATTACAGCGATGCCAGATTTATATTGGGTTTTTATGTTTGACTGCTGTCACACACTAAAAGACACTCTTTATTGCAAAAGAATAGTTTTGGCATTGTGAAGACTACTGGAGATATAATTGCATGTCAATCCTCTGTATACTATTGGGCATGGAATTATATACATATCCTTCAGTGCAGTGGTAATATGGCACCTGGCCAGCTTCAAACAAGGGATTCGCACTCCCAGTAGCTAGCTGGTATGCTACAATCTACAGGAAGATTACCTGTGGATCCAAGCCATGCAGCCTGAATCCTTTGTTCAGCCAACTAGGATTTCATAAAGAAGTCCTGGAAATACTATGCGTCTTAGCTGCTTGTATATATTTTCGAGATCTCCAGAACAGGGCAAGTGCATGCCTGGTTCTTGAGTCATTATAGCATACATGGGAATGGAGATGCATAGAACAGCCACGAGGTAGCAAAATTGTGTTTAGTCTCTAAGTATCAGGGGCCGAGGCGGATCTGATGGCGCTGCCCTAGGACTGCACAGAAAGTTATCTCCAAACCTCCTGGGGGGAGAGATTTAGGTTCAGCCCAGAGGGCAGGATGGGAGTGACCCAGAAGGTTAAATGCTTGTGTGCAGCATATCCTATTGCTTCTCAATGAGGTCATGACACATCTTGTGAGGACAAGTCACACACCGAGGGGAACACAAGTCTCCCGTGTAACAGCACCTCCCCCGCAAGACAGGCCTTTCATGTAACTGGTAAATAACCATATGTTCTGCTTATATCCTTTACCCTACCACTATTGTATTTACATATCTGACTATTATCTAATTTATAAAGCGGAATCTGTGTGTGTATGTCCGGGATTGGCATCTGCACCGTCGCAGCTACAGCCACAAAATTTTGCACAGTCACACGTCTGGACCCCAAGAACGTCATAGGCTGTGTTGTGAGGCAAAATTTTGACCCAGCGCGTTCCAATTCGCCAAACAATTTGGCCTATTATTTCTATGGTGTTATCGTCCTTCTGTAAAGCTGGAAATAACACAATTTATTACCGTGCCAACACAGACAACCATCTGACACAGACTGAAGGGGGAGCCCAGTATCACACAGGATAGGATTAGATACACGGCTCAGCAAAGAGTATCACACAGGAGAGGGTTAGATACACGGCTCAGCAGTTAGTATCACACAGGATAGTATTAGATACACAGCTCACCAGTCAGTAACACACAGGATAGGATTAGATACACAGCTCAGAAGTCAGTATCACACAGGATAGGGTTAGATAAACAGCTCAGAAACAAGATCTGCCAAAGGAGAGGACATTTTCATTCCAAGAATTCCATCTGATTTGTTTTTTTGATTTTAAACGCCTCCAGTTTCCAGTTCAACTGCTATTTGCAATGTCCATTAACTATGCTCAGGGACAGTCATTGAAAGTAGTAGGGATCGATTTGCAATCTCCATGCTTTTCTCATGGTCAACTTTACGTGGTCTGTTCAAGAGTTGGAACTGCCACAAATCTGTTCATCTTTGCTCCGAAAGGAAAAACCAAAAATGTTTATCAAAAGGCTCTTGAATGAGTTGAAAGTAAAATACTATCAATACTTGGGTAATCATTTAGTTAATTTGTGTTGCAAATCTGTAGTGTTGAATATATGATGTGAAATGTTTTTATGTGCAATAGAATCATAGAATCGTAGAGTTGGAAGGGACCTCCTGGGCCATCTGGTCCAACCCCCTGCTCAAAGCAGGATTCGCTAAATCATCCCAGTCAGATGTCTGTCCAGCCTCTGTTTGAAGACTTCCATTGAAGGAGAACTCACCACTTCTCGTGGCAGCCTGTTCCACTCATTGATCACTCTAACTGTCAAAAAGTTTTTTCTAATATCTAATCTGTGTCTCCTCCCATTCAGTTTCATCCCATTGCTTCTAGTCTTTCCTTGTGCAAATGAGAATAAAGTTGATCCTTCTACAATGTGACAGCCCTTTAGATATTTGTAGACAGCAATTAAGTCTGCTCTCAGTCTTCTCTTTTGCAAACTAAACATTCCCAAATCCTGCAACCTTTCCTCATAAGACAGGGTTTGCAGACCGGTCACCATTCTGGTCGCTCTTTTCTGAACTTGCTCCAGTTTGTTGATGTCTTTTTTAAAATGTGGTGCCCAAAACTGGACACAATATTCCAGATGAGGTCTGACCAAAGTGGAGTAGAGGGAAATAATGATCATTATTTATTATAATCATTATAATTTGTTATTATTAACCACAATTGGTTACTATGCCCAGGCAACGCCGGGCTCTTCGGCTAGTATATCTATAACGACTGTGTGTGTGTGTGTGTGTGATATATATATATATATATATATATATATATATATATATATATATATATGTGTGTGTGTGTGTATATGTATGTATATATATATATATATATATATATATATATAGTTAGGTCCATATATATTTGGACAGACAACATTTTTCTAATTTTGGTTCTAGACATTACCACAATGAATTTTAAACAAAGCAATTCAGATGCAGTTGAAGTTCAGACTTTCAGCTTTCATTTGAGGGTATCCACATTAACATTGGATGAAAGATTTAGGAGTTTCAGCTCCTTAACATGTGCCACCCTGTTTTTAAAGGGACCAAAAGTAATCGGACAATTGACTCCAAGGCTATTTCATGGACAGGTGTGGGCAATCCATTCGTTATGTCATTCTCTATTAAGCAGATAAAAGGCCTGGAGTTGATCGGAGGTGTGGTGCTTGCATTTGGAAGGTTTTGCTGTGAAGGAAACATCGGTCAAAGGAGCTCTCCATGCAGGTGAAACAAGCCATATTTAAGCTGCAAAAACAAAAAAAAACCCATCCGAGAAATTGCCACAACATTAGGAGTGGCAAAATCTACAGTTTGGTACATCCCGAGAAATAAAGCACTGGTGAACTCATCCATGCAAAAAGACCTGGGCACCCACGGAAGACAACAGTGGTGGATGATTGCAGAATAGTCTCCATGGTGAAGAGAAACCCCTTCACAACAGCCAACCAAGTGACCAACACTCTCCAGGAGGTAGGCGTATCAATGTCCAAATCTACCATAAAGAGAAGACTGCATGAAAGTAAATACAGCGGGGTCACTGCACGGTGCAAGCCACTCATAAGCATCAAGAATCAAAAGGCTAGACTGGACTTTGCTAAAAAAAAAAAATCTAAAAAAGCCAGCACAGTTCTGGAAGAACATTCTTTGGACAGATGAAACCAAGATCAACCTCTACCAGAATGATGGAAAGAGAAAAGTATGGCAAAGGCATGGTACAGCTCATGATCCAAAGCATACCACATCATCTGTAAGACACGGCGGAGGCAGTGTGATGGCTTGGGCATGCATGTGTAGGGTTCGGGGAGATTCTCAGGATGCAGTGACGAGACACGAGACGGTATGACTTGTGAAATCAACTTTTATAAACTGGCGCCACTTGGGCTATGCTGAACAGGCAAAAGAAGGGATAACACAAATCTGTCCTCGCAGGGACTCAATAAAATAAACAATACTTTTCTAAGTAGCGGGAACGACCCGGCTAGTCCGGGTGACAAAGACCGAAATATGGCCAAACTATGGTACTTATTGCTATAGTCCACTTATCCTTCCTTGCGTCACTCGGGATCGCAGATGCGGCCGCTTTGAGATCGTTGATGTGGTTGTCTTGATGCCTCGATATTCCGGGAAGACTTGGGCGCAACAGGCCCTGAAGAAGCGGTGCCATTGGGGCGCAACAGGCCCTGAAGAAACGATGCCGGTGGGGCGCAACAGGCCCTGAAGAAATGGTGCCAGTGGGGCGCAAAAGGCCCTGAAGAAACGATGCCGGTGGGGCGCAACAGGCCCTGAAGAAACGATGCCGGTGGGGCGCAACAGGCCCTGAAGAAACTATGCTGGTGGGGCGCGGTAATGACGCAGTTCCCCTAAATGTCCAGCGGCCGTCCTCCGCTAAGGGTCCCTCCGTAGCCGGGACAAGGGCCTCTAATGTCGCCTATGGAGAGGTGGCGTCCCCTGAGGCCAGTGATGACCAGGGTCGCCACGGTGTCCAAGCCTCTGTGTCCATTTTATGCGTAGCCGCAGCCGCGACCTGAGGTAAGGGCGGGGGACGGTGGGCGTGGCTCTGTGAACGTGGGCGGTAAGTGGCCTCCGGTAAAAGTCTCTCACGTCTCACTTGTCGGTGAGTTCTCAGTATCCTCCTCACAGGCCCCTGTCCGTGTCCGCCAAAACACCCAGCTTCCTGCATCCTGTCACACTCCCAACTGCCACTTGAGCGCGCCCTCTGCTCCTTTTGTCCTCGCCCCGTCCCCTGTTGCCCTGACAACTCCAGTCATGTCTCAACCTTTACTGTTCTCCCAGTATTGTTCCCTCAGGAACCCTGAAGGCGGTCCCCTGGGTACCGACCCAGTCACTGTCTGGGAGTCCTCCTCCCCACACATGGCTGCCAGTGGCACTGGGTCACTAGTGTTTATTGATGATGTGACACAGGACAGAAGCAGCCGAATGAATTCTGAGGTATTCAGAGCCATACTGTGCTCAGATCCAGCCAAATGCAGCCAAACTGATTGGTCGTCGTTTCATACTACAGATGGACAATGACCCAAAACATGAAGCCAAAGCAACCCAGGAGTTTATTAAAGCAAAGAAGTGGAATATTCTGGAATGGCCAAGTCAGTCACCTGATCTCAGCCCAATTGAGCATTTCACTTGTTACAGACTAAACTTCAGACAGAAAGGCCCACAACCAAACAGCAACTGAAAACCACCGCAGTGAAGACCTGGCAGAGCACCAAAAAGGAGGAAACACAGCGTCTGGTGATGTCCATGAGTCCAAGACTTCAGGCAGTCATTGCCAACAAAGGGTTTTCAACCAAGTACTAGAAATGAACATTTTATTTACAATTATTTAATCTGTCCAATTACTTTTGGTCCCTATAAAAACAGGGTGGCACATGTTAAGGAGCTGAAACTCTTTAACCCTTCACCCAATGTTAATGTGGATACCCTCAAATGAAAGCTGAAAGTCTGAACTTCAACTGCATCTGAATTGTTTTGTTTAAAATTCATTGTGGTAATGTCTAGAACCAAAATTAGAAAAAATGTTTTCTCTGTCCAAATATATATGGACCTAACTGTATATATAAAAAATATATATATACTGTATATTATAATATGTAATATACATACACAGCTCTGGCAAAAATTAAGAGACCACTACAAAATGGTAAATTGCTCTTTTTTTTTTTTTTTCTAATTTCCAAGCACTAAATTTTTAATATTTTCAGAAAATAAGAAATGGTCAAAATAAAAAAATATGCAGAGAGCTTTCAGATCTCAAATAATGCATATAAAACAAGTCCATAATCATATAGAAACAACAATACTAATGTTTTACCTCAGGAAGAGTTCAGAAATCAATATTTTGTGGAATCCCCATGATTGTTAACCCCAGCTTTCCTGCGTCTTGGCTGCTTTCCACCAGTCTCTCACGCTGCTTCTGGGTGACCTTATGCCGCTCCTGGTACACACATGTCAGCAGTTCTTCTCTGTCTGATGGCTTGTGACTCTCCATCTTCCTCCTGATTACATTCCAGAGGTTCTCAGTGGGGTTCAGGTCTGGAGATTGGGCGGCCATGGCAGGGATGTGATGTGGTGGTCCTTCATCCACACATTGATGACCTAGCTGTGTGGCATAGCGCATTGTCCTCAGAGTTGGGGAACATTGCCTGAGCAGAAGGAATCAGCTGTTTTTCCAGAATAACCTTGTATGCGGCTTGATTCATACGTCCTTCACAAAGATTAACCTGCCCAACTCCAGCCTTGCTGAAGCATCCCCAGATCATTACCGATCCTCCACCAAATTTCACAGTGGGTGCAAGACACTGCGGCTTGTACACCTCTCCAGGTCTCTGTCTAACCATTAGACGACCAGGTGTTGGGCAAAGCTGAAAATTAGACTCATCAGAGAAGATTACCTTACTCCAGTCCTCTATGGTCCAATCCTTATGGTCTTTGGCAAACTTCAGCCTGGCTCTCCGTTGCTTCTCATTGATGAAAGGATTTTTTTCTAGCTTTACATGACTTGAGCTCTGCCTCTAGGAGCCTGTTATGAACTGTTCTTGCCATGCACTTCACCCCAGCTGCCATTTGCCATTCCTTTTGTAGGTCACTTGATGTCATCCTGTGGTTGCCGAGTGACATTCGAATAAGATGACGGTCATCCCGGTCAGTGAAGAGTCGTTTTTGCCCTCTGCCGGTCTGTAGCTTTGTTGTCCCCAGAGTGTTTCTGGTACATAGAGCAGGCCTTCAGCCCTATGTGTAACATAGACGATCGGATGATCGCGGCTTCTAGTCTCCTATTAACACTATTTAGGACAGTGTAAAATGTAAAACAATATAAAAAAAAATAATTTCTAAGTTTAAATCACCCCCCTATTCGCCCAATTCAAAATAAAGTAATTAAAAAAAATACTTATTTTTATCCCTGCATTCACAATCGCCCGATCTATCGAAATATTAAACAGTCAACGGCATAACGAGAGAAAAAAAATCAAAACAGTATTACGTTTTTTTTGGTCGCTGCAACATTGCATTAAAATGCAATAGGAGATCAAAAGATCGTATCTGCACCAAAATGGCATCACTGAGAAAGTCAGCCCGGCACGCAGAAAATAAGCCCTCACCCAACCCCAGATCACAAAGCATGGAGACGCTACGGGTCTTAAAAAAATGCTGCAATGTTTTTTGTTTGTTTTTTTTCTAACAAACTTTTGGGGATTTTTTTTTTACCACTTTAAAAAAGAACCTAGACATGTTTGGTATCTACAAACTCGTAATGACCTGGAGAATCATAAGGTTTAGAATTTCGTGAACATGGTAAAAAAAAAAACAACCCAAAACAATTGTCAAATTGCACTTTTATTGAAATTTCACCGCACTTGATTTTTTTTTTTTTTTTCCAGTATACGATATGGTAAAACCAATGGTGTCGTTCAAAAGTACAACTCGTCCCACATAAAAAAAAAAAAAACATCACATGGCCATATTAATGGAAAAATAAAAAAGTTATGGCTCTGGGGAAAAAAGGGGAGCAAGAAACAGAAATGCAAAAACAGAAAATGGCCTAGGGGTTAAGTCCCCAGCTGCAATGGTAACCCTGGAGTCTCGTCCCTTTAAATTCCACTGCCAGTGATTGACAGGAGCAGCAGAATACTCAGCAGGGATCGGAGCCAGCTCCCATCGCTGTCCCATGTACCTACTGGCTGTATAACGCAGATGAAGTTCAGCTCCTGAGCCCCCTCTGCACATGCGGACCCCATGATGTAGTCGTAATTTGTGTTTAATTTTATGTACATGCACGGGAAGAGGATAGTCCTTGTCCCAGCCCTTTTCCTTGTCCTGGACCTTGTCCTGGACCCTACACTGGCTCTTGTCCTTTTCCCGGACCCTGCACTGGCTCTTGTCCCGGACCCTGCACTGGCTCTTGTCCCGGACCCTGCACTGGCTCTTGTCCCGGACCCTGCACTGGCTCTTGTCCCGGACCCTGCACTGGCTCTTGTCCCGGACCCTGCACTGGCTCTTGTCCCGGACCCTGCACTGGCTCTTGTCCCGGACCCTGCACTGGCTCTTGTCCTTTACCCGGACCCTGCACTGGCTCTTGTCCTTTACCCGGACCCTGCACTGGCTCTTGTCCTTTACCCGGACCCTGCACTGGCTCTTGTCCTTTACCCGGACCCTGCACTGGCTCTTGTCCTTTACCCGGACCCTGCACTGGCTCTTGTCCTTTACCCGGACCCTGCACTGGCTCTTGTCCTTTACCCGGACCCTGCACTGGCTCTTGTCCTTTACCCGGACCCTGCACTGGCTCTTGTCCTTTACCCGGACCCTGCACTGGCTCTTGTCCTTTACCCGGACCCTGCACTGGCTCTTGTCCTTTACCCGGACCCTGCACTGGCTCTTGTCCTTTACCCGGACCCTGCACTGGCTCTTGTCCTTTACCCGGACCCTGCACTGGCTCTTGTCCTTTACCCGGACCCTGCACTGGCTCTTGTCCTTTACCCGGACCCTGCACTGGCTCTTGTCCCGGACCCTGCACTGGCTCTTGTCCCGGACCCTGCACTGGCTCTTGTCCCGGACCCTGCACTGGCTCTTGTCCCGGACCCTGCACTGGCTCTTGTCCCGGACCCTGCACTGGCTCTTGTCCCGGACCCTGCACTGGCTCTTGTCCTTTACCCGGACCCTGCACTGGCTCTTGTCCCGGACCCTGCACTGGCTCTTGTCCCGGACCCTGCACTGGCTCTTGTCCCGGACCCTGCACTGGCTCTTGTCCTTGTCCCGGACCCTGCACTGGCTCTTGTCCTTGTCCCGGACCCTGCACTGGCTCTTGTCCTTGTCCCGGCTTTTTGAAAGAAGACATGGAACAAATACATGTATAATGCAACCATTTTTAACATGCAAAAAAAGTCACAATTTGTACAAAAGTCCACAACTATGTAACATTTTACACTCTCATCCCCCCCTTTTTTTTTTTTATAGAATGGTCATGTATATCATAGGCCGGGCCAGGTCTCTGGTCATTGAATGTCTTGGCCGTGAGAACATTGCAGACTGGCAGCTGTCCAGGATACAGAGGGGAATTCACCATAAGTTCAGCAGTTACTGGCAGCGGCCGGGCATTTCCAGAGGTGATTTCCTTTGCTCCGGGCCTTGTCATGTGTTGGCCTTGTCATGTGTTCCTCTCCTGACTTCTGTGAAGACAATCACTTGTACTCTGCTCTCAGAACTTTAAAGGCAAGAAAGAATCCCATCTATAACGAAACTTAAGATAACACTGTGGACACTCGTGTCTTCGTGTAAATCACATGACCTTGAGGAAGGGACTGAGGAGTGAGGAGCCACCTCCACACAATGAGGATAGTCTGTCCAGTGTTTTGTGTAACAAATACATACATCATAACCAAAGATGTAGACAATAGGTCTGAGGTCCAGCATAATATTCAGCTGGACCCTCTGATCTGCTCTAACCCACCTGTATCCTGTATACATAAGGGAAAAACACCCCTTCAAAGCCAACAAAAACGCAACCTTCAACCCAAGCAGAAGCTCTCTGAACATAAAAGGTGTTAGGAGTCGGATTTTAGTGGTTTACTTCGCGGGGATCCAGACCCTCACATTCTGCAGTCTCCTGCTCTTTATCTACTGCAGAGGAGATTGCCTTGCAGCAAATCTCTCCTGAGGCGAAGTCCTTCTGTCCTACTGAGCATGCTCATGGGACGATCTCCCATTGGAGATGGGGAGTCATGTGCTCAGGTCCCGCTCCTGATCTCATTGGGCCATCTCAGAGTTCTGGAGGCTTGCGGAATGTCCCGGCTGCTATAAAAGGCGCTCATGGCTGTTCCGCCATGCGCTAGTATAGACTTACTTGCTGCTGTGTGTATGAGGACGGATGTATGATTCCGGTGAATGACTCATTATGAAACCCCTTCCCTCTGATATTACGTATGTGGTCAGGGACTGAGTTAGAATCAGCGCTCCTCTGCTGCAACATCCACAGCTGCTAGCGTCTGACGTTGCGCTTGCGTCATAGCATTGTCGTTTAGCGGCAGTGTCCACGCCGTGCTGCAGTAGCAGCTCTCCTTAGCTTCCGCAGCGGCGACGCCGCACACGCGGTAGGTCTAGACAGACGTAGTGCCGCTGTCTTGGGCTACTCCTGTGACCGGATACCATGTGTCCATTTATTCTGAGCACTGTGACCTCAACAGGCTCAGTCTTTGCATTTGTGTTTGTTTTTGCATCTCTGTGACTTAACTGAGATTGCTTTGTGCACCTGGGTGACGCTTAACCCTGTGCGCCTTACCGCCATATTGCTCCTGCCTCCACTTAGCAGCGGTTATATCACCTACTGCACGGTGGACCCCGAGCGACGAACGCACTTTATTATTATTTTTATTTAGTGCGTTCCGCCGTTCCTAACAAAAGGTCAGTTCCTCCAGGGCTGATGGAAGGTCTTTATCATCCATCACCTGGTTAATCTATCCATAAAGGATCTGCTCTAGACATGGTCATATCCTCCCTAATAGGAAAATATCCCATAATTTCACAGCTTCTCCAAGAAATCATCCAGATGGAAGCATTGGAGGAAGGTCCAGGTATGTATTCCCCTATCTTGGTGGTCCTTCAGCCAGGAGGCAGCTGGTGTTTGGTGATCGATATCACACATCTCAACACCTTTTTAATCAAGTCCATCAGTAACATTTGATGTTTTTGGAACCATCAATTTATGAGATTCCTTTAGGAAATTTCTGCACGTGGCAATTCCAATACCGGCTCAAGTCCTTTCTAATTTTTCTATCGCCTGTTTAGAGCCTCATCTCATGTTGTTCTTCCCTATTTCACCAGAATCCAGACAAATCTCATCCAAGAGGGTGAGATGTCTACTAGATAGACAGAAGATCAAGATATTGACCTCGATTGGTGAGAGAATTTAGAGTCTTATAAAGAAGCAGATAAAGGCGCCAACTTGTTTCTTCTGATTTTCCTCTGTGGATTCTGCATCTCCTCTGTCCTCTATAAAGACCGTGTCTTGGACAGACGCTCATATCCGGCATTTAACCCCTTCACACACGGGCGATTTGGCGTTTTGTAGCAATGTGAGGGCTTTATTTTTGCAGGACGAGTTGTACTTTTGAATGATACCATTTATTTAACCTTATACTGTGTTGAAAAATGGGAAAATTCCTAGTGCGGTGAAATTGCAAAACATGTGTAATTCCATAATTATTCTTTGAGTTTTTATTTACTATGTTCACTGTATGCTAAAGCTGATGTGGCAGTATGATTCCCCTGGTCAGTATAAGTACGCTCATACCAAACATGCATAGATTTGTTTTTGGGTTTTTGTTTTTTTGTTTTTTTTAGGTGGTGAAAAAAAATTCTGCACTTTTTGTATGAAATGTTTTTGCATTGCTGACATTTTCTGAGACCCATAGCGTTTCCATTTTTCGTGATCTGGGGCTGGTTGAGCGCTTACTTCTTGCACCCTGACGTTGCTATTGACACCATTTTAGGGTAGATACAATGTTTTGATCACCTCTTATTGCATTGTATTGCAATGTTGCTGTGACCTAATAAACATAATTCTGGCGTATTTTGATTTTTTTTTCCTCATTACTTTGCTTACCAACCGGATTAATTGTATATTTTGATAGATCGGGCGTCTCTGCAGCAATAACAAATCTGTATTTTTTTATTTGTTTTATTTTTAATGGGGCGAAAGGTGATTTGAACTTTTCTTTTTAATATATATATATATATATATATATATATATATATATATATATATATATATATATATATATTTTTTTTTTTTTTTTCAATGTTTACACTTTTTTTCAGTGGCTTCAATAGTCCCCTTAGGAGACTTGAGGCTGCCATCGTTCGATTGCTTGCACTGTACGTAACAGTGCGTCAGCCCTGCCATGTATATGTATGACTTCTAAATCCCAAAGTGACCCTAGTTTCTCTCTATCACAACTTTTTAAGCTGCATGATACCCTCCTTTTGGCTCCAGAACTATACAAAATGCACATACAGAGCCACACTAGAGGGGGCATTTACCCCCCTCCCTCCTTTTCTGGCGCACAGAATTGATGCACGAGACAAGCTAGCAATCTGAGCTGCCTTCATGTGAATTACAATTTAACATATGGGAAACTAATAAGACTGTGATATATAGATTGGAGAAAAAGTGAACTTTCCTAATTAACATGCCGGCAGCCCCTTTTGAACGTGGAAGACCCCGACAGTGTCCATTTGACTGAATGAGGTTGTTTATTGTGCCTGAACAAAGAGTTACAGATTGGACAAGTGGTGAAGACAGGAAAAGCTTCTTAAGTTTTGAGAGACTTGAAGCAAATATCTCACACCCTTTAGAGATAGCTATTGTTCTTCACAGGTGCACAATCTTTTCATCCAAACACCTTTTCCAGACGTCCGTGCATCGGTAGAAAATTATGAATATTGGCGCTTGTATAAATCCAATGGTGATGGGACATACATTTTCGGCTTCATGGCTAATCGGGGAAGAAGATGCAGGTTTTTTCATAACTGTAACCCCTGCCTATAAGCCCCAATTCCATAATGACTAGGTAACTGGCACCAGCCAAGTCATGTTTGATCTCTCAGTAAAGGTAAAATCCCACTGAAAAAATATGGCGGCAATCTCAAACTTCTGCCATTATCAGGAGTGAAGTTATCGCATAAGTTGAGCATTTCATAAAATCATGAGTGGCTGGGAACATCCCAGCCCATGTGAGGTCATCACTGGGGGAGGGGGAGTTTAACTCAGATAGTGACAAAAGGTCAAGCTGAATTATGATCTTTGCTCCTGTAGAGAGAGATACTTCAGTGTATGCATAATTCCCGTTCTTCAAAGCGCTGTCCTTCGCTAGGCCGAATTAGATCTGTGATCAGCTTAGTAAGTTTCTTTTGTTTTATCCATTTTATTTTATGGAACTGTATATGCTGTATTGTTTTGTCCCCTTTGTAAAATATTTTGAATATTTGTTATAAATGCTGCCTATCATTTGGATTAAATATAAAATGTAATAGTTCTGCTACTTTTGTTCTGTACACCGCGCCTCCAATCTATATTCTACCAGAACCAGGCGTCCAGTCGGCCTGAATATAAGACTGGTGGTAGCTAATAACCTTTCTTGGGTTATATACGTATTTCATACATTGGAATTGTAGGTGTATATACCATACACTAACTGTTTATTCCCCAATAACCGGCCTATTAGTGGAAGTAGCCTGTAGCCTCCTCCATTAATCGTCTGTCAATTGAGTAATTGTCTGGATGATAGGGGGTGGTAGAGAGCTGTTCAACACAAAGATCACAACGGGTGGTTCTGCATAACCTTTCCAGGCTGCGATATCTTGACAATTGGTGGTAAGCCGTGGGATTCTGAGTGACCACACTGATGTCCCTTCCTTGATAATACCCAACAGCAGAGTTATTTAGTATAGAGATGACAAGAAAATAGTACAAACACCACTTAATAAAGGTTATAAACAACTAAAAGCAAACAGTGTAATCACAGGCACAATATATTGGTGCGATACTCGAACATGTGAGGAGAAATTACTGTAGGAAAACACAATATGACTAGAATCATAGAATCGCAGAGTTGGAAGGGACCTCCTGGGCCATCTGGTCCAACCCCCTGCTCAAAGCAGGATTCGCTAAATCATCCCAGTCAGATGTCTGTCCAGCCTCTGTTTGAAGACATCCATTGAAGGAGAACTCACCACTTCTTGTGGCAGCTTGTTCCATTCATTGATCACTCTAACTGTCAAAAAGTTTTTTCTAATATCTAATCTGTGTCTCCTCCCATTCAGTTTCATCCCATTGCTTCTAGTCTTTCCTTGTGCAAATGAGAATAAAGTTGATCCTTCTACAATGTGACAGCCCTTTAGATATTTGAAGACAGCTATTAAGTCTCCTTTCAGTCTTCTCTTTTGCAAACTAAACATTCCCAAATCCTGCAACCATTCCTCATAAGACAGGTTTTGCAGACCGGTCACCATTCTGGTCGCTCTTTTCTGAACTTGCTCCAGTTTGTTGATGTCTTTTTTTAAAATGTGGTGCCCAAAACTGGACACAATATTCCAGATGAGGTCTGACCAAAGAGGAGTAGAGGGCAATAATGACTTCACGTGATCTAGACTGTATGCTTCTGTTAATACATCCTAGAATTGCATTTGCCTTTTTTGCTGCTGCATCACACTGTTGACTCATATTCAGTCTGTGATCTATTAGTATACCCAAGTCTTTTTCACATGTGCTGTTGCTTAGCCCTATTCCTCCCATTCTGTATATGCTTTTTTCATTTTTATTGCCCAGATGTAGTACTTTGCATTTTTCCCTGTTAAAAACCATTCTGTTAGTTGCTGCCCACTGCTCCAGTTTATTTATATCTTTTTGAATCCTCTCTCTCTTCTCTAGTATTAGCTATTCTCTACGAGAAGTAAAAGCTAAAGAAGATGGAACTAACCCATGTAGGATACTGAGAAGTACATAATTTTCTTTCTACTCTCCTGAGACAACTCTTTCCTTCACTTCCTCCGGTCCATGCTGAGTGTGACACACACCATGTCACCACACAGCACAGTGAGGATCTGTAGCCTCTATACCGGCCACTCACTGACTCCAGGATTGTAGACACCTGTGATGATCATTAGTGGACACACCGCGATGTAACATGTCCTTTCTGTCACATTATTTTCAGGGGCACCATCATTTCTGTCCAGGCCGATTTCATGAATTTTATTTATTTTTTTTAAATTCTGTGGAAGCATGGCTGAAACGCAATGTCTGACTTTCAGCTGTTCATTTTCATAGATTTTTATTTATTATTACTTTGGTCAGATTCAAGTTATTTCTGTCACCATTGTGGGTTTTTCTGCCATTAAACAAGGGGTACCAACAATTTTGACCATGTGTGTACCTCCCATATACAGAGAGACATCCAGACAGCCAAGAGAGACAGATATACATCCAGTCATTCAGTCAGCCAAGACATCCAGAGATCCAAAGAACCAGAGACTCTTCACAACAGAACAGCTAAGACATAATGGCTCCTGTTGTGAGTTCATTCTCACCAGTTGTGAGTTCTCCTTCCAGACTCCCTCTGGTGGTAACAGGAGGTAGTGAGGCTGATTTGATCAGTGGAGATCTGCCACCTGAGAATGAGGATGACGATTGGACCTCAGGATTCTCAGACTGGATTTAAGACAGCTGACGCCCTATTCAGTTGCTGGTGATTCCTTCTGGCTTGTCAGCTCTTGGTTTTCAGCTCTGTTCCAGTCATCTAAAGCTAAGTTTTTCTGCTAATGTTCACACTTGATTTTGTTGGTCTATTCAGCTTTTTGTGTGGTCTGCCAGCCCCGGCTGGGGGCTGTGCTGAATTTCCACTCTTATTTATCAGTATTTTGCCAATTGGCTTTTTGTCCCTTACTAGTTCGGTCTTTTTTTGCTCTGTCTCAGAATATTCCAGAGTGCTGATATAGTGGGAGAAGTCTAGTGACTTCAGGGTTAATTTTGCTATCAGAAGTGTTGGACATTATTTTTGTAGGTTTTTTTGCAGGTTGCAGACAGTATCTTTCCTATCCTTTATAGTTAGTTTGGGCCCCATCGTTTGCTCAGCCTATTTTCCTGCCTGTGTTTGTGTTTTCATCTTGTTTCACCGTCAATACATGTGTTGGGGCTATCTTTCCTTTGGGGTCTGCTCTGGGCCAGTTAGTTTTCCCCTTTTCTTGCTTTAGGCTTATTTAGTCCTCCGGCCGTGACGAGGTGTCTAGGATCATCGTAGGTACGCTCCACGGCTGCTGCTAGTTGTGTGGTAGGATCTGCAATCTGCATAGATACCAACCTCTCTGGTTTTCTGTGGCTTAGCTTGTTTTGCTTTTTTCTCCTCGGTGACCTATTCATAACAGGCTCCATCACAAGGGACACAGATTTAACATTCTGCAGGATGTCCGCTTAGGGGACTACGGCACTGTGTGAAAAGAATACAGATCTGCCCCATTGACCATTGCTGAACCTTGGATACATTTGTGAAAGCCAAAAATGGGACCGACTGGTCACCTGACTCCATGGAGATGTTCGAAGAAGCCAGGCTGTGACCTTTCGGTCACCTGTCCTTGTACCTGAATGGACTGTCATCTTCCTATGCTTGTAGTTAGCTTCTCTCTGTGTGTGCATGACACAAGTGGGGTAGTCGGCCCTGGACCCTCTGAAGTCACAGCTGCTCTTATCCTGGCGGGTCAGCGGAGGGTGAGACTCTGTAATGTCACCATCTTGGGTATTTTGCTGGGACTGTTCTATGTGTTATTTGTATTGTGGTTCGATTAAGTATTACCACACTGTGTCACCCTGTGTTGTCTGAGTAGTATTAAGACCACAGTAAAAGAAGTGCGAGCGTTTGGCGGGATGAGCCCTGGTCCATGAGGTTTCGGCTAGCGTACCAGATCACCAGCTGATCCCGCATGTCTCCCCTATGTGGCGCCCCCAGGAGTATGGTCGCCACAATGGCATTGCCTTCCTCCAGGGAGGGTGATGTCATGCTTGGAAGCAAGGAAGGGTCTCTCTAGCAGTTAATCATTGACATGCAACACGGTTCCCACTCCAGGTCAGCAGAGGGAGCTCTGAACCAGGATTGGGAGAGGAGCACGCTCTGAGGGGAAATAGTCAGTTAGTGTGAGGAGGGTGAAGTGTGCAGACGTGAGGAAGAAGCGCGGAGATCGAGCGGAGAGGAAAGGCTCATCTCCAGTGAGAGCGCATGAACTGGAGCCTGGTCTCCACGGTTGTACGGACACTAATGGTCTTGCAACAGACACCAGAGGAGTAGGAGGCTGTAAATGCCCTACCCCCATCTAAGACTCGGAGGCACAACAGCACGGAGTGAGCCATGAGAGGAATAGCGGCTACAGCTGTCTGCCATACGAGGAGTGCCAGTAGAAGAGAATTAGGAGGAACTTCAGTGTAACTCAGTACTGGGAGTACTTCACTCAAATAAGTGCTAGGAAGGAGACTGCACAGCCCATCTGCTGAGAGAAAATCCTGAGCTGCTTCCAGGCTAGCCTGCTCCAGTACCATCTGTAATCAGGACCCTGGACTGCATTTATCAAGTAACGGTACAGAAATTGCACCCTGCTGTGTCTTGTCTGCTTCCTACATCCCCGTGCCAACCACATCTACACTGCCCTGGGACTACAGCTTCACCTGTGGGGAGCTTTTACATCTTTGCTGCACCACACCATCAGTTACAGCGGATCTTCATGCAGCGTCGGCTTAACATCGCACTTGCTGAACACCACGGGTGGCGTCACGAACTATTCATTCAATCAACTACATTTCCCCATTACTTGGGTGCCCAGGGCCACGGACCAGGTCACTGCTGCTGTGACACATCCCGCTGACACCGGCCCGGTTCCGAGTACCCCACAGCCCTGGGAGGGCGACCCACCTACATCCATTATAGATTATTCTACATGGACAGGAGATCATACAGAACACTGCACCCATTTTGCAATTGATCCGGTTTTTTAATTTTCATTCCTCAAAATCAACAGGATTAGTGAAGGACCAGGTAGTGTGTAATAATGACTGGCACTCGTTCCTGTTCCCAAAGTGAAATTATCCTATTACCCATACAATGATCAGCATCAATGAGTACATCCCCTTTCAAAAGCAAGGTGTTAAGTAATATCCCACCGAACACGAGAACAATTTCCACAATTTTGACAATTTAATTATTATCTATTTCTATAGCGCCATTGGTTCCATGGTGCTGCACATGAGAAGGGGTTACATACAAATTACAGATATCACTTACAGTAAACAAACTAACAATGACAGACTGATATAGAGGGGAGAGGACCCTGCCCTTTCGGGCTTACATGCTACAGGATGGTGGCGAAGGAGACAGTAGGTTGGTGGGTTGCAGCAGTTCCGGTGTTGGTTGAGGTGATATCACCGGTAGTGGGGGAGAGAGGGAGGTAGCGGAGTCATTGCAGGCTGTAGGCTTTCTTGAAGAGATGGGTTTTCAGGTTTCGTCTGAAGGATCCAAATGTGGTTGATAGTCGGACGTGTTGGGGCAAAGAATTCCAGAGAATAGGGGCTATTCGGGAGAAGTCTTGGAGGCGGTTGGGTGAGAATTTAATGAAACTCAAACATTTTTTTACTCATAACATGACATTAATGCTAAAATATAACCTTCATGAAAAAATCATTTTTACACAAATTAGTTGATGCAAAAATGAGTACACCCCACATTACAATACTAGATGCAATAGTTTTTGTGTGACAGTCATCATGATGTGTGAGGAGGCACCGAGTCTTCTAGGCCAGGGTTCCCCAACTCCAGTCCTCAAGGCCCACCAAGAGGTCATGTTTTCAGGATTTCCTTAGTATTGCCCAGGTGATAATTGCATCACCTGTACAATACAAGGGAAATCCTGAAAACATGACCTGTTGGTGGGCCTTGAGGACTGGAGTTGGGGAACCCTGTTCTAGGCCATGTAGGTGGTGAAATATTACAGTATCCATCTTTCTCCATCTCCACAATGAGCTCTAGAGCCTGGATGCCGGATGGAGAGTGCGGACTTCTTGTCTCCAGAACTTCCCATAGGGGTCCTGTTGTCAGGAGACACTTGGCCACTGAGTTACTGTCACCACTTCTTCAGAAATGCAGCAAGTGTGAGTTTTGTATCATTGCCATGTGGAAAAATGGCGTCTACGGAGGGCCGGTGATGGCGGCATCTTTTCGGTCACTATAGAGCAGCACATCTGTGACTCCATGATCTCATTAATGATATGTAGCAGCCTACGTGCCCCAACATAAGGATTGTGCCACCACCAGGCCTCGCTGGATGCACCGTGTAGCTTTCCTGTTGCACCTCACCTTTTTGACACCATACAATTTTGAAGTCATCAGTTCTAAAAACATTTCTTTGGGTCACATCCCCCAGAGTCCCAGTATCTTCCTATTTTTCAGCCCGGGCCCCGGCACATCGTAAGAGGCTTCTTTGTGTTGGGCTTTAGGAGCGGCGTCCTTCGTGGACTCACCCGTGCTGCTGTTTCTTTGCAGTGATCATAAAAGAAAAAAGTGCGATAAAGACCACTACCATAGGTAATGTTAATAAACCACAATTTTATTAATACTAATAAATAATAAAACCAAAATCGATAAAAGCCGAGTCAGGCAATGGAGCACGTATCACATATAATAATGGATAGATTAAAAATATCACTATGCCCCTGACAGGTTTGGAAAAGATGAATATTGCATAATGCCCGAAGTCAATCAATACATAGATAACATGATGGCGCCTTAATAAGACAACATAAGTAAAAAAAAAAAAAAGTGATCATCATATAGTAGTGAAAATAAATGTAAATAATATATATAAGGTGTGTGCAAAAAGCGCAATACCAAATACAGCTATAATGCAGCAAAGTGCAAAAGGTTAAAGTGTCAATAAGGATATGGAATCAATATTCAGGTATGAAGACATACAAAATATAAATGTCCAGACGCTACACCTGAATCATGGATGCTCACATCCAATATGGACGCTCACATCCAATATGGACCCTCACATCCAATATGGACACTCACATCCAATATGGACGCTCACATCCAATATGGATGCTTCCTGTATATATATATTACAGGAGAATGCTGATGTGGATCTGCTACCACATTATGACTCGGTAACTCTTGGTGTTTGGTTCGCTACTCTTCCCAGTGTCTTGACCTGTGGTAGATATTGACATAAGCAGCTTGAGGCAATCAGGAACAAAGGAGAAATGTTCCTGTGTCAGACCATTAAGAAGAGTCTCACCTTAGTGGGACAACCTCAACAAAAGTGACTGTCAGCAGCTCATGGGCTAATATTGAAGATAAGGCGCGTCACTAAAAAGAGTATAAAGGAATATCAGAAGGGCATTATTTACCTAAGGGAAACGTGCTGCCACGTGTCCTCCGTGCGTTTCGGCGCTGTGCCTTCCGGGGGCCGTGTTTATTCATCAGCAGGGTAAGAGGTATAAATAGAACCGTGAGCCAGTCACAGAAAAGTCACCTCAGCAACATATACACAGACGTTTAAAGCGGCGCATGCGCAGACGATCAAAACACCGAGCCACATCCACCAAAGGCGTCACGATGACACCGCGAGCACAAGACCGCGGAAACTCCGCCCACATGAGCAACAAAATACACAGTACATATTGATTAATAATATTCAGGTCACAAGAATACAATAAATGTGTCACGCCGCACCCCCGAGCCCCGGCATACTTACCCATCCCAGCGTGCTCCCGAAGTGGGCGCACGTCACCTGGCCTCTCCTCTTCCGGTCTTGCGGCCAGCTTCTGGGTCCCATCGGGTGCGTGTGCGCACCTCGCACCCTAGACTCGGTGGCGCATGCACACTTCCCCTAGCCTAACAGCAGCCTCTCCGTTCCTCCTCTCTCTGACCTGGGAGGACCTTGACCCGGAAGTCCTGTGGCACGCTCCGCTTATCAGGGAGCCTCCCCCTCTGCTCTGTGCCTGACTATCAATTGTGTCCCATGCTTGATTCAGGTCCCATGCTTCTCCTGCGTCCTGCTCCCTGCCTGCCCTGCCTTGTGCTCTGCACCACCATATCCTCTGACCGCTCTGTGTTCTCTCCTAGTGCTCGCCCGTCCCAGCCTGTGCCTGCCTCCTCCTGTGTCGCCAGTCTCCTCCTGAGTGTTCCTCTTAAATCACTCTCCTCCGGATCTGCAGCATTCTCCCCTGTGGTCGCTGGTCTCAGCTACCTGTCTCCATTTGTTCGTTTCATTCCCCGCTTATGTCTCCTACTGCCTGTCCCCAAGTACCAGCTTCCGCGGCGATAGTCTCCCATGGGCCTGCCCCTAACACTCCCTGTCTAGGGCCGGTCCACCAGGCCAGCTCACCCGAGGGAGGTTCGTTGTTGCGGTACTGCGGGTTCACACTAGGAGTCCCACAAATCTCAGCACAGTTAGGCCATGGAACTCGCTGGTACCTTGGCCTCTGCCCAAAAGGAACTGGTGTCCCTAGGGGAAAATCAGACAAGGATGATGTCCTTTCTGAAAACCATGGAGTCCCGTCTGTCGGCCTTACACGCTTCTCAGCTGGCCAGTCTCCAACAGGTGTTCGCCCAGCAGCGTGACACTTTTAACTACTTAATTACATGGCATCGGTAGATAATCGACTCCTTACCCTACAGTCCATCGCCCCTGCCCAGGCCTCGGCCCCGCACCCGCTGCCCCGTTTGGCATAACCACCGCGGTATAGTGGGGACCCCAAGTTGTGTAGAGGGTTTCTAAATCAATGCCAACTACACTTTGAGCTGCTGCCGCAACAGTACCCCACTGACCGAGCTAAGGTGGCCTTTGTGGTGTCCCATTTAGAGGGGGGGAGGCTTTAGCCTTGGTAAACCCTCTGGGAACAAGATGATCCCCTAGTCTCGCAACTCTCCACCTTTCTTGTCACCTTTCATAAGGTGTTCGATGAGCTGGGCCGCCTGGCCTCTACTACCGAGTCGCTCTTTAACCTTCACCAGGGTACGCTCTCTGTTGGCCAATACGCCATCCGATTCCATACTCTGTCTTCCGAGCTGGGTTGGAACAATGAAGCCTTCGTGAGAGTTTTTTGGCGAGGTCTCTCGGGTCGAATCAAAGACGAGCTGGCGGGCCGGGACACTCCGACCTCTTTGGAGGATTTGATCTCCCTTGCTACCCGCATTGACTTGCGCTTCCATGAGCGCTCTCGAGAGGCCACCAAATAGAGAAGATTTCCCCGTCTCACCTTGGCTACCTGTAGTCCTCCCCGCTCGTGCCCTGTGACAACTTCTGTGGTCCCTGCACCGGAACCCATGCAGGTGGACCGACTCAAGCCGGTAGAGCAGCACCTTAAAGAAAGACTCATACAAGGACTCTGCTTCTACTGTGGGAGTGCATCACATTTTCTGCATCCCTGTCCTGAGAGGCTGGGAAATGCCTCCGCCTAGGACAGGTAAGAGAGGCCTCCCTTGACCCTTTCAGTTCTTTTGCATCTGGGCTCTAAGCATTTTTATGAGCTGCCTTACGTAGATACAGATGTGGCTGGAAACTTCATTCAGCTCGAGGCGGTCAGAAAACTTCAGATTCCTGTCAGGTCCTTGGAGACTCCTCGGCAGCTTCGGGAGATGGCCATTCCCCTGCGGGAGCCCGTTACTCAGGTCACCGAAGAGCTGGAACTACAGATCGGAGCTCTGCATCGGGAGAGGGTAGCCTTCTACCTTCTGCCCTCATTGTCTCATATGATTCTTCTGGGACTTCCTTGGTTAAGATCTCATGAGCCTATCCTTGACTGGCGGTCTGGTGACATTCTGCGTTGGGGACAGTCCTGCCAGTGTAAGTGCTTGCTTCCTGTCCAGCCAATAAACTCTTCACGGCCAACTTCAGTGTCTCCAGATTTACTTTCAGCTATTGGGCCTTTGCGGACGTCTTCAACAAGAGGGAGGCGGAGAGTCTGCTCCCGCATTTTCCGTATGATTGCCCGATCGACCTCGTTCCGGGCTTTACTCCGCCCAGGGGTCGAATTTACCTGTTGTCCCCTACCGAGACCCAAGCCATTACCAAATATGTCCGGGAGAACCTGGCCAGAGACTTTATTCGGAAGTCCCCTTCGCCCGCAGGAGCAGGTTTCTTCTTCGTCAAGAAGAAGGATGGGTCCCTCCGTCCCTGCATTGACTACCGGGGTCTCAAAGATATCACTATTAAAAACAAGTACCCGCTTCCTCTCATTCCGGAGTTATTCGATGGTCTTCGAGGAACACGAATCTTCACTAAATTGGATCTTCATGGGGCCTACAATCTGATCCGTATCTGCCCCGGAGATGAGTGGAAGACCGCTTTCAACACCCGAGACGGCCACTATGAGTATTTGGTCATGCCCTGCGACTTGTGCAATGCCCCCACCGTGCTCCAGGAGTTTGTGAACAATTTGTTCCGGGATCTACTCTATTCCTGTGTGGTGGTGTACTTGGACGATATTCTTGTGTTTTTTCTGGATCTGTGTGCTCCTAGAAGAGACATGCGCCAAGTCATGCTGCGTCTGAGAGAGAATCATCTTTATGCCAAGCTCGAAAAGTGCGCCTTCAAACAGTCTTCCTTACCGTTCTTGGGTTACATTAACTGACTCTCGCTTAAGTATGGATCTGGGAAAAGTGGCCGCCGTTCTCATCTTGCCGTGTTCCCATGGGGTTAAGGCGATCCAGCGGTTCCTTGGTTTCGCTAATTACTACCGGCAGTTTATCCCACACTTTTCCACCTTGACCGGTCCAATTTCGGCTATGATCCACAAAGGGGCCAACACCCACATCTGGTCACCTGAGGCTGAGAACGCCTTCCTGTCTTTGAAACAAGCCTTTGCTACAGCTCCCGTACTCCATCGTCCCGAGGCAAACAAGCCCTTCATTCTTGAGGTTAATGCTTCTGCCACTGGGACCGGTGCGGTACTTTCTCAGAGGTCTTCCTCCGGACGGCTGGTCACCTGCGGCTTCTTTTCTAAGACGTTCTCCACCTCGGAGAGGAACTATACCATTGGTGACAGGGAGCTGCTGGCTATCAAGTTGGCATTGGAAGAGTGGCGGTATCTAATGGATTAGTCAAAACCTTCCCAACTCCCAAAGAACTTTACACTTACGCAGAAGACCATCGTTTCTTACAACACACGCCTGTGTGCCTTCACTTCAGCAAAGGTGTCCACAATGCTGTCTATGTCTAATTTCCTAGCCCACTCATTTTCAATGCTCAGAATCGCAAGGCCAGAAAGTCTTTGCTCCGACATGGTACTCCGCATGTAGTTTTTTATTAATTTTAGTTTAGAAAACGATCTTTCAGCACTGGCTACTGTAACAGGTAGTGTTAAAAATAGCAGAAAGGCTACACACACATCTGGCAAGGTGGATGAAAGGGCATTGTTGTCTACCAAAAGAAGATGGGCAAGGTCACTGACAGAAGAGGACTTTTGGATCTCTGTCGACTTAGAATCTCATCAAGTCCCCTAAACCTGTTTTGAAGCTGAGATGTTATAATGTCTAAACATGGAAAAAAAACTAACTTTAAAATGTTTTTCGGCATCACTTAACCTCTCATCAACTGCCAACTCATCAAAATGACGTTTGACTTTTGGGATCCGTTTCTTTCCAAATTGTGATGATATTTCCCACTGTTGTGCAAGTATTCCTGCAGTCTGTTTCGCTTCCTCGAACTGATTTCTGTAGTCACTTAAATTGTCTAGCACATTTTTAATTAGTTTGGATGCATTTGACAAATCAATGTTTTCTGTTTGCAAAACTTTCGAAACTGCATCTATATTTTCCAAAATCTTTGTTTGAACAACAACTAAAAATATAAACTCAAATGATTCAATTTTTTTTTTTTTTAGCGACGCTGCCTCATCTTTCTTTTGTTTTGGTTGAGGTAAGCATGATCTTTGATAGTGCTTGCAATACATCCATAAATCGGAAACGTAAGGCTAACAGGGAGTCATGGCGTGACGACCAACGAGTGGGACATAACTTTTCAAAGTCAAGCTCGATTTAGTTGCAAAAGAGGAAAGAATTTCCCACCGTCTTATATTGTCACCAAAAAATGAGTACAAATTCTGCACGTCAAAAAAAATTGCAATTTCTCTCATATTTGCCATTGAATCTTGCAGTACCAGATTAAGATTATGTGCTGCACAGTGCACATAAAGAGCATTTTGTTCTTTTTCAGAAATTCTGGCCTGAACTCCTGAGTATATGCCACTCATTGTGGCAGCTCCATCATATCCCTGGCCACGACACTTTTTTAACGATAGGCCTTTACTCTCTATACAGCCAATGATGTCATTTTCTATGCCTGCGGCACTCTGATCTTTCACAGCATGAAAACCCAGATATAATACTTCATTAATTTTCACACCGGTTGCTCTTCTGTTTGCATCTCTGGCTATAGAAACATAGCGGAAAACCTGGCTTAGCTGATCGACTTTTGAAATGTCCTGTGTAGTATCCATGATAACAGAGTAAAATTGTGCATGTTTAATATCTGCGACTATTTCCTTCTGTACTTGTTGTGAAAGAATTTGGATGATCTCATTTTGGATTTTTGGGCTCAGATATTTTATTGATCTCTGGGGCTTTTGAACAAGTTCTTTTAGAACCGGATCATACTCTGCAAGAAGCTGAACTTTGGAGAGAAAATTCCCATTATTCATTTCACCTAAATGCTCTCGATGACCGCGAAATGGTAAATTTGCCATAGTTAATGTCACATTTATAATTCTTTGGAGAACTTGCCTCCAATAGCTCTTTTCCCGCCTGATTAGCTTCTCATTTTCCTCATCTATAGTTCCCTGTTTCCTCCACTGGTCATACACCATATATGCTTCAATGTGAGCATTTCAGCTCTCATGGGTCTGAATTTTTGATGTTAAATTCTTCTATTTATTAATACCTTTTGCCCAGGCTGGTTCAAAACCTTGCTTTTTACGATCCCCAAATAACCAGCATGGTTCACAATAAGCAGCATTGAGTTTAGGAGAATAACACAGCCACGTGATAGGAATTTTAAATTTGTCTAAACGCTGAGTCTAACATCATGTCCTCTCTATATCTGAAACTGAACCTGTCAAAGACTGAACTCCTGGTGTTTCCTCCCTCTACAAATGTACCTATACCCGACATTGCCATTTCCGTGTGTGATTCCACTATTACTCCCCAGCAACATGCCCGCTGTCTTGGGGTCATACTTGATTCCGAGCTTTCCTTTGCCCCCCACATTCGATCACTGGCTCGCTCTTGTCATCTGCACCTCAAAAACATTTCTAGAATTCGACCTTTTCTTACTTTTGACTCTGCAAAAACTCTTACTGTTTCTCTTATTCATTCTCGTCTCGACTATTGTAACTCTCTTCTAATCGGTCTCCCTCTTACCAAACTCTCCCCCCTCCAATCTGTTTTGAATGCTGCAGCCAGGATCATATTCCTCACCAATCGTTACACCGATGCCTCTACCTTGTGCCAGTCATTACACTGGCTACCCATCCACTCCAGAATTCAGTATAAACTTATTACCCTCACCCACAAAGCACTCCATGGCTCAGCACCACCCTACATCTCCTCCCTTGTTTCAGTATACCACCCTACCCGCGCCCTCCATTCTGCTGATGACCTGAGGTTAGCATCCTCAATAGTCAGAACCTCCCACTCCCGTCTCCAAGACTTTACACGTGCCGCACCAATTCTTTGGAATGCACTTCCCAGGTCAATATGATTAGTCCCCAATCCCCACAATTTTAAGCGTGCCCTGAAAATGCATTTATTCAGACTGGCCTACCGCCTCAACACATTAACCTAATCTATCCCTGTGTGGCACAGCCAAAAGTTTTACCATAACCAGGTTCCCCGCATCATGTTCCCACATGCTTTATGCCTCCATTAGCCCTCTGTGTCTGTACTGTTACACACTTAACATTATGGCTGGTCCATACAATCAGGGCAACTGTTACCACCCACCTTTCGTGTCTCCTCTTTCCTCATAGACTGTAAGCTTGCGAGCAGGGCCCTCATTCCTCTTGGTATCTGTTATGATCTATGTGATTATTGTTATGCTGTAATGTATATTGTCTGTACAAATCCCCTCTGAAATGTAAAGTGCTGCGGAATATGTCGGCGCTATAGAAATAACATTTATTATTATTATTATTTTAAGTCCTGTTTGTGTGATTCTTTCATAATATTTTTCAGAAAAACATCTTTTACCTGAATCATGATCTCTGGGAAAAGGACCAGAAGGCCTACAGGGACCCTGGGAAATAATGAATCTTTTTACAGTGGGGTCAAAAATTGTTACAGGATAATGAGCCCTATCAGTTGCATACTTCTCAGAAACAGCAGCATCTAAAATGTTACCGGTAGATGTGCTTGCAGTTTCACTGGTGGCACTGGTATGCATCGGCTCATCTGAGGTGGGGATGATGGCTTGTAATAGGCTCATATCACTATCACATACACTTTCACTATCTTCATCTACTAAGTGAGGATCAGCAGACTGCCTAGTGCTGGTAAACTCCGCCACCTGGGTTTCCACATTAACAATAGGGTCGCAACTTTCTGAACTTGTCTCTTCTGCAACAGATACCACAGTGGTCGGGGTATTAGAGCTTTCACCCACAACTTTAGGGGTCGAAAAAAAACTACTAATTTTAGTCATTTTTTGACTTTTCAAACCCTCTTCCATTTTCTTTTTACGTTTTTAAGCACCACTCAGATGGTGATACGTTGACATAGTGAGTGATCTTGTGTGACTTTTGCACTTTGTCTGCAAAAATAAAGTACCACATATATAAACAGATCCATAATATCACTAGGTGCCAACAGTCTAACACCACCCAGTTTATATTAAACCACTAGACGCCGAGATATTTCTGTAAAATACCAGCAACACAAGCCCCTTCGGTAAAATCACCCGTGTGAAACAACCCAAAGAAAGGACATGGCATGTCCTTTCTATTACATTCACCCACCTCTAGAACTCAATAGATTTGTTAACATACCAAACACCACTGCAGAAAGATTATTAGGATTAAGATTATTATGATTAAGATTATTATGGGCACCTCATAGTCCAGAATACAGTGTTATGGGCACCACATAGTCTTCCATACAGTATTATGGGCTCCTCATAGTCCGCCATACAGTAGTATGGGCACCACATAGTCCTCCATACAGTATTATTGGCACCACATAGTCCAGTATACAGAATTATGGGCACCACATAGTCCACCATACAGTATTATGAGCACCCACATAGTCTGCCATACAGTATTATGGGCTCCTCGTAGTCCGCCATACAGTATTATGGGCACCATATAGTCCTCCATACAGTATTATGGGCTCCTCATAGTCCTCCATACAGTATTATGGGAACCACATACTATAGTCCTCAATACAGTGTTATGGGCACCACATAGTCCTCCATACAGTATTATTGGCACCACATAGTCCAGTATACAGAATTATGGGCACCACATAGTCCACCATACAGTATTATGAGCACCCACATAGTCTGCCATACAGTATTATGGGCTCCTCATAGTCCGCCATACAGTATTATGGGCTCCTCATAGTCTGCCATACAGTATTATGGGCACCACATAGTCCAGTATACAGTATTATGGGCACCACATAGTCCACCATACAGTATTATGAGCACCCACATAGTCTGCCATACAGTATTATGGGCACCTCATAGTCCGCCATATAGTATTATGTGCCCCATATAATGCTCCTCCATACAGTACTATGGGGCACCTGCTCCTTCATACAGTATTATGGGCCCCCTGCTCCTCCATGTAGCACATTATGGCCCCCCTGCTCCTCTATGCAGCACATTATGGCCCCCGTGCTCCTCCTCGCAGCATACTATGGCCTCCTCTGCTCCGGCACAGATTCCAGCGAGCATGGTGACGAGAATGATATACTGTTAAACTGTGTAGGCGACAACCATGGGCCCCCAGAAAGCTATTTTTCCTCTCAGTGGGACCCCATCAGGTAGCCGGCACTTCCAGGGAGGATGGTGACGTACTATTAACACAGCATAGGGGTGACCACCGTTGCGTGGGGCCCCAGAAGCCTATTTTTCCTCTCTTGGGGCCCCATCACCAGGGAGAGTGCAGAGACAGCAGAGCAGCTCACCACACCAGGCTAGCCAGCTCTACACAGGGCAGGAGTCAGACAGAGGGAGCCCGGCGGAGAGCACACAATCACACACCACCACACAGCCAGGCCGGCACTGCAGGACAGCGGTAGTCGGGAGCTGGCAGAGCTGCATGACCGAGGAGGACACTGGACACACTGAGCAGGCCGCAGGGTTGCAGGAGTCAGACAGGGAGGCCGGCAGAGAGCACACAACACCACCAGCACCACAGCCGGGCCGGCACTGTCCGGCACTGCATGACAGCGGTAGTCGGGAGCCAGCAGAGCTGCATGACCGAGGAGGAGGACACTGGATGCCCTGAGCAGGCCGCAGGGCTGCAGCCTGCAGGAGTCAGACAGGGAGCCCGGCAGAGAGTCCACCACACAGCCGGCAGAGCAGAGAGTCCCCCACCCACCACCACACAGACACAGCCATCAGCCGAGGACATTGGACTAGACGCAGCCAGTGTGTATTATGCTAGTAGTGTGACTCACTCACGTCACGGTACTCACCGGACCCGCTGACAGGAGTGGAGTGCTCAGTCACGGCGCCGCTCAGGGATGCGGCAGTGGTACGGTAACACAGTCAGAGTCTGTCAGACACACACAGTGATAGGACACTGTCACTAGGACAGGACAGAGCAGGAGCAGCAGCACAGAAGCAGCCAGCAGGGGATCGCTACAGCCGGAGAGGAAAGAAACATGGGACCGGGACGGTGACTCACCGCCCACGCGAACCACTGCCTGCAGACAGCAGAGAAGAACCAGGTCACGCGGCGGTCAGGACCCAGGAGAGTGACTCACCCATCACCGCCACTGGCGTCAATGCGTCACGCCGTTACCTCAGACCAGACACAGTGAGTCAGGAGGCGCCGCCGCTGGAGACAGCCAGCCAGGGAGCCGCCAGTGCCGCTCATTACATATGCACATATGTAATGAGCTGCTCATTACTTATGTGCATAGGTAATGAGCGGACGCCACTGAGAACTGAAGATCATGGTGATAATAAGCACGGGGCCCGGGGCTGCAAGAGACATGTCACATCGATGCTATGATGCTAGGAGGAGGAGTTCATCTGACATCTGACTGGGATGATTTAGCGAATCCTGCTTTGAGCAGGGGGTTGGACCAGATGGCCCAGGAGGTCCCTTCCAACTCTACCATTCTATGATTCTAAGTTGTGTAGTTTATATTGCACTACCCAGGTAGCGCCGATTGGAGCCGGGGACCCGGGCCCCTAAGCAACCGCTTCGGCTGCTACCCCGGTAGTTACGCCCCTGTTCCTAGGCAGCAACCCTCTGGTCTCTTGCACCCACTTCCGGTCCCCTCAGCTCCTTGGCAACACATTGCAATGGACTTTATTACTGATATGCCTCAGTCTTCTGGTCACACAGTTATCCTCGTGGTCGTGGATCAATTCTCCAAGATGGCTCATTTCATCTCTCTGCCTGGCTTACCCTCTGCTCCCAAGTTGGCAAGAGTTTTCATCAACCATGTTTTTCAGATTCATGGCTTTCCTCAACATATAGTTTCAGACAGAGGAGTCCAGTTCACCTCGCAGTTCTGGAGAGTCCTATGCAAGCTTATGGATGTGACACTAGACTTCTTCTCTGCCTACCGTCCCCAAACCAACGGTCAGACAGAGCACATGAATCAGATCCTGGTGACTTATCTCTGTCATTTCTCCAACGTCCACCAGAACGATTGGTCCAGCTTGCTTCCTTGGGCCGAATTTGCATACAACAACCACACCAGCGAACCCTCATCCAAGTCGCCTTTCTTTATCGTCTATGGACAACATCCTGGTGTACCTCTGCCGGTACCCTCTGTCTCGGGTGTGCCAGTGGCTGATCTTCTGTCTCCTGGGTCTGGCAGGAGACCAAGATCGCACTTGAACAAGCAGGTGACAGAATAATAAAACACGCCGATAAGAGGCGCCTAGACCCTCCGTTGTATCATCCTGGTGATAAGGTGTGGTTATCTTCCAAATTCGTCTGTCTCAAGATCCCCTCGTATAAACTGGGTCCCCTGTACATCGGTCCATTTGAGGTCTTAGCTCAAATTAATGATGTCGCCTAGAAGTTAAAGCTACCCGCCTCACTTCGCATTCATGTTGTACTCAACCAATTCCATGCCTCTACTGGCCACTCGCCTCAGCCTGTTTCTGCACAGGATGTCTTTGAAGTTAAAGACATTCTTGCTATGAAGAAGTCAAGAGGAAAAACCCTCTTTTTAATTGATTGGAAAGGCTTTGGTCCTGAGGAAAGGTCTTAGGAACATTAAAGGCCCCTCAAATTTTAGCTAGGTTCCTTTCCGGCCTTGGGAAGAAGGGGCATAAGGAGGGGGGTACTGTCACGCTTGACGCACCACCACCCCCTCGAACCCCAGCCTACTTACCCATCCCGCTACCGGAGTGGGCACGCGTCACCTGGGCTCTCCTCTTCCGTACTCACGGCCGGCTTCTGGGTCCCGTCGGGTGCGCATCCACGCCTCGCACCCTATACTCGGCATCGCACGCATACTTCCCCTAGCCTAACTGCAGCCGCTCCATTCCTCCTGTCTCTGAGCTGGGAGGACACTGAACCGGAAGTCCTGCGGCATGGAGCCTCCCCCCCCACTCTGTGCCTGACTATCAATTGTGTCCCACGCTTGATTCAGGTCCCACGCTTCCCCTGCGTCCTCCTGCTCCCTGCCTTGCGCTCTGCGCCACCATACTCTCTGACCTCTCCTTGTGACCTCTCTGTGTTCTCTTCTAGTGCTCGCCCGTCCCAGCCTGTGCCTGCCTCCTCTTGTGTCGCCAGTCTCCTCCTGAGTGTTCCTCTTCAGTCACTCTCCTCTGGATCTGCAGCAGTCTCCCCTGTGATCGCTGGTCCCCGCTAACTGTCTCCCTGTTTGTTCGTTCCATTCTCCGCGGCGATAGTCTCCCCTGGGCCTGCCCCTAACACTACCTGTATAGGGGGTGGTCCACCAGGCCAGCTCACCCGAGGGAGGTTCGTTGTCGTGGTCCTGCGGGTTCACTCTAGGAGTCCCACAAGTGTCACAAAATGTACTACTGGCATACAAAGATAGATCCATCACAAAATAGTACATGTTGCCTTAAACAAATGATTGCTGCAGGGTCATAAACTCCAAAAAAGGAGCGGTATATAAACACCAGAAAGTACAGCTAATACAAAACACCTTGATTATGCAAGAGATAAATATAAACATTATACCATGCAAGCAACGTTAGTTAAGGGGGCTTTACACATAGCGATATCGCTGGCAATATCCCTAAATCGTCACTGATTTTGTGACGCAGCAGCGATATCGCTATGTGTGATACTTACCTCCGACCGGCTTCCCCGCTGTCTGTGGCTGATCACGCGAGATCGTCCACGTCCATTTCTCGTCGGGCGCTTCCTGCTGGGCTTCCTGCTGGCGCTGACGAGCGACGCGTGGACGGAGGACTTCATGGTCGCCGCGACTGAAAGGTAAGTAACGAGCGCTGCTGCGTCACTGCATCGCTAGTGAGATCGGCCTGTGTGACAGCTCTCTAGCGACCATTTAGCGATGCACCAGCGATCCTGACCGGGTCATATCGTGGTCGGGATCGCTGGTGCATCGCTAAATGTAAAGGGGCCTTTACTCTTGAATCATGGCCAGTAAATGTGAGCCTGGGAGGTCCAAGTGGTCAAAAGGGCATAGAAATTAACAAAAGTGCTAAGTGCAGTCCATGGGGAAGACAGGCCCCACGCGTATCGACAACAAGTGTCTTTGTCACGGGCAATAGTGATGCATAAGTTTACCATGCCTTTATATAATACAATAAACAAAATAAGTACCAGCTATGAGGACGCAAGAGCACACTCCATTGCCACGGCGTTCCTATCAGTTCCGGTTGTTATATCCATCATGAAGGTAAATACCCGCCCCCGGTCTCATAATGTGCACGCGCTGAAATAGTCATGCCGACGCTAAGAAGCAGCAAGTGGTATGAAACAATCAAAGTGCGCATGCGCATATGCATATCATTACATGGCCACTGAGTAATGGTGCATCATCGCGCAAGCGCAAAGACTGCATAGTCACAGAATAAAGCAGAGATATTTTGCAAAGGTAGATAAAAGCTTAAATAAATGGTGGTGGTGACTACAATTAGAAGTCCAAATCTATTAACAAGTGCAAAAATTACAAAAAAATTTGCCAAAAAATAAATACAAAAAACATATAAACAAAATATCATGCAAAATAGTTCCAAATGTATATATATATATATATGTGACCAGATTATTAAAGGCTCATTTATAGGTCCAAAAATCCATGAGTCCCTAACATACAGCAAGATATATGTATGCTTGATTATGGCCTCAAAACATTTAAGGACAGCTATAAGCTTTATACATAATCACAATCTGTATATCAAATACATAAACATGACATCATGTGAAAGTAAATGTACAATCGATATCATAGAGTGCTGTCATCATAAAGGGAAGTCATCATGGAGAGCCAACGCACGTAGTCACCAAAATAGTCATCAAAGATAAGGCTGGAGTCCAAAACCAGGCAGAATAGAGGAATTGGAGAACAGATAACAGAATCTACAAAAATATCATAAAGAAAAAAGAATATTAGTTATGCACAAGTCAAATTAGCTTGTAAAAGCCCGTATAGAGGAGTTCCTCATTTATGCCCATGGCGGCCAAGCTGTTCAAATTAAAGATCCATTTGGATTCACGTCTCAAGTCCAAAGTGACATTGCCACACCCCTGATGTCTTGTTTAACCCCTTCAAGGCTCATAACCCTGAGTCCCCTTGTAGAACCTCTATGTGGCAATCATGTAACAACAATTATTGCACTTACCACAGTGATAGGAACCCCGAGAGAAAGTAAAAGAGTTAAGTTTGGTGGTGGCTCTCCTAAAATGACTTTTGACCAGTTCATCCTTCAAATTACGAGAACGCTTGGCCACTATCTTGGGCACCGATGAGATCCAAGGCCGAAGTTTGGGTTCAGATAAAAGAATGTTCCAACTTTTCTTAAGGACACCATATACCTCACTCCATTGGTTATTGTAGGTAGTAATTACATTAATTGTGCGGGTGGGGTTTTTTGGTTTAGACTTCAAAACTTCAACACGTGTCACACATCGAGAATGTTGGTAAGCTTGTGACACCTCTTTGCGTGGATACCCCCTTGCCCGAAATCTCGCTGTAAGTTTAGAGGATTCCTCACAAAAATCTTCCATATTGGTACAATTCCTCCTCAGTCTCAAGAACTAACCCTTCGGAATATTATTACGCAAATGAGAAGGGTGAGCACTAGCATAATGCAATAAACTGTTAGTTGCGGTTTCCTTTCTATAGAGGTTGGTAACAATCCGCCCATCCACAATGATGATTCTAAGAGCCAAAAAATTGACCATAGAGGATGAGATGGTGAAAGTCAATTTCATATTCCAAGGCTTGTCAATGAGGTCTCTAATAAAGAGATTACATTCCTCCAGGGTACCGGTCCAAAATAACAAGATGTCATCTATGAATCTTTTCCAATAATTTTTATTGAACATTTAAATACAAATAAGAAAGGAGGGGAGTGGGAGGGGGGATGGGGGAAAAAGGGGGGGCGGAAGGGGGAAGGGTAATAACAAGGAGAGGACCACAAGGTCCGAACAGGCTCTATATAGTGTCTACATTAAACATATAATCATATAGTCATACAATCATACAAACATGTAATCAGATGGTTTGAAATTAGTTTGGTGCACATTAATAAACTAGTTCAGTGCGTTGGGTAAGTTTCCAGCCACTTCGCCCATTTCTTGGCATATTTGTTGAAATAGTCATGGGTAATAGCAAACCTATACTCATATGTTTTGTGTAAATTTATTTTATTTATCACGTCAGAGAAGATAGGAGGATCTGGACTTTTCCAGTGGTAGGCAATTTCATTTTTGATGACCAGAAATATATGGATTATAATAGCTCTCATAGAGGGATTTATATTTTCTATTCCAAGGGACAGGAGTGCTAGCTGCGGAGTGAAAATGATTTTGCTCTTGTAAATTTTGTTTATCAACTTGCCAGCTTGGGTCCAAATGTGTTTAATTTTGTCATCTATGAATCTGAACCATTTGAACACCTTCTGCTGATAGACCCTTTGGCATTATACATGATTGATCTCCCATCACCCCAAAAATAAATTTGCGTTAGCGGGCGCAAATTTTGCCCCCATCGCAGTCCCAGATGAGTGCGTATGAAAGGTACTATCAAAAACAAAATAATTTTTCTCCAAAACAATCTTTAGAAGATCTAGGAGGAAGGAGTCATGTTGTTTATCCCTACTTGAATGTCGATTGAGAAAAAATCCAGTTGCTTGAACCACCAAACAATGCTCAATGTTAGTATAGAGTGATTCCACGTCGAGGGTTACAATTTAAGGGGCCTTCCCTTTACACATAGCGATATCGCTATATCATCACCGATTTTGTGACACAGCAGCGATATCGCTATGTGTGATACTTACCTCCGACCAGCTCCCCCGCTGTCTGTCACTGATCACGCAAGATCGTGCAGCTCCATTTCTCGTCGGGAGCTTCCTGCTGGCGCCAGCGAGCAACGCGTGGACGTGGGCGGGAGGATGTCAGGATCGCCGCATCTGAAAGGTAAGAAACGACCGCTGCTGCGTCGCTACATCGCTGTGAGATCTGCCTGTGTGGCAGCTCACTAGCGACCATTTAGCGATGCACCAGCGATCCTGACCGGGTCATATCGTTGTCGGGATTGCTGGTGCATCCCGAAATGTAAAGGGGCCTTAATGCATCCTTAGGTTAGACAAGATCTCAAAGTTGCTCAATAAGATGCGCAGAATCTCTGATGTAAGAGCCTAGGGAGTAAATCAGAGTTTGTAAGAAGTAGTCGATGTAAATACAGGGCCACTCAAATAGGCCACCAATACCTGATATTATGGGCCTACCTGGGGGATTATCCAAGGACTTATGCACTTTAATGAGCATATATAAAGTTGGCACTTTAAGAGTATCCATTGTTAGGAAATCTCTCTCTTTCTTATTGATGATCCCCATACTGAAAGCCGTTGAAGTTAGCCGATCAAGTTGTCTCTTAAAAACTTCAGTAGGATCAGAAGGCAAAACCAGATAATTGGAGGTATTTCATAATTGACGCAAGGCCTCACATTGTATACATATCTTCAGGCCAAATTACAACATTCCCCCCCTTATCCGCTTCCTTGATAGTAAATGTCTCATGAGAACAGGGCTTGGACCAAGAACAAGTCCAACAGGAATGCACAAAATTCCTGACATCATGAGATAAGGCAGGCCACCAAAAAGACCGACTCACCAAATCTCTGGTACCAAAGATACCTGGATGACCAGTTAACGCGGAGCAATGAATTTCAGACATTACTCTTTTCCTCCACTTGTCCCTGACATACAATTTTCCCATAGGGCATCGTTCAGGTTTATCCTCCTGAAATTCCTCCAGGGCACGTCTCAAATGAGGAGAGATGGCGGAAAGAACTACCCCCTCATTTAGAATGGTAGTAGGCTCGGTCACATAAAGATAATCCACAAAGAAACTCCTGGAAAGGGCGTCCGCCTTAACATTCTTAGTGTCTGGAAGAAAAGAGACCATAAAATTAAACCGCGTGAAAAAACAAGGCCCACCTAGCCTGTCTAGGATTCAAGCATTTGGCTGATTCAAGATAAATCAAATTCTTGTGGTCGGTGAGGACCACAACTTGATGTCTAGCTCTCTCCAACCAATGTCTCCACTCTTCAAATGCCCATTTCATGGCCAACGATTCCCGATTCCCCACGTCATAGTTACATTCAGATGGGGAAAATTTTCGAGAAAAGAAGGCACAGGGATTAATCTTAGATGTTATCGGATCTGTTTGGGACAAAACAGCTCCTGCACCAATCTCAGAAGCATCTACCTCCACCTGAAATGGGAGTGAGACATCAGGTTGCCGTAGAACCGGAGCAGAAGTGAATCTCCACAGAATGCCTCTGGAGACCAATTCAGCACATCAGCGCCCTTCTTGGTCAGATCAGTCAATGGTTTGGCAATACCAGAAAAATTACTAATAAATTTACAATAGAAATTAGCAAAACCCAAAAACTTCTGGAGAGCCTTCAAAGAAGTGGGCTGAACCCAATCATAAATGGCCTGTATCTTGGCCGGGTCCATTTCAATAGCCGACGGGTACAAAATGAATCCCAAAAATGAAATCCTCTGTACATCAAAGAGGCACTTCGATCCCTTAACATATAGAGAATTTTCCCTCAAAATCCGGAACACAGTCCGGACGTGTTCCACATGAGAATCCCAATCACTGGAAAAGATCAAAATATCATCCAGATAAATGATCAAAAACTTATCCATAAGGTCCTGGAAAATATCGTTCATAGAGATTGGAAGACAGAAGGGGCTTTAGTGAGCCCAAAAGGCATCACCAGGTACTCAAAATGTCCCTCCGGAGTATTAAACGCTGTCTTCCATTCATCCCCGTGCTTGATGCAAATAAGATTATACGCCCCCCTGAGGTCAAGCTTGGTAAACCAGCAGGCACTTTTAACTCTGGAAAATAAATCAGAACTCAGGGGTAACCGGTACTGATATTTAACAGTCATCTTGTTAAGGGAACGATAGTCAATACAAGGCCTTAATGAACCATCTTTCTTGGCCACAAAAAAAACAGCACCTAAAGGTGACGAGGATGGTCTAATATGACCCTTCTCCAACGACTCCTTAATATAGGATCGCATAGCATCATGTTCAGGTACCAATAAGTTGAAAAGCCGACCCTTGGGAAATTTACACCCAGGCATCAACTCAATTGCACAGTCATAACTCCTATGAGGAGGCAAAGATGCAGACTTACTCTCACTAAATACATCGGAAAAATCATCCAAATAGTCAGGAATATCATGAGACTGAGGAGAGGTGGAGAAAACAGGAGTGTCACTAAGAACACATTGACAACCCCAACTCACCACAGACACAGATTTCCAATCCAAAACAGGATTATGAGTCTGCAACCAAGGAAAACCCAGAACAATAGTATCATGCAAATTGTGCAACACCAAAAATTTACAATTCTCTTGGTGGTCCGGGGCGATCCGTATTTTCACCTGGGTCCAAAACTGGGGTTTATTCTCCACCAAAGGAGTAGCATCAAAACCCCTCAAAGGGATAGGAGTCCGCAGGGGTATCATGGGAAAACCACAACGTTTAGCAAAGTCTAAATCCATCAGATTCAAAGCTGCTCCTGAATCTACAAAAGCCTTAGCGGAAAATGTAGACAAGGAGCAGATCAAGGTAATCGCCTAAAGGAACTTAGGCTGTACACTGCCCACCGCAAATGTGTGCGCAAAACACTTTTCTCGTTTAGGGCAGACAGAAATAGTATGAGAGGCATCCCCACAGATTGGCTAAGCAACAGCACATGTGAAAAAGACTTGGGTATACTAATAGATCACAGGCTGAATATGAGCCAACAGTATGATGCAGCAGCAAAAAAAGGCAAATGCAATTATAGGATGTATTAACAGAAGCATACAGTCTAGATCACGTGAAGTCATTATTGCCCTCTACTCCTCTTTGGTCAGACCTCATCTGGAATACTGTGTCCAGTTTTGGGCACCACATTTTAAAAAAGACATCAACAAACTGGAGCAAGTTCAGAAAAGAGCGACCAGAATGGTGACAGGTCTGCAAACCCTGTCTTATGAGGAAAGGTTGCAGGATTTGGGAATGTTTAGCTTGCAGAAGAGAAGACTGAGAGGAGACTTAATAGCTGTCTACAAATATCTCAAGGGCTGTCACATTGTAGAAGGATCAACTTTATTCTCATTTGCACAATGAAAGACTAGAAGCAATGGGATGAAACTGAATGGGAGGAGACACAGATTAGATATTAGAAAAGACTTTTTGACAGTGAGGGTGATCAATGAGTAGAACAGGCTGCCACAAGAAGTGGTGAGTTCTCCTTCAATGGAAGTCTTGAAACAGAGGCTGGACAGACATCTGTCTGGGATGATTTAGCGAATCCTGCTTTGAGCAGGGGGTTGGACCAGATGGCCCAGGAGGTCCCTTCCAACGCTACGATTCTATGATTCTATGAAAAAACACAGCTTGTTATGCCTTTTAAACTCCTGACCTTGCACCCTAGACAAAACCCTATCGCATTGCATGGGTTCAGAAGTTCGTTCGAAAGGCGACAACGCCTCTCGTGCAGTCCTGCGTTCACGTAAACGCCGATCAATTTGAATGGCCAATGACATAGAGTCGTCAAGACCAGAGGGAACAGGAAATCCCACCATAACATCTTTTACGATTTCTGCCAGACCCTTCCGAAAGAGCAGCCAATGCATTATCATTCCATGTAGTAAGGACCGCCCACTTTTGGAATCTTTGACAGTACAACTCTGCAGAATCTCGACCCTGGTTCAATGCCAATAGGGTTCTCTCAGCTTGATCAACAGCATTAGGTTCATCCTACAACAACCCCAGGGCTTGAAAAAACGCATCCACATAAGCCAGAATAGGATCTCCGGGTATCAAAGAAAACGCCCAATCCTGGGGATCGCCGCGCAGCAAGGAGATGACAATTTTAACCCCTTCATGACCAAGCCTATTTTGACCTTAATGACCAGGCCATTTTTTGCAATTCTGACCAGTGTCCCTTTATGAGGTAATAACTGAGGAAAGCTTCAACAGATCCTAGCGATTTTGAGATTGTTTTTTCGTGACATATTGGGCTTCATGTTAGTGGTAAATTTAGGTCGATAATTTTTGCGTTTATTTGTGAAAAAATCAGAAATTTGGCAAAAATTTAGAAAATTTTGCAATTTTCAAATTTTGAATTTGTATTCTGTTAAACCAGAGAGTTATGTGACACAAAATAGTGACTAAATAACATTTTCCACATGTTTACTTTACATCAGCACAATTTTGGAAACAAAATATTTTTTTGTTAGGAAGTTATAAAGGTTAAAAGTTGACCAGCGATTTCTCATTTTTACAATAAAATTTACAAAACCATTTTTTTCAGGGACCACCTCACATTTGAAGTCAGTTTGAGGGGTCTATATGGCAGAAAATACCCAAAAGTGACACCATTCTAAAAACTGCACCCCTCAAGCTACTCAAAACTACATTCTAGAAGATTATTAACCCTTCAGGTGTTTCACAGGAACTAAAGCAACGTGGAAGGAAAAAATGGACATTTTAATTTTTCCAACACAAATTTTCTTTTAGCATCAATTTTTTTATTTTCACATGGGCAACAGGATAAAATGGATCCTAAAATTTGTTGGCCAATTTCTCCTGAGTACACTGATACCTCATATGTGGTCAGAAGGGAAGGAGCGCCATTTGACTTTTTGAATGGAAAATATGCTGGAATATTTAGCGGTTGCCATGTCATGTTTGGAGAGCCCCTGTGTACCTAAACAATGGAGCTCCTCCACAAGTGACCCCATTTTGGAAACTAGACCCCCCAAGGAACTTATCTAGATGCATAATGATCACTTTGAACCCCCAGGTACTTCACAAATTGATCTGTAAAAAAAAAAAAGTATTTTTTTCACAAAAATTTTCTTTTAGCCTCAGTTTTTTCATTTTCACATGGGCAACAGGATAAAATGGACCCTAAAGTTTGTTGGGCAATTTCTCCTGAGTACACCGATACCTCATATGTGGTCATAAACCACTGCTTGAGCGCACAGCAGGGTCCGGAAGGGAAGGAGCACCATTTGACTTTTTGAATGGAAAATTAGCTCCAATCGTTATCGGACACCATGTCGCTTTTGGAGAGCCCCTGTGCACCTAAACATTGGAGCTCACCCACAAGTGACCCCATTTTGGATACTAGACCCGTTATGGAACTTATCTAGATGTGTAGTTAGCACTTTCAACACCCAAGTGCTTCACAAAAGTTTATAACACAGAGCACTGAAAATAAAAAATAATTTTTTTTCCTCAAAAATGATTTTTAGTGCGCAATTTTTTATTTTCACAAGGGTAGCAGGATAAATTAGACCCCAAAAGTTGTTGTCCAGTTTGTCCTGAGTACGCTGGTACCCCATATGTGGGGGGGACCACTGTTTGGGCACACGTCGGGGCTCGGAATGGAAGTAGTGACGTTTTGAAATGCAGACTTTGATGGAATGGTCTGCGGTCGTCGTTATGTCTGCAGAGCCCCTGATGTGCCTAAACAATAGAAACCCCCCACAAGTGACCCCATTTTGGAAACTAGACCTCCCATGGAACTTATCTAGATGCCTGGTGAGCACTTTGAACCCCCAAGTGCTTCACATAAGTTTATAACGCAGAGACGTGAAAATAAAAAAATAAAAAAAATTTCCACAAAAATATTTGCACCATGTCGCGTTTGGAGACCCCCTGATGTGCCTAAACAGTGGAAACCCCACAATTCTAACTTCAACCCTAACCCCAACACAACCCTAACCACAGCCCTAACCCCAACACATCCCTAACCCTAATCCCAACCCTAACCATAACCCTAACCCTAATCCCAACCCTAACAACAAGCCTAACCCTAATTCCAACCCTAACCCTAATTCCAACCCTAACCCTAATTCCAACCCTAACCCTAATTCCAACCCTAACCCTCTTTCCAACCCTAACCCTCTTTCCAACCCTAACCCTCTTTCCAACCCTAACCCTCTTTCCAACCCTAACTCTAACCCTCTTTCCAACCCTAACCCTCTTTCCAACCCTAACCCTATTGGAAAAATAAAGATAAAAATAATTTCTTTATTTTATTAGTTGATCCTGCCTATGGGGGTGATAAACGGGGGGTTTATTTACTTTCCATTCTATTTTGATCACATGAATGGAAATTGCAGCCGGCGGGCGCACTGCGCATGCGCCTGCCATTTTCCAATATGGCGGCGCCCATGGTCCGGGACACCGGGAGCCATAACGGCACTCAGTGAGTACCGGGGGGTGGGAGGAAGGGCGATCGGAAGCCGGGGGAGCGGAGGGAAGGCGGGGGGAGATGATGACAGCGGCACATCGCCGCTGTCATTCAGTGGCGAGGGGCAGATCGCCCCCGTTACTGGGTGGGGGGGGTCGGATCGCTGTCACCAGCCATGTCCGATGCTACAGCAGTGTTGGACATGGCTGGATTGTAACATTTCATCAATTTTCATTGATGAAATATTACTATCGCTCTGATTGGCTGTTTCACTTTTAACAGCCAATCAGAGCGATCGTAGTCACGTGGGGGCAAAGCCACGTCCCCTATGGTAAAGAACAAAGCCCCCTGTATCTGCGAGTCGGGTGACCTTTCAGTGACCTAGGTCACCCGACCCGCAGGGGGGCTTTAAAGTCATGATGCCACATAGGCGTCACTGGTCAGATTGGCACCAGTTTTCATGACGCCTATGTGGCGTCATTAGTTGTGAAGGGGTTAACGCTGCGCAGAGCTCTCTGATGAGTTAGGCTTCAAAGCAAAAAACAGTTTACAATTATTCTTAAAATTCAAAAATTTAGACCGATCCCCAGAAGACACATCAGGAGTAGGGATTTTTGGTTCAAAGCAGCGAGATAGACAGAAATTTCCCGCACTTCAGCAGTGAGCTGCTCAACACGATCAGACAATTGCTTAATCTCCATTAAAGAAAAAAAAAATCCTCCTACGGCCCCAGAGAAAAAGAGGAAAAAATATACAAAAAAAAAAATTCTGACCCTTTTTTTTTTTTACAATTCTTTCCTTCTTTGAGTTCCCTAGAGTCTACAGTATGGCTGGTGATTCTGTTATGATTGGGTCACTGAGGAGGATCGATTTCAGATCGAATATAATAACACAGAATATTTATACAGGCAAGAAACCTATATTTTTGGCATCTGCATGGTTAAAGCTATCCACAGGTGGGTTTTGAAACTTCGGCGACCACCAGAATCCGACAAACAGATTTCTACCCGACCGAGCTACACAGACACGGCATGTTTAGACTTAAATGAAAGCTAATTTTGTCAGAAAAACTATAACACTCCTGGCAACATGCTGTGAGCCTCACAGCCAGAGTTATGGCACTCATAAGTTGTCTAGTAACATAGTTTTGAAGGCTGAAGGAAGACCTTATGTCCATCTAGTTCAGCCTATTGTTAGTGCAGCTGTTCTGCATTGTTGATCCTGGGGAAGGCAAAAAACCCACAGAGTAGAAGACAATTCTCTCCATAGGAAAAAAATTCCTTCCCCTAAGCTGGGTCAACCGTCTACCTATAATATTCTGTTATTCGTAACCTTCTATACTGTTACTCACAAGAAAAGCCTCCATTCCTTTCTTACATTCATTCAGTGAGTTGGCCATCACCACTTCCTCAGGAAGAGAATTCCAGAGCCTCACTGCTCTTACCGTGAAGAACCCTCTTCTATGCTGGGGCAGAAATTGTCTTTCCCCCCAAATGAAGAGAATGCCCCCTTGTTCTTGTCACAGTCCTTGGTACAAACAGTTCATTGGAGAGATCTCTGTATTGCCCTCTGATATACTTGTACATATATATTAAGTCTCCCCTAAGTCTTCTCTTTTCTAGAGTAAATAGACCTAATTTTGATAACCTTTCTGGGTATTGTAGTGAACCAACTCCATTTATCATTCTAGTAGCCCGCCTTTGAACCCTTTCAAGTTCAGTAATGTCTTTCTTGAGCACCGGCGACTAAAATTGCACACAATCCTCCAAGTGTGGTCTGACGAGTGATTTGTACAGAGGGAGAATTATGTTTTCATCTCGTGTCCCCAGACCTCTTCTAATGCATCCCATGACCCTATTTGCTTTGGTGGCAGCTGCCTGACACTGGCCACTCCAATTTAGCTTCTTATTGACTAAGATGCCTAAGTCTTTTTCCATGTCTGATTTCCCCAGCAGTTTCCCATTTAGTAAGTAATTGTAGCATCTGTTTCTCCTTCCCATGTGCATAACCTTACACTTATCTGGGTTAAACCTCATTTGCCATTTTTCAGCCCAATTCTCCAATTTGCTCAAATCTGTCTGTAGTTGCAAACTGTCCTCCTTTGTGTTAACGACCTTACATAGTTTTGTATCATCTGCAACTGCTGATATTTTACTGTGTAAGCCATCCACTAGATCATTAATATATTAAACAGTAGGGGGCCCAATACAGACCCCTGTGGTCCCCCACTAGTAACCCTGGCCCAATCTGAGTATGCCCCATTAATAACCACTCTTTGGTTTCTATCACTAAGCCAGCTACCTACCATCTACACACATTTTCCCCTAGCCCAAGCTTACTCATCTTACTTACCAATCTTTTATGTGGGACAGTGTCACATGCTTTAGAGAAGTCGAGACAAATGACATCCAATGATTCTCCTGGGTCCATTTGAGATCTCACATCCTCATAGAAGCTGATCAGGTTAGTCTGACAGGAGCGATCCTTCATAAATCCATGTTGATATGGAGTTAAACATTTATTAACATTGAGATATTCCATAATGGTATCCCTTAGAAACCATTCAAAAATTTTACCCCCAACAGATGTTCAGCTTACCGGCCTATAGTTTCCATGTTCCCTTTTACACCCCTTTTTGAATATTGGTGCCACATTTGCTTGCCGCCAATCAAAAGGAACAGACCCTGTTTCTATAGAGTCTTTAAATATAAGGAATAGAGGCCTGTCTATCACATTACTTAACTCCCTTAGTACCCGAGGGTGAATGCCATCAGGGCCTGGTGATTTGTCCATTTTAATCTTACTAAGGCGGTTCTGCACTTCTTCCTGGGTTAGGCCGGTAATACTTAAAGGGGAGTTTACATTATCACTCTGCATTTCCCCTGGCAAATCCTTTTCCTGTGTGAACACCGTTGAGAAAAAAGTATTTACAACATTTGCTTTTCCCACATCGCTCTCTATGATTTCACCCTCATTGTTCTTTAAAGGGCCGACACCATCAATTTTAATCTTTTTACTGTTTATATAATTAAAGAATAGTTTGGGGTTTGTTTTACTTTCCTTAGCAATGAGTCTCTCAGTTTCCACTTTTGCTAAATGTATTTGTTTTTTACACATTTTATTTTTTCTCTATAACTTTTTAATGCTTCTTCATTGCCTTCTTGTTTTAGCTTCCTAAATGCCTTGTTCTTGTTATTGCCCTTTTTACATCCTTATTTAGCCACATTGGTGTTCTCCTGTTCCTAGCCCTTTTATTTCTGTACGGTATGGCTAGCTCGCAGTGGGGGTGTAAAACTGATTTCAATATTTCCCATTTATTTTCTGTGCTCCTATTTTTGAGGACATTGTCCCAATCAATTCGGCGAAGGTCCTCTCTAAGCTGATCAAACTTTGCTTTCCTGAAATTCAGCGTTTTCGTAACCCCCTTCCAGGGCTCCTTACTGAAGGACAAGTGGAGTTGTGTTATATTGTGGTCACTGTTCCCTCGGTGCCATCGACTCGGACTTCTGTTATTCTATCCGGCCTGTTGCTTAACATTAAGTCCAGAAGGGCCGTCCCTCTAGTTGGGCCCTACACAAGTGGTGACAGATAATTATCCTTGGTCACTGACAGGAATTGGTTTCCTTTCTGAGATCCGCAGGTTTCAGCTTCCCAGTCTATGTCGGGGTAGTTGAAGTCCCCATAATAATCACCTCCTTGGGATTTGCTGCTTTGTCTCTTTGTCTCAATAATACATTCTCAGTGGTTTCTGTTATATTTGGTGGCTTATAACAAACCCCTATGAGGATTTTATCACTTTTCCCTCCTTGTATCTCCACCCATAGAGACTCCACCTCTTCATTTCCCTCTTGTATATCTTCTCTTAGTGTGGGCTTTAAACTGGACTTTATATATAGACAGACTCCACCCCCTTTCCTTTTTTTACGATCCCTCCTAAACAAATCATATCCTTGCAAGTTAGCCGCCCAGTCATAGCTGTCATCTAACCATGTCTCAGTTATTCCTACTAGGTCGTATTTTTCCTCATACATTACCAACTCCAGATCTTCAATCTTATTGGTCAGGCTTCTTGCGTTGGTCAGCATGCAGGAAAGAAGTTTTGCTTCCTTTTTCTTAGCTTCCTTCTGAGTTCCCTGTCTTGGGTCCTCTGTACCACATCTAGTATCCTTGATTAGTTTGTCCTTCTGCTGCATGTTCTTGTCTGCTGTTTTTCCTCCCATCCCCTCTTCTTCTAGTTTAAAGCCCTCCTGATGAGTGTGGCAAGTCTTCTGGCGAATGTGAGTTTCCCAGGTTTTGTGAGGTGTATCCCATCTCTTGCGAGAAGCCCATCGTAGAGGTAATTCACGCCATGGTCCAAAAATCCACATCCTTGCTGCCTGCACCACCATCATAGCCAGTTGTTCACCTCTAGTATCCTATTCCATCTTCTGATGCCATGACCATCAACTGGGAGGATTGATGAGAAAACAACCTGTACGTTCAGTTCCTTTATTTTCTTCCCCAGAATTTCAAAGTCTTCGCAGATAGTTGGTAGGTCATTTCTTGCCGTGGCGTTTGTGCCTACATGTATCAGTAGGAAAGGGTAGTCGTCCTTTGATTTGAGGATAGTTGGTATCCTGTTGGCCACATCCTTGATTTTTGCTCCTGGGAGGCAGCATACTTCTCGTGTATGTCCGGCCTGCAGATAGTTGCCCCCGTGCCTCTTAGTAGTGAGTCGCCCACAACTACCACTCTTCTTTTCTTTCCAGACGCACTGCTTGTTGCTCGTGAGTGTTTTTGAGTGTCATTTGTTTCCGCTTTAAAAAGGGAGTGCATTCCCTAGCTTTGCCCATCCAGCGAGGTCAGCCAGAAGTATAAGGCTAGGATGCCTAATTAGAAATTTGTCATTCACCTGGAGTGCCAGCTGTCAGCTAGGAAGCTGTGCTGATAGACCATTTTTCCCTTGGGGAAGGCGTCCCTCCCCCATATGGCATGCAATTGACTGAGATACGTAAGTTTCTTATTTTAATCCACTTTATTTTGTAATTGCCTGTATATACTATATCTTGTCTCATTTGTAACATATTTTCTATTTTTGTAAACACTGCCTATATTTTCTGGAATAAATCTATAAAATTTACTAGTTTCGTTTTCCTTGCTCTATAACTTACAGCCACGTTCCCCGTGCTAACATTACGCTACCGTGTGGGTTGGCTCCTGACACGATATTGATTTCTATGTAGAACGAGGAGCTGGTGGCAGCACAGTGGTCTGGGGGTTTGGGAGACTCTGGCAGTGACAGAATAGAGGTTTTATGTGTGTATTACCCGCCCTGGGTCTGGGGATATACATACCGCCCTCACTGCAGACTGCCCAATTGCCATTACATGGCAAGGCAGCCTTTCTGGCAAATACTTATCCTAAGTGTAGTTCCCTGACTGACCTGAGGCTAGGGGGGTGCCAGAGAGCTGCAAGTTCCAAAACTGGAACTGAAGGGGGAAACAAAAGTTGTGGGTGGTTATATGATCCACGACCACTAATAAATAGTAAATTTGTGACAATTGGTGGGATATAATAAATCCCTGAATACTGGGGGGCTACCTCACACCCACAGTTCATGACAGGTTTTGAGTGAATTTGATAGGAAAACTACTATTTTGGGTTCAAAATAACTAATGTTGTATTCAATCAATGTTGACATTTGTGGGAATATTTAGTAGTACTGTATCTTACAGAAAATGTTGATTCTGAAGGGAAACTAAAGGTTGTTTTTTTGACAAATCATTTGGGGTGTACTTATTTATGCTGAGCTCTGCATAGCTCTACCCAGTCTAACAATAGTTCTAGTAAAATCGCTCCTGGTTCACTATCCTTGGAGATAATTCTCCGGGCTACACTCGATGCTTGAATCGTTCAGTAAGGGTAAGAGACAGAATAGAGATGCCCCAAGTCTGAACAGACTCACTTAGGAATTGTATGGAAGGGATGACATTTCTTACATGTTCTGAATGAAAACTGAGAAACTGAAGTGAACTATTGGGTGCAGTCTTTGGTCATTTATTTATTTATTTTATTTATTTATATAGCGCCATTAATTCGCAGCACTTTACAGTTTGCACACATTATCATCACTGCATTTAATGGTACAATCTCTGCTACTGCTACAATCCCTGTTTGCTGTCATCTAGTGCAACTTTTCATTTAATGGTATATAACAGTGACTACTGAATGTTTGCTCAATTCATCTGTTGCATTGAACTCAATACTTACTGCTGTATATCCATGTTGGGGTCAGTAGAGATGTTATCAGGTGTAAGGTGTTACTAGCATATGGATGTAGCCAGGCCCTGTGCCTTTGATTGTATAATATCCCCTGGTGTGCTAGGCAATTGGTAATTTATTCCAAATCAGTTCCACAATCCCTCTAACCTGATCCTCTACTCAGTCCTATATATTCAGATGCCTCCAGATGCGGGTCAGGCACGTGTCTCCCTGCAGCATAAGTATCACTGCAGCAAAAGTATCGTGAAGATGCAGTTATTACAACGGCAGTTAGTCACGGCAGGAGTCAGGACCCCACACTATGTACCTGTCTCTTTTGGGTATGTCTGCTGAGTAAGCACTTCTTATTACTTGGACTTAGCTTTTCTTTTAACCTATCTTATTTCTTCACCATGTTTACATATGCCTTCACAGTGTTTGCTTCTTTAATCCTCACTCTCCTTCGCTATCCCCAAACCCCAGCACCCTCTAACCAAATAATCATCTCCCCTTCTCGCTTTCCTCCCCACCTGACCTCCTCTGCTGAACTGTTCCTCAACCTCAAATCTGTCCAAATGAAACATAAAACAAGCTGCCCACTCTCCTTCTCCCATCTGCTCTCCCTTTCTCTGCTTCTCACTGCTGGCGACACATCTCCAAATCCTGGACCCCCACAGCTCATACCCCCCATTACTACCCCTTCCTACCGTTCCCTATCTAATACCGCAATCTTTCCAACTTAAAACCTGTGCCATTGACACCCAACCCCCTGCTCCCTCTCTTGGGAGCACTTTGGAATGCCCGCTCCATCTGCAATAAGCTCCATGTGATTCATGACCTCTTTCTCTCTCGCAATCTTGCCTTCCTTGGCCTCACAGAAACATGGCTGACACCGCCTCCCCTGCTGCGCTGTGTTACGGCGGCCTCCACTTCACCCACACTCCTCGCCCTGGCAACAGACATGGTGGAGGAGTGGGCCTTCTCCTTTCTTCCAACTGCACCTTCAACCCAATCCCACCTTTTCCCTCCCTAATCCTCCCCTCTTTTGAAGTCCACTCTGTCCGCATCTACTTTCCCTCCAACCTCCAAGTGGCCGTCATATATCGACCTCCAGGCCCGACCACTGCCTTCATTGACCAATTCTCTACCTGGCTTCTTCATTTTCTTTCAACTGACACCCCCACTATCATCATGGGTGACTTCAACATCCCCACTGATACCCTTCAGTCAGCAGCCTCCAAACTCCTGTCCCTTACTTCATCCTTTGAACTTACTCAGTGGTCTTCCACAGCCACCCACACAGACGGACACACATTAGACCTGGTCTTCACCCGTCTCTGCTCTCTTTCTAACTTCACCACCTCCCCTCTCCCTCTATCTGACCACCATCTACTCACTTTCTCATCCCTATCCTCCTCACCTGGCACCCATGTCCAGCAACACGCGCACCCCCGCAGAAACCTTGCACACCTAGACACCCACACGCTTTCTGACTCTATTCTACCACTGGCATCCATATCCTCATTCCACGACACAGACGGTGCCACTGCTTTCTACAATGCCACTCTCGCATCAGCTATTGACGCGGTTGCCCCATAACCTCACTCTCCAACATCACTGAAGGGGATCTTAAACGTCTCTTCTCCAAATCGCACCTCACAACCTGTGCACTCGACCCCATTCCATCCCACCTCCTCCCCAACCTCACCACCACACTTATCCCATCCCTAACCCACCTCTTCAACCTATCACTAACGTCCGGTATCTTCCCTTCTGCTTTCAAACATGCCACAATCACGCCTTTCCTTAAAAAGCCAACCCTCGATCCAACTGCTATGTCCAGCTATCGTTGCTCCCATTCGCTTCCGTACTCCTGGAACAGCACATCCACGCTGAACTTTCCTCCCACCTCTCATCTAACTTGCTCTTTGACAATCTACAATCTGGTTTCCGCCCCCATCACTCCACTGAGACAGCCCTGACCAAAATTACTAACGACCTACATACAGCCAAAGCAAATGGACAATACTCTATACTCCTGCTTCTAGACCAGTCATCTGCATTCGACACAGTTGACCACTGCCTCCTACTACAGATACTCTCCTCCTTTGGCATCAAAGACCTCGCCCTATCCTGGATCTCCTCATACCTTTCCAACCGCACATTCAGCATCTCCCACTCCCACACTACCTCCTCATCCCACCCTCTCTCTGTTGGAGTCCCCCAAGGCTCTGTTTTAGGGCCCCTACTCTTCTCAATCTATACATTTGGTCTGGGGCAACTCATAAAGTCCCACAGATTCCAGTACCACCTTTATGCTGATGACACTCAGATCTACCTCTCTGACCCAGACGTCACCTCTCTGCTGTCCAGAATCCCATATTGTCTATCAGCCATATCCTCCTTCTTCTTCTCTCGCTTCCTCAAGCTCAATGTGGACAAATCTGAAGTCATCATCTTTCCTCCATCTCCCAGGTCTTCCTTACCAGACCTAGCTATAACAATTAATGACATCACGCTTTCCCCAGTATTGGAAGTCCGCTGCCTCGGAGTAGCCATTGACTCTGCCCTGTCCTTCAAACTGCACATCCAAGCTCTTTCTACCTCCTGTCGCCTCCAGCTCAAAAATATTTCCAGAATCTGTCCGTTCCTCAACCCTCACTCTACTAAAATGCTTGTGCATTCCCTCATCATCTCTCGCCTCGACTATTGCAACATCCTTTTCTGTGGTCTCCCTGCTAACACCCTTGCACCTCTCCAGTCCATCCTTAACTCTGCTGCCTGACTAATTCATCTCTCTCCTCGCTACTCCTCCGCTTCTCCCCTCTGCAAATCTCTTCACTGGCTCCAATTCCCTCAGCGTATCCAGTTCAAATTACTAATACTGACCTACAAGGCCATCTACAACCTGTCTCCCCCATATGTCTCTGAACTAATCTCCCGATACCTTCCCTCACATAATCTCCGGTCCTCCCAAGACCTCCTTCTCTCCTCCACACTTATTCGCTCCTCACCCAACCGCCTCCAAGACTTCTCCCGAATAGCCCCTATTCTCTGGAATTCTTTGCCACAAAACGTCCGACCATCAACCACATTTGGGTCCTTCAGACGGAACCTGAAAACCCACCTCTTTAAGAAAGCCTACAGCCTGCAATGACCCCGCTACCTCCTTCTCTCTCCCCACTACCGGTGATATCACCTCAACCAACACCGAAACTGCTGCAACCCACCAACCTACTGTCTCCTTCCCCACCATCCTGTAGCATGTAAGCCCGAAAGGGCAGAGTCCTCTCTCCCCTCTGTATCAGTCTGTCATTGTTAGTTTGTTTACTGTAAGTGATATCTGTAATTTGTATGTAATCCCTTCTCATGTACAGCACCATGGAGTCAATGGCGCTATAGAAATAAATAATAATCACTGTCCCCGATGGGGCTCACAATCTACATTCCCTATCAGTATGTCTTTGGAATGTGGGAGGAAACTGGAGAACCCAGGGGAAACTCACACAAACACAAGGAGAACATACAAACTCGTTGCAGATGATTTGAACCCAGGACCCCAGCGCTGCAAGGCTGCAGTGCTAACCACTGAGCCACCATGCAGTGCTAACTACTGAGCCAATATCTCTTCTGATATGAGCTGCACACAGGTCTCCCCCTAGTGTTGGAACCAGGCAATGTCTAATAGGTGTGTGGTGGGACAGGAGATCAACAAGCCTTGTGAATCGCATTAGTATCATTCATGCTGATGGTTTCCATGGAGTAACATTGTAGCATTAGATTCAGTCCATTATTCGCTCCACTCCTTGCGGATGGTCAGGTTCCACTCCCAGGTTAGATGATTGTGATTGTCGTCGCCGGTGAAGAACAACTTGTTGTGATAGGTTCCTTGAGCTAATATTCCTTTCGGAGCTTCTTCCAAAGGATTCAAGAACTCGTATTTGTCGGGTCGAGGGCCGTAACTTCCCATCATAAACGTGGCTTTAGCGACTTTCACCCCCGCGCGGTAGTTGTGGTCATTGATTTATATAAAAATCGATTGTTCATAATGGAGACCTAGAAGTCAAGAAATCCAACTGTCAATTGGATTTCTGTAGAGTGGAGTCCGCGGCTCTGAGGGATGCACATTTTTCCAGCAAGGAGCACCGGTTGTGCCGATATTGTGTTTTATTAGTGATTTTCTTGCTCGTCAGTTAATCCTCAGAAATCAATAGAAATTCAGTGACAGTGTCACGCCGCTCTCACCTGGGGGCGGGACCCTACGCCCGACGTCACCACTTCCGGCGCCGCGGCCGCTCCAGGGGTCCCGTCGGGTCCGCAAGCGTACCTCTCGTACTTAGTTCCATGCCTCCACAACATGGCTAATGCGCATGTGTGATCTTCTCTGTTCTATTATTATTATTATTATTATTATACATTTATATAGCGCCATTTATTCCATGGCGCTTTACATGTGAAAAGGGGAAATATAGACAAGTATAATAAACATGTGTAAGACAAGGGACACACAAGTACATAAGGAGAGGGGACCCTGCCCTCGAGGGCTCACAGTCTACAGGGATGGATGAGGATACAGTAGGAGAGGGTAGAGCAGGTCGTGCTGTGGTTCAGTAGACCGAGGATCATTGCAGGCTGTAGGCTTGTCGGAACAGGTGGGTCTTCAGGTTCTTCTTGAAGGTTTCCGTTGATGGTGAGAGTCTGATGTGTTGCGGCAGAAAGTTCCAGAGTATGGGGGAAGCACGGCTGAAGTCTTGTATGCGGTTGTGGGAAGAAGAGATAAGGGAAGAGTAGAGAAGGAGATCTTGAGATGATTGAAGGTTGCGTGCGGGGTAGGTACCTGGAGACCATGTCACAGATGTATGGAGGAGACAGGTTGTGGATGGCTTTGTATGTCATGGTTAGGGTTTTGAATTGGAGCCTCTGGGCAATAGGAAGCCAGTGAAGGGCCTGGCATAGGGGGGAGGCTGGGGAATAGTAACATAGTAACATAGTAAGGCCGAAAAAAGACATTAGTCCATCCAGTTCAGCCTGTAAAATTCTGTCAGAATAAATCCCCAGATCTACGTCCTTCTAAAGAACCTAACAATAACTGTAAGATAGAATATTGTTACGCTCCAGGAAGACATCCAGGCCTCTCCTGAACCCTTCAACTGAGTTCACCATCACCACCTTCTCAGGCAGGGAATTCCAGATTCTCACTGCCCTAACAGTAAAGAATCCTCTTCTATGTTGGTGGAAAAACCTTCTCTCCCCCAGACGCAGAGAATGCCCCCTTGTGGCCGGCACCATCCTTGGTATAAACAGATCCTCGGAGAGATATTTGTATTGTCCCCTTATATACTTATACATGATTATTAGATCACCCCTCAGTCGTCTTTTTTCTAGACCAAATAATCCTAATTTTGCTAATCTCTCTGGGTATAGTAGCTCCCCCATCCCCTTTATTAATTTTGTTGCCCTCCTTTGTACCCGCTCTAGTTCCATTATATCCTTCCTGAGCACCGGTGCACAAAACTGCCCAGTCCTCCATGTGTGGTCTAACCAGGGATTTGTACAGAGGCAGTATAATGCTCTCATCATGTGTATCCAGACCTCTTTTAATGCACCCCATGATCCTGTTTGCCTTGGCAGCCGCTGCCTGGCACTGGCTGCTCCAGGTAAGTTTATCATTAACTAGGATCCCCAAGTCCTTCTCCATGTCAGATTTACCCAGTGGTTTCCCGTTCAGTGTGTAATGGTGATATTGATTCCTTCTTCCCATGTGTATAACCTTACATTTATCATTGTTATACCCCATCTGCCACCTTTCGGCCCAAGTTCCCAACTTATCCAGATCCATCTGTAGCAGAATACTATCTTCTCTTGTATTGACTGCTTTACATAGTTTTGAATCATCTGCAAATATCAATATTTTACTGTGTAAACCTTCTACCAGATCGTTAATAAATATGTTGAAGAGAAGAGGTCCCAACACCGACCCCTGCGGTACCCCACTGGTCACAGCGGCCCAGTTAGAGAATATACCATTTATATTATAATAGCGGGGAGACAGTGGATTAGTCGGGCAGCAGAGTGTAGGATGGACTGGAGCGCTGCCAGAGTGCTAGAGTAGGAGGTTGCAGTAGTCGAGGCGGGAGATGATAAGAGCATGCACTAGTGTTTTTGTGGTTTCGTGGTTGAGGAATGAGTGGATCCAGGAAATATTTTAGCGTTTGAGGTGGCAGGAGGAGGCGAGGGCTTGGATATGTGGTTTGAAAGAGAGCGCAGAGTCGAGGATCACCCCAAGGTACTGAGCGTGCGGGACTGCATGACTGTTCTAGCTGCAGCCTTGCCCTCTCTATGGTTCTAGAGGACCCGACCTGGAAGTCCTAGCACTCATGCCCTATATCAGGCTACCTCTTCCTATGGGAGGTGCCTGATTATTGTTGTGCTTCCTGGCTTGGTCTGCTTTGTCCTTGCCTGGCTGTGTGCTGTTTTCGGGTCCTCTGCCTTGTGCTCTGTTCCTGTACTCTGCCTTGCCGTGCTTCCCAGCACATGCTCCGTGTATACACTCTGCTCTGTGTTCTATCGTGCTTCCTTGCACACGTTCTGCCTCTGCTCTGTGCTCTGTCCAAACTTGCTCTCAGGCATGCTCTCTGCACACTTTCTGCCTAACTCAGTACTTTGACGTGCTCCTTTGCACGTGTCCTGCTTTGCTCACACCCGGACGTACTAGTCGCTGCACGCCATACGTGCTCTCATGTACCCGCCTTGCACTATCCTGTATCTAGCGCACTCCCGTACACTCGCCCTGTATTGTCCTATACCCTGCGTGTCCCTGTGTCCACGCTTTACACACTCTTGTACACTGCACATTCCCTGTTGCTAGACACACTCACTTGTGTCTCCTGTGAGCCGGCCACCTGGTTTCAGCAGTCGTGGTACCTCATCCCCTTGGGCTTGCCCCTGACACTCCCTGTATAGGGAGTGGTCCTCACTAGGTTAGCTCACCCTAAGTGGGTTGGTGCCACGACGCAGAGGGTCCACTCCAGGAGTCGTCACAGACAGTAAGCAGAGGAGGACCTGTTTCTGTATATAAAACTTCACATTTATTTCTTACATTATGAAGGTGTACACATATGATAGGTCACGGATATGAACAGAACCAACATGGTCCGACCAGAGCATTCTGTGCGATTATCCTCAGACTGATGCTACACGTAAATACATCAGGTGAGCTGACTTTTTTCTCCCCGTGTTCCTCTTTTCATGCAGTGTTACATATACATAAGGCCAGACCCAAGATTAGTAATCAAAGAAAGAAAACCTACCATTACTCTCGTTAGTGTCTCAGAGGCCTCAAACCATTGTTCTCCCAGCCACTAGACCCACTGTGTGGATGGGGATACTAGAGGTGTAGCCGTCACCACAGGGGGTCTCACTTGTACTCCAAGGTGATGGGTTCACCTTGAGGAAAATACCTCCACCAATGCATGGTTGGCGTTGGGGGGAGGGTGTGAACACTTCTGCACATTGAGGGGGCTGATCCTAGGGAGGGAGGACAATAAGCCACATGTTTAATGAGGAGTTGGGGAGTGAGGGCGAGCATCTCTCCTTGAGGTCCTGGTTCCACCTGTATGGATGGCCTACAGAGATTAGAGATCGGTTGCCGGCTGGACTGGAGGTAGTGGGTGGCACATGCCTGATATCCATCATCTCGATGTGAGGAATTATCTTAAGGACTATTGTTGCCAACTGGAGTGGGATTCGTGCTACGGTCATGGTATAAAGCATGGACTGTGACTATAGAGCATACTGGTGGGAGATACAAAAGCTGTGGGCCAACCAAAGGTTGGGCGACAGTTCCACTACTCCATGCCAGGCCATGCTGTCAGCCCCGGAAAAGGATTGTCACAGGTTTACTGCAACAGAGAGGAGCCAGACTGCAGTGTCTGATTTCTCTTACTCGTGCACTGATTAGAAGCACTTCACCTTCATATTAAGCGGTGAGGGTTTCTTTTAGCAATGCAGGGGTTAATCTGCTCAGTTGAGAGCTTCTGGAGGATTTCCTGCATTAAGGTTCTCAGCTGTGCACTGTTGGCCCCTCCCCTTTCCTATGTAATCTAGGCCCTGGCTAGCACCCATTGTCAGAGTAGCTTATGCTGCATGGCTGGAGGTGGGTGGTTGTTATTGGAGAAGGTGTCTAGATTTATCTGGGACTGTTGCTAGGTTTTGAGTGTGTGATAATTCCCTTTCTCCTCTTACTTTGGTTTAACCCCATTCTTCACTCTCCGGTGCATACTTCTGCTATATGTGAGTGTACATTTGTATATTTGGTATTTTCTGTTATCCCTGTTGTACTGCCTTGTTAGTCTGGTTGGTGTATTGTGGTATACTATCACTCCCCCAGAGTGGGGGAAGGGTACAGAGTGAGGGTGGATTCAGGGGCTAAGGCAAGCTACAGTATGTGGCTCTTGCATCTTCACCATCAGAAGTAATCCGAGGAACATGGCAAGCTATGGTTCCCCTAGCATTAGGGACAGGGATTGAGCCCCTGGTCCTGGGACACCTGACAACAAAGTTGTGACAGGGATCTTGTGGACTGGGGACAGTGCATTGAGACCATCTACCTGGAATTGGTGTAAGACCATAAATATAAAGAATAAAAAAAAATTGCAATGTTACCCTGCCTAGGTGATTATTACCACCCACAACCTCAGATTTTCACAAGGGGTGCCAGCTGTCCTCCTCTCCTTTCCATGTGACCGTCACATGCATCTCGATACACGTGTTTTTGTCTCCCCTGGTTAAAAGAGAAAAAGGTTCTAGTTTTAGGCCAGTTATAAAAGATTGATCTCAGTGGGAGAAACAAAATAATAATCTTGTAGTTATGAGACCTTTTAATGACCAATATGGCCAATACAAATAAAATAAGTAATGTTACAAAACAAGCTTTCAAGAATACCTAGGTCTCTTAATTAGCCATGCCTTCAAAATTATTTTATTTCTCCCACCGAAAGCAAGCAATCTTTCTCCCCTGAATTAATCTGCCTACTTACGATTGGTTAGCCCCATGTGGGTGAAAAAGTGCACGCCCCCAGAGGCAAATCTCAGGTAACGCCCATCTGAACTATCACTAACTAATCTTTACAGGTGAATAGCTCCGCAACAGTGAGGGTCATGAAACAATAGAAATTACATTTTCCTCCAGTCTAACATGCCTAAACTGGTGAAAAGTCCCATTTAATAGCTACAGATGGGTGGATCAATTTGCAGAACTCCAGTCCATCGAAGGTTAGTAGTATCTGGCCACTTGGGAGGCTTGCAAATCACTTACCTTCCAGGATCTCTGGTGTGGTGTTTATTTATTTTACTGTGCGTTACTCTGTAACCATGAAGTTGGGACGGATCACTTACACAACGTGTTTATAAAGTATACACAACCTATTGGTGTGCCGACACCTCAGCCTCTACAAGTCACTTAATTTAGGTTGTATATGACATCCTTTAGTATCGCACTAATTTACTGTATAAATTGTAAGGTAGCACTTGTCTTTAAGGTAGGGGATACTCGCTAGGCAGCCAAATAACCAGGCCCGGCACGGGCAGCTTGTCTCTACTGTCCATAGCAATGCCTCCCTCTTACAATGTCACGAGACGTCAGGTCCGTAAGTTGGGCAGATATACCCCTTCTTCCGGTCACTTCTACATCAGACCTGTCCACTTTAGGAGGCATCACCGTCTCAATGTCTGCTAACCCAACATTAGAAACGTCTCCATCCCCCTGCCATACATCATCAAACAAAACAAAGTCCCGGCCCCTCTCCAAGGCATATACTAAGTCTGGTGGTATACCGCCACCTTGGCACTCAGTGCCTCCGGACCCCTCAAACATTACTCTGTCTACCGCATAGTTCCCAGTGCCCCCATGTTTACAGCGAACCTGGACCATTTTCTCGGTCAGACAGAAAGTGAGAGGAGAGGAGTTCCTGTCAGAGTCACCTGACTCTTTGAGTCCAACCGTCCAGAGACTCCTTCTCGGTGCAACATCATGGTACACACCTGCGGCCCGTCATTATCCGGAAAGAATGTCCCACATTCTGTAAAAATCATACACACATAATGCGGTTCCCCAGACATGTCCACTGAGGTACCCAGTGCTGAGCCTTTTGAGAACTCCGCCGTCCTTTTCTGGACCACCCCGATTTGGGTCACCAACCCCCTCTGGGACTCCACCTCTTTTTGGGTTACCATCCAGATTTGGGTCACCACCCCCTTTCAGGATTTCCCCATGTCCTTTCTACAGGTCTCCTTAGACCACAGTTCACACCAAAACAGTTTATGTCTTTTACAATACCACACCAGCTCCTGCTGGCACTGCCACAGCTCCTGCTGTCACCGATCTCTGACACCTCCGGCTGCCGCTCACAAACAGCTGCTGGTGTCACCTTCGTAACCCCACGAAGTTACAGCAAGCCGCTTGTCACCTTCGTAACCCCGCCGAGTTACAGCAAGCTGCTTGTCACCTTCGTAACCCCGCCAAGTTACAGCAAGTCGCTTGTCACCTTCTTGACCCCACTGAGCCACCGCAAGCTGACTTGGAAGGGAAAAGAAAAAAAATACACACACACAAAACTCACGTGTCCTGTCTGTGTGCTATTCAGGATGTCCGTCTCCACCTGAGACCGTCCAACACACAGGGCGCACCGGGTGCTATTCAGGGAGCCGACCCTCCTCCCAGGGTTTCCCAAGACACCAGGTCCAGGGGCTCAGTGGGTGCTCTTCAGGACATCCGTCTCCACCTGAGACTGTCCAACACTCACGCCTCACCAGGTCCAAGGTCACAGCACGTGCTCCAGGGATCCGAGTCTTCCTCCAGAACCTCCCAACACTGACCCTCCAGGTACACAGTCTTTCTCACTGACCCCGGTCAGTACAACTCGGACACCTGTTCGTTACGTGTGTCGGCCACACAGGTTCTCGGGTACCTGTAATCCACAGAGGCACCCTATAGCAATCACCAGTCTCTTTGTCTGACCCTGGTCAGCATACCACATGGCTTTCACGACCGTCACCTGCCGGCCACGCAGGTTCTCGGACCCCTCTACCGCAGAAGTGTCCTATAAATCTTTTCCACTGACCCTGGTCAGCATATCACACAGCTTTCAAGACCGTCAGCCCTCTTGGCTCAGCGTTGCCAGCACTGCAACATGTGCTGTTGGAACCGTTGCCCTTAGCAACCGAGTTTTGCAGTCCTCGTCCGTTGCCCCTAGCAACGAGGCTACAACACTGCCCTTTGCATTCTCCACCAATTGTAAGGTAGCACTTGTCTTTAACGTAGGGGATACTTGCTAGGCAGCCAAATAACCAGGCCCGGCACAGGTTTCTCATATAACTCCAACAGTCCATGCGGTTTATTAGGCATCATAAACCATGAACAGCAACAGAAAGTTCATATAAAAACAGCATAGCGTCCATGACAGAGCTCTGTTGTGTTATCCCTGTGGTCACACAGGCTTTGTTATGTCCAGTACACAGGCTCTCTAGCCTCACAGATATATCCCCTGTTCGGGTTACCTCACAGCTGCTTCTCAGTGCAAACGTTCATTCCCTCTCCTGGGAACTCGCAGACACGTGCAGCCATGACAGACAGCATCCCCACGTGCACTCAGGAAAGCAGACACATCTCCCAGCACGAGACCTTCCATAAGAACCAATCGGGTCCAAGCATTCACTCATGTGACCTACCCTGGTCACCTTATATGGTCCGTAGCCACGCCCACCGGATCAGATGGCTATGACCTCATCACAGGTCCTACAGCCATTCATACACATACACTTTACTATGGGCGTTTTAGACACCCGCCCCTAGGTGGGTTTGTAGGTGATTGATCCCACCTGTCTCACCAATCACCTGAAGGCTTCTCCCTAACACATTGAACAAAACATCAGCTCTGCTGATCAGCACATAATCAAGCCTTCATCCCAAGGCCACCCACCTAGCGAACACAGTGGTCACTACACCACAACATATATAGTAATAATGTTAACAAAAACAAAAAACTTCCTGGGGGTGGTCTTTTTTGTCCTTCCTCAATCTCGGGTCCTCTACCAGAGGATTTTAGCCCTTCCATTCTCCACCACTTTTTCTGGGGTCTCCCACCTGGACTTAGCCCATATGCAGTGCAGATGTTCCTGTATACAATTCCCGCTACTTGGGTTGTGGCGTTCAGTATACGCTGTTCCTGCATTTTGCATCCTGCCACTGCGTTGGACGGTTTCTGAGGTCTCTTTGCATAGTCTGCACCTTGAGTCTTGTCTTGTATGGTAGATTCCTGCTTCTATGGATCTGGTACTTAGTGCTTGCTCTTGTGCCGCTATGATTAGTGCCTCTGTGTTGTCTCGGAGTCCAGCTTTCTCCAGCCATTGGTAGGATTTCTCCATGTCAGCCACCTCCATTATCTGTTGATGGTACATCCCATGCAGCGGCTTGTCTTGCCATGGCGCTTCATGTTCCTGTTCTTCCTTCCAGATCTGTCCTTGTTGCTGCCTTAGGCTTTCTCTCACCATCTCATCTTCTGGCGCCATTCTTCTGATGTATTCCTGGATACTCCTTGTTTCATACGTGATGGTGGCTTGGATGCTTATCAAGCCTCGACCAACCTCTTTTCTGTTGGTATACAATCTTTGGGTGCTAGACTTAGAGTGGAGACCTCCATGCATTGTGAGAAGCTTAGGGTCTTCACATCTGCAGCTTCCATCTCTTCCTTTGGCCAGCACACTATGCCAGCAGGGTGTCTGATGACTGGCAGGGCATATGTATTGATGGCGCGGATTTTATTCTTCCCATTGAGCTGGCTCTTCAGGACCTGTCTTACCCTTTGATGGTATTTGGAGGTTGCTGCTTTCCTCGCCTCCTCATCATGGTTCCCGTATCCCTGTGGGATGCCGAGATACTTGTAGCATGTCTGTACATCTGCTATGTGCCCTGCTGAAAACTTAAGACACAACTATGGTATATATCATAAAAATGATCTACAGTAATTTATATACAATTCAATGGTAGACCAATTGATGTGTCAAAATGAATGGCAGACCATTCGGAAATACTAGATCCAAAAAGGATTACTTGGACAGGTAAAATATATGAAGAACAAGAGTAAATATTAAAATACCTTTATTTATATTGGTAAATTGTACCATCAGTAGAACGTGCTCGCAAAAACCATAAAATAAATTAAAATTTAAATTTCACCATCTCTGGAACAATGCGTCTATATAATAAATGCCTAATACCAATTAAAGCAGCAATATGGGGCAGAAAAAGTGACAAGTGCAAAATGCAAATGAACAATAAATGCACTAATATGGCGTACAAAAGACCAAATTGTGTGTGCTGTTCAAAAGGACAACACACCAAACAAGGTGAGCAATATAGAAATAATAGTGATGTATAAAAATGTATAATAGTGGACAGACTCTGGATAATAAAGGGCTAGAAGTGCAAAAATAAAAATCAATACACAACCACAACAATTGCCGCGCTTAAAGTGACAGTGATATAACTAAAAAACAGGAGAGAACAATTATGCCCCAATAGTGCATGTAAGCAATAAGGTCAAAAGAGTAATGCTTGGTAATATTGACCAATGGCAAGTTAAGGCATTGCAAATAGATCATATAGAATGAATTACCTAAGGGGTGATAGACACCAGATGCAGAGAACACCCCGACGCGTGTTTCGGTTACTCCGTCAGTTTTTATTTTTTAATAAATTTGCAAAAATTATTACATTTCTGATTTTTTTCAGTCTAGATGGGGTGCAGAGTGCACATTAATGGGAAAAAATGAACGTTTTTGAATTTACCAAATGGCTGCAATGAAACAAAGAGTGAAAAATGTAAAGGGGTCTGAATACTTTCCAAACACACTGTATGTTTTATAGTGCTTTGTGGTATTACTAATGCTGGGAGCGATCACAAATATGAAATAACTTACAAAATAGGGATAATTTTTGGAAATAGTTAGTGAGACGTCATGGCTTACCATTCTGGAAACAGCCTGTTCCTTTTTCCTAAATAAAAAATAAAAAAAACAAACATTTTAGACAGTTTGATGAAAAGCCTTTGTAATTTTTTAATCATTTTGTGAATAGCAAACCTGCTGCAGCTCTCATAAAATGGATATTTTTTTCACTTCTACTCCAAGTCATTACTTCACATTCAAAACCTTGCACCTGATTTTTCTCCCTACATAAAGTGATATTTTTTTTTTGGACGGCATGTGAAAAAATTATCACTACTTCATTTTGCAAAATGTTAAACTCTTGATACTTCCCAAACTTGGATAATATTTGCATCCAACCATGTGGAGAAGTTATGGCTTCTTAAGTTTACATCTCCTGTGCATACACAGCAATCAAATTTGTAGGGAAAATTTAGCAAACTCTAAACCAGTCCATCCAACTGTAATCATAATGAGTTCTGTAGAAGCGCCACCCGCCTCAATAGCTCCATAGAGCAGGTGCACGTTCTTTTTGTTCTGATGACCGCACTCTAGTTTCAGACTTCACTACTTTTGAAAAAGTACTTGTAAACATTCGACAATGTTGCCTCTTTTCTCCAGAGTTGTCCAGGATAATCTGGATAGTTGTCATGTATGTCAGATAACAGGAGCCTCGGAGAAGGGCACAAGGTCATTAAATGTCATCTTCCCCTCCGGGCCGTGAGAATATTTCAGATTAGCAGCAGTTCTGGGTGTAGAAGGGAATTCACCATAGGAGTCAGCAGTTCCTGGCAGCGGCCGGGCATTTCCAGGGGGACTTTCCTTTCGTCCAGGCCTTGTTATATGTTCCTCTCCTGACACCATCATGTGCTATATAAATGTATAATGTGCCACTACTGTGAAGGTGCTCAAGTAGGTTACCCAAACCCAGTAAATGGCAAGAAAAACATGGCACTCAACTGATATCTTATGGATAATCTTTATTCTGCAGTCCATAAAAGAAACATTTCGGTCCCACATGGACCTTCTTCGGTCAATTTTATACAGTAACAAAAATCACACTGATAAGTCCCTACATAGTATAAATAAGAAATATAACAAAAGCAAGAAAGAAACTCTAACAGATCCGGTCCGAATCGTGTATGGGTATCCACCATACGGTGATGCGAATTAACAGATATAGGAGATCTACTAAACCATTATAAAAAATATAGACAAAGCACTGCAGATTATAATTATATTGTATCATTTCAATCATGACCCGGATCTAGATCAATCAAGGTAAGTGGAATAGGGTAAAACCTACCCCAGTGTCTCCAATCCTGCCCCCGTGTGTGCAATCATGCCCCCTGTGTCTGCAATCATGCCCCCTGTGTCTCCAATCCTGCCCCAGTGTCTCCAATCATGCACCCTGTGTCTCCAATCCTGCCCCCAGTGTCTCCAATCCTGCCCTGTCTCCATCCTGCCACCAGTGTCTCCAGTCCTACCCCGTCTCCATCCTGACGGCTTGCCGCTTTCAATAATTAAAAAAAACCCACCTCTCGCCTTACCCTGCCGCTCTCCAGCGGTGAGGGATCTTCACCCCAACCTGAAAGTGCGCACTTGCCGGCGACTGACAATGACGTCAGACGCCAGCGACGTGTGCACTGATGTCAGCTGCCAGCCTCCTGGACGCAGGTTCAGTTACTTGATTGGCAGAATCCTGCTGCTGGGGGCGGGGCAGTGGGGCCCAATGGATAGAGGTTATCCATACGCCAGTCAGGGCAGTAATGCCCTAATGGCGGCCCTGCACCCCAGAAAATCTGAGAATAGGTCTCGGTTCTGCCGCAACAATTCCCAACACTGCTGTTTTTGGGCCTACAATAACGTCTCGGCTACTGTGCTTGCTTCAAAGCCCCTTCCTGGCATAACCAGCAAACATGGCGCTTCAATGGTGTCCCTGTCATGCCATGTCTTGATAAGATTACTGTAAAGTGATAGACATGGTACGTTTTTTGTCTTCCCGGTTGATGCATCTTGTAGTTCACTTCACCCAACTTTTCGATCACCTCACAGGAAGCTTGCCATTTTGCCAAAAACTTAACTCTACCATAGGAATAAGCATAAAAACTCTGTCCTTGGGGCTGAACTTCCTCAACTTAGCAGACTGATTGTAGACCCTGGATTGAGCCTCTTGTGCCTGGAGGAGATGTCCCTTTACGACAGACATTACCTTTGCAACTCTCTCCTTTATCTGGGTGATGTGCTTGATGACCCTTAAAGGGAGAAAATTACAGGAAATTTGTCCCCAATTACAGCAGCAAAGCCAAGCCCCTCACTGATCTGACCAGTAAGAACCTCCCCCGCCAGGTAACCTGGACCCCCGAGTGTGAGGAAGCCTTCTGCCAACTAAAAGACGCCCTCACCAATACCCCTGTATTGGCCGCACCTGATCCAACTAAACGTTTCCTTGTTCACACAGATGCTTCTATGTTTGGATTGGGGGCAGTACTGAGCCAAGTCGGGCCGGACGGCCGGGAACACCCGGTACCTTACCTGAGTCGGAAACTACTGCCCCGTGAAGTAAGCTATGTGGCCATCGAGAAGGAGTGCCTGGCGGTAGTATGGGCACTCAAGAAGTTACAACCATATTTGTATGGACGACAGTTTTCCCTCCTAACGGACCATAATCCCCTAGTCTGGCTTAATCGGGTCTCCGGAGACCGGGCAGTTTCTAGGGAATTTTGCCAACAGGGCGAACATCGAAAAAGCGCCCCCCCCCCCCGAACATTAACATGCTGATACTTTAGATAAACTTAGATAAACGTGTCTTACCTTTGCATCAATCCAATCCTCGAAGGCATCAAAGTTCAAAGGCTCACCCTCCTTGACTTTGCTGCTGCAGAAAGGTCTATTGCAGCAGAATAGTCTGCTTGCTCTGCCAACTCGCTCTCGATCGACTGTCAAGAAGGCAGCAGCCCTTGTGTCTTTTCTTTGGATAATACCAGGCTGAAGGTGTGGGGGTGGTAAAGAGTTGTTAATAATCAGACAAGAGAAGAATTCTAAAATTGGATGGGAAATATTTCAAGTCGGGGAGCGGAGGATGAAACATAGCAATGGCCCTGATAAGGGAGAATTTATCAAAACTAGTGAGAGGGGATGGAAATAGGTAAATGTCAAACAATGGTTGAGATGTGGAAAAGCAAAATTATGAATGGAAGAAGATGGCTACACAGAAAGCCTTGCTTTACTAGCAAAAATGTGATGTGCTCACTATCAGACTGTTGTAACAACATTAGAAACAATAACTACACGTTTAAGAATGGAGCGAGCAATGGAAAAGAATTCACGGAAACAGATCGCTCTTCATCTGACAGCCCGGTGCTCGGCCGCTTTATAGAATACGCACACGAAAAGATCAAACAAGGGAAGAACATAAGGCATGTTCTCATACTGTGCAGGAAGAGGGGTCCAGGCCGAGCCTGCAGAGAGGAGAAGCAGACAACAGGTGTCTGTTAGATTGGGAACATATCACTGTCCAGCAATGTCAGTGGGAACACGGAGCACATTTTACAATTCAACCTAAGTCGTGAGAGTCTCTAATGCTAGGTGATACATCATACTGAATATATTGGATCCTATGAAATTAGCCACGTGCTAAATCATTTTAAATGTTTTGAATTAGTTGTACAAATACATCTACAGTGGGGAAAAAAAGTATTTAGTCAGTCAGCAATAGTGCAAGTTCCACCACTTAAAAAGATGAGAGGCGTCTGTAATTTACATCATAGGTAGACCTCAACTATGGGAGACAAACTGAGAAAAAAAAATCCAGAAACTCACATTGTCTGTTTTTTTTTCATTTTATTTGCATATTATGGTGGAAAATAAGTATTTGGTCAGAAACAAAATTTCATCTCAATACTTTGTGATATATCCTTTGTTGGCAATGACAGAGGTCAAACGTTTTCTGTAAGTCTTCACAAGGTTGCCACACACTGTTGTTGGTATGTTGGCCCATTCCTCCATGCAGATCTCCTCTAGAGCAGTGATGTTTTTGGCTTTTCGCTTGGCAACACGGACTTTAAACTCCCTCCAAAGGTTTTCTATAGGGTTGAGATCTGGAGACTGGCTAGGCTACTCCAGGACCTTGAAATGCTTCTTACGAAGCCACTCCTTCGTTGCCCTGGCGGTGTGCTTTGGATCATTGTCATGTTGAAAGACCCAGCCACGTTTCATCTTCAATGCCCTTGCTGATGGAAGGAGGTTTGCACTCAAAATCTCACGATACATGGCCCCATTCATTCTTTCATGTACCCGGATCAGTCGTCCTGGCCCATTTGCAGAGAAACAGCCCCAAAGCATGATGTTTCCACCACCATGCTTTACAGTAGGTATGGTGTTTGATGGATGCAACTCAGTATTCTTTTTCCTCCAAACACGACAAGTTGTGTTTCTACCAAACAGTTCCAGTTTGGTTTCATCAGACCATAGGACATTCTCCCAAAACTCCTCTGGATCATCCAAATGCTCTCTAGCAAACTTCAGACGGGCACGGACATGTACAGGCTTAAGCAGTGGGACACGTCTGGCACTGCAGGATCTGAGTCCATGGTGGCGTAGTGTGTTACTTATGGTAGGCCTTGTTACATTGGTCCCAGCTCTCTGCAGTTCATTCACTAAGTCCCCCCGCGTGGTTCTGGGATTTTTGCTCACCGTTCTTGTGATCATTCTGACCCCACGGGGTGGTATTTTGCGTGGAGCACCAGATCGAGGAACATTATCAGTGGTCTTGTATGTCTTCCATTTTCTAATTATTGCTCCCACAGTTGATTTCTTCACTCCAAGCTGGTTGGCTATTGCAGATTCAGTCTTCCCAGCCTGGTGCAGGGCTACAATTTTGTTTCTGGTGTCCTTTGACAGCTCTTTGGTCTTCACCATAGTGGAGTTTGGAGTCAGACTGTTTGAGGGTGTGCACAGGTGTCTTTTTATACTGATAACAAGTTTAAACAGGTGCCATTACTACAGGTAATGAGTGGAGGAAAGAGGAGACTCTTAAAGAAGAAGTTACAGGTCTGTGAGAGCCAGAAATCTTGATTGCTTGTTTCTGACCAAATACTTATTTTCCACCATAATATGCAAATAAAATGAAAAAAAAAACAGACAATGTGATTTTCTGGATTTTTTTTTCTCAGTTTGTCTCCCATAGTTGAGGTCTACCTATGATGTGAATTACAGACGCCTCTCATCTTTTTAAGTGGTGGAACTTGCACTATTGCTGACTGACTAAATACTTTTTTTCCCCACTGTATAAGATGCACACACATAATATATATATTGTATACCCACACCCCCCATTCTAGCAATAATGGACGTGTGTACGTCATGGAGCGAGGTCGTGTTACTCATTAGCAAAGTGCTAGATCTATTTCATTATATAAAAAAATATATATTTTGCTTTCCCAAGAATTGCAATCATTCCTGTAGGTAAAATACAGTGGGAGAGATTTGATGATATTGCATACAGACACAATCCGCGCTGTTATTTTGGCTTTTTCAGTGGTATGGGGTACAGCTGTAAGGGACGGGGAATAGTGGCCCTTGGTTTAGAAGTTCACACGGTCTGTGACATTTCGGTCAGCCATCTTCAATTGTTCTGGCGTCTATACAGTCGCCAGTACAATTGAAGCTCTGACCACCGGGCCAGAGCGACGTCAGCAGCGTGATCAGGTCATGTGATCACGCTGCTGACGTCACTCCCCGGCGCCCAGAGTGAACGCCGGTGGTAAGTGCTCCACTGTGGAGCTGAAGACACCAAAGATGGGGGGTGGTAATGTTGGGAAGGGGGTTAATGAGTGGGAATGGGGGTTAATGTGGGGAAGGGGGTTAATGAGTGGGGATGGGGGTTAATGTGTGGGGGGTTAATGAGTGGGGATGGGGGTTAATGTGTGGGGGGTTAATGATTGCGGATGGGGGTTAATGTGTGGGGGGGTTAATGAGTGGGGATGGGGGGTTAATGAGTGAGGATGGGGGTTAATGTGTGGGGGGGTTAATGAGGGGTTGGGGGTTAATTTGTGGGGGGTTAATGTGTTAGGGGGTTAATGTGTGTGGGGGGTTAATGTGTGGGGATGGGGGTTAATGAGTGGTGATGGGGGTTAATGTGTGGGGATGGGGGTTAATGTGTGGGGATGGGGGTTAATGTGTGGGGATGGGGGTTAATGAGTGGGGATGGGGGTTAATGTGTGGGGGGTTAATGAGTGGGGATGGGGGTTAATGTGTGGGGGGTTAATGAGTGGGGATGGGGGTTAATGTGTGGGGGGTTAATGAGTGGGGATGGGGTTAATGTGTGGTAGGATTTGGAGTGGGGGGTACATAATGTGTGGGGGGATTTGGGAGTAGGGATGGAGGGTTATTGAGTGGGGATGGGGGTTATTTAATGTGTGGGAGGATTTGGAGTGGGGTTGGGGGGTTATTTAATGTGTGTGGGGATTTGGAGTGGGGATGGGGGGTTATTTAATGTGTGAGGGAATTGGAGTGGGGATGGGGGGTTATTTAATGTGTGTGAGGGAATTGGAGTGGGGATGGGGGGTTATTTAATGTGTGGGGGGATTTGGAGTGGGGATGGGGGTTATTTAATGTGTGTGAGGGATTTGAAGTAGGGATGGGGGATTTAATGTGTGTGGGGGGATTTGGAATGGGGATGGGGGTTATTTAATGTGTGTGAGGGATGGGGGATTTAATGTGTGTGGGGAGATTTGAGGACGCAAAATGAAGAGTATGTATGAGGAAACAGTATGGGGGATGGGTGCAGACAGTATGGGGATCGAACGGGTTAATGTAAGTGGACACAGTATGGGGAGTGAGGGTGATGGGATGTGAGCAGACACAGTATGGGTAGTCGGGGGTATGTGTGAGCAGACAGTATAGAGAGTAGGGGGGAAAATATATGAGGAGACAGTATGGTGAACAGAGGGATGTTAGAGGGGACAGTATGAGGAAGGAGGGGAATAGTGTGAGGCGACAGTATATTGCAGACATTTTTATTTAGGAGCATTATAATGACACTTCTATCTTTAAGGGGATCGTGTGGAGATTTGCTGCAAAAGACCGGAGAAGATGGAAGTCTGCAGAGATGAGATGTGGATGAGAAAACTCATCATGGGGTCTGGACAAGAAGAAGAAAAGGAGAACGACTGCAGAGACGACGACATCTATAAGGTACCTGGGTGTAAATGTTATTTGTGATACTGACTAATTCTCATGTTTTTATTTGTTAGGAACATTAAAGGGGTTGTCCAGGTTTGTGCTGAGTCTGCAGTCATTCTATGTGACTGCAGACTTCTGAATTCTCACAGTGCTCACTGAACGCTGTCAGGATTCTCTCATGCCGGTAATTTACATACATGCGGTCACATGCTGACTAAACGTGTGTGGCCTCACTCAATGAAAATGAACAGAGCGAGGCCGGGCACGTCTAGTCGGAATGTGGCCAGAAGTATACAAATCACATACATGTGCTGACATGACTGTACATCGGCAAGGGAGAATCCTAAAAGTGTGCAGTGCATATGTGGCGCCCCTGAGGCTTCAGTCGCCGCAGAGGTACTGCACCTTCTCCTAAGGTGTAGTGCCCCACCATCCAGGTAAGGTGGGAACTCCTGACCACGCTCCACACCTGCAGTCAACACACAGGATAGTTCAGTGGGGCCACCTAACAGCTTCAGGCTGGGGGTTAGCAGAGCACCCCTCGTGGAACCCTGCTTCGTAACACGAGATGTGCTGGGAGGCGGGTGGAGTGAGATGATATAAAAGAGTGGGAAGAGTGAAAGTGAGTTGGTTAGAGGAGAGAGAAGAGAGAAGATGGGTGTCTGAAGGACGTGCTGCAGCAGGTCCCAGTGATCTGGGCTGCTGGCACGAGAAAGACCAGAGAAAGAGACTGATAAGATTGATAACCTAACCTTCCATAAGAGAGAGAGAGAGAACAGATCGGAACGAAGGAGAATAGAAGGACGGTGGGAAGCTGGTTGAAGAAAGAGAGAGAACCCTTCCAGTCCAGAGAGCGCAAAGGCCGGGGCCCGGTCCCCGAGGTTGATTGGATCTTTATGTCTGGCAACAGACACCGGAGGAGTAGTGAGCTGCTAACGCCTTGCTCCCATCATAGACTTGGGACACAACAGCAACTGAATAGAGAGCCGGGACGCAGTGAGGAGTCCCCGAAGCAGGCTACAGCTGTCTGTCATACAAGTAAAGACTAGGAACACCTAGAGAGAGGCATTCCAGGGTAACTAAGTACTGGAGTGCTTCGCACCTAAAGGCGCATTGGAGGAGTCGTTCCGGAAGGTTCATGTTGGCGGAGTGTGGAGGGGAGAATCCTATCCTGCCTGGAGGTTGGCTGGAGCCCTGACCTGGAGAACACAGTACGGAGGCAGGCAGTTGTGTGAAATGCAAACAATGAGTAAAGCTTTGGAACCGCACACCCTGGTGTCCTCCAGTTATTCCCGCACCACTACACCTGGGTACCAGCCTCCATATCATTCTGCGCCTCTCCTGACCCATTGCACCTACACTGCCCTGGGACTACAGCTCCACCTGTGGGGAGCTACACTATCTTTGCTGCACCACACCATCAGTCCCAGTGGATCTGCATGCAGCGTTGGCTCAACATCTTACTTGCCAAACACCACGGGTGGCGTCATGAACTACTCTAATAAACTTTAACACCATTAACATCACCGCCATTGATATTGGGCGCCCAGGGCCATGGACCGGGTCACCGCTGCTGTGACACATTCCCGCCGTGACACCGGCCCGGTACTGAGTACCCCGCTGCCCTGGTGTGCGAGGGCGACCCAATTTTGGCATCACGAACAGGATGACGAGACCCGATGCCATCGGGTTCTGTGTGCCTTGGATTTACAAGTTTTGAAAATGTGCAGAAGACCAAATTTAATGGACTGTGGAATGGACATTAGAAATGGCCGCTGGCGCGGAGAAGAAGGGTGTGAAGAGATGGGAGGTCCTAAGAAAAGACCGCGAAGAGTCTTGGGCCGTCCCTGCCTGAATTACTATGTGACCGATGCATGGCCCACCCCCCGAGGGGTTCATATACTGGCTTGGTATGGAGGCGCTGGAAGAAGACGCCACCCCCGGAAGGAGGGGCAGAGAAAGCCAGTGGCGAGCAGAAGGGTGGAGCAAGAGGAAGAACGCCAGAACGCCATCTTGGAGAACAAGGGAAGGAGGCCTGCGGAGCGCGGGGAACTGAATCTCCCCGGCGCCATAGCTGATGGCTCCAACCCTGATTCCGGAATGAACTGCCGGCAATTAGCCGAGGAAATTATGGAACTGACCACCCGTCTGCAGCAGAAGAGGGAAGCTTTGGAGAAGCTGAGACGGCAGCGCGCCCCGGCGGGGCCTATACCTGCGGTACCCTCTCCACCGGTACCCGCCACTGTCACACCGGACCTTTTCTGGGCAGACCTTGCTGAGCTTGGAGCCGCTGCCATGCCATCAGCAGCGTACTCTGTCCCTTCTTTGCCGCTAATACCGGAGGAGTTGCACACAGCCCATGGAGCTGAAGCGGAGGGAGAGAAACTCCTGCCCGGACCTGACGCAGCTGCGCAGGTCCCGCCAGCGACCCCCGCGGACCCGGAGCTGCTGCTGGCCCCACCGCCGTCCCCGGTGTCTCGCCGGGCAGCACCTGTTGCCATCACGCCTGCATCGGAACAGAGGCCGCACCGTCGGGAACTCCCAGGAATTTACCCCTGCCTTCCTAATGGGTTGATGGGGAGGAGGACCATGCTGGTGGGGGTACGGCTAGAGCAGGCATGCCCGATCCGACATCTACAGGCCAGAGGGGTGTCTGGATCATTTTGGGACGGTGATCTCGAGATTCCTTCACTGCCAAATCCCCAGGCAGTTGCTCATCAGCACCAATCCACTGCAGAGGCCCTAGGAGCTAGACCTCGTACCAGAACAGCGGAACCACCTATCAAGGGAGAACAGTTGATGGGCATGGAGATACATCATGGATTCCATTTACCACAGTTTCAAGACCCCATAGCAAGGAACCAGAATCAGGATGAGAACAGTTCCAGTTCAGCTTCCAGAACCCCAAGAGGGGATCACCAGTAGAAGAATTATAATTTACTAAATCTTGTTACCCAGGAGGGTTTGTTGCACCAGTTGTGCCTTTGCCTTTTTGTTCATCATGTTGCCCAGTTTTTGATTACCAGCGTTGTTTTTGAAATGCAACTGTGGAGATCATAGACACTGATTGATCCAAAAACTTTTATTGTAAATAGTTTGCACCTCTTTAGGTGCCCTTTCTTGGTTTTACATATAAAGACACTTTGCGGAGATAATGTTTTTGCATGGACACTTTTCGAAGAATGATGTCTACCTCAAGGGACACTGCAAGAAAGCCCGGCTGGGAGCAGTGTTCAGCACTTTGCAAGAATTTTGAATGTTTTATGATAACGTATTTGATAATGTTGTGTCTTGTGAAAAGTAAATGTCTTTTATAGAATATAAGTTTTGAGATAGAATGTGAGAATTGAATAAAGACTGAAGAATTGAAAGTGACAGGTGACAGGCCAAGCGTAGATGGTCAGTGTCTTGCATCCAGTAGAAAGAGAGAGAAAGAATAATTGCACTTGGAACTAGGAATTGCACTTAAGTAAATTTTTGATACTAAGATAGGAAGTTAACCTGTTTGTAACGTTTAAGAAATGTACCTCCTACATTAGGAAGATTAGATAAGTATTGTTGAATAGCATTTAAAATTTTTTGTGTGTTCCTGTATTGTACCGTTTGTTGTCTTACAGCCCGCGGACGTGGTGTGTAACATGGGGGGGGGGTATGTGGCGCCCCTGAGGCTTCAGTCGCCGCAGAGGTACTGCACCTTCTCCTAAGGTGTAGTGCCCCACCATCCAGGTAAGGGGGGAACTCCTGATCATGCTCCACACCTGCATTCCACACACAGGATAGTTCAGTAGGGCCACCTAACAGCTTCAGGCTGGGGGTTAGCAGAGCACCCCTCGTGGAACCCTGCTTCGTAACACGAGATGTGCTGGGAGGCGGGTGGAGTGAGATGATATAAAAGAGTGGGAAGAGTGAAAGTGAGTTGGTTAGAGGAGAGAGAAGAGAGAAGATGGGTGTCTGAAGGACGTGCTGCAGCAGGTCCCAGTGATCTGGGCTGCTGGCACGAGAAAGACCAGAGAAAGAGACTGATAAGATTGATAACCTAACCTTCCATAAGAGAGATAGAACAGATCGGAACGAAGGAGAATAGAAGGACGGTGGGAAGCTGGTTGAAGAAAGATAGAGAACCCTTCCAGTCCAGAGAGCGCAAAGGCCGGGGCCCGGTCTCCGAGGTTGATTGGATCTTTATGTCCGGCAACAGACACCGGAGGAGTAGTGAGCCGCTAACGCCTTGCTCCCATCATAGACTTGGGACACAACAGCAACTGAATAGAGAGCCGGGACGCAGTGAGGAGTCCCCGAAGGAGGCTACAGCTGTCTGTCATACAAGTAAAGACTAGGAACACCTAGAGAGAGGCATTCCAGGGTAAGTAACTGGAGCCCTGACCTGGAGAACACAGCGCGGAGGTCGGCAGTTGTGTGAACTGCAAACAGTGAGTAAAGCTTTGGAACCGCACACTCTGGTGTCCTCCAGTTATTCCAGCACCACTACACCTGGGTACCAGCCTCCATACCATTCTGCGCCTCTCCTCATCCATTGCACCTACACTGCCCTGGGACTACAGCTCCACCTGTGGGGGTCTACACCAACTTGGCTGCACCACACCATCAGTCCCAGCGGCTCAACAACTTACTTGCCAAACACCACGGGTGGTGTCACGAACTATTCATATAAACTCTAACACCATTAACATCACCGCCATTGATATTGGGCGCCCAGGGCCACGGACCGGGTCACTGCTGCTGTGACACATTCCCGCCTTGACACCGGCCTGGTACCGAGTACCCCACTGCCCTGGGTGTGAGAGGGCGACCCACATTCGCTGTGAGAATTCAGAAGCTGCGATGTCAGGATTCAGCTCTGCAGGTTTCAGTGTCATCACACGGACACTTCACTCATATGTGACTCTCAGGCTAAGTGCACATGTAACGGAACTCTCGCGGAAATTACCGCGAGAGTTCCGGAATTCCAGTCCACGGGAAAATCGCATTTTAAATTCCCGCGATTTTCCCGCGGAAAAACTATCATTTTGCAAGCGTAATTAGCTTGCAAAATGCTAGCGTTTTCCAAGCGATCTGTAGCATCGCTTGGAGAACTGATTGACAGGTTGGTCACACTCGTCAAACACAGTGTTTGACAGTGTGACCAACTTTTTACTACTGAGGCCGCCTATGCAGCATCAGTAGTAAAAGATAGGATGTAAAAAAAATAAAAAATAGTGTTTTTCTTACCCTCCGACGTCCCGCGCATCCGTTCCCAGTAATCCTTTGCGAAAATGCCCGCGATGACGTCAGTTCTCGCGGGATCGCAACGTCTCGCGGTAATTCGCGATGACGTCGCGCGAATGACCACGAGACTTCGCGATCCCGCGAGAACGGACGTCATCGTGGGCATTTTCGCAAAGGACTAGTGGGACCGGATGCGTGGAGAGAAGCGGGAAGGCTGCGCGGGACGCCGGAGGGTGAGAATAACAATATTTTTTATTTTTAAATTCTTTTTTTTTACAGGGATATGGTACCCAAAGCCCGGAGGACAGTCTCCTCTCCTCCGGACCGTGGGTACCATCCGCAATTGTTCTGCTTACTTTCCGCATGGTGTGCACAGCCACATGCGGGAAGTAAGCGGAACAATGCATTCCTATGGGTGCGGGATTGCCGCCATTCCGCAAATTAATGAGCATGCTGCGGTTTTTACCGCGAAGCGATTCCGCCGCGGTAAAAACCGCAGCATTAGCACAGCATTGCGGAATCCCATAGGAATGCATGGGATGCTTATTTTTCGCGTTTTTGCGGCAAAATCGCGCGATTAAAACCGCCGCGGAAACGCGAAAAAAACGCGACGTGTGAACTCAGCCTCATACTTATGGTCCTGTGACAATGAGCTTCTCTTCCTGCTTTCAGTTTTTACTGAACATTGAGAGCATTAGGGAGAGCAGAACCGAATTCTTGCCCCGGGTGCCAGAAAGCCTAGATACACCTCTGGGAACTACAAAGTCTCAAGGAAAGGAAAACCCCAGAAATTCCCGCAATGACATCATCTGGAGGACGGAGGAAGCCGACAGTCCAGATCCTCCAGAAGCCTCTCGGACATGGCTGCACTCACATCTCTCTTCGTATTCCCCCTCATCATCGCCATCGGTGAGTAACAATGGCTTCATCATTCCATAAATTACTGCCGGAACCGGGGCGCTAACAGGGAGCTGCTATATAGGGGACTGCCTGACTGCAGTGTACATGGGGCTGCTATATAGGGAGCTGCTGTACAGGGGACTGAAGGGCTCAGCTCTGTGTACATGGGGCTGCTATATAGGGAGCTGCTATACAGGGGACTGAAGGGCTCAGCTCTGTGTACATGGGGCTGCTATATAGGGAGCTGCTATACAGGGGACTGAAGGGCTCAGCTCTGTGTACATGGGGCTGCTATATAGGGAGCTGCTATACAGGGGACTGAAGGGCTCAGCTCTGTGTACATGGGGCTGCTATATAGGGAGCTGCTATACAGGGGACTGAAGGGCTCAGCTCTGTGTACATGGGGCTGCTATATAAGGAGCTGCTATACAGGGGACTGAAGGGCTCAGCTCTGTGTACATGGGGCTGCTATATAGGGAGCTGCTGTACAGGGGACTGAAGGGCTCAGCTCTGTGTACATGGGGCTGCTATATAGGGAGCTGCTGTACAGGGGACTGAAGGGCTCAGCTCTGTGTACATGGGGCTGCTATATAGGGAGCTGCTGTACAGGGGACTGAAGGGCTCAGCTCTGTGTACATGGGGCTGCTATATAAGGAGCTGCTGTACAGGGGACTGAAGGGCTCAGCTCTGTGTACATGAGGCTGCTATATAAGGAGCTGCTGTACAGGGGACTGAAGGGCTCAGCTCTGTGTACATGGGGCTGCTATATAAGGAGCTGCTGTACAGGGGACTGAAGGGCTCAGCTCTGTGTACATGGGGCTGCTATATAGGGAGCTGCTGTACAGGGGACTGGATGGCTCAGCTCTGTGTACATGGGGCTGCTATATAGGGAGCTGCTGTACAGGGGACTGAAGGGCTCAGCTCTGTGTACATGGGGCTGCTATATAGGGAGCTGCTATACAGGGGACTGAAGGGCTCAGCTCTGTGTACATGGGGCTGCTATATAGGGAGCTGCTGTACAGGGGACTGAAGGGCTCAGCTCTGTGTACATGGGGCTGCTATATAAGGAGCTGCTATACAGGGGACTGAAGGGCTCAGCTCTGTGTACATGGGGCTGCTATATAAGGAGCTGCTGTACAGGGGACTGAAGGGCTCAGCTCTGTGTACATGGGGCTGCTATATAGGGAGCTGCTGTACAGGGGACTGAAGGGCTCAGCTCTGTGTACATGGGGCTGCTATATAAGGAGCTGCTGTACAGGGGACTGAAGGGCTCAGCTCTGTGTACATGGGGCTGCTATATAAGGAGCTGCTGTACAGGGGACTGAAGGGCTCAGCTCTGTGTACATGGGGCTGCTATATAGGGAGCTGCTATATAGGGGACTGCCTGACTGCAGTGTACATGGGGCTGCTATATAGGGAGCTGCTGTACAGGGGACTGGAGGGCTCAGCTCTGTGTACATGGGGCTGCTATATAAGGAGCTGCTGTACAGGGGACTGAAGGGCTCAGCTCTGTGTACATGGGGCTGCTATATAGGGAGCTGCTATACAGGGGACTGAAGGGCTCAGCTCTGTGTACATGGGGCTGCTATATAGGGAGCTGCTATACAGGGGACTGAAGGGCTCAGCTCTGTGTACATGGGGCTGCTATATAGGGAGCTGCTGTACAGGGGACTGAAGGGCTCAGCTCTGTGTACATGGGGCTGCTATATAAGGAGCTGCTATACAGGGGACTGAAGGGCTCAGCTCTGTGTACATGGGGCTGCTATATAGGGAGCTGCTGTACAGGGGACTGAAGGGCTCAGCTCTGTGTACATGGGGCTGCTATATAGGGAGCTGCTGTACAGGGGACTGAAGGGCTCAGCTCTGTGTACATGGGGCTGCTATATAAGGAGCTGCTGTACAGGGGACTGAAGGGCTCAGCTCTGTGTACATGGGGCTGCTATATAGGGAGCTGCTGTACAGGGGACTGAAGGGCTCAGCTCTGTGTACATGGGGCTGCTATATAAGGAGCTGCTGTACAGGGGACTGAAGGGCTCAGCTCTGTGTACATGGGGTTGCTATATAAGGAGCTGCTATACAGGGGACTGAAGGGCTCAGCTCTGTGTACATGGGGCTGCTATATAGGGAGCTGCTGTACAGGGGACTGAAGGGCTCAGCTCTGTGTACATGGGGCTGCTATATAGGGAGCTGCTGTACAGGGGACTGAAGGGCTCAGCTCTGTGTACATGGGGCTGCTATATAAGGAGCTGCTATACAGGGGACTGAAGGGCTCAGCTCTGTGTACATGGGGCTGCTATATAGGGAGCTGCTGTACAGGGGACTGAAGGGCTCAGCTCTGTGTACATGGGGCTGCTATATAAGGAGCTGCTGTACAGGGGACTGAAGGGCTCAGCTCTGTGTACATGGGGCTGCTATATAAGGAGCTGCTATACAGGGGACTGAAGGGCTCAGCTCTGTGTACATGGGGCAGCTATATAGGGAGCTGCTGTACAGGGGACTGAAGGGCTCAGCTCTGTGTACATGGGGCTGCTATATAAGGAGCTGCTATACAGGGGACTGAAGGGCTCAGCTCTGTGTACATGGGGCTGCTATATAAGGAGCTGCTATACAGGGGACTGAAGGGCTCAGCTCTGTGTACATGGGGCTGCTATATAAGGAGCTGCTATACAGGGGACTGAAGGGCTCAGCTCTGTGTACATGGGGCTGCTATATAAGGAGCTGCTGTACAGGGGACTGAAGGGCTCAGCTCTGTGTACATGGGGCTGCTATATAAGGAGCTGCTGTACAGGGGACTGAAGGGCTCAGCTCTGTGTACATGGGGCTGCTATATAGGGAGCTGCTGTACAGGGGACTGAAGGGCTCAGCTCTGTGTACATGGGGCTGCTATATAAGGAGCTGCTATACAGGGGACTGAAGGGCTCAGCTCTGTGTACATGGGGCTGCTATATAAGGAGCTGCTGTACAGGGGACTGAAGGGCTCAGCTCTGTGTACATGGGGCTGCTATATAAGGAGCTGCTGTACAGGGGACTGAAGGGCTCAGCTCTGTGTACATGGGGCTGCTATATAAGGAGCTGCTATACAGGGGACTGAAGGGCTCAGCTCTGTGTACATGGGGCTGCTATATAGGGAGCTGCTGTACAGGGGACTGAAGGGCTCAGCTCTGTGTACATGGGGCTGCTATATAAGGAGCTGCTATACAGGGGACTGAAGGGCTCAGCTCTGTGTACATGGGGCTGCTATATAGGGAGCTGCTATACAGGGGACTGAAGGGCTCAGCTCTGTGTACATGGGGCTGCTATATAGGGAGCTGCTATACAGGGGACTGAAGGGCTCAGCTCTGTGTACATGGGGCTGCTATATAAGGAGCTGCTGTACAGGGGACTGAAGGGCTCAGCTCTGTGTACATGGGGCTGCTATATAGGGAGCTGCTGTACAGGGGACTGAAGGGCTCAGCTCTGTGTACATGGGGCTGCTATATAAGGAGCTGCTATACAGGGGACTGAAGGGCTCAGCTCTGTGTACATGGGGCTGCTATATAGGGAGCTGCTATACAGGGGACTGAAGGGCTCAGCTCTGTGTACATGGGGCTGCTATATAAGGAGCTGCTGTACAGGGGACTGAAGGGCTCAGCTCTGTGTACATGGGGCTGCTATATAAGGAGCTGCTATACAGGGGACTGAAGGGCTCAGCTCTGTGTACATGGGGCTGCTATATAAGGAGCTGCTATACAGGGGACTGAAGGGCTCAGCTCTGTGTACATGGGGCTGCTATATAGGGAGCTGCTATACAGGGGACTGAAGGGCTCAGCTCTGTGTACATGGGGCTGCTATATAAGGAGCTGCTGTACAGGGGACTGAAGGGCTCAGCTCTGTGTACATGGGGCTGCTATATAAGGAGCTGCTGTACAGGGGACTGAAGGGCTCAGCTCTGTGTACATGGGGCTGCTATATAAGGAGCTGCTGTACAGGGGACTGAAGGGCTCAGCTCTGTGTACATGGGGCTGCTATATAAGGAGCTGCTGTACAGGGGACTGAAGGGCTCAGCTCTGTGTACATGGGGCTGCTATATAAGGAGCTGCTGTACAGGGGACTGAAGGGCTCAGCTCTGTGTACATGGGGCTGCTATATAAGGAGCTGCTGTACAGGGGACTGAAGGGCTCAGCTCTGTGTACATGGGGCTGCTATATAAGGAGCTGCTGTACAGGGGACTGAAGGGCTCAGCTCTGTGTACATGGGGCTGCTATATAGGGAGCTGCTGTACAGGGGACTGAAGGGCTCAGCTCTGTGTACATGGGGCTGCTATATAAGGAGCTGCTGTACAGGGGACTGAAGGGCTCAGCTCTGTGTACATGGGGCTGCTATATAAGGAGCTGCTGTACAGGGGACTGAAGGGCTCAGCTCTGTGTACATGGGGCTGCTATATAAGGAGCTGCTGTACAGGGGACTGAAGGGCTCAGCTCTGTGTACATGGGGCTGCTATATAAGGAGCTGCTGTACAGGGGACTGAAGGGCTCAGCTCTGTGTACATGGGGCTGCTATATAGGGAGCTGCTGTACAGGGGACTGAAGGGCTCAGCTCTGTGTACATGGGGCTGCTATATAAGGAGCTGCTGTACAGGGGACTGAAGGGCTCAGCTCTGTGTACATGGGGCTGCTATATAAGGAGCTGCTGTACAGGGGACTGAAGGGCTCAGCTCTGTGTACATGGGGCTGCTATATAAGGAGCTGCTGTACAGGGGACTGAAGGGCTCAGCTCTGTGTACATGGGGCTGCTATATAAGGAGCTGCTGTACAGGGGACTGAAGGGCTCAGCTCTGTGTACATGGGGCTGCTATATAGGGAGCTGCTGTACAGGGGACTGAAGGGCTCAGCTCTGTGTACATGGGGCTGCTATATAGGGAGCTGCTATACAGGGGACTGAAGGGCTCAGCTCTGTGTACATGGGGCTGCTATATAGGGAGCTGCTGTACAGGGGACTGAAGGGCTCAGCTCTGTGTACATGGGGCTGCTATATAGGGAGCTGCTGTACAGGGGACTGAAGGGCTCAGCTCTGTGTACATGGGGCTGCTATATAAGGAGCTGCTATACAGGGGACTGAAGGGCTCAGCTCTGTGTACATGGGGCTGCTATATAAGGAGCTGCTGTACAGGGGACTGAAGGGCTCAGCTCTGTGTACATGGGGCTGCTATATAAGGAGCTGCTGTACAGGGGACTGAAGGGCTCAGCTCTGTGTACATGGGGCTGCTATATAGGGAGCTGCTGTACAGGGGACTGAAGGGCTCAGCTCTGTGTACATGGGGCTGCTATATAAGGAGCTGCTATACAGGGGACTGAAGGGCTCAGCTCTGTGTACATGGGGCTGCTATATAAGGAGCTGCTGTACAGGGGACTGAAGGGCTCAGCTCTGTGTACATGGGGCTGCTATATAAGGAGCTGCTGTACAGGGGACTGAAGGGCTCAGCTCTGTGTACATGGGGCTGCTATATAAGGAGCTGCTATACAGGGGACTGAAGGGCTCAGCTCTGTGTACATGGGGCTGCTATATAGGGAGCTGCTGTACAGGGGACTGAAGGGCTCAGCTCTGTGTACATGGGGCTGCTATATAAGGAGCTGCTATACAGGGGACTGAAGGGCTCAGCTCTGTGTACATGGGGCTGCTATATAGGGAGCTGCTATACAGGGGACTGAAGGGCTCAGCTCTGTGTACATGGGGCTGCTATATAGGGAGCTGCTATACAGGGGACTGAAGGGCTCAGCTCTGTGTACATGGGGCTGCTATATAAGGAGCTGCTGTACAGGGGACTGAAGGGCTCAGCTCTGTGTACATGGGGCTGCTATATAGGGAGCTGCTGTACAGGGGACTGAAGGGCTCAGCTCTGTGTACATGGGGCTGCTATATAAGGAGCTGCTATACAGGGGACTGAAGGGCTCAGCTCTGTGTACATGGGGCTGCTATATAGGGAGCTGCTATACAGGGGACTGAAGGGCTCAGCTCTGTGTACATGGGGCTGCTATATAAGGAGCTGCTGTACAGGGGACTGAAGGGCTCAGCTCTGTGTACATGGGGCTGCTATATAAGGAGCTGCTATACAGGGGACTGAAGGGCTCAGCTCTGTGTACATGGGGCTGCTATATAAGGAGCTGCTATACAGGGGACTGAAGGGCTCAGCTCTGTGTACATGGGGCTGCTATATAGGGAGCTGCTATACAGGGGACTGAAGGGCTCAGCTCTGTGTACATGGGGCTGCTATATAAGGAGCTGCTGTACAGGGGACTGAAGGGCTCAGCTCTGTGTACATGGGGCTGCTATATAAGGAGCTGCTGTACAGGGGACTGAAGGGCTCAGCTCTGTGTACATGGGGCTGCTATATAAGGAGCTGCTATACAGGGGACTGAAGGGCTCAGCTCTGTGTACATGGGGCTGCTATATAGGGAGCTGCTATACAGGGGACTGAAGGGCTCAGCTCTGTGTACATGGGGCTGCTATATAAGGAGCTGCTGTACAGGGGACTGAAGGGCTCAGCTCTGTGTACATGGGGCTGCTATATAAGGAGCTGCTGTACAGGGGACTGAAGGGCTCAGCTCTGTGTACATGGGGCTGCTATATAAGGAGCTGCTGTACAGGGGACTGAAGGGCTCAGCTCTGTGTACATGGGGCTGCTATATAAGGAGCTGCTGTACAGGGGACTGAAGGGCTCAGCTCTGTGTACATGGGGCTGCTATATAAGGAGCTGCTGTACAGGGGACTGAAGGGCTCAGCTCTGTGTACATGGGGCTGCTATATAAGGAGCTGCTGTACAGGGGACTGAAGGGCTCAGCTCTGTGTACATGGGGCTGCTATATAAGGAGCTGCTGTACAGGGGACTGAAGGGCTCAGCTCTGTGTACATGGGGCTGCTATATAAGGAGCTGCTGTACAGGGGACTGAAGGGCTCAGCTCTGTGTACATGGGGCTGCTATATAAGGAGCTGCTGTACAGGGGACTGAAGGGCTCAGCTCTGTGTACATGGGGCTGCTATATAAGGAGCTGCTGTACAGGGGACTGAAGGGCTCAGCTCTGTGTACATGGGGCTGCTATATAAGGAGCTGCTGTACAGGGGACTGAAGGGCTCAGCTCTGTGTACATGGGGCTGCTATATAAGGAGCTGCTGTACAGGGGACTGAAGGGCTCAGCTCTGTGTACATGGGGCTGCTATATAGGGAGCTGCTGTACAGGGGACTGAAGGGCTCAGCTCTGTGTACATGGGGCTGCTATATAAGGAGCTGCTGTACAGGGGACTGAAGGGCTCAGCTCTGTGTACATGGGGCTGCTATATAAGGAGCTGCTGTACAGGGGACTGAAGGGCTCAGCTCTGTGTACATGGGGCTGCTATATAAGGAGCTGCTGTACAGGGGACTGAAGGGCTCAGCTCTGTGTACATGGGGCTGCTATATAAGGAGCTGCTGTACAGGGGACTGAAGGGCTCAGCTCTGTGTACATGGGGCTGCTATATAAGGAGCTGCTGTACAGGGGACTGAAGGGCTCAGCTCTGTGTACATGGGGCTGCTATATAGGGAGCTGCTATACAGGGGACTGAAGGGCTCAGCTCTGTGTACATGGGGCTGCTATATAAGGAGCTGCTGTACAGGGGACTGAAGGGCTCAGCTCTGTGTACATGGGGCTGCTATATAGGGAGCTGCTGTACAGGGGACTGAAGGGCTCAGCTCTGTGTACATGGGGCTGCTATATAAGGAGCTGCTATACAGGGGACTGAAGGGCTCAGCTCTGTGTACATGGGGCTGCTATATAAGGAGCTGCTGTACAGGGGACTGAAGGGCTCAGCTCTGTGTACATGGGGCTGCTATATAAGGAGCTGCTATACAGGGGACTGAAGGGCTCAGCTCTGTGTACATGGGGCTGCTATATAGGGAGCTGCTGTACAGGGGACTGAAGGGCTCAGCTCTGTGTACATGGGGCTGCTAAATAAGGAGCTGCTATACAGGGGACTGAAGGGCTCAGCTCTGTGTACATGGGGCTGCTATATAGGGAGCTGCTATACAGGGGACTGAAGGGCTCAGCTCTGTGTACATGGGGCTGCTATATAGGGAGCTGCTGTACAGGGGACTGGAGGGCTCAGCTCTGTGTACATGGGGCTGCTATATAGGGAGCTGCTATACAGGGGACTGAAGGGCTCAGCTCTGTGTACATGGGGCTGCTATATAAGGAGCTGCTGTACAGGGGACTGAAGGGCTCAGCTCTGTGTACATGGGGCTGCTATATAGGGAGCTGCTGTACAGGGGACTGAAGGGCTCAGCTCTGTGTACATGGGGCTGCTATATAAGGAGCTGCTATACAGGGGACTGAAGGGCTCAGCTCTGTGTACATGGGGCTGCTATATAGGGAGCTGCTATACAGGGGACTGAAGGGCTCAGCTCTGTGTACATGGGGCTGCTATATAAGGAGCTGCTGTACAGGGGACTGAAGGGCTCAGCTCTGTGTACATGGGGCTGCTATATAAGGAGCTGCTGTACAGGGGACTGAAGGGCTCAGCTCTGTGTACATGGGGCTGCTATATAAGGAGCTGCTGTACAGGGGACTGAAGGGCTCAGCTCTGTGTACATGGGGCTGCTATATAAGGAACTGCTGTACAGGGGACTGAAGGGCTCAGCTCTGTGTACATGGGGCTGCTATATAAGGAGCTGCTGTACAGGGGACTGAAGGGCTCAGCTCTGTGTACATGGGGCTGCTATATAAGGAGCTGCTGTACAGGGGACTGAAGGGCTCAGCTCTGTGTACATGGGGCTGCTATATAGGGAGCTGCTGTACAGGGGACTGAAGGGCTCAGCTCTGTGTACATGGGGCTGCTATATAAGGAGCTGCTATACAGGGGACTGAAGGGCTCAGCTCTGTGTACATGGGGCTGCTATATAAGGAGCTGCTGTACAGGGGACTGAAGGGCTCAGCTCTGTGTACATGGGGCTGCTATATAAGGAGCTGCTGTACAGGGGACTGAAGGGCTCAGCTCTGTGTACATGGGGCTGCTATATAGGGAGCTGCTGTACAGGGGACTGAAGGGCTCAGCTCTGTGTACATGGGGCTGCTATATAAGGAGCTGCTATACAGGGGACTGAAGGGCTCAGCTCTGTGTACATGGGGCTGCTATATAAGGAGCTGCTGTACAGGGAACTGAAGGGCTCAGCTCTGTGTACATGGGGCTGCTATATAAGGAGCTGCTGTACAGGGGACTGAAGGGCTCAGCTCTGTGTACATGGGGCTGCTATATAAGGAGCTGCTGTACAGGGGACTGAAGGGCTCAGCTCTGTGTACATGGGGCTGCTATATAAGGAGCTGCTGTACAGGGGACTGAAGGGCTCAGCTCTGTGTACATGGGGCTGCTATATAAGGAGCTGCTGTACAGGGGACTGAAGGGCTCAGCTCTGTGTACATGGGGCTGCTATATAAGGAGCTGCTGTACAGGGGACTGAAGGGCTCAGCTCTGTGTACATGGGGCTGCTATATAAGGAGCTGCTGTACAGGGGACTGAAGGGCTCAGCTCTGTGTACATGGGGCTGCTATATAAGGAGCTGCTGTACAGGGGACTGAAGGGCTCAGCTCTGTGTACATGGGGCTGCTATATAAGGAGCTGCTGTACAGGGGACTGAAGGGCTCAGCTCTGTGTACATGGGGCTGCTATATAGGGAGCTGCTGTACAGGGGACTGAAGGGCTCAGCTCTGTGTACATGGGGCTGCTATATAAGGAGCTGCTATACAGGGGACTGAAGGGCTCAGCTCTGTGTACATGGGGCTGCTATATAGGGAGCTGCTGTATAGGGAGCTGCTATATAGGGGACTGCCTGACTGCAAAGTGCTTTCAGGACTCCGCTCTTTGTACATGGGGCTGCTATATAGGGAGCTGCTGTATAAGGGACTGCTATATAGGGGACTACCTGACTGCGGCCGCAGGACTCGGCTCTGTGTACATGAGGCTGCTATATAGGGGATTGGTTTAGAGGATACTGCCTGACTGCAGGGCTCATCTCTGTGTACATGGGGCTGCTATATAGGGAGCTGCTGTATTGGGGGATTGGCACATAGGGGACTGCCTGACTGCAGAGCTGCTGCAGGACTCGGTTCTGTGTATATGGGGCTGCTACATAGGGAGTTGCTATATAGGGGTCTTCCTGACTGCAGGGCAGCCGCTGCTATATATGGGATTGGTATATAGGGGACTACCTGACTGCGGCCGCAGGACTCGGCTCTGTGTACATGAGGCTGCTATATAGGGGATTGGTATAGAGGATACTGCCTGACTGCAGGGCTCATCTCTGTGTACATGGGGCTGCTATATAGGGAGCTGCTGTATGGGGGATTGGCACATAGGGGACTGCCTGACTGCAGAGCTGCTGCAGGACTCGGTTCTGTGTATATGGGGCTGCTACATAGGGAGTTGCTATATAGGGGTCTTCCTGACTGCAGGGCAGCCGCTGCTATATAGGGGATTGGTATATAGGGGACTGCCTGACTGCAGGGCTCGGCTCTGTGTACATGGGGCTGCCGCATGATGTTTGGCAGCATTGATCATTTTCCAGCTGTGCTATGATCAGACTTGCACCATATCGGACCCCTGGGCGCTCGCTGGTGATTGTGCGGCAGAGTTCTGTAGGTGTTGTGCTGCCATGACGGAGGCAATCTCTGCAGCATATCCACCATGTGTGAACAAGCCTCGGCCTCCCGCCATCATTGCGGTGCGGTTTCTGGCTGCCCCATACACGGCGGAGGCATAGGAACTGCGACCGTGAAGACATATCCTTATGGTTTCCTAGGTAAAAAGTTCAGATGCAAAGTTTCCCCCCCCCCCCCACTGCAGCCGCAGAGCTACATAATAACAGTAGGGGGCGCTCTTCATACCATACACAGCTGCCACTTGACCAAACAATTATTCTACATGGGAGAGCGCCCCCTAGTGTCACAGAAGGGCGATGAGTCTCAGCTCCAGTCCTCAAAGTCCCCAACAGATGATGTTTTCAGGCTTTTCTTAATATTACACAAGTTATAGAGTTACCAAGGCTTCAGGAATGGCCTCACGTCGTGGAGAGAACTTGTGGGGCCTGGAGCCATGTCCGAGGCCTTGGTAATCCCATCACCTGAGCAATATGACGATTACTGAGGACAGGAGCGTCTGAGAGGGGCTCCTGGTGACCTCCTGGGACCAGCTGTTGGATTTTAGGACACTTGTGATTATTTCTGAGTTGCTTCAGCGTTGACTTCAGGTCGTTCCATGATCCGTGTTTCTCCAGAATGGTCTGCAGATGTCTCCAAGCCTTGTTCTGGCTGACCGTCCTCTTGTTCTAAGCATGGGCCTGTTATAAGGGCAAGTTGTTTGCCTGGCAGCCATTGACATGCTTGTGCTGACTGGCAATCAGGAGAGCTCTGACTTTCACCCTTTAATCCCTGACAGGGATGGGGACCTACACTGGGGTCCTGGGCTGAGTCCTTACAGCAACTGCTGGCTGGTGGTGCAGGCTGGCAGTGAGAATGGTCTGCTAGCTGGTCAGAACCAGGAGGTACGTGTAGGCACAAAACTGTACAGCATAAGAGTCCGTAAGTGTCACGATCGTGGTTTGTGGAACCACTGTGCCACGGACCGTGGAGAAGCTGCAGGGGCGTGACTAAGCGAACACCTGACCACTAGCGCCTCTGATGGTGAGGTTAGACTTGGCTCCCGACGAAAGCCAGGTGCCTCTCCAGGACAGACCAACGGATGCGCAGCAGCTGGACCCAGAAGGACAGGCTGGATGGAGCAGCAGGCAGAGATTGTATCAGAGTGCAGCAGGCAGGATTTGCATCTGAGTGCAGCAAGCAGGATTTGCATCTGAGTGCAGCAAGCAGGATTTGCACTAGACATATTGCAAACAGGACTTGTACTGGTATGCGACCTTACACAACTTAGATTGAAATAGGATGGTTGCTCAGGCATTTCCCCAGTGGGGAGGAAGCAATATATACCTAATGTCTCACAGCTATTGGCTGGGGAGGAAATACTGTAGCAATTGCACGTACTGACCCTTTAAGAAGGCGGGAGTGCAGGTGAGCGTGCCCTAAGGGCTCATACTCAAATGCGAGAAACTCGGACGTGTCTCGCAAGTCAATACCCTGCACTGCCGCCGGCACTCGGATCGGAGCGTTCAGCTGCATGTATTTCCATTTCGCTGAATGCTCCGCTCCCGAGAGCCGGAGGCAGTGCCGGGTATTGACGTGCGAGACTCGTCCGAGTTTCTCACATGTGAGACTGAGCCCTGAGAACATGGCCAGAGGACCGGCTGGAAGCTTTGCTGGAAGCATGGGGAAGGGAAGAACTGACCGCAGTACGGGTGAGTGGAGAGACACTCTGGAGACCCTGCCTGTCAGAGCAGGACTCCAGAGTGGTGCTAAGAGTAAATGAGCCGAGGTCAAATCAGGACTATTCCCTGGGAACAAAAGAACAAAGCACTCAGGAGTTTACTAAAGATAGTCAATTTATAACTGGCAGAGGACAGCAGGGTTTCAGGAGCTTAAACGGGACCTGTATGCTGCCTGATCGAGACCCCCAGCCGCGTCCCCCATTACATGTCTCTTTCTGTACATGCACACTGGGAGACATGTCAATTACTGGGAGGAGCGATTGGGGATCCACGTGTCTGACTAATCTCCTGTGCAGGTTGGTCATTGGGCACCATGTAGCAGCTGTCATGTTCCCTTTAAATACATTGAAACTCCTCCCAGTTGACACAGAAGGGAGCAAACACTGACAGTCGATAGCTCCAGAGCTATCTGTTTGGACAGACCTACTAGTCCCTGTGTCATCCACAAAAAGAATGTGGCACTGGCAAAAAAATAGAGACCGGACGGACAGGCACCGCTGCAGATATCACAGGGACCACTTCTCTGAGGATCTATGTCTTCCAGCGTCTCCCGAATGGTCATTGTCATGTCCTTACTAAATGAATCGGGATTCATGTAGCTTGACAAGCAGCTAAACTGCTATACCGGGGTCCAATAAGGGAGACTGTAGTTGAATCTGTGCCTTATTGAACGTAGGGTATATTGATGTGGTGAAACTACAAACAGAACCATATGAATACAATCAGTACTGGGTTCATAGGAATACATATATACATATCTGTACTACTAGCTGACCAAGGGAGCTAACTAAGCTGGCTAATATGAGATAGGGATTATATACATGGGCATGTTACATACCAGCGATGCTGACGCAAGGGGAGTAGAGAAATGTGATGTTCACAAAAAGCAGGCTTGAGAGGCAATGGAAGAACTGGAGGGAAAAATGGGGGCCGGACTTAACCATGATGCTTTGCAACTTACCAGGGTGCTTTGCAAACCTTCCCAAAATGCATTGTGAAGAGAGGGAAAAGAATTCAGGAAGTATAATGCATAATAACATGCAGTTACAACTTTGGCCAGTAGATGGAGCCAAAAACAATGAAAACATTAAATCTATGGCTGAACTGAATACTATGGATATTCATAGCAAGTCATTGTATATATTATCAAAATAGACAGTTAAAGGTTGTGAATTATGTCGGAGACAGAACACTCCCCGTATGACATCAAACGGATGTCACCATTCTTATTCTCTGAAGACAACAATAAGACCAGCTCAGTTACTGGTCTGGAGAATGTCTTAAGTTCATCCCCTTTGGTCATCCTAGGTTCGACTTTGCGGACGTTGCCATCTTTACTCGGGAATGTTGCAGTCACTAGTCCAAGTGGCCACTGGTTCCAATGGGCCTGACAGTCTTTCAGAAGGACAAGGTCACCAATCCTCAGATTAGACCTGGTAGATTGCCATTTCGTCCGTGGCTGCAGGGTAGACAAATATTGTTTGCGCCACCTGTCCCAGAATGTATTGGCAAGACTTTGTACCTGTCTCCTTTGGCACTTGTAGAGGTCCTTAGCGTTGAATCCTCCTGGAGGGGCACTGGATAGTCCTGTTTTCTGGGTTAGGAGAGTAGCTGGAGTCAATAACAAAGGCTCCTCAGGGTCATTAGGAACTGGAACCAAGGGCCTTGCGTTGATTATAGCTGCAGCTTCTGCCATGAAGGTGGTTAGGCTTTCGGGGGTAAGTCTCGCTGCTCCTTCCTGAAGAAGAGTAGAGTCAAGAATTCTCCATACTAGACCAATCATTCATTCCCAAGATCCACCCATGTGTGAGGAGTGAGGTGGGTTGAATGACCATGTGCAACTTTGGTCACTGAGGTACTTCTCGTGAGTCTTATGGTCTAGATTTGAAGGTATGCCTAATTCCTTTGCTGCACCAATGAAGTTGGTACCTCTGTCTGAACGTATATGTTTGATAGGACCACGGATGGCAATGAAACGTCTCAAAGCATTGATGAAGCTTGAAGTGTCAAGTGACTCAATGAGCTCTATGTAGACGGCTCTGATTGACAAACATGTAAACATGATGGCCCAAAGTTTACTATTAGCTTGTCTGCCTCACGTGTGATGAGTAACAACTGACCAAGGTCCAAACACATCGAGACCAACGTTGGTGAAAGGAAGGTCTGGGCTGAGTCTATCTGCTGGTAGGCCAGCCATCTTTTGGGTTTGAGTGGAACCACGAAGCATACGGCAGGTAATGCATTTGTAGATGACACTACTGATGAGTTTCTTTGCACCGACAATCCACAGGCCAGCAGTTCTGATGGCTCCTTCTGTGAATAGTCTTCCTTAGTGTTTGACCAGATTGTGGTAGTGTTGTACGATTAAGTAAGCAACATGACATTTTCCAGGAATGATAAGAGGGAATTTCTCCTCAAACTCCATTTTAGCTTCTTTGAGCCGACCTCCTACTCTCAGCCGGCCGTTGTTGTCGATGAATGGGTTGAGTTTTCTCAGCACGCTGCTCGCTGGTATTGGAGCTTTGTTAATGAGACATTGGATTTCCACAGAGTAGGTTTCTCTCTGAACTGTGGAGATGATGTGGTTTCTGGAAGATTTTAAGTCGGAGGCAACATACGTGTTTTTACAGAGATGCCAACCTTTACATTTTTCTGTGTCACAAGCTCTGGCGATCTTGAATGAGCGAGCTTTATGAGTCAGGCAGGTGATGGCTCGAGTAAGTGACTTCCAACTTGAAAATTTGTCATATCTGTGGGATCCGAGCTGGATAGTAGAAGTCATTGTATGAAGTGTAGACACCTGAGGGCGGATTTCAGCATCCTCTTCTACTAGTTCAAAGGTGTCTGGACAATGTTCCTCAGTGTACAATAGTTTTGGTCCTGAGAGCCACATTGTGCTTCTGAGTCGACTTGCGTCAACTGCTCTAGTTGCATGATCTGCAGGATTATGGTCTGTGGGAATGTAATGCCACTGTTTTGGATGAACTGATCTCCTAATTCGTAGCACTCTGTTGTTGACATAAATGTAGAATCGCCTGGTTTAATTGTAGATGTGTCCCAGGACTACCTTGCCTGTCTGAGTAGAACTTGGCCTGTGTCAGGTCGATGTCTATCTCGGATGTGATGAACTCTGCTAACTCGACGGCTAAGACTGCAGCACAAAACTCTAACCTTGGTATGGTGTGCTCTGATTGTGGAGCAAGTTTGGCTTTTCCCATAATGAATCCAATGTGGCTCTGACATTTGGAGTCCACGGTTTTGAGATAGGCCACAGCAGCAATTGCTTTGACAGAAGCATCTGCAAATACAGAGGCTATTTTGTAAAGCCTGAGGTTGGAGCAAGCAAGCATCTCTTGGGCTCTCCTGAGAAGACTGATGGAAGTCTCATTTGAAGGCATGGCTTTCAGACAGTCATCAACATAAAAGTCTTTTTCTATGAATTGTCTGACATCTGATCCGTATTCTGTTTCTCCTTCTTGAGCTGACCTTCTGAGTCCATAGATGGCGACTGCAGGAGAAGGACTATTGCCAAAGATGTGCACTCTCATGCGGTACTCTGTGACCTCTTTAATAGGATCATTGTCTCTGTACCAGAAGAATCTTAGGAAGTTCCTGTCTCTCTCACAAGGAAACAGTGGAACATTTGCTGGATGTCAGCGATGAAGCAATGGTATCCTTACGGAAGCGCATAAGTACTCCCAGCAGTTTATTATTGAGGTCTGGTCCTGTCAGTAGAAAATCATTCAGGGAGACATCATCAAACTTAGCACTGGAGTCAAACACCACTCTAATCTGGCCCGGTTTCTTAGGGTGGTATGCTCCAAACATGGGTAGGAACCATTAATCCCCAGAGTCTTTGAGAGTGGGAGCTAGTTCTGCATGGCAGTTCTCAAAAATCTTTGACATGAAGGAGAAGAAGAAGTGATCTTTCATCTCTGGTTTCTTCTGCAGATTATGTTTGAGAGAGGAGAAACGTTTTAAAGCTTGATTTCTGTTGTTCGTTAGACGTGGTCTGTGGGTTCTGAAGGGAAGAGGTGCGACCCAGCTGTTGGTCTCATCTTGTCCATTACCTCTAAGAACAACTTGTCCTCTACCGACATTGCTACTTGGTTGTCTTGTTTAGTTCTCTGGAAGACTGTGCACCCCAACTGATCCTCATAGCTTCCTGACACCACACTGCTGTCATGAGTAAAATCTATTGAATGATTGGGTAGTTGGATGTTCCTTGACATGGAACTTGTTGTTACAAGGTTGAAACAGAGATGGGCGTCCTTTCTCCAATGTATTTGTTAACATACTTGTCACAAAAGATGGGGCGTGCATGTGTCCCAAGCATACGTTTCCTATTATGACCCATCCTAGGTCTAGCTTTTGGGCATAGGGAGCATTGTGGAGTCCATTGATATGACTTCTCACTTTATGAACTGTGGTACAGCAAAGGGTGTTTTACTGGATCGGAGATACATTTCTCCCAGCAAGTTAATGTTTGGCTGGGATTTGTCCCTAAAGACAAGGACCTGCGATTGTGGTGCCCCTGAGGGTTCAGTCGCCACAGAGGTACTGCACCTCCTCCTAAGGTGTGGTGCCCCACCATTCAGGTAAGGTGGAGACTCCTGCCCATGCTCCAACACCTGCATCCCACACAACATAGTAGTGTAGCAAAGCACCCTTTGGTGGCTCCCTGCTTGGAACACGAAGCGTGCTGGGAGGCGGGTGGAGTTTAGTCTGCACCAAAAGAGCGGGAAGAGTTTAGGATTGAGGCAGTCTGACAGAGTCAGTGGAGGAGTGAAGATCCCCTGAGTGGGATGGATGAAGGAAGTGCTGCAGCCGACCTCAGTGACTTGGGTCCGCTGGCACAGGAAAGAGACATTGATGGGAAGCCTGACTCTCTCCATAAGAAGGAAAGGTTAGTACGGAACGTAAGGAGAGGAGGACTAAGGATCAAGGTTAGAGCAGAACCCTTCCCAAGTTCACAGCGCAAGGCCAGGGTCTGGTCCCCGAAGTTGTATGTATACTAATGGTCCTGCAGCAGACACCGGAGGAATAGAGGTTGTCACCACTTTATTCCCACACAAGACTTGGGGGCACAACAGCAACGAGAGTGAGCCGGGACTTGGTAGCAAGGAGTCCCCGAAGCAGGCTACAGCTGTCTGCCGTACAAGTAGAGTTCATAGGAACATCTGACAGGAGGAACTCCAGTGTAACTCAGTACTGAGAGTACTTCACTATGAGCGCTAAGGAGGGAGACGTTCAGAAAAGGCACAAATGTTGGCGGAGTGTTGGAACGGAGTACTTCATTTTGCCTGGTGGTTGGCTGGGCCCCTGACCCGGAGGACATGGCACGGATGCGGGCACCTGTATGCTCAACAGACTGTGAGTAAAGCTTTGGAACTACATGCCCTGGTGTCTCCACTTATTCCTGCGCCAACGCACTCAGCACTGCTACATTGCTGTGCCTGACACCGCACCATCTACGTCTCCACCCTATCTCTTCACCTACACTGCCCTGGGACTACAGCCCTACCTGTGGAGGGCCACACCATCATTGCTGCACCACACCATCTGTCCCAGAGGATCTCTCTGCAGCGTCGGCTTAACATCTTCATTGCCGAACACCACAGGTGGCGTCACGAACCATTCACTCATAAACTTTTTTTTAAACCAAAGATTTTTATTATTTCAAATGTCGTTATAATTACATTCAAGCACAGCTTTCAAATCATTTCCATTGCATATAGAAAATTACACGACATTCAATTTCCTCCCCGTCAAGAAGATGAACTAACCCAACCACCTCCCTCCACCCCCCCCCCCTTCCCAGCTGCAATACAGACTTTCTCAATATGATTGTCTCCACTGTAACCACATGGCCCAGAGTTTTTCAAAGTGAACTTCCGTATGTCGCCTTCTATAAATTCTCTCCTCCAATCTGATTACGTTATTCACACGAGTAACAAACTCCCCAACCGTTGGGGGTTCAGCATCGATCCATTTTTGTGCGATCAGCTTACGGGCAATATATAAGAGTTTTGCTATGATGGACTTATAGGCATTCCCCACCGACACCTCCTCCACATACCCCAACACACACGTTACCGGGTCCCTTCCTATAACACATCGGTATATCTTCTCAACAAGCCCTATAACCTCCTCCCAGTATGATGATAGTCGTGGACAAGACCAAAGCATATGAAGCATTCCTGCAGGTTCATATCCACATCTTGGACATTCCGCGTTATCCCTCAAGCCCATTTTTCTCATAAGTTCTGGAGTCTTATATGTTCTATGTACAATATATAACTGCGATATTCTACCTGGCTCACTCAAAGAGAGTTTAGGTATATACTCTAAAATAGACTCCCATGTGTCATCTACTATTTCCCCCACTTCTCTCTCCCATTTAGATTTTACTGTTAAGGGAGACCCAGCCAAGTAAGAGTATAATAAGTCTCTATAGATGGTAGAAATAACACCTCTCGTACCCCCGGACGCACACACAAAATCCAATACCAGATCCCTCTGCACCGTCATATTCATTATCTGTTTCTGCGCTTGAAATGCATGCCTGAGACCAAAATATCGAAATTCCCCACTACATGGGAGTCCAAACTCTTCTTTTAAAACAGTAAAAGACTTGATCTCAGACCCTTCCAATAGTTGCCACACATATTGCAAACCTCTCCTCTCCCAATCAATAAAGTCCCGCAGTTTGTATAGTTCTATAGTTCACATTATCCCAGATAGGTGTGTATGTCGTCAATTCCTCAACTCTTCTAAGAATTTTGATATGCTGCCATATTTTGTGCATTAGTCCAAATGTGGGCATGTCCTTCCCTAATCTCCCGAAATTTCCTGCTTCTAGACTCTGTACCAATGTTCTCTTGTTGGTCATTTGGGCCAAAACTCTCAAGTTCCCCTCTTCTCTCCAGCCCCTAAAGTGCTGCCCCTGTGTTACTACAAAGTATATCCATGGATTTGGCGCCGCCAACCCACCCTCTTCCTTCCCCCTTTGCAGTATTTCCAATTTAATTTTTGCTTGTTTTTTCCCCCAAATCAATTACCTAAAAATGGTGTTAATTTTGTAAAATTTTTTCTTTGGGATCCAAACCGGGGCATTATGAAGGATGTACATCAACTGAGGCATCATAATCATTTTAATTAAATTTGTCCTCCCCACTATTGATAGAACTAGCTTACACCATGCTGTCATCTTAACTTTAAATTTAACTAGTAATGGGTCCAAGTTTAGTTCGAGAAATCTAGACACAGGCATAGATACCCATATTCCGAGGTATTTAAATTCCTTAACTACTTTCAAGTGTCCAGCTATCCCCCCCACATCTCGAACTCCCAGCTCTCTATCAACCCCCTATGATACATGACTTGTCCCAATTAATTCTCAATCCGGAAAAGTGTCCAAATTTCCCTATAAGGCCCATGACCTCAGTCAGTGCTTTTCCGTCGTCTTTTAAGAACAGGAGTATATCGTCCGCGTATAGGGCGATCTTTTCCTCCCATTCCCCATATCTAAAGCCTTGTATTTCCTTGGAATTACGAATTTTAACCGCCAACGGTTCCATCGCTACAGCAAACAATAACGGCGACAATGGACATCCCTGGCGAGTTCCTCTGAACAACCCAAATGCCTCCGAAGTCTCCCCATTAATCCTAATATATCCTTTGGGGTCTATTTACAGTAACTTAACCCAGGAGAGAAATCTATGCCCAAATCCCATGCATTTCAGTACTGCCCATAAATACTTCCACTCTACCCTATCAAATGCCTTTCGTGCATCCAATGAGACCACCACCCTTTCCCCCCTGTTATCTGCTGGGATTTGAATATTTAAAAAAAGTCTTCGCAGGTTAATGGCGGTGGATCTATTTTGTAAGAACCCTGATTGGTCTGGATGTATCAATTTGGGGACAACTCTAGACATTCTTATCGCCAACATTTTGGCTAGTATTTTAACATCTGATGTCAATAATGAGATTGGTCTATAGGATTCTACGGATGAGGCATCCTTCCCTTCCTTAGGAATCACCACGATTACAGCCTCCCTCATAGATCTTGGTAATACCCCTTTCTCCACTGCTACCTCGAGTACATGCTTAAGTTTGGGTGCTACAATTCCTATTAACTCTTTGTACACTTCTCCTGGGATCCCGTCAGATCCGGGTGATCTGTCATTTGTTAATGATAGGATAGCCTTCTCTACCTCTTCCACAGTAAATAATTCTTCCAAGTTTTGTTTATCAATATCATCTAACTTAGGTAATTCTATCTCTTGTAAATATCTATCCATCTCCAGATCCGAGGCCCTCAATTCCGAAGTATACAGTTCTACATAGTATTACTTAAAACAGTCCAATATCCCGGTAGTATCCTTATGGACTGCCCCATCTCTAGTGACAATTTTGTATATTTGTGAAGGTTGTTTCTGCGCTGTAGTAATCACTGATAATAAGTGTCCCACCTTTTCCCCCTCTTCATAGAACAATGCTTTTTGGAATGCCCTTTTCTTATCTATCCCCTGTAGGTATAACTTATTTACTTCCTCTTGTGCTTCTTTTAATGCATTTTGGGTGTCGGTATTAGGTCTAACTATCATTTCCTCCTCTGCTCTGCTGAGCCTATCTGCTGCCTCCTGATTTACTTGCCTCGTTCGTGTCTTCTGCCTCGAAATATCTCGTATGAATAATCCCCGCAAGTAAGCTTTCATGGTATCCCATACTATAAGTGGGTCCGCAGTACCTTCGTTTAACTGAAAAAACTCAACAATATCATTTTTAATAGTTCCCATGTTTAAACATTTGCGCCATTCCGGGTGGATTGTCCCCCCTGCTCTCTTCCCTTTCCCCATTCCCACTCTCAGACTAACCACAACTGACTCATAAACTTTAATCAGCATTCGCACACTCAACATTTCCCCCTTTTACAATGGACGCCCAGGGCCACGGACCGGGTCACAGCTACCGTGACAACTCCCATTGAAATCCACCGGGCCCGGCTCCGAGTACCCCGCCGACCTGGCGAGACCCTGGGTGAGGGCGCTCCATTTCTGGCGTCACGAACAGGATGACGAAGCCCGTTGCCACCGGGTTCTGTGTGCTGAAGATTTATTGGACTTGTGATTGCTGAAAATGTGCAAAATAACCAAATTGATGGACTGTAAAATGGACTCTCAAAATGGCCGCCGGCGCAGTGAAGGGCGTGACAACATGGGTGGTCCTAAGAAAAGACCGCGAACTGTCCCGGGCCTCCCCTGCCTGAACTTCTATGCAACTGCAACATGTCCCACCCCGCAGAGGGGTTCGTATACTGGCCTGGTATGGAGGAGTAGGAAGAAGACGCCACCCCCAGAAGGAGGAGCAAGAGCCGGTGGCGGGAAAGGAGCCCGGGAAGAAGGAGGAAGAAAGCCAGAACGCCATATTGGGAGAAGGAAGGAGGCCCGAAGAGCGCGAGGAGATTGAGCTGAACTTCCCTGGCGCAATGGCTGAAGGCTCCGACCCTGCTTTCATGATGGACCGCCAGCAGCTGGAGGATGAGATTGCCCAGATGACAAACCGCCTGCGGCTGAGACAGGAGGCTCTCTGGACTCTGAACTGGCAGCGTGCCCAGGAGGGGCCTAAACCATCAGTACCTCCATCACCAGTACCTACTCCCGCGGTACCTGCACCACCGGTACCCACCGAAGATGTCCTGGTCCTCCCTCCGGCAGCACCTGCGGAAACTGAGGCTGCTGCGATGCCATCGGCAGCGCCTGTCACCATCTCCTTGCTGCAACCGCCGCTGAGTGCCGCCTGCCCGGAGGAGGTACCGGAGGGCCCGGGAGCTGAGCAGGAGGAAGCTGGACTCCTGCCTGGACCTAGCGTGGCTGCGCAGGTCCCACCGGAGGCCCTTGCGGACCCGGAGACGCCATCCGCTCCACCACCGTCTCCCGCCTCTGACCAGGCAGCTCAAGTTACCACCGCTGCCACCTGCTGCCGCCCGATGCCTGCACCGGAGCCAAGACACCACCGGGAAGCTCCAGGTATGACCGCCGCCCCTGTAGGTCGGAAGGCCTCAGGGTGCCCAGCTGCTGCAGCGTCCGGGCAGGTCGTGCTGGACCTGGTCTGGGACCGGGACTCGAGTCCCTGGGGGGAAACACCTGAACCCCTAGCGGTAGTGCCCCTGTCCACTGTGGGTAGAGGCCGTTCCCGGGAGGAGGAGACGGAGGCCAGATGCCAACAGACCATCCGCCAGCTGGCAGCCGAGCAGAGGGAACGGGAACAGCAGAGACTGGCAGTGCTGGGCCCTGACATGGACCGGAAAGAAAGGGTCCGTGCCGGTCACTATGGTCCCCGGGACTCAGCAGGATGGGGTCAGGTCCTTAATGTTAACCAAGAACGGGGGTTTGGCTTCATCTCGGACCCACAGAGGATCTCTGACCTCTTCTTCAGCCGGAGGGATGTAGAGTCCCACCTCTGGAGGGGACACCCTGCTCGTGACTTGCACCCGGGAGAATATGTCACCTTTACCCGGCATGAGGGGCTACGTGGCTGGTATGCCCTGAATGTGTGCCGCATACTGGAGGACTTCATCGCGGCCTACAAGAGGGAAAATGCTTATGTTCCCCCAGCAGGAATACCTCCTACAGTGGTAATTGTACCCGCCAAAGCCAAGCAAGTCACCTCTATTCCAGTACAACATCCACAGGTACATGTCACCACCCCTGCTGTACCACAGGAAGCAGTCAAACCAGTGACCACCTCCTCCTATGTGCCACCATCAACAGGAAGAGGAAAATCAGACGTTCTCCCCTGGAAGCAGAAAAAGAAACCAGCTTCCACCACCCCAGGAGAAGACCACTACTAAAGAACAATTACAAAATAACTAACTGTTACCCAGGAGGGTATAAGCACCATTGTGCCTTCTCGTTTATTATGTTTTTCTTTTTGATTCAAGTTTTTGCCTAGTTTTTGGCAGTATTTTTCATTGAACTGCAGAGATCATGGACAATGAATAATCCACAAACGGTGTTGTAAATAGTTGCACCTCTTAAGGTGCCCTCTCGTGGTTTTACATAGATCTTTTATGAATAAGAACTACCTCATCATGGAACATAGCTCCAATCCAAGGACACTGCAAGAAATCCCGGCTGGGAGCGGTGTCCAGCACATGCAAGAATTATTGATGTCTTGATGTGAAGTATTGTGTGAAGTGTCTTATAAAAATGTTGACGAATTTTATAGAAAGCTTACTTGATAGTATATTTAGGTATTTGATTAGGAATGGATATTTTACAGAATTTGATAATGTTGAATAAAGATTTGAATGCAGGTGACGAACCAGGTATCAGCGGTTGTCACCCATGTCTAACAGAGGCAGTAAAAGAAAATGTGAAAGATAAAGAGAAGAAAAATGTGTTGATGATAGTACTTGAACTGGTAGTGAGTTTACTTCCATAGCACTTTAAAATTAGGTAATTATAGATAGTCTGTTAAGTTGTTTTACAACCTTCAAGTATGAGTGCCTCCCAAATTGGGAAGTATAGTTAAGAACTGTTTATCAAGCATTTCAAAAATTTTTGTATGTTCCTTATTTGTTTCACCTTTGTTTCACTTGCAGCCCGCGGACGTGCTGTGTTTAACGGGTGGGTATGTGGCGCCCCTGAGGGTTCAGTCACCACAGAGGTACTGCACCTCCTCCTGAGGTGTGGTGCCCCACCATTCAGGTAAGGTGGAGACTCCTGCCCACGCTCCAACACCTGCATCCCACACAACATAGTAGTGTAGCAAAGCACCCTTTGGCGGCTCCCTGCTTGGAACATGAAGCGTGCTGGGAGGCGGGTGGAGTTTAGTCTGCACCAAAAGAGCGGGAAGAGTTTAGGATTGAGGCAGTCTGACAGAGTCAGTGGAGGAGTGAAAATCCCCTGAGTGGGATGGATGAAGAAAGAGACATTGATGGGAAGCCTGACTCTCTCCATAAGAAGGAAAGATTAGTACGGAACGTAAGGAGAGGAGGACTAAGGATCAAGGTTAGAGCAGAACCCTTCCCAAGTTCACAGCGCAAGGCCGGGGTCCGGTCCCCAAGGTTGTATGGATACTAATGGTCCTGCAGCAGACACCGGAGGAATAGAGGTTGTCACCACTTTATTCCCACACAAGACTTGGGGGCACAAAAGCAACGAGAGTGAGCCGGGACTTGGTAGCAAGGAGTCCCCGAAGCAGGCTACAGCTGTCTGCCGTACAAGTAGAGTTCATAGGAACATCTGACACGAGGAACTCCAGTGTAACTCAGTACTGAGAGTACTTCACTATAGGCGCAAAAGGGAGACGTTCAGAAAAGGCACATATGTTGGCGGAGTGTTGGAACGGTAGACTTCATCTTGCCTGGAAGTTGGCTGGGCTCCTGACCCGGAGGACACGGCACGGATTCCGGCACCTGTATGCTCAACAGACTGTGAGTAAAGCTTTGGAACTACATGCCCTGGTGTCCTCCACTTATTTCTGCGCCAACACACTCAGCACTGCTACATCGCTGTGCCTGACACCGCACCATCTACGTCTCCTCCCTATCTCTTCACCTACTCTGCCCTGGGACTACAGCCCTACCTGTGGACGGCTATAACATCATTGCTGCACTACACCATCTGTCCCAGAGGATCTGTCTGCAGCGTCGGCTTAACATCTTCATTGCCGAACACCACAGGTGGCATCACGAGTCATTCACTCATAGACTTTAATCAGCATTTGCACACTCAACATTTCCCCCTGTTACAATGGACGCCCAGGGCCACGGACCAGATCACAGCTACCGTGACAACTCCCATTGAAATCCACCGGGCCCGGTTCCGAGTACCCCGCTGCCCTGGGAGGGCGATCCACGATGATGTCAGGGTCACGTGATCAGCCCGTGTGATGTCTACCTCACCTGTGGGAGGGGTTATGGGCTATATAATGGAGGTTGGTGTTTGGCACATGGTGAGTGTGTGTGGAAGATACAGGAACTTGGCTGGAGTTAGCCTGATTTTGCAGGATCACCCGTGCTGCAGAGCTATAGCAGCAAGACTCCAAACAACCCCGGGAATGGCACCTGGCGGATGCCGCTGACCTGGCAGTCGCTTAGTTAAGCCCGTCTCATGCAAGGGTGAGTCTGGGACCAGTGGTTCTCCAAGCTGGAGTATATTTATGTTTTCCGTTACTTTCTGTTAACCTGCTGTTTACCAAAGTGACATTAAACCACTGAAGTTGGACTTTAAGCCTGTGTGTTGCCTCGTTGCTGCGGCCCTGCCATCGCCTACCAGTGCAAATCCCTACAGAACCTGTAGGATATCTCTTCTCAACAGCAGTATTATCTGTGCCTGAGGGTCGATTTCCGGTATGAGGCCGGGGTCACACTGGCGAGGAATACAGACGAGTGAGAGGCGCTAGCACCACGCATTACACACGGACCAATGATTCCCTATGGGTTTGCTCCCATCAGCCGTATATTTCTCATCCTTATCCTACGCTCCGTGCCAATCGCAGCATGCTGAGACTGTCAGCGTATTACGCCCGTAGTACGCCAATGCAAGTCTATGGGTGCGCAAAAAATACGGATTACACACGGAACACACGTGTGACTTGCGAGAAATACGCAGGACTTCTCCTGGTGACAGGATATGGGCCAATCCATCATCAGGAAGCCTAGACATGCAAATGGGCTCAAAAAGACATCCCGGCAGTACGCCTCCACGGAGTACAGCAGCGTCATGGCGCCATGTTTCCTCAATGTGGAGATGCTGATTGTATTAGTGCAGGAGCGACCAGAACTTTGGGACGAAAGGGATCCCAATTATGCGAACCGGGCAAGAAAGGAGGCGTCATGGAGGCGCATATGTCGCCAGATGTTCCATGACTTTGGTGATCGGCCACGTGAGGAGCAGCAGAAACTGAGTAAGTACAAGCCAAAAATGATTAAAATTACCTCACATCAAAAAATGATTACAGATTCTGCCCCCCCCCCTTCCTGTCCTTCTCCTTTTTGCCTCATGAGGCGGGTAGATTTTGATGTGACCCGTGGTTTGACACTGCCATAATTTGGCCCAGGCCACAAGCTCCTCATCCTCTTGGCCAACCAAGTTATTAAGTGTAGTTACTTGATACATGAACTATTGTGACCCTGTGTATCTGGCCTGGATGTGCCAATTAGATATGCCACCCTGGGTAGAAAGCACACCCCAGAAGGCCCCATGCCTAGACTACTGGTAGCAAATGTGACCGATCACATATGTGAAACTGAGAATATTTCCTGTCACATTGCAGTGGAAGATGTGATGAGATGCTGGGGAAGCATCCGGGACCAATACCGCCGGGAACGTCAGCAGCGGTCCAGGAGTGGGGATGCGGGCTACTTGAAACGCAAATATGTGTATTATGACCGCCTCTCCTTCCTCTCCCCAATTCTGGCTCTGAGACCATAAGTAGATACCTCACACCACATTGCACCATACTTTACAGGGCCAAAAATATTGATGTATTTTTGCCTCTGTTCTATTTCATAACAGAACTCAGTCCAACCTTACGGATCGAGGAATGGGCTCAGAGACAGAGCCCATAATTGATCCTCTAGGGGATGAGGTGGCTGTCCCATCTTCACCCCCAACAAGAAGCATGGGTGAAGATGAGTCATCACAGGAGAACCCATTGGCTGCCCAACAAACCACACCACCAGGACCGTCTGCTGCTGCCCCATCACCCATCCTGGAAGAGCAGGGCAACTTGAGCAGCAGCCCAACTGCCCAGATCCGGGGATCCCCATAGGCTGCTGTAACATCCCGGCGAGGATGAAGAAGGCGCCAGGTCGCTGTTCAAGAGAGCAGGGCCAATGTGGACACAGGGGTCCTAAATTATTTGTCCAGAGTCACTACAGATGATGGGGAGGAGGCCTATTCACGTAGCCTGGCCCTTTATCTCCGTGCCCTTTCCCGTGAGGTCAGGCTCCGTATTAGGGGATGTTTTCAGATCCTGCTTGATGCAAGCACCCCCCCCCCCACCCCATATGAGCTTTTCGAATATCTGGAGAGGTGGCAGCTTTCCCCCAGAAATCTAATGCGCATGAGACCACCCACACAGATGCTTGCTCAAGCAGGGTCTGAACATCCTCTAATACGTGGGCCTACACCTCACCCCCTTCCTCCCCCTACCCAACCTTCCCAACAGCAGCAACAGATTTCTGGCTCTAGCCAACCCCACCAATATGGCCACTTTTTCCCACCCAGTGTTGGAGGCTGGTCCCAACTTGGTTGGGGACGACATGGCTATATTGGTGGGTATGAGACACGGGCCTACCCGCCACAACAAGATGCCCCTCAGCAGTATTACTAAGGCCGCTACCCCCAACATTCACAGGAGGAAGGTCAGTACCAACACCATGGGCAACAGTATGCACCCACACAGGGCGATGTTGCTCAAAGTAGTCAGCAGCAACCACAGGCTGCTCCTCCGCCTTCTCCTTCCCCAACATTCCACAATTTATAAGTGGCTAAAAACATGGAATTAGTAAACCCATACTGTACATGAGTGTTGTTAATTGTTTTGATGGGAGGAGATGTCCAGTGTGTTTGAACTGATGCTCAAAATCCCAAGGCAAAGTCAAAAAGAGGTTTTATCCAGCAGCAACATGAGCTAAAACATAATACTAACATTTCTTATGACGGATTTCAAATCATATGATTAAGACACCATGACAGGCAAGGCTACCTTATGTGTTTCTGAGACATATTACATGTCTGTTAAAAATACAATATTTCACCGCGCTATACTGGGAAAGTCAAAGGATCAAAATAGAGTACTCACTTGATAATGCATAGAGAGAGTGTGCTGTCCATATTCTCTTAGTCCAATTTAGGCCAGCTAACTAGATTCCAAAATCAAGGCAAACAGCCTCAAGACCATCACGCTCTCGCTATGTATTATCAAGTCAGTCTTCTAATTTGATCCTTTGACTTTCCCAGTATAGTGCGGTGAAATATTGTGTTTATTACAGACATGTAATATGTGTCAGAGACGCGTAAGCTAGCCTTGCCTGTCATGGTGGCTTATTAATAGGATTTGAAAACCTTCAGAATAAATGTGAGTATTATCTTGTGTAGCTCATTTTGATGATGGATATCTCTTCTTTTTTACTTTGGATTACAAATGTGTAGAGTTGCAATGTTGTTATTGCACTATGTATGTTGTTGGATATGTTTGTAATTTTGTTTTAACAACAATGTTGAAATATGCCAAAAGCCCAATTTGGGCCATTGCCCAAGTTTTTCATAGGGCAAGAATATTTTTGCCTTACAAACTAAAAAAAAACCCCCAAAAAAAGGCAAAAGTAAAAATTGGCCAACTACACTTTACGTCTCTGTCTTAATTGTCCAAACCCCTATCAAAATATGCTCACCAAATCAATTCAACAGTCATAGATTCAGAAGGGGTAGAAATATATTTATTTTGACACACATCAAACCAACATTGCTTACATAGACACAGCATGCTCTTGCCAAGAAGGTTCCCCCTGAGGTGCCATAAAGTAATTAGTGGAAAGATCACGCACTTTGAGGCCAGAGATTGGTCTACGTTGAGGGTAGATAGGTGGTCTCACCCTACGCACATTGTCCGGCCTACGCACAACACCAGCCGAGGAGGAGCAATCATGTATCCTGGTGAAGTTATGAAGAACCACACAGGATTTCACAACTTCATTAACATTTTGTTCACTCAGCTGAATGGCAGACTGGAGTACACGTCATTTGGCACAAACAATGCCAAAGGAACACTCCACCAGTCGCCGAGCACGTGATAGGCGCAAGTTAAATATCCTGTGCCTGTGGTGAAGGTTGCGCCGTGGATATGGCCTCATGACATTGCGTGTTAACTGAAAGGCCTCATCTGCCACAAGGACATAAGGGACTGATTCTTCAGTGGAGCCTGGTAGCTGGCGTGGTGGTGGTAGATCCAACTGGTTGGTGCGTAGCCGCCGAGCCATAATGGAAGTATTGAAGACTCTAGAGTCTCCCGTCCTTCCATAGGCCCCAATGTCAACAATTATAAACTTGTATTGAGGGTCGGCCAGAGCCAACAATACAACAGAAAAGTATTGTTTATAATTGAAGAATTGGGAGCCAGAGTTCGGCGGCTTACGCACCCGGATATGTTTGCCATCAAGGGCCCCAATACAATTAGGAAACTGGCATTCCTCCTCAAAGTCCCTTGATATCCTCAACCAGTCTTCCATCCTGGGCTCGGGCATGACCACCTGATGGAGTCTTGTCCAGATTTCAATACATGTTGACCTGACTATGCCAGAAATGGTAGATCCTCCAATCAGAAACTCATGGTGGAGGGCGGCATAAGACAGGCCAGTGGACAGGAAGCTGTAGAACAACAGAAAAGGATGATTGTCGAATGCACATATTTACAAAACAAACAGGTCCACACATACCGAACTTGGTAAGATTTCAGAGCAAATAACACACACATCTTGCTTTGCACAATCAGTAAGTGATATTCAGTACATATTCCACATAACATTCGGGTCTGTAAGTTGAAACATATATACCAAAAAGATCAAGGAAGCATAATGCCATAAAATGTAAATTACTTTATTGAAATACGTACAACAAAGATAGACATAAAATGAGATGGATATATCGATGGATATCACTGGTACAAATGTGCTAAACATATACAGATACACAGAAAATGGTATACCTAATAATCAGATATCAAGAAAATCATAACAAAGTGTATCAGTATGAAGTATGAAGGATATATAACGCATGTGCATTCCTAAACGACTAGATTATAAGGTACTATAGTAGTATTGCTATCAAGAAAAGGAGCTGTAGGCATCCATGGCAGTGAGATAGCCACCACCAAAAATATATGACCCAAATGGCAAGAAAGAGCTCTCAACAGCTAATGCAGTAATATGGCCAAATTTAATGCACGACACTGCTTTAATAATTTGGACAAAAATTCATGTCCTAAAAAAGCTAATGATGCACATGTTCACCCATTGTCACAGCTATGACACTAAGTAGACGTGTATACTGTTATAATGCAACACTGCTATAATAAATTGGACAGACCAGTCCTAGAAAAGTGCTAATAGTGCACATATTGGTCTGCTGTCACAGCTGTAATATTAAGTAAACGTGCAAAAAAAATGGCCAGAATATTCAATATTTATAAATGCGCTGGTTTAGGCAATTTTAGACACCAAAGTTTTCACAAGGTAGTATATACCCACATAAACATGTCAGAGACATGGGTACAAAGAATGACACAAATGTGTCCATGGCATATAAGTCCCCATTGAAATGCTAATAAGCCCCCTAAATGAAAAGCATATATGACCTGAGATACCGCAGTCCCCGACGCGCGTTTCGCCTTAGCTTCGTCCTGGGAGGTAAGTAAGTGTGGCTGTGGGGTGTATTGAAGTATATATAGCAACATGATTGCAAATCACTCACCGCTGAGAAATCGCCCGGTGCCCGGCGTGTGACGTCATCATGGCGCGCGTCCCCCGGCCGCACAGCCACTCCCCATCATACACGTCATGATGTGGAGACGGCTGATTGAGGCCAGGGAAATAACGGTATAGTAAAGTGTCTTAAAGCCATGTTGCTCAGGTGCATCATTTATAAATATATAATGGGCATAAATAACGTCCTGTCAAATTGTGTACAGAAATCCATATTCCCAAAAATTTCTCCATTAAAATATACAATATACAATGGATAGATATCTGTTGATAAAACAGCGAAAAATTCCAAAAAATACTGATATAAAGAAAACAATATTGATGATCATTGTTTAGTAAGTTTAACAATAGTATATGTAGCAGCAAGATTAAGGGTTTCGACTGCATACATCGTACACAAGAGAATTAAAATCAAAAACATATAATGTCATGAATTATCCCCCTAGTTATCAGCATAATTAGAACAATATTACACCATTAGGCAAAAAATGGCCATATGGAGATATGGATGTGTAATTCTACAGAAATTTTGACATAACGTCTTCCTTCCCTAAATACTATATATAGAAATATAATTGTTGCTGAAGTGTCACCCATATGCAAATCCATTGGCACATGAATATATTAAGATTAAAAAGGTAAAGACTCCAAAAAAGGTTTTGTGCGAACCCAAAGACATACATAATGTCCTAATGTGTGCACACTCTATCTAGACATCAAAGTCCACAGTGTAGACATGCAGCAGTCCTGAAAGATAAATGATCACATTCTCTCTTGATTTCCCATGAGTGTGGACCAATAGGTATTCGGATCCCTCCAATATCAGATGGAATATAACAACTTCTCAATTGGTAGACTTGGAGGCATCATCCTGACCCGATGTCCAAATACACCACGCGACAATTGATAAAGAAAAACTGAAAATAAAACTAAGAATTAAAAAATATAAAAACAAAGAAAAACGAACCTACACCTTACAACAATAGCATCCTACAGAAATGGGGCAAAGCTCAGAACCTCATTGAGTCCCCTCGGTTGGACCGTTCCCAGCTTGTATATCCATTCAGCTTCTTTTTGAGCTAATGTTTTCTTCTGGCCATTTTTTTTGCACGTTTACTTAATATTACAGCTGTGACAGCAGACCAATATGTGCACTATTAGCACTTTTCTAGGACTGGTCTGTCCAAATTATTATAGCAGTGTTGCATTATAACAGTATACACGTCTACTTAGTGTCATAGCTGTGACAATGGGTGAACATGTGCATCATTAGCTTTTTTAGGACATGAATTTTTGTCCAAATTATTAAAGCAGTGTCGTGCATTAAATTTGGCCATATTACTGCATTAGCTGTTGAGAGCTCTTTCTTGCCATTTGGGTCATATATTTTTGGTGGTGGCCATCTCACTGCCATGGATGCCTACAGCTCCTTTTCTTGATAGCAATACTACTATAGTACCTTATAATCTAGTCGTTTAGGAATGCACATGCGTTATATATCCCTCATACTTCATACTGATACACTTTGTTATGATTTTCTTGATATCTGATTATTAGGTATACCATTTTCTGTGTATCTGTATATGTTTAGCACATTTGTACCAGTGATATCCATCGATATATCCATCTCATTTTATGTCTATCTTTGTTGTACGTATTTCAATAAAGTAATTTACATTTTATGGCATTATGCTTCCTTGATCTTTTTGGTATATACAGTAGTTGGGAAGTGCCATGTGTTCTCAGGCCCGAGTTGTGGATAGAAGTTGAAACATATGTTGACTAAGATGAGGGCCTAAAACTTACTCCAAGAAGGCAAAAATTCAAACTTTGCCCAACACATCATGAACATAGAGAATGTGGCTGTGTAGTACATACCGTATTGTGAGTAGAAGTCGCTCCTCTGCAGATATGGCTTTGCGCATCCTTGTGTCCTGGTAGGTGATCCCAGGGCGCACTGTCTCCAAGAGTTGATCAAATGTGGAAATGCTCATGCGACAGTACTGGTAGAATTTGACAGGATGCTCCCGCAGAGAAGAATAGAGGCGGTGAAAATTAACTCTTGTGAGTCGTTGCCTCAGAAGTGGATGGACCCACATGCGTCTCCTCCTCCGCGGATCCACTATCACTGGGTATGGTTGGCCAAAGCGGCGTGACAAAAGCCAGTTGAAGAGAACCTGCTCAGTTATGTTGAATCTCAGACCCTCTGCCATGTTGCACATACAACAGCAACACACCTAGTGAAGGCAAGGTGACAAATGGACAGAATGGAGGCAGCCACCTGTTCCTGAGCCAAGAAATAGGGTTCAGGCTAATGATTTAAATAGTTAGCAGGCCTCAAAACCGTTAAATGTCCATTTTGCAAGGCTGCGAGAAAATCTCGCCATACTGATTGCATACGGATGCTGACATGTGCAAAATACGCAACACCTTGCTTACGGATGACCTACGGAGCACTATTTAGGGGTCATTCATTCGTATTACGCCTGTAAACTACGGACCGTATTTTGCGCCGTTAGTGTGACCCCGGCCTAAGGTGTTCTATGCGTTTCAAGTGAGCATGATGGATTGCCACATCTGGTGTAGGGATTTCAGATCCGTTGTGTGGGATATGGTTACACTTGATGATTGTAGGTAGTGGTAGGCAGAATTGTCCGTCTAAGGACTCAATTTGGTAGTCAGTGGCTTTCCTGCCTGCTGTTGTCACAGTACCTGCACATGTCTTTAATGAGTAGGGGGTGCTTGGTCCTTTGATGTTGAATAGGTCAAAGAATGTTGATCTAGCCAGGGATCGATTACTTTGATCATCCAAGATAGCATACAGTCTTACAGCTTTGTCTCTTTGACCATTTGGGTAGACTCTGACGAGGAATATTTTAGAACAGGAACTACTGTCTATTGTCCCTTTACAGACTTCAGTACATTGTGAAGTGGTCTCTGGCGTAGCTGCATGAGTGCTTCTTTCCTCCCTGCCATGCACACTGTCAGCTGGTGTGTTCTGTGCACTCCATGGAGCTGGGTCAGGGTGTAGGGCAGAGTTATGATCTGTGGTGCCACATTCTGTGCATTTTACACTGACCTTACAATCCTTGGCGAGATGAGTGGTAGATGAGCAGCACTTGTAGCAGATACCGTTCTCTTTCAGGAACCTTCTGCAATCTGGCATAGATTTTCCTTTGAAGGCTCTGCATTTCAGGATAGGATGAGGCTTCTGATGGAGCGGGCTTTGCTTGTCAGGTTCTTGTACCTTTGTCTCTGATTGAGAGCGGCCAGCAGACCTGTAATTGGAACTTGGAGAAGAAACATTAGTCTTGTGCACTGCCACAGATGTTCTGCGTGGGTTTGCAGCTGGTGGTGGTGCGGCATATGACATTGCAAAGTCACAGCAGGGATCATTTCTGATTGTCGCTTGTTTGTGTATAAAGTCTACAAAAACAGAGAAGGGAGGGAATGAAACACTGTGTTTGTATTTGCACGTGGAACCATGTGTGAGACACCTCTCCTGTAGATTGTAGGGCAACTTTTGGACTATAGGGTTAACACCTTTGGCTGTGTCAAGGTATGCAAGTCCTGGTAGGTCACCTTCACATTTGGCAACTAGGACCTCTTGTAGCAGGTCACCTAGCTCTCTATGTTTTGGGAGACCTTTGTTACATATTTTAGGAAAGTCAGCGATGCTTTTGAACAAGGCTCTCTCTATTACCTCTGCAGAGCCGTAACACTCATCCAGCCTCTTCCAGATCTCTTTAAGGCCAATTTGAGGGTGGTTTATATTAATATCTCTGATTCTTACTGCGTGTTTGACTGACTCTTCTCCTAGGTATTTGACTAAGAGGTCTATCTCTTCCCTGTGTTGTAGCCCCAAGTCTCTAGTGACAATTTGGAAGGAAGCTTTCCAAGCTCTGTAACCTTCAACGTGGTCAATGAATTTCATGAGTCCCTTGGCAACCAGATCACGTCGTGAGATGAGCTTAGCAAATTCTGATGTGAATCGGTTGTCAGCAGAGTATACTGGTGATGGGTCACCCTGATAGTGGTGTGAGGTGCGTTCAGACCTGTTAGTATCCTCAGGGTGGCGCCAGCCGGTGTCATATTGCTTCGGTCTGATGTGCGGTGTGTCAGCAAGGTGATTCACGTTGGTTACCTGGCAAGGGGCAAGGTAGACAGCAGAGTTGTTTTGCTCCACGTTTTCCTGGAGCTGAGCCTCATGATGACTCTCGCTTGCTTCACTAGATATGTCGTGATCTTGGTTATAGTTTAGATCAGGAAGTTCATTAACATACTGAGATGTGCGTTGTGGTGAATCTTGCAGTGGTAACTTCAGACTTGAAGTACTGCTTCAGCTATGCAGCTCAGGGTTGTGCGCGGCTTCTAGTGATTCTGCCTCGGCTAGTGCTGCAGCAGCCTCTCTTTTTACTGCTAGGCTCTCTAAGACGGCATCCACACGTGCCTTCTCTAACTGCATCTTTCTCTCTTGCTCATCTCTTTCTAAGCGTGACTTCTCTCTTTCTATGCGTGACTTTCTCTCTTGATCTTCTGGGCGCGCTTTCTCTAATTTAAGTTGCATCTCTTCTTCAGCATAGCTTGCTCGCATTTTGGCGGCTTCAGCATTTGCGCGGGCAATGGCGACCGCGCTGATGATAGATACAGTCTTTGAGGAGACGGATGTAGCAGATTTTGTCCTGTGTGATTTGTGGGACATGGTGTCTTGGAGGGATGCTTGGCTGTGCAGAGATTGCTGCAGCTGTATTAGTCTCTGTGTAGCCGGTGACTTGAATCTCACTAGATGGAGTTCTGCAGCATCACTAGTTCCTGCAGGATGGATGAAGGCTGTCCTTTCCCTGAATTGCACTAGCTGGATGGCGCTGTGTAACTGGCCTCTGCAGGAAGGAAGAATCTTCCATCTCTGAGTTCCACTAGCTGGAGAGCCGCTGTTTCACTGTCGTGTCCTCACTAAATGAACGGGATTCATGTAGCTTAACAAGCAGCTAAACTGCTATACCGGGGTCCAATAAGGGAGACTGGAGTTGAATCTGTGGTTTATTGAACATAGGGTATATTGATGCGGTGAAACTACAAACAGAAACATATTGGAACAAAATAAAGAAAAATACCCTCAAAGTACATATTTATTCATGCTGTGGAAGTGCACAAAAGTACCCCAGATAAAGACGCAGAGGCGACTCACAAAAACTGAGAAAAAAGAGGAACGGAGTCCAAAGCTACATTCACATAACAGCTTTTATTGCAAAAGACAATAAGGGAGCAAGACAAATGGAGGCAAAATTACATCAAATGGAGAAACACTGTCTTTGTCACCGGATACAAGACGCACCCTGAGCGGTGAGGCTAGTGGCAAATGGGGGTGAATAAGATTAATTCCCTCATAGTCGGCAAGTGAAGTTTATACAGAAAGACAATAGTGAACCTTCCAAACCCCCTTTTTTCCCCCATAACCATCGCCTGGGAATATAATCCTCATAAGTGATGGGACGGGGTGGAGGGAAATAAGTTGTGTATTGCACTTAGCCCAGTCAAGTAATTATAAGGTTAAAACATACCCATCATTGCAACCCGCTGACCAGGAGAGCCCCGACGCACGTTTCGCGGTATAACCGCTTCCTCGGGGGGCGTGACTAAACTAGTGACAATTGCCCAGTTAAATACCTAATACAAACAGTCACATGTGATCAAGAGTCCAATCCTGGGAGACATAGGTAACTGGATAGAAGTCAAAATCTCCACCCCCATTGTCTCAACAGGAAGTGACGCCCGAGAGAACAGCGGGGAAGAGGAGAGAGGACTCCGCCCACACGCGCCTCCCAGTCACATGTGGCCAGCTGTCCCGGCCGTTGCCTAGCAACGGAACACGCCCAGGATAGCAGCGGAGAGAGAGGGAGGAAAACTCGCCCGCAAGCGCCTCCCAGTCACATGCGACTGGTTGTCCAATCATGATAGAACAAAATAACATATACGTGGTGGGGAAAAGAATATCAAATCCTCCGTCAAAGTTCTGCTTAAGGGAAAATGCACAGTGAGAGAGGCGGCTTGTACAAAGCCGCTACCCAATGACTGCGCATGCCCGAGACACAGCAAATTTAATTAATTAGCCCACCACAGTAAGAGCCATTAATACCCATCTTATCATTAGAATATCACAATATTGCTCATAGAACCAACATTTGGACGACCTGAATGAAGGAGTGCAAACAGTAGAGCAATCACAATATAAAGCTTATAAAGCCAACACTTAGATGACATGAAAAATGCAAACAATCCTTTATCAAATACATATAAGCATGACCCCAGATAAACCCACACTGAGGTATGATAATGAGGAGGACAATTTGGTGCATTTATATTCATAAGACACCGAAACATCAATATATCCAAGACCAAGGATTCACCAAAGATAGAAAATATAAGTCAATGAGCCTTGAGAACAGTGCGCTCGCGTCTTCTCCAATGTGCCGTCTCATGATATCTTCACTGTAAGGAGATAAAAGGCCGGCCTCTTATTGGGGTTTTGGGAAAGGGAGATCTTTGGGGAGGAGAGGGTGCGGGCCGTGGGCCATGTGCAGTGCTGGCTACGATATATCGATGATGTTTTCATCATCTGGCAGGGGTCGCAACATCAACTTCAACTTTTCATGGAAGAGCTTAACTCCAATAGATTTAACATTAAATTAACTTATAGTCACAGCCAGACGGAGGTGGATTTCTTGGACATCAAAATTTTGGTTGACCAACAGTTACATCTGCAAACAGATGTCTATAGAAATCCCACCTCCGTGAATTCTCTTCTCCATGCCGACTCCTGCCATCCCTATGCAACAATACGGGCCGTCCCAGTTGGGCAATTTCTGCGCATGCGCCGAATATGTTCCTCTGATCAGAGATTCCAACAACAGGCAGATGACCTAAGGGAGCGATTCCTTGTGAGGGGTTACAGCCACCGCAGCATTATAAGGGGTTATAATCCTGCCAAGAAATCTAAGCGTTCGGCCCTTCTGCATCCTCCACCAAAGAGGAAGGACTCACGAGATATGGTGAGATTTATCTCTACCTTTAATGGGGAGTGGGATACAATGAGGCAATGCCTTAATAGGCATTGGGATATTTTACGAACTGAACCATGTCTAGATAATGTCCAGTCAGGACGCCCTCTTATGACTTACCGTAGGAGTCCCAATTTGGGAGACCTACTGGTGCATTCCCACTATATCCCCCATCAAAAAAAGTCTTTGATTCCCGTGGTCCTCCTCAGAGGTGTTTCCCTGTGGCCATTCTGTGGCCTGCAAAAATATTTTGCGGACGTCTACTTTCCAATCAGCTGACGGTACACGTACCTTTTCCATCCGCCAATATATTACTTGTAGCACCACTCAGGTGGTTTATTATGCCTCCTGCGGGTGGCCTAGAATATATATTGGCCTAACGTCCCGCCAGCTGAAGGGGCGTACTAGAGAGCACGTCCGGGATATCGTGGTAGCGGTAGATGACTCCGACATCTCCCAATTGAAAACTATACCTCGGCATTACAAGATCCATCATGGTTGTGACCCTAAATCATTCCTGGTAAGAGGTATACAACACCTGAAGACTGGTATCAGGGGTGGTGATATTAAACGCCTGCTGGCACAGGCCGAGAGCAGGTGGATCACCATGCTTGGCACCATGACTCCCCACGGACTCAAGGAGTCCCTGGCTTTTGCGTCATTTCTATGAGGTTATTACCTTTGGACATTTTTTCCTGCCGCTCTGCCTTTTTGACCCTACCTTATGTATATTTTGTACAGTATTTGTTTTTAAATTGTTTAATTTTTCTTATTTTCTTTGCCCATAGTTTTCTTCCTGGTTCCTTTATGCCCTATATACAGCATTAAATTATCCATTTATCTATGGATGATTTTTGGACCTTCTCATATTCTGGAGTATCCGGTGCTCTCTGTGGCCTTTTATCTCCTTACAGTGAAGATATCATGAGACGGTACATTGGAGAAGACGAGAGCGCACTGTTCTCAAGGCTCATCGACTTATATTTTCTATCTTTGGTGATTCCTTGGTCTTTGATATATTGATGTTTCGGTGTCTTATGACTATAAATGCACCAAATTGTCCTCCTCATTATCATACCTCAGTGTGGGTTTATCTGGGGTCATGCTTATATGTATTTGATAAAGGATTGTTTGCATTTTTCATGTCATCTAAGTGTTGGCTTTATAAGCTTTATTTTGTAAATGCTCTACTGTTTGCACTCCTTCATTCAGGTCGTCCAAATGTTGGTTCTATGAGCAATATTGTGATATTTTAATGATAAGATGGGTATTAATGGCTCTTACTGTGGTCGGCTAATTAATTAAATTTGCTGTGTCTCTGGCGTGCGCAGCCATTGGGTAGCGGCTTTGTACAAGCCGCCTCTCTCACTGTGCATTTTCCCTTAAGCAGATATGTATGTATGTATGTATATGTTACTTTGTTCTTTCATGATTGGACAACCAGTCGCATGTGACTGGGAGGCGCTTGCGGGTTAATTTTCCTCCCTCTCTCTCTGCGGCTATCCTGGGCGTGTTCCGTTGTTGGGCAACGGCCGGGACAGTTGGCCACATGTGACTGGGAGGCGTGTGTGGGCGGGGTCCTCTCTCCTCTTCCCCGCTGTTCTCTCGGGCGTGCTCCGTCGCTGGGTAACGGCTAGGCGCCAGCCAACCCTCCGTCGGGGTCACTTCCTGTTGAGACAATGGGGGTGGAGATTTTGACTTCTACCCGGTTACCTATGTCTCCCAGGATTGGACTCTTGATCACATGTGACTGTTTGTATTAGGTATTTAACTGGGCAATTGTCACTACTTTAGCCACGCCCCCGAGGAAGCGGTTATACCGCGAAACGTGCGTCGGGGCTCTCCTGGTCAGCGGGTTGCCGGTGGTTGCAATGATGGGTATGTTTTAACCTTATAATTACTTGACTGGGCTAAGTGCAATAGACAACTTATTTTCCTCCACCCCATCCCATCACTTATGAGGATTATATTCCCAGGCTATGGTTATGGGAAAAAAAGGGGGTTTGGAAGGTTCACTATTGTCTTTTTGTATAAACTTCACTCGCCCACTATGAGGGAATTCATCTTATTCACCCCCATTTGCCACTAGCCTCACCGCTCAGGGTGCGTCTTGTATCCGGTGACAAAGACAGTGTTTCTCCATTTGATGTAATTTTGCCTCCATTTGTCTTGCTCCCTTATTGTCTTTTGCAATAAAAGCTGTTATGTGAATGTAGCGTTGGTCTCAGTTCCTCTTTTTTCTCAAACAGAACCATATGAATACAATCAGTACTGGGTTCATAGGAATACATATATACATAACATACATATCTGTACTACTAGCTGACCAAGAGAGCTAAGATGGCAAATATGAGATAGGGATTATATACAGGGAGCATGTTACATACCAGCGATGCTGACGCAAGGGGAGTAGAGAAATGAGATGTTCACAAAATGCAGGCTTGAGAGGAAATGGAAGAACTGGAGGGAAAAATGGGGGCCGGACTTAACCATGATGCTTTGCAACTTACCCGGGTGCTTTTCAAACCTTCCCAAAATGCATTGTGAAGAGATGGAAAAGAATTCAGGAAGAACAATGCATAAAAACATGCAGTTACGACTTTGGTCAGTAGTTGGAGCCAAAAACAATGAAAACATTAAATCTATGGTTGAACTGAATACTATGGATATTCACAGCAAATCATTGTATATATTATCAAAATAGACAGTTAAAGGTTGTGAATTATGTCAGAGACAGAACAGTCATTGCTCTTGGCTGGGCCTTCCTTTTGTGTCCTTTTGTAATGTTGTATCTGTGTTTTCCAGTGGGAGATGTTGAGATTGAGAAGCTCAAGATCCATCGAGCCACCGGCTCTTCTGTCCTCCTTCCAGGACTGAAGAGTGAAGTCGAATTCAAAGGAAATATGATCTACGAGCTAAGAAAATTAGGTGGCAGTCCCAGCTGGTTGATGATGGACCATGGAGATCCCCAAGTACATAAGGTTTATGAAAACCGAGGGCAAGTCTTCCCAGAAAACAAGTCCTTCCTGCTCACAAACCTGACTGAGAGAGACAACGGTATCTACGAGCAAAAGCTGAATCACGTAACACTGCTCCGCGTGATCCTGACTGTGATTGGTGAGTGGTCCCAGTGAGGTGGGAACTGGTGAGGAGGTCAGTCCTGCGGGATTATTACAAGATTGTGGGGCCTGAGACAAGAACGTCAGATGAGCTCCACTCAGAAATGTGGAGATCTCCAGAAGCCGTGCCCAGCCCTTCAAGGTTTACTATCATCTGGCGTCATCAGGGAAGTCCCCAGGTCTCCATCATGTGGCTTCTCATGATATGAACCATTCAGCCCATTGTTACTGGTGGGATCTATCGTGATGATGATGGTGATGCCAGGATCTGCATGTGTGCGGGGCGCTGGACAAAGACTGTTTCACAGACACCCAGATACAAAGAACAAACATGGCGTGATTTACTCCAAGACAAACAGCTGCTGGCATTACACAGTACCCATCCCATAACAAAATACCCATCACACAGCACCCACCCAAAAGCACTGTAACCATCCCATAACACATCACCCATCCCATAACAAAATACCCATCACACAGCACCCACCCAATAGCACTGTAACCATCCCATAACACATCACCCATCCCATAACACATCACCCATCCCATAACACATCACAGAGTACCCACCCAATAGCACTGTATCCATCCCGTAACACATCACCCATCCCATAACACATCACCCATCCCATAACACATCACCCATCACACAGCACCCACCCAATAGCACTGTATCCATCCCGTAACACATCACCCATCCCATAACACATCACCCATCCCATAACACATCACCCATCACACAGCACCCACCCAATAGCACTGTAACCATCCCATAACACATCACCCATCCCATAACACATCACCCATCCCATAACACATCACCCATCCCATAACACATCACAGAGTACCCACCCAATAGCACTGTATCCATCCCGTAACACATCACCCATCCCATAACACATCACCCATCCCATAACACATCACCCATTACACAGCACCCACCCAATAGCACTGTAACCATCCCATAACACATCACCCATCACACAGCACCCACCCAATAGCACTGTAACCATCCCATAACACATCACCCATCCCATAACACATCACCCATCCCATAACACATCACCCATCCCATAACACATCACAGAGTACCCACCCAATAGCACTGTATCCATCCCGTAACACATCACCCATCCCATAACACATCACCCATCCCATAACACATCACCCATCACACAGCACCCACCCAATAGCACTGTAACCATCCCATAACACAGTACCCATCCCATAACACATCACCCATCCCATAACACATCACACAGCACCCACTCAAAAGCACTGTATCCATTCCATAACACATCACCCATCCCATAACACATCACCCATCCCATAACACATCACCCATCCCATAACAAAATACCCATCACACAGTACCCACCCAATAGCACTGTATCCATACCATAACACATCACCCATCCCATAACACATCACCCATCACACAGCACCCACTCAATAGCACTGTAACCATCCCATAACACATCACTCATCCCATAACACATCACACAGTACCCACTCAATAGCACTGTATCCATCCCATAACACATCACCCATCACACAGTACCCACTCAATAGCACTGTATCCATCCCATAACACATCACCCATCCCATAACACATCACCCATCACACAGCACCCACCCAATAGCACTGTATCCATCCCATAACACATCACCCATCACACAGTACCCACTCAATAGCACTGTATCCATCCCATAACACATCACCCATCCCATAACACATCACCCATCACACAGCACCCACCCAATAGCACTGTAACCATCCCATAACACATCACTCATCCCATAACACATCACACAGTACCCACTCAATAGCACTGTATCTATCCCATAACACATCACTCATCCCATAACACATCACCCATCACACAGTACCCACCCAATAGCACTGTATTCATCCCATAACACATCACCCATCCCATAACACATCACCCATCACACAGTACCCACTCAATAGCACTGTATCCATCCCATAACACATCACTCATCCCATAACACATCACCCATCACACAGTACCCACTCAATAGCACTGTAACCATCCCATAACACATCACCCATCCCATAACACATCACCCATCACACAGTACCCACTCAATAGCACTGTAACCATCCCATAACACATCACCCATCCCATAACACATCACCCATCACACAGTACCCACTCAATAGCACTGTAACCATCCCATAACACATCACCCATCCCATAACACATCACCCATCACACAGCACCCACCCAATAGCACTGTAACCATCCCATAACACATCACCCATCCCATAACACATCACCCATCACACAGTACCCACTCAATAGCACTGTAACCATCCCATAACACATCACCCATCCCATAACACATCACCCATCACACAGTACCCACTCAATAGCACTGTAACCATCCCATAACACATCACCCATCCCATAACACATCACCCATCACACAGTACCCACTCAATAGCACTGTAACCATCCCATAACACATCACCCATCCCATAACACATCACCCATCACACAGCACCCACCCAATAGCACTGTAACCATCCCATAACACATCACCCATCCCATAACACATCACCCATCACACAGTACCCACCCAATAGCACTGTAACCATCCCATAACACATCACTCATCCCATAACACATCACCCATCACACAGTACCCACTCAATAGCACTGTAACCATCCCATAACACATCACCCATCCCATAACACATCACACAGCACCCACCCAAAAGCACTGTAACCATCCCATAACACATCACCCATCACACAGTACCCACTCAATAGCACTGTAACCATCCCATAACACATCACCCATCCCATAACACATCACCCATCACACAGCACCCACCCAAAAGCACTGTAACCATCCCATAACACATCACCCATCCCATAACACATCACCCATCCCATAACACATCACCCATCACACAGCACCCACCCAAAAGCACTGTAACCATCCCATAACACATCACCCATCCCATAACACATCACCCATCACACAGTACCCACCCAAAAGCACTGTAACCATCCCATAACACATCACCCATCCCATAACACATCACCCATCCCATAACACATCACCCATCACACAGCACCCACCCAAAAGCACTGTATCCATCCCATAACATATCACCCATCCCATAACAAAATACCCATCACACAGCACCCACCCAATAGCACTGTAACCATCCCATAACACATCACCCATCCCATAACACATCACCCATCCCATAACACATCACAGAGTACCCACCCAATAGCACTGTAACCATCCCATAACACATCACCCATCCCATAACACATCACCCATCACACAGCACCCACCCAATAGCACTGTAACCATCCCATAACACATCACCCATCACACAGCACCCACCCAATAGCACTGTATCCATCCCATAACACATCACCCATCCCATAACAAAATACCCATCACACAGTACCCACTCAATAGCACTGTAACCATCCCATAACACATCACCCATCCCATAACACATCACCCATCACACAGTACCCACTCAATAGCACTGTAACCATCCCATAACACATCACCCATCCCATAACAAAATACCCATCACACAGCACCCACCCAATAGCACTGTAACCATCCCATAACACATCACTCATCCCATAACACATCACCCATCACACAGTACCCACTCAATAGCACTGTAACCATCCCATAACACATCACCCATCCCATAACACATCACCCATCACACAGCACCCACCCAATAGCACTGTAACCATCCCATAACACATCACCCATCCCATAACACATCACCCATCACACAGCACCCACCCAATAGCACTGTAACCATCCCATAACACATCACCCATCCCATAACACATCACCCATCCCATAACACATCACACAGCACCCACCCAATAGCACTGTAACCATCCCATAACACATCACCCATCCCACAACACATCACCCATCACACAGTACCCACCCAAAAGCACTGTATCCATCCCATAACACATCACCCATCCCATAACACATCACCCATCACACAGCACCCACCCAATAGCACTGTAACCATCCCATAACACATCACCCATCCCATAACACATCACCCATCACACAGTACCCACTCAATAGCACTGTATCCATCCCATAACACATCACCCATCCCATAACACATCACCCATCACACAGTACCCACTCAATAGCACTGTAACCATCCCATAACACATCACCCATCCCATAACACATCACCCATCACACAGTACCCACCCAATAGCACTGTAACCATCCCATAACACATCACCCATCCCATAACACATCACCCACTCAATAGCACTGTAACCATCCCATAACACATCACCCATCCCATAACACATCACCCATCACACAGTACCCACTCAATAGCACTGTAACCATCCCATAACACATCACCCATCCCATAACACATCACCCATCACACAGTACCCACTCAATAGCACTGTAACCATCCCATAACACATCACCCATCCCATAACACATCACCCATCACACAGTACCCACTCAATAGCACTGTAACCATCCCATAACACATCACCCATCCCATAACACATCACCCATCACACAGTACCCACTCAATAGCACTGTAACCATCCCATAACACATCACCCATCCCATAACACATCACCCATCACACAGTACCCACTCAATAGCACTGTAACCATCCCATAACACATCACCCATCCCATAACACATCACCCATCACACAGCACCCACTCAATAGCACTGTAACCATCCCATAACACATCACCCATCCCATAACACATCACCCATCACACAGTACCCACTCAATAGCACTGTAACCATCCCATAACACATCACCCATCCCATAACACATCACCCATCACACAGTACCCACTCAATAGCACTGTAACCATCCCATAACACATCACCCATCCCATAACACATCACCCATCACACAGTACCCACCCAATAGCACTGTAACCATCCCATAACACATCACCCATCCCATAACACATCACCCATCACACAGCACCCACTCAATAGCACTGTATCCATCCCATAACACATCACCCATCCCATAACACATCACCCATCACACAGTACCCACTCAATAGCACTGTAACCATCCCATAACACATCACCCATCCCATAACACATCACCCATCACACAGTACCCACCCAATAGCACTGTAACCATCCCATAACACATCACCCATCCCATAACACATCACCCATCACACAGCACCCACTCAATAGCACTGTATCCATCCCATAACACATCACCCATCCCATAACACATCACCCATCACACAGTACCCACCCAATAGCACTGTAACCATCCCATAACACATCACCCATCCCATAACACATCACCCATCACACAGTACCCACTCAATAGCACTGTAACCATCCCATAACACATCACCCATCCCATAACACATCACCCATCACACAGTACCCACCCAATAGCACTGTAACCATCCCATAACACATCACCCATCCCATAACACATCACCCATCACACAGCACCCACTCAATAGCACTGTATCCATCCCATAACACATCACCCATCCCATAACACATCACCCATCACACAGCACCCACCCAATAGCACTGTATCCATCCCATAACACATCACCCATCCCATAACACATCACCCATCACACAGTACCCACTCAATAGCACTGTAACCATCCCATAACACATCACCCATCCCATAACACATCACCCATCACACAGCACCCACTCAATAGCACTGTAACCATCCCATAACACATCACCCATCCCATAACACATCACCCATCACACAGTACCCACCCAATAGCACTGTAACCATCCCATAACACATCACCCATCCCATAACACATCACCCATCACACAGTACCCACCCAATAGCACTGTAACCATCCCATAACACATCACCCATCCCATAACACATCACCCATCACACAGCACCCACTCAATAGCACTGTAACCATCCCATAACACATCACCCATCCCATAACACATCACCCATCACACAGTACCCACCCAATAGCACTGTAACCATCCCATAACACATCACCCATCCCATAACACATCACCCATCACACAGTACCCACCCAATAGCACTGTAACCATCCCATAACACATCACCCATCCCATAACACATCACCCATCACACAGCACCCACCCAATAGCACTGTAACCATCCCATAACACATCACCCATCACACAGTACCCACTCAATAGCACTGTATCCATCCCATAACACATCACCCATCACACAGTACCCACTCAATAGCACTGTATCCATCCCATAACACATCACCCATCCCATAACACATCACCCATCACACAGTACCCACCCAATAGCACTGTAACCATCCCATAACACATCACCCATCCCATAACACATCACCCATCACACAGTACCCACCCAATAGCACTGTAACCATCCCATAACACATCACCCATCCCATAACACATCACCCATCACACAGCACCCAACCAATAGCACTGTATCCATCCCATAACACATCACCCATCCCATAACACATCACCCATCACACAGTACCCACCCAATAGCACTGTAACCATCCCATAACACATCACCCATCACACAGTACCCACTCAATAGCACTGTATCCATCCCATAACACATCACCCATCCCATAACACATCACCCATCACACAGCACCCAACCAATAGCAGTGTAACCATCCCATAACACATCACCCATCCCATAACACATCACCCATCACACAGCACCCACTCAATAGCACTGTAACCATCCCATAACACATCACCCATCCCATAACACATCACCCATCACACAGTACCCACTCAGTAGCACTGTAACCATCCCATAACACATCACCCATCCCATAACACATCACCCATCACACAGTACCCACCCAATAGCACTGTAACCATCCCATAATACATCACCCATCCCATAACACATCACCCATCACACAGTACCCACTCAATAGCACTGTATCCATCCCATAACACATCACCCATCCCATAACACATCACCCATCACACAGCACCCAACCAATAGCAGTGTAACCATCCCATAACACATCACCCATCCCATAACACATCACCCATCACACAGCACCCACTCAATAGCACTGTAACCATCCCATAACACATCACCCATCCCATAACACATCACTCATCACACAGTACCCACTCAGTAGCACTGTAACCATCCCATAACACATCACCCATCCCATAACACATCACCCATCACACAGCACCCACTCAATAGCACTGTAACCATCCCATAACACATCACCCATCACACAGTACCCACCCAATAGCACTGTAACCATCCCATAACACATCACCCATCCCATAACACATCACCCATCACACAGCACCCACTCAATAGCACTGTAACCATCCCATAACACAGTAACCATCCCATAACACATCACCCATCCCATAACACATCACTCATCACACAGTACCCACTCAATAGCACTGTAACCATCCCATAACACATCACCCATCCCATAACACATCACCCATCACACAGCACCCACTCAATAGCACTGTAACCATCCCATAACACATCACCCATCACACAGTACCCACCCAATAGCACTGTAACCATCCCATAACACATCACCCATCCCATAACACATCACCCATCACACAGCACCCACTCAATAGCACTGTAACCATCCCATAACACAGTAACCATCCCATAACACATCACCCATCACACAGTACCCACCCAATAGCACTGTAACCATCCCATAACACATCACCCATCCCATAACACATCACCCATCACACAGTACCCACCCAATAGCACTGTAACCATCCCATAACACATCACACAGCACCCACCCAATAGCACTGTAACCATCCCATAACACATCACCCATCCCATAACAAAATACCCATCACACAGTACCCACCCAATAGCACTGTAACCATCCCATAACACATCACCCATCCCATAACACATCACCCATCACACAGCACCCACCCAATAGCACTGTAACCATCCCATAACACATCACCCATCCCATAACACATCACCCATCACACAGCACCTACCCAATAGCCCTGTAACCATCCCATAACACATCACCCATCCCATAACACATCACCCATCACACAGCACCCACCCAATAGCACTGTAACCATCCCATAACACATCACCCATCACACAGTACCCACTCAATAGCACTGTATCCATCCCATAACACATCACCCATCCCATAACACATCACCCATCACACAGTACCCACCCAAAAGCACTGTATCCATCCCATAACACATCACCCATCCCATAACACATCACCCATCACACAGTACCCACCCAAAAGCACTGTATCCATCCCATAACACATCACCCATCCCATAACAAAATACCCATCACACAGTACCCACCCAATAGCACTGTATCCATCCCATAACACATCACCCATCCCATAACAAAATACCCATCACACAGTACCCACCCAATAGCACTGTATCCATCCCATAACACATCACCCATCCCATAACAAAATACCCATCACACAGTACCCACCCAATAGCACTGTATCCATCCCATAACACATCACCCATCCCATAACAAAATACCCATCACACAGTACCCACCCAATAGCACTGTATCCATCCCATAACACATCTCTCATCCCATAACACATCACCCATCACACAGTACCCACCCAATAGCACTGTATCCATCCCATAACACATCACCCATCCCATAACAAAATACCCATCACACAGTACCCACCCAATAGCACTGTAACCATCCCATAACACATCACCCATCACACAGTACCCACTCAATAGCACTGTATCCATCCCATAACACATCACCCATCCCATAACACATCACCCATCACACAGTACCCACCCAAAAGCACTGTATCCATCCCATAACACATCACCCATCCCATAACACATCACCCATCACACAGTACCCACCCAAAAGCACTGTATCCATCCCATAACACATCACCCATCCCATAACACATCACCCATCACACAGCACCCACCCAATAGCACTGTATCCATCCCATAACACATCACCCATCCCATAACAAAATACCCATCACACAGTACCCACCCAATAGCACTGTAACCATCCCATAACACATCACTCATCCCATAACACATCACCCATCACACAGTACCCACCCAAAAGCACTGTATCCATCCCATAACACATCACCCATCCCATAACACATCACCCATCACACAGCACCCACCCAATAGCACTGTATCCATCCCATAACACATCACTCATCACACAGCACCCACCCAATAGCACTGTAACCATCCCATAACACATCACCCATCCCATAACAAAATACCCATCACACAGTACCCACCCAATAGCACTGTAACCATCCCATAACACATCACTCATCCCATAACACATCACCCATCACACAGTACCCACTCAATAGCACTGAATCCATCCCATAACACATCACTCATCCCATAACACATCACCCATCACACAGCACCCACCCAATAGCACTGTAACCATCCCATAACACATCACCCATCCCATAACACATCACCCATCACACAGTACCCACTCAATAGCACTGTATCCATCCCATAACACATCACCCATCCCATAACACATCACCCATCACACAGTACCCACTCAATAGCACTGTATCCATCCCATAACACATCACTCATCCCATAACACATCACCCATCACACAGTACCCACCCAATAGCACTGTAACCATCCCATAACACATCACCCATCCCATAACACATCACCCATCACACAGCACCCACTCAATAGCACTGTATCCATCCCATAACACATCACCCATCCCATAACAAAATACCCATCACACAGTACCCACCCAATAGCACTGTATCCATCCCATAACACATCACTCATCCCATAACACATCACCCATCACACAGTACCCACCCAATAGCACTGTAACCATCCCATAACACATCACCCATTCCATAACACATCACCCATCACACAGCACCCACTCAATAGCACTGTATCCATCCCATAACACATCACTCATCCCATAACACATCACCCATCACACAGTACCCACCCAATAGCACTGTATCCATCCCATAACACATCACCCATCCCATAACACATCACCCATCACACAGCACCCACCCAATAGCACTGTATCCATCCCATAACACATCACCCATCCCATAACACATCACCCATCACACAGCACCCACCCAATAGCACTGTAACCATCCCATAACACATCACCCATCCCATAACACATCACCCATCACACAGCACCCACCCAATAGCACTGTATCCATCCCATAACACATCACCCATCCCATAACACATCACCCATCACACAGCACCCACCCAATAGCACTGTATCCATCCCATAACACATCACCCATCCCATAACACATCACCCATCACACAGCACCCACCCAATAGCACTGTATCCATCCCATAACACATCACCCATCCCATAACACATCACCCATCACACAGCACCCACCCAATAGCACTGTATCCATCCCATAACACATCACCCATCCCATAACACATCACCCATCACACAGCACCCACTCAATAGCACTGTAACCATCCCATAACACATCACCCATCCCATAACACATCACACAGCACCCACTCAATAGCACTGTATCCATCCCATAACACATCACTCATCCCATAACACATCACCCATCACACAGTACCCACCCAATAGCACTGTATCCATCCCATAACACATCACCCATCCCATAACACATCACCCATCACACAGCACCCACCCAATAGCACTGTATCCATCCCATAACACATCACCCATCCCATAACACATCACCCATCACACAGTACCCACTCAATAGCACTGTAACCATCCCATAACACATCACCCATCCCATAACACATCACCCATCACACAGTACCCACTCAATAGCACTGTAACCATCCCATAACACATCACCCATCCCATAACACATCACCCATCACACAGTACCCACTCAATAGCACTGTAACCATCCCATAACACATCACTCATCCCATAACACATCACCCATCACACAGCACCCACCCAATAGCACTGTAACCATCCCATAACACATCACCCATCTCATAACACATCACCCATCACAAAGTACCCACTCAATAGCACTGTAACCATCCCATAACACATCACCCATCCCATAACACATCACCCATCACACAGTACCCACTCAATAGCACTTTATCCATCCCATAACACATCACCCATCCCATAACACATCACCCATCACACAGTACCCACTCAATAGCACTGTATCCATCCCATAACACATCACCCATCCCATAACACATCACCCATCACACAGTACCCACCCAATAGCACTGTAACCATCCCATAACACATCACCCATCCCATAACACATCACCCATCACACAGTACCCACTCAATAGCACTGTATCCATCCCATAACACATCACTCATCCCATAACACATCACCCATCACACAGCACCCACTCAATAGCACTGTATCCATCCCATAACACATCACCCATCCCATAACACATCACCCATCACACAGTACCCACTCAATAGCACTGTATCCATCCCATAACACATCACCCATCCCATAACACATCACCCATCACACAGTACCCACTCAATAGCACTGTATCCATCCCATAACACATCACTCATCCCATAACACATCACCCATCACACAGCACCCACTCAATAGCACTGTATCCATCCCATAACACATCACTCATCCCATAACACATCACCCATCACACAGTACCCACTCAATAGCACTGTATCCATCCCATAACACATCACTCATCCCATAACACATCACCCATCACACAGTACCCACTCAATAGCACTGTATCCATCCCATAACACATCACCCATCCCATAACACATCACCCATCACACAGCACCCACTCAATAGCACTGTATCCATCCCATAACACATCACCCATCCCATAACACATCACCCATCACACAGCACCCACCCAATAGCACTGTATCCATCCCATAACACATCACTCATCCCATAACACATCACCCATCACACAGTACCCACTCAATAGCACTGTATCCATCCCATAACACATCACTCATCCCATAACACATCACCCATCACACAGTACCCACTCAATAGCACTGTATCCATCCCATAACACATCACCCATCCCATAACACATCACCCATCACACAGCACCCACTCAATAGCACTGTATCCATCCCATAACACATCACCCATCCCATAACACATCACCCATCACACAGTACCCACTCAATAGCACTGTATCCATCCCATAACACATCACTCATCCCATAACACATCACCCATCACACAGTACCCACTCAATAGCACTGTATCCATCCCATAACACATCACCCATCCCATAACACATCACCCATCACACAGTACCCACTCAATAGCACTGTATCCATCCCATAACACATCACCCATCCCATAACACATCACCCATCACACAGTACCCACTCAATAGCACTGTAACCATCCCATAACACATCACCCATCCCATAACACATCACCCATCACACAGTACCCACTCAATAGCACTGTATCCATCCCATAACACATCACTCATCCCATAACACATCACCCATCACACAGCACCCACTCAATAGCACTGTATCCATCCCATAACACATCACCCATCCCATAACACATCACCCATCACACAGCACCCACTCAATAGCACTGTATCCATCCCATAACACATCACCCATCCCATAACACATCACCCATCACACAGCACCCACCCAATAGCACTGTAACCATCCCATAACACATCACCCATCCCATAACACATCACCCATCACACAGTACCCACTCAATAGCACTGTATCCATCCCATAACACATCACTCATCCCATAACACATCACCCATCACACAGCACCCACTCAATAGCACTGTATCCATCCCATAACACATCACCCATCCCATAACACATCACCCATCACACAGTACCCACTCAATAGCACTGTAACCATCCCATAACACATCACCCATCCCATAACACATCACCCATCACACAGTACCCACTCAATAGCACTGTATCCATCCCATAACACATCACTCATCCCATAACACATCACCCATCACACAGCACCCACTCAATAGCACTGTAACCATCCCATAACACATCACCCATCCCATAACACATCACCCATCCCATAACACAACACACAGTACCCACCCAAAAGCACTGTATCCATCCCATAACACATCACCCATCCCATAACACATCACCCATCACACAGCACCCACTCAATAGCACTGTAACCATCCCATAACACATCACTCATCCCATAACACATCACCCATCACACAGTGCCCACTCAATAGCACTGTATCCATCCCATAACACATCACCCATCCCATAACACATCACCCATCACACAGCACCCACTCAATAGCACTGTAACCATCCCATAACACATCACTCATCCCATAACACATCACCCATCACACAGTGCCCACTCAATAGCACTGTAACCATCCCATAACACATCACCCATCCCATAACACATCACCCATCACACAGTACCCACTCAATAGCACTGTAACCATCCCATAACACATCACCCATCCCATAACACATCACCCATCACACAGCACCCACTCAATAGCACTGTAACCATCCCATAACACATCACCCATCCCATAACACATCACCCATCACACAGTACCCACTCAATAGCACTGTAACCATCCCATAACACATCACCCATCCCATAACACATCACCCATCACACAGTACCCACTCAATAGCACTGTAACCATCCCATAACACATCACCCATCCCATAACACATCACCCATCACACAGCACCCACTCAATAGCACTGTAACCATCCCATAACACATCACCCATCCCATAACACATCACCCATCACACAGCACCCACTCAATAGCACTGTAACCATCCCATAACACATCACTCATCCCATAACACATCACCCATCACACAGTGCCCACTCAATAGCACTGTATCCATCCCATAACACATCACCCATCCCATAACACATCACCCATCACACAGTACCCACTCAATAGCACTGTAACCATCCCATAACACATCACCCATCCCATAACACATCACCCATCACACAGCACCCACTCAATAGCACTGTAACCATCCCATAACACATCACCCATCCCATAACACATCACCCATCACACAGCACCCACTCAATAGCACTGTAACCATCCCATAACACATCACTCATCCCATAACACATCACCCATCACACAGTGCCCACTCAATAGCACTGTATCCATCCCATAACACATCACCCATCCCAGAACACATCACCCATCCCATAACACAACACACAGTACCCACCCAAAAGCACTGTAACCATCCCATAACACATCACCCATCCCATAACACATCACCCATCACACAGTACCCACTCAATAGCACTGTATCCATCCCATAACACATCACCCATCCCATAACACATCACCCATCACACAGTACCCACTCAATAGCACTGTATCCATCCCATAACACATCACCCATCCCATAACACATCACCCATCCCATAACACAACACACAGTACCCACCCAAAAGCACTGTAACCATCCAATAACACATCACCCATCCCATAACACATCACCCATCACACAGTACCCACTCAATAGCACTGTAACCATCCCATAACACATCACCCATCCCATAACACATCACCCATCACACAGCACCCACTCAATAGCACTGTATCCATCCCATAACACATCACCCATCCCATAACACATCAGCCATCACACAGCACCCACCCAATAGCACTGTAACCATCCCATAACACATCACCCATCCCATAACACATCACCCATCCCATAACACAACACACAGTACCCACCCAAAAGCACTGTATCCATCCCATAACACATCACCCATCCCATAACACATCACCCATCACACAGCACCCACTCAATAGCACTGTAACCATCCCATAACACATCACTCATCCCATAACACATCACCCATCACACAGTGCCCACTCAATAGCACTGTATCCATCCCATAACACATCACCCATCACACAGTGCCCACTCAATAGCACTGTAACCATCCCATAACACATCACCCATCCCATAACACATCACCCATCACACAGTACCCACTCAATAGCACTGTAACCATCCCATAACACATCACCCATCCCATAACACATCACCCATCACACAGCACCCACTCAATAGCACTGTAACCATCCCATAACACATCACCCATCCCATAACACATCACCCATCACACAGCACCCACTCAATAGCACTGTAACCATCCCATAACACATCACTCATCCCATAACACATCACCCATCACACAGTGCCCACTCAATAGCACTGTATCCATCCCATAACACATCACTCATCCCATAACACATCACCCATCACACAGTGCCCACTCAATAGCACTGTAACCATCCCATAACACATCACTCATCCCATAACACATCACCCATCACACAGTACCCACTCAATAGCACTGTAACCATCCCATAACACATCACCCATCCCATAACACATCACCCATCACACAGCACCCACTCAATAGCACTGTAACCATCCCATAACACATCACCCATCCCATAACACATCACCCATCACACAGCACCCACTCAATAGCACTGTAACCATCCCATAACACATCACCCATCCCATAACACATCACCCATCACACAGTACCCACCCAAAAGCACTGTATCCATCCCATAACACATCACCCATCCCATAACAAAATACCCATCACACAGTACCCACCCAATAGCACTGTATCCATCCCATAACACATCACCCATCCCATAACACATAACCCATCACACAGCACCCACCCAATAGCACTGTAACCATCCCATAACACATCACTCATCCCATAACACATCACCCATCACACAGTACCCACTCAATAGCACTGTAACCATCCCATAACACATCACCCATCCCATAACACATCACCCATCACACAGCACCCACTCAATAGCACTGTAACCATCCCATAACACATCACCCATCCCATAACACATAACCCATCACACAGTACCCACTCAATAGCACTGTAACCATCCCATAACACATCACCCATCCCATAACACATCACCCATCACACAGTACCCACCCAAAAGCACTGTATCCATCCCATAACACATCACCCATCCCATAACAAAATACCCATCACACAGTACCCACCCAATAGCACTGTATCCATCCCATAACACATCACCCATCCCATAACACATCACCCATCACACAGCACCCACCCAATATCACTGTATCCATCCCATAACACATCACCCATCCCATAACACATCACCCATCACACAGTACCAACCCAAAAGCACTGTATCCATCCCATAACACATCACCCATCCCATAACACATCACCCATCACACAGCACCCACCCAATAGCACTGTATCCATCCCATAACACATCACCCATCCCATAACACATCACCCATCACACAGTACCCACTCAATAGCACTGTAACCATCCCATAACACATCACCCATCCCATAACACATCACCCATCACACAGCACCCACCCAATAGCACTGTATCCATCCCATAACACATCACCCATCCCATAACACATCACCCATCACACAGCACCCACCCAATAGCACTGTATCCATCCCATAACACATCACCCATCCCATAACACATCACCCATCACACAGTACCCACCCAATAGCACTGTAACCATCCCATAACACATCACTCATCCCATAACACATCACCCATCACACAGTACCCACTCAATAGCACTGTAACCATCCCATAACACATCACCCATCCCATAACACATCACCCATCACACAGTACCCACTCAATAGCACTGTAACCATCCCATAACACATCACCCATCCCATAACACATCACCCATCACACAGCACCCACCCAATAGCACTGTATCCATCCCATAACACATCACCCATCCCATAACACATCACCCATCACACAGTACCCACTCAATAGCACTGTAACCATCCCATAACACATCACCCATCCCATAACACATCACCCATCACACAGTACCCACTCAATAGCACTGTAACCATCCCATAACACATCACCCATCCCATAACACATCACCCATCACACAGTACCCACTCAATAGCACTGTAACCATCCCATATCACATCACCCATCCCATAACACATCACCCATCACACAGCACCCACCCAATAGCACTGTATCCATCCCATAACACATCACCCATCCCATAACACATCACCCATCACACAGTACCCACTCAATAGCACTGTAACCATCCCATAACACATCACCCATCCCATAACACATCACCCATCACACAGTACCCACTCAATAGCACTGTAACCATCCCATAACACATCACCCATCCCATAACACATCACCCATCACACAGTACCCACTCAATAGCACTGTAACCATCCCATAACACATCACCCATCCCATAACACATCACCCATCACACAGCACCCACCCAATAACACTTTATCCATCCCATAACACATCACCCATCCCATAACACATCACCCATCACACAGTACCCACTCAATAGCACTGTAACCATCCCATAACACATCACCCATCCCATAACACATCACCCATCACACAGTACCCACTCAATAGCACTGTAACCATCCCATAACACATCACTCATCCCATAACACATCACCCATCACACAGCACCCACCCAATAGCACTGTAACCATCCCATAACACATCACCCATCCCATAACACATCACCCATCACACAGTACCCACTCAATAGCACTGTAACCATCCCATAACACATCACCCATCCCATAACACATCACCCATCACACAGTACCCACTCAATAGCACTGTAACCATCCCATAACACATCACCCATCCCATAACACATCACCCATCACACAGCACCCACCCAATAGCACTGTATCCATCCCATAACACATCACCCATCCCATAACACATCACCCATCACACAGCACCCACTCAATAGCACTGTAACCATCCCATAACACATCACTCATCCCATAACACATCACCCATCACACAGTACCCACTCAATAGCACTGTAACCATCCCATAACACATCACCCATCCCATAACACATCACCCATCACACAGTACCCACTCAATAGCACTGTAACCATCCCATAACACATCACCCATCCCATAACACATCACCCATCACACAGTACCCACCCAATAGCACTGTATCCATCCCATAACACATCACCCATCCCATAACACATCACCCATCACACAGCACCCACCCAATAGCACTGTAACCATCCCATAACACATCACCCATCCCATAACACATCACCCATCACACAGCACCCACTCAATAGCACTGTAACCATCCCATAACACATCACCCATCCCATAACACATCACCCATCACACAGTACCCACTCAATAGCACTGTAACCATCCCATAACACATCACCCATCCCATAACACATCACCCATCACACAGTACCCACCCAATAGCACTGTATCCATCCCATAACACATCACCCATCCCATAACACATCACCCATCACACAGCACCCACCCAATAGCACTGTATCCATCCCATAACACATCACCCATCCCATAACACATCACCCATCACACAGTACCCACCCAATAGCACTGTAACCATCCCATAACACATCACTCATCCCATAACACATCACCCATCACACAGTACCCACTCAATAGCACTGTAACCATCCCATAACACATCACCCATCCCATAACACATCACCCATCACACAGCACCCACCCAATAGCACTGTATCCATCCCATAACACATCACCCATCCCATAACACATCACCCATCACACAGTACCCACCCAATAGCACTGTAACCATCCCATAACACATCACCCATCCCATAACACATCACCCATCACACAGTACCCACTCAATAGCACTGTAACCATCCCATAACACATCACCCATCCCATAACACATCACCCATCACACAGCACCCACCCAATAGCACTGTATCCATCCCATAACACATCACCCATCCCATAACACATCACCCATCACACAGCACCCACCCAATAGCACTGTAACCATCCCATAACACATCACCCATCCCATAACACATCACCCATCACACAGCACCCACTCAATAGCACTGTAACCATCCCATAACACATCACCCATCACACAGCACCCACCCAATAGCACTGTAACCATCCCATAACACATCACCCATCACACAGCACCCACTCAATAGCACTGTATCCATCCCATAACACATCACCCATCACACAGCACCCACTCAATAGCACTGTAACCATCCCATAACACATCACCCATCACACAGCACCCACCCAATAGCAATGTAACCATCCCATAACACATCACCCATCCCATAACACATCACCCATCACACAGCACCCACTCAATAGCACTGTAACCATCCCATAACACATCACCCATCCCATAACACATCACCCATCACACAGCACCCACCCAATAGCACTGTAACCATCCCATAACACATCACCCATCCCATAACAAAATACCCATCACACAGCACCCACCCAATAGCACTGTAACCATCACATAACACATCACCCATCCCATAACACATCACCCATCACACAGTACCCACCCAATAGCACTGTATCCATCCCATAACACATCACCCATCCCATAACACATCACCCATCACACAGCACCCACCCAATAGCACTGTAACCATCCCATAACACATCACTCATCCCATAACACATCACCCATCACACAGTACCCACTCAAAAGCACTGTAACCATCCCATAACACATCACCCATCCCATAACACATCACCCATCACACAGCACCCACTCAATAGCACTGTAACCATCCCATAACACATCACCCATCCCATAACACATCACCCATCACACAGCACCCACTCAATAGCACTGTAACCATCCCATAACACATCACTCATCCCATAACACATCACCCATCCCATAACACAACACACAGTACCCACCCAAAAGCACTGTAACCATCCCATAACACATCACCCATCCCATAACACATCACCCATCACACAGTACCCACTCAATAGCACTGTATCCATCCCATAACACATCACCCATCCCATAACACATCACCCATCACACAGTACCCACTCAATAGCACTGTATCCATCCCATAACACATCACCCATCCCATAACACATCACCCATCCCATAACACAACACACAGTACCCACCCAAAAGCACTGTAACCATCCCATAACAAATCACCCATCCCATAACACATCACCCATCACACAGTACCCACTCAATAGCACTGTAACCATCCCATAACACATCACCCATCCCATAACACATCACCCATCACACAGCACCCACTCAATAGCACTGTATCCATCCCATAACACATCACCCATCCCATAACACATCAGCCATCACACAGCACCCACCCAATAGCACTGTAACCATCCCATAACACATCACCCATCCCATAACACAACACACAGCACCCACCCAATAGCACTGTAACCATCCCATAACACATCACCCATCCCATAACACAACACACAGTACCCACCCAAAAGCACTGTATCCATCCCATAACACATCACCCATCCCATAACACATCACCCATCACACAGCACCCACTCAATAGCACTGTAACCATCCCATAACACATCACTCATCAAATAACACATCACCCATCACACAGTGCCCACTCAATAGCACTGTATCCATCCCATAACACATCACCCATCACACAGTGCCCACTCAATAGCACTGTAACCATCCCATAACACATCACCCATCCCATAACACATCACCCATCACACAGCACCCACTCAATAGCACTGTAACCATCCCATAACACATCACCCATCCCATAACACATCACCCATCACACAGTACCCACTCAATAGCACTGTAACCATCCCATAACACATCACCCATCCCATAACACATCACCCATCACACAGCACCCACTCAATAGCACTGTAACCATCCCATAACACATCACCCATCCCATAACACATCACCCATCACACAGCACCCACTCAATAGCACTGTAACCATCCCATAACACATCACTCATCCCATAACACATCACCCATCACACAGTGCCCACTCAATAGCACTGTATCCATCCCATAACACATCACTCATCCCATAACACATCACCCATCACACAGTGCCCACTCAATAGCACTGTAACCATCCCATAACACATCACTCATCCCATAACACATCACCCATCACACAGTACCCACTCAATAGCACTGTAACCATCCCATAACACATCACCCATCCCATAACACATCACCCATCACACAGCACCCACTCAATAGCACTGTAACCATCCCATAACACATCACCCATCCCATAACACATCACCCATCACACAGCACCCACTCAATAGCACTGTAACCATCCCATAACACATCACCCATCCCATAACACATCACCCATCACACAGTACCCACCCAAAAGCACTGTATCCATCCCATAACACATCACCCATCCCATAACAAAATACCCATCACACAGTACCCACCCAATAGCACTGTATCCATCCCATAACACATCACCCATCCCATAACACATAACCCATCACACAGCACCCACCCAATAGCACTGTAACCATCCCATAACACATCACTCATCCCATAACACATCACCCATCACACAGTACCCACTCAATAGCACTGTAACCATCCCATAACACATCACCCATCCCATAACACATCACCCATCACACAGCACCCACTCAATAGCACTGTAACCATCCCATAACACATCACCCATCCCATAACACATAACCCATCACACAGTACCCACTCAATAGCACTGTAACCATCCCATAACACATCACCCATCCCATAACACATCACCCATCACACAGTACCCACCCAAAAGCACTGTATCCATCCCATAACACATCACCCATCCCATAACAAAATACCCATCACACAGTACCCACCCAATAGCACTGTATCCATCCCATAACACATCACCCATCCCATAACACATCACCCATCACACAGCACCCACCCAATATCACTGTATCCATCCCATAACACATCACCCATCCCATAACACATCACCCATCACACAGTACCCACCCAAAAGCACTGTATCCATCCCATAACACATCACCCATCCCATAACACATCACCCATCACACAGCACCCACCCAATAGCACTGTATCCATCCCATAACACATCACCCATCCCATAACACATCACCCATCACACAGTACCCACTCAATAGCACTGTAACCATCCCATAACACATCACCCATCCCATAACACATCACCCATCACACAGCACCCACCCAATAGCACTGTATCCATCCCATAACACATCACCCATCCCATAACACATCACCCATCACACAGCACCCACCCAATAGCACTGTATCCATCCCATAACACATCACCCATCCCATAACACATCACCCATCACACAGTACCCACCCAATAGCACTGTAACCATCCCATAACACATCACTCATCCCATAACACATCACCCATCACACAGTACCCACTCAATAGCACTGTAACCATCCCATAACACATCACCCATCCCATAACACATCACCCATCACACAGTACCCACTCAATAGCACTGTAACCATCCCATAACACATCACCCATCCCATAACACATCACCCATCACACAGCACCCACCCAATAGCACTGTATCCATCCCATAACACATCACCCATCCCATAACACATCACCCATCACACAGTACCCACTCAATAGCACTGTAACCATCCCATAACACATCACCCATCCCATAACACATCACCCATCACACAGTACCCACTCAATAGCACTGTAACCATCCCATAACACATCACCCATCCCATAACACATCACCCATCACACAGTACCCACTCAATAGCACTGTAACCATCCCATAACACATCACCCATCCCATAACACATCACCCATCACACAGTACCCACTCAATAGCACTGTAACCATCCCATAACACATCACCCATCCCATAACACATCACCCATCACACAGCACCCACCCAATAGCACTGTATCCATCCCATAACACATCACCCATCCCATAACACATCACCCATCACACAGTACCCACTCAATAGCACTGTAACCATCCCATATCACATCACCCATCCCATAACACATCACCCATCACACAGCACCCACCCAATAGCACTGTATCCATCCCATAACACATCACCCATCCCATAACACATCACCCATCACACAGTACCCACTTAATAGCACTGTAACCATCCCATATCACATCACCCATCCCATAACACATCACCCATCACACAGCACCCACCCAATAGCACTGTATCCATCCCATAACACATCACCCATCCCATAACACATCACCCATCACACAGTACCCACTCAATAGCACTGTAACCATCCCATAACACATCACCCATCCCATAACACATCACCCATCACACAGTACCCACTCAATAGCACTGTAACCATCCCATAACACATCACCCATCCCATAACACATCACCCATCACACAGTACCCACTCAATAGCACTGTAACCATCCCATAACACATCACCCATCCCATAACACATCACCCATCACACAGCACCCACCCAATAGCACTGTATCCATCCCATAACACATCACCCATCCCATAACACATCACCCATCACACAGTACCCACTCAATAGCACTGTAACCATCCCATAACACATCACCCATCCCATAACACATCACCCATCACACAGTACCCACTCAATAGCACTGTAACCATCCCATAACACATCACCCATCCCATAACACATCACCCATCACACAGCACCCACCCAATAGCACTGTAACCATCCCACAACACATCACCCATCCCATAACACATCACCCATCACACAGTACCCACTCAATAGCACTGTAACCATCCCATAACACATCACCCATCCCATAACACATCACCCATCACACAGTACCCACTCAATAGCACTGTAACCATCCCATAACACATCACCCATCCCATAACACATCACCCATCACACAGCACCCACCCAATAGCACTGTATCCATCCCATAACACATCACCCATCCCATAACACATCACCCATCACACAGCACCCACTCAATAGCACTGTAACCATCCCATAACACATCACTCATCCCATAACACATCACCCATCACACAGTACCCACTCAATAGCACTGTAACCATCCCATAACACATCACCCATCCCATAACACATCACCCATCACACAGTACCCACTCAATAGCACTGTAACCATCCCATAACACATCACCCATCCCATAACACATCACCCATCACACAGTACCCACCCAATAGCACTGTATCCATCCCATAACACATCACCCATCACACAGCACCCACCCAATAGCACTGTATCCATCCCATAACACATCACCCATCCCATAACACATCACCCATCACACAGTACCCACCCAATAGCACTGTAACCATCCCATAACACATCACTCATCCCATAACACATCACCCATCACACAGTACCCACTCAATAGCACTGTAACCATCCCATAACACATCACCCATCCCATAACACATCACCCATCACACAGCACCCACCCAATAGCACTGTATCCATCCCATAACACATCACCCATCCCATAACACATCACCCATCACACAGTACCCACCCAATAGCACTGTAACCATCCCATAACACATCACCCATCCCATAACACATCACCCATCACACAGTACCCACTCAATAGCACTGTAACCATCCCATAACACATCACCCATCCCATAACACATCACCCATCACACAGCACCCACCCAATAGCACTGTATCCATCCCATAACACATCACCCATCCCATAACACATCACCCATCACACAGCACCCACCCAATAGCACTGTAACCATCCCATAACACATCACCCATCACACAGCACCCACTCAATAGCACTGTAACCATCCCATAACACATCACCCATCACACAGCACCCACCCAATAGCACTGTAACCATCCCATAACACATCACCCATCACAAAGCACCCACTCAATAGCACTGTATCCATCCCATAACACATCACCCATCACACAGCACCCACTCAATAGCACTGTAACCATCCCATAACACATCACCCATCACACAGCACCCACCCAATAGCACTGTAACCATCCCATAACACATCACCCATCCCATAACACATCACCCATCACACAGCACCCACTCAATAGCACTGTAACCATCCCATAACACATCACCCATCCCATAACACATCACCCATCACACAGCACCCACCCAATAGCACTGTAACCATCCCATAACACATCACCCATCCCATAACAAAATACCCATCACACAGCACCCACCCAATAGCACTGTAACCATCACATAACACATCACCCATCCCATAACACATCACCCATCACACAGTACCCACCCAATAGCACTGTAACCATCCCATAACACATCACTCATCCCATAACACATCACCCATCACACAGTACCCACTCAAAAGCACTGTAACCATCCCATAACACATCACCCATCCCATAACACATCACCCATCACACAGCACCCACTCAATAGCACTGTATCCATCCCATAACACATCACCCATCCCATAACAAAATACCCATCACACAGCACCCACCCAATAGCACTGTATCCATCCCATAACACATCACCCATCCCATAACACATCACCCATCACACAGCACCCACCCAATAGCACTGTAACCATCACATAACACATCACCCATCCCATAACACATCACCCATCACACAGTACCCACTCAAAAGCACTGTATCCATCCCATAACACATCACCCATCCCATAACACATCACCCATCACACAGCACCCACCCAATAGCACTGTAACCATCCCATAACACATCACTCATCCCATAACACATCACCCATCACACAGTACCCACTCAAAAGCACTGTAACCATCCCATAACACATCACCCATCCCATAACACATCACCCATCACACAGTACCCACTCAAAAGCACTGTATCCATCCCATAACACATCACCCATCCCATAACACATCACCCATCACACAGCACCCACCCAATAGCACTGTAACCATCCCATAACACATCACTCATCCCATAACACATCACCCATCACACAGCACCCACCCAATAGCACTGTAACCATCCCATAACACATCACTCATCCCATAACACATCACCCATCACACAGCACCCACCCAATAGCACTGTAACCATCCCATAACACATCACCCATCCCATAACACATCACCCATCCCATAACACATCACCCATCCCATAACACATCACCCATCCCATAACACATCACCCATCACACAGCACCCACCCAATAGCACTGTAACCATCCCATAACACATCACCCATCCCATAACACTTCACCCATCACACAGCACCCACCCAATAGCACTGTATCCATCCCATAACACATCACTCATCCCATAACACATCACCCATCACACAGTACCCACTCAATAGCACTGTAACCATCCCATAACACATCACCCATCCCATAACACATCACCCATCACACAGCACCTACCCAATAGCACTGTATCCATCCCATAACATATCACCCATCACACAGCACCCACTCAATAGCACTGTAACCATCCCATAACACATCACCCATCCCATAACACATCACCCATCACACAGCACCCACTCAAAAGCACTGTAACCATCCCATAACACATCACCCATCCCATAACACATCACCCATCACACAGCACCCACTCAAAAGCACTGTAACCATCCCATAACACATCACCCATCCCATAACACATCACCCATCACACAGCACCCACTCAAAAGCACTGTATCCATCCCATAACACATCACCCATCCCATAACACATCACCCATCCCATAACACATCACCCATCCCATAACACATCACCCATCCCATAACACATCACCCATCACACAGCACCCACCCAATAGCACTGTATCCATCCCATAACACATCACTCATCCCATAACACATCACCCATCACACAGTACCCACTCAATAGCACTGTAACCATCCCATAACACATCACCCATCCCATAACACATCACCCATCCCATAACATATCACCCATCACACAGCACCCACCCAATAGCACTGTAACCATCCCATAACACATCACCCATCCCATAACACTTCACCCATCACACAGCACCCACCCAATAGCACTGTATCCATCCCATAACACATCACTCATCCCATAACACATCACCCATCACACAGTACCCACTCAATAGCACTGTAACCATCCCATAACACATCACCCATCCCATAACACATCACCCATCCCATAACATATCACCCATCACACAGCACCCACCCAATAGCACTGTAACCATCCCATAACACATCACCCATCCCATAACACTTCACCCATCACACAGCACCCACCCAATAGCACTGTATCCATCCCATAACACATCACTCATCCCATAACACATCACCCATCACACAGCACCCACTCAAAAGCACTGTAACCATCCCATAACACATCACCCATCCCATAACACATCACCCATCACACAGTACCCACTCAAAAGCACTGTAACCATCCCATAACACATCACCCATCCCATAACATATCACCCATCACACAGTACCCACTCAAAAGCACTGTAACCATCCCATAACACATCACCCATCCCATAACACTTCACCCATCACACAGCACCCACCCAATAGCACTGTATCCATCCCATAACACATCACTCATCCCATAACACATCACCCATCACACAGCACCCACTCAATAGCACTGTAACCATCCCATAACACATCACCCATCCCATAACACATCACCCATCACACAGCACCCACTCAAAAGCACTGTAACCATCCCATAACACATCACCCATCCCATAACACATCACCCATCACACAGTACCCACTCAAAAGCAATGTATCCATCCCATAACACATCACCCATCCCATAACACATCACCCATCACACAGCACCCACTCAAAAGCACTGTATCCATCCCATAACACATCACCCATCCCATAACACATCACCCATCCCATAACACATCACCCATCCCATAACACTTCACCCATCACACAGCACCCACCCAATAGCACTGTATCCATCCCATAACACATCACTCATCCCATAACACATCACCCATCACACAGTACCCACTCAATAGCACTGTAACCATCCCATAACACATCACCCATCCCATAACACATCACCCATCACACAGCACCCACCCAATAGCACTGTAACCATCCCATAACACATCACCCATCCCATAACACTTCACCCATCACACAGCACCCACCCAATAGCACTGTATCCATCCCATAACACATCACTCATCCCATAACACATCACCCATCACACAGTACCCACTCAATAGCACTGTAACCATCCCATAACACATCACCCATCCCATAACACTTCACCCATCACACAGCACCCACCCAATAGCACTGTATCCATCCCATAACACATCACTCATCCCATAACACATCACCCATCACACAGTACCCACTCAATAGCACTGTAACCATCCCATAACACATCACTCATCCCATAACACATCACCCATCACACAGTACCCACTCAATAGCACTGTAACCATCCCATAACACATCACCCATCCCATAACAAAATACCCATCACACAGTACCCACTCAAAAGCAATGTATCCATCCCATAACACATCACCCATCCCATAACACATCACCCATCACACAGCACCCACTCAAAAGCACTGTAACCATCCCATAACACATCACCCATCCCATAACACATCACCCATCACACAGCACCCACTCAAAAGCACTGTATCCATCCCATAACACATCACCCATCCCATAACACATCACCCATCACACAGCACCCACCCAATAGCACTGTATCCATCCCATAACACATCACCCATCCCATAACACATCACCCATCACACAGTACCCACTCAAAAGCAATGTATCCATCCCATAACACATCACCCATCCCATAACACATCACCCATCACACAGCACCCACCCAATAGCACTGTAACCATCCCATAACACATCACCCATCCCATAACACATCACCCATCACACAGTACCCACTCAAAAGCAATGTATCCATCCCATAACACATCACCCATCCCATAACACATCACCCATCACACAGCACCCACTCAAAAGCACTGTATCCATCCCATAACACATCACCCATCCCATAACACATCACCCATCACACAGTACCCACTCAATAGCACTGTATCCATCCCATAACACATCATTCATCCCATAACACATCACCCATCACACAGCACCCACCCAATAGCACTGTATCCATCCCATAACACATCACCCATCCCATAACACATCACCCATCACACAGTACCCACTCAATAGCACTGTAACCATCCCATAACACATCACTCATCCCATAACACATCACCCATCACACAGCACCCACCCAATAGCACTGTAACCATCCCATAACACATCACCCATCCCATAACACATCACCCATCACACAGCACCCACTCAATAGCACTGTATCCATCCCATAACACATCACCCATCCCATAACAAAATACCCATCACACAGTACCCACTCAATAGCACTGTAACCATCCCATAACACATCACCCATCCCATAACACATCACCCATCCCATAACACATCACCCATCACACAGCACCCACCCAATAGCACTTTAACCATCCCATAACACATCACTCATCCCATAACACATCACCCATCAGACAGTACCCACCCAAAAGCACTGTATCCATCCCATAACACATCACCCATCCCATAACACATCACCCATCACACAGCACCCACCCAATAGCACTGTATCCATCCCATAACACATCACCCATCCCATAACAAAATACCCATCACACAGTACCCACTCAATAGCACTGTAACCATCCCATAACACATCACCCATCCCATAACAAAATACCCATCACACAGCACCCACTCAATAGCACTGTAACCATCCCATAGCACATCACCCATCCCATAACACATCACCCATCCCATAACACATCACCCATCACACAGTACCCACTCAACAGCACTGTAACCATCCCATAACACATCACCCATCCCATAACAAAATACCCATCACACAGTACCCACTCAATAGCACTGTATCCATCCCATAACACATCATTCATCCCATAACACATCACCCATCACACAGCACCCACCCAATAGCACTGTATCCATCCCATAACACATCACCCATCCCATAACACATCACCCATCACACAGTACCCACTCAATAGCACTGTATCCATCCCATAACACATCACCCATCCCATAACACATCACCCATCACACAGCACCCACCCAAAAGCACTGTATCCATCCCATAACACATCACCCATCCCATAACAAAATACCCATCACACAGTACCCACTCAATAGCACTGTAACCATCCCATAACACATCACCCATCCCATAACACATCACCCATCACACAGTACCCACTCAATAGCACTGTAACCATCCCATAACACATCACCCATCCCATAACACATCACCCATCACACAGCACCCACCCAATAGCACTGTAACCAACCCATAACACATCACCCATCCCATAACACATCACCCATCACACAGTACCCACCCAACAGCACTGTATCCATCCCATAACACATCACTCATCCCATAACACATCACCCATCACACAGCACCCACCCAACAGCACTGTATCCATCCCATAACACATCACCCATCCCATAACAAAATACCCATCACACAGCACCCACCCAATAGCACTGTAACCATCCCATAACACATCACCCATCCCATAACACATCACTCATCACACAGTACCCACTCAAAAGCACTGTATCCATCCCATAACACATCACCCATCCCATAACACATCACCCATCCCATAACACATCACCCATCACACAGCACCCACCCAAAAGCACTGTATCCATCCCATAACACATCACCCATCCCATAACAAAATACCCATCACACAGCACCCACCCAATAGCACTGTAACCATCCCATAGCACATCACCCATCCCATAACACATCACCCATCCCATAACACATCACCCATCACACAGTACCCACCCAAAAGCACTGTATCCATCCCATAACACATCACCCATCCCATAACACATAGAATCATAGAATCATAGAATCGTAGAGTTGGAAGGGACCTCCTGGGCCATCTGGTCCAACCCCCTGCTCAAAGCAGGATTCGCTAAATCATCCCAGTTAGATGTCTGTCCAGCCTCTGTTTGAAGACTTCCATTGAAGGAGAACTCACCACTTCTCGTGGCAGCCTGTTCCACTCATTGATCACTCTAACTGTCAAAAAGTTTTTTCTAATATCTAATCTGTGTCTCCTCCCATTCAGCTTCATCCCATTGCTTCTAGTCTTTCCTTGTGCAAATGAGAATAAAGTTGATCCTTCTACAATGTGACAGCCCTTTAGATATTTGTAGACAGCTATTAAGTCTCCTCTCAGTCTTCTGTTTTGCAAACTAAACATTCCCAAATCCTGCAACCTTTCCTCATAAGACAGGGTTTGCAGACCGGTCACCATTCTGTTCGCTCTTTTCTGAACTTGCTCCAGTTTGTTGATGTCTTTTTTAAAATGTGGTGCCCAAAATTGGACACAATATTCCAGATGAGGTCTGACCAAAGAGGAGTAGAGGGAAATAATTACTTCACGTGATCTAGACTGTATGCTTCTGTTAATACATCCTAGAATTGCATTTGCCTTTTTTGCTGCTGCATCACACTGTTGACTCATATTCAGTCTGTGATCTATTAGTATACCCAAGTCTTTTTCACATGTGCTGTCACTTAGCCCTATTCCTCCCATTCTATATATGCTTTTTTCATTTTTATTGCCCAGATGTAGTACTTTGCATTTCTCCCTGTTAAAAACCATTCTGTTAGTTGCTGCCCACTTCTCCAGTTTATTTAAATCTTTTTGAATCCTCTCTCTCTCTTCTCTAGTATTAGCTATCCCTCCTAGCTTTGTGTCATCAGCAAATTTAATCAGTTTACCCTCAATTCCTTCATCTAAATCGTTGATAAAGATGTTGAACAATACAGGGCCCAGGACAGAGCCCTGTGGTACCCCACTTGAGACATTCTTCCAACTGGATGTGCAACCATTTACGACCACTCTTTGGGTCCGATCACTAAGCCAGTTATGAATCCACCTAACAGTTGCCTTGTCCATTCCATACTTAGTCATTTTTTCAATAAGGATTGTATGAGAGACTTTGTCAAATGCTTTGCTGAAGTCAAGATATACTATATCTACAGCATTTCCTTGATCCACCCAATCAGTAATACCATCATAGAAGGAAATTAAATTAGTCTGACATGACTTATTAGTTACAAACCCATGCTGACTCTGTTTAATCACTTCATTCTTATCCAGGTATTGACATACATGTTGTTTAATAATTTGTTCAAAGATCTTTCCTGGTATAGAAGTCAGACTCACCGGCCTATAGTTGCCTGGGTCCACCTTCTTCCCCTTTTTGAAGATAGGAACAACATTTGCTCTTCTCCAGTCTTCTGGCACTTCTCCTGTTCTCCAAGAATTTTCAAAGATTATGGAGAGGGGTTCAAAAATTTCTTCTGCTATCTCCTTCAGTACTCTGGGGTGTAATTCATCTGGACCCGGAGACTTGAATTCATTTAGGTTAGCTAAGTGTTTCCTCACTATCTTTCTGTTTATAGATATCCTGGATTCTTCTATTCCCTTAATAGGACAGTGAATAACAGTTGATGTTACATTTCCTTTCTGAGAGAAAACAGATGCAAAATAGGAATTTAAAAGTTCAGCCTTCTCAACATCCTGTCTTACCATTTCATCATTTTCATACTGTAAAAATCCTATAGCATCTTTGACTTTTCTTTTACTTTTGACATATCCCCAAAATCCTTTATTATTGCTTTTGACATCTCTTGCAAGCCTCAATTCATTTTCAGCTTTAGATAATCTGATTTGTGCCTTGCAGGTTCTGCAGACAGCATTATATTCTTCTTTAGATATGCCTCCTTCTTTCCATTTTATAAACATTTTTTGCTTCCTTTTTAGCATGTGCTTAAGTTCTGTGTTCATCCATCCTGGTTTCCTTAAATGCTTCCTATTCTTCCCTCTTTTCGGAATTGTTAACAACTGTGCTTTGAGAATTTCATTTTTCAAGATTTCCCATCCTTCCTGGACATTTTTGTCTTTAACGATATCCAGCCATTGGATCCCTCCAATTCTCTTTCTGAATCCCTTAAAATCTGCCTTTCTGAAATCTAACCTTGACGTCTGAGTCTTCACAGGTCTTCCGCCTCTAGTTATCCAAAATTCTAAAATAGCATGGCCGCTACCTCCTAGGGTCCCAGCCACTTTTACCTCCTCAACCATTTCCTCCCTGTTTATAAGGATTAGATCCAAGGTAGCAGTTCCCCTTGTTTTCTCCTTTACCTTTTGGAAGATAAAGTTGTCAGCAAGAGAGGATAAGAATTTCCTTGACCTGTTAGTTTTGCCTGAGAGAGATTCCCAACAAATGTCTGGATAGTTGAAATCTCCCATGACAACTATGTCATATTTTTTGGAGAACTTGGCCATTTGATGCATAAAGAGTTCATCCATATCTTCAGCTTGCACAGGCGGCCTGTAGTAAATGCCTACAATGGTGTCCTTTCCATTGTTCTGTCCTTGTATTCTTACCCAAACAGTTTCCACAGAACTCCCAGTCTCTGAAGCTTCAATCTCTGTGCAGATATACGCGTTTCTAACATACAATGCGACACCTCCTCCTCGTTTATCAAGTCTGTTTCTTGCAAATAAGTTGTATCCTTCTAGTCTTGTATTCCAATCATGTGTATTGTCCCACCAAGTTTCAGTGATTCCAATGACATCATATTTCTTTTCCTGTGTTAGTAGTTCCAATTCTCCTTGTTTGTTGCCCATTCTTTGTGCATTAGTATAGAAACATTTTAGTTTGTGATTGGTTTCTCCTTCTCCAATATTTTTTTTAATTAGATTCTTTCGTCTTTGTTCTTCCTTTCCACTTCTAATAGCAGAGTTCTCAATAGCATTTGTCAGGTGTATGGCTTTTTCTGGTCTTTTGCTTCCCTTCCCATGTTGTTCTAGTTTAAAGCTCTCCTTACAAGTGTAGCAAGGCGACTTCCAAATACCTGCTTTCCAGTCTTCGTAAGGTGCACCCCATCTCTAGCAAGTAGTCCATCGTATAAGTAGCTCACTCCGTGATCCAGAAATCCAAATCGTTGCTGACGGCACCATCGACGTAGCCAGTTGTTCACCTGCAGAATCTTATTCCACCTCCTTGTTCCATGGCCATCCACTGGGAGGATGGAAGAGAAGACCACCTGCGCTCCCAGTTCTTTCACTTTCTTGCCTAAGTCTTCAAAGTCTCTGCAGATGGTTTCCAGGTCGTTTCTTGCGGTGTCATTTGTCCCCACATGTAGTAGCAGGAATGGGTGGTCATCTGTAGGTCTGAAGAGTCCTGATATCCTGTCAGACACATCTTTAATTTTTGCACCTGGAAGACAGCACATTTCTCTTGAAGTTATATCCGGTCTGCAGATAGCGGCCTCTGTTCCTCTCAACAGAGAATCCCCCATGACCACCACTCTCCGTTTCTTCTTCACAACATTTTTCTTTCTCCATCCAGGAGGACTCTGAAGGCGTACAAGGTTGCTGTTTCTTGGCAAAGTCTTATCCTGATGTATTTCTTCATCGTTTTCCTGCGTGAGAGCCTGGTACTGGTTCCTGAGCAGTATGGGTGCTGACTGCCTCCTGATCCTCCTGCTTCTCTGGGTCACATGTCTCCATTCCTCTGTTTCTTCAGGTGCACTTCGAATTTCTTCTCTTTCTGTAACATGAAGAGATAATTCTGCTCTGTCCAAGAACTCTTCACCTTCCTTAATGATCTTCAACGTAACTAACCTCTCTTCGAGATTTTGCAACTTTTCCTCCAACAGGGACACAAGCTAGCATTTGTGGCATGTGAAGTTTGGCTTTTCCACTGGTAAATCTGTGAACATGTAGCAAGAAACATCACCCATCCCATAACAAAATACCCATCACACAGCACCCACCCAATAGCACTGTAACCATCCCATAACACATCACCCATCCCATAACACATCACCCATCACACAGTACCCACTCAAAAGCACTGTAACCATCCCATAACACATCACCCATCCCATAACAAAATACCCATCACACAGTACCCACTGTTGTGAGTTCATTTTCCCCTTAACCACTCAGGCCCGATGAACTTCCTCTGCTGGTTAAGAAAGGTAGTGAGCCTGATTATCAAACATCTGAGACTAATGATGATGACTGGCTGAGTGGAGTCACTGACTGGATATAAGACTGTCGACGCCCTTCTGCCCTGCGGGTGATTTCTCTGTGGGATCCTTGGATACCAGTCTGAATTCCTGCTCTCCTAAAGCTAAGTTTTCTGCTCTGCCTTTTGCATTTGTGCTTTGACTTTTGTTTTTCTGGATTTCTGCCATTCCCTGCTGGGGTGAGCTGAATTCCTTTAGCTGTGTCTTCAGAAAATACCTGAGTGCTGATTTAGTTTTTGAAGCCTAGCTGCTTCAGGGCCTTTTTCCATATCAGCCTGTTGGCTTATGTATTTCATAGGGTTTTTGCAGATTGCAGGCAGCAACTGTCCTTTCCTTTTCTGTTTAGTTAGTTTGGGCCCCATTGTTTGCTCAGCCTATCTTTCTATCTGTGTGTGTGTGTTTTTTCATCTTGCTTCACCGTCATTATATGTTGGGGGCTGCCTTTTACTTTGGGGTCTGCTCTGGGGCAGTTTAGATTTCCTTTTCTGTCTTTAGGCTATTTAGCTCTCAGGCTGTGATCGAGGGGTCTAGGGCACCGTAGGAACCCCCCACGGCTACTGCTAGTTGTGTTGATAGGTTCAGGGGTCTGCAATCTGATAGTTGCCAACTTCTCTGGTTTTCTGGACGTAGCTTCTATTTTTGTGTCTGCCTCCTATGGTGACTCGTTCATAACCACCCACCCAACAGCACTGTAACCATCCCATAACACATCACCCATCCCATAACACATCACCCATCACACAGTACCCACTCAAAAGCACTGTATCCATCCCATAACACATCACTCATCCCATAACACATCACCCATCCCATAACACATCACCCATCACACAGCACCCACCCAATAGCACTGTATCCATCCCATAACACATCACCCATCCCATAACAAAATACCCATTACACAGCACCAATCTCATAGTACAGTACCACCAATGCTATGACAAGGTATCCCTCCTGAGGCACAATACCCATACCATAACACAGAACTCATCTCGCAGCACAATATCCATCTCAACACAGTACACCCCCTATAGTAGAATCCATCTAATAGTACAGTACCCCTCATATAACACAGTACCCACCCAATAGCACTGTATCCATCCCATAACGCAGTACCCCGCCTATAGAACAATACTCAACCTATAACACAGTACACATCACTTAGCAGAGAACCCGTCCAATAGTGCAGTGCCCATCATATCGCCTATAGCACCATACCCATCCCATAACATAGAGCTCATCCCATAAAACAGTACCCATCCTATTATTATTATTATTATTTATTTCTGTAGCGCCATTAGTTCCATGGTGCTGTACTGTATATAATAAGGGGTTACATACAAAGTTATAGATATCGTTTACAGTAAATACATTTGTTGTTGTGCCAGGGTTGCCTATTGGTTTGTCGCACTTTGCCATGCATGAGAGGAGCGACTGAGTCTATGGCTGATGTGAGGGTGGCGTTGTACAAAGCGGTGGCACTGTCCGTGTCGTGGAGTGAGGTTATGGAGGACAGAGGTAGAAGAGAGTCGGAGGATGTCAAGGTGTGCGAGGTTTCTGCGAGGATGTGCTAGTGGCTGGACATGGGGGGCAGGTGAGAAGGACAATGATGAGAAGGTGAGTAGATGGTGGTCAGATGGGGGAGAGGTTGTGAGATTAGGTAGGGACAATCTCAAATTATAATTGACAAGGGCTTTATTAAATTATATCATCATGAAAATATACCCGTAAAAAGATACTTTATTAGTTAAAAACCAAAAAATGGTTATACACCAAAAATCGTGACAAAACAAAAACGTGTTCAACCCAAAACCATAAAGGGAATAGCTAGGAATGCCTAATATGTAAACGGAGCTGCCACCTGCCTAGCCGCGGAGGTTTTAAAAGGGAGGTTAGTTGAGTATCACTTGGCTATTGCTCCTTTTCTTGGGACACATGATATCAAAATATCAGGCCTCCTGATGAGCGAAACGAAACGCGTTGAGGCGCTAATTAATCCATGGCAGGTGGCGGGTTGGATAGAGTAAAAGGAGCAGTTTTTAGAAAGGATGAAACCCACACCTCCGCCATGTCTGTTGCCAGAGCGAGGAGTGCGAGTAAAGTAGACTCACTCAGTGCGGCAGGGGAGGCCGTGTCAGAGGGTGTCAGCCAGGTCGCAGTGAGGGCCAGGAAGGAAAGGTTGTGGGAGGTAAAGAGGTTGTGGATCGTGTGGAGCTTGTTGCAGACAGAGCGGGCATTCCAAAGTGCTCCAGAGAGAGGGAGCAGGGGGATGGGGGTCAGTGGCACAGGTTTTAAGTGTGAGGGATTGCAGTAGTTTCTCTTAGTGTGAGAAACATGGAGGTGAGGATTAGTGGGATGTATAAGGTGGGGGAGGGGGCCAGGATTGGGGGATATGTGGACAGCAGTGAGAAGAAGCAGAGAAAGGGAAAGCAGGTGGGTGAAGGAGAGTGACCGGCTTATGTTATATTTTAGTAGGAGAGGTCTGAGGTTACGGAGCAGGTCTGCAGATGAAGCGAGGTAGGGGGGTAAGAGAGAGGGGGAGATAGTTATTTGGTTCGAGGGTGCAGGGGTTTGGGGATAGCGAAAGAGAGTGAGGATTAGTGGAGCAAAAACAGTGAGGGCAAATGTGAGCATGGTTATAGAGCAGGGTAAGAAAAGAAAGGCAAGTAAAATTAGAAGACAGTGATTATTCTGACCTTCTGACCGATTTCTGGACTATTTCTGATGTTACACTTAAAAGATGTCACACCTGACCACGGTCATATCTGACCTGCTCTGTTCAACTTATACCATTCAAATGTCCATGAAATGAAGCCAGGTGAGGGAGAGAGGAGGAGGAGGAGGTGACAGAGAGGGGAGGATGGTGAGCAGGAGGACAGTTCACAGCAGGGAGCAGTTAATAGGACATTTCACTAGCATCAAAGCTGGAGAAAGAGGTGGAATAAGATGTAAGGATAAGACTAGGTGTGAGGAGCATGGGGGCATATCGATATGTGTACAGTAAGTTTGAAGTATGATATGTGGAATTAAAGTCAGGGAAAAAAGCAGCAGCGTACCAGAGGATGAGGCGTGCATGGGGTCCAGGGAGACTCTGTCATGGGCGCCACCTTGGGTACTGTGCTGGGACTGTTCTATGTGTCATCTGCCTGTTTTGTGGTTCAATCAATTATTGCCACCCTGTGTTGTGTGAGTAGCATTATGCTCACAGTAAAAGTAGAGCGGGTGTTCGGTGGGATGAGCCTAGGTAAATGCGCTAAAGAACCCGCCGAGCCCCGTGTTTCCACACCATCCGAAAACACTCTACTTATCCAGTAGCATAGTGCCTATCCCATAATGCAGCACCCATCCTGTAACACAGAGCTCATCCCATAGCTCACACGGCGTTCTCTCCGGAGCACAATATTCTTCCCCCGGTACAGTACCCATCCCATAGCCCAGAGCCTATCACACTCTCGCCATTGTATTGTCCCCTGTCATAACACAGTGCTCATTCCAAAAAATCACAACTATCTCATGGCGCAGTATCCATAACACAGTCCCATCCCATTACACAGCACACATTGCACTACTTATCCCATGGTGCACTATCCATCTCTCGGCACAGTACCCATACCATGGTATGGTGGCCTAGCACAAAGATGGACGCTGCAAAATGTCGCCATCTTGTTCTTTACACGGCCTAGAAGACTCGGTGCCCCTTTACACCTCATGGAGGTCACACACACAACACTACATGGAAGAGTGGGATGTACTTATTTATTTCTACAAGGAGGTGTACTCATTTACACTGAGCACTTTAAAAGTGTTCACACCCTAGGTTTTCATCTTGTAAAAAAATCACCCCAAGAAGTGTAATTTTTCGAACTTTAATGTCTCCTTTAATCTGTACAAATCGACCGAAAAAAAGCTGAAATAATTTTGAAATAGAAAATAGAAATAACAAACCTACAATAATGTGGCTGCATAAGTGTGCACACCCTCTTATAATCGGGGCTGTGGTTGTGCTCAGAATCAGCCGGTCACATTTTCCCATGTTACACAGTAGTCAATGCTCGGCCGCCATAATTACAGCGATTCTGATTAACCCCAGAGAAAGTGTCGCTGCTCCCGGAGGATTTCCTTAAGTTTTCTGGCTGTAAACAGCTGACAACACAGCAAAGGATCTCAGTGTGGAAAGTTGTCCATCAAGAGAAGGTGAAAAAATATTTGCAGGCATTAGATCTACCATGGACACTGTGAAGACAGCATCAACAAGGGGCTGAAATGTCATATAACAGTAACATTACCGAGAACCGGACGTTCCTCAAAAATTGATGAAGAGAGAAGACAATTTCTTAGAGAGGTGGCCAAGAGTCCGACAGCAAAACTAAAGGAGCTTCAGGAAGTTCTGGCCAGCCCTGGTTGTTTCCTGCATGTGACCACAATCTCCCGTATTCCTCATATGTCCGGCCTGTGAGGTCGGGGGACAAGACGGGGACTCTTCTTGCAAAGAAAGACATCCAAGCCTGACTATGTTTTACGAAAACCTCTATCACATCTGCCAAAAGGTGAAATGTGTTCTGTCTGATGAAACCAGGAGGAACTGCAAACCTGACACCGTGCATCAGCAGAAGATCACATCCCCACAGTGAGGCATGGTGGGGCAGCATTGTGCTCTGGGTTGTTTTTCGGCAGCTGGGGCTTTGGTCAAGGGGGAGGGAATTATGGACAGAACAAATATGAGTCATTTTTCCACAAAATCTTCTGGCCTCTGCTAAAAAGCTGAAGATGAAGAGAAAATTCACCTTTCAGTGACAAAGACCCTAAGCGACATCCAAATCAGAAAAAAATTGGCTTCAGAAGAAGATGGAAGTTCTAGAATGACCCAGGCCTAAACCCAAGGGATAATCTGTGGTGACCTGACAAGGGCGCTGTACACAGGACATGCCCCCCGCAATCTGACAGATGTGCAGCTACTGCAAGAAGGAGTCGGCGAAGATCATCAATTCTAGATGTGACAGACTCCAACCCAAAAAGACTGAATGCTGCCACAAAGTCACAGGGAACACTACCAAAGTATTTATTAGTATAAGGGTGTGAAGTTTTATGCAACTACATTATTTTACTTCTTTATGGATTTGTACATATTATGGGCGACATTAAAAGGGGAAAGTTCTGAAATGTTTCTTCGTGGTAAGAATATTTTTTTCATGACAAAACAATGACATTTTAGCACAGGCGCGTGGACTTTTTACATCCACTGCGAATATGTACTCCTGTGTCTCCTGTGAACTTCTGTGCCTCCTGTATGCTCCTGTGTCTCCTGTGCGCTCCTGTGCCTACGGTATGCTCCTGTGTGCTCCTGTGCACTCCTTTGTCTCCTGTATACTCTTGTGTCTCCTGTGTGCTCCTGTCTTCTGTATGCTCCTGTGTCTCCTGTATGCTCCTGTGTGCTCCCGTGTCTCCTGTATGCTCCCGTGTCTCCTGTATGCTCCTGTGTCTCCTGTGTGCTCCCGTGTCTCCTGTATGCTCCCGTGTCTCCTGTATGCTCCCGTGTCTCCTGTATGCTCCCGTGTCTCCTGTATGCTCCTGTGTCTCCTGTATGCTCCTGTGTCTCCTGTGTGCTCCCGTGTCTCCTGTATGCTCCTGTGTTTCCTGTGTGCTCCTGTGCCCTTGTATGCTCCTGTGTGCTCCTGTGCACTCCTTTGTCTCCTGTATACTCTTGTGTCTCCTGTGTGCTCCTGTCTTCTGTATGCTCCTGTGTCTCCTGTATGCTCCTATGTGCTCCCGTGTCTCCTGTATGCTCCCGTGTCTCCTGTATGCTCCTGTGTCTCCTGTGTGCTCCCGTGTCTCCTGTATGCTCCTGTGTCTCCTGTGTGCTCTTGTGTGCTTCTGTGTCTCCAGTGTCTCCTATATGCTCCCGCGTCTCCTTTTTTCTTCCTGTGTCTCCGGTATGCCCCTGTCTCCTATATATTCCTGTGTCTCCTATATATTCCTGTGTCTCCTGTATGCTCCTGTGTCTCCTGTATGCTCCCGTGTCTCCTGTATACTCCTCTATGTACTGTATACTCCTCTGTCTCCTGTATACTCCTGTGTCTCCTGTATACTCCTCTATGTACTGTTTACTCCTCTATGTACTGTGTACTCCTCTGTCTCCTGTATACTTCTGTGTCTCCTGTATACTCCTCTATGTACTGTTTACTCCTCTATGGACTGTGTACTCCTCTGTCTCCTGTATACTCCTGTGTCTCCTGTATACTCCTCTATGTACTGTTTACTCCTCTATGGACTGTGTACTCCTCTGTCTCCTGTATACTCCTGTGTCTCCTGTATACTCCTCTATGTACTGTTTACTCCTCTATGGACTGTGTACTCCTCTGTCTCCTGTATACTTCTGTGTCTCCTGTATACTCCTCTATGTACTGTTTACTCCTCTATGTACTGTGTACTCCTCTGTCTCCTGTATACTCCTGTGTCTCCTGTATACTCCTCTATGTACTGTTTACTCCTCTATGGACTGTGTACTCCTCTGTCTCCTGTATACTTCTGTGTCTCCTGTATACTCCTCTATGTACTGTTTACTCCTCTATGTACTGTGTACTCCTGTGTCTCCTGTATACTCCTCTATGTACTGTTTACTCCTCTATGGACTGTGTACTCCTCTGTCTCCTGTATACTTCTGTGTCTCCTGTATACTCCTCTATGTACTGTTTACTCCTCTATGTACTGTGTACTCCTCTGTCTCCTGTATACTCCTGTGTATCCTGTATACTCCTCTATGTACTGTATACTCCTCTGTCTCCTGTATACTCCTGTGTCTCCTGTATACTCCTCTATGTACTGTTTACTCCTCTATGGACTGTGTACTCCTCTGTCTCCTGTATACTTCTGTGTCTCCTGTATACTCCTCTATGTACTGTTTACTCCTCTATGTACTGTGTACTCCTCTGTCTCCTGTATACTCCTGTGTCTCCTGTATACTCCTCTATGTACTGTTTACTCCTCTATGTACTGTGTACTCCTCTGTCTCCTGTATACTCCTGTGTCTCCTGTATACTCCTCTATGTACTGTTTACTCCTCTATGTACTGTGTACTCCTCTGTCTCCTGTATACTCCTGTGTCTCCTGTATACTCCTCTATGTACTGTTTACTCCTCTATGTACTGTGTACTCCTCTGTCTCCTGTATACTCCTGTGTCTCCTGTATACTCCGCTATGTACTGTTTACTCCTCTATGTACTGTGTACTCCTGTGACTCCTGTATACTCCTCTATGTACTGTTTACTCCTCTATGGACTGTGTACTCTGTCTCCTGTATACTCCTGTGTCTCCTGTATACTCCTCTATGGACTGTGTACTCCTCTGTCTCCTGTATACTCCTGTGTCTCCTGTATACTCCTCTATGTACTGTTTACTCCTCTATGGACGGTGTACTCCTCTGTCTCCTGTATACTCCTATGTCTCCTGTATACTCCTCTATGTACTGTTTACTCCTCTATGGACTGTGTACTCCTCTGTCTCCTGTATACTTCTGTGTCTCCTGTATACTCCTCTATGTACTGTTTACTCCTCTATGTACTGTGTACTCCTCTGTCTCCTGTATACTCCTGTGTATCCTGTATACTCCTCTATGTACTGTGTACTCCTCTGTCTCCTGTATACTCCTGTGTATCCTGTATACTCCTCTATGTATTGGGTACTCTTCTGTCTCCTGTATACTCCTGTGTTTCCTGTATACTCCTCTATGGACTGTGTACTCCTCTGTCTCCTGTATACTCCTGTGTATCCTGTATACTCCTCTATGTACTGTGTACTCCTCTGTCTCCTGTATACTTCTGTGTCTCCTGTATACTCCTCTATGTACTGTTTACTCCTCTATGGACTGTGTACTCCTCTGTCTCCTGTATACTTCTGTGTCTCCTGTATACTCCTCTATGTACTGTATACTTCTGTGTCTCCTGTATACTCCTCTATGTACTGTTTACTCCTCTATGTACTGTTTACTCCTCTATGGACTGTGTACTCCTCTGTCTCCTGTATACTCCTGTGTCTCCTGTATACTCCTCTATGTACTGTTTACTCCTCTATGTACTGTGTACTCCTCTGTCTCCTGTATACTCCTGTGTCTCCTGTATACTCCTCTATGTACTGTTTACTCCTCTATGGACTGTGTACTCCTCTGTCTCCTGTATACTCCTGTGTCTCCTGTATACTCCGCTATGTACTGTTTACTCCTCTATGTACTGTGTACTCCTGTGTCTCCTGTATACTCCTCTATGTACTGTTTACTCCTCTATGGACTGTGTACTCCTCTGTCTCCTGTATACTCCTGTGTCTCCTGTATACTCCTCTATGGACTGTGTACTCCTCTGTCTCCTGTATACTCCTGTGTCTCCTGTATACTCCTCTATGTACTGTTTACTCCTCTATGGACTGTGTACTCCTCTGTCTCCTGTATACTCCTGTGTCTCCTGTATACTCCTCTATGTACTGTTTACTCCTCTATGGACTGTGTACTCCTCTGTCTCCTGTATACTTCTGTGTCTCCTGTATACTCCTCTATGTACTGTTTACTCCTCTATGTACTGTGTACTCCTCTGTCTCCTGTATACTCCTGTATATCCTGTATACTCCTCTATGTACTGTGTACTCCTCTGTCTCCTGTATACTCCTGTGTATCCTGTATACTCCTCTATGTACTGTGTACTCCTCTGTCTCCTGTATACTCCTGTGTTTCCTGTATACTCCTCTATGGACTGTGTACTCCTCTGTCTCCTGTATACTCCTGTGTATCCTGTATACTCCTCTATGTACTGTGTACTCCTCTGTCTCCTGTATACTTCTGTGTCTCCTGTATACTCCTCTATGTACTGTTTACTCCTCTATGGACTGTGTACTCCTCTGTCTCCTGTATACTTCTGTGTCTCCTGTATACTCCTCTATGTACTGTATACTTCTGTGTCTCCTGTATACTCCTCTATGTACTGTTTACTCCTCTATGTACTGTTTACTCCTCTATGGACTGTGTACTCCTCTGTCTCCTGTATACTCCTGTGTCTCCTGTATACTCCTCTATGTACTGTTTACTCCTCTATGTACTGTGTACTCCTCTGTCTCCTGTATACTCCTGTGTCTCCTGTATACTCCTCTATGTACTGTTTACTCCTCTATGGACTGTGTACTCCTCTGTCTCCTGTATACTTCTGTGTCTCCTGTATACTCCTCTATGTACTGTTTACTCCTCTATGGACTGTGTACTCCTCTGTCTCCTGTATACTCCTGTGTATCCTGTATACTCCTCTATGTACTGTGTACTCCTCTGTCTCCTGTATACTCCTGTGTTTCCTGTATACTCCTCTATGGACTGTGTACTCCTCTGTCTCCTGTATACTCCTGTGTATCCTGTATACTCCTCTATGTACTGTGTACTCCTCTGTCTCCTGTATACTCCTGTGTCTCCTGTATACTCCTCTATGTACTGTTTACTCCTCTATGTACTGTGTACTCCTCTGTCTCCTGTATACTCCTGTGTATCCTGTATACTCCTCTATGTACTGTGTACTCCTCTGTCTCCTGTATACTCCTGTGTTTCCTGTATACTCCTCTATGGACTGTGTACTCCTCTGTCTCCTGTATACTCCTGTGTATCCTGTATACTCCTCTATGTACTGTGTACTCCTCTGTCTCCTGTATACTCCTGTGTTTCCTGTATACTCCTCTATGTACTGTGTACTCCTCTGTCTCCTGTATACTCCTGTGTATCCTGTATACTCCTCTATGGACTGTGTACTCCTCTGTCTCCTGTATACTCCTGTGTATCCTGTATACTCCTCTATGTACTGTGTACTCCTCTGTCTCCTGTATACTTCTGTGTCTCCTGTATACTCCTCTATGTACTGTATACTCCTCTGTCTGCTGTATACTTCTGTGTCTCCTGTATACTCCTCTATGTACTGTATACTCCTCTGTCTCCTGTATACTCCTGTGTATCCTGTATACTCCTCTATGTACTGTGTACTCATCTGTCTCCTGTATACTCCTGTGTTTCCTGTATACTCCTCTATGGACTGTGTACTCCTCTGTCTCCTGTATACTCCTGTGTATCCTGTATACTCCTCTATGGACTGTGTACTCCTCTGTCTCCTGTATACTCCTGTGTTTCCTGTATACTCCTCTATGTACTGTATACTCCTCTGTCTCCTGTATACTTCTGTGTCTCCTGTATACTCCTCTATGGACTGTGTACTCCTCTGTCTCCTGTATACTCCTGTGTTTCCTGTATACTCCTCTATGGACTGTGTACTCCTCTGTCTCCTGTATACTTCTGTGTCTCCTGTATACTCCTCTATGTACTGTTTACTCCTCTATGGACTGTGTACTCCTCTGTCTCCTGTATACTCCTGTGTCTCCTGTATACTCCTCTATGTACTGTTTACTCCTCTATGTACTGTGTACTCCTCTGTCTCCTGTATACTCCTGTGTTTCCTGTATACTCCTCTATGGACTGTGTACTCCTCTGTCTCCTGTATACTCCTGTGTATCCTGTATACTCCTCTATGGACTGTGTACTCCTGTCTCCTGTATACTTCTGTGTCTTCTGTATACTCCTCTATGTACTGTATACTCCTCTGTCTGCTGTATACTTCTGTGTGTCCTGATCCAAATATTCCAGCACATCTTCTTACTTAAAAATAGAAAATTGAGAAATCTTGATTAAAAATCCAAAAGCAGGATACAGGTTAAAAAACTATGGTACAGACAGGCATTTACGCGTTTCAACTCATAATGACCACATACTAAAAATTCCCAACCATATATCCTGCGCTAGGAGCTGAAGACAAATCAGTGTGCACCTGATGGATTAACTCAATGTGAACCGCAAATAAACTCAAAGGATCATATGATTGCAAAGAGTACCGTCAAACCATCTACATGTAAAGGCAACCAACCCAGTATATATTATAGAATTGAAAACACATGAGACACAAAAAAAAAACAACACAAAAACAAAAACCAAAAACACCACAAAAAAAAAACAAAAAAACCGCATGAGTCTCATGCGTTTGCAATACAATTCCCCTTTTCCCTTCAATATAAAAAACTCAGATCATTTTTCAAATTTAAACCACCAGGCGTTCTTGTCTGCAAACTCAGAATCCACCTCGCCTCACATTTTCGTTTTTGTTCTGTGTCTCCTGTATACTCCTCTATGTACTGTATACTACAGTGTGGCGCCCCCAGGGGTATGGTCGCCACACTGGCTTTGCCTTCCTCCAGGGGAGGGTAATGCCAGGCTTGGAAGCAGTGATGGGTCTCTCCAGCAGTTAACCTAATGCATGCAACACAGTTCCACTCCGGGCCAGCAGGGGGAACTCTGAACCAGGATTGAGGAGCAGAGTGCTCTCTGAGGGTCAGGAGGAAGGAGTAGGCAGATTGTGTGAGGAGGTCCACGTGTGCAGACGTGTGGAGCGGGGTGGAGGTTGAGCTCCGGGAGGAGAGCTCCCTCACCGCTAGAGCGCAAAGACTGGAGCCTGGTCTCCACGGTGGTACGGATACTGATGGTCCTGCCACAGATACCAGAGGAGTAGGAGGCTGTAAATGCCCTGCTCTCACCAAAGACTTGGGACACAACAGCCATTGAATAGAGAGCCAGGACTCAGGAGAGGAGTCCCCGAGAGAGGCTACAGCTGTCTGTCATACAAGTAAAGTTCTAGGAACATCTGAGGAGAGGCATTCCAGGGTAACTAAGTACTGGAGTGCTTCACACTACAAAGCGCTAGGAAGGAGACTGCACAACCCGTCTGTGAGAGAGAATCCTGATCTGCCTCCAGGCTAACCTGCTCCAATACCATCTGTAATCAGGACTCAGGACTGCATATACTCAGTAAAGGTACAGAAACTACAGCCGCTGTGTCTTGTCTGTTCCCTACGCTTTTGGCACTGCTACATCCACGTGCCAGCTACATCTACACTGCCCTGGGACTACAGCTCCACCTGTGGGGAGCTTTACCATCTAAGCTGCACATACCATCAGTCCCAGTGGATCTGTGTGCAGCGTTGGCCTAACACCATATTTGCCAAACACCACGGGTGGCGTCACAAACTATTCTACCAATAACTACATCTCCCCATTGTTTGGGCGCCCAGGGCCACGGACCGTGTCACCGCTGCTGTGACACGTCCCCCTGACACCGGCCCGGTACCTGTGGCGTCATGAACAGGATTACAGAGCCCGGTATCCACGGGTCCTGTGTGCCATAGACTGTGTTTGTGAACTGTGTGAATTTGGCGCCATTTTCCGCCATTGCCGCGCTGCTTGGCGCGCGTGGGAAGAAAGGCGGGCCTTCGTGGGCGGAGCCTGCCGCAGAGCGCGAAGAAGTGAAGTGCCGCGCGGGAAGAGAGGACAGCGCGCGCGCGCGAGAGGAGGAGGAGCTGAGGCCTACAGCCCGGAGCGTCGGGCCTGTGAAGCGGCCGCCGGTGAGCTCCCGCAACCCCCGACCATGGCTAACGTTAACTGGGGGGGGGGGGGAGAATGTCTGCGCTACAAGCCAATGTAGTGGCGGATGCCGCTGCCAACCCCGCGGTTCCGCCAGGAGGAGCACCCGCCGCAGCGGTCCCCATAATGCCGCTATCCATGCCTACATACCGGGAGCGGCCTGGCTACTGCAGTACTCGGGTGAGTCCCACACCCTGAGTGAATTTAAAGAAAGACTGTGCAGCTTGTTTAAAGTATACCCTCTGTCTGAAAGCCAGAAAGTGAATATCCTGATTGGACAGCTAACGGGTGCAGCGCAGAGAGAGGTGAAAGCCTGGCAGGACACTGATAAAGAGACTGTTGCAAAGGTCCTGGCCAAGCTGAGGAGCACCTTTGACACCCGCCCTGCAGCTGAAATCAAGATGAGGTTCTTTGGCTGTAAACAGAGGGCACAGGACAGTATCAGGGACTATGCCCTCAACCTGCAGGAGGCGCTGCGAGCAGTTAAACAAGTTGACTCTGACAGTGTGAAAGAAGAAGACAAATTGTTAAAGGAGCAGTTCATTGAAGGACTCCTGTCCAGTACCCACAGAGGACAGTTACGTATCATTACCCTGCAAAACCCTGATTTGAACTTTGCTGAGTTTAAGGACAGGGCTATCCGGGTACTGCAGGAACCCAGTGACAGTCGTCCAGCGCCCCCTAGGCGCCCAGCGATCACCTATCATCAGGAAGCCCCATCTTTCCCTTCCATCCCTGTGGAGGCTGATGCCCAAACTCTGGATAAAGATCCAATAGAGGAGCTGCGTCTTCAGGTCCAGGAGCTGGCCAAAGGAATGGCCGCACTCACCAGAACCGTGCAGTCCCTGCAGGATTCCTCCAAAGAAAAGGTCCAGCTTGCTTCCAGTCCAGAGGATGTCCCGTGGCTCCGGAGGAGGAGAACCCTGCCACTTCGAGGAAGGAACAACGATCGCTACGACCAGGACGGACGTCTCATCTGTCGCCGCTGTTACAAGGCAGGTCATCTGGCCAGGTACTGTCCTTTAAACGAGCAACCCCTGGGGCAGAGGGCCAACTCCCAGGAGTAGGATCCCCAGGCCCAAGGAACTGGAGAGCCAAGTATTTGGAAGGGGACCGATCCTTCCTGTGGTGATTGACGGCATCCCCATGAACGCTTTGCTGGACACTGGCTCCCAGGTGACCACTATGCCGTATATTTTGTATAAGAGGTACTGGGCTGATTCTGAACTCACCCGTGGCCCAACTGATGAACCAACTGTAGTTGCTAGTAATGGTCATACCTTGCCGCAGATTGGATGCAAGGAAATTACTGTTAAAGTGGGGCGGGTAGAGCTAAAATCACAAGGTCTGACAGTTGTTGATATTGATCGACGTGAATGTAATCCCATGATGACTCTTGGCACAAATGTAATTGAAAACTGTCTGTCCGAGGTTATTGTCTTGTTGCAACAGGTGGCTGAGACTGCTGGTTCCGGAGAACAACGAGTCCTGCAGAAGGAGATCCGAGCCCTGATGCAAAGGCAATAGGTAGAACTCTCTGGCGGAGAGATTGGCAGCGTCAGAGTGAGTGATGCTTTCCCCATTGCAATACCCCCCAGATGTGAAATGTTGATTTGGTGTCGGGCAGCTATAGGTCTTAGAGGGAGAGATTACCAGGCATTGGTAGAGCCAGTATATTCAGATAGCAGGCCCACTGTCCTGCAGCCAGAGGGGTGGTTGATGTACGAAAGGGGAGCGTACCTGTACGCCTTTTGAATTGTGGGGAGGGGGAAGCCACAATACCTCGGTACGCCACAGTTGCTAAACTGCTCACTGTTAATAACAACTCATTGCAGGCAGCAGAACCCTTGGTCTCATCCGACCAGGTGGAGGACAATGGCCCTGTGAAGCAGCTAGAAGAGTGGTGCCAGCAACTGCAGGTGGGAACTGACTCTACACCTTCATACCAGAGAAATGGGGTTTACAGAGTGACACAAGAGTATGAGCGGGTATTCAGCAATCACCCTCTAGAATTTGGGCAGGCAAAAGGGGTGCAACATCATATCCCCACCGGAGACCATCCACCCATAAAGGAGAGGTACAGACCTATACCCCCAAGACAGTACCAATGTGCTAAGAGTATGTTGAAAGAGATGAAGGAAGCAGGGGTCATCAGAGACAGTTGTAGCCTCTGGGCAGCTCCAATAGTGTTAGTAAAGAAAAAGGATGGTACCATGAGAATGTGTGTTGATTACAGGAAAATTAACAGTATTACACATAAAGATGCCTACCCATTACCTAGAATTGAAGAATCATTAGCTGCACTTAAAACTGCTAATTACTTTTCCACCTTGGATCTCAATAGTGGGTATTGGCAGGTTCCCGTGGCAGAGGTAGACAAGGAGAAAACAGCATTTACCACTCCAATGGGTCTCTTTGAGTTCAATTAAATGCCATTTGGGCTCTGCACTGCTCCAGGAACATTTCAGCGGCTGATGGAGTGCTGCCTGGGACACATGAGCTTTGAAACAGTCCTGTTGTACCTGGATGATGTCATAGTTTTCTCCAAGACCTATGAAGAGCATCTGGAACACCTGGCCGAAGTGTTCGAAGCTTTGTCCAATTTTAGCCTGAAAGTGAAGCCTTCAAAATGCCACCTCCTGAAGCCTAAGGTACAGTACCTCGGTCATGTGGTCAGTGCAGAAGGTGTGGCACCAGATCCTGACAAGTTCATGGTCATCCGGGACTGGACGAAGTCCAGCAACCTCCATGAAGTACGCCAATTCCTTGGACTGGTAGGCTACTACCGGAGATTCATCAAAGGCTTTACTGAAATAGCCACCCCGATGCAAAACCTTCTGGTTGGGCAGTCCAAGAAAGGCAAGCAGAAGAATTCCACATTTGAATGGACTGAAGAGTTGGAGAGGTCTTTCACCAGATTGAAGATGGCTCTCACAGGTGACGAAGTTCTGGCCTACCCAGATTACGACAAACCCTTTGTGCTGTACATGAATGCCAGCAATGTGGGATTAGGAGCAGTACTGTCGCAGGTACAGAATGGAAAAGAGAGTGTGATCTCCTACGCCAGCAGGAAGCTACGTCCCACGGAGAGGAACCCTGATAATTACAGTTCTTTCAAGCTGGAGTTCCTTGCCATAGTCTGGGCTGTCACCGAAAGGTTCAAGCACTACCTAGCTTCTGCCAAATTTACAATCTTGATGGACAACAACCCGTTGACTCCTTTGGACACTGCCAAGCTAGGAGCACTGGAGCAGCGATGGATGGCTCGGTTATCCAATTATGAGTTTACCATCAAGTACCGGGCAGGGCACAAGAATGCAAATGCTGATGCGGTATCCAGGATGCCTAATGTCAGGACTCTGAACATTTTTTACCCTTTTGCATTACTGCCCTTTTCCAAGATGGTGTCCTTGGTCTCATGTGCATTGTGTCCTCCTGCTATAAAACTCCACCCCAGCCTTCAGTCTGTGCTTGAGTATTCTGCCTTGCATCCAGCTCCTGACCTCTGATTGCTCCCTGGCCATATACCTGCTCCTGTGAACCTGTGTGGTGATCCTGCTACTCTGCTCTGAGTTCCTGCTGCATTCTCCAGTCTCCAGTAACTCCTTCTTCCTCTGCTGCTCGTGTTCACTTCCATCTGCATTTGCTGGACATGTAAGCTGTTGCTGCTCTGCAAGAGCCTGAGACTATTTTCCAGGCCTCCCTGGTCGAGCTAAGATATGATTTGAACTGCCTTTAAGTTTATCTATCTGTGTTTGGACTAAGACAAGGATTTATTCGTGTCAAGTATCCTCAAGAATAACTGTGCTTCATAGACTTTTCGCTTGATTGCATGTTCCTCTGAAGTTCCTATAGACTGCTAAGCTGCGTCTTATATTTACACCAAGTGTTGTGGACTTGAGTTTCTTTCTGCATCTGTTGTATCACCGTGTGTTAATATAGACTTTACCACTTCTAAAGCTGTGTCCTGTAGTCATCTTGTTCCACGCACAGAGTCTCTTGAGTTATCCCCTATAATTATTACAGGATACTCAAGCCAGATAAAAAGGAGACTGCTGGAACAATGACTTCAGAATGCAGATTAGAGCAGGTGTTTTCCATAATTAGATCCCCGCAGAAAGATGTGGAAGGTCTACAAAAGAAGTTTGGAAGCTTTGAACAACAAGTGTTGGGACAAACTTTGCAGGAGTTAAGCAACCGCATGGCAGCCCAGGAAAACAAACTTGCTGGCATAGAGTTCCAGTATGGACGGACTCTTCAGGACTTAAGCACGCAAATAGCTACACAAGTGACTTTACCCGCTGGGCAACCGCCACCAGCTAGCCCACCCAAGTTGCCCCCATTCAGATTTAATGGTGATCGCGACAAATTTCGTGGCTTTGTGAATCAATGTATGCTATATTTTGATGTGCATGCCGACCGTTTTCCTACTGATCGATCCAAAGTATTGTGTGTAATAATGCTACTGACCTCACGAGCGCTCGCCTGGGCGAATCCAATGATTGAGTCTCGGGACCCACGGTTAAATAACTTGGATGATTTCTTGGCCGCTATGGCGTTAATGTTTGATGACCCTAATCGCCGTGCAACCGCCGAATCTGCTTTGTTGTCTTTACGCCAGGCTAAACGTTCTGTTATTCAGTATGCCACTGAATTCAGGAGATTAGCGGTAGATACCAATTGGGACAGTTATACACAATTGCCTATTTTTAAGAGGGGTCTGTCTAGTGTTGTAAAGGATGAATTAGCTCGCTCTGAGTCACCACAAGAGCTAGAGACATTTATACAGCATTGTGTGCGCATAGACATTCGCCTTACTGAGCGTAGGCAGGAGAAATTTGCGGCATATAACCGTATTTCTAACTTTTCTCTTCCTTCCAAAGAGCCTGTAGGTAAAACCTCTCGGGAGGTGGAGGAGGTGCCCATGCAAATTGATTCCGTTCAGAGGCGCGAGAGTAATGAGTGCCGGGAGCATCGCCTTCGTGAAAGTCTATGTTTCTACTGCGGTCAGTCTGACCGCTTTTTAATCAACTGTCCCAAGCGGCCTAATAAGGTGCTAGCAGCGGTAGGAGAATATGACAACTGTGATGATGAATCTGACATCTCTGAATGTAGCCTGCCTTTAAACGCTGTATTCCACTCACTTTCTATGACTTCACCCCCCAAGGAGCTGAAGGAGAAGAACTCTCACTGTTCTCTCCCTATTAAGATCCTGTGTTCAGGACAGTGGATTTCCAGTGCAGCTATGATTGACTCTGGTGCAGGTGGCAATTTCATGGATATCGCATTTGCCAAGGAACATGGTATTGAAATTCAGCAAAGAGCCTCTCCACTTACCATGGAAACAGTGGCTGGGTCACCTTTAATCTCTGGGCCGGTGGATCAGGAGACCGTACCCCTTGAAATTTTGTTGGAGCCTAGACATCAGGAGCAACTTTCTTGCTAATTTCTTCTCCTCATTTTCCTGTGATTTTAGGCATTCCTTGGTTGCGTTCTCAGAACCCAATTATCAACTGGGAGACCAAGGAGATCATCTTTCCAACAAGGAGCAATGCAGCGTTAACAGAAGCTGTCCCTGAGTCCACGGCCATAGAACCACGTGTACAGGTTACCTTCAGCATATAAGGAGTTCTCTAACATCTGTGACAAGAAAAATGCAGATTAGCTTCCTCCACACAGGCATTATGACTGGCCCATTGAGCTGCTTCCTGGGGCAGCTATTCCTTTTGGCAATGTATACCCTTTGGCGGCACCTGAGCTTCAAGCATTAAAGGATTATATTGATGAAAATCTGGCCAAAGGCTTCATACGTCCTTCTTCCTCACCAGCAGGGGCACCTATATTTTTTGTAAAAAAGAAGGATGGGACCCTGAGACCCTGTGTTGACTATCGGGAACTTAATAAGGTAACCATACGAAACCGTTACCCTTTGCCTCTGATTCCCGAATTACTGGAAAGAGTCTGCCATGCTAAAGTGTTCTCTCAACTGGATCTTCGTGGGGCTTATAATTTGATGCGTATTCCTCCAGGGGATGAGTGGAAGACATCATTCAGATGCCGGTATGGACACTTTGAATATCTTGTGATGCCCTTCGGGCTTTGTAACGCCCCTGCAACGTTTCAACACCTTGCTAACGACATTTTCAGAGATTTGTTGGACCAGTTTGTGGTGATCTATTTGGACGATATACTCATCTTCTCTGACTCTCTACAGGAACATGAAATACATGTCAAGACTGTTTTAAGACGTCTGAAAGAGAACCATCTGTATATTAAGCCGGAGAAATGCGAGTTCCATCGTTCTGAGATACAGTTCTTAGGTTATATCATCTCTCCCCAGGGGCTGAACATGGAATCCGGTAAGATTCAGGCTATCCTTGACTGGCCAGTACCCAAGAACGTTAAGGAGGTCCAACGTTTTATTGGTTTTGCAAATTTCTACAGACGCTTTATTCGAAATTTTTCTGATATTGTCCGTCCCATTACTTCCTTGACAAAGAAGGAAAAGCCCTTTAAGTGGTCATCACAGGCTCAAGAAGCTTTCGATCGGCTTAAGATCTGTTTCACCTCAGCACCACTGTTGATACACCCAGATCCAACACTTTCTTTCATTGTGGAGGTGGACGCTTCCGATAATGCTTTGGGGGCTATTCTGTCTCAAAGAACTGGAGAGAAGGGACTGCTACATCCTTGTGCTTTCTTTTCCCGTAGACTAACCTCAGCAGAGAAGAATTACGATGTGAGAGACAAGGAATTGCTGGCTATTATTGCGGCTTTCAAAGAATGGAGGCATCATCTGCAAGGAGCTGCACAACAGATCATAGTGCTAACTGACCATCGCAATTTAGAGTTCCTTAGATCCGCTAGATGTCTTTCTCCTCGTCAGGCTCGTTGGAACTTATTTTTAAACCAGTTTAACTTTGTTATCTCGTACCGTCCAGGTTCTCGTAATGGGAATGCTGATGCTTTATCCCGAATCCATGCTGCGGATTCCATACCAGGAGCCCCACAAAAGACCATTCTATCTGATGCCAATTTCCTCAGAGTTATCCACGATCAGGACTTGTGGAAGGAGTGCAGGGAGGCTTATGACGGTGATGTATTTCTGGCCAACCCACCTGTGGATATTAATCTTGTCTTTAAGGGTGGCATGTGGTTCAGAGATCGACGTATCTACGTCCCTGAGGTCGTCCGTCTGCAGATCCTCAAGTTGGTTCATGACTCCAAGTTGGCTGGTCACAGGGGGGTACAGAAGACACAGGAGTTCCTGAGCCGATTCTTTTGGTGGCCAACTTGCCTGAAAGATACCAAGGACTATGTTCTCTCTTGCGAGGTATGTGCTCTTTACAAGACTCCTCATGTGGCACCTACGGGTCTTCTACAACCATTACCTGTTCTGTCTCGCCCTTGGGGGGTCTATATCAATGGACTTTATCGTGGAGCTGCCCACATCGGGGGGCATGAATACAATCATGGTGGTAGTTGATTGCCTGACCAAAGCTGCTCATTTTGTTCCTTGCATCGGCCTCCCCTCAGCTAAAGATAGAGTGAACTTGGTCATACAGAATGTCTTTCGGTTGCATGGGGTCCCGGATGAGGTCATCTCTGACCGGGGAGTACAGTTCACTTCAAGATTCTGGAAGGAGTTTTGCTCTGCACTCAATACTAAGGTCTGTCTCTCTTCCGCTTACCATCCCCAGACAAATGGTCAGACTGAACGGACCGATCAGACGCTGGAACAATATCTAAGATGCTATGTCAGCCATCTCCAGGATGATTGGTTGGAGTTGCTGCCGTTAGCCGAATTTTCATATTACAATTCTCAGAGCGCCTCCACTAAATTTACACCTTTCTTTGCCAATCTGGGTTATCATCCGTGTATCTTACCTAGGTCTCCAATTAATTCTCTGGTCCCGGCAGTAGAGGAAAGGCTGACTGCGATGAGGCAAAATCTGGAAGTTCTGAAGGAATCCCTGACCACAGCTCAAGAACGTTATCAGAGATCGGCTGATAGATTCCGTAAACCTGCACCCAGTTAAACGTTCCTTCACAGAAACTTGGACAGAAATTCATTGGTCCTTTCAAGATCAACGGTATTGTGAGCTCTGTGGCCTGCCGGCTGAAGCTGCCTAGGACTATGAAGGTACACCCAGTTTTTCATGTAGCTTTACTAAAGCCTGTATCTCCTAATACCTTTCAGGGACGTGTTGTGCCACCTCCGCAGCCTGTGGTGATTGATGAGCAAGAACAATTTGTGGTGGAGGAAATTATTGATTCCAGGATTCGCAGGAATCGGCTCCAATATCTGATAAGATGGCAGGGATATTCCCCTGAGGAAGACTCTTGGGAACCTGTGGAAAACATCAATGCCCAACAGAAGATTTCTCGTTTTCATCGGAGATTCCCTGAGAAACCAGGTCCAGGATCGTCCTGAGGCCGCTTCTAAGGAGGGAGTAATGTCAGGACTCTGAACATTTTTTACCCTTTTGCATTACTGCCCTTTTCCAAGATGGTGTCTTTGGTCTCATGTGCATTGTGTCCTCCTGCTATAAAACTCCACCCCAGCCTTCAGTCTGTGCTTGAGTATTCTGCCTTGCATCTAGCTCCTGACCTCTGATTGCTCCCTGGCCATATACCGGCTCCTGTGAACCTGTGTGGTGATCCCGCTACTCTGCTCTGAGTTCCTGCTGCATTCTCCAGTCTCCAGTAACTCCTTCTTCCTCTGCTGCTCGTGTTCACTTCCATCTGCATTTGCTGGACATGTAAGCTGTTGCTGCTCTGCAAGAGCCTGAGACTATTTTCCAGGCCTCCCTGGTCAAGCTAAGATATGATTTGAACTGCCTTTTAAGTTTATCTATCTGTGTTTGGACTGAGACAAGGATTTATTCGTGTCAAGTATCCTCAAGAATAACTGTGCTTCATAGACTTTTCGCTTGATTGCATTTTCCTCTGAAGTTCCTATAGACTGCTAAGCTGCGTCTTATATTTACACCAAGTGTTGTGGACTTGAGTTTCTTTCTTCATCCATTTGTATCACCGTATGTTAATATAGACTTTACCACTTCTAAAGCTGTGTCATATAGTCATCTTGTTCCAGGCACAGAGTCTCTTGAGTTATCCCCTATAATTATTACACCTAATCTGCCAGATGCAGGAGAAGACCCTGAGGCTCTAGAAGAGGTAGAATTGCCTCCCTTCCACCGGCCACTGGTGGCCCAACATGCTCAAGGAGTGAGAAACAGGCGGCCTGGCTTGAAGGAAGTCACTCTGAATCTGTTGCCCCATCATGATTGGGCAGAAGCGCAAGATAATGACCCTGCAGTCCGCCTGGTGAAAGAGCTGCTGACACAAGGTGACTCGCGCCCGGAGTTGAATGCTCCTGAGGAAACTCATCAGTTGTGGAAGGAAAGAGGTCGGCTGTTCATTTATGAAGGGAAGCTGTGTCGGAGGAGTATCATTGCCCGCACACATGAGCTGGTCTGGCAGGTGGTGGTCCCAAAGAGAGATGCATCAATGGTCCTAGGAGCATACCACAATGGAGCTGGAAACTTTGGATGGAAGCAGTTGGAAACATTGCTCCGAGAGAGTTTCTACTGGACTGGCATGCGGAAGGCCATTGAGAGGTGGTGCTGGGAGTGTGGACAGTGTAACCTGCGCAGAAAGGATCGAGACAGCCAGAGAGCTCCCTTACAGCCAATCATCACCAAACAGCCCCTGGAGTTGGTAGCCCTGGACCATGTGAAGCTGGTTCCAAGCTGGTCAGGCTACCTCTATGCCCTTACCATTGTGGACCAGTTTTCAAGATTCCTGGTGGTTGTGCCCGTCAAAGATCTAACTGCCAGGAGAGCGGCCAGAGCATTCCAACAGCACTTCTGTAGACCACATGGTTATCCTGAGAGGGTGCTGACAGACCAAGGTCAAGCTTTCGAGGCAGAAGTGTTCCATGAATTTTGCAACTTATATGGGTGTAAGAAGATCCGGACAACACCTTATCACCCACAGACCAACGGCATGTGCGAGAAGATGAACCAGGTAGTGATTGATTTACTGAAGACATTGCCCTTGGAGGAGAGAAATCTGTGGCCGGAAAAGTTGCCCGATCTGGTGGACCTCTACAACCATATCCCAGTGAACTCTACCAACTGTACTCCAGTGTACCTGATGAGAGCAAGGCCTGGTAAGCTGCCTATTGACTTGGACATGGGAGTCCTGATGCCTGAAGTAACGTCACCAGATGCTGACTGGGACAAGGAGAGGCAGCAGCAGTACAGAAGGGTACAAGAGTGTGTGGAGAAGAGTCTGGCTCAGGCAAGTCAGAAGCAGGAGAGACTTTATAACCAAAATGCACCTGCTGTTCCTTTTTCCATATCTAGAACATTACACACGACACCGGTAGTTAGAACCAGACAAACAGTAAGGCCCACTACAGTACCAGTGTTACGCAGATCCACTCGTACCACACAGGGTGTACTACCAGTTAGGTTCCGTATCTAAAGTAAATGTGAATATTGAAATTGAATGTAAATATGTAACTGTTTTCTAAGTTTTGTACCTACAGGTAACCTGTAAGAGTTTCCTTGGAAATTGCTAAGTTTTGTTCATGGACACTGAACCACAGGACTTGTGTGTGGCCAAAAACTTTCTTTGTACAGTTGTGGCCAAAAGTATTGACACCCCTGCAATTCTGTCAGATAATACTCAGTTTCTTCCTGAAAATGATTGCAAACACAAACTCTTTGGTATTATTATCTTCATTTAATTTGTCTTAAATGAAAAAACACAAAAAGAATTGTCCTAAAGCCAAATTGGATATAATTCCACACCAAACATAAAAAAGAGGGTGGACAAAAGTATTGGCACTGTTCGAAAAATCCTGTGATGCTTCTCTAATTTGTGTAATTAACAGCACCTGTAACTTACCTGTGGCACCTAACAGGTGTTGGCAATAACTAAATCACACTTGCAGCCAGTTGACATGGATTAAAGTTGACTCAACCTCTGTCCTGTGTCCTTGTGTGTACCACATTGAGCATGGAGAAAAGAAAGAAGACCAAAGAACTGTCTGAGGACTTGAGAAACCAAATTGTGAGGAAGCATGAGCAATCTCAAGGCTACAAGTCCATCTCCAAAGACCTGAATGTTCCTGTGTCTACCGTGCGCAGTGTCATCAAGAAGTGTAAAGCCCATGGCACTGTGGCTAACCTCCCTAGATGTGGACGGAAAAGAAAAATTGACAAGAGATTTCAACGCAAGATTGTGCGGATGTTGGATAAAGAACCTCGACTAACATCCAAACAAGTTCAAGCTGCCCTGCAGTCCGAGGGTACAACAGTGTCAACCCGTACTATCCATCGGCGTCTGAATGAAAAGGGACTGTATGGTAGGAGACCCAGGAAGACCCCACTTCTTACCCCGAGACATAAAAAAGCCAGGCTGGAGTTTGCCAAAACTTACCTGAAAAAGCCTAAAACGTTTTGGAAGAATGTTCTCTGGTCAGATGAGACAAAAGTAGAGCTTTTTGGGCGAAGGCATCAACATAGAGTTTACAGGAGAAAAAAGGAGGCAAAGAAAAGAACACGGTCCCTACAGTCAAACATGGCGGAGGTTCCCTGATGTTTTGGGGTTGCTTTGCTGCCTCTGGCACTGGACTGCTTGACCGTGTGCATGGCATTATGAAGTCAGAAGACTACCAACAAATTTTGCAGCATAATGTAGGGCCCAGTGTGAGAAAGCTGGGTCTCCCTCAGAGGTCATGGGTCTTCCAGCAGGACAATGACCCAAAACACACTTCAAAAAGCACTAGAAAATGGTTTGAGAGAAAGCACTGGAGACTTCTAAGGTGGTCAGCAATGAGTCCAGACCTGAATCCCATAGAACACCTGTGGAGAGATCTAAAAATGGCAGTTTGGAGAAGGCACCCTTCAAATATCAGGGACCTGGAGCAGTTTGCCAAAGAAGAATGGTCTAAAATTCCAGCAGAGCATTGTAAGAAACTCATTGATGGTTACCGGAAGCGGTTGGTCGCAGTTAATTTGGCTAAAGGTTGTGCAACCAAGTATTATGCTGAGGGTGCCGATACTTTTGTCTGGCCCATTTTTGGAATTTTGTGTGAAATAATCAATGTTTTGCTTTTTGCTTCATTCTCTTTTGTGTTTTTTCATTTAAGACAAATTAAATGAAGATAATACCAAAGAATTTGTGTTTGCAATCATTTTCAGGAATAAACTGAGTATTATCTGACAGAATTGCAGGGGTGTCAATACTTTTGGCCACAACTGTACATATTTACCATCTGCCAGGAATGGACCACGGACATTGATGTTGGACTTGTCATCATAGGACCATTTTTGCAGCAATTGTTTTTTGTAAATTTTTCTCTTTTTCAAATCTTGTACAATTATTGTTGTTTAAAATGTTTACATGTTGTTTAAAATGTTTTTGTTCAGCCCAGGAGTGCTGACTTGCACTGGGGGGGAATATGGCGCCCCCAGGAGTATGGTCGCCACACTGGCTTTGCCTTCCTCCAGGGGAGGGTAATGCCAGGCTTGGAAGCAGTGATGGGTCTCTCCAGCAGTTAACCTAATGCATGCAACACAGTTCCACTCCGGGCCAGCAGGGGGAGCTCTGAACCAGGATTGAGGAGCAGAGTGCTCTCTGAGGGTCAGGAGGAAGGAGTAGTCAGATTGTGTGAGGAGGTCCACGTGTGCAGACGTGTGGAGCGGGGTGGAGGTTGAGCTCCGGGAGGAGAGCTCCCTCACCGCTAGAGCGCAAAGACTGGAGCCTGGTCTCCACGGTGGTACGGATACTGACGGTCCTGCCACAGACACCAGAGGAGTAGGAGGCTGTAAATGCTCTGCTCTCACCAAAGACTTGGGACACAACAGCAATTGAATAGAGAGCCAGGACTCAGGAGAGGAGTCCCCGAGAGAGGCTACAGCTGTCTGTCATACAAGTAAAGTTCTAGGAACATCTGAGGAGAGGCATTTCAGAGTAACTAAGTACTGGAGTGCTTCACACTACAAAGCGCTAGGAAGGAGACTGCACAACCCGTCTGTGAGAGAGAATCCTGATCTGCTTCCAGGCAAACCTGCTCCAATACCATCTGTAATCAGGACTCTGGACTGCATAAATTCAGTAAAGGTACAGAAACTACAACCGCTGTGTCTTGTCTGTTCCCTACGCTTTCGGCACTGCTACATCCCTGTGCCAGCTACATCTCCACTGCCCTGGTACTACAGCTCCACCTGTGGGGAGCTTTACCATCTGAGCTGCGCATACCATCAGTCCCAGCGGATCTGTATGCAGCGTTGGCCTAACACCATATTTGCCAAACACCACGGGTGGCGTCACAAACTATTCTACCATTAACTACATCTCCCCATTGCTTGGGTGCCTAGGGCCACGGACCAGGTCACCGCTGCTGTGACACGTCCCCCTGACACCGGCCCGGTACCGAGTACCCCACAGCCCTGGGAGGGCGACCCAACAGTGTCTGCTGTATTCTCCAGTGTCTCCTGTTTACTCCAGTGTTTCCTGTATACTCCTCTATGCACTGTATACTCCAGTGTCTCCTGTATACTCCAGTGTCTCCTGTATACTCCTCTATGCACTGTTTACTCCTCTGTCTCCTGTATACTCCTGAGTCTCCTGTATACTCCTGTATACTCCAGTGTCTCCTGTATACTCCAGTGTCTGCTGTATACTCCTCTATGTACTGTATACTCCTGTCTGCTGTATACTCCAGTGTTTCCTGTATACTCCTCTATGCACTGTATACTCCAGTGTCTCCTGTATACTCCTCTGTCTGTTGTATACTCATGTCTCCTGTATACTCCAGTGTCTCCTGTATACTCCAGTGTCTCCTGTATATTCATGTACAATTCTCTATCTCCTGTATACTCCAGTGTCTCCTGTATACTCCTCTATGTACTGTATACTCCAGTGTCTCCTGTATTCTCCAGTGTCTCCTGTATACTCCTGTCTGTTGTATACTCCAGTGTTTCCTGTATACTCCTCTGTCTCCTGTTTACTCGTGTCTGCTGTATACTCCTCTATGTACTGTATACTCCAGTCTGCTGTATACTCCAGTGTCTCCTGTGTACTCCTCTATGCACTGTATACTCCTCTGTCTCCTGTATACTCCAGTGTCTCCTGTGTACTCCTCATACTCCTCTGTCTCCTGTATACTCCAGTGTCTCCTGTATACTCCAGTGTCTCCTGTGTACTCCTCTATGCACTTTATACTCCTCTGTCTCCTGTATACTCCTGTGTACTCCTCTATGCACTGTATACTCCTCTGTCTCCTGTATACTCCAGTGTCTCCTGTGTACTCCTCATACTCCTCTGTCTCCTGTATACTCCAGTGTCTCCTGTATACTCCAGTGTCTCCTGTGTACTCCTCTATGCACTTTATACTCCAGTGTCTCCTGTGTACTCCTCTATGCACTTTATACTTCTCTGTCTCCTGTATACTCCAGTGTCTCCTGTGTACTCCTCTATGCACTGTATACTCCTCTGTCTCCTGTATTCTCCAGTGTCTCCTGCTTACTCCAGTGTTTCCTGTATACTCCTCTATGCACTGTATACTTCAGTGTCTCCTGTATACTCCTCTGTCTGCTGTATACTCCAGTGTCTCCTGTATACTCCTCTATGTACTGTATACTCCAGTGTCTCCTGTATACTCCAGTGTCTCCTGTATACTCCTCTATGCACTGTATACTCCTCTGTCTCCTGTATACTCCAGTGTCTCCTGTATACTCCAGTGTCTCCTGTTTACTCCATTGTTCCCTGTATACTCCTCTATGCACTGTATACTCCTCTGTCTCCTGTATACTCCAGTATCTCCTGTAAACTCCAGTGTTTCCTGTATACTCCTCTATGCACTATATACTCCTCTGTCTCCTGTTTACTCCAGTGTCTCCTGTGTACTCCTCTATGCACTATATACTCCAGTGTCTCCTGTATACTCCAGTGTCTCCTGTGTACTCCTCTATGCACTGTATACTCCTCTGTCTCCTGTTTACTCGTGTCTCCTGTATACTCCTCTATGCACTATATACTCCTCTGTCTCCTGTATACTCCAGTGTCTCCTGTGTACTCCTGTATGCACTGTATACTCCTCTGTCTCCTGTATACTCCAGTGTCTCCTGTTTACTCCATTGTTCCCTGTATACTCCTCTATGCACTGTATACTCCTCTGTCTCCTGTATACTCCAGTATCTCCTGTAAACTCCAGTGTTTCCTGTATACTCCTCTATGCACTATATACTCCTCTGTCTCCTGTTTACTCCAGTGTCTCCTGTGTACTCCTCTATGCACTATATACTCCAGTGTCTCCTGTATACTCCCGTGTCTCCTGTGTACTCCTCTATGCACTGTATACTCCTCTGTCTCCTGTTTACTCATGTCTCCTGTATACTCCTCTATGCACTATATACTCCTCTGTCTCCTGTATACTCCAGTGTCTCCTGTGTACTCCTGTATGCACTGTATACTCCTCTGTCTCCTGTATACTCCAGTGTCTCCTGTGTACTCCTCTATGCACTGTATACTCCTCTGTCTCCTGTATACTCCTCTGTCTCCTGTATACTCCTCTGTCTCCTGTATACTCCAGTGTCTCCTGTGTACTCCAGTGTCTCTTGTATACTCCAGTGTCTCCTGTATACTCCTCTATGCACTGTATACTCCTTTGTCTCCTGTATGCTCCTTTGTCTCCTGTATACTCATTTGTCTCCTGTATACTCATTTGTCTCCTGTATACTCCAGTGTCTCTTGTATACTCCTCTGTCTCCTGTATACTCCTGTCTCCTGTATACTCCTCTGGCTCCTGTGTACTCCAGTGTCTGCTGTGTACTCCAGTGTCTCCTGTATACTCCTCTATGTACTGTATACTCCAGTGTCTCCTGTATTCTCCAGTGTCTCCTGTATACTCCTGTCTGTTGTATACTCCAGTGTCTCCTGTATACTCCTCTGTCTCCTGTTTACTCCAGTCTGCTGTATACTCCAGTGTCTCCTGTATACCCCTCTATGTACTGTATACTCCAGTGTCTCCTGTATACTCCTGTCTGTTGTATACTCCAGTGTCTCCTGTATACTCCTCTGTCTCCTGTTTACTCCAGTCTGCTGTATACTCCAGTGTCTCCTGTATACTCCTCTATGTACTGTATACTCCAGTGTCTCCTGTATTCTCCAGTGTCTCCTGTATACTCCTGTCTGTTGTATACTCCAGTGTTTCCTGTATACTCCTCTGTCTCCTGTTTACTCCAGTCTGCTGTATACTCCAGTGTCTCCTGTGTACTCCTCTATGCACTGTATACTCCAGTGTCTCCTGTATTCTCCAGTGTCTCCTGTATACTCCTGTCTGTTGTATACTCCAGTGTTTCCTGTATACTCCTCTGTCTCCTGTTTACTCCAGTCTGCTGTATACTCCAGTGTCTCCTGTGTACTCCTCTATGTACTGTATACTCCAGTGTCTCCTGTATTCTCCAGTGTCTCCTGTATACTCCTGTCTGTTGTATACTCCAGTGTCTCCTGTATACTCCTCTGTCTCCTGTTTACTCCAGTCTGCTGTATACTCCAGTGTCTCCTGTATACTCCTCTGTCTCCTGTTTACTCCAGTCTGCTGTATACTCCAGTGTCTCCTGTATACTCCTCTATGTACTGTATACTCCAGTGTCTCCTGTATTCTCCAGTGTCTCCTGTATACTCCTGTCTGTTGTATACTCCAGTGTCTCCTGTATACTCCTCTGTCTCCTGTTTACTCCAGTCTGCTGTATACTCCAGTGTCTCCTGTGTACTCCTCTATGCACTCATTTGTCTCCTGTGTCTGAACCTGCATTGCCCTTCATCTGTTTCCTGGTTGGGCAATGTGTGGAGGCTAAACCTGACATGTCTACATTCAGACCTGGTTGGCCTTCATCTGCACTTGCTCTCTCTGGCTTCATGGGAGCGATCAAGATATGCTCAGGTACGGATTGCACTTAATGTGGTCTTGCTTTTAATGTATTTAGGAGGCCATATGGCACAGTATTTAATAAAAATGTAGAATAGGACCCCCCACATGAGATTGCCTTGGCGCGGCGGGGTGGCTCAATTGAATTGATCAATTTTTTTGCCAAATATCTCATTTTGAATACAGTTAGATATCATGTGCAAATGCACTTTATGCTATGCGTTCTATCCTTAAGCGGCGCTGGCTTTTCTCCCCTTTTCATTTGTCTCCTGTATACTCATTTGTCTCCTGTATACTCCAGTGTCTCTTGTATACTCCTCTGTCTCCTGTATACTCCTCTGGCTCCTGTGTACTCCAGTGTCTGCTGTGTACTCCAGTGTCTCCTGTGTACTCCTCTATTCACTGTATACTCCTTTGTCTCCTGTATACTCCAGTGTCTCCTGTATACTCCAGTGTCTCCTGTGTACTCCTCTATTCACTGTATATTCCAGTGTCTCCTGTATACTCCAGTGTCTCCTGTATACTCCAGTGCCTCTTGTATACTCCAGTGTCTCCTGTGTACTCCTCTGTCTCCTGTATACTCCAGTGTCTCCTGTATACTCCAGTGTCTCCTGTATACTCCAGTGTCTCTTGTATACTCCTCTGTCTCCTGTATACTCCAGTGTCTCCTGTGTACTCTTCTATGCACTGTATACTCCAGTGTCTCCTGTATACTCCAGTGTCTCTTGTATACTCCAGTGTTTCCTGTACACTCCTCTATGCACTGTATACTCCTCTGTCTCCTGTATACTCCAGGGTCTCCTGTGTACTCCTCTATGCACTGTATACTCCATTGTCTCCTGTATACTCCACTGTCTCCTGTGTACTCCAGTGTCTCTTGTATACTCCAGTGTCTCCTGTGTACTCCTCTATGCACTGTATACTCCTTTGTCTCCTGTATACTCATTTGTCTCCTGTATACTCATTTGTCTCCTGTATACTCCAGTGTCTCTTGTATACTCCTCTGTCTCCTGTGTACTCCTGTCTCCTGTATACTCCTCTGGCTCCTGTGTACTCCAGTGTCTCCTGTGTACTCCTCTATGCACTGTATACTCCTCTGTCTCCTGTATACTCCAGTGTCTCCTGTGTACTCCTCTATTCACTGTATACTCCTTTGTCTCCTGTATACTCCAGTGTCTCCTGTGTACTCCTCTATTCACTGTATACTCCAGTGTCTCTTGTATACTCCAGTGTCTCTTGTATACTCCAGTGTCTCTTGTATACTCCAGTGTCTCCTGTATACTCCAGTGCCTCTTGTATACTCCAGTGTCTCCTGTGTACTCCTCTATGCACTGTATACTCCTCTGTCTCCTGTATACTCCAGTGTCTCTTGTATACTCATCTGTCTCCTGTATACTCCAGTGTCTCCTGTGTACTCTTCTATGCACTGTATACTCCAGTGTCTCTTGTATACTCCAGTGTTTCCTGTACACTCCTCTATGCACTGTATACTCCTCTGTCTCCTGTATACTCCAGTGTCTCCTGTGTACTCTTCTATGCACTGTATACTCCAGTGTCTCCTGTATACTCCAGTGTCTCTTGTGTACTCCAGTGTTTCCTGTACACTCCTCTATGCACTGTATACTCCTCTGTCTCCTGTATACTCCAGTGTCTCCTGTGTACTCCTCTATGCACTGTATACTCCTCTGTCTCCTGTATACTCCAGGGTCTCCTGTGTACTCCTCTATGCACTGTATACTCCATTGTCTCCTGTATACTCCACTATCTCCTGTGCACTCCAGTATCTCCTGTATACTCCAGTGTCTCCTGTGTACTCCAGTGTCTCCTGTGTACTCCTCTATGCACTGTATACTCCATTGTCTCCTGTATACTCCACTGTCTCCTGTGCACTCCAGTGTCTCCTGTATACTCCAGTGTCTCTTGTATACTCCAGTGTCTCCTGTGTACTCCTCTATGCACTGTATACTCCTTTGTCTCCTGTATACTCATTTGTCTCCTGTATACTCCAGTGTCTCTTGTATACTCCTCTGTCTCCTGTATACTCCTGTCTCCTGTATACTCCTCTGGCTCCTGTGTACTCCAGTGTCTGCTGTGTACTCCAGTGTCTCCTGTGTACTCCTCTATGCACTGTATACTCCATTGTCTCCTGTATACTCCACTGTCTCCTGTGCACTCCACTGTCTCCTGTATACTCCAGTGTCTCCTGTATACTCCAGTGTCTCCTGTGTACTCCAGTGTCTCCTGTGTACTCCTCTATGCACTGTATACTCCATTGTCTCCTGTATACTCCACTGTCTCCTGTGCACTCCAGTGTCTCCTGTATACTCCAGTGTCTCTTGTATACTCCAGTGTCTCCTGTGTACTCCTCCATGCACTGTATACTCCTTTGTCTCCTGTATACTCATTTGTCTCCTGTATACTCATTTGTCTCCTGTATACTCCAGTGTCTCTTGTATACTCCTCTGTCTCCTGTATACTCCTGTCTCCTGTATACTCCTCTGGCTCCTGTGTACTCCAGTGTCTGCTGTGTACTCCAGTGTCTCCTGTGTACTCCTCTATGCACTGTATACTCCATTGTCTCCTGTATACTCCACTGTCTCCTGTATACTCCACTGTCTCCTGTATACTCCAGTGTCTCCTGTATACTCCAGTGTCTCCTGTATACTCCAGTGTCTCCTGTGTACTCCAGTGTCTCCTGTGTACTCCTCTATGCACTGTATACTCCATTGTCTCCTGTATACTCCACTGTCTCCTGTATACTCCAGTGTCTCTTGTATACTCCAGTGTCTCCTGTGTACTCCTCTATGCACTGTATACTCCTTTGTCTCCTGTATACTCATTTGTCTCCTGTATACTCATTTGTCTCCTGTATACTCCACTGTCTCCTGTATACTCCACTGTCTCCTGTATACTCCAGTGTCTCTTGTATACTCCAGTGTCTCCTGTGTACTCCTCTATGCACTGTATACTCCTTTGTCTCCTGTATACTCATTTGTCTCCTGTATACTCATTTGTCTCCTGTATACTCCAGTGTCTCTTGTATACTCCTCTGTCTCCTGTATACTCCTGTCTCCTGTATACTCCTTTGTCTCCTGTATACTCCAGTGTCTCCTGTATACTCCAGTGTCTCCTGTGTACTCCTCTATTCACTGTATACTCCAGTGTCTCTTGTATACTCCAGTGTCTCCTGTATACTCCAGTGCCCCTTGTATAGAATCATAGAATCATAGAATGGTAGAGTTGGAAGGGACCTCCTGGGCCATCTGGTCCAACCCCCTGCTCAAAGCAGGATTCGCTAAATCATCCCAGTCAGATGTCTGTCCAGCCTCTGTTTGAAGACTTCCATTGAAGGAGAACTCACCACTTCTCGTGGCAGCCTGTTCCACTCATTGATCACTCTAACTGTCAAAAAGTTTTTTCTAATATCTAATCTGTGTCTCCTCCCATTCAGTTTCATCCCATTGCTTCTAGTCTTTCCTTGTGCAAATGAGAATAAAGTTGATCCTTCTACAATGTGACAGCCCTTTAGATATTTGTAGACAGCTATTAAGTCTCCTCTCAGTCTTCTCTTTTGCAAACTAAACATTTCCAAATCCTGCAACCTTATAGAATCAATACTCCAGTGTCTCCTGTGTACTCCTGTGTACTCCAGTGTCTCCTGTGTACTCCTCTATGCACTGTATACTCCTCTGTCTCCTGTATACTCCAGTGTCTCCTGTATACTCCAGTGTCTCTTGTATACTCATCTGTCTCCTGTATACTCCAGTGTCTCCTGTGTACTCCTCTATGCACTGTATACTCCTCTGTCTCCTGTATACTCCAGGGTCTCCTGTGTACTCCTCTATGCACTGTATACTCCTCTGTCTCCTGTATACTCCAGTGTCTCCTGTATACTCCTCTATGTACTGTATACTCCAGTGTCTCTTGCATACTCCTCTGTCTCCTGTATACTCCAGTGTCTCCTGTGTACTCTTCTATGCACTGTATACTCCAGTGTCTCCTGTATACTCCAGTGTCTCTTGTATACTCCAGTGTTTCCTGTACACTCCTCTATGCACTGTATACTCCTCTGTCTCCTGTATACTCCAGTGTCTGCTGTGTACTCCAGTGTCTCCTGTGTACTCCTCTATGCACTGTATACTCCTCTGTCTCCTGTATACTCCAGTGTCTCCTGTATACTCCAGTGCCTCTTGTATACTCCAGTGTCTCCTGTGTACTCCTCTATGCACTGTATACTCCTGTCTCCTGTATACTCCAGTGTCTCCTGTATACTCCAGTGTCTCCTGTATACTCCAGTGTCTCCTGTATACTCCTCTGTCTCCTGTATACTCCAGTGTCTCCTGTATACTCCAGTGTCTCTTGTATACTCCAGTGTCTCCTGTATACTCCTGTATAGTTCTCTATCTCCTGTATACATCTGTTTCTGCACTATACACCTTTGTCTACTCCTGTGACTGAGATTTCTTCTCATATTCTCTCCTTAGATCCCGTGGAGGATCCGGACTTGAGAATAGCAGATACGGACAATGTGACCTGCCGCGTTTCTCTTCTGTGTGATGCGGGGACAAGCGACTCCTCTAATGTAACCTTCCTAAGAGATGGATACGAGATAAAGGAGAACACGTCCGAGATGGAGAATGATCATCTCCTGGTCATTGATGGGACGGACCCCCAACATTGGGGCATCTACAAGTGTAGAGTGAAGAACCTTGTCAGCCAGAAAGACTCCCAGAAGATAGAGCTCATTCCCGAGAGTAACGTCCCTTCCTGTTGTTTTATTGTCTTCTGTCTTCATGATTACAGATGGGCGGAAACCTGGATGTTCGGGTCCGGCGGGTTTGGCCGAACAATTAAAAAAGTTCCGGTTTGCGTACCAGAACAGTACCCGGATCTGAACCTGGACCAAATTCACTTGAATGGGGGGGCCAACATCCAGTGTTTGTCATGTGCATGACAGAGCGGCAAACACCGCTTCTGATCAGCGGTGAAGGCATCCCCGCCGGTCAGAGAGCTGCGGTTTCTGCGCTGTCAGCTGTGATCGGAGGTATAAAGCTTACCTCTGGTCACTGGTGTCAGCTGATGGGACTACTTATCCCATCATCTGGCACCTGCTACCGCTAATTGCAGTGAGAGCAGGAGCGGCAGATGGGAGTATTCATTAGCAGCTCTTGCTCTGTAAATAAATTAAAAAATAACCGGCGTGGGTTCCCCTATATTTTTGCTAACCAGCCAGGCAAAACTCATGGCTGGGGGCTGCAACCCTCAGCTGTCAGCTTCAGTAAGGTTGGTTATCAAGAATAGAGGGGTCCCCAGGCTGTTTTTTTTAACTATTTAAATACATAATTTAAAAAAAATGCGTGAGGTCCCCCCCATTTTTGACAACTAGCCTTGTTAAAGCAGACAGCTGGGGGCTCGTATTTTCAGGCTGGTAAGGGGCCATGGATATAGCCCCCCCAGCCTAAAAATAGCCCGCAACTGCCCAGGAAAGGCACATCTATTAGATGCGACAATTCGGGCGCTTTGCCAAGCTCTTCTCACTTGCCCTGTAGCGGTGGCAAGTGGGATGATAGTTAGGGGGGTTGATGTCACCTTTGTATTGTCAGGAGACATCAAGCCCACGGCTTAGTAATGGAGAGGTGTCCATAAGACACCTCTCCATTACTAATCCTATTGTCACATTTTAAAAAATCAGACACCCAGAAAAAGTCCTTTTAATTGAAAGAATGACACAGACTCCTTTAATAATCTTAATTGAACCATACTGCATCGCCTAATTCCACCGAAGCCCTCGATCATCTGTAATAAACCAAAAATAAAAAACAACAATACCCCTCACCTGTCCGTTGTTCTGTCCCACGCCGTAATCCATGTTTGGGGGATAAACAGTTTTCAACCTGGACGGTGCAAAGATGCGACCGTCCAGGCTGAGAACCACTGTTGCAGTTTTCCTCACGGTGCTAATGGGGATGTCACCGAGGTCACGGTGGGAATGGAGCCTCAGTGACCGGAGGTAACCTCGATGACGTCACCACCGGTCTCTGAGGCCGCGCTCACAGCAGTTCAGTCACCAGTGGTTCTCAATTTGGATAGTCGCACCTTGACACCGTCCACGTTGAAAATGGTTTATCTCCCAGACATGGATTACGGTGTGGGACAGAACGACAGACAGGTGAAGGATTTTGTTGTTTTTTTATTTTACTTTTATTATAGGAGATTGAGGACTTTGCTGGGATTAGGCGTTTAAATAAAAATGGAAAACTGTGTTTAGTCTTATTTCTAGTAAAGGACTTTATTCTGGCTGTGTCTTTATTTACCATACACCTATAGGATTAGTAATGGAAAAGTGTCTGCCGCTCCTGCTCTCGCTCCTGTTATTAGCAGGAAGTGTTGGATGATGGGAGCAGTAGTCCCATCAGCTGACACCAGTGACAGGAGGTAAACTTTATACCTCCGATCACAGCTGAGTGCTCATGCTGTCTTTTGACAGTGCGGGAACCGCGGCTCTCTGACTGGCGGGGATGATTTCACCGCCAATCAGAAGCGGTGTTTGTAGCGATGTCAAGCACATGACAGTGCGACAAACCTGAACAGTAAGACAGACTTCCTACTGTTCGGGTTCGCCCATCTCTACTCATGATAATCAGATCTCAGCATCTGAAGCCATCAATATCCAGGACAGACGGGGTCTCCAGGACAAGGTCCAGTCTTGGAAACTTCTTATGTCATTGGCTTGAGTTGTTGGCCCCTGAGCTTCCATATTTCCTCCTATCGTTCTTATATTATGTCGTCCTGGGTATAACGCCCGCCTCCCCCTTACCTAGATGATCATCCATAACTTATCTCCTCAGGAATCAGTGGAGGGCGCCTGATCTTCTGGATTGGCTGTATCGGAGGGGTCATCTACGTCTGTCAGCTTCTCTGTCTATTGGTTACGACGATTAGTAAGTACCAGCACAATGAGCCAGAAGACTGAGACTGAAGACTGAAATGTGTCTACCCCGGCATACCCTGGTAATGGTATTACGAGGGCAGGACTAGGGCCCTCTGGCACTAATTGGCAGCACCCAATGAGGCTAGGCAAGAGATGGGGCACTGGTGCCGCAGTGTGTTGTGGGATCCTATGGAGGGAGGTTGATCCTATATGGGGGCTGCACTAAGGGGTGACGTGGTTTCTGCCCTCTGTAGTCTCTAGGGGGCAGCAACAGCATGCAAATGAGCCATTGTGTCACTGACCCATCATCTTATGTCGCAGGCCAAAAATACCAAATAGACACTTCTCTGCTATCAAAACTTCTCTGCCCTACTACGCCTATACTGGGAACCAGTATGGAGCTCATCGCATTGTCCAGCGTCTTACACGGTGCGTACTTTCATTCCGAAGGCTGAAAATTAACCCCTTAGATGTCGCATGTCTGCTGACACTAGGACATTGGATAGATCTGCACCAAGGGGCGGGGTTTATAAAAAATGAGTGCAGCTTATCCAAAGTGGGGTGTGGGTCATGTAAAGAGGGTGGGGCTTACCAAAAATGAGTGCATCATATCTCAAGAGGGGTGCGGCTAATCCCAAGAGGGGTGTGGTTAATTCCAAGAAGGTGTGGCTAATCCAAAGAGGGTGTGGCTAATCCCAAGAGGGGTGTGGCTTTTTCATAAGAAAAATTGGTTTGGCTTATTTATTTATAATTGGATACATTTGCTCCCAAGTGGTTTGGCTAATGAAAAACTAGTGTAGCTTATCTAAAGAGGGATGTGCCTTATCTAACTTATTTGAAGAGGGAAAGGCTTATCTGAGCAGGAAGATGGCTTATCGAAAGGGTGGAGCATACATTCATAGAGGGATGTGGCTATTTAAACGCAGGTGCAGTTTATGCTAATGGGGGTGACATTTCTCTGAATGGGTGGTGCTTATCTCTGGAGGGTTGTGGCTTATCTGTAGAGGGGCGTAACATGTCTAAGGTGGGTGTGAGTGACTTAGCTAAAAGAAGTGAACTTTAGCCTCTTTGTCTCTCATGATGTAGTTAGCAGACAGAACTGGGGTGATCTTGGCTCTGGGGTTGTCGCCCGAGATCTTTATGTGGCTCTCATATTTTTTTGCAGTGTTCTATCATTTCAGCGATCAGATGATTGTGATAGGTGGGATAGTCGTCATCATTGTCATTCTGATGGTTCGAGCTTTGTGGGTATTGATGCTTTGTGGTGAGTATGTCCGGATTGTTCTGTCTGAATTATTCTGGGGGACAATGTTCAGGCACTGACCGCTCCAGGACCAGTAAACGAGATTCAGGCACTGGCCACTCCGGGACCAGTAAACGAGGTTCAGGCACTGGCCACTCCGGGACCAGTAAACGAGGTTCAGGCACTGGCCACTCCGGGACCAGTAAACGAGGTTCAGGCACTGGCCGCTCCGGGACCAGTAAACGAGATTCAGGCACTGGCCGCTCCGGGACCAGTAAACGAGGTTCAGGCACTGGCCGCTCTGGGACCAGTAAACGAGGTTCAGGCACTGGCCGCTCTGGGACCAGTAAACGAGGTTCAGGCACTGGCCGCTCCGGGACCAGTAAACGAGATTCAGGCACTGGCTGCTCCGGGACCAGTAAACGAGATTCAGGCACTGGCCGCTCTGGGACCAGTAAACGAGGTTCAGGCACTGCTCGCTCCGGGACCAGTAAACGAGGTTCAGGCACCGGCCGCTCCAGGACCAATAAACGAGATTCAGGCACTGGTCGCTCCGGGACCAGTAAACGAGGTTCAGGCACCGGCTGCTCCAGGACCAATAAACGAGATTCAGGCACTGGTCGCTCCGGGACCAGTAAACGAGGTTCAGGCACTGGCCGCTCCGGGACCAGTAAACGAGGTTCAGGCACTGGCCTCTCCGGGACCAGTAAACGAGGTTCAGGCACTGGTCGCTCCGGGACCAGTAAACGAGGTTCAGGCACTGTCCGCTCAAGGACCAGTAAACGAGGTTCAGGCACTGGCCGCTCCAGGACCAGTAAATGAGGTTCAGGCACCGGTCGCTCCGGGACCAGTAAACGAGGTTCAGGCACTGGCAGCTTCGGGACCAGTAAATGAGGTTCAGGCACTGGTCGCGCTGGGACCAAGGAACAAGGTTCAGGCACTGGCCGCTCCAAGACCAGTAAACGAGGTTCAGGCATTGGCCGCTCCAGGACCAGTAAATGAGGTTCAGGCACCGGTCGCTCCGGGACCAGTAAACGAGGTTCAGGCACTGGCCACTCCGGGACCAGTAAATGAGGTTCAGGCACCGGACGCTCCAGAACCAGTAAACGAGGTTCAGGCACTGGCCGCTCCAAGACCAGTAAACGAGGTTCAGGCATTGGCCGCTCCAGGACCAGTAAATGAGGTTCAGGCACCGGCCGCTCCGGGACCAGTAAATGAGGTTCAGACACTGGCCGCTCCAGGACCAGTAAACGAGATTCAGGCACTGGCCGCTCCGGGACCAGGGGACGGGGTTCAGGCACTGGCTGCTCCGAGACCAGTAAATGAGGTTCAGGCACTGGTCGCTTCGGGACCAGGGAACAAGGTTCAGGCACTGGCAGCTTCGGGACCAGTAAATGAGGTTCAGGCACTGGTCGCTCTGGGACCAAGGAACAAGATTCAGGCACTGGCCGCTCTGGGACCAGTAAACGAGGTTCAGGCACTGGCCGCTCTGGGACCAGTAAACGAGGTTCAGGCACTGGCAGCTCCGGGACCAGTAAATGAGGTTGAGGCACTGGTCGCTCTGGGACCAAGGAATAAGGTTCAGGCACTGGCTGCTCCGGGACCAGTAAACAAGGTTCAGGCATTGGTCGCTTCGGAACCAGGGAACAAGGTTCAGGCACTGGCAGCTTCGGGACCAGTAAATGAGGTTCAGGCACTGGTCGCTCTGGGACCAAGGAACAAGATTCAGGCACTGGCCGCTCTGGGACCAGTAAACGAGGTTCAGGCACGGGTCGCTCCAGGACCAGTAAACGAGGTTCAGGCACTGGCCGCTCCGGGACCAGTAAACGAGGTTCAGGCACTGGCAGCTCCGGAACCAGTAAATGAGGTTCAGGCACTGGCCGCTCTGGGACCAGTAAACGAGGTTCAGGCACGGGTCGCTCCAGGACCAGTAAACGAGGTTCAGGCACTGGCAGCTCCGGAACCAGTAAATGAGGTTCAGGCACTGGCCGCTCTGGGACCAGTAAACGAGGTTCAGGCACTGGCCGCTCCTGGACCAGTAAACGAGGTTCAGGCACTGGCCTCTGTGGGACCAGTAAATGAGGTTCAGGCACTGGCCGCTCCACGACCAGTAAACGAAGTTCAGGCACTGGCCGCTCTGGGACCAGTAAACGAGGTTCAGGCACTGGCCGCTCCTGGACCAGTAAACAAGGTTCAGGCACTGGCCACTGTGGGACAAGTAAATGAGGTTCAGGCACTGGCTGCTCCGGGACCAGGGGATGAGGTTCAGGCACTGGTTGCTTCGGGACCAGTAAACGAGGTTCAGGCACTGATCGTTCCGGGACCAGGGGATGAGGTTCAGGCATTGGTTGCTTTCAGACCAGTAAACGAGGTTCAGGCACTGGCCGCTCTAGGACCAGTAAATGAGGTTCAGGCACTGGTCGCTCCGGGACCCGGGAACAAGGCTCAGGCACTGGCCGCTCCGGGACCAGTAAACGAGGTTCAGGCACTGGCTGCTCCAGGACCAGTAAACGAGGTTCAGGCACTGGCCGCTCCGGGACCAGTAAATGAGGTTCAGGCACTGGCTGCTCCGGGACCAGTAAACGAGGTTCAGGCACTGGCAGCTCCGGGACCAGTAAATGAGGTTGAGGCACTGGTTGCTCTGGGACCAAGGAATAAGGTTCAGGCACTGGCTGCTCCGGGACCAGTAAACGAGGTTCAGGCATTGGCCGCTCCAGGACCAGTAAACGAGGTTCAGGCACCGGCTGCTCCAGGACCAGTAAATGAGGTTCAGGCACTGGCCGCTCCGGGACCAGTAAATGAGGTTCAGGCATTGGTCGCTTCGGGACCAGTAAACGAGGTTCAGGCACTGGCCGCTCCTGGACCAGTAAATGATGTTCAGGCACTGGCCACTGCGGGACCAGTAAATGAGGTTCAGGCACTGGCCACTGCGGGACCAGTGAATGAGGTTCAGGCACTGACCGCTCCGGGACCAGGGGATGAGGTTCAGGCGCTGGTTGCTTCGGGACCAGTAAATGAGGTTCAGGCACTGGCCACTGCGGGACCAGTAAATGAGGTTCAGGCACTGGCCACTGCGGGACCAGTGAATGAGGTTCAGGCACTGACCGCTCCGGGACAAGAGGATGAGGTTCAGGCATTGGTTGCTTCCAGACCAGTAAACGAGGTTCAGGCACGGGCCACTTCGGGACCAGTAAACGAGGTTCAGGTACTGGCCACGCTGGGACCAGTAAACAAGGTTCAGGAACTGGCCACTCCGGGACCAGGGGATGAGGATCAGGCACTGGCCACTCCAGGACCAGTAAATGAGGTTCAGGTACTGGCCACGCAGGGACCAGGAGATGAGGATTCAGGACTGGCCACATGGAGACCAGAGAACTACAGATATAGAACTGGCCACCCCGGGAACATGGAACTTCAGATACATGATTGGCCACATCAGGACCAGGTGACTTCAGACACAGAACCGGCCACACCCAGACCAGAGAAACAGGTTCAGGACACTGCCGTACCTGGACCAGGGAACCTTAAAGCTTACTAGTTGTCCATCTTACTAATGACTTTACAGGTTGCTTGGCGACTCCCTAAGGAAGAAGGAGTCTTTCATACAGAATGACTCCCAGCTATTGGCTGGGAGCCATCTTGCACGTGTACTGATTATACTAAATGCCTCTCAGGAACAAGCTGAGGGCATTTAGTATATGCACGCTGACCCTTTATCAGCAGGGAAGCTCATGCATGCTCATACTAGGCGTGCCTCCGGGAACTGTGGTTCGCATAACAGGAAGGAGGGAAATACCTGTAGACCACGCAGCGGGGATCGGCAGTGAATAAGCATAGAGGAGGAAGGGGACACCATGTAGGGGCGCCAGCCATAGAACTACATATAAATACTCCGGTGTGGTCACTGCCAACTCCACAATAACAAAAATAAATACTTGCTGCCACCACCTATCATTTTTACAGGCCGATTGGATGCCCGTTACAGGTAACGTAAGGCTTCAGGGGTGCGGTTTACAGAGTAAGAGGAACAGAACTACTATATTGTATATATTTAATCCAAAAAGTAAGTAGGGTTTATAAAAATATACAAAGATGTTACAAAATGGACAAAACAATACGGTACATACAATCACATGAGATAAAAAGGAATAACGAAAAAAAAAGTACTAAACCTGTGTGTCGTGGAAATGGCACAGATTGTAGAGGAAGGAAGCACTAGTTTTTGGGGGAACAGTACAGAACTACAGCACACTGTGTCTTCCAGGATTGACAATGATTGTAGTTCGGTATTTGTTTTTACTAACACAAGTCACATCCACATACCTCCCCTCCGGTGACTCATAACAGGGCTGGTCTTTAGAAAATTCTGATCCACAACTTTCAGGACAGGATTACTTCGTCCCCAGGAGGTCCCAGGTGGGAGATATTAAAGTCATATTTCCTATTACAATTTTATCTTTCTACAGAGCAGAAACATGGCATGGATATTGTCATCCATTGATTTGGAGGTGCTGTCGCAACCACCCAGTGATGTAAGACAATGTATTACATTCGCCAAAACCAAAAATATGCCTCTCATATCTGTCATATCTATGCCATTCATAAAAACCTCAATATTCATACTGGAGCATGAACAAAAGCAGTCTGTTTGCTTTTCTGGTCACAGCGAGTGCCAAGGGTATTGGTTATCTCCCCTAGCCATAAATCTGTCATCTCCCCAAATTCCTCTTTCACATATGCCTGGTCTGCGATCCATCAGATAATCCACTTTAATTACCTGTTCACATGAGGGTGGCCCCCTCTTTATAAGGGTCATGTAGAGATTTTAAGAGTGCAAGCCCTGATTCAATAGTCACTATACCTGTCAGATGGCTTTATACATTTGGTAATTATATCTATGACAGTGACTCCTGTTCACACTGTCACTGCAGAGGTTCAGGACAATATTGGGCTCCGTATATGGGAAGTAGCTGAGCGGTCAGGACTCCCAGTCTGCGGAGAATGGAGACACTACTGTAACCACTGTACAAGGCTGCACCTCTGTATTACACTCTGGGAGTTTCCTCTTTTATAACCTCTCTCTCTGTATATCACAGGTCTTCCCCTGCACCCATTGATTATCAGGATTATGGAGGATGCACTATTTGCAGCTGATTTGGTCCTGGTACCGGCAATTTATATACAGTACATACGCCTGTATTTAGCAGGTGAGTGCTCTGTATACTGGGGGGATGCCAGGGTCTGATTGTACGTCGTGTCCATATTACATTCTCAGTGGCGGAGGTTCTTATTATACATTGTGTCCACATTATGGCCCTGGTGGCGGAGGATCTGTTTGTATGTCGAGTCCATATTACATCCTCGGTGGTGGAGGATCTGATTGTATGTCGTGTCCATATTATATGCACGGTGGCGGAGGATCTGATTGTACGTCGTGTCCATATTACATCCCCGGTGGTGGAGGATTTGATTGTATGTCATGTCCATATTATATGCACGGTGGCGGAGGATCTGATTGTACGTCGTGTCCATATTACATCCCCGGTGGTGGAGGATCTGATTGTATGTCGTGTACATATTACATGCCCGGTGGTGGAGAATCTGATTGTACGTCGTGTCCATATTACATGTCCGATGATGGAGGATCTGATTGTACGTCGTGTCCATATTATATGCCCGGTGGCGGAGGATCTGATTGTACGTCGTGTCCATATTATATGCCCGGTGGCGGAGGATCTGATTGTACGTCGTGTGCATATTACATCCCCGGTGGTGGAGGATCTGATTGTACGTCGTGTCCGTATTACATGTCCGATGGTGGAGGATCTGATTGTACGTCGTGTCCATATTATATGCCCGGTGGCGGAGGATCTGATTGTACGTCGTGTCGATATTACATCCCCGGTGGCGGAGGATCTGATTGTACGTCGTGTACATATTACATGCCCGGTGGCGGAGGATCTGATTGTACGTCGTGTACATATTACATGCCCGGTTGTGGAGGATCTGATTGTACGTCGTGTCCATATTACATGTCCGATGGCGGAGGATCTGATTGTACGTCGTGTCCATATTATATGCCCGGTGGCGGAGGATCTGATTGTACGTCGTGTACATATTACATGCCCGGTGGCGGAGGATCTGATTGTACGTCGTGTCCATATTACATCCCCGGTGGTGGAGGATCTGATTGTACGTCGTGTCCATATTACATGTCCGATGGTGAAGGATCTGATTGTACGTCGTGTCCATATTATATGCCCGGTGGCGGAGGATCTGATTGTACGTCGTGTCCATATTATATGCCCGGTGGCGGAGGATCTGATTGTACGTCGTGTCGATATTACATCCCCGGTGGCGGAGGATCTGATTGTACGTCGTGTACATATTACATGCCCGGTGGCGGAGGATCTGATTGTACGTCGTGTACATATTACATGCCCGGTTGTGGAGAATCTGATTGTACGTCGTGTCCATATTACATCCCCGGTGGTGGAGGATCTGATTGTACGTCGTGTCCATATTATATGCCCGGTGGCGGAGGATCTGATTGTGCGTCGTGTCGATATTACATCCCCGGTGGCGGAGGATCTGATTGTACGTCGTGTCCATATTACATCCCCGGTGGCGGAGGATCTGATTGTACGTCGTGTCCATATTACATCCCCGGTGGCGGAGGATCTGATTGTACGTCGTTTCCGTATTACATCCCCGATGGGGGAGGATCTGATTGTACGTCGTGTCCATATTACATCCCCGGTGGTGGAGGATCTGATTGTACGTCGTGTCCATATTATATGCCCGGTGGCGGAGGATCTGATTGTGCGTCGTGTCGATATTACATCCCCGGTGGCGGAGGATCTGATTGTACGTCGTGTCCATATTACATCCCCGGTGGCGGAGGATCTGATTGTACGTCGTGTCCATATTACATCCCCGGTGGCGGAGGATCTGATTGTACGTCGTTTCCGTATTACATCCCCGATGGGGGAGGATCTGATTGTACGTCGTGTCCATATTACATCCCCGGTGGTGGAGGATCTGATTGTACGTCGTGTCCATATTATATGCCCGGTGGCGGAGGATCTGATTGTGCGTCGTGTCGATATTACATCCCCGGTGGCGGAGGATCTGATTGTACGTTGTGTCCATATTACATCCCCGGTGGCGGAGGATCTGATTGTACGTCGTGTCCATATTACATCCCCGGTGGTGGAGAATCTGATTGTACGTCGTGTCCATATTACATCCCCGGTGGTGGAGGATCTGATTGTACGTCGTGTCCATATTATATGCCCGGTGGCGGAGGATCTGATTGTGCGTCGTGTCGATATTACATCCCCGGTGGCGGAGGATCTGATTGTACGTCGTGTCCATATTACATCCCCGGTGGCGGAGGATCTGATTGTACGTCGTGTCCATATTACATCCCCGGTGGCGGAGGATCTGATTGTACGTCGTTTCCGTATTACATCCCCGATGGGGGAGGATCTGATTGTACGTCGTGTCCATATTACATCCCCGGTGGTGGAGGATCTGATTGTACGTCGTGTCCATATTATATGCCCGGTGGCGGAGGATCTGATTGTGCGTCGTGTCGATATTACATCCCCGGTGGCGGAGGATCTGATTGTACGTCGTGTCCATATTACATCCCTGGTGGCGGAGGATCTGATTGTACGTCGTGTCCATATTACATCCCCGGTGGCGGAGGATCTGATTGTACGTCGTTTCCGTATTACATCCCCGATGGGGGAGGATCTGATTGTACGTCGTGTCCATATTACATCCCCGGTGGTGGAGGATCTGATTGTACGTCGTGTCCATATTATATGCCCGGTGGCGGAGGATCTGATTGTGCGTCGTGTCGATATTACATCCCCGGTGGCGGAGGATCTGATTGTACGTCGTGTCCATATTACATCCCCGGTGGCGGAGGATCTGATTGTACGTCGTGTCCATATTACATCCCCGGTGGCGGAGGATCTGATTGTACGTCGTTTCCGTATTACATCCCCGATGGGGGAGGATCTGATTGTACGTCGTGTCCATATTACATCCCCGGTGGTGGAGGATCTGATTGTACGTCGTGTCGATATTATATGCCCGGTGGCGGAGGATCTGATTGTACGTCGTGTCGATATTACATCCCCGGTGGCGGAGGATCTGATTGTACGTCGTGTACATATTACATGCCCGGTGGCGGAGGATCTGATTGTACGTCGTGTCCATATTACATGTCCGATGGCGGAGGATCTGATTGTACGTCGTGTCCATATTATATGCCCGGTGGCGGAGGATCTGATTGTACGTCGTGTACATATTACATGCCCGGTGGCGGAGGATCTGATTGTACGTCGTGTCCATATTACATCCCCGGTGGTGGAGGATCTGATTGTACCTCGTGTCCATATTACATGTCCGATGGTGGAGGATCTGATTGTACGTCGTGTCCATATTATATGCCCGGTGGCGGAGGATCTGATTGTACGTCGTGTCGATATTACATCCCCGGTGGTGGAGAATCTGATTGTACGTCGTGTCCATATTACATCCCCGATGGTGGAGGATCTGATTGTACGTCGTGTCCATATTATATGTCCGGTGGCGGAGGATCTGATTGTGCGTCGTGTCGATATTACATCCCCGGTGGTGGAGGATCTGATTGTACGTCGTGTCCATATTACATCCTCGGTGGCGGAGGATCTGATTGTACGTCGTGTCCATATTACATCCCCGGTGGCGGAGGATCTGATTGTACGTCGTTTCCGTATTACATCCCCGATGGGGGAGGATCTGATTGTACGTCGTGTCCATATTACATCCCCGGTGGTGGAGGATCTGATTGTACGTCGTGTCCATATTATATGCCCGGTGGCGGAGGATCTGATTGTGCGTCGTGTCGATATTACATCCCCGGTGGCGGAGGATCTGATTGTACGTCGTGTCCATATTACATCCCCGGTGGCGGAGGATGTGATTGTACGTCGTGTCCATATTACATCCCCGGTGGCGGAGGATCTGATTGTACGTCGTTTCCGTATTACATCCCCGATGGGGGAGGATCTGATTGTGCGTCGTGTCCATATTACATGCCCGGTGGTGGAGTCTCTTATTATACATTGTGTCCACATTATGGCCCTGGTGGCGGAGGATCTGATTGTATGTCGAGTCCATATTACATCCTCGGTATTGAAGGGTCTGATTGTACGTTGAGTTCATATTACATCCCCGGTGGTGGAGGATCTGATTGTATGTCGTGTCCATATTATATGCCCGGTGGCGGAGGATCTGATTGTACGTCGTGTCGATATTACATCCCTGGTGGTGGAGGATCTGATTGTACATCGTGTCCATATTACATGTCCGGTGGTGGAGTCTCTTATTATACATTGTGTCCACATTATGGCCCTGATGGTGAAGGATCTGATTGTACTTTGTATTCATATTACATCCCCGCTAGTGGAGTCTGATTGTACGTCGTGTCCATATTACATCCCCGGTGGTGGAGGATCTGATTGTATGTCGTGTCCATATTAAATGCACGGTGGCGGAGGATCTGATTGTACGTCGTGTCCATATTACATCCCCGGTGGTGGAGGATCTGATTGTATGTCATGTCCATATTATATGCACGGTGGCGGAGGATCTGATTGTACGTCGTGTCCATATTACATCCCCGGTGGTGGAGGATCTGATTGTATGTCGTGTCCATATTACATTCCCGGTGGTGGAGAATCTGATTGTACGTCGTGTCCATATTACATGTCCGATGATGGAGGATCTGATTGTACGTCGTGTCCATATTATATGCCCGGTGGCGGAGGATCTGATTGTACGTCGTGTCCATATTATATGCCCGGTGGCGGAGGATCTGATTGTACGTCGTGTGCATATTACATCCCCGGTGGTGGAGGATCTGATTGTACGTCGTGTCCGTATTACATGTCCGATGGTGGAGGATCTGATTGTACGTCGTGTCCATATTATATGCCCGGTGGCGGAGGATCTGATTGTACGTCGTGTACATATTACATGCCCGGTGGCGGAGGATCTGATTGTACGTCGTGTACATATTACATGCCCGGTGGTGGAGGATCTGATTGTACGTCGTGTCCATATTACATGTCCGATGGCGGAGGATCTGATTGTACGTCGTGTCCATATTATATGCCTGGTGGCGGAGGATCTGATTGTACGTCGTGTACATATTACATGCCCGGTGGCGGAGGATCTGATTGTACGTCGTGTCCATATTACATCCCCGGTGGTGGAGGATCTGATTGTACGTCGTGTCCATATTACATGTCCGATGGTGGAGGATCTGATTGTACGTCGTGTCCATATTATATGCCCGGTGGCGGAGGATCTGATTGTACGTCGTGTCGATATTACATCCCCGGTGGTGGAGAATCTGATTGTACGTCGTGTCCATATTACATCCCCGGTGGTGGAGGATCTGATTGTACGTCGTGTCCATATTATATGCCCGGTGGCGGAGGATCTGATTGTGCGTCGTGTCGATATTACATCCCCGGTGGCGGAGGATCTGATTGTACGTCGTGTACATATTACATGCCCGGTGGCGGAGGATCTGATTGTACGTCGTGTACATATTACATGCCCGGTGGTGGAGGATCTGATTGTACGTCGTGTCGATATTACATCCCCGGTGGCGGAGGATCTGATTGTACGTCGTGTCCATATTACATCCCCGGTGGTGGAGGATCTGATTGTACGTCGTGTCCATATTACATGTCCGATGGTGGAGGATCTGATTGTACGTCGTGTCCATATTATATGCCCGGTGGCGGAGGATCTGATTGTACGTCGTGTCGATATTACATCCCCGGTGGTGGAGAATCTGATTGTACGTCGTGTCCATATTACATCCCCGGTGGTGGAGGATCTGATTGTACGTCGTGTCCATATTATATGCCCGGTGGCGGAGGATCTGATTGTGCGTCGTGTCGATATTACATCCCCGGTGGCGGAGGATCTGATTGTACGTCGTGTCCATATTACATCCCCGGTGGCGGAGGATCTGATTGTACGTCGTGTCCATATTACATCCCCGGTGGCGGAGGATCTGATTGTACGTCGTTTCCGTATTACATCCCCGATGGGGGAGGATCTGATTGTACGTCGTGTCCATATTACATCCCCGGTGGTGGAGGATCTGATTGTACGTCGTGTCCATATTATATGCCCGGTGGCGGAGGATCTGATTGTGCGTCGTGTCGATATTACATCCCCGGTGGCGGAGGATCTGATTGTACGTCGTGTCCATATTACATCCCCGGTGGCGGAGGATCTGATTGTACGTCGTTTCCGTATTACATCCCCGATGGGGGAGGATCTGATTGTGCGTCGTGTCCATATTACATGCCCGGTGGTGGAGTCTCTTATTATACATTGTGTCCACATTATGGCCCTGGTGGCGGAGGATCTGATTGTATGTCGAGTCCATATTACATCCTCGGTATTGAAGGGTCTGATTGTACGTTGAGTCCATATTACATCCCCGGTGGTGGAGGATCTGATTGTATGTCGTGTCCATATTATATGCCCGGTGGCGGAGGATCTGATTGTACGTCGTGTCGATATTACATCCCTGGTGGTGGAGGATCTGATTGTACATCGTGTCCATATTACATGTCCGGTGGTGGAGTCTCTTATTATACATTGTGTCCACATTATGGCCCTGATGGTGAAGGATCTGATTGTACTTTGTATTCATATTACATCCCCGCTAGTGGAGTCTGATTGTACGTCGTGTCCATATTACATCTCCATTAGTGGAGTCTCTGATTGTACTTTGTATCCACATTCCGGTCCAGGCGGGGCAGTCTCTGATTGTACTTTGTGTTTCTTGTAGCCTCTGATCTCTGTGGTTTGAGGAATCGGCAGATACTGTGGACGCTCATGCAGCTTGTGCTTGGCTTCGTCATCCTACTTGCTGTGGTCCTGCCCCTGAGGATCCTGTGGGTGAAGTGTGAGTACAGTGGGAGGATCACACATGATGAATAGATGTGTAATGTCTCATCTACAGTGAAGAGCTAGGGTCTAAAACATGTCATCCGTTGCTGAGATTACATAGGTACATTAATGTTTAATGTGGCCCCTAGGTAATCAAAATTCGGTACCTGTGGAGATCACTGGTGGCTTTTATAACGTATATCTTCTCTGTGACTTGTAGAGTCTGCAGGGTCTGAGTCTCTTGATGACATCACACTTAATCACCAGTGATGTCTTCAGAGCCGGCCACTCTCCCAGCTTTGTATTTTGTCAGAATTTTTACCTCCCTTTTATCCTAATGATCGATGCATTGTCCGAGGATGTAAATATGTAGAGATTGTATACGGTGACATCAGGGCCTGGTTCTTGCCCACTGGAGGCTAATTGTGCACATTGGTGGTGAATACTGGCAGACGGTCAGCTGATATGGTATAGGAAGTGTTATATAGTGTATAAGAAGCTCAGCTGCCACCCAGAAAGTGATAACCGTCCCGTGTCTAATTCCAGGCAGACCTGGAGCTCCGGAGTCTCCGGACCCTCACAAAGGCTCGTTTACACTCACCCCAGACGAGGACGGAACGGTCGACATCAATGAAGACGAAGGAAAGAATGAAGGAACTGAAGAAGGAACCCAAAGTGGAGAGGATGAGACTCCAACATGAAATAAGAAACATCTACACTCCTCAACATCGAAATTACAGTACCAAAAAGGAAAAGTGGTGGATGATGGAAATCACCGGGCAGAGACGTCACTGATCTACAACTGCTGGGAATAGAAACAAAATGGTCAATACTGCTTTACTTCTCCAGTCCGGAGTCTGAGCCTTGTGCTGAAATCCCGGCACCTCCGACCTCGGCTGCTGTCACCGAGGTCATTAATGGTTGTCTGAGACATTTCTTCAACATCACCAGGCCACATGTGGCTTGTACTACTGTGGGCCGCCTAAGTGGCCTAAACATGCTCCCGTGGCTGCACCGTCTCCGGTCTTGTCTACATCGGAGACATCAATGGTCGGTTATTACACAAGAGCTGCCGGCATCGTCTCCGGACTTGTCTCCATCGGGCACATCTGGGGCATAATTGGCCGGTGATTACATAAGAGCTGCCAGGAAGATCTCTAGACTTGACTCCCATCGAGCACATCAAGGACATCATCAGTCGGTGATTAAACAGGAGCATCTCAGGACTTATCTCCATCTGGGACATCATCGGTCACTGATTACACAGGAGCTGCCGGGAGCATCTCTGGACTTGACTCCATCGAGGATATTGGGGATGTCATTGGTCGGTGATCATGAAGGAGCTATGGGCAGTGTCTTCAGAATTGTTTCTCATGGCTGCACTATCTCTGGTCTTGTCTCCGTCTAGCACATAGGAGACATCTTTGGTTGTTGATTACACAGGAGCTGCTGTAGCGTCTCCGGACCTGTCTCCATCAAGCACAACAGGGACATCTTTAGTCGGTGATTATACAGTAACTGCTGTAGCGTCTCCAGACTTTTCTCCATCCAGCACATCAGGGACGTCATTGGTCGGTGATTACACAGGAGCTGCCGGCAGCAGATACTGATGATTTGTACAATCAGCGGCAGAACCTTCCTCAGACGACCATTAATTACCTCAGTGATCGGTGCCAAGGCCGGAGGTGCTGGGATTGCTGCATGAGGCTCAGCCTCCAGCCTGAAGAAAATCCAGATGTTGCAAAAATGTAGTTTCCATTTTTCTATCATGTGCAGATCAGTAATTTGTCTCCATCCTGTGGTTTCCATCATTCCACCACTTTTCCTTCTTGGTGATGCGATTTCTTTGTTGTGGTGTGTATGATCCATCGATCTGACTATTTTTCTATTATTATATGGGTGACGGTGGGCTCTCGCCATCAATGTGCAATGTAGAATTCGATATGCTCAATGGTGAAGTGACAGCAGTCATATCAGAGACGGACGAGCGGTTGATTACCCTGTTATATCAGCGTGTTTGTTACTTTTGTTATATCTGCGTGCAGAACCCCAGCTCTGTGCACTTATCTATGTTTACTTCTCTGTCCATTACCTGAGATGTGTGCTGTCTATATGTTGTCTAAATGTCTGTTACTCAGGAAAGACGGGCAGGCAGAGGTTATTTACGGGCTGGGTTTCCTCCTGAACATTGTTGGTTGCAGAAGGCCCGTGTCGGAGAGCCCGTGTCAAAAATATTTCCAGAATCCGTCCCTTCCTCAGTCCTCAATCTACTAAAAGTCTTGTACATGCCCTCATCATCTCCCGCTGTGACTACTGGAACACCCTCCTCTGTGGCCTCCCTGCTAACTCTCTTGCACCACTCCAGTCTGTCCTCAATTCTGCTGCCCGACTAATCCACCTCTGTCCTCTCTACTCCCCTGTCTCTCCCCTCTGCAAATCCCTCCATTGGCTCCCAATTCCCCAACGAATCCAGTTCAAACTACTAACACTGACCTACAAAGTCATCCACAACCTGTCCCCTCCCTATATCTCTGAATTATTCTCCGATACCTTCCCTCACGTAATCTTCGATCCTCCCAAGACCTCCTACTCTCCTCCACACTTATTCATTCCTCACACAACCACCTCCAAGATTTCTCCCGAATATCCCCCATCCTCTGGAATTCCATGCCTCAACACGTCTGATTATCCACCACCCTCGGATCCTTCAAACGGAACCTGAAAACTCATCTTTTCAGGAAAGCTTACAGCCTGCAATAACCATTCTGCCGCCTCACCACCGCCCGAGCTGCTGCACCCCCGACCTTCTGTCTTTTCCCCGCTATCCCGTAGAATTTAAGTCCGCAAGGACAGGGTCCTCTCCCCTCTGTACCAGTCTGTCGTCGTAAATTTGTTGTGGAAACTTGCTTACTGTTAACGATATCTATAACTTTGTATGTAACCCCCCTTCCCATGTGCAGCACCATGGAATTAATGGCGCTATATACATAAATAATAATAATAGTGTAGGTCACAGAGGGCCCGTGTGATGAGCAAGAACAATGTTACTGAGTAGTGGATTGCAAGAAAGCAGTTGACATATCCTCTGTAACTCTGTTCTTCACCAGGTTACAGAGGGGTGATTGCCTCTGTGACTGTCCCGGGCATTGGAGACCGACTGCCCATATAAGAGAGACTGCCATGAGAAATCATTCTTTATTGGGCCAATAATGTAAATCTCCCCTGTACATACGTCTCTGGTTTTCTATATCTATCTAATAATTTGGGGGGTAATTATTTGGAGTCTAAGTATCGCCGTTCCTTGTAGGTGATTATAACGTCCTGTATAACTGATATCCAGATATTTTTTGTACATTTTAATTCTTTATAAAATTTTGATATTTCTTCTATTATTCATTCTTTGCTGGCTCTTGCCATACACAGCCTGAATATTACCTCTAGATCAGGGACATCAAGCTCAAATACATAGAGGCCAAAAATAAAAGCTTGGATAAACTCGCGGCCGACCTTGATATTTATTACAAAAATGTCTACAATTGACGATGTTTTTCCTTATCAAATATAACCATGAACTTTTTCATATGGAAACAAACTTAAAGGGGTTGTCCTACGAGCAAAGTGCATTTTAATTGATAGATCTTAAAATAAAATATTGGGCTATGTTATGTAAGAGCAGTAACAAGCAGAAGGCCCCCTGGCCGAATATAAATATGTAATAACAAAGGGTAAAAAATCCCGAATAGTACAGATAATAAAGAACGAGGCCAACAAAGAGCAGATCTCCTCCTGGTGGGAAATCCAGAGGTTAGACAATGACATTAAAGATCATCTAGTTCCCAGAGGCCTCGCATTACCTTATTACCAGCAGAGCCCCCCAATTTATGAGCAATTGGGAAAAAGAAGCCACTGGTGTCTCCTTGAGAGTAATGCAACTTCTCCTTCACGAAGAGAAATCCAATTATGACACCTTAGATGAAAAACTAAAGAACAAATTGAGATAACAGAGAAAATTAAGACTGAAAGTGACTTCAGTGTTAAAGAAACCCAATTACAAAACAGCATTGAAAAATGTCAATATCATCTAAAGAAAAGAAAACCTAGGCAATATCGTAGGGACCTCCAAGACTTAAAGGACAATAAGATCTCTTAGGAGATCGTCCAGAACGGGAAAAAGAAACTGATAAGTCATTAACTGAAACCGAACAGCCTGACCCTGACACCAGACAAAAATCCTCTCGAAGGTTATGGAGAGGTAGAAACAGGGGCTCCATTAGATGGGAACGATACAGCCCATCCTCACCTAGGGCAGGTTTTCTAGATCGAGCAGACCTCCTACAGAATCACAACCCCGTCAACAAGGAGTAGAGTTACAAGGTCTAAATCTATCTCAGAGACCCATCACTAACATATTACTGGACAAGATAAATTCGGGACTATAGCGACATCCTGTCCTGTATTGTCGCAGATCGTCTCAAGGATTACCCTGGCCACTGGATAGTCCTTAGTGCTCCCGTGACCGCAAGTGACCCTGACCTTCCCTGGGACGCCACCCTCACTAGAGTCACCGGGCTCCCAGAATCGACCAGTCCGTACATTTCCTTCTCGTCCATCTGCAGGGCACACCCACGTAGCCTCTTGCCAGGTGGGTAGTTCATATAGCAGACTGGACACACAGTACACTTACCCCTGGCAACAATCTGTCTGCACCACCCCTTTAACTTCGGGATGCGCCACACCCTTTTGGGTAACTACCATTCCCTGGGACTCCTCCTTTTGGGCAACTACTCCCTTTTGGGATATCGCCCCCTTTTGGGACTCCACCCCTTTTTTGGCACCCATCGCTGTTTGAATTACTACCCCCTTTTGGGACACCACCCCCTCCCTGGGGTACAACCTGTGGACTCCGCATGGTACTCGCAGGTCCAGTTCAAACAGAACACGTATGTCCCTCAGGCTTGTACTGGCCCTTTAAGAGATCGTCCACAGTGGACCTCTGATGTCCTTTTATGACACCCCACTAGCTACTGCTGACACTGCCACAGCTCCTGCTGTAGCCAGAAACCCGCCGTCACTTCCGGCTGCCGACCACAAGCCGCTGCTTCTGCCACTGCAGCTCCTGCTGCTGCGGAACCTCTTGCTGCAACTTGCAACTGCAGCTCCCGCTGCCACAAGTCTCTGCATGCTTCTTCTGCACCCTATTCATGGACCCACCGATCCTCAGCAACCTTCGTAACCCCGCTGAGTTACAGCCAGACTCTTGTCACCTTCGTGACCCCGCCAAGCCACAGCAAGCCAACTTGAGAAAAAAAAAACTATCACCTCGCTGAGCCACAGCAAACACCTCACAAATGCTTCCTGGACCGTTGCCCGCAGTCTAGCACCATATGTAGTGTAGTGCACGGGTTGGGGAACACTCGCTTCGCTGCGAATTAACGTAGTCGGGCGCGGTATTTTCACATAAACAGTCTACGAGGTTTATTTTAACACAGCATAATTCACATGGTAGGCCCTGGTGCACATCACAGGCCTACCACCATCCATAATGGCTTTACCTTGCAGTCCCTAAACACGCCAGACGTCTTTCCAGTGACCGTGGGCGACCGCTCACCAAACAGTTCATTAATGTACATAGAACATATCAAACACCAACAGTCTGTGGAGGTACCTTACAGGAGCTCCTGTGTGGGGAGGTTGAGCTGACAGACAGGTCTGTCTGTAGTAAGAGACAGAGAGATAGCGCAGGGTAGGCTGAGATAAAGAGAAAAGGGTGTGATGTGGTAGTTTGACCATTAGAGGGCAGTGAGGAGCGTAGGAGAGAGTAGTTATGTAACTGCCATGGGTCAAGGTAACTGCCATTGGTCAAAGGTTACTGTCAGGCGATAGTGGGCGGAGCTACTGGGACTGAGAGTATAAGAGGTCAGGGAAGGTTCTGGAAGTTCCTGTCAGCCAAGGGAGCTCACTAGAGAGGAGAGTTTGCTGTAGGTAGAAAGACGGAAAAGGCCTACAGAGAGCTACTGACAGTGGAGATGGTCACGGGTGACCCAAAAGGACAGTGGCTGCGGACAGAGACAGACTGTGTCAGGTGGACGGCGTACTCTAAAGGGTGAAACGCTGTGTTGAAAGTGCTTAGGGCAGTCACAGCAGAGAAGAGCCATAGAGGACGCCACGAACGGTGACAAACTAAGAAGAGAAGGTACCCGGGTCTGTGTGTAAAAGTGAATTGTGGACTATTCCTGTGATGAAGTACGGTGGTTGTCCGAAAAGCGGCGAATAAAATCTGAACTGTTGGACACAACCCTTGTCTCAGTCTCAGGTCTGCCGGCGCCACGAAGTGGGTCACCCCACAGTCCTGTTGGATCAGCACCACCTAATCTACTCCCTCAGCCCGACCCTACACCTGCTCTACAGACTAACCTCCTGTCAGCCCTGGTTCCTGGGGAAGCTGCCAAACTGGGATCACCGTTCTTGTGTCCAGTGCATTACCGACAGTCCAGATCCTCAGATGGAAGGTAGCTTCACCAAACGCAATGCCTTCAGACTCCACAAACACGTGTGGCTTGTCCGGGTGTGGCGCCCCTGAGGCTCAGTCGCCAAAGAGGTACTGCACCTCCTCCTGAAGTGTAGTGCCCCACCATCCAGGTAAGGTGGGAACTCCTGACCACGCTCCAACACTCGCACCCCACACAACAGAGTAGTTCAGCAAAACCACATTGCGGCTCCTTGCTTAGAGAGTAGCAGAGCACCTTTGGTGGTTCCCTGCTTGGAACACTAACCGTGCTGGGAGGTGGGTGGAGTTAGAATACATAAAAGAGCGGGGACGTTTAGGATTACAAGTCAGTCTGTTCAAGGCCAGTCTGACAGGAGGCCAGTCAGTAAGGAAGCCACTCGGACAGGAGTGGGGATCCCTGGAAGAAGGGATGGAGGAAGGAGTGCTGCAGCTGCCTCAGTGACCTGAGCCAGCTGGCACGGGAAAGGAAAGAAGGAGAAAGACATTGAACTGAAACCTAAGCTTCCATAGGAAAGAAAGAGAAGTACGGAACGAAGGAGTGAAAGGGAACAGAGAGGACGTGGGTTAGAGGAAGAACCCTGCCTAGCAGTTCTAAGCGCAAGGCCGGGGCCCGGTCCCCGAGGTTGTATGGACACTAATGGTTCTGCAGCAGACACCGGTGGAGTAGTAGGCTGTAAATGCACTACTCCCATCTAAGACTTGGGGGCACAACAGCAACATTGATAGTGAGCCGGGACTCAGGAGTAAGGAGTCCCCGAAGCAGGCTACAGCTGTCTGCCGTACAAGTAGAGTTCTTGGGAACATCTGTCAGGAGGAACCCCAGTGTAACTCAGTACTAGGAGATCTTCACACTTAAAGGCGCTATAGAGGAGACGTTCAGAAAAGGCACATATGTTGGCGGAGTGTTGGAAGGGAGCATTCCATCTTGCCTGGAGGTTGACTGAGTCCCTGACCCGGAGGACACGGCACGGAAGCGGGCACTACAGACTGTGAGTAAAGCTTTGGAACTACATTCCCTGGTGTCTTCCATTCATTCTTGCGCCAACACACCCAGCACCGCTACATCTGGGTACCAGTTTCTACACCGCCTGCACCTCTCCTCTTCCTCTACACCTACACTGCCCTGGGGCTACAGCTCCACCAGTGGGGAGCTTCACCATCTAGGCTGCAACACACCACCAGCCCCAGAGGATCTGCATGTAGCGTCGGCCTAACATCCCATTTGCCGAACACCACAGGTGGCGTCACGAACTATTCATTCAAACCATCACTTTCCCCGCCATTAATTGGGCGCCCAAGGCCACGGTCCGGGTTACCGCTGCTGTGACACATCCCGGTGACGCCGGCCCGGTACCGAGTACCCCACGGCCCTGGGAGGGCGACCCAACTTGTCGTCACGAACAGGATGGCGAGACCCGATGCCATCGGGTTCTGTGTGCCTAAGATTTGTTGGACTTGGAACTTTTGAGAATGTGCAGAAGACCCAATTTAATAGACTGTAAGATGAACATTAAAAATGGCCGCTGGCGCAGAGAAGAAGGGCATGAAGATATGGGAGGTCCTAGGAAAAGACCACGAACAGTCTTGGACCTTCCCTGCCTAAATTACTATGTGACAGCAACATGGCCCACCCCCCGAGGGGTTCGCATACTGGCTTGGTATGGAGGCGCTGGAAGAAGATGCCGCCCCAAGAAGGAGGGGCAGAAGCCAGTGGCGGGAAAGGGGCCGAGGCAGGGAGAACACCAGAACGCCATCTTGGAAGAAGCTCTCCCCGGCGCCATGGCTGAAGGCTCAGACCCTGCTTGTAGGATGAACCGCCAGCAGCTAGAGGACGAAATTGCCCAGCTGACGGGCCGCCTGCATCTGTGGCTGGAAGCGCTATGGAGGCTGAATTGGTAGCATGCCCAGGAGGGGCCTACACCTGCGGTAACCGCCGCTGCTGCACCGGAGCTTCCCCAGGCAGATTCAGTGGAGCCTGCCGCTGCCATCACACCACCGGCAGCACCCGGAGCTCCCTCGCTGCCACCGCAGGAAGACTTGAATGAGGCCCCGTGAGCCGAATCGGAGGAAGAGGAGCTCCCTCCTGGACCTGACGCGGCTGCGCAGGTCCCTACAGAGACCCCTGCGGACCCGGAGCCGCTGTTAACTCCACTGCCGTCCCCGGTATCCCACCGGGCAGCATCCACTGCCACTACGCCTGCACCGGAGCAGAACCCACACCGCCGGGAGGCACCAGGTATATACCCCGGCCCTCCTAATGGGTTGCCCCCCGACTTCATGTTGCCAGAGGCTGGTTTGCGGGAACTCGAAATGGGGCAGTTGGAAGAGCCAGCTGGGGGCACTGGACTGTCGGAGATGGGGAGGTGGAGGAGGTCCCTACTGAGGAGGGTACAGCTGGAACAGGCACGCACGATTCGACATCTTCGGGGATTGGAAGAATCTAGGTCGCTTTGGGATAGTGATCTCGAGATCCCTTAGCTGCAAAGCCCCCGCGTAGCCGCTTACCAGCGCCGACAGGCTATGACTTCCCCAGATGTCGGACCCCGCACCAGGGCAACGGAACCCCCGTCAATGGAGAGCAGCTGATGGGCATTGAAATGCATCATGAGTTCCCTTTGCCACAGCTTCAAGGCCCTAGGCAGCAATCACACCAGCTGCCACAACCATACCCTATGGCAAGCAACCAGCAGCAGGATGAAGACACCCAAAGTATTTCATCTGGTAGCAGTTCCCAATCAGCAGCTTCCAGAACCCCAGGAGGGAACAACAGTCATTCATCTCGTTACCCAGGAGGGTATTTACACAAGTTGTGCCTTAGTTTTCTATTTTTGCACCAGTTTCCGATTTTTGGTTAACATGCCCTAGTTTATTTCCCAGAGTTGCACAGTTGTATTGGCAGCCTTTCACATTTGAACTGCAGAGATCATAGACGCTGAATGGTCCAGAACTGTTATTGTAAATAGTTGCACCTCTTTAGGTGCCCTCTCTTGGTTTTACATGGACACTTTGCGAAGATAATGTCTACCTCATCGGGAGTGTGACTCCAATCAAAGGACACTGCAAGAGATCCCGGCTGGGAGCAGTGTTCGGCACTTACAAGAATTTTTTGAATGTTTTAATGTGAAGTATTTGATAATGATGTGTCTTATGAGAGTAAATACCTTTTACATAGAATTAGGAATGTTTTGACAGAGAGATGAGAGATTTGAATAAAGAATAAAGAATTGAAAATGTAGATGGTGAATGTCACTTTGAGCTTATGATAGAAAGGTAGAAAATGTGAAAAAGGAAAGATGATGAAGGAAATGTGTTGATGAAGAATACTGAAGTGATAGCGAGTAACAGATAATAGCACTTTGAATTACGTATAGTATTGAAAATTGCACTTTTGACTTAAGACTTTAGATAGTTAATTAAGAATTGTTTGCAATGTCCAAGAATGAGTGCCTCTCATATTGGGAAGTTTAGTGTAAGAAATGTTTATTCAGCATTACAAAAATCAAAATTTTGTATGTTCCTGTATTGTCAACTTTGTTTGCCTTGCAGCCCGCGGACGTGCTGTGTTTAATGGGGGGATATGTGGCGCCCCTGAGGCTCAGTCGCCACAGAGATACTGCACCTCCTCCTGAGGTGTAGTGCCCCACCATCGAGGTAAGGTGGGAACTCCTGACCATGCTCCAACACTCGCACCCCACACAACAGAGTAGCTCAGCAAAACCACATTGCGGCTCCTTGCTTAGAGAGTAGCAGAGCAAGGCGCTATAGAGGAGACGTTCAGAAAAGGCACATGTTGGTGGAGTGTTGAAAGGGAGCATTGCATCTTGCCTGGAGGTTGACTGAGTCCCTGACCCGGAGGACACGGCACGGAAGCGGGCACTACAGACTGTGACTAAAGCTTTGGAACTACATGCCCTGGTGTCCTCCATTCATTCTTGCGCCAACACACCCAGCACCGCTACATCTGGGTACCAGTTTCTACACCGCCTGCGCCTCTCCTCTTCCCCTACATCTACACTGCCCTGGGGCTACAGCTCCACCTGTGGGGAGCTTCACCATCTAGGCTGCAACACACCACCAGCTCTAGAGGATCTGCATGCAGCGTCGGCCTAACATCCCATTTGCCGAACACCACAGGTGGCGTCACGAACTAGTCATTCAAACCATGACTTTCCCCGCCATTAATTGGGCGTCCAGGGCCACGGTCCGGGTCACCGCTGCTGTGACACATCCCGCTGACACCGGCCCGGTACCGAGTACCCCACGGCCCTGGGAGGGCGACCCAACTTGTCGTCACGAACAGGATGACGAGACCCGATGCCATCGGGTTCTGTGTGCCTAAGATTTGTTGGACTTGGAACTTTTGAGAATGTGCAGAAGACCCAATTTAATAGACTGTAAGATGAACATTAAAAATGGCCGCTGGCGCAGAGAAGAAGGGCATGAAGATATGGGAGGTCCTAGGAAAAGACCACGAACAGTCTTGGACCTTCCCTGCCTAAATTACTATGTGACAGCAACATGGCCCACCCCCCGAGGGGTTCGCATACTGGCTTGGTATGGAGGCGCTGGAAGAAGATGCCGCCCCAAGAAGGAGGGGCAGAAGCCAGTGGCGGGAAAGGGGCCGAGGCAGGGAGAACACCAGAACGCCATCTTGGAAGAAGCTCTCCCCGGCGCCATGGCTGAAGGCTCAGACCCTGCTTGTAGGATGAACCGCCAGCAGCTAGAGGACGAAATTGCCCAGCTGACGGGCCGCCTGCATCTGTGGCTGGAAGCGCTATGGAGGCTGAATTGGTAGCATGCCCAGGAGGGGCCTACACCTGCGGTAACCGCCGCTGCTGCACCGGAGCCCTGGGAGGGCAACCCACGGGTGCTATTCAGGAAGGTAGCACACCTTCCAACACATAGGCCACCAGGTCCAGGGTCTCACCGGGTGCCATTCAGGGCTCCTATCCTACTCCCAGGATCTCCCAACATACCGGCCTCCAGGTCCAAGGTCGTACCATGTGCTCCAGGGATCCGATCCTACTCCCAGGATCTCCCAATACCGACCCTCAAGGACCTTGCACCCTGACCATTCAGGTACACACACTCTGTCTCCTGTGACCCACCCTGGTCAGATTATTTAGCTCGTAACCACACCCACAGATGAGGTATAGATCACATAGTCATGACCTCACTGCAGGTCCTTTTACACACAGCCACACATACAGGCTTTACCTTGGGTGTTCAGACACACGCCCTTGGGTGGGTATGTAGGTGACTAGACCCACCCATCTCTCCAAGTCACCTGGAAGCCTCCCAATATATAGCAAAAACCCTCAGCAGTAGATCTGCTGAGCAACACAGCGCCACCCATCCCTGTGTACATATCGGCCATTTACAACCCTGCCGGTCACCGTTTCCCCATCACAATAAAGGGAACGCCTGCATGCATGTCCTGGGGAGCCCATACAGTGCCCCCTAGCTGTAACAGGGGTCACTGCATCACAGTATGTATGTGTGCATATATATATATTTATTATATGGCTATATATATATGTGTGTGTGTGTGTGTGTTTTGAAGAATATTTATTTTAAAATGATACGTAGAGGACAGAGAACTGCTGTATGTAAAAGCTCATGTTAAAATCGCATTGCATACGGCTGTCATACGGCTTTTCCATTTAAAAATCATACAGAAATCGCATTACACTCGCATGGCAATTGTCCGTTTTTTCGGTCTGGAAATTGGACGTTTTTTTTCTCACAAATGGGTATGAGCCCTAAGGCAAAGTCTGTGATTTGCTGAGAGGTTGTAAGGAGGAGGACTGTGCCATCGGTACCTGTTATGATGAGTCACCGCAGGAGGAAAAAACAAAATACCAGCTAAGTCTAGAAAAACCAGAGAGGTTGGCAGCTATCGGATTGCAGACCCCTGAACCTATCCACAACAACTAGCAGTAGCCGTGGGGGGTTCCTACGGTGCCTTAGACCCCTCGATCACAGCCGGAGAACTATATAGCCTAAAGACAGAAAGGGGAAAAACTAAACTGCCCCAGAGCAGACCCCAAAGCAATAGGCAGCCCCCAACATATAATGACGGTGAAGCAAGATGAAAACACCAACACAGATAGAAAGATAGGTTGAGCAAATGATGGGGCCCAAGCTAACTACATAGGACAGGATAGGAAAACTGCTGTCTGCCATCCGCAAAAACCCTATCAAAATGAGCCAACCGACTGATAGGAAAAACAGGCCCTGAAGTCGCTAGGCTTCAAAAAGACTATATCAGCACTCAGGTATATTCTGAAGACAGAGCAAAATATCAACAGATCAGAGGCAAAAACGGAATTCAGCTCACCCCCGGCCGGGGATGGCAGAACTCCCAAAAAACAAGGCAAAAGAAGAACAAAACTGAAGAGTACAAAGAAGAGCAGAAAAACTTAGCTTTGAGAAGCAGGAATCAGACTGGTCTCCAAGAATCCAGCAGGAAAATCACCAGCCAGGAAGATGGGCGTCTGCAGCCTTATATCCAGTCCTCAATTCCAGCCACCCAGTCATCATCTAGCTGCCCAGGTGTTTGGTAATCAGTCTCACTACCTTCCTTCACTAGAGGAGGGAGTTCATCAGACCTCAATGGTGAAGGGAAAAATGAACTCACAACAGGTACCTGTTCTGTGCCGGGTCCAGAACTGTTGGGGCTGTCTCCTATGTTGTCCGGGGGGAAGAATAAGAGACCGGAGAGACCTTTGCACCAGAAAGCAGGTGGTGTGGCTAAGTTGCAGCAGCCACAGCGTGCGCGGAAGCAGTCAGTCTTGGCGGAAACAGGCAGCGCGCGGCAGAGAGAGAGGAGTGCACAGTCCCTCGAGCACCGGCACTGCGCATGCCTGCGACTGTTTACTCCCGCCTCCACCAGCGGGGACTTGAGAGCGAGAAGCGCAGTGTGCCCGGAGACTACCACAGAGCAAAGTACCGCACGCTCCTGTCCGTGATTACAGCGCGCGTGCAGCTTAAGAGAAACCAGGTATGGGACAAACGTTTGCGCCCTGAGTTGCCAGTTAATACTTGCCGGTCTAAATTGGACCCGGATAGTGCTGTGGCCTTCATTGTTTTGGTTGCACTAAACTATGGACTAGGGGCTCAGCAGAAGGTACCGGAGACCGACTGCTGCCGCCAGAAGACGGATCATTGTTGCTCACAGGCAGGGCCGGCGTTAGGGGCAGGCAGCGCCGACTCCCCCCGCCACCGTATTGAACTGTACCGGTGTCATAGACGCCGGTACAGTTCATAGCAATGATGGAAGAGAGAGCGTCAGCTGATGCTCACTCTCCCATCATTCCCCGCTCTGCCTCTGAGTCTGACACACAGTGGATGCGCGATGACGTCATCACGCACTCACTGTGTGCCAGGCAGAGGAGGAGACAGGAGCCGGGAGCAGCATGGGCACGAGGAGAAGTTGAGAAGAGTGTTTTGTTTTTTTCATTACTGGACTGTGGGGCCATTCTGAAGGGGGGGTCACTGTATACCATGCAGTGCTGTATACCATGCGGTGCTATATACCATGGGGCTGTGCTGTATATTATGCGGGGCTGTGTTGTATACCATGGGGGGTACATTATATTCTATGGGGGAGGCTGTGTTATATAATATGGGGGGCTACATTGTATTCTATGGGGAGGTGGGCTATTCTATTCAGGGCTACATTATATTCTATGAGGGGCTGTTTTATATTTATTATATTCTACTGTATGAGGGGTGATTGCATCATACTCTATGGGGCTAGATTATACTGTATGGGGGCTTCATTATATTCTACTGGGGCTGCATTATAATATGAGGAGGGCTACATTATATTATATGGCGTCTGTATTATACTCTATGAGGGCTGCCATATAGTGTATGGAGGGGCAGCATTATTTTCTCTGGGGGGGGTTACATTATATTCTGTAGGGTGGCTACATTATACTATAAGAGGGGGTCTGCATTATATTCTATGGGGGGTTACATTATATTGTATGGAGGGGCTGCATTATACTCTGTGGGATGGCTGCATGTTAGGCGTCGGGTTCCTGTCGCTGCACAGCAGGAATCCCGAGCCTTGCTTCCGGCAGTCTCCCATTCCTCTCCGGCCACAGAGAAGGTTGCTCAGCAAACTCGTTGGTCCAGGCGCTCTGCCCAGACCAGCTCCGTGGGTTTGCTTGCTGCTCTCACCTCTAGCACAGCTATGGCAGTACATGCTGCTCAGCAGCGAGATTCTCCAGGGACTAAGTCCCCATGTCGGGCCATTGAGCATGCCCGTGGAGTGATCTCCCATTGGAGATCGAAGGTCACGTGCTCAGGTCCTGCTCCTGTTTGGATTGGCCCATCCGAGAAGCCAGGAAGGTCCCGGATGCTCGCGGCTATAAAAGGTTTGCATGGCCGCTCGGCCATGCGCTAGGATACACTGTATTTTCAGACTATAAGGAGTGAGTGATGTATGCACGTATGAATGTCTCTGGTGAATGACTCATTATGAAACCCCTACCCTTGGTACGCATGTGTTGTGCAGTCTAGCCTGCTAGCACCCAGGCTTAGGCGTGGGTAGGTCAGAGTCTGAGTCAGGCATTAGTCATCATCAGTGACTCGGCACGCCACAGTGCAAGTGCTCCACACTCCTTAGCCAGCGTCTATAGTGGCGTTTGTGGCAGCGACGCCGTGTGCTCAGTGGCCTTGAGGGACTCTAACCCCGTGTCCTTGTGGTAGAGTTCTGTGGCCGTTTGCTGTGCGCTCTTTGGCGGGGCTCTGTGAGCTAAAGAGGCTCCGGCATCCACATTCTGCTGCTGTGCGGTTCTGTGAAGTAACAGAATCCGCTCATGTTCACACTGGGTGACGTAACCGACGTGTGACTGTTTTCACGCCGCTCTATTCTTCCACCATTTCCTAGCAGCAGTGTACCACCTCTGCACGGTGGACCCCGGGCTGCGAACGCACCCACTACTATTTAATAATCTGGTGCGTTCCGCCAACCCTAACACTGCATTATGCTCTATGGGGTGGCTGCATTATGCAATATGTGGGCTGCATTATACTGTATCGAGGGCTAAGGGAAATACATTATACTATGTGAAGAAACATGGGAAGTGAATTGCACTACATGGATGACTGGCGGTGTATTATACTATATGGAGGACTGAGCAGTGTATTTTAATATATAGAGGGCTATGAGGAGTGTATTATACTTTATGGAGGACTATGAGGAGTGTATTATACTATATGGAGGTCTATGAGGAGTGTATTATACTATATGGAGGTCTATGAGGAGTGTATTATACTATATGGAGGACTATGAGGAGTGTATTATACTATATGGAGGACTGAGTGTATTTTAATATGTGGAGGGCTATGAGGAGTGTATTACACTATATGGAGGACTATGAGGAGTGTATTATACTATATGGAGTACTATGAGGAGAGTATTATACTATATGGAGGACTATGGGGAGTGTATTATACTATATGGAGGACTGAGGAGTGTATTGTACTATATGGAGGACTATGGGGCATACTATATTAAATGGAGGACTATATGGAGTGTATTATACTATATGGAGGACTATGGGGCACATTATATTATATGGAGGACTATGGGGTGTAAACTGTAGATGTGCTGCTGATAACATGATACTGTATGGGGACAGATTGATCCATTATTGATCTGTCCCCATTATTCCTTCTCAGACGGTGGAAAGAGGCCGGAAAACAGGTGTTGAACGACTTCAATATTGTCGATCACACTCATTTAGCGGCCTGAACACAGCGCATGTAAATACAACCAAAATGCTTCTGTGTGATGTGCAATATGTTAGCATTTGGGGCCCCATTTTAAACTTTGCCTAGGCCCCACTTTGCCTAAAACCGGCCTTGCCCACAGGACCTCGTTGGATCAGCACTGCACCAGCCATTGCTGGCGCTATTGATTTCCCAGCAGTTCCCCCAACCTGAGAAACTACTGACACGATAAGTTACCCCAAAGAACTGCCATTACCCATACCTCCCAACTTTTGAAGAAGGGAAAGAGGGACAAAGGCTGCACATTTTAGGCCACACCCCCAACCACACCCATTTCATAACTTGTCACACTCATGCCCACGCCCAACCGCACCCATTTAGCACTGCTGATCACACTGACTGGTACTGAGGGCACAGTGGCTGGCATTATGGGCACAGTGGCTGGTACTGTGGGCACACTGACTGGTACTAAGGAAAAGAAAGAAAACAGAGAGAGAGAAAAAAGAAAACAGAGAGAGAGAGAAAAAAGAAAACAGAGAGAGAGAAAGAAAGAAAGGAGAGCGAGAGAGAAAGAAAGAATAGAGAAAAAGAGGGGAAAGAAAGAACAGAGAGCGAAAGAAAGAACAGAGAGAAAGAAAAAGGGGAAAGAAAGGAAGAACAGAGAGCGAAAGAAAGAACAGAGAGAAAGAAAGAAAGAACACAGAGAGAAAGAAAGAGGGGACAGAAAAAAAGAACAGAGAGAGAAAGAAAGAAAGAACAGAGAGAGAAAGAAAGAGGGGAAAGACAGAAAGAGGGGAAATAAAGAACAGAGAGAGAACATATAGAAAGAAAGAGCAGAGAAAGAAAGAGGGGAAAGAAAGAAAGAGGGGAAAGAAAGAACAGAGAGAGAACAGATAAAAAGAAAGAACAAAGAGAGAAGGAAAGAACAGAGAGAACAGATAGAAAGAACAGGGAGAGAAAGAAAGAACATAGAGAAAGAGAAAGGAAGAACAGAGCGATAGAAATAAAGAGGGGAAAGAAAGAACAGAGCAAAAGAAAGAGGGGACATAAAAAAGAACAGAGGGAGAGCAAAAGAAAGAGGGGAAAGAAAGAAAGAACAGAGAGAGAAAAAAGGGGAAAGAAAAAACAGAGAGAAAGAAAGAGGGGAAAAGAAAAAAGAAAGAACAGGCAGAGAAAGAACACAGAGAGAGAAAGAAAGAGGGGAAGGAAAGAACAGAGAGAGAAAGAAAGAGGGGAAAGAACAGAGAGAGAGAAAGAAAGAAGGAAAGAAAAAAGAACGAGAAAGAACAGAGAGAAAGAAAAAAAGAGGGGAAAGAAATAGAAAGAAAGAGGGGAAAGAAAGAACAGACAGAGAAAGAACAGAGAGAGAAAGAAAAAAAGAAAGATTAGAGAGAGAAAGAAAGAACAGAGAGAGAGAAAGAAAGAAAGAGAGGGAAAGAAAGAACAGAGAGAGAAAGAAAGGGGAAGGAAAGAAAGAAAGAGCAGAGAGAAAGAAAGAGGGGAAAGAAAGAACAGAGAAAAAGAAAGCGAAAGAACAGAGAGAGAAAGAAAGAGGGACAGATAAAAAGAACAGAGAGTGTTATGATGAGCCACCGAAGGAGGAAAAAACAAAATACCAGCTAAGTCCAGAAAAAACCAGAGAGGTTGGCAGCTATCGGATTGCAGACCCCTGAACCTATCCACAACAACTAGCAGTAGCCGTGGGGGGTTCCTACGGTGCCCTAGACCCCTCGATCACAGCCGGAGAACTATATAGCCTAAAGACAGAAAGGGGAAAAACTAAACTGCCCCAGAGCAGACCCCAAAGCAATAGGCAGCCCCCAACATATAATGACGGTGAAGCAAGATGAAAACACTAACACAGATAGAAAGATAGGTTGAGCAAATGATGGGGCCCAAGCTAACTACATAGGACAGGATAGGAAAGCTGCTGTCTGCCATCCGCAAAAACACTATCAAAATGAGCCAACCGACTGATAGGAAAAACAGGCCCTGAAGTCGCTAGGCTTCAAAAAGACTATATCAGCACTCAGGTATATTCTGAAGACAGAGCAAAATATCAACAGATCAGAGACAAAAATGGAATTCAGCTCACCCCCGGCCGGGGATGGCAGAACTCCCAAAAAACAAGGCAAAACAAGAACAAAACTGAAGAGTACAAAGCAGAGCAGAAAAACTTAGCTTTGAGATGCAGGAATCAGACTGGTCTCCAAGAATCCAGCAGGAAATCACCAGCCAGGAAGAAGGGCGTCGGCAGCCTTATATCCAGTCCTCAATTCCAGCCACCCAGTCATCATCTAGCTGCCCAGGTGTTTGGTAATCAGTCTCACTACCTTCCTTCACTAGAGGAGGGAGTTCATCAGACCTCAATGGTCAAGGGAAAAATGAACTCACAACAAGAGAGAGAAGGAAAGAACAGAGAGAGAAAGAAAGAGGGGAAAGAAAGAAAGAGTGAAAAGAACAGAGAGAACAGATGGAAAGAAAGAACAGAGAGAGAGAAAGGAAGTACAGAGAGAGAGAAAGAAAGGGGAAAGAAAGAAAGAACAGAGAGCAAAATAAAGAACAAAGAGAGAGAAAGAAAGGGGAAAGAAAGAACAGAGAGAAAGAAAGAGGGGACGAAAAAAAGAACAGAGGGAGAGCGAAAGAAAGAAAGAGGGGAAAGAAAGAACAGAGAGAGAAAGAAAGAGGGGAAAGAATAGAGAGAGAGAGAAAGAAAGAAGTAAAGAAAGAAAGAAGGAACAGAGAGAAAGAAAGAGAGGAAAGAAAGAAAGAGAGGAAAGAAAAAGAAAGAAAGAGAGGAAAGAAAGAACAGAGAAAGAACGGAGAGAGAAAAAAAAGAACAGAGAGAGAATGAAAAAAAAAGAAAGATTAGAGAGAAATAAAGAACAGAGAGAGAAAGAAAAAGAGAGGGAAAGACAGAACAGAGAACGAGAAAGAAACCGAGAGAAAGAAAGAACAGAGAAAGAAAGAAACAGAGAGAGAGAAAGAAAGAAATAAAGAAAGATTCTATAAAGACACTATAGCAGCCCGGCTCCCATTGTAATGCCCACCTGAGCCCAAGCACACCTTGTACACACACGGCTCTGCTCCGTACACCTTGTACACACTCGGCTCTGCTCCGTACACCTTGTACACACACGGCTCCACTCCGTACACCATGTACACACACGGCTCCGCTCCGTACACCTTGTACACACACACATCCGCTCCGTACACCTCGTACACACACGGCTCCGCTCCGTACACCTTGTACACACACACATCCGCTCCGTACACCTCGTACACACTCTGCTCCGCGCCGTAAACCTTGTACACACACAGCTCCGCTCCGTACACCTCGTACACACACAGCTCCGCTCCGTACACCTCGTACACACACGGTTCTGCTACATCCACCCTGTAAACCCCTCATGACTCCACACAGAAACTTCCCCTCATCCAGCACCATGACAACCAGCACAGCAGAGGCCTGCAGAGGAGGCCCCTGATCATGTGACCCCTGACTCCTCCACTTCTGTGACCTCATCACAGGTCCTGTGCGCACAGCCCAGCCACATCATTGCCGGCTGCCGTGGGTCTCTGAGGCGGTGAGGGTGCGGTGCATGGGAGGGCGTGGTGGCTCAGTGCGATGCGGGAAAAATAGCTTCCAGGGCGGGACGCGGGTGGGGGGTCAAAAACGGGACTGTCCGGCGAGAATCGGGATGGTTGGGAGCCATGCATTACCTTCTCCATTCTTCATTACCCCTGCATATCGCTTTCAATTGAACTGTTATTCCCTCATTTAACTGCTTGTCTCCCTGTGTGGAGTATCCCATTGTTAAATTAAAGTTGTTAACCCTTGCTCTGCCTCTGGTGCTTCCCTGCATCTCACAACCTGCTCACAAGGTAACTATGCACACGTCACTGTGCAGTCCATATAATCTTAGACGTTGTACCAGGGGGCGATCTGTAGATCTCCATCCATCATTTCAATACAATCAGTCCCAGCCTTTCCCCCACCTAGCCTAGTGATCCCTCCTCCAGGGCCGCCATCAGGGCATGACAGCCCTTACAAGTGTATGGGGCCCGGTGATAAGGGGGACCCGAGCACACTGGCAGCACGGTCAGCGCTAGGGCCCCCTACATTTTGTTCAGGCTTCTCCAACTTTATATTAAATCAAAATCCAGCGCCTGCCGGGCCCCCCCGGGCAGGCCCTCCCCCCCCGCTCCAGCCACAGCGCCGCCCTCATGTGACGTCACGCGCTGCTCTGCTCCACTTCCTCATTTCGGAGCAGAGCAGTGTGCGGTGTGCCACGGGGGACTCGCAGAACATGGTGGATGTGGATGGGAGGCGCAGACCGACGACAGGCAGAGCCGCAGAGTCACGAGGCAGCGGCAGGGTAAGGGAAGTAGTGTGTCTGTGTCTCAGTCTGTCTCTCTCCGACGCCTCCGGTGGTGTGGGCCCGGGCTCATGATGGATGGGGCGGGAGTGGGGCTGTGGGGGACACATCTCCAGCGTCCATAGGCATGCCGCGTGTTGACTGAGTCCTACATGCCTGGTCCAGACACAAGAGAGGGCTCTGCAGCTGCTACCTGACACACACAGCTCTGCTACATGCCTGGCTTATACAGAGGAGAGGACTCTGCGGCTGCTACCTGGCACACACAGCTCTGCTACATGCCTGGCCTATACAGAGGAGAGGACTCTGCGGCTGCTACCTGACACACACAGCACTGCTACATGCCTGGCTTATACAGAGGAGAGGACTCTGCGGCTGCTACCTGGCACACACAGCTCTGCTACATGCCTGGCCTATACAGAGGAGAGGACTCTGCGGCTGCTACCTGGCACACACAGCTCTGCTACATGTCTGGCCTATACACATTAGAGGGCTCTGCAGCTGCTTCTGACACACACAGCTCTGCTACATGCCTGGCCTATACAGAGGAGAGGGTTCTGCAGCTGCTACCTGACACACACAGCTCTGCTACATTCCTGGCCTATACAGAGGAGAGAGTTCTGCAGCTGCTACTGACACACACAGCTCTGCTACATGCCTGGCCTATACAGAGGAGAGGGCTCTGCAGCTGCTTCTGACACACACAGCTCTGCTACATGCCTGGCCTATACAGAGGAGAGGGCTCTGCAGCTGCTTCTGACACACACAGCTCTGCTACATGCCTGGCTTATACAGAGGAGAGGGCTCTGCGGCTGCTACCTGACACACACAGCTCTGCTACATGCCTGGCCTATACAGAGGAGAGGGCTCTGCAGCTGCTTCTGACACACACAGCTTTGCTACATGCCTGGCCTATACACATTAGAGGGCTCTGCAGCTGCTGTCTGACACACACAGCTCTGCTACATGCCTGGCTTATACAGAGGAGAGGGCTCTGCGGCTGCTACCTGACACACACAGCTCTGCTACATGCCTGGCCTATACAGAGGAGAGGGCTCTGCAGCTGCTACTGACACACACAGCTCTGCTATTTGCATGGCCTATACAGAGGAGAGGGCTCTGCAGCTGCTTCTGACACACACAGCTCTGCTACATGCCTGGCTTATACAGAGGAGAGGGCTCTGCGGCTGCTACCTGACACACACAGCTCTGCTACATGCCTGGCCTATACAGAGGAGAGGGCTCTGCAGCTGTTTCTGACACACACAGCTCTGCTTCATGCCTGGCTTATACAGAGGAGAGGGCTCTGCGGCTGCTACCTGACACACACAGCTCTGCTACATGCCTGGCCTATACACATTAGAGGGCTCTGCAGCTGCTATCTGACACACACAGCTCTGCTACATGCCTGGCCTATACAGAGGAGATGGCTCTGCAGCTGCTTCTGACACACACAGCTCTGCTACATGCCTGGCCTATACACATTAGAGGGCTCTGCAGCTGCTTCTGACACACACAGCTCTGCTACATGCCTGGCCTATACAGAGGAGAGGGTTCTGCAGCTGCTACCTGACACACACAGATCTGCTACATTCCTGGCCTATACAGAGGAGAGGGCTCTGCAGCTGCTACCTGACACACACAGCTCTTTGCTGCATTCAATTCTGTGACTCATTCCCGTGAAGGGGCTGTGCTGGACTCCATGCACCTGACACAGAATGTCTCTCCACTCCACTTGCAGCTCAGCACTGTTGTCCAACTCCTATACTTTTAGTCAGCAGCACAGACTGTGCTGCACAGTACCAACATGTTGACTGTCTCCACCGTGGCACCTGCAGCTCAGCAGTTGTCCTATCCTTTTAGCCAGCACAGACTGCTGCACAGTACCTGCATGTTGACTGTCTCCACTTGCAGCTGAGCCGTTGGCCTATCCTTTTAGTCAGCACAGACTGTGTTGCACAGTACCAGCATGTTGACTGTCTCCACCTGTAACTCAGTCGTTGTCCTATCCTTTTAGTCAGCAGCACAGACTGTGCTGCACAGTACCAGCAAGTTGACTGTCTCCACCTGCAGCTCAGCCCATAGTGCTATCCTTTTAGTCAGCACAGACTGTGCTGCACAGTACCAGCAAGTTGACTGTCTCCACCTGCAGCTCAGTCGTTGTCCTATCCTTTTAGTCAGCAGCACAGACTGTGCTGCATAGTACCAGCATGTTGACTGTCTCCACCTGCAGCTCAGTCGTTGTCCTATCCTTTTAGTCAGCAGCACAGACTGTGCTGCACAGTACCAGCATGTTGACTGTCTCCACCTGCAGCTCAGCCCGTAGTGCTATCCTTTTAGTCAGCACAGACTGTGCTGCACAGTACCAGCAAGTTGACTGTCTCCACCTGCAGCTCAGTCGTTGTCCTATCCTTTTAGTCAGCAGCACAGACTGTGCTGCACAGTACCAGCATGTTGACGGTCTCCACCTGCAGCTCAGTCGTCCTATCCTTTTAGTCAGCAGCACAAACTGTGCTGCACAGTACCAGCATGTTGACTGTCTCCACCTGCAGCTCAGCCCGTAGTGCTATCCTTTTAGTCAGCACAGACTATGCTGCACAGTACCAGCATGTTGACTGTCTCCACCTGCAGCTCAGCCATTTTTCCAAGAAAGGGCGGAGGGATTTTGGAAGGTTCGCATGGTGGAGGAGGAGCTAGGGTGGAAGCGGAATGGGGGGTGGAGCCTGGGTGGAGTCTCAAGGGGGGCCCCATAAATTTTGCCAGTATGGGGCCCCGAAATTCCTAGTGGCAGCCCTGCCCTCCTCACCCCCGTATTCTCATGTATCCCAGTCCTGTGGATCACAGAGACGCTGAGAAGAGTGTGTCGGTGTAGCTATTGAGGGAGGGCTAAATTAACCCTTCACGGTTGAGCCAGTGATGTCCAAATTATTCCAGTGTTGCTAGCAACTCAAATGACCACACGGAGACGGGGTCTCTGTACGGGAGGATCGAGGCAGATCACTAAGCCCCTTTATTTTAGTCACTTCTTTTATAATCTTTTGCTTAATTATGCAAAGTTCTCAACTACCAATAGCATTTCATTTTATAAGCCAATAATATTGCAAGAAAACCGGAAACTACATATATATCCGTATCCAAATAGAAAGTAGTATAATGGCATATTCTTCAGAGTAATACACCCCCGGTTCCCTTATCTTGTACCCAGTAGCGTAACTACCGGGGGGGCAGAGGGGGCGGTGGCCCCGGGCCCCGCGCTCTGATGGGGCCCACCCGAGCTATGCTATGTAACTATATTGGCGTGCAAATCGCGCCGCCGATACAATGACATGCTGCAGCAGGGAGTGAGTCATGTGACCGCTCTTCTGCAGAGGAGAGGGGGAGGGGAGGTCACTCACCCAATCCCGGCTGAGCGCGCTCTCCTTGAAAGCTCCCTGCTGCAGAGAAGTCATCAGCTCCAGCAGCAGCTGGGACGCAGGGGGCTCTGCCTCTGTGTAAAATAATGCATATCCTGTAAAATACTCAGGACTAGTTACCAGATAAAAATATAGTGGTTTATTTGGATTCTTCCATCAAAGAAAGGTTATTACAGAAAAACAGGTGAATAAAAATAAGTGAAAGAGATATTGTCCATTGTTCATAGCAAAGCAGCATGTATTCTTCTTTCTCTCCGGGATCTCACATGGCAAATGGCGTCTGTCTCTCAGTTCGGCTTCTTCGTAGTAAAGTAACATACCAGCTGTTATGTCATGTCATGGCCCAGAACAGATGACATCTTCGTGTCTGTCTCTCATGATGGTGAGGGAAGAAGAGCGACCTCTACAGTTAGCCATGAATTATATATGTCTCCTAAAGCACGTGGTCTCTACATATATGGAGCTGTCTTTCTACCATGAGCCAAGCTTAAAAATAGCCTATGTCGTGTAAGCTAAAGCAATGTACAGAACTGAGTCTTATAAGAAATTAAATGATTATTAATATTTAACAATTCCCCCTTTTGAGGGAGACAGACATTAATTGGAACCCTCAAAATATAACAAGATCTTCTTTCTTCTTTTCTTCTTCTTTGACAAAATAATTTAATATCAATAATAATAATAATATCAGATTACCGTTGTAAGTACTCAATGACATAATTGATGTGAATTCATGTTATGGTAAGCCGTGAACAATATTCATATAAAATATGTATAATTATACTTCCCTAAGTCTAAATTGAAGCATCTCGGGTCCAGTCATCATCTGATGTCATCTGGTCTTCATTTTGATGTCTTCTGTCTTCTTCTTGGTTCTTTTAAAAATACAGTTTTCTTATAGCATATAGATGTTGTAGAAATCGTGTCGTGTATCAAATCAAAGTCCATAAATTCAAATGTTAATACGAAAACAAAGTCTATGCAGCTTTAATATCTGTGTAGTGTCACCTTTATAAACCTGGGCTTACATTGGCTCGCCTTGGATATTCTGGAATCCTCCATCGGTACTGGTCTTTGAACAGGTGTGACGTCTTTGGTCAGCAAAGCAAGGGTTAAAATGACTCTTCCTTGCTAAACATAGCACCATAACCAGTCCTTGTCCTAATGCACAGGACATATGTCAGGGTTAATTACCTTCATTGTTCACCAGCTTTACATTGAAGCTTTACAGGTGATTGAAAACCTCTGGAACTTGATAAGAACGTGATAACACAGTTCACATCAGCATCGTAGGATCATCGTCCTCTGGTTGTCAGGTTAGACACTTTAATTGTGACTGTCAGTGGTGGATACTGCACTTGTGACTGTCAGTGGTGGATACTGCACTTGTGACTGTCAGTGGTGGATACTGCACTTGTGACCGTCAGTGCTGGATACTGCACTCGTGACTGTCAGTGGTGGATACTGCACTCGTGACCGTCAGTGGTGGATACTGCACTTGTGACTGTCAGTGGTGGATACTGCACTTGTGACTGTCAGTGGTGGATACTGCACTCGTGACTGTCACTGGTGGATACTGCACTTGTGACTGTCAGTGGTGGATACTGCACTCGTGACCGTCAGTGCTGGATACTGCACTCGTGACTGTCAGTGGTGGATACTGCACTCGTGACCGTCAGTGGTGGATACTGCACTTGTGGCTGTCACTGGTGGATACTGCACTTGTGGCTGTCAGTGGTGGATACTGCACTCGTGACTGTCACTGGTGGATACTGCACTTGTGACTGTCAGTGGTGGATACTGCATTTGTAATTAACACAGTATATTACTCAGTAATCATAGCTTTGTTACCTTCTGGGACTTCTGGATAGCGGCATTCTTCTTCTTGCGACTGATAAGAATCAATGAAGTTTAGAAATATGAAAAGTCTTTATTAACGTAATTTCAGTATCTTGCTTGAAGTCTTCATTCCCTATTCTATACCAAATCTGGTAATTTCCCTATCTCATAATATCACAGCGTACCATAGCAATCAGTAATATCCATATAATTATTATCAGAATTTGTACTGTATATGGATTTCAATATTTGAAATAATAAACCAATAATAAGTGATAATACATTATTATCCGTATTTTTCATGTGATAGAACATTTTTTATGTCATAGGTGTAATTACCTTTTTCAACCCATAGGTGTCACTGTGTTTTATGTAACCAGTGTTATCATCTTTATTAATAAGGAATATATTTATTATACTAATAATATGTAGGAATGTAAAGCCATGAACCAAAATAAGAATATATGAGTGAGCGAATGAATGAATAAAAGAATTGTTGCATATAACTCAGAAGTGAAACATTTTCCTTAGTAATAGAACCATATAATTGCTATATTTAATGAAGCAATATTCTCAGTAGATATTACTTTACTAAATATTGGTGAAAGAATTAAAAATAATGAAAAATAAGAATAAAAATAAAAATAAGAATAAGGCCTTTATGTTGATGCAGAGTAGTTATGTCTTCAGTAACATATACCCTTAATATTTCCATGATCTGGATTATTTCATAATTGTCATAAACTTGTGTTACCAAAATATTCAAATTATGCAACTTTGCATGTAATTCCTCTTAGTGTAAAGAAATGACTCTTTATAATACTTGTTATTATACCCAATACTTATACCATTGTACCTTATTAATATTTTTTCCTATTAAAATGTGTGAAGAAGAGTTATTAATCAAATGTGATGATGTAGTCAGGATCAAAAACATATTTTCCCCCTTAATACCAAAAAATATTGTTCTATGAAATAATTCATTTATCAAAACCAAAATTAAAAATAATTAATGTATAAATTATGTAAATTTATACTTGCTTATACCATTATTTGTCTGAAGATGTGTAACCATTAAAATTAATTTGAATATCATAAAATTATCCTTTGGAAAAATTAATTTGCATAAACCATTTTGATGTGCGATTGCACTTTGCACTTATCCACTATTAACTAAATCAAGAAATAATAATTACTATAGAAATATAGAAATATATGTTGTATAGATAATATTTCATTATGTATCTTAATATTCTAATAATTTCCTAAAGATAAAAGCTTTTGGGGTTTTTTTTTTTCCTTTCTCTCATGCATTCAGGATCCTGAGGCCTCACAAACATATCACATTACTCGCTCAGCAGCTGCTCATACACTCAGTCACTGTCACTCAGACTGTGTCACATATTAAGTTTAAACCAAATACCTCACATACGAAGGTGTGATGAATACACGTATTTTAACCCAAATTATCCTAATTATCAATGCATTGTAAACTATTTCAATTTAGTCTCTTAATATTTCTTTGAATATTCCCCAAATACACATGACATAAATATATGTATATGTATAGCTATACTTGACATTTAGGCCTGGAAAAAAAAATTCCATTGCTTTCCAAAAGTTGAGACCCCCTTTAAAATTCTTTTCCTAAGGAACAGGGACATAGTATACTGGTCTGGTATACTTATTATTAGAACAAGGTACAAATTCCATATGCTGTGGTAGTCATTCAAGCCATGCGGAAAAGGCATACACCCAGAACACATTTAAAAATGCAATTAGTTATTTCCTTTTAAGGGTTAGATATATAAAATCATGCAATTATTGCAACTTCCTGTGTAAATAAAGGCATAAATCCTTATAAGAGAATTTTTCCCGATTAAGTCCTGCTTTGAAATGAAAATTCTAAGGAAACATAAAAAATAAGGTTAATATCATATTCATAATTCTATATATTATTACTGATGTAGATTTTAATTTTCATTAAAAAAAAATACAGTTCTACTATTTCTACTTCTACAAACACTCTATATATACTGTATGAATATGTATATATCCACAAACCATAAAACTACAGGATTATACTCTATAAAATAATTACATATAACTCACTAATTGTATAACACTGTTACACAATATATATAATTACTTTTTCTAGCCAATTCCTACACCCATACTTATTTCTCTGCAAAAAATATCCTGAAAGGTTCTTGCCATTTTAAAGCTGATAGATTCTTGGAGCAGAGTATTCAGTTTACAGGCCATGATGTCACTCACCACCTGTTTCTGTCTGTCAAATTCGGCCATCTTTGTTACAGAAAGAAAATCAGAACTCATCATTTTTCTTAATTCCATTTGTGTCTTTTCGGTGTTCTTTTGCATCATTCCATATGGCTTATAACAAACATGTGATTTCCTTTTTCTTTCTTCGTAGATTTGATTTTGGGGAAAACTCATTTTAGAAGGTTTTGCTAATACCGGCTTCTGATAAGATTTTACTCTGCCTGTCTTTACAAAATTAGCACAATTTACTTTCCTTTCACGATTCTCGTGTTTTCTGGCAAAATCAAGGGATTGCGCACATTCAAACAAAGAATCTTTTTGTGACGCAATAACACGAGATGCAGGATTTAGAAACCAAAATTTGCTTACAAAACTCCTTATGAGGGACGGTGTTTTGACATTCTCACTCAGGATTTTGTACAAACGTTCATATATGGACATAAACGTAAAAATACATTCCTTCCGACCAATCCTTAATTTTTGAAGAATATCAATATCTGGATGATTTTCATTTGATGAACAAAAAATGAGAATTTTTAATCTGTCTTTATCAGTTAAATTCTCATGTGTTTCACCAGATAACTTTAAAGTCAATCTCCTGGAAAAGGTTACAGGGATCCACATTTTGAACAACTGATTCTTCTCCTCGTTAGATAAATCAAATTTATCAACACAACTTTCAAAAACCTCAGAGTTTCTACAAACATCTATTTTGTTTTCATAAGCAGGAATTATTTCGCATATCTTAAGCAAAATTTTTCTTACTTTCCTTCGGATTTGGGCCTGTGAGTCGTCTATTTTTAGTGGTACGTCTTTCCCTTGTACGTCCTCTACGTCAGTTCTGAAGTCTCCTCCTACTTCTCCATCTTGTTCCACGTCTGCAAGGTCACCTTCCATGGCTACTGCTACTTGTAACTGTTTCTCCACATTACAGTAAATCTCGGGAATATCACTATCCTCTACACAATCATTTTTAGATTTCTCTGACACAGATCTATGAAATATATCTACCATCTGTAGAATATTTTTTAATCTCTCTCTTTCTCTATTGAAAAACTTAGAATCTAACCTTTGATTCTCGAGTTCACACTCGGCATATAAACTTAGCCATAAAACTTCTGAATTAGAATTGTCTACAGACTTAAATTTCAATCTACTCTGCTTAGCATAAGAATTAATTACATCCATTTCTCTTACCTTGAAATTTCTCAGCTTGTTCCTTTGATAGACAACGCTGGGCTCTTGTCTTGGTTTCAGCACGTCTGGCACTTTGGCACTTGTAGTACTTCTCAATCTATCTGGCAATTCTTACTTCTAGGTTCTGTGTGATTCTTGTAAGTAGTGGAATTCCCGATAACTTGCACATATGATTTGACGTTAGCAAAGTCCAATCCCCCTTTTGGGCAAGTGGAGGGAAATCCGCAAAAAAGTACAAAAATTCCGATCTGGCTGGCTCTCCAATGTAAAATAATGCATATCCTGTAAAATACTCAGGACTAGTTACCAGATAAAAATATAGTGGTTTATTTGGATTCTTCCATCAAAGAAAGGTTATTACAGAAAAACAGGTGAATAAAAATAAGTGAAAGAGATATTGTCCATTGTTCATAGCAAAGCAGCATGTATTCTTCTTTCTCTCCGGGATCTCACATGGCAAATGGCGTCTGTCTCTCAGTTCGGCTTCTTCGTAGTAAAGTAACATACCAGCTGTTATGTCATGTCATGGCCCAGAACAGATGACATCTTCGTGTCTGTCTCTCATGATGGTGAGGGAAGAAGAGCGACCTCTACAGTTAGCCATGAATTATATACGTCTCCTAAAGCACGTGGTCTCTACATACACTCACTGGCCACTTTATTAGGTACACCTGTCCAACTGTGTGTTAAGACTTAATTTCTAATCAGCCAATCACATGGCGGCAACTCAGTGCATTTAGGCATGTAGACATGGTCAAGACAATCTCCTGCAGTTCAAACCGAGCATCAGTATGGGGAAGAAAGGTGATTTGAGTGCCTTTGAACGTGGCATGATTGTTGGTGCCAGAAGGGCTGGTCTGAGAATTTCAGAAACTGCTGATCTACTGGGATTTTCACGCACAACCATCTCTAGGGTTTACAGAGACTGGTCCGAAAAAGAAAAAAAATCCAGTGAGCGGCAGTTCTGTGGCCGGAAATGCCTTGTTGATGCCAGAGGTCAGAGGAGAATGGGCAGACTGGTTCGAGCTGATAGAAAGGCAACAGTGACTCAAATTGCCACCCGTTACAACCAAGGTAGGCAGAAGAGCATCTCTGAACGCACAGTGCGTCGAACTTTGAGGCAGATGGGCTACAGCAGCAGAAGACCACACTGGGTACCACTCCTCTCAGCTAAGAACAGGAAACTGAGGCTACAATTTGCACAAGCTCATCGAAATTGGACAGTAGAAGATTGGAAAAACGTTACCTGGTCTGATGAGTCTCGATTTCTGCTGCGACATTCGGATGGTAGGGTCAGAATTTGGCGTAAACAACATGAAAGCATGGATCCATCCTGCCTTGTATCAACGGTTCAGGCTGGTGGTGGTGGTGTCATGGTGTGGGGAATTTTTTCTGGGCACTCTTTGGGCCCCTTGGTACCAATTGAGCATCGTTGCAACGCCACAGCCTACCTGAGTATTGTTGCTGACCATGTCCATCCCTTTATGACCACAATGTACCCAACATCTGATGGCTACTTTCAGCAGGATAATGCGCCATGTCATAAAGCTCGAATCATCTCAGATTGGTTTCTTGAACATGACAATGAGTTCACTGTACTCAAATGGCCTCCTCAGTCACCAGATCTCAATCCAATAGAGCATCTTTGGGATGTGGTGGAACGGGAGATTCGCATCAGGGATGTGCAGCCGACAAATCTGCGCCAACTGTGTGATGCCATCATGTCAATATGGTCCAAAATCTCTGAGGAATGCTTCCAGCACCTTGTTGAATCTCTGCCACGAAGAATTGAGGCAGTTCTGAAGGCAAAAGGGGGTCCAACCCCTTACTAGCATGGTGTACCTAATAAAGTGGCCAGTGAGTGTATATGGAGCTGTCTTTCTACCATGAGCCAAGCTTAAAAATAGCCTATGTCGTGTAAGCTAAAGCAATGTACAGAACTGAGTCTTATAAGAAATTAACGGATTATTAATATTTAACACTCTGCCTGTGAGCCGAGTTCACTGTCTGCTCTGCACTTGATTGCTTCTGACTGAGAGGAGCCTGACAGCTGAGGAGCTGCTGCTCCAGGACCAGTGGACACTGCACACAGCATGGGGATTGATGAGTATCTATGGTAATTACTATTTGAAGTGTCTAATCTGTTGCTTTGGATATATACATACAACTTACTGCTATTGGGGTGTAATACTCATTACATGATGCTCTCCTTACGTGTTACATAGTTTTCAGGCACTTTGCAGCGGTCACTGATGCGCTTTATGGCGATGCTTTGTCTTAGCCTGGGAATTTACTGCACTCGGGACTGAGAGAAAATCAGGAAAAGTGCAAACTAGAGATCGCACTGCTGGCTGCAGTGATTGAGCTGTGCAGAGAAAGCGACGCATCCTCCCTGGCAGGCAGAGGGAGGGTTAAACCGGTGTATCGATCACCTTATCTCGCTGTTTGTGCTGGCGTGTAATTATTAACCTACCTGTTACCAGGCTGACAGCGAGTCCTGGAGGATTAGGGGATGTGCACATGTGGCGCCCCTGAGGCTTCAGTCGCCACAGAGGTACTGCACCTTCTCCTAAGGTGTAGTGCCCCACCATCCTGGTAAGGTGGGAACTCCTGACCACACTCCACACCTGCAGTCCACACACAGGATAGTTCAGGGGGGCCACCTAACAGCTCCAGGCTGGGGGTAGCAGGGCACCCCTCGTGGAACCCTGCTTCGTAACACAAGAGGTGCTGGGAGGTGGTTGGAGTTAGTATAAAAGAAGGGGAAAGTCAGGTAGCATAGAGTTGAGTTGAGTTGAGTTCAGTCTGGGGTGAGCCCAGAGAGAGAACGGAGTTGGAGAGGAAGGAAGATGGATGTCTGAAGGACGTGCTGCAGCAGGTCCCAGTGATCTGGGCTGCTGGCACGGGAAAGACATAGAAAGAGACTGATAAGATAGATAACCTAACCTTCCATAAGAGAGAGAGAACAGATCGGAACGAAGGAGAATAGAAGGACGGTGGGAAGCTGGTTGAAGAAAGATAGATATCCCTTCCAGTCCAGAGCGCAAAGGCCGGGGCCCGGTCCCCGAGGTTGATCGGATCTTTATGTCCAGCAACAGACACCGGTGGAGTAGTGAGCCGCTAATGCCTTGCTCCCATCATAGACTTGGGACACAACAGCAACTGAATAGAGAGCCGGGACTCTGGAGCTTGAGTTCCCCGAAGCAGGCTACAGCTGTCTGTCATACAAGTAGAGACTAGGAACACCTAGAGAGAGGCATTCCAGGGTAACTAAGTACTGGAGTGCTTCGCACCTAAAGGCGCATTGGAGGAGTCGTTCAGGAAGGTACATGTTGGCGGAGTGTGGGAAGGAGAATCCTATCCTGCCCGGAGGTTGGCTGGAGCCCTGACCTGGAGAACACAGCGCGGAGGCAGGCAGTTGAGTCAACTGCAGTGAGTAAAGCTTTGGAACCGCACGCCCTGGTGTCCTCCAGTTATTCCGCACCGCTACATCTGAATACCTGTACCTACACCATCTACGCCTCCCCGCCATTACTACATCTACCCTGCCCTGGGACTACAACTCCACCTGTGGGGAGCTTTACCATCTATGCTGCACACACCATCAGTCCCAGAGGATCTGCATGCAGCGTCGGCCTAACACCATATTTGCCAAACACCACAGGTGGCGTCACGAACTATCCATATAAACTATCTCATAAACCACCATTGATATTGGGAGCCCAGGACCACGGACCGGGTCACCGCCGCTGTGACACATCCCCCTGACATGGGCCCGGTACCGAGTACCCCACAGACCTGGGAGGGCGACCCAACTTTGGCGTCACGAACAGGATGACGAGACCCGACACCATCGGGTTCTGTGCGCCTATGATTTGTTGAACTTTGAACTTTTGAAAATGTGTAGAAGACCAAGTTTAATAGACTGTGACATGAATCCTAAAAATGGCCGTTGGCGTGGAGAAGAAGGGCGTGAAGAGATGGGAGGTCCTGAGAAAAGACCGCGAAGAGTATTGGGCCTTCCCCGCCTGAATTAATACGTGACAGGTGCATGGCCCACCCCCCGAGGGGTTCGTATACTGGCTTGGTATGGAGGCGCTGGAAGGAGGGGCAGAGGAAGCCAGAGGCGAGAAGGAAGGCGGAGCAAGAAGAAGAACGCCAGAACGCCATTTTGGAGAGCAAGGGAAGGAGGCCTGCGGAGCGCGGGGAAGTGCAAACCCCCGGCGCCATGGCTGAAGGCTCCAACCCTGATTCCGGAACAATATACCAGCGATTGCAAGACGACATCATAGCATTGACCACCCGTCTGCAGCTGAAGAAGGAAGCTTTGGAGAAGCTGAGACGGCAGCGCGCCCCGGAGGGGCCTACACCTGCGGTACCCTCTCCACCGGTACCCACCACCGCTGCACTGGGCTGTCCTCCGGCAGCGTTGGTTTTCACTTCCACGCTGTCTGTGCAGCTGAGTGCCGCTCGCCCGAAGAAGTCACCGGAGGGCCCGGGAGCTGAGATCGTGCTCCCGCCCGGACCTGTTGCGGCTGCGCAGGTCCCGACTGAAGCCCCCTGCGGACCCGGAGCCACCACCGGCTACATCACCACCGACACCCGGACCGCACCGCCAGGAGGCCCCGGGTATGTCAGATCTCCCTCCACCTGGGAAGGCCCTGGGGTGCCCCACCGTTGCAGCAGCTGGCCAGGTTGTGCTACACCTGGTGTGGGACCGGGAAGCTAGTCCCCAGGGGGAGACACCGGAATCCCCAATAGTGGTATCGCAGGCCCCGGCAGGCGAAAGCAGGTCCCGGGGAGGAAGAGGCGAAGAATGAGGCCTATTGCCGAGCCACCATTAAGCAACTGGCGGCGGAGTACCGAGAGAGGGAGCAGCGGAGGTTGGCTGTGTTGGGCCCGGATTTGAGCCGAAAAGAGTGGGCCCGTGCTGGGCATTACGGTCCCCAGGATGCTGCTGGATGGGGGCAGGTCCTTAACGTTAATCAGGAGCGGGGGTTTGGATTTATTTAAGACCCCAAGAGGATAAGTGACTTATTTTTCAGCAGGAGAGACGTGAAATCCCACCTGCACAAAGGGCACCCTGATAGAAACCTGCAGCCTGGGGAGTATGTACATACAGTCTAGATCACGTGAAGTAATTATTTCCCTCTACTCCTCTTTGGTCAGACCTCATCTGGAATATTGTGTCCAATTTTGGGCACCACATTTTAAAAAAGACATCAACAAACTGGAGCAAGTTCAGAAAAGAGCGACCAGAATGGTGACCGGTCTGCAAACCCTGTCTTATGAGGAAAGGTTGCAGGATTTGGGAATGTTTAGTTTGCAAAAGAGAAGACTGAGAGGAGACTTAATAGCTGTCTACAAATATCTAAAGGGCTGTCACATTGTAGAAGGATCAACTTTATTCTCATTTGCACAAGGAAAGACTAGAAGCAATGGGATGAAGCTGAATGGGAGGAGACACAGATTAAATATTAGAAAAAACTTTTTGACAGTTAGAGTGATCAATGAGTGGAACAGGCTGCCACGAGAAGTGGTGAGTTCTCCTTCCATGGAAGTCTTCAAACAGAGGCTGGACAGACATCTACCTGGGATGATTTAGCGAATCCTGCTTTGAGCAGGGGGTTGGACCAGATGGCCCAGGAGGTCCCTTCCAACTCTACGATTCTACGATTCTATGATTCTATGATTCTATGTGACTTTTACCCGCCATGAGGGGCTCAGGGGATGGTACGCCCTGAATGTACGCCGTATCCCTGCAGAATTTGTTGAGAGGTACCTGCCATCGAAACCAGTCAATGCCCCTCCACGTACAACTGCTATTCACACAGCCCAGGTACCTGCTACCAGGCTTTCAGATACCCCAAAGTCGACTCCAGTCCGACAGCCCAAGAAGAAGATTTCTGGTCTGACACCTTGGGAAGAAGACTACCTGAAAATGGCCAATGAATACTTTGAATCTGGTTCCAGTACCAGTTCCAGAACCCCAGGAGGGGAACACCAATAAAAATTTCCAATTTATACAAATCTCGTTACCCAGGAGGGTCATTTGCACCAGTTGTGCCTTTTTGCTATTTTTTGTTCATCATGTTGCCTAGTTCTTGATTGGCAGTGTTGTTTTTGAAACAGAACTGTGGAGACCATAGACGCTGATTGGTCCAAAACTTTGCCTGTAAATAGTTTGCACCCCTTTGGGTGCTCTCTCTTGGTTATACATATAGAAGCCTTTGTGAAGATACCCTTTACATATAGACACTTTGCGAAGATGATGATTTTGAATGGACACTTTTCGAAGAATGATGTCTACCTCAATGGACACTGCAAGAAATCCCGGCTGGGAGCAGTGTTCAGCACTTAAGAAATGTGCCTCCTACATTAGGAAGATTAGATAAGTATTGTTAACCAGCATTTAAAATTTTTTGTGTGTTCCTGTACTATTAATTTTTTGTCTTGCAGCCCGCAGACGTGCTGTGTTTAACGGGGGGGGGCATGTGGCGCCCCTGAGACTTCAGTCGCCACAGAGGTACTGCACCGTCTCCTAAGGTGTAGTGCCCCACCATCCTGGTAAGGTGGGAACTCCTGACTACACTCCACACCTGCATTCCACACATAGGATAGTTCAGGGGGGCCACCTAACAGCTCCAGGCTGGGGGTAGCAGGGCACCCCTCGTGGAACCCTACTTCATAACACGAGATGTCCTTGGAGGTGGGTGGAGTTAGTATAAAAGAAGGGGAAAGTCAGGAAGCAGAGAGTTCAGTTGAGTTGAGCTGAGTTGAGTTGAGTTCAGTCTGGGGTGAGCCCAGAGAGAGAATGGAGTTGGAGAGGAAGGAAGATGGGTGTCTGAAGGACGTGCTGCAGCAGGTCCCAGTGATCTGGGCTGCTGGCATGAGAAATACCAGACAAAGAGACTGATAAGATTGATAACCTAACCTTCCATAAGAGAGAGAGAACAGATCGGAATGAAGGAGAATAGAAGGAAGGTGGGAAGCTGGTTGAAGAAAGATAGATAACTCTTCCAGTCCAGAGCGCAAAGGCCGAGGCCCGGTCCCCGAGGTTGATTGGATCTTTATGTCCGGCAACAGACACCGGAGGAGTAGTGAGCCGCTAACGCCTTGCTCCCATCATAGACTTGGGACACAACAGCAACTGAATAGAGAGCCGGGATGCAGAGAGGAGTCCACGAAGGAGGCTACAGCTGTCTGTCATACAAGTAAAGACTAGGAGCACCTAGAGAGAGGCATTCCAGAGTAACTAAGTACTGGAGTGCTTTGCACCTAAAGGCGCATTGGAGGAGTCATTCAGTAAGGTACATGTTGGAAGGGAGAATGTAAAATGTAAAATACCTTGTGCCATGATCCTGAGTGACAGCAGAGATGTCCACGGGACGCGCTGAAGCCCCGACGCGCGTTTCACAGTCCTCGGTTTCGTCAGGAGGCTCCTCCCATCATTCATTCTAGCCGGACTAGCGTTACCGCTTTATCTCTTTGCAAATACCTGTTATGTAGTCTGAGCTGAAATGTGCAGACCTTCTGGCCTCTCCAGCAGAAATGCCATATACAGGCATATATGATTTCAAGTGAATATAATTAGTTTGCCTGTATCTTTGCAGTATCATACTGGATTTTGTATGAGTAGGATTATATTAATAGCTGACATACATTTGGGATATAATTTTTAGGTCCAATTTCTTATACCTCAAGCATGCTTAGATAACACTGTTTATCATAATCTGCTTTAGCTGCACTAATCGACCTTGGCATTCTGTCTAATACCTCGGACTTAGTCCTTATAACCCTAATGTTATTTTTTCATTACATCTAGAATTTGAATTTTTGCCATTTGATTATTTGTGTGGAGATGCTTTTTCTGTCTGGCATTATATTTGTATATTTATCTCTTGCCTTTTTTCTATGGTTGTATCCATATAAACTATCTCATAAACCACCAATGATATTGGGCACCCAGGGCCACGGACCGGGTCACCGCCGCTGTGACACATCCCCCTGACACCGGCCCGGTACCGAGTACCCCACAGCCCTGGGAGGGCGACCCACACACGTTGTGGATTACTCTGGGGATTTGGCCAAGTCCACAGGTAAATCTGCAGGTTAAATGACCGGCGTTCTACCTGCGGATTTAGAGGAGATTTAGTGCGGATTTCCCCTGCGGATTTACACCTGCGGATTCCTATAATGGAGCAGGTGTCAAAACGCTGCGGATTCCACACAAAGAATTGACATACTGCAGATTTAAATCCGCAGAAAATCCGCAGCGTGTGCACTGTGTTCTTCATTTCTCATAGACTGTACAGTACAACGCAGCAGAATCCGCAGCGTGTGCACACACCCTAACTAGTGTTTGCTGCTCCTACTGGGAAGTTACGTCTGGCACTTGTAGTGCCACAGCAGCAGTTAGTGCTTGATGACAAATAGCTGTGGAATAGTGTTTTCCTATGTTAGTGGCATGGACTTGTTACTAGTGTGATATAATAGTATCAGTGATGCAGGTGACTTATTGTTGGAGTGAATCCTACAATGTGGGGAGCTACAGGGGGAGGGATCACCCCGGGACCAGCGCTCTGAGGGGACCCACCCACAGCACGCCGATAGTGTTACATTCTGCGGCAGATCAGGCAGAATCGATCTCCCTGCTCTGCCACCCGGCCGCTATGGGGGCCCTGCGCCAGCAGTGGGTCCCCACCTGTCATTGCAAAAACAACTGTGTTGGCTGGAGGCCATTTCAGCTGACTCCATTGATGAGGGGAGGAGCATTACGCTTCCTCTCCCATCATCCCCCTCTAATCAGCTTCTGATGTCACTAACGCCAACACTGACAGGGGGTCGCGATGACGTCACTGCTCGGAGCCTACAGTCCGGAGATGTGCGGGAGCTCGCAGCAGTGAAGAAACCAGGAGGAAAGGTGAGTTTTGGATTTATTTTTTATGAGGCTGCCTATGGGGTGCATTATATAAAGGGCTGCATTATTCTATAGGGTCTGCCTATGGGGAGTGCATTATACTATACTGAGGACTATAGTGAGACTTGTCTGCTGCATTATACTATATGGAGGCTATCTAGCGGGCCATCATACAGTGTGGAGATTACAGTGCTGGAGCTATCAAACAATTTGGGGAATACTAAGCGGTCAGTGTATATACAGTGAGGGGGGATTAGACTGTGTATAAGAGAGCATCATACTGTGTATAGGGGAGCATCATACAGCGTATAGGGGAGCATCATGCAGTGTATAGGGGAGCATCATACAGTGTATAGGGGAGCATCATACAGTGTATAGGGGAGCATCATGCAGTGTATAGGGGAGCATCATACAGTGTATAGGGGAGCATCATACTGTGTATAGGGGAGCATCATACAGTGTATAGGGGAGCATCATACTGTGTATAGGGGAGCATCATACAGTGTATAGGGGAGCATCATACTGTGTATAGGGGAGCATCATACAGTGTATAGGGGAGCATCATGCAGTGTATAGGGGAGCATCATACAGTGTATAGGGGAGCATCATACTGTGTATAGGGGAGCATCATACAGTGTATAGGGGAGCATCATACAGTGTATAGGGGAGCATCATGCAGTGTATAGGGGAGCATCATGCAGTGTATAGGGGAGCATCATACAGTGTATAGGGGAGCATCATACAGTGTATAGGGGAGCATCATGCAGTGTATAGGGGAGCATCATACAGTGTATAGGGGAGCATCATACTGTGTATAGGGGAGCATCATACAGTGTATAGGGGAGCATCATACTGTGTATAGGGGAGCATCATACAGTGTATAGGGGAGCATCATACTGTGTATAGGGGAGCATCATACAGTGTATAGGGGAGCATCATGCAGTGTATAGGGGAGCATCATACAGTGTATAGGGGAGCATCATACTGTGTATAGGGGAGCATCATACAGTGTATAGGGGAGCATCATACAGTGTATAGGGGAGCATCATACAGTGTATAGGGGAGCATCATACAGTGTATAGGGGAGCATCATACAGTGTATAGGGGAGCATCATACAGTGTATAGGGGAGCATCATACAGTGTATAGGGGAGCATCATACTGTGTATAGGGGAGCATCATACAGTGTATAGGGGAGCATCATGCAGTGTATAGGGGAGCATCATACAGTGTATAGGGGAGCATCATGCAGTGTATAGGGGAGCATCATACAGTGTATAGGGGAGCATCATACTGTGTATAGGGGAGCATCATACAGTGTATAGGGGAGCATCATACTGTGTATAGGGGAGCATCATACAGTGTATAGGGGAGCATCATACTGTGTATAGGGGAGCATCATACAGTGTATAGGGGAGCATCATACTGTGTATAGGGGAGCATCATACAGTGTATAGGGGAGCATCATACTGTGTATAGGGGAGCATCATACAGTGTATAGGGGAGCATCATACAGTGTATAGGGGAGCATCATACAGTGTATAGGGGAGCATCATACAGTGTATAGGGGAGCATCATACTGTGTATAGGGGAGCATCATGCAGTGTATAGGGGAGCATCATACTGTGTATAGGGGAGCATCATACAGTGTATAGGGGAGCATCATACAGTGTATAGGGGAGCATCATACAGTGTATAGGGGAGCATCATGCAGTGTATAGGGGAGCATCATACAGTGTATAGGGGAGCATCATACAGTGTATAGGGGAGCATCATACTGTGTATAGGGGAGCATCATACAGTGTATAGGGGAGCATCATGCAGTGTATAGGGGAGCATCATACTGTGTATAGGGGAGCATCATACAGTGTATAGGGGAGCATCATACTGTGTATGGGGGAGCATCATACAGTGTATAGGGGAGCATCATACTGTGTATAGGGGAGCATCATACAGTGTATAGGGGAGCATCATACTGTGTATAGGGCAGCATCATACTGTGTATAGGGGAGCATAATACTGTGTATAGGGGAGCATCATACTGTGTATAGGGGAGCATCATACAGTGTATAGGGGAGCATCATACAGTGTATAGGGAGCATCATACAGTGTATAGGGGAGCATCATACTGTGTATAGGGGAGCATCATACAGTGTATAGGGGAGCATCATACAGTGTATAGGGGAGCATCATACTGTGTATAGGGGAGCATCATACAGTGTATAGGGGGGCATCATACAGTGTATAGGGGAGCATCATACTGTGTATAGGGGAGCATCATACAATGTATAGGGGAGCATCATACAGTGTATAGGGGAGCATCATACTGTGTATAGGGGAGCATCATACAGTGTATAGGGGAGCATCATACAGTGTATAGGGGAGCATCATACTGTGTATAGGGGAGCATCATACAGTGTATAGGGGGGCATCATACAGTGTATAGGGGAGCATCATACTGTGTATAGGGGAGCATCATACAGTGTATAGGGGAGCATCATACAGTGTATAGGGGAGCATCATACTGTGTATAGGGGAGCATCATACAGTGTATAGGGGAGCATCATACAGTGTATAGGGCAGCATCATACAGTGTATAGGGGAGCATCATACAGTGTATAGGGGAGCATCATACAGTGTATAGGGGAGCATCATACTGTGTATAGGGGAGCATCATACTGTGTATAGGGGAGCATCATACAGTGTATAGGGGGGCATCATACAGTGTATAGGGGAGCATCATACTGTGTATAGGGGAGCATCATACAATGTATAGGGGAGCATCATACAGTGTATAGGGGAGCATCATACTGTGTATAGGGGAGCATCATACAGTGTATAGGGGAGCATCATACAGTGTATAGGGCAGCATCATACAGTGTATAGGGGAGCATCATACAGTGTATAGGGGAGCATCATACAGTGTATAGGGGAGCATCATACAGTGTATAGGGCAGCATCATACAGTGTATAGGGGAGCATCATACAGTGTATAGGGGAGCATCATACAGTGTATAGGGGAGCATCATACAGTGTATAGGGGAGCATCATACTGTGTATAGGGGAGCATCATACAGTGTATAGGGGGGCATCATACAGTGTATAGGGGAGCATCATACTGTGTATAGGGGAGCATCATACAATGTATAGGGGAGCATCATACAGTGTATAGGGGAGCATCATACTGTGTATAGGGGAACATCATACAGTGTATAAGAGAGCATCATACTGTGTATAGGGCAGCATCATACAGTGTATAGGGGAGCATCATACTGTGTATAGGGGAGCATCATACAGTGTATAGGGGAGCATCATACAGTGTATAGGGGAGCATCATACAGTGTATAGGGCAGCATCATACAGTGTATAGGGGAGCATCATACTGTGTATAGGGGAGCATCATACAGTGTATAGGGGAGCATCATACAGTGTATAGGGGAGCATCATACTGTGTATAGGGGAGCATCATACTGTGTATAGGGAGCATCATACTGTGTATAGGGGAGCATCATACAGTGTATAGGGCAGCATCATACAGTGTATAGGGGAGCATCATACAGTGTATAGGGGAGCATCATACTGTGTATAGGGGAGCATCATACAGTGTATAGGGCAGCATCATACAGTGTATAGGGGAGCATCATACAGTGTATAGGGGAGCATCATACTGTGTATAGGGGAGCATCATACTGTGTATAGGGAGCATCATACTGTGTATAGGGGAGCATCATACAGTGTATAGGGCAGCATCATACAGTGTATAGGGGAGCATCATACAGTGTATAGGGGAGCATCATACAGTGTATAGGGGAGCATCATGCAGTGTATAGGGGAGCATCATACTGTGTATAGGGGAGCATCATACTGTGTATAGGGGAGCATCATACAGTGTATAGGGGAGCATCATACAGTGTATAGGGGAGCATAATACTGTGTATAGGGGAGCATCATACAGTGTATAGGGGAGCATCATACAGTGTATAGGGGAGCATCATACAGTGTATAGGGGAGCATCATACAGTGTATAGGGGAGCATCATACAGTGTATAGGGGAGCATCATGCAGTGTATAGGGGAGCATCATACTGTGTATAGGGGAGCATAATACTGTGTATAGGGGAGCATCATACTGTGTATAGGGGAGCATCATGCAGTGTATAGGGGAGCATCATACTGTGTATAGGGGAGCATCATACAGTGTATAGGGGAGCATCATACAGTGTATAGGGGAGCATCATACTGTGTATAGGGGAGCATCATACAGTGTATAGGGGAGCATCATGCAGTGTATAGGGGAGCATCATGCAGTGTATAGGGGAGCATCATACAGTGTATAGGGGAGCATCATACTGTGTATAGGGGAGCATCATACAGTGTATAGGGGAGCATCATACTGTGTATAGGGGAGCATCATACTGTGTATAGGGGAGCATCATGCAGTGTATAGGGGAGCATCATGCAGTGTATAGGGGAGCATCATACAGTGTATAGGGGAGCATCATACTGTGTATAGGGGAGCATCATACAGTGTATAGGGGGGCATCATACAGTGTATAGGGGAGCATCATACTGTGTATAGGGGAGCATCATACAGTGTATAGGGGAGCATCATGCAGTGTATAGGGGAGCATCATGCAGTGTATAGGGGAGCATCATACTGTGTATAGGGGAGCATCATACTGTGTATAGGGGAGCATCATACTGTGTATAGGGGAGAATCATACTGTGTATAGGGGAGCATCATACTGTGTATAGGGGAGCATCATACTGTGTATAGGGGAGCATCATACTGTGTATAGGGGAGCATCATACTGTGTATAGGGGAGCATCATACAGTGTATAGGGGAGCATCATACTGTGTATAGGGGAGCATCATACAGTGTATAGGGGAGCATCATACAGTGTATAGGGGAGCATCATACTGTGTATAGGGGAGCATCATACTGTGTATAGGGGAGCATCATACAGTGTATAGGGGAGCATCATACAGTGTATAGGGTAGCATCATACTGTGTATAGGGGAGCATCATACTGTGTATAGGGGAGCATCATACAGTGTATAGGGGAGCATCATACAGTGTATAGGGGAGCATCATACAGTGTATAGGGGAGCATCATACTGTGTATAGGGGAGCATCATACAGTGTATAGGGGAGCATCATGCAGTGTATAGGGGGGCATCATACAGTGTATAGGGGAGCATCATACAGTGTATAGGGGAGCATCATACAGTGTATAGGGGAGCATCATACAGTGTATAGGGGGGCATCATACAGTGTATAGGGGAGCATCATACTGTGTATAGGGGAGCATCATACTGTGTATAGGGGAGCATCATACAGTGTATAGGGGAGCATCATACAGTGTATAGGGGAGCATCATACAGTGTATAGGGGGGCATCATACAGTGTATAGGGGAGCATCATACAGTGTATAGGGGGGCATCATACAGTGTATAGGGGAGCATCATACAGTGTATAGGGGAGCATCATACAGTGTATAGGGGAGCATCATGCAGTGTATAGGGGGGCATCATGCAGTGTATAGGGGAGCATCATACTGTGTATAGGGGAGCATCATACAGTGTATAGGGGAGCATCATACAGTGTATAGGGCAGCATCATACAGTGTATAGGGGAGCATCATACAGTGTATAGGGGAGCATCATACAGTGTATAGGGGAGCTGTACAGGGGGGAGACTCATGACATTAGTAAATGTAAAGTGGGCACTTATTGTTATAGGGAACTCAGGTAACTGTCAAAGGGGCACAAATGGCGCTATTACTTTCTAGGGGATAAAATATGGGCACAGTTTTCGAGAGTTGCTTCAGAATTTAGAGGGCACAGAGAACCACACAGCAGGTGCAGTTAAAGGGACACATACGGCAGCAGCGGCTCAGCATTGGGGTATCAGCAGGGTAAGGAGTTTGTGCAGGTAGGGTCCCATTGGTGACAGTGCTGAAAATATGAGACATGAAATGAATCTTTGTTGTAATCTCTGCAGACGAGTCCTGGCTGGAAGAAGTCGTCATGTTGGTCTGGGCCAGATGGAAAAGTGAACGATTCCATCAGAAAGAACGTCAGCTGTAAGTCACCATCTGTAACTGTGCTGTGATCTCTTATACAGTATGTTGTGTAGGACAGGTATCTACCACTCACTATATGGCGGTAATATCAATATTGGTCTTATTTAGAAATTATATTCAGCAACAGCGCGGTCCTCTGCTGAGGTTCTCCTCCACTATTATTGTGCGTCACCGAGTTGTAATCAAGGTTTCCTGGTTGGGGGGCCACTCAGAAGTTTCGCCCCCCCGAACCAAAACCCTAGCTACGCCTCTGCTTGTACCTGATGGGAACAGTCTGGTTTCATGACAGCCCATCCCAATTACAAAAATTTACCTTACGGCAACAAAAATGGAGAAACGAAACCTTCAGAGAATGGATAAAACGAAACTTCAGCTCTGATTTTAGTTTTAACCCTTCACAAGTGCACTCAGCAGTAGTGAGTCACGAGCAGCGCCGCAGTTTCAGTGACTGGCAGACTCCCTCGCCGTCACTCCACCATCACCATAGATACCCCACCACACCTGTGACCGCCGGAAATATTTGAAAACTTTGACATTTCCTGTTTTTGTACAAACTCAATTCTTCTGTGCTGAAAGAGAAATCAGGACAGAAGAAAGTGGCAAGGTCTAAGATGGCTACAAGTTTTCTGCACATCAAACTGAAGGCAATCAGAACTTCTGCCACAACTGGTAACACCAGAGGCTACTATGCAAGAGGAGAGTTCCTAAGTATTGAAGAGATCTACAAGCACCTGTCATCAGATACGGATCTGAAACAAGTAGGGCACATCATGAAGGACAACATTAAAAGTGTCATCAATGATGAGTTTCTTCAGGTTCCTCTAGAATTCCCGGTCCTGGCTCTGCAGCATGTCACCTCTCAGGATCTTGCAAAGCAAATTCTGGAATCCAAATCCTTCAAGGGCAGACAACATGAAAGACCTGAATTTAATGACCTATCCTTCTGGAGTGCAGATATCTTCTCAGAAGACATTGAGAAGGCTCGTCTCCAGATGTATGAGACAATGAGGATGAAGGTGAAAGCAGAAGACCTGATTACTTTCCATGAGGAGATGAAGGAACAATTTGCCAACTCTCCAGCATTCAATAAATCAGCTTCTTCTTATGGGAACTTCAATTTCTCCCTTCCGCTGTCTCTTCTGCTATGTAGATACAAAAACCAGCACTGTAAGGGTAAAGAACCCCAGCTCCGGATACTGGGCACTGACATCTACAAGCAGGAGATTGTTCATTACATCGTAGTGCACAATCCTGATACCAAGGACTTTGAAGACCTCCAGACGGTGCCCACCAGGCCAACCACATCCCAGAATCCAAAAACTGTCACTTGGATGGATGAGACCTTGCACTGGAGACCACAATCCACCTCCAGCTCCTTACACTTAATGGTATCTGGTCATTCCTGCAGAAACAGAATATACAAACCACGGCAGCAACGCACGCCTCGTCGTAAAATGCATCCTCGAGAGCCCAGCTGTGTGTGGAACCATCTGGTGATCGCTTTCCATCTTCCTGGTAATGGAGAACTTCAGTTCCCCATCAGGTACCTGCTCAGGAATCTGACGCCTTGCCATGCACTGGAGCCCTTCATAAAACTGAATTTCATCCAGAAGAGCCAAGCAAAAGAAATGATCCGGAAATTTAAGAAGGATTTTCTGGAGTCGTTTCAGGATTCTAGGTAAGAGCCATCTGTAATATGTGTGAGCAGCTAATAGTGAGAGACACTGGGGCAGATTTCTTACATGAAGGCCAGGGAGGGCACTGACTGTGCAGTACTCTTGTCTGTTCCCCACCATCCATCAGGCCCGCATGCATATATACACAGACATGTACATGAATAGTCACACTAGGCACCAGGGCCGGCTCCAGGTTTTCATGGGCCCCGGGTGAAAGACTCTCAGTGGACCACTTTAACATATACCACGATTCATGATGCACAGATAAGAAATCTAGGTATAGTACAATGCCAAAGATTCCACTTCTTACATTACATGAGTGATATCAATAGCTCAGAAACCGGACAGTATAGTCCTCCATACAGTATTATGAGCACCACATAGTCCTCCATACAGTATTATGAGCACCACATAGTCCTCCATACAGTATTATGAGCACCATATAGTCCTCCATACAGTATTATGAGCACCATATAGTCCTCCATACAGTATTATGGGCACCGCATAGTCCTCCATACAGTATTATGGGTACCACATAGTCCTCCATACAGTATTATGGGCACCGCATAGTCCTCCATACAGTATTATGGGCACCACATAATCCTCCATACAGTATTTTGGGCACCACATAATCCTCCATACAGTATTTTTGGCACCCCTAATCTTCAATAAAGTATTATGGGCACCACATAGTCCTCCATACAGTATTATGGGCACCACATAGTCCTCCGTACAGTATAATGAGCCATATATATTGCTCCATATGGTACTGTATTATGGGCCCCATATATTGCTCCATATAGTATTATGGGCCCCATATAGTCCTCCATACAGTATTATGGGCACCACACAATCCTCCATACAGTATTATGGGCACTACATAGTCCTCCATACAGTGTTATGGGCACCACATAGTCCTCCATACAGTATTATGGGCACCACATAGTCCTCCGTACAGTATAATGAGCCATATATATTGCTCCATATGGTACTGTATTATGGGCCCCATATATTGCTCCATATAGTATTATGGGCCCCATATAGTCCTCCATACAGTATTATGGGCACCACACAATCCTCCATACAGTATTATGGGCACTACATAGTCCTCCATACAGTGTTATGGGCACCACATAGTCCTCCATTCAGCATTATGGGCACCACACAGTCCTCCATACAGTATTATGGGCACCACTTAGTCCTCCATACAGTATAATGATCCCCATATATTGCTCCATACAGTATATTGGGCACGACATATTCCTCCATACAGAATAAAGAGACCCATACATTGCTCCATACAGAATAATGAGCCCCATATAATGCTCCATACAGAATAATGACCCCATATATTGCTCCATACAGAATAAGGGGACCCACATAATGCTCCATACAGTATAATGAGCCCCATATATTGCTCCATACAGAATGAGTCCCATACTGTATAGTGCGCCATACAGAATAATGAGCCCCATATAATGCTCCATACACTATAATGTGCCCCATATAATGCTCCATACAGACTAATGTGCCCCATATAATTATCCATACAATATAATGGGCCCCTTATATTGCTCCAAACAGTATAATGGGCTGTATGAGCAATATAAGGGGCCCATAAAGAATATTGAGCCCCATATATTGCTCCATACAGTAAAATGAACCACATAGTATGCTCCAGTATATGATTGTCCCCATATAATGCTCCATATGTAATGGGCCTCATATATGATGTTCCAGTGTATAATAGGCCCCATATATGATGCTCCAGTATATGATGGGCCCCATATATTGTTCCAAACAAAAAATCCTCCCCTCTCCTCGCAGCCTCTTCTCTGCTTCAGACTCATCAGCGTCGGTGTCTTCCCTCTCTCTGTACTGTGACAGTTCAGACAGAGGGCGCACACTATCTGGGTGATCCTACCCTCTGACCTGAACATCACAGTCAGGAGACACCGCAGTGGTAAAGCGGGAAGAGGTAAGTTTCACAAGTGCTGAGGCCCTGAGCAAGAGGGGGGGCCCACTTGCAGGCACTGGCACAGGCAATGGGGCCCCCATACCGCGCCAGTGTCCTCGACATTGAGTGGGCCCCTGAACTTGCCAGGGTGCACCAGTGCTGACGCCGGCCCTGCTGGGCACAGATATAAAATAATGCAAACATATTACACAAACATGCACAGCACACACACGCACATACCGTAACCTCACACATACACAGCGCACATACCGTAACCTCACACACACACAGCGCACATACCGTAACCTCACACACACACAGCACACACACGCACATACTGTAACCTCACACACACACATACACAGTGCACACACACATACCGTAACCTCACACATACACAGCGCACACACGCACATACCGTAATCTCACACACACACAGCACACACACGCACATACCGTAACCTCACACATACACACAGCACACACACGCACATACTGTAACCTCACACACACACATACACAGTGCACACACACATACCGTAACCTCACACATACACAGCGCACATACCGTAACCTCACACATACACAGCGCACACACGCACATACCGTAACCTCACACATACACAGCGCACACACGCACATACCGTAATCTCACACACACACACAGCACACACATGCACATACCGTAACCTCACACATACACAGCGCACATACCGTAACCTCACACACACACAGCACACACATGCACACACTGTAACCTCACACACACACAGCACACACATGCACACACTGTAACCTCACACACACACAGTGCACACACTCTTAGGCTATGGGCCCACGTAGCATTTTAAAACGCTCACTAAAAACCGGACTCCTTCCCAGAAATCGCGCGTTTTTTTCCACGCGATTTCACCGCGATTTTACTGCGATTATGATCGCGATTTTGCCGCGATTTTCGCGTGCGATATTCAAGCACTTTCCAAGCGATTTGAAGCATCACTTGGAAAGTGATTGACAGGTTGGTCACACTCGTCAAACATAGTGTTTGACAAGTGTGACCAGCTTTTTACTATTGAGGCCGCCTATGCAGCATCAATAGTAAAAGATAGGATGTTAAAATGCTAAAAAAAATAAAAAAATCGGGGTATATTTACCTTCCGACGTCCCGCGCTGCCATCCCGGGCCTCAGCGTTCCCAGTAATGCCTTGCGAGACCTGTGATGACGTAGTCTCGCGTTGCTATAGCGATCTCGCGAGACCACTAGAGTCCCGCGAGACTACGTCATCACTGGACCGTGCCGCAAGGCATTACTGGGAACGCTTAGGCCGGGATGGCAGTGTGGGACGCCGGAAGGTAAATATACCCCGATTTTTTAATTCTTTTTTTACAGGGGTATGGTACCCAGGGCCTGGAGGACAGTCTCCTCTCCTCCACACCGTGGGTACCAACCGCACATGAGACGCTTCACTTCCCGCATGGTGGGCATAGCCACAAGCGGGAAGTCAGCGATTCTCATGCATTCCTATGGGTGCAGAATCGCGGCAATTCTTTGCGATGCCGCACAAAAGAATGAGCATGCTGCGATTTTTCCCGCGATGCGATTCCGCCGCGGAAAAAAGCGCAGCATTAGCACAGCATGTGCGGAATGCCATAGGAATGGATGGGGGGCGTTTTGTGCACGATTTTTAAACGTTTTCGCGGCGAAAATCGCGGCAAAAACGCTTAAAAATCGCTACGTGGGCACACAGCCTTATACTGATTTTTCCAACAGTGCCAATACTTTTGTCCACCCTCTTTTTTATGTTTGGTGTGGAATTCTATCCAATTTGGCTTTAGGAGAATTCTTTTTTTTTTTTTTTTAATTTAAGACAAATTAAATGAAGATAATACCAAAGAATTTGTGTTTGCAATCATTTTCAGGAAGAAACTGAGTATTATCCGACAGAATTGCAGGGGTGTCAATACTTTTGGCCACAACTGTATATAGTAACGTGTGTGCAAACATTGAGCATGAAAAACGTACACTGCCGTATGTCAGGAGAACACAGAATCATCCAGATGTCACCGCTGCCTCCAATCGTCAGGACGGTTACAAAATTGACTGTCCAGTAATGGACGAGGCTGTGATTGTTACCACTAATAGGCCGTTCATTGGGGAACTCGCAGTGAGCGTACGGTGTGTACACCTCTGATTCCAACGCATGGAATACGTATATTGTGGAGACACGAGGGGTCAGTGGGTGCTCTTATCCACTGACTCCAGACTGCATGGACCAGGGATCATCCCACCGAACGCCCGCTCTCCTTTTACCCTGGGCATAATGCTACTCAGACAACAATAAGTGAGGGTAAAAAATTACAAAGTTTCACCCTTTCGCTGACTCGCCAGGATTAGAGCTATTTCCAGGGCCGACTACCCCCATCAGTGGCTCCCTGCTTTTGGCAGTCACCCACAGAGAGGAGTTAACAACAAGCTTTGAAAGGTAACTGAGAACAAGGAGGTATGTGGCCAGGTGACCTGATCGTCCCAACCTGGATTCTTCAAGATGTCTCTGAGCATTCAGTGATGATCAAGGAGGCAGATCTGTGTTCTTCCAGCTGGAGCCATGGTCCCCTAAGCTGACATCCTGTTGAGTGTCTTGGAAAAGAGGCAAAGTGTCCTTCAAGTCATCATTCACAGGTCAAGGGGAAGGGGTAATAAGGTTAACCTGCATTGTTTGATTATTTATAGTTTATCCTTCAATGTTTGCAAGTCAACAAACTGCATGGATCATTACAATGTGTAATCAACATATCAGTAAACATCATTGTTCAGTGACCCTGCATCCCTGCTTTGCAAAGATAACAGTACAATAAACTGTGGGGCTGATATAGGATGAAAATAACCATTCGCTAATTTACAAATATCAATTCAACCTATAAGAAGAGTCAACATTCAGACTCTTGACCAACCGAAGAAAGAAACACATATATTCAATAGTCAATAATTCAGACAATAGTCTAGGATGCTGGCCCTATGGAATTTATGTCTGGCATAATTAAGAAGAAATGCTGTGTCGTCACAATGGCATGTGAATTGTCATCCAAATGTCAGCTTTAAATTTAGGACTGAAGTGGTGACCACCCTGTGATGTAAGTCACTGCATTACGTTCACCACTTCGTCAGAACACAGAAAATATATTTGCCATAGCTGTAGGACCCTCGCTGTTCATAAAAACAACATTCACCATTCAGAAAGGGAACAAAGCAGTGTGTCTGTAGTTCTCTGAATATAGGGAGGTAAGTGCCATGGGGAATGTCTGCTGGCCGTAAATCTGTCGCTCACACTCTTTTGTAAGATGTGCCTGGAATTGGTGTCCGAAATCCATCAGGTAACCTGTTTGCAGAAAGGGGGGAAGGGGGGGTCCCTGGGGGGGGTCCCTTGGGGGGGGTCCCGTTCACTTTGAGATATTAGACACACGGACAGACAGATAAAGGATAATTACCTGTTGAAGCTTTAAATGCTTAAAATACAAATAAAACATTTTTTCCTCTTGACAGGAAGTCTCCTCCTCATCCTCCTCTTCATCCTCCACCTCCTCCTCCTCATTCACATTAAAGAAAGCGGGCACAAAGCAGCGGCAGGAGGTCTCGGGACCTGAGATGTCGAGCCTCTGCTCCTCCCCATCTGGCGGCATTATCTGACGTCATAGGAGTCATGGCCTCATTACAGGATTTCTGCAGGTTGAGATTTTATTTTGGAAGTTTTGGGATTTTATATTTCTTGTATCACATTTAACCCCTCGTGTTCATGCTCCGGTTTCGTCTTCTGTAGCAGCTCCGGGCTGTCACTTATTGCTATAATAAATCTTGTGCTTTGCTAATGGAATATTCTGTTTTCGCCGTCTTCACCACCACCACCCGTGTCCAGTAGCTCATGATGCTTTGGAGCTAGTAGATGTTCAGCCCGGTCATTATACGCTGCTGATGGGAGACAAGCACCGTATCTCTCCGGCTGGTGAAGATGCAGCCAGTTTATGGCCCATGACCTGTGCTCACCTGAGAACTGAGGAGGACGAGGCCTAATATGTCCACTACTTTTAGCAGCAATGATATTCATTTTCTTCCCCCACCACCCGTCCTCCTGATCCGGGTCTTAACTGCTTGGATATGTCGAGCCCTGCATCTCCATGCACCACATCCTGATGCCATCCAAACATCTTAGATGCACCCATGGCAATCTATGAACGTCACAATGACTGCTTCTCCAGGACCAGAGTCTGAGCCAAGGACACAACATGGAAAACCCAATGTGCGTAGTGATTCAACCAAGCCTCAAAGCTGCCATCACTGCCCAAGACACCCCTTACACTATACTGGTATTGTGCTACTGGAGCCTCCATAAATGGGGCCATCCATCTGCTGTCTCGGCACCATGTTTTACCAAGTATAGAGTATTATCTCCCAGTTTTGTCTGTAGTCCCCTTTTTAGCTAGCGAGGCTTTCCACCCCCAGCCCACCTGGTCGCTCACACTCCGCCTACAGGTAAGCAGAACAGTCAGGGCCATACTTGCCACCAAGGACAGGAGGTCTGGCTAGGGTGGCTCCATCATGAAGTAATAAACATAGTATTTTTTATCCCTCCTCTAGACATTAGCAGATCTTTTGAAATTCCAATTTGCCGGCTTTGCCGAGTATTTCAACACAATTTGATTTGTGGCAAATAGACTTGCATGAATTGCATAATTAAAAAGCCTCTAATTGCTTGGAAAATCTGTGTGTATAAGTTCACCTTGAAGACAATTGAACACGTTTTGAGCTCCTAAATGCAAACACAGGCTTATTATTGTCCAAAAGACCTCAACCTATCAACACCAATGCTGGAATGGAGGAAAACGGATGGTAACCAACAACATATCTAACAGCACACTTGTCACGTTGTGACTATAAACAAATAGGGAAAGGGGCCCTGCTTTGTCCCTAGGGCTGGGACCCTAACTATCCCTTCTCCCAAAGGTACCTCTAAAGATGAGGAGGTCTGGGCAACCAACTGTACTGTTCTTTTAGGCAGAGGCGTATCTAGGGGGGGCAGCCGGGGCATGTGCCCCGGGCGTAGCCGGCAGGGGGGCGCAGACGGGCCACCTAATGTGGCAGTGTGCAGTGTCTCCCACGGCGGTTTAGTGCTAGGACTAGCCCACAGGGGGAGGGCTTAGTGTTTGGGCAAGTAACCTGATTCCTTAAGTTAGTCAGGGAGGACTTAGCGTATGAAGAAGTGACAAGTGTGCAGAGCTGTCGTTTGGCTGAACTACAGCAAGGTAGAAGATGGGACAATGAGGTAGCATGACTAGGAACTGAAAGAAGAGGCAGTGTGACCTTTAAAGGAGTCCTTGGATAGGATGACGTATCTCAAGAAACTCTGAGATTGATAAACGCCAAAGGTACGGACCTAAATAGGATGGAGACAGTGGGACTAGTGAGGGTCCCAAGTGGTGGATCCAGGGTGTCCATAGCGATAGGACGTGGAGTGAGTGTAGGGAGACTTTCTGACCTGTACTGTGATGACAAGCTAGGTTGTGACAACGTAGGACAAAGCAGTGTGCTATACCGGCCCTGGAGAAGACTACTACTATCCCTCGTATATAACCCTCATCAACTTCAGTAAAGTCCCCATGTCATGGTCCTGGTCAGCCAATAACATCAGCTGCCGGCGGCCTGCATGGGCACAAGACCCTCACAACACTAACACCCAGCCAGAACCCACAATTGTCTGTAGGATGCCAAAGTGGGGGGGAGCAGAAGCTCGCCCTTGACAACCTCGCTTGGGCATCTTACATGCACAACCCCTCAGTTTTTTCCCCCCTAAACTGCACAGGCCCTCATTTTATATCCCTCTTCTGCATAGCCCCTGATTTTATTTTCCCCATATTCACAGCACTGCATGTTATTAACCCCATTCTCAAAGCCCCTCACCAAAGTTTATTCCCCCTCCAGCACAGCTGATAGACGTGAATACAATTAAGTGTAGGGAGGGAGAGACGACCACGGCGAAGGTAGAGAGAAGGGTGAGCTGTGTCAGTGACTGACATTACTCGCCTCCGTGCCTGCGCCCCAGCCGTCAATATGCTGAATGTCTGCGGCTGCAGGAAGATGCCGGGTGACCGCAGACATTCAGCATTTTTTTTTTCAAAAAGAGCCCCTCTCACGTAGGCAGGAGGTAGCGCCCTAGGTAGGTGTATACCCTGACAGTCTTTTGTGCCGGTCCTGAGTGCACTCCTCCTTCAGATGTAGGGACATGTGAATGAGGTTTATGCTGACACAGCAGAGCTCAGTCAGTGCTCAGAGCAGTGGGATGATTAGGCTGCTGTGCTCTGAACACTGTGGTGACCACGTCGGTAAACACAGGTCAGACAGACTGACATAGCACCACTAATCTGAGGTAGCCTGTGGCAGAGACGTGTGCAGTGGGTAGTCTGGGATTAGTAGTGCACTCACCACATCCCGGATCTCCGCTCATCACGTCTCGGCTTCTCTTGTCACTACTTGGACTGAACATTGTGAGCAGTAATGGGGGAAATTGTAGCTCACAGTGGAGTTCAGGACTACAATGAAATAGCACCCGGCTCCCCCACAGCTGTGACCTGGACACTGCTGGAGGCAGCCACAGTATGCAGTGTAGGGCCGGAGACCCCCGCAGCCTCCAATGACCATCGGCTGCCATGTCTGTGGTGTGTAAGGGTGGTGCTCAGAGAAGGAAAATGCCGGCCCCAGAGCGGCAAAAATGAATAAATGAAAACCTGTGAAAATACATTTCATTTTGTATTAAAAATAATTGATTACAGAATCACGGCACTTTCTCTGTAGGATCTGTGCACATGTATAGCGTCAGACATCACTGGAAAACCCCTTGTGTCACACAGAACATGGCGCCCCATTAGAATCATAGAATCGTAGAGTTGGAAGGGACCTCCTGGGCCATCTGGTCCAACCCCCTGCTCAAAGCAGGATTCGCTAAATCATCCCAGTCAGATGTCTGTCCAGCCTCTGTTTGAAGTCTTCCATTGAAGGAGAACTCACCACTTCTCGTGGCAGCCTGTTCCACTCATTGATCACTCTAACTGTCAAAAAGTTTTTTCTAATATCTAATCTGTGTCTCTTCCCATTCAGTTTCATCCCATTGCTTCTAGTCTTTCCTTGTGCAAATGAGAATAAGGTTGATCCTTCTACAATGTGACAGCCCTTTAGATATTTGTAGACAGCTATTAAGTCTCCTCTCAGTCTTCTCTTTTGCAAACTAAACATTCCCAAATCCTGCAACCTTTCCTCATAAGACAGGGTTTGCAGACCGGTCACCATTCTGGTCGCTCTTTTCTGAACTTGCTCCAGTTTGTTGATGTCTTTTTTAAAATGTGGTGCCCAAAACTGGACACAATATTCCAGATGAGGTCTGACCAAAGAGGAGTAGAGGGAAATAATGACTTCACGTGATCTAGACTGTATGCTTCTGTTAATACATCCTAGAATTGCATTTGCCTTTTTTGCTGCTGCGTCACACTGTTGACTCATATTCAGTCTGTGATCTATTAGTATACCCAAGTCTTTTTCACATGTGCTGTCACTTAGCCCTATTCCTCCCATTCTATATATGCTTTTTTCATTTTTATTGCCCAGATGTAGTACTTTGCATTTCTCCCTGTTAAAAACCATTCTGTTAGTTGCTGCCCACTTCTCCAGTTTATTTAAATCTTTTTGAATCCTCTCTCTCTCTTCTCTAGTATTAGCTATCCCTCCTAGCTTTGTGTCATCAGCAAATTTAATCAGTTTACCCTCAATTCCTTCATCTAAATCGTTGATAAAGATGTTGAACAATACAGGGCCCAGGACAGAGCCCTGTATTAGGATTCTCCTGTTCTGCAAAGATGAAACTTTTAATGAGAAATCAAACACAAGAAATATTTAAATATTGATTGCATTTTATTAAAGGAATATCAAGTAAGAACCATCATCATCAACACACAGATCTGATACACGCAGCAAGGAAACTTCTAATGCCATCCAGTTCCCTAGCATGAAAATAGTAAAATACCGTATACTAACAATAGGAAAGTAACGGAGATGCATCAGGTCCTGTGTGCAGTCACCACTAGGGGGAGCTCCCTGTATACAGAGAAACATGATAAGATTTTGACTGCAGCCACCACTAGGGGGAGCTCCCTGTATACAGAGATACATGATAAGATCCTGTCTGCAGCCACCACAAGGGGGTGCTCCCTGTATACTGAGATACATGATAAGATTCTGTCTGCAGTAACCACTAGGGGGAGCTCCCTGTATACAGAGATAAATGATAAGATCCTGTCTGCAGCCACCACTGGGGGGGAGCTCCCTGTATACAGAGATAAATGATAAGATCCTGTCTGCAGCCACCACTAGTAGGAGCTCCCACTATACAGAGATAAATGATAAGATCCTGTCTGCAGCCACCACTAGGGGGAGCTCCCTGTATACAGAGATACATGATAAGATTCTGTCTGCAGTCACCACTAGGTCGAGCTCCCTGTATACAGAGATAAATGATAAGATCCTGTCTGCAGCCACGACTAGGGGGAGCTCCCTGTATACAGAGATAAATGATAAGATCCTGTCTGCAGCCACCACTAGGGGGAGCTCCCTGTATACAGAGATACATGATAAGATTCTGTCTGCAGTCACCACTAGGGTAGCTCCCTGTATACAGAGATAAATGATAAGATCCTTTCTGCAGTCACCACTAGGGGGAACTCCCTGTATACAGAGATACATGATAAGATCCTGTCTCCAGCCACCACTAGGGGGAGCTCCCTGTATACAGAGATAAATGATAAGATCCTGTCTGCAGCCACCACTAGGGGGAGCTCCCTCTATACAGAGATAAATGATAAGATCCTGTCTGCAGCCACCACTAGGGGGAGCTCCCTGTATACAGATACATGATAAGATTCTGTCTGCAGTCACCACTAGGTCGAGCTCCCTGTATACAGAGATAAATGATAATATCCTGTCTGCAACCACGACTAGGGGGAGCTCCCTGTATACAGAGATAAATGATAAGATCCTGTCTGCAGCCACCACTAGGGGGAGCCCCCTGTATACAGAGATACATGATAAGATCCTGTCTGTAGTAACCACTAGGGGGAGCTTCCTGTATACAGAGATACATTATAAGATCCTGTCTGCAGTTACCACTAGGGGGAGCTCCCTGTATACAGAGATACATGATAAGATCCTGTCTGCAGTCACCACTAGGGGGAGCGCCCTGTATACAGAGATACATGATAAGATCCTGTCTGCAGTCACCACTAGGGGGAGCTCCCTGTATACAGAGATACATGATAAGATCCTGTCTGCAGTCACCACTAGGGGGAGCTCCCTGTATACAGAGATACATGATAAGATCCTGTCTGCAGTCATCACTAGGGGAAGCTCCCTGTATACAGACATACATGATAAGATCCTGTCTGCAGCCACAACTAGGGGGAGCTCCCTGTATACAGAGATACATGATAGATCCTGTCCTCAGCCACCACTAGGGGGAGCTCCCTGTATACAGAGATACATGATAAGATCCTGTCTGTAGCCACCACTAGGGGGCACTCCCTGTATACAGAGATACATGATAAGATCCTGTCTGCAGCCACCACTAGGGGGAGCTCCCTGTATACAGAGATACATGATAAGATCCTGTCCTCAGCCACCACTAGGGGGAGCTTCCTGTATACAGAGATACATGATAAGATCCTGTCTGTAGCCACCACTAGGGGGAGCTCCCTGTATACAGAGATACATGATAAGATCCTGTCTGCAGTCACCACTAGGGGGAGCTCCCTGTATGCAGATACATGATAAGATCCTGTCTACAGCCACCAATAGGGGGAGCTCCCTGTATACAGAGATACATGATAAGATCCTGTCTGCAGTCACCACTAGGGGGAGCTCCCTGTATACAGAGATACATGATAAGATCCTGTCTGCAGTCACCACTAGGGGGAGCTCCCTGTATACAGAGATACATGATAAGATCCTGTCTGCAGTCACCACTAGGGGGAGCTCCCTGTATACAAAGATACATGATAAGATCCTGTCTGCAGTCACCACTAGGGGGAGCTCCCTCTATACAGAGATACATGATAAGATCCTGTCTGCAGTCATCACTAGGGGAAGATCCCTGTATACAGAGATACATGATAAGATCTTGTCTGCAGCCACCACTAGGGGGAGCTCCCTGTATACAGAGATAAATGATAAGATCCTGTCCTCAGCCACCACTAGGGGGAGCTCCCTGTATACAGAGATACATGATAAGATCCTGTCTGTAGCCACCACTAGGGGGCGCTCCCTGTATACAGAGATACATGATAAGATCCTGTCCTCAGCCACCACTAGGGGGAGCTCCCTGTATACAGAGATACATGATAAGATCCTGTCCTCAGCCACCACTAGGGGGAGCTTCCTGTATACAGAGATACATGATAAGATCCTGTCTGTAGCCACCACTAGGGGGAGCTCCCTGTATACAGAGATACATGATAAGATCCTGTCTGCAATCACCACTAGGGGGAGCTCCCTGTATGCAGATACATGATAGGATCCTGTCTGCAGTCACCACTAGGGGGAGCTCCCTGTATACAGAGATACATGATAAGATCCTGTCTGCAGTCATCACTAGGGGAAGCTCCCTGTATACAGAGAAACATGATAAGATCCTGTCTACAGCCACCAATAGGGGGAGCTACCTGTATACAGAGATACATGATAAGATCCTGTCTGCAGTCACCACTAGGGGGAGCTCCCTGTATACAGAGATACATGATAAGATCCTGTCTGCAGTCACCACTAGGGGGAGCTCCCTGTATACAGAGATACATGATAAGATCCTGTCTGCAGTCACCACTAGGGGGAGCTCCCTGTATACAAAGATACATGATAAGATCCTGTCTGCAGTCAGCACTAGGGGGAGCTCCCTCTATACAGAGATACATCATAAGATCCTGTCTGCAGTCATCACTAGGGGAAGCTCCCTGTATACAGAGATACATGATAAGATCTTGTCTGCAGCCACCACTAGGGGGAGCTCCCTGTATACAGAGATACATGATAAGATCCTGTCCTCAGCCACCACTAGGGGGAGCTCCCTGTATACAGAGATACATGATAAGATCCTGTCTGTAGCCACCACTAGGGGGCGCTCCCTGTATACAGAGATACATGATAAGATCCTGTCCTCAGCCACCGCTAGGGGGAGCTCCCTGTATACAGAGATACATGATAAGATCCTGTCCTCAGCCACCGCTAGGTGGAGCTCCCTGTATACAGAGATACATGATAAGATCCTGTCCTCAGCCACCACTAGGGGGAGCTTCCTGTATACAGAGATACATGATAAAATCCTGTCTGTAGCCACCACTAGGGGGAGCTCCCTGTATACAGAGATACATGATAAGATCCTGTCTGCAGTCACCACTAGGGGGAGCTCCCTGTATACAGAGATACATGATAAGATCCTGTCTGCAGTCACCACTAGGGGGAGCTCCCTGTATACAGAGATACATGATAAGATCCTGTCTGCAGCCACCATTAGGGGGAGCTCCCTGTATACAGAGATACATGATAAGATCCTGTCTGCAGTCACCACTAGGGGGAGCTCCCTGTATACAGAGATACATGATAAGATCCTGTCTGCAGTCACCACTAGGGGGAGCTCCCTGTATACAGAGATACATGATAAGATCCTGTCTGCAGCCACCACTAGGGGGAGCTCCCTGTATACAGAGATACATGATAAGATCCTGTCTGCAGTCACCACTAGGGGGAGCTCCCTGTATAAAGAGATACATGATAAGATCCTGTCTGCAGTCACCAATAGGGGGAGCTCCCTGTATACAGAGATACATGTTAAGATCCTGTCTGCAGTCATCACTAGGGGAAGCTCCCTGTATACAGAGATACATGATAAGATCCTGTCTGCAGCCACCACTAGGGGGAGCTCCCTGTATACAGAGATATATGATAAGATCCTGTCCTCAGCCATCACTAGGGGGAGCTTCCTGTATACAGAGATACATGATAAGATCCTGTCTGTAGCCACCACTAGGGGGAGCTTCCTGTATACAGAGATACATGATAAGATCCTTTCTGCAGCCACCACTAGGGGGAGCTCCCTGTATACAGAGATACATGATAAGATCCTGTCTGCAGTCACCACTAGGGGGAGCTCCCTGTATACAGAGATACATGATAAGATCCTGTTTGCAGCCACCACTAGGGGGAGCTCCCTGTATACAGAGATACATGATAAGATCCTGTCTGCAGTCACCACTAGGGGGAGCTCCTTGTATACAGAGATACATGATAAGATCCTGTCCTCAGCCACCACTAGGGGTAGCTCCCTGTATACAGAGATACATGATAAGATCTTGTCTGTAGCCACCACTAGGGGGCGCTCCCTGTATACAGAGATACATGATAAGATCCTGTCTGCAGCCACCACTAGGGGGAGCTCCCTGTATACAGAGATACATGATAAGATCCTGTCCTCAGCCACCACTAGGGGGAGCTTCCTGTATACAGAGATACATGATAAGATCCTGTCTGTAGCCACCACTAGGGGGAGCTCCCTGTATACAGAGATACATGATAAGATCCTGTCTGCAGTCACCACTAGGGGGAGCTCCCTGTATACAGAGATACATGATAAGATCCTGTCTGCAGTCACCACTAGGGGGAGCTCCCTGTATACAGAGATACATGATAAGATCCTGTCTGCAGTCATCACTAGGGGAAGCTCCCTGTATACAGAGATACATGATAAGATCCTGTCTGCAGCCACCACTAGGGGGACCTCCCTGTATACAGAGATACATGATAAGATCCTGTCTGCAGTCACCACTAGGGGGAGCTCCCTCTATACAGAGATACATGATAAGATCCTGTCTGCAGTCATCACTAGGGGAAGCTCCCTGTATACAGAGATACATGATAAGATCCTGTCTGCAGCCATCACTAGGGGGAGCTCCCTGTATACAGAGATACATGATAATATCCTGTCCTCAGCCACCACTAGGGGGAGCTCCCTGTATACAGAGATACATGATAAGATCCTGTCTGCAGCCACCACTAGGGGGAGCTCCCTGTATACAGAGATACATGATAAGATCCTGTCTGCAGCCACCACTAGGGGGAGCTCTCTGTATACAGAGATACATGATAAGATCCTGTCCTCAGCCACCACTAGGGGGAGCTTCCTGTATACAGAGATACATGATAAGATCCTGTCTGTAGCCACCACTAGGGGGAGCTCCCTGTATACAGAGATACATGATAATATCCTGTCTGCAGTCACCACTAGGAGGAGCTCCCTGTATACAGAGATACATGATAAGATCCTGTCTGCAGTCATCACTAGGGGAAGCTCCCTGTATACAGAGATACATGATAAGACCCTGTCTGCAGCCACCACTAGGGGGAGCTCCCTGTATACAGAGATACATGATAAGATCCTGTCTGCAGTCACCACTAGGGGGAGCTCCCTCTATACAGAGATACATGATAAGATCCTGTCTGCAGTAATCACTAGGGGAAGCTCCCTGTATACAGAGATACATGATAAGATCCTGTCTGCAGCCACCACTAGGGGGAGCTCCCTGTATACAGAGATACATGATAATATCCTGTCCTCAGCCACCACTAGGGGGAGCTCCCTGTATACAGAGATACATGATAAGATCCTGTCTGTAGCCACCACTAGGGGGCGCTCCCTGTATACAGAGATACATGATAAGATCCTGTCTGCAGCCACCACTAGGGGGAGCTCCCTGTATACAGAGATACATGATAAGATCCTGTCCTCAGCCACCACTAGGGGGAGCTTCCTGTATACAGAGATACATGATAAGATCCTGTCTGTAGCCACCACTAGGGGGAGCTCCCTGTATACAGAGATACATGATAAGATCCTGTCTGCAGTCACCACTAGGGGGAGCTCCCTGTATACAGAGATACATGATAAGATCCTGTCTGCAGTCACCACTAGGGGGAGCTCCCTCTATACAGAGATACATGATAAGATCCTGTCTGCAGCCACCACTAGGGGGAGCTCCCTGTATACAGAGATACATGATAAGATCCTGTCCTCAGCCACCACTAGGGGGAGCTCCCTGTATACAGAGATACATGCTAAAATCCTGTCTGCAGTCACCACTAGGGGGAGCTCCCTGTATACAGAGATACATGATAAGATCCTGTCTGCAGTCACCACTAGGGGGAACTCCCTGTATACAAAGATACATGATAAGATCCTGTCTGCAGCCACCACTAGGGGGAGCTCCCTGTATACAGAGATACATGATAAGATCCTGTCTGCAGTCACCACTAGGGGGAGCTCCCTGTATACAGAGATACATGATAAGATCCTGTCTGCAGCCACCACTAGGGGGAGCTCCCTGTATACAGAGATACATGATAAGATCCTGTCTGCAGCCACCACTAGGGGGAGCTCCCTGTATACAGAGATACATGATAAGATCCTGTCTGCAGTCACCACTAGGGGGAGCTCCCTGTATAAAGAGATACATGATAAGATCCTGTCTGCAGTCACCACTAGGGGGAGCTCCCTGTATACAGAGATACATGTTAAGATCCTGTCTGCAGTCATCACTAGGGGAAGCTCCCTGTATACAGAGATACATGATAAGATCCTGTCTGCAGCCACCACTAGGGGGAGCTCCCTGTATACAGAGATACATGATAAGATCCTGTCTGCAGTCACCACTAGGGGGAGCTCCCTGTATACAGAGATACATGATAAGATCCTGTCTGCAGCCACCACTAGGGGGAGCTCCCTGTATACAGAGATACATGATAAGATCCTGTCTGCAGTCACCACTAGGGGGAGCTCCTTGTATACAGAGATACATGATAAGATCCTGTCCTCAGCCACCACTAGGGGGAGCTCCCTGTATACAGAGATACATGATAAGATCCTGTCTGTAGCCACCACTAGGGGGCGCTCCCTGTATACAGAGATACATGATAAGATCCTGTCTGCAGCCACCACTAGGGGGAGCTCCCTGTATACAGAGATACATGATAAGATCCTGTCCTCAGCCACCACTAGGGGGAGCTTCCTTTATACAGAGATACATGATAAGATCCTGTCTGTAGCCACCACTAGGGGGAGCTCCCTGTATACAGAGATACATGATAAGATCCTGTCTGCAGTCACCACTAGGGGGAGCTCCCTGTATACAGAGATACATAATAAGATCCTGTCTGCAGTCACCACTAGGGGGAGCTCCCTGTATACAGAGATACATGATAAGATCCTGTCTGCAGTCATCACTAGGGGAAGCTCCCTGTATACAGAGATACATGATAAGATCCTGTCTGCAGCCACCACTAGGGGGACCTCCCTGTATACAGAGATACATGATAAGATCCTGTCTGCAGTCACCACTAGGGGGAGCTCCCTCTATACAGAGATACATGATAAGATCCTGTCTGCAGTCATCACTAGGGGAAGCTCCCTGTATACAGAGATACATGATAAGATCCTGTCTGCAGCCACCACTAGGGGGAGCTCCCTGTATACAGAGATACATGATAAGATCCTGTCTGCAGTCACCACTAGGGGGAGCTCCCTCTATACAGAGATACATGATAAGATCCTGTCTGCAGTCATCCCTAGGGGAAGCTCCCTGTATACAGAGATACATGATAAGATCCTGTCTGCAGCCACCACTAAGGGGAGCTCCCTGTATACAGAGATACATGATAATATCCTGTCCTCAGCCACCACTAGGGGGAGCTCCCTGTATACAGAGATACATGATAAGATCCTGTCTGCAGCCACCACTAGGGGGAGCTCCCTGTATACAGAGATACATGATAAGATCCTGTCTGCAGCCACCACTAGGGGGAGCTCCCTGTATACAGAGATACATGATAAGATCCTGTCCTCAGCCACCACTAGGGGGAGCTTCCTGTATACAGAGATACATGATAAGATCCTGTCTGTAGCCACCACTAGTGGGAGCTCCCTGTATACAGAGATACATGATAAGATCCTGTCTGCAGTCACCACTAGGGGGAGCTCCCTGTATACAGAGATACATGATAAGATCCTGTCTGCAGTCATCACTAGGGGAAGCTCCCTGTATACAGAGAGACATGATAAGATCCTGTCTGCAGCCACCACTAGGGGGAGCTCCCTGTATACAGAGATACATGATAAGATCCTGTCTGCAGTCACCACTAGGGGGAGCTCCCTCTGTACAGAGATACATGATAAGATCCTGTCTGCAGTCATCACTAGGGGAAGCTCCCTGTATACAGAGATACATGATAAGATCCTGTCTGCAGCCACCACTAGGGGGAGCTCCCTGTATACAGAGATACATGATAATATCCTGTCCTCAGCCACCACTAGGGGGAGCTCCCTGTATACAGAGATACATGATAAGATCCTGTCTGTAGCCACCACTAGGGGGCGCTCCCTGTATACAGAGATACATGATAAGATCCTGTCTGCAGCCACCACTAGGGGGAGCTCCCTGTATACAGAGATACATGATAAGATCCTGTCCTCAGCCACCACTAGGGGGAGCTTCCTGTATACAGAGATACATGATAAGATCCTGTCTGTAGCCACCACTAGGGGGAGCTCCCTGTATACAGAGATACATGATAAGATCCTGTCTGCAGTCACCACTAGGGGGAGCTCCCTGTATACAGAGATACATGATAAGATCCTGTCTGCAGTCACCACTAGGGGGAGCTCCCTCTGTACAGAGATACATGATAAGATCCTGTCTGCAGTCATCACTAGGGGAAGCTCCCTGTATACAGAGATGCATGATAAGATCCTGTCTGCAGCCACCACTAGGTGGAGCTCCCTGTATACAGAGATACATGATAAGATCCTGTCTGCAGTCACCACTAGGGGGAGCTCCCTCTGTACAGAGATACATGATAAGATCCTGTCTGCAGTCATCACTAGGGGAAGCTCCCTGTATACAGAGATGCATGATAAGATCCTGTCTGCAGCCACCACTAGGTGGAGCTCCCTGTATACAGAGATACATGATAAGATCCTGTCCTAAGCCACCACTAGGGGGAGCTCCCTGTATACAGAGATACATGATAAGATCCTGTCTGTAGCCACCACTAGGGGGCGCTCCCGGTATACAGAGATACATGATAAGATCCTGTCTGCAGCCACCACTAGGGGGAGCTCCCTGTATACAGAGATACATGATAAGATCCTGTCCTCAGCCACCACTAGGGGGAGCTCCCTGTATACAGAGATACATGATAAGTTCCTGTCTGTAGCCACCACTATGGGGCGCTCCCTGTATACAGAGATACATGATAAGATCTTGTCTGCAGCCACCACTAGGGGGAGCTCCCTGTATACAGAGATGCATGATAAGATCCTGTCCTCAGCCACCACTAGTGGGAGCTTCCTGTATACAGAGATACATGATAAGATCTTGTCTGTAGCCACCACTAGGGGGAGCTCCCTGTATACAGAGATACATGATAAGATTTTGACTGCAGTCACCACTAGGGGGAGCTCCCTGTATACAGAGATACATGATAAGATCCTGTCTGCAGTCACCACTAGGGGGAGCTCCCTGTATACAGAGATACATGATAAGATCCTGTCTGCAGTCACCACTAGGGGGAGCTCCCTGTATGCAAGAAAAAAAAGTGTTCATCTCACCTTTTGTACTTAAACTCAGTATAGCTCCAAGGGAAGGGTCGGGGTGTGAGGATATAACTAGTACACACAGGTGGCGCTAATTAACAGGTGATGCGCATGTAAGACCACCAAATAAAACACAATCAATAATGCAACATGAGCTCTTTCCATAAATTCAGTCCAGTGGGAACACGCGCATCTAGAAGAAGAATCTATAAGGCTTCTGTGTCCCGCAGTTGCTTTTCTCTATTTCCTCCATGAAGGCGTCTCTTTACCTGTTCAATAGCAAAAACATTGAAAAGCGACAAATCTCTATTGTGTGACGTAATAAAGTGTTTGGAAGCATTAGATATGCTGCGCACCGTGGGGTTAATGACATCATAGATGGGTTCTCGGACACGTTCCTTTAGTTTTCTGAGGGTGGAACCTACATATTGTAAACTGCATTGTTTGCATTCTATGACGTACACTACATGATCTGTGTGACAATTCAAGTAATCATTGATAAAAAAAACTTTATTAGTTAAACAGTTAGAAAAAGACAGCGTTTTAGTCGAGTGTAAACAGGTTTTACATGGAAAAAAAACGCATCTGAAAAAACCCTTGGTCGTCAGCCAATTAGTTTTAGTGCGCTTATTGGATCTGAGGAGACGAGGTGACAGAGAATTACCGAGCGTGGGAGCCCTTCTGGAAACAATTTGAATCCCATTTGCTAAAATTTTGTCCATAGTGTCATCACTTCTGAGTAAATTTAGATTGCGAGATACTATATCTGAGATGGAGCTCCCTGTATGCAGTCACCACTAGGGGGAGCTCCCTGTATGCAGTCACCACTAGGGGGAGCTCCCTGTATGCAGTCATCACTAGGGGGAGCTCCCTGTATGCAGTCATCACTAGGGGGAGCTCCCTGTATGCAGTCACCACTAGGGGGAGCTCCCTGTATGCAGTCACCACTAGGGGGAGCTCCCTGTATGCAGTCACCACTAGGGGGGCTCCCTGTATGCAGTCACCACTAGGGGGAGCTCCCTGTATGCAGTCACCACTAGGGGGAGCTCCCTGTATGCAGTTCATTTGAGCTTATGTTTATACCCATATATCTCTATGTAGTTAGTGCCCCCCGTGTGGTTTTCACAGCAGCAAAAATTCTGTCATGCATGAGGCAGTGATGGGCCTCAGAAAGGAATGAGGACGGTTTTCTTTCATGTTAAAGGGAGTTTGTCACCCCAAAATGCATTTTTCACAAGCTGAAATCTAGAACCCTAGTGTAAGTAAACCCAGGGAAATGAAGAGATCCAATAAGGTAAAATTTACCATTTTTATTTCATTAATACTAAAAAGTATCATTTCTCCTTGCGGAGAATGACATGCTAAGCATGTCGAGGTGAGGAGACTTAAAGCCGCAATGCTCCTCTGGGAAATATGCTAATTATGCAAATTGTCTAATTGTCAAATTGCAGCCAAACCAGATCTCCCACTTTGCACTGATGAGGGGCAGTACCCCGAAACACAGTATCTGCAAATGGAGATTCTGGCTTGGCTTTTATCCTAAGTCATGTAACTAGGCTCGTTAAAGGGTCAACATTGACTTTTAGGATTGCTACCTCCAATAGGTGGCACTAGAGTTCTAGTCCTCTTCCTCTCTGAAGAGACAATTTGCATAATTAATACTAAAAACACAGTACATTAAACAAGTAAAAAAGCGGAGTGTCTCATAAGGGAGACGCCACAGAAACTCTAATAAGTCAAATTTGTATAGTCGTAGTAGTATATGACGTCAAAATGAGGACTGTACCATTGTTTAGAAAAAAACAAAGGTAATGGGGAGGAGGGGGATATATGTGGTAATGGCCAATTCAAATAAAAAAGTCTACAGAATATTGAAGCCATCATTTATAATAAATGAAGTGCTTAGTGCTAAAACATTACTTGCCCTACAAAAATACAATGCTCGCACTCCCTGTTGATATAATGTTGAACAAAACGGTACCTATGACAAGTAAATCTCAATCTCCCAGTATATTAAGGAAAATAATAGGTCTATATAGCCCAATATCATAAACGCTAGTAGCCAGCAGTGTGGAGGGGACATATAAAGGTAGACCGTTGGTGCATAATGTGCCCAGAGATTGGTAGAGAACCAGGTTCACCTGTTGAGTTTGTAGTGGTGTCTCCTCACCCCGACGCGCGTTTCTCCGCTATAAAGTCCTATTATTTTTCCTTGATTTATTAGAGTTTTTTTGTGGCGTCTCCCTTATGAGACATTCCGCTTTTCTACTTATTTAAAGTACTGTGTTTTTAATATTAATTAAATATAAACTGCATACTTTACCTTAATGGATCTCTTCATTTCCCTGGGTTTACTTACACTAGGGTTCTAGATTTCATGTTGATGTGAAGTGCCATTGCTTAACTACATTTTGGACACCTTTGATAATTTGTTTTTCTCAATCTATATAGTTATATTGAGGACTCATCCACCCAGCACTGACCTGTTAGAGGTACGGTGCCTGAGAAAATTTTTATTTGAATGCAAATGCGGGTGCGTCAGTGGTCCCTTGGTGTGCCCAGTAGTTCGCTGCACCTTTACGCACCCTTATTTTGCATGTTGTGGACCTTCCCTGCTTCTGACATGACACCTCTTGGCTCTTGCTTCCTACAACGAGCGCTGTCTGAGCAAAGCTTTCATATGTGCGTGCACCAAACTACACTGTGTGCATACAGGCTCACACTGTCAGTGTGCACATGGACACACGCGGGCGAGTTTTGGAAATCTCCAATATGCAATATGCTGTATTTTTGCATTCACCCTTTAAGCCCAAAAAGGAGGATTCCTAAGGAGGCTGGTGAGAAGGTGGTGTGAAGATGGTGTGATGTTTATGGCCTGGTGATTGACAAGATGGGAATTTCCATCTTTTGTAACTTTCTGCCGGAGTCTTATAGTAAGGCACATGACTTCTGTAATTCATTGTTTCATCATTAGCTGCTGGCTCCTCATTGAAGCACACGCTGACAATGATTGCTGCAGGCATGAAGACCCCCATGTTCCCGTATATATTTCTGCTCATTATTTGGGCAGCTGGAGGTGAGAACCACATGTCGTATGTAGCCCTTTCTGTATAAGACATATAGGTCAGGTGAAATATTTCTGTGCCTTCTGAGTGTGAGCTCACTGGACAAGCCTCCAGTTCCCACCATTGTCATATGTGGTTGTTAGTCTGCTGCTATATTATCTGCCTGAGGTTTTAGGTATTCATGGGGAAGACTGTGGTTTCACTTTTTGTTTCTTAATTGCTATGACATGACATTTAATTAAATGATGTGATAACACATATCAATGCTCATTATGCGTTCATCCAAAGGATAACGATATATACAAACATAGCATTGTACATTATGGTGTGTCCATATCTACTGAACATGGGTGAGGTCCATTGAATATGGATATGATATATGAAACCTCTATGTTACAAGTGACTCGCTTTTAAGAGCAAAATATTTTTTTCTGTAAAGATTTTTTTGTCTCTAAGATGAGGATAAGTTTATATGTCAGGGAACTGCCATGGGGTCTGTTACTACCCCTGTTACTCTAATCTCCCCAATATTATACAAATAGTTTTTAGTATGATGACATACTGTATTTAGAGTGTCTTAGGTTATAATCTCACCCTGGTCATGAATTTCTTCTCCTTGTTTCTCTTTACATTCATTGTTTTTTTCCCATATATACTATATTATAGTCCACACCCTTTACTGCCGTATAATGTGCAGAACAGCACATCATGATAGATAGTTATATTAATATGCATTATGTGACGTACGGAGGTTTTCTATAGATATCATTGTACAATGTTTTAGATAAGCTTTATTTTTTAAGGTTAAAAGAAAAAATGTGATGTGACTCTCTGCTTGCTGTACAGAGCGCTCTCTGAATGAGGCCACAATTTTGTCCTATATAAATGATTTCTCATTACACTTTATAGAATATTCACAAATTTTAGATATATTGTAGGTGAAGATGAAAAAATAAGGAAAAGTATATTTTTGTGTTTTTAACATGTGCTATGTATCATCACAACATTGTCAGAATTACTTGGATGCACAGATGTGTCATTTACCAAGTGTTCTCCTCAATTGGGAAACAACAGGTTTATAAAAAGTGGGTCCTAAAGGGGGTCACAAAAAGTAATAAATTAGAAAGTGAAAACAGTCAGTAAGGAGGGTGTGCTACCTGAGGCATGATCTCGCTTTCTGTCATCATTTATGGGAAATGACATCACTGATATTAGAGCTTTCCTATACATTACGTAATAAGGGGCTTTTTCAATTCGTATTCAAACAGAATCTCAGATCAAATCATCTTTCATCATCCCCTGCAGACTGTTTTCAGAATGATGCCCCCCTCGTTCCTGCCAATATTTGTATTTATTGCTTTTGCTACTTATGGTGAGTACTGCTTGCTTTATAGAGTCGTGTATGTATATGACACTGCTTGTACGTATATATCAGATGCTTGATTACTGTGGTCACTGAGGCTGCGCTCGCTGAGTAACTAGTTATGAGTTCATTCTGCTGCAATAATTTACCTAATGGATTTTCCGTCCCAGTGGTGAAACATAATCAAAGGGGTACAATGGTAGTTTTAATTTCAATTTATTAAATAGGTGTCATGACCTTTACTGTGTAAAATATAATCACACTGCATTACTGAGATCATAAGGTCTTGCACAGAATATCATATAGGTTTCTATGTTGTTGTGTGTCAATGGCTTCTGTACATGAGTTGTGTTGGGTCCCAGCGGTATCTGTGTGCTATAAATGTAACCTCTGTACAGTATATTTGACTTATCATAAGTGTAAAAGACACTTTCCTATTAGTCATGAGCGAGTGTGCTCGTTGCCTGTTTGTTAGGAAATCCCCACATGTATTCAGGCTGTCTAGCAGCCGCAAATCATGCAGCTGAGGGGGACTAAAACTTAATTCATGATCATGCCCAAGATACTCGGAGAACACCCAAGCATGCTAGGAAAACTCGAGTAACAAGCACACTTGCTCATCAAAATTTCCTATGTAACATGAAAGTTAGTTTTTATACTAGGGGACTGCCATGGGGACCACTACCACCTCAACTTAATATGAACAAATCATTTATATAATAATGACTTTGGTGAATGAGGATAGTCATGCGGCAGTTATAGTGCTTGCCATTTTAAGATTGCCTTGGCTTCAGATCTCTTTCCTTTATGTTTCTTTATATTTTGTGCCTTTATGTAACAAAGCTATATGATTATTAAATCAACAATGTAACATTACAGTCATTGTGTATATATTTTAGTGAACGTTGCAACTTGTCATGTTGAACCTCAGCCTCCTTCTGATTTTTAAATGTTCATGTTTCATGTATTGAATCAATAAGTAATTAAATTTGCAGTAAATTGTGTTTTTTTATAATGCAGCAATATTCCTTAGCTTGGTAGTCTCATCCAATTATTAGGGCAACTGCGGTATCTAGGCGCCAAGTTACAGATGGTATTATTATCTATCATCCCATTCTCTACTGCTAGGTACAGCGCCGTATAATAAGGAGGTGCTATGTAAATAAAATAGTGACGTATTAGGAGAATGGAGGCATTCCACAGCTATTGTAGTACAATAAGTCTCAGCAAGGTCATTCTCCTGCACTCACAGTCTCGTCACTCACCTTCGTAGTCTATCCAGAAACCTTGTCCCACCTTGAATCTCACCGGTCAGTGACTGCTTGAATATTTATAAATACCAAACCCAATCTATCCTATCATTGTCCTGATTGGCTGCGTACAATGCCAGTCTGATCAGCTCTTGAGTTCTGGTTCTGTGCTTCTGGTGGAGTCCTCCTTCTCTCCATTAGTCGTGCTTCTGTCATAGATCTGGTTCTGCTTATGATGGAGTTCTATTTCTTTCTGTTGGCTCTGCTGTTGCTCTGGTTCTGTCGAAGCTCTGGTTATCTCCACTGGTTCAGGTGGAACTCTTGTTCTATCCAGTTGTGTTTAAGTCCTGTATGCTTCTGATGGAGCTCTGGTTTTGCCATTGGTTCTGGTGGTGCTCTTTTTTTAGTTCAGTTTTCTTTTGATGGAGCTCTGGTTCTGTCTGTTGGTTCTCATGAGCTCTGTTTTAGTCTATACACTCTACTTATTGCAGAGGTCTAGTTTTGTCCTTTGCTTATGGTGAAGTTCTGGTCTCTGTCCATTGCTTTTGTTGGGTTTTTTGTTCTCAGAGCTGTTTTTCTGTCCATTTGTTCTGTTGGAGTTTTGGTTCTGTGCATTGGTTCTGGGGAACCCTATTTTAGTCCAGTATGCTTCTGGTGGACCTCTTGTTCTGTCCTTTGATTCTGTTGGAGCTCTGTTTCTGTGCATTTGTTCTGGTGAAGTTCTGGTTAAGACCATTGGTTATGTTGGAGCATTGGTTCTGTCCATCGGTTCTGATGGTGCTCTATTTAAGTTCAGTATGCTTCTGGTGGAGCTCTAGTTCTGTCCATTGTTTCTGTTGGGGCTCTGGTTCTGTCCATAGGTTCTCCTGAAGCTTTGGTTCTGTCCATTTCTTCTGTGTGAGCTCTGGTTCTGTCAATTGGTTATGTGTGTGTGTGAGAGCACTGATTCTGTCTATTGGTTCTGTTGATGCTCTGGTTCTGTCCATTGGTTCTGTTGGAGCTTTGGTTCTGTCCATTGGTTCTGCTGAAGCTCTGTTTATGTCCATTGGTTCTGTATGAGCTCTGGTTCTGTCCATTGGTTCTGTGTGAGCTCTTGTTCTGTTGGAGCTTTGGTTCTGTCCATTGGTTCTGCTGAAGCTCTGTTTATGTCCATTGGTTCTGTATGAGCTCTGGTTCTGTCCATTGGTTCTGTGTGAGCTCTTGTTCTGTCCATTGGTTCTGTTGGAGCTTTGGTTCTGTCCATTGGTTCTGCTGAAGCTCTGTTTATGTCCATTGGTTCTGTGCGAGCTCTGGTTCTGTCCATTGGTTCTGTATGAGCTCTGGTTCTGTCCATTGGTTCTGTGTGAGCTCTTGTTCTGTTGGAGCTTTGGTTCTGTCCATTGGTTCTGCTGAAGCTCTGTTTATGTCCATTGGTTCTGTATGAGCTCTGGTTCTGTCCATTGGTTCTGTTGGTGCTCTTGTTCTGTCCATTGGTTCTGTTGGAGCTTTGGTTCTGTCCATTGGTTCTGCTGAAGCTCTGTTTATGTCCATTGGTTCTGTGCGAGCTCTTGTTCTGCCCATAGGTTCTGTGTCAGCTCTTGTTCTGCCCATAGGTTCTGTGCGAGCTCTTGTTCTGCCCATTGGTTCTGTGCGAGCTCTTGTTCTGCCCATAGGTTCTGTGTCAGCTCTTGTTCTGCCCATAGGTTCTGTGCGAGCTCTTGTTCTGCCCATAGGTTCTGTGTCAGCTCTTGTTCTGCCCATAGGTTCTGTGCGAGCTCTGGTTCTGTCCATTGGTTTGGTTGGAGCTCTTCTGTCCACGATCATCACTTGGTGCCTGGTCCATGAAGCTGTGTCCTCTGTATTGTGGAAAGTCCCGGACTTACCGTCTTATATACCGGACGTCCCTCCCCTGAATGTAATAGAGAAACAATGCAGAAATGAAAGTCGCTGTCAATATTCTATGACTCAAAGTCAAAGTGAAACGTAGATTCCTCTTCCCACCCAAATATTCAGAAACTGCAACCCCCAGATATTTCATCACTGGTATCCTGACACCCTGTACCCTGATAAAGAGCAGCAGACGCATACTGTACTAAGCTTCAGAGCTGCAATCACTATTTTGCTGGTACATCACTCATTGCAAAGAAATGGGACATGTAATAAAGCCCAAACAAATCGAGTATATTAAGCCCCAAATTATTTTATGAAATATACAAATTCATTTACACACATGAATATATCTGTATATTAGAGCCCGTGCTGCTATATCATGCAGGGCTTCTGGTTTACAGCCTCTTAGTAACACCATATAGGGGGGCTGCCCAGTGCCAACTAGAATGCATCCCGTGTGAACAGAGGCCACAGTTTACAGAACCATTTGGGCCCAACTGCATCCTGAAAAAATATACAGTGCACGAAAAGCATATCAATATATGTAAGGTATTGGTTGATATGATGACCGTAATACGGAAGCTGGTAAACCGCGTCAAAGTTCCTTACACTTGTCAGTCCTACTCTAACATGAAAACCTCAGAAAGAGGAAAAAATCCTCCAAAAAAAATTAAGAGAAATATATGTTTTCGTGCACTGTATATTTTTTCAGGGTGCAGTTGGGCCCAAATGGTTCTGCACACTTGTGGCCTCTGTTCACACGGGATGCATTCTAGTTGGCGCTGGGCAGCCCCCCTATATGGTGTTACTAAGAGGCTGTGTACCAGAAGCCCTGCATTCCCTGTGTGAACACTGCCACATGCGGATTATTTCTTCTGCACTGGTGGACACACGGTCAATCCCTGATTGTAGGCTGGCTGTTTCATTTGGTATTTCTGCACCTGTGCAGCTGCCATTTTACTTGGGTCCGCTGCGCCCTGTATTAGTGCAGATGCATTTAGGCCTGTCTGGTTTTCTCTGGAGTATCTATTCCAGGCGCCTCTCATTCTTGTAGCTGTAGCCTCTTGTTACTCTGGTTTGGGTTCTGTTTTGCTTTCCTAATGTGGCGCCCCTGAGGCTCAGTCGCCACAGAGGTACTGCACCTTCTCCTAAGGTGTAGTGCCCCACCATCCTGGTAAGTTGGGATCTCCTTTCCACACTCACAACACCTGCATCCCACACACAGGGTAGTTCAGCACTGATCACATTGCAGCTCATGCTTAGAGGGTAGCAGAGCACCTCTGGTGATTCCTTGCTTCGTAACACGAGATGTGCTGGGAGGTGGGTGGAGTTGAGATTCATATAAAAGAATGGGAAAGTTTAGAAATGGAGTTCAGTCCCTGAGAGGGGTCGGTCCCTTAGGGGGGCCGTCTGACAGAAGGTCAGTCTGGGGTGAGTCCCAGAGGAGTGAGAAGGACCGTCAGTCAGGAGAGCCTGAGGACGGCTCCGAGGAGAGAAGGAGTGCTGCAGCTGCCTCAGTGACCTGAGCCAGCTGGCACGGGAAAGAGAAGAGAGGGAGAACGTAGAACTGCAACCTAAGCTTCCATAAGAGAGAGAAGGAACAGCGCGGAACGAAGGAGAAGGAGAACAGAGAGGAGGATTGGATTGGATAGGAACCCTGCCTATAGGTTCTCAGCGCAAGGCCGGGCCCGGTCCCCGAGGTTGTATGGACACTTATGGTTCTGCAGCAGACACCAGTGGAGTAGTTGGCTGTAAATGCATTACTCCCATCCAAGACTTGGGACACAACAGCAAACTGATAGAGAGCCGGGATCCAGGAGCATCCCCGAGCAGGCTACAGCTGTCTGTCATACAAGTAGAGTTGTTAGGAAGATCTGACAGGAGGAACTTTAGAGAACTACGGTACTGGAGTTCTTCACACTAAAAGGCGCAATAGAGGAGTCGTTCAGGAAAGGCACATGTTGGCGGAGTGTTGGAGAGAAGTCTGACTTGCCCCGGAGGTTGATTGAGTCTCTACCCCGGAGGACACGGCTCGGAGGCAGGCACCAGTGTGCACCACGAACTGTGAGTAAAGCTTTGAAACTGCAAGCTCTGGTGTCCTCCGTTTATTCATCACTAACACCTTCAGCACCGCTACATCTGGGTACCAGAATCCACACCGTCCTGCACCTATCCTCATCCATAGCGCCTACACTGCCCTGGGACTACAGCTCCACCTGTGGGGAGCTACACCATCTTTGCTGCATCACACCATCCGTCACATTAGATCTGCAAGCAGCGTTGGCTTAACATCTTACTTGCCAAACACCACGGGTGGCGTCACGAACTTTCCATATAAACTACATTACAAATATCATCCGCCATTGATATTGGGTGCCCAGGGCCACGGACCGGGTCACCGCTGCTGTGACACATCTCCCCCTGACACCGGCCCGTACCGAGTACCCCACAGCCCTGGGAGGGCGACCCAATTTTGGCGTCACGAACAGGATGACGAGACCCGAAGCCATCGGGTTCTGTGTGCCTGAAATTTGTTGGACTTTGACTTTTCCAAAATGTGTAGAAGACCTGATTTGATAGACTGTAAAATGGAAATTAGAAATGGCCGCTGGCGCAAAGAAGAAGGGCGTGAAGAGATGGGAGGTCCTAGGAAAAGACTGCGAAGAGTCGTTGGCCTCCCCTGCCTGAATTACTATGTGACAGCTACATGGCCCACCCCCGAGGGGTTCGTATACTGGCTTGGTATGGAGGCGCTGGAAGAAGACGCCGCCCCCGGAAGGAGGGGCAGGAGAAGCCAGAGGCGGGAAAGGGGCCGAGGCAGGAAAAACGCCAGAACGCCATGATGGAAAAAGAAGAGAAGTCAGAAGAACAGGGGGAAGAGAGGCCACTTGCTCCCAGGCCGCCCCTGCGGAGGCTGCGACCGCTGATTCATCCCCAGCAGCGGCCGCCGCCGCCTCACAACCGATATTGCCATTGGGTGAGCCCCATCCGGAGGAGATATATGTTGGCGCTAGAGCAGAATGGAGGCCCGGGACAACGTCCCCGCCTGGACCGGGCGCGGTTGTGCCAACCTCCACCAACGACTCCGGCCGAGACTACCCTGAGCCCAGCTCGGACCCAACTGCGGTCCATTCCATCCGTTACTCCGGGAGTTGCAGCTGCAGCCATCTATCACCAGGCACCGGAGACGGATCCGCGGCTGGGAACGCCAGGTACGACTACTGCCCTGGGGCTGACCCTAGTTTTGGGAGTGGAACCCACGGATAGGAATGGCCCAATTGACCTCCGCCGACAACCCCCCGACTGCAGTGCCATTAGCTGAGGTCCCGATGGACACCAAGGAGTCAGATTCTGAGGAACCAGAGACAGTACCAGCTGAGTCACCAGCGGCAGCAGAAGTACCTGCAAGTATTTCACGTGGTGGCGGTTCACCAGCTTCCAGAACCCCAGGAGGGGGTTCAGCACTAAAACTCTCGTTACCCAGGAGGGTTTGTTTGCACCAGTTGTGCCATTTTCTATTTTTTATTATGTTTTTGTTTTTCTGTTAGCACTTTTGTTGTCCTGTTGATTGGCAGCGTTCTTCAATATTGAACTAGCGATCATGAACTTGGAGTGATCCAAAAACTTTACTTGTAAATAGTTGCGCCTCTTTAGGTGCCCTTTCTTGGTTTTACATAAGAGACACTTTACGAAGATGTTTTTGCATGGACACTTTTCGAAGATGATGTCGACCTCAAAGGACACTGCAAGAGATCCCGGCTGGGAGTGGTGTCCGGCACTTACAAGAATAACTGTTGAATTTTACCGTAAAGTATTTGATAATGTGTTTTATAAGAAAATAGCACCTGAAAAATAGCTTTTATAAAAGAATTAGGATGTGAATAAAGAATTGAAAGTAGACAGGTGACGGACCAGGTATTTGCGGTCAGCGTCTTGCGTCTAAGGAAAGAAAAGAGATAGAAAGAGATAAAGAGAAAGAAAAGAAAGAAGAGTGTGTTACAGAGAATAGCACTTTGAATTGAGAATTGCACTTAGAATTTAAAATTTTAGATAGAATTGTTTGTAACGTTAAAGAAGAGTACCTCCTATACTAGGAAGATTAGTATAAGAAAAGTTTAGCAGACCTCTGTACTCCTGTAAAGTGTTTCCTTAGTTGCAGCTTTTTCTTACATGTTAGGAGTTTTGTAACTTTGTTCTTTTCATGTCTTTTTCAGGAAATGCTACTATAAGGTCACATCAGATGTATAGAGCCACTGGATCTTCCGTGACTTTCCCACCAGTAAAAATCACTAAAGAAATCGTATATGATCTCAGAAAACTCAGCCACATTCTTATAGTGACTTATCACGGCAGCGAGAATGTCCGACCACCATATACCCATCGTGTCCACTTCTCCTCCAGAACTGGGGAAATTGAGATGAGAAACCTGACAGAAGGTGACAACGGAACGTATGAGCAAGTGGTGAACATGAAGGTGGTGGCCGTCATCCATCTCCATGTGATCGGTGAGTCCGGTAGACTAACTCTTCATCTCCCAGCATTACCTCATAGGATGTAACACATAACCCCAAACCAATGTGACCTGCCCTAGGTAAAGTGAGGACCGTCTGCTGTGGACGGCGTGTGGTGGTTGTGCGTGTGACGTTTATGTGTGGACATTGGTTGGTTGATTCCATTTGTTGCGTTTTAATATTAATCCCCTTTATCTTTGTACAGATGAAGGTGATGACTTTGGGTTTATTTGACTGAAAGATTGTGATACGAAATTCATCGAGACAGTGGGACAATTATACGCAACCAGTTTGGCAATTGCTAAACCAAGGAGCGGAGTCTAAAGAACCCTTCACCAGTCTAGGTATCGAATTTCCTGGTTGGACCCCCAGATCCCAGCCTCAGTGTGTGCACGTGTACATAACATTAGGCCCAGGCTTGGATACAGGATGTGGATACAGAGGTATGGATAGTCCCGGTCAGTACTGGGAAGGCAGGCTATGGTGGGTGAAAGTACCCAGGATGACAAGTCATAGACAAAACTAGGACAACATAGTGAGAACATTGAGGTATCAGAAATGGATCCAAAGAGACAAAGACATGACTGGAACGTTGGGACCACAGTCAGGATGAGCAGTCAGAATAGCACTATAGAGGCTTTGGTAGGGTCTGGAGGATGATGTCCATACCGAGGAGACATCATTGGGATCTGCCGGTTCTTACAATGACCGGACGATGCTGCTGCTTCCTTCCTCTATAACACAGATAAGGAGGGAAGAGCAGCACCGTGGAGTGTGGACCAGCAAAGCAGCCAGTGAGGACAGACATCAGGTCACATATGGAGGAGCTCCTATACAGAGGCTCCTCTATAAGGCGAGTTGAAGGCTGGAGGATCGTCTTCTCACCATACCGCTCTGTCTTCTTACAGAACCAGTGAATGAGCCGACCCTGCGGAAGGTGAATGACACAATACATGGGGCTCAATGTCACGTCCTCCTGGAGTGCAGCGTCCAGGGATCAAGGCCACTCAATGTGACATTACTAAAAGATGGAGGAGAAATCACTGAGAACATCACCACCATTGACCACTCCAAATTCTTGTCTGTAGACTTCTGGGATCCTGGTTTTCGTGGGTCATACACTTGTAAATCATCGAACCACTTAGGTGACAAGACTTCTGCAGAGATTACAGTACCGGCTCCCGGTATGCCATTATATGTCCAGCATTGGGATCCTTCTCGTGTGCAGGACTTGATGGTTTTTCTATATTTTACTGTTTGAGTGAATGCAGAGAAAACTGTCAGTAGTGAAGTGAATGACGAGGTTGTGCTTATAAATGGTGCCAGGTCTCATCACAAGGACATGGTTCCCGGTCTCTGTGGTTCATTGTGGAGAGCGGTGACCACTTGGTGGTAGTAATTCATAATCCATGATGTCTGATTATCTTCTAGACAAAATATGTAAGAAAGCATCATCGGATCTTGACAACTGGAGCATTATCATCTTCATCTTCATTGTTGCAGTCATCACCATCATCGTTCTAGGTCTTGTCCTCGGTAACACGAAATGTAAGTGCTGTGCACCTTTCCTTCAGGATGGGTAAATGTGATGTGGCTCCAGCATAGATCTGTATACAGGACCACTCACTGTCCCTGGGTGGTGGACTCTCAGTCAGTGGTGGGAATCTTGATCCCCTCCATCCGTAGAAGTTTCTTATTCCCAGAATGTTGGGATTACGAACAAGTGACCAGATCTGCTGCAGCTCCATATGTCAGGACGGCAGGACATGTTCTTGTGTTCTGTGAGAGCTGCGCACGTCTTGGTGGTGGTATTTGTACATAGTGGTGAAGACATCATCTTGTGGTGGAGTAGGTTGCCCTTCTCTTCTACATCTGCTACAGCCAGCAGCCGATATCTGAATCCAGACACTGTGTTCACCAGCAAAGCTAGAAATCGATAGGCTCCCTATTTTCTAGTTCTCCAGGTGACAGAGAGCCGGGCACTTGGGGCCTCACTTTGCCTCTAGTCTAGTGACATCAACAAGACACATTCACTTCCCTGAATCCAAAAAGGTTTGAGTGGCGACCACAAAGATGAAGCCATGATCTGCGAGATTTTTAGGACTAACATAGACCTGAGGTGTTGGGTTCTCCACTAAAGACCACCGTGCAATGGTCTCAGATGCAGCAAAAAGCAAATTTCTAACCACAAAGTAGGTGTTCCCATTGATCTGAGGATCCGACAGTTCTTCAGTACAATATCAGATGGCGCAGCTATCATTTTTGTGATACACGAGATATTGGGGTACAGTAGTGGCTCCATGCACCTCAACAGAAGCTCCTTTATGGCTACATACAATACTGATCCCCAATACATTCTGACAAGGGGTGGATCATGGCCAGGCAGCCTTCGCAGTTGGTGTATGTTATTTTATGAGCACATTAGGGAAATGTTGAGAAGAAGCTGAGAAATGGACCGGTCCACTGCCCCGTCTGTATAATGGACGTAGGTCCATCATCTCATTGACCCTTATGTAAGACAATAAGATCAAACTTTCCTTCTTGTTTTTCCAGGTCGAACAAGTAGAGGAAGTAAGTCCGGCCATGATTCTGGAGAGTCTGGAGATGTGATACCAGAAGATGCATCGGAGTCTGGGCTTCCGCTACTTAATACAACTACTGCTGGAGATGGAAGCAGAAGAACGTCGCCCTGTGATGTTTGTACCAATGATGAGAGAGGACCGGGAGAAGACGAGAACCATGACAGTTTAGTGGAGCCGCCTCCCGAAGAAGATTCACCAAGCCGCCCGGACCCAGGTCAATGTGGCCCAGAAGGGGCATTCACTATGGATCCAGAGCTGAGCAGAGCCTCTTCTGACCAGGAAGCGGTCAGCTGAAGCTCTATAGATACCTGAGCGCGATCACATTATATGATTATAGTCCACGGCCGCGGTGACCAGGGCTGGAGGCCTGAGACGCCCAACAGTCTTGTATCAGAAGACATGGGGGGAGAGAGAACGTTCCTTCTCTTTAACTCCTCACCTTCCACAATCCATGACTGGTTTCTTTTTCCGTCGGCAGCCTTATGAGGGCTCGATTGTAGCAGGACGGGCCGTAGATTTGTCCCATTCAGTTTACTATAAAATGTACTGAAAAATGGAAAAAGTCTGACTGGAAAAAATAATATGTCTGTATTGTTTGGGGGGTTTTACCTTTACAACATTCACTGGTGACATCTTGTGGTCGCTTTGCTCGGTGTCTTAGTTCGGTTATGGTGATTCAAGGTTTATGTTCTTTTTTTTTCTTGAGCTACTTTAAAAAAATGTAAAAAAATGTAACCAAAATGTAAAAAAAGTCGAATAGAAAGGAAAAAATGTATTATACTTTATAGGAACGGTCCTAAAACAAAAAAACTCTTTACCTGCATCGTGATTATATTTTTAACACTGTACATTAATAAAATGTTTTTATCGCAGTCGGTCCTTTACTCGGGGTTTGTGATTTTTTTCTGTGGTGAGTTGATGTTTTACTAACCCTACCTTGGATTAGTTACAGCAGGGTTTTTTTTTAGCTTTTTTTTTAGCTTTTTTTTTTACAATAGAAACAGAAAATCTGCAATTTTTATCATTTCTATTCCTCCTTACGGTGTTTACCAATCGGGTTCATTAATTTTACATTTTGATTGATCAAACGTTTCTGGACAAAGATTTTCTATATTTAAGGGAAATGGAAAGTGACTTGAATTTTTAACTTTTTTTTCTTAGCTTTGAAGAACTTTTGAAATGTTTTTTTCTGTATTTTTCAGTCCCATTAGATGGCTTGAACGTGCGATCGCTTACAATGTACACTGCTCAAAAAAATAAAGGGAACACTCAAATAACACATCCTAGATCTGAATGAATGAAATATTCTCATGAAATACTTTGTTCTGTACAAAGTTGAATGTGCTGACAACAAAATTACACAAAAATCATCAATGGAAATCAAATTTTTGAACCAATGTAGGCCTGGATTGTAGAGATCCCCAAAATGAAAGTGGAAACAAGTCAAAATGAAAATCAAAACAAGACAAAATTAAAGTAGAAACAAGTCAAAATGATGCTCAGTAGTGTGTGTGGCCTCCACGTGCCTATATGACCTCGCTACTGTACAACGCCTGGGCATGCTCCTGATGCTCTCCTGAGGGATCTCCTCCCAGACCTGGACTAAAGCATCTGTCAACTCCTGGACAGTCTGTGGTGCAACATGACGTTGTTGGATGGAGCGAGACATGATGTACCAGGTGTGCTCAATCAGATTCAGGTCTGGGGAATGGGCGGGCCAGTCCATAGCTTCAATGCCTTCATCTTGCAGGAACTGCTGACACACTCCAGCCACATGAGGTCTGGCATTGTCCTGCATTAGGAGGAACCCAGGGCCAACTGCACCAGCATATGGTCTCACAAGGAGTCTGAGGATCTCATCTCGGTACCTAATGGCAGTCAGGCTACCTCTGGAGAGCACATGGAGGGCTATGTGGCCTTCCAAAGAAATCCCACCCCACACCATTACTGACCCACTACCAAACCGGTCTTGCTGAAGGATGTTGCAGGCAGCAGATCGCTCTCCACAGCGTCTCCAGACTCTGTCATGTCTGTCACATATGCTGAGTGTGAACCTGCTGCCTGCAACATCCTTCAGCTTGACCGGTTTGGCAGTGGGTCAGTAATGGGGTGGGGTGGCATTTCTTTGGAGGGCAGCACAGCCCTCAATGTGCTTGCCAGAGGTAGCTGACTGCCATTAGGTACCGAGATGAGATCCTCAGACCCCTTGTGAGACCATATGCTGGTGCGGTTAGCCCTGGGTTCCTCCTAATGCAGGATAATGCCAGACCTCATGCGGCTGGAGTGTGTCAGCAGTTCCTGCAAGATGAAGGCATTGAAGCTATGGACAGGCCCACCTGTTCCCCAGACCTGAATCCGATTGAGTACATCTGGAACATCATGTCTCGCTCCATCCACCAACGTCACGTTGCACCACAGACTGTCCAGGAGTTGACGGATGCTTTAGTCAAGGTCTGGGAGGCAATCACTCAGGAGAACATCCGCAACCTCATCAGAAGCATGCCCAGGCATTGTAGGGAGGTCATAGAGGCACGTGGAGGCCACACACAATACTGAGCATCATTATGACTTGTTTCCCCTTTAATTTTGTCTTGTTTTGATTTTCATTTTCACTTGTTTCCACTTTCAATTTGGGGGTCTCTCCAAATCCAGGCCTCCTTTGGTTCAAAAATTTGATTTCCATTGATGATTTTTGTGTGATTATGTTGACAGCGCATTCAACTTTGTACAGAACAAAGTATTCAATGAGAATATTTCATTCATTTAGATCTAGGATGTGTTATTGGAGTGTTCCCTTTATTTTTTTGAGCAGTGTATATGGCATTACCACAGAACTGAGTGATACAGAGACATTGTGCTTCTCCTGTGGAGCTCAGCCTCACAGGAGGACCAAAATGGCAGATACAGAGGTCTTCGGTAAACCTCCAAGTGCCATGGTGCCCCACCATTTCTTACTAAGGAGCGGGATCAGGAACCGAGGAACATGGCAAAGGATGTAATAATAAATCTTATGGCATGAAGGCTTAAAATAAAAGGTATACACTGTTATGATTATTTTTACCTTTATATTTTTTATTTTATTTTTAGTGTTTTTCTATGGAACTATTATAATACTCTAACCCCAGCCCTCACCACAACACTAAGCCCAGCTCTCACCACAACACTAAGCCAAGCCATCACCACAGCACTAAGCCCAGCCCTCACCACAACACTAAGCCCAGTCATCACCACAACCCTAAACCCAGCCCTCACAACAACTCTAACGTCAGCCCTCACCACAACTCTAAGCCCAGCCATCACTGAAAATGAAACCCCAGCCCTCAACGCAATATTTACTCCAGCTCTTGCCCTAACACTGACCAAAACTCTGGCTCTATCCCTAACCCTAACTAACGCCAGCCCTCACCACAACCCTTACTCAGGCCCTCACCACAACACTATGCCCAGCCCTCACTCCAACACTAACCGCAGCCCTCACCACATTAATCCCAGCCCTCACCACAACCCTAACCTTAGCCCTCACCACAACCCTATCCCCAGGCCTCACCACAACACTAAGCCCAGCCCTCACCACAACCCTAAGCCCAGGCCTCACAAAAATTCGAACGCCAGCCCTCACCACAACCCTAACCCCAGCCATCACCGAAACTGTAACCCCAGTCCTCACGGCAACACTTACTCCAGCTCTAGCCCTAACACTGACCCAAACTCTGACTCTATCCCTATAACTAACGCTAGCCCTCACCACAACCCTAAGCCCAGTCCTCACCATAACCCTAACTCCAGCCCTTACCGCAACCCTAAACCCAGCCCTCACTGCAACACTAAGCCCAGCCATCACCACAACCCTAAGCCCAGCCCTCACAACACTAACGCCAGCCCTCACCACAACCCTTACTCAGGCCCTCACCACAACACTATGCCCAGCCCTCACTCCAACACTAACCGCAGCCCTCACAACATTAATCCCAGCCATCACCACAACCCTAACGTTAGCCCTCACCACAACCCTAATCCCAGCCCTCACCACAACACTAAGCCCAGCCCTCACCACAACCCTAAGCCCAGGCCTCACAAAAACTCAAACGCCAGCCCTCACCACAACCCTAACCCCAGCCATCACCGAAACCGTAACCCCAGTCCTCACGGCAACACTTACTCCAGCTCTGGCCCTAACACTGACCCAATCTCTGACTATCCGTAGCCCTAACTAACGCCAGCCCTCACCACAACCCTAAGCCCAGTCCTCACTATAACCCTAACTCCAGCCCTTACCGCAACCCTAAACCCAGCCCTCACCGCAACACTAAGCCCAGCCCTCACCACAACACTAAGCCAAGCCCTCACCACAACTCTAACGCCAGCCCTCACCACAACCCTAAGCCCAGCCATCACTGAAAATGAAACCCCAGCCCTCACCGCAACACTTACTCCAGCTCTTGCCCTAACACTGACCCAAACTCTGGCTCTATCCCTAGCCCTAACGCCAGCCCTCACCACAACCCTAAGCCCAGTCCTCACTATAACCCTAACTCCAGCCCTTACCATAACAATAAACCCAGCCCTCACCGCAACCCTAAGCCCATCCCTAACCGCAACCATAAGCACAGCCCTCACTGCAACCATAACCCCAGCCCTCACCGCAACCCTAACCTCAGCCCTTAACACAACCCTAACGTCAGCCCTCACAACAACCCTAATCTCAGCTCTCAACACAATCCTGAGCCCAACCCTCAAAGCAACCCTAACCCCAGCTCTAGCCTTAACACTGACCCAAACTCTGGCTCTAAGCCTAGTCCTAACTAGTCTCAACACTACCCTTGGTTAGGATTGGAAAGAGTGCATAGATTGTAAAGTCTGTTATAATATTAGTGTTTTTTTAAGTGGAAACTTTTTATAACTATGGCTAGCTCCCCAAGCAATCCCCTCCCCTTTTGAAATTACAAGTTATGATCGAAGATCTGCGGATAGCAGTGGACAGAGCACCTGGGTCATTACTATCTTGCTCAGGCATCTTGTTTGCTGCCTATGCAGAGCACAGTAACCAAAGAGAAACTAAAATAATCTGCTGCACAGCAACTGAGGGCAGCAACCACAAAATCAAGCAGCTTTAGACTGTTTTACTCATTTAGCTTCAGGACCATATGACAGGCACAGTCACTCAAAGAAGAAGACATGTTTACTAGTGATGAGTGATCTTGCTTGGCACTACTCGGTACTCGCCCAAACATCTCACTGCTCAAGATGCTTGGAGCTCGCCGAGTATTTCCGGAGTTGCTTGGCAGGAGCTCGGGTCCCCACCCTGCATGTTTGGCGCTCTTTAGAGAGCCAATGAACATGCAGGGATTGTCTGCCACACAGTGTAAAGCTGCAGCCATGTTGGTTGTGGCATTACAGTGATTGGCTGGATGCACAGCATCATCAGGTCTATATCAGACCTGGCGCTGCCCTGCTCGTCACATTCAGCTCCGGAATCAGATAGTGTAGGGAGAGTTGCTGCTGAGCTAGGGAGAGATTTACTTGGTTCTTACTTAGTGTGGGTATACTATATATAATACACATCTCAACTAACAGTCCTTCTGAGGACTAATAAAGCTGCATAGATATCAGTGCTAGGCAGGCAGGCAGTGTATGTGGCAGACTGCAGTGCATATAGCAAGAGGGTCCATTCCAGCTCTGTCTGCTGCTGCTGCATTTAAATGTTGTTGCAGTGTGTTAGCAAAGTTATTGACACCAGTTTTCTGCTAAAAATAGTAACCTACAGGTCAGCAATTCTAAACTGTGGTTTGTCCGTCACACGGATCACATATAAGTTTGCTACAAATTCAGCCATTTGTATTGAAAGTGGAAAGTATTGTAATCCATTTAAAATGGGTAAGACACGTGGCAAGGGACGAGGACCTGGACGTGATGGTGAAGGTGCATGCAGAGGGCAATGCTGTGGGCATGCTGAAATTGTGCCACAACAAACACCCACAACTTCTCACCCGACCTTCCTGTCCCAATTACTAGGGGACCGCAGCAGGACACCACTATTGAAACCAGAGCAGTGTCAAAAGGTTGTTGGTTGGATAATGCTTCTGGTCAGTTTGCCACCACCACCAGCACCCTGTCTTCCACATGGTCAAGTCTCAGTAGCCATGAATCTGGACCGCATATTCCTCATTCTGATCCTCCTTCCTCCCACCATGTTGAGTGCACGAAGACAACTGATCCCACACTTGGACACTCCGAAGAGCTGCTCACTTTTCTATTTACAGGTCTCTCGCCAGGTCCACTTGAAGTGGGTCAAGAGGAGATCGCATGTAGCGATGCCCAAATATTTGAGGAGCCACGGTCACACAAAGGCAACGGTGGGAAAGTGTCACAAGAGGTGGACGATGATGAGACACAATTGCCAGAAAGTCAGGAGGACAAGAGTACGGAAGTGAAAGACGAGGTGGTGGATGATATAGGAGAAGGAAGTGTTGGAGCTTCAAGACGTAATCCACTTGTAAGCCCTCCTGGGCTGGGTTCAATATAAAACAGGTGGGTGCACGTTTCCACTGGTGAAAGCAGTAAATATCCGAATAAAGGAGGAGAAAAATTCGGCACAGCAACTTGTATAAAGTAAAAAACTTTATTTGACTTTCAAGCCATGTTTAAAATGCACAAAAAACCTGACACGTTTCTGGTGCACTAAAGTAGAAGCACCCTTAGTCACAGGCCTTTTTGGTGGATGATATAGTAACTGATCCAACCTGGCAGGAGGACATGCAGAGCGAGGACAGCAGCACACAGGGGAGGGAGGCGTAGCACCCCAACAGGCAGGAAGAAGCAGTGTGGTGGCTGCAGACAGAAGGTGGGCAACCATTTGGGTAACATCAACACGACGGGAGTTGCCAGTACAACTGTTAGGTCTTCCCGAGTCTAGTTGCTTTTTAAAGACTCTGCCGATAACCCCAAACAGGCCATTTCCACCACCTGCCAGGTCAGCATCAGCAGGGGTAGCAAAACTACCAGCCTGACCACCACCAGCATGATCAGGCACATAGCAGCAAAGCACCCAACTTTGTGTGCAAAACCCCAGAGTCCAGGAACAGTGTCTGCAAGTGATACTACTGCTTCTTCCACTGTTGTGCGTGCAAGCCAATCCCCTGTCCACGGTGCATGCGAAGATGCCTCCTGCCCTGCACCTGTCATTGCACACACTCAACTAGCACCATCAGCAAGCACGTCCACATCCTTGTCCCAGCGCAGCGTTCAGTTGTCCATACCCCAGTCCTTGGAATGCAAGAAAATGTTGCCTTTTAGGCTCGTGGAGATGGAAGCTTTCCACAACCTGATGGTGGTGGCAGTCCCAAGGTCCCCAGCCGCCACTATTTCTTCCATTGTGCCATCCCCGCATTACACAAGCATGTGTCCCACAACATTAGCCGTGCCCTCTACTACTGGGAAAGTCCACTTAACCATGGACACGTGGACAAGTGCTTGTGGGCAGGGATGCTACATCTCGCTGACGGCACACTGGGTTAATATAGTGGAAGCCGGAACCCAGTTGGACCTTGGGATGGAACATGGCCTCCCGACGCCGAGGATTGCGGGCCCTATGTCAATCAGGGTTACCCCCACAGTGTACAGCTCCTGCACTTCATCCTCCTCCTCTTTAGCATCCATCTCTGAAATGACCACCTCAGTCACAAGCTGGAAGCACTGCAGCACTTCCTCAGCCAAATGGCAACAGGCTGTGCTGAAGCTAATATGCATAGGTGACAAACCGCACAATACTGAAGAGCTGTGGACAGCTCTGAAAGAGCAGGCAGATCTGTGGCTGACACCGCTGAACCTACAGCCAGGCATGATAATGTGTGACAATGGCCGGAACCTGGTGGCGACTCTGAGGCGAGGCGAGCTCACATGTCTGGCCCATGTGTTTAACCTTGTGGTTCAGCGTTTTCTCAAAACCTACCTGGAGATTCCAGATCTGCTTGTCAAAGTACGCTGATGGTGTGCCCATTTTAGAAAGTCAGCTACAGCTTCTGCCGCCCTTGCCGTGCTTCAGCATTTGCAGCTTCCGGCTCTCCGACTGATGTGTGATGTCCCCACGCAATGGAACTCTACAATGCAAATGTTGGGATGTATTTATGAGCAGAAGAGGGCAGTTGTTGACGACCAGCATCAACAAGTCTGTCGGTATTCAGTTCAGACTCCACACATAAGCCCTCAGGAGTGGACATGGATCTCAGACATATGTACCATCCTACCAAACTTTGAGGACTCCACCAAGATGGTGAGCGCTGATGACGCCATAATTAGCGTTACCATCCCTCTTCTCTGTGTTCTGAAACTCTCTCTGCTCACAATCAAAGAGGATGCATTGCAGGCGGAGCAAAATGAGATGGAGCAAGTAAGCATACAGGGTGACTACACACAGCCCAGACTCATGTCATCCCAACGTGGATTGGTTGACAATGAGGAAGAGGAGGAGGAAGAACAGGAGCTAGTTTCATGCGCTATAGATCGTAATACAAGCACAACTGTCATACTGTCTGCTCAGCGTGGATGGCCTGAGGACAGGGAAGAGAAGAGCATGGTCAGTCGTTCTCTTGATGAAGACACAGAAGTTTTGCCTGTTAGCAATCTGCCATGCATGGCTGAGTTTATGTTACGCTGCCTTTCCCGTGACCCTCACATTCTCCAAATGTTGGGTGACAGACAGTCATTACTTCTTGGTGACACTTCTAGACCCACGCTACAAGGAGAACTTTCTATCTCTTATACCCGAGGCAGACATTTCTGCTAAGATGGGGCAGTATCAGAAGGCCCTTGTTGCGGAATTATTAAAAAAAATTACCATCTGAAAACGCTGGCGGCAGAAGTCACAGTTCGCTGGACAAACAAGGAGTACAGGCGAGAGAGACAAAACTCCAATCCAGCAGAGGCAGGGGAACACTGGCAAAGTTCTGGGAGAGTTTTCTCAGACCCTCCCATTGCCCTGAGGCGTGGGGTACTCTCACAAGGAGTGCAAAGTTTGGGAAGATGGTGAGGGAGTACCTTGCTGACCGTACCAATGTCCTCCGTGATTCCTCTGTGCCTTATAATTATTGGGTATCCAAGCTGGACACGTGGCATGAACTGGTTCTCTACGTCTTGGAGGTCCTGGTCTGCCCTGCCGCTAGCGTTTTGTTAGAGCGGGTATTTAGTGTCGCTGGTGAAATTATAATTGATAAGTAGAGTTGAGCGACTTTTGGTTTTTTAGGGTCGAGTTTCGTTTCGTGAAACCCGACTTTTCCAAAAGTCGGGTCGAGCAAGATCGTCCGATTATAGGGAAAAGCCGGGGTCGTCCCGAAACACGAAACCCAATGTAAGTCAATGGGGAATAAAAGTCGGCAGTGAGAGGAGGACAGGAAACACACCTACAGTGCCCATTTGAATGCCAAAAGCATCAATTCTTCTTACTTAAGCTTGTCAACCTTAATTAACTTCATAATACAAGTTACGCACTGAAAAATGGGGGTTATTTGGCTAAAGTTGTGGGGGGGGAGGGCTGGCTCCAGGTTTTCATGTGCCCTGAGCGAAAGAGCGCCCCTTTAACACATACCACAACTCATCATGCTCCGATACGGCAGAGAAATAGCGGTATAGTACAATGAAAAATACCTCACTTTTTACATCTCATGACGAGGCCCATCTATTTCTCCATACAAAATCATTGGTCCCATATAATGTTTGAAACAGTATATGATGAGCTCCACATAATGCTACAGTATATGTTGGTCCCCGTGGATGAAGCTCCACTGTCTAATGGGCCCAAATAATGCGCCAAACATAATGGGCCCCATTTCTAATGCTCTAGTGTATAATGGGCCCTGTAAATGCTGCTCCAGTGTCTGATGTCCACCTTTGGAATGTTCCAGTGTATGGTGGGCCCCATCTATCATTCTCCAGAGTATAGTGCTCCCCAAAAATTGCTGTCCCAACATTGAAAACAATCAAATAAGTCTCCTCGCTAGGGAATCCCTGTACTAGTCTAGACTCCTCGTCGTCCCCATCTTCCATCTCACTGCACAGTATTTCAACTTTGCAAGTGCTGTGGTCCTGAGCAAGCAGGGGGGGCCCACTCATTGGCGACGGCACTGGCACAGTGCCCCTGATAATACGGTGGTGTGTCTGATGGCGGGTGGGCCGAACCTGCACTTTCATCTGCAGCTTCCTCTTTGTCACCGTGTAAGATGGAACTGTATATGGGAAGGGTAACCTGAGTTTCATCAGGGTCAGATTCAGGCCGGGTAGCGTGCGAGGGGAATGTAGTGGTCTGGGTCAATGTACCAGCAGATTCATCAAGCAGTGGCTGGGCATTAGTGCACTTGAGTCGCCCCCAGGAGTACGGTCGCCACAGTGGCATTACCTTCTTCCTAGGGAGTGTGATGTCATGCTTGGGAGCAACGAACGATCTCTCTAGCAGGTTAACTGATTGGGCGGCGTTATTCCCACGAGTCATGACCCTCCAAACAGCGTTCATGAAGGCAAAGTGTTTGTTTTACGTGGGCAGTATGGTTGCAAAGCTGAACCTTAAAGGAATGTCCAGAAGGGCACCACCAGGAGTGGAGCCTACGGTTAAATTCGACTCCACCTGGGAAACCTCAACCATGCCAGCTACAGAACAGATGCACACATTGCAAGCTTAATTCCGTTAACGAACGAGACTCCGTCATGCCCCGCGGTCCGAGTCCGGCTTACTAGAGGGACACGTGAGGCTCTGGCACATGAGATTGGCCAATAACTGGTGTGTCATGCCCTTACATGTCCGTGGCTGCATGTGCGCTACACTGAAAAGGCCAGCGTTTGTCGCTTACAGGTGCAGATAACCCGCTGAACAACGTTAGTGATGGGGATCACTGATTACAATTATTACCCGCGAACGATGATTTCCCAGTAAGTGCAGGTCAACCGCAGTTCCGGAATTAGGCCTAACCGTCATTCCTGAAAAAATGAAAAACTTACGTGTGCAAACCACAGGTGCTGTAGCTTGCTCAACAGCTCGCCAGCCGTTCTCAGGCCCAGTATGGGTTACACGTGATTGCACAAAGGTGAGAAAGGGTACCGTATCCCCAGATAACATGTATGGATAGCGTACACATTCAAAATATATGTCTATACATCAGGAGGCAGGCTCAGACGGTGTCAGGCACAGTATGGATTGCACGTGATTGCACAAAGGTTAGAAAGGGTAACGTATCTCCGGATAACATGTATGGATAGCGTACACATTCAAAATATATGTCTATACATCAGGAGGCAGGCTCAGACGGTGTCAGGCACAGTATGGATTGCACGTGATTGCACAAAGGTTAGAAAGGGTACCGTATCCCCAGATAACATGTATGGATAGCGTACACATTCAAAATATATGTCTATACATCAGGAGGCAGGCTCAGACGGTGTTAGGCCCAGTATGGATTGCACGTGATTGCACAAAGGTTAGAAAGGGTACCGTATCCCCGGATAACATGTATGGATAGCGTACACATTCAAAATATATGTCTCAGGAGGCAGGCTCAGACGGTGTCAGGCACAGTATGGATTGCACGTGATTGCACAAAGGTTAGAAAGGGTACCGTATCCCTGGATAACATGTATGGATAGCGTACACATTCAAAATATATGTCTATACATCAGGAGGCAGGCTCAGACGGTGTCAGGCCCAGTATGGATTGCACGTGATTGCACAAAGGTTAGAAAGGGTACCGTATCCCCGGATAACATGTATGGATAGCGTACACATTCAAAATATATGTCTCAGGAGGCAGGCTCAGACGGTGTCAGGCACAGTATGGATTGCACGTGATTGCACAAAGGTTAGAAAGGGTACCGTATCCCTGGATAACATGTATGGATAGCGTACACATTCAAAATATATGTCTATACATCAGGAGGCAGGCTCAGACGGTGTCAGGCCCAGTATGGATTGCACGTGATTTCACAAAGGTTAGAAAGGGTACCGTATCCCCAGATAACATGTATGGATAGCGTACACATTCAAAATATATGTCTCAGGAGGCAGGCTCAGACGGTGTCAGGCACAGTATGGATTGCACGTGATTGCACAAAGGTTAGAAAGGGTACCGTATCCCCAGATAACATGTATGGATAGCGTACACATTCAAAATATATGTCTATACATCAGGAGGCAGGCTCAGACGGTGTCAGGCACAGTATGGATTTGACGGCCCAGACTGCACAGCGGAGGAGCAGGGAGAGGTAAAGATTGCAAATGCTGGGGCCCTGCCCAAGCAAGGGGGTCCCACTCGTGGGCGTCGGTACTGGCACTGGGCCCCTCATAGTACAGCGGTGTGTCTGACGGCGGGTGTGCACCACCACCGTCAGAGACACTTGATTGCACTATGAGGGACCCTGTGCCAGTGCCCGCGCCCAAGAGTCGGCCTACCCACCTGTCCAGGGCAACGGCACTCGCACGGTGTCGTGCGCTAGGTGGTGACCCCGGCCATGGGGGGGGAGGCAGCACAGTTAGGGAGTTTTAGAAAGTGGCATATGTTGATGTTGGACATTCAGCTGATGCAAAAGGCAAAATAGGTGAAGTCCCAGGAAGAGGTGGACCAAAGCAAGCCATTTTTCTGTCACCCTATGTGTCATCAGGGGAAGGTGGGACAAAATCCTTGGAAACCCATGCATGGTTCTTTTTAATGAAGGTTAGATCATCCACATTTTGGGTTGACAGACGGGTCCTTTTTTCTGTCAGGATTGATCCAGCTGCACTGAAGACTCTTTCCGATAGCACACTTGCAGCTGGGCAAGCGAGCTCCTGTAAGGCATATTGGGCCAATTCAGGCCAGGTGTCCAGTTTAGCGGCCCAATAGTCAAAGGGGAATGACCTGTGTGGGAGAACATCGATATGGGAGGAAAAGTAGTTTGTAACCATAGTTGACAACTGCTGTCTCCTGTCACTTTCCATCGATGCAATATTACCAGTTGTGTGAGCGGTATTTGAAAAATCAGTCCACAACATTGTCATGAAACCCCTGTCTCCAACGTCACTTCTGCTGTGTGCACCACGAACACCTCTGCCAAGCTGCCCCCGGCCCGTACGGCTCGTGTGAGAACCATCACCGCTGCTGTGTGCTGGGAATGCCTCAAGCAACCGATTTACCAGAGTTGCTTGTTTATTAGCCAATATTAGGTCAAGGTTCTCCTGTGGCATGATGTTTTGTAATTTGCCTTTATAGCGTGGATCCAGGATGCTGGCCAACCAGTAGTCGTCATCGTTCATCATTTTGGCAATGCGGGGGTCCCTTTTTAGGATCTGCAAGGCATAATCTGACATGTGGGCCAATGTTCCCGGTGTCAATGATGCACTGCGAGTGCTGGGTGGAGGAGCACTTTCTGGCAAATCCACATCCCTCCAGTCACGCACAAACCCTGTACCAGACCTTGCCACACCAACATTTTCACTTGCCCCACGAGATGCATCCTCCTCCCCTAAGTAATCATCCCCATCATCATCCTCCTCCTCCTCTTCTTCCTCCACCTTGTCCAGGAGAGGTCCCTGAGCAGACAATGGCTGAATGTCATCAAGGATTCCCTCCTCCTCTTCCTCCTCATCAACATTGGCTGCAGACGCCTGCTCCTTAAGGTGCGTCAAAGTTTGCATGAGCAGATGCATAAGTGGGATGCTCATGCTTAGGATGGTGTCGTCTGCGCTTACCAGCCGTGTGCATTCCTCAAAACACTGAAGGACTTTACAAAGGTCTTTCAGCTTCGACCACTGCACACCTGTCAACTCCATGTCTGCTCTCAAAGTGCCTGGCCATGTATCCTCCCACAAATGCATTATGGCCTGCCTCTGCTCGCACAGCCGCTCCACCATGTGCAGGGTGGAGTTCCACCTTGTTGCAATGTCGATAATGAGGCGGTGGTTGGGAAGGTGGAGCAATCGCTGCAGCTTCTGCATACGAACGGAGTGTACAGGCGACCGGCGGATGTGCGCGCACAGTCTTCGCACCTTCTGGAGCAGGGCTGTTAACTCCGGATAATTTTTGAGGAAGCACTGCACCACCAGGTTCAAGGTGTGAGCCAAGCAAGGTATGTGGCTGAGTTTTGAAAGGGCTATGGCTGCCACAAAATTACGGCCGTTATCACTAAGTACCTTGCCTGCCTCAATATGTACACTGCCCAGCCATGACTCAGTTTGTCGCTTCAAGTACTCGGCCAGCACCTCGGCGGTGTGTCTGTTGCCCAAACACATCATCTGCAACACAGCCTGCTGACGCTTTCCACTAGCTGCTCGATAGGGGGACACATCGTGTGCAACAGTGGCAGCTGCAGATGGAGTGCTCGTACGACTGCGCTCTGTGGACGAGCTTTCGCTTCTGGAGGAGGAGGAGGAGGAGGAGGGTCGAACGTCTACAGCCAACTGTTTCCTATACCGTGGGCTAGGCAGCACTGTCCCACCACCGCTGTCCCCTGTGGACCCTGCATCCACCACATTAACCCAGTGCGCAGTGATGGACACGTAACGGCCCTGGCCATGCCGACTGGACCATGCATCAGTTGTGAGGTGCACCTTTCCGCTCACTGACTGCTTGAGTGCATGGACAATGCGGTCTTTCACATGATGGTGGAGGGCTGGGATGGCTTTGCGAGAGAAGTGGCGACTGGGTAGGTCATAGCGTGGTACTGCATAGGCCATGAGTTCGCGGAAAGCTGTGCTTTCCACCAACCGAAAGGGCATCATCTCAAACGAGATTAGTTTGGCAATGTGGGCGTTCAAACCCAGTGTACGCGGATGAGAGACTGAGTACTTTCTTGACCTACTCATAGTGTCTGGGAGGGTGAGCTGGACTTGAGAGCTGCATATGGTGGAAGTAGCGGTGGACAGGGCGGACTGAGAGAGGGTTGATGATGGTGATGGAGTTGGTGTTCTTTCTGATGGCCTAGAATCAGTCTTTCGTTGATATAACAGTGGGATTCCCTGACTGCTGTGGCCTTGCAACAACACCTCAACATTTGCTGCTGTGCTAACCGGTGGGCTTACAGTGGGGGAAACAATGTAGCGTTGCTGACTACCTTCGTTGTGATCAGTTGCACATGTGGCACTTGAGGTTTGGTGTTGTGTCCACGCTTGCAAGTGCATGCTGGTTAAATGTCTAAGCACGCAACTGGTATTCAAATTTTTCAGATTTTTCCCTCGGCTAAAGGTCTTTGCGCACTTCTTACAGATAACCTTGGCCTGATCATGAGGATTTTGTTCAAAAAAGTGCCACACTGCACTCTTCCTACTTTGGCAGACATTTTGCGGCCTAGCACGCTGTGATCTTTTGACCCTCTGGACAAGCTGTCCAGCAACTCTTTTGATGTTTGGAACCTGTCTTTGGAGTGCTACGGGCCTGCCAGATAACAGCTGTTGTGATGTCGATGTCTGCTGTGGATGCTCCTCATCTGAGCTATTGGAAGCAGCACCCTCTTCCCCCAATGGATGCCAATCTGGGTCAACAACTGGGTCATCCATCACCTCCTCTTCTATGTCGTCTGCACCTTCCTCTGTGTCACCGTGTATGGTGGTATAGTGTGCGGGAAGGGGCACCTGAGTCTCATCAGGGTCAGAATCTGGCTCTGTACACTGCGAGGACAATGTAGTGCTCTGAGTGAATGTACCAGCAGAATCATCCATCAGCGGCTGTGCATCAGTGCACTCCATGTCAGATTCATCTTGGCCTGGGTAATTCACCATTTGACTTGATAATCCAGGCATGGTATGTGAAAACAGCTCCATGGAGTAATCAGTAGTATGGCCTGCGTCATCCTTCAATCTTGGTTGGGGTGAAGGACACAAGGAAAGGTGTGGTTCATGAACATGAGCCTCCAATGACGACTCAGTGCTTTTACTTTTTACAACTGAAGAAGAGGAGGCGATAGAGCTGGAGGCTGAGTCAGCAATGTAAGACAAAACTTTTTCCTGATGCTCTTGCTTTAAAAGCAGTTTGCCAACTCCTAGAAAACTAAGCGTTCGAGGCCTTATGTAGCCAGACGATGACGCAGGCTCAACACCTCCTGCATTCGGTCCTATTTTGCTCTTGCCACTACCATCAGATCCACCACCAACACCATCATTACCAGCTGCCAACCCCCGCCCAATTCCACGGCCTCTTCCACCAGCCCTCCTCATTTTTGGTAGAAATGTAGACAAAATCCAACAAACTATATAGTAATGTAAAACAAGGTACAAGGTGTCTATAGGACAGGGGAGATTTTGAATTTCTGCAGACACTTGTGGACACTGGACACTTTTGGATTGTGTGAGGCCCACTGATATCTGAGCGCTATGTGACAGGCTCGATGGCACAGCTGTGACCAAAGTGACTAGAGGATAAGGGAGATTTTGAATCTCTGCACACACTTTTGGACACTGGACACTTTTGGATTGTGTGAGGCCCAATTAATATCTGAGCGCTATGTGACAGGCTCGATGGCACAGCTGTGACCAAAGTGACTAGAGGATAAGGGAGATTTTGAATTTCTGCAGACACTTGTGGACACTGGACACTTTTGGATTGTGTGAGGCCCACTGATATCTGAGCGCTATGTGACAGGCTCGATGGCACAGCTGTGACCAAAGTGACTAGAGGATAAGGGAGATTTTGAATCTCTGCACACACTTTTGGACACTGGACACTTTTGGATTGTGTGAGGCCCAATGAATATCTGAGCGCTATGCGACAGGCTCGATGGCACAGCTGTGACCAAAGTGACTAGAGGATAAGGGAGATTTTGAATCTCTGCACACACTTTTGGACACTGGACACTTTTGGATTGTGTGAGGCCCAATGAATATCTGAGCGCTATGTGACAGGCTCGATGGCACAGCTGTGACCAAAGTTACTAGAGGATAAGGGAGATTTTGAATCTCTGCACACACTTTTGGACACTGGACACTTTTGGATTGTGTGAGGCCCACTGATATCTGAGCGCTATGTCACAGGCTCGATGGCACAGCTGTGACCAAAGTGACTAGAGGATAAGGGAGATTTTGAATCTCTGCACACACTTTTGGACACTGGACACTTTTGGATTGTGTGAGGCCCAATTAATATCTGAGCGCTATGTGACAGGCTCGATGGCACAGCTGTGACCAAAGTGACTAGAGGATAAGGGAGATTTTGAATCTCTGCACACACTTTTGGACACTGGACACTTTTGGATTGTGTGAGGCCCACTGATATCTGAGCGCTATGTCACAGGCTCGATGGCACAGCTGTGACCAAAGTGGCTAGAGGATAAGGGAGATTTTGAATCTCTGCACACACTTTTGGACACTGGACACTTTTGGATTGTGTGAGGCCCAATGAATATCTGAGCGCTATGTGACAGGCTCGATGGCACAGCTGTGACCAAAGTGACTAGAGGATAAGGGAGATTTTGAATCTCTGCACACACTTTTGGACACTGGACACTTTTGGATTGTGTGAGGCCCACTGATATCTGAGCGCTATGTCACAGGCTCGATGGCACAGCTGTGACCAAAGTGACTAGAGGATAAGGGAGATTTTGAATCTCTGCACACACTTTTGGACACTGGACACTTTTGGATTGTGTGAGGCCCAATTAATATCTGAGCGCTATGTGACAGGCTCGATGGCACAGCTGTGACCAAAGTGACTAGAGGATAAGGGAGATTTTGAATCTCTGCACACACTTTTGGACACTGGACACTTTTGGATTGTGTGAGGCCCAATGAATATCTGAGCGCTATGTGACAGGCTCGATGGCACAGCTGTGACCAAAGTGACTAGAGGATAAGGGAGATTTTGAATCTCTGCACACACTTTTGGACACTGGACACTTTTGGATTGTGTGAGGCCCAATGAATATCTGAGCGCTATGTGACAGGCTCGATGGCACAGCTGTGACCAAAGTGACTAGAGGATAAGGGAGATTTTGAATCTCTGCACACACTTTTGGACACTGGATACTTTTGGATTGTGTGAGGCCCACTGATATCTGAGCACTATGTGACAGGCTCGATGGCACAACTGTGACCAAAGTGACTAGAGGATAAGGGAGATTTTGAATCTCTGCACACACTTTTGGACACTGGACACTTTTGGATTGTGTGAGGCCCAATGAATATCTGAGCGCTATGTGACAGGCTCGATGGCACAGCTGTGACCAAAGTGACTAGAGGATAAGGGAGATTTTGAATCTCTGCACACACTTTTGGACACTGGACACTCTTGGATTGTGTGAGGCCCAATGAATATCTGAGCGCTATGTGACAGGCTTGATGGCACAGCTGTGACCAAAGTGACTAGAGGATAAGGGAGATTTTGAATCTCTGCACACACTTTTGGACACTGGACACTTTTGGATTGTGTGAGGCCCAATGCATATCTGAGCGCTATGTGACAGGCTCGATGGCACAGCTGTGACCAAAGTGACTAGAGGATAAGGGAGATTTTGAATCTCTGCACACACTTTTGGACACTGGACACTTTTGGATTGTGTGAGGCCCACTGATATCTGAGCGCTATGTGACAGGCTCAATGGCACAGCTGTGACCAAAGTGACTAGAGGATAAGGGAGATTTTGAATCTCTGCACACACTTTTGGACACTGGACACTTTTGGATTGTGTGAGGCCCACTGAATATCTGAGCGCTATGTGACAGGCTCGATGACACAGCTGTGACCAAAGTGACTAGAGGATAAGGGAGATTTTGAATCTCTGCACACACTTTTGGACACTGGATACTTTTGGATTGTGTGAGGCCCACTGATATCTGAGCACTATGTGACAGGCTCGATGGCACAACTGTGACCAAAGTGACTAGAGGATAAGGGAGATTTTGAATCTCTGCACACACTTTTGGACACTGGACACTTTTGGATTGTGTGAGGCCCAATGAATATCTGAGCGCTATGTGACAGGCTCGATGGCACAGCTGTGACCAAAGTGACTAGAGGATAAGGGAGATTTTGAATCTCTGCACACACTTTTGGACACTGGACACTTTTGGATTGTGTGAGGCCCAATGAATATCTGAGCGCTATGTGACAGGCTTGATGGCACAGCTGTGACCAAAGTGACTAGAGGATAAGGGAGATTTTGAATCTCTGCACACACTTTTGGACACTGGACACTTTTGGATTGTGTGAGGCCCAATGCATATCTGAGCGCTATGTGACAGGCTCGATGGCACAGCTGTGACCAAAGTGACTAGAGGATAAGGGAGATTTTGAATCTCTGCACACACTTTTGGACACTGGACACTTTTGGATTGTGTGAGGCCCACTGATATCTGAGCGCTATGTGACAGGCTCGATGGCACAGCTGTGACCAAAGTGACTAGAGGATAAGGGAGATTTTGAATCTCTGCACACACTTTTGGACACTGGACACTTTTGGATTGTGTGAGGCCCACTGATATCTGAGCGCTATGTCACAGGCTCGATGGCACAGCTGTGAACAAAGTGACTAGAGGATAAGGGAGATTTTGAATCTCTGCACACACTTTTGGACACTGGACACTTTTGGATTGTGTGAGGCCCAATGAATATCTGAGCGCTATGTGACAGGCTCGATGGCACAGCTGTGACCAAAGTGACTAGAGGATAAGGGAGATTTTGAATCTCTGCACACACTTTTGGACACTGGACACTTTTGGATTGTGTGAGGCCCAGTGAATATGTGAGCGCTATGTGACAGGCTCGATGGCACAGCTGTGACCAAAGTGACTAGAGGATAAGGGAGATTTTGAATCTCTGCACACACTTTTGGACACTGGACACTTTTGGATTGTGTGAGGCCCAATGAATATCTGAGCGCTATGTCACAGGCTCGATGGCACAGCTGTGACCAAAGTGACTAGAGGATAAGGGAGATTTTGAATCTCTGCACACACTTTTGGACACTGGACACTTTTGGATTGTGTGAGGCCCACTGATATCTGAGCGCTATGTCACAGGCTCGATGGCACAGCTGTGACAAAAGTGACTAGAGGATAAGGGAGATTGGATTGCTTTTAAAAAAGCAGTTTGCGGAGCAGTGGGTAAACAGCAATGCAGGAATGTCAGGAAGCCTTAGAAGGCAGCCCAACAACCAACACCACTGATACACCACAATATAGCCTCCCCTTGCACTGCACACACAGTGACTGGTGTGTTGTGCAGGCCAAATCGCTAGCAGCAGAAGCAGTTTTTTTGTCTTCTTCCCTGCCTAACGCTCTCCCTACAGAATCAGCAACCTCTCCCTATACTGAGATCGGCAGAAGTAAGATGGCGGTCGGCGTGCACGCCCTTTTATACCCCCTGTGACGCCCACCAAAGCAAGCCAATCACTTGCATGCCCTTCTGAAAGATGGTGGTGACCCCTGCCTATGTCATCACGTTGCCCACAGTGTCCGTGGATCCTGATTGGCTGAAAAAGAGCGCAAAACAAACTTTTGAAACGCGACTTTGGCGCGTAAGTCGCCGACCTCGTGGCCGACCTCATCCTAGGGTCGGGTTTTGCTTCATGAAACCCGACTTTGCCAGAAGTCGGCGACTTTTGAATTTTTTCGACCCGTTTCGCTCAACTCTACTGATAAGTGCATTCGCCTGTCAGCTGACAATGCTGACAGGCTGACTCTTATAAAAATGAACAAAGGCTGGATTGGGCCAAGCTTCTGTACACCATCGCATGATAACAGTGTAACATAACCTCCAATACAGCGTCTTTTTTTGGGAGGTCTATTCCCATGCACCTCTTCATACTCACACATGGGTATACGTTTCCTGATTTTGGCTATTTGCTGTTGTCCTCCTCCTTCTCCTCATCCACCACCACCAGATCACCAGAGTGACCGTGGTCCGTGATGCAACACCCACATATTTTTTTATAGGGTTTATGATGCCCGTAAAAATAATTTTTTAGACAGTGTGTTCATGTATACCCCCAGGGGTAAATGTTTGTCATCCCATACACTTAGTACATGGGCATTACAAGTATAGGGGCCCGCTCCTTTCTAATGGGAACATTTTTTCATGAGGCCTTCCTCTACGTCTCTTCAAAGGGGTATTGGGGTGCCTCCAAATTTTGGGCAGCCCAACAATTCACTGCATACGCAAAAACAGTATAGGAGACCCACTGCTTAATAATGGGAACAACAAAGCATAGCCAGCTGATGGCTCTCTCAGAATAGTAATGTCTCATGATGACCCTATAAAAATAGGCTTAGTGACTTTCAGAGTCGCTCCTTCATAAATGAAACAGGATGTGTCTGATGATGTGTCACACACCACAAGGCCAGATAAAGTTGTAAAATGTTACAATGACATTTCCCAGTGAATGCATTTGTCTTGATTGAAAGCAATGCTAAAGTTCAAAAATGCATCAAAAACGCTATGTGTGAACATAGCCCAAGTGGTGGAGGAACATTTTTGTTTTTGACTATTTATTTTGCCTTATGTACAAGTCATTAATCTGGAGGGGATGTTCCTTAACATATTTCCCAGGAAAATCCATTTTGGCTTAGTTTTTGTATGTTTTTTTGTGAGTCTGTAAAAGTGGTGTAAGACTCTGACAACATTGTTCACAGCAGTGACCTGGGAGTGAGAAATGCTTCCCCATGATGTTCCCATGTCATTTGAGCAGTGTTCCCATCGATTTTGGCAATTTCTAGTCCTTCTGCAGACTGCCGGGGACATTGGAAAAAGGCTCGAGTTTCACATAGACTTACATTGGGCTCGTTGCTCGGGTTGAGGACCCAAGCATTCCAATTTGCTCAACCTGAACAACGAGCACCGGAGCATTTTAGTGCTCGGCCATCACTAATATTTACCTCCAGATCATTTAACAAGGGGGGTTGTGACATTTAGTGTCTTGCGGGGATCCATAGTGATCTAAAGTTCGAAGCAAAAGATACTTTACAATATTAATGTAATAATGAATATTTCTAGAACTTCCCAGACACAGGTTCTGACTTTACATCATACGTGTAGTAGGTGACCGTCACATTTGCCATCCTTCCCATTCGACTTGACACCGGCTTAGCCCTCACTTTCCTGAAGCCCATGTTCAGGTAGAGCTGATGAGCGCCATGTTGTATGGTTGACGTGTTTAAAGTCACATGTTTGTATCCTCGCTGCCGAGCAAAGTCAATGACGTGTCTGCACAGACTCGTGGCGATGCCCTTGTGCCGCTGATCCTTAGCTACTGACAAACGTCTTAAAACCACGTCATGGGGGGAATCTTCCACAGGTTGGACGCCCACCATGCCAACAACCCGACCATTGACTTCTGCCACCCAAAAGCAGGCGTTCTTTCTTAGCATGTAGGACTCTTCTATGTTTTGTAAGTCTGTCTGGTAAGTTTTCTTTATACCCCTATGGAAGGCAAATAGTATGGCGAGACGACCTCCGGCCAAAAGAGCCACCACCACCAACAGAGACACGAAGAAGGATCTGAAGAACAAGTAGAAGGTAAAGAACGACACTAAGATGACCATGTGAACCTGACGAAGACTCAACAAGTAAAAGCTGGTGCTGGAAACATAGTCCATCATCCCTTCTGCAAATAATGCACGCACATCGTCATAGTCTGTGCTCTCATAAGTTCTTATCAAGACGCCCGCCATCATCTTCTGCTGGGAGGGCTGCAATAAGAGAAGGCATAGCGAACAGTCAGTACAGTATGTACTCAATACAAGACCGGTATAAAACGGGTGGTGGCATCCATCACGGGTCAGCGCTATGGAGGCTGAATATCCACAATATGGAGAAAAGTATTGGGCTGCTCTTCATAATCATGGGATCCTGACCTCCCTTTCAGATGAATTGCCCCCTGGTGTATTATCTCTGGCCCTCAGCACTGGTGTATAACCTCCGGCCCTCGCCCCCAGTGAATAACCTCCGGCCCTCACCCACAGTGTATAGCCTCTGGCCCTCGCCCCTGGTGTATAACCTCCGGCCCTCGCCCACGGTGTATAACCTTCGGCACCAGCCCCCGGTGAATAACCTCTGGCATTCCCCCCGATGTACCGTATAACCTCCACCCCTCGCCCCAGGTGTACAACCTCTGTCCCTCCCCAAACGTGTATAACATCAACCCCTCACTCCCGTGTATATAACCTCCACCCCTCACCCCCGGTATATAACCTTTGGCCCAAGCTCCTGGTGTATAACCTCCGACCCTTGCGCCCGGTGTATAACCTCCACCCCTCACCCCTGGTGTATAACCTCCACCCCTCGCCCCTGGTGTATAACCTCCATCCCTCGCCCCTGGTGTATAACCTCCATCCCTTGCCCGTGGTGTATAATATCTGGCCCTCACACCCCGGTGTATAAACTGTGACCCTCACTCCTTGTGTATAACCTCTGACTCTCACCCCTGGTGTATAACCCCTGACTCTCACCCCTGGTATATAACCTTCTGCCCTCATTCTTGATGTATAACCTCTGTCCCCCGATACGCCGCCTGCCATTACTGCCATGTGACAGAGCGGCTGGTGGGCAGAGCTCCCTGATACCAGCACGGTCCTGTAATAGGAGTCAAAAGGGGAACAAGTCCGTCAATGACATTTCTTCTTCCTGAATCTCCCTCATCACCTGAGAAGTGGAAGGAACTGCAGCCACAAACTGGAGACTCCGTAACGTAACAGAGCAGAGAGCCGAGTGCTGAGGACGGGAAATGTCACCATCACTCTACTCACCCCACAACTGTAGGAAACAGAGATAAAGAGAAGCTGGAGGAATCATAGAGAGAAAGAGAGAAGCTGGAGGAATCACAGAGAGAGAGAAGCTGGAGGAATCACAGAGAGGGGAGCCGAGTGCTGAGGATGGGAAATATCACCATTGCTCTACTAACCCCACAACTGCAGGAAACACAGAGAGAAAAAGAGAAGATGGAGGAACCACAGAGACAGAGAGGAGCTGGAGGAATCTCAAAAAGAAATAGAGCAGCTGGAGGAATCATTGAGATAAAAAAGGAGTCAAAATAAAAGAAACTAAAATAAAAAAAAGAACTGGATAAAGGAGGAGCCAAAAATAAAGGGAGAAGCTTAAATAAAAGGAGAAAAAAGGAGGGGCCAAAATAAAAGGCGACTAAAATGAAAGAAGCCTAAAAAAAGGAGAGACAAATTAAAAGAGAGAAGCAAATTAAAGGGAGTAGCCTCAATAAGAGGAAAAGGGACTGCTAGCAGTAACTGGTGGCTATTACTGCTCTCTCAGGACTATGAATGGGCAAATTTGCTCGATTTTAGCCAGGAAATTCTATTTGAATGAGCCCTAATTACAGACCCCAAAGTACAATAAGAGGATAATCTGGGAAGGAGATAAAATACAATACAATGTCCTCCTGACCTCGCCCCGCTGCTGTCGTTGCCTCTGGAGATCCCCAGCCGTCCTGCGCTTCCTCCTGGAGGCACCTGCTCCAGCTCATCCTTTCTTCACCGGTGTTTTTGACGCCACTGACTAGGCCTCAGCACATCGTGACGTCATGATATTATACCTATGTCGCCGCATGTACCACAATGTCATAATGTGCATCAAGACCTAATAGGTGGCCTGACAAAATGTCACAGAGGACTAAAGAGAAAACCAGAGCGGGTGCCTAAAGGAATGAGCGGAGGACGGGCAGGAGGCGGCAGCAGGGGCAGCTCAGGGTGGGTGACGAGGATATATTTTATAGCTTTTGTGTTCCATATGAATCCAGGAAAATGTAATCCCAAAAAAGCCGCAAATTTTGGGTAATTTTAACCTCATTTGATTAATTAAGAATTGATTCGTTCGTCCTCGTTCAGAACTGGCCTCACTTTCCGAGAAGCCTGAAAGGTTGATCTTCTAGGACTGTTGGGTGACAACAACACAGGGAAGATCTTATGGCTGTGCCCAGTTGTCACTCAATTCCGGCCACAAACATAAGTTCTTGCAGCAGAAGGCGATGGCGGCTCTCAAGACTGACAGATAGGAGGGGGAAGAGTCCTGATTACCAGACCCACCTGTGGACATTGGAGGTGATCGTCTTCTCCCGACTCTTCGTGTAGACACTGAAGTCACATGTCGTCCTAATCATAATAACCTGCCGACTCCACCTCCACCGCTGAGGATACGGAACAGTGTTATCTACAGACAAGACAGGGTGAAAGGTCTAACACGGGGGATGGTGGGATTCCTGCCCAGAAGTGCTGAACGCTTCCACACCCATTAACTCTTTTAGAACCTCTGGTAGATAAGACAATTTCTACACCTCACGTATTAATACCTCATCTCTATAAATGCCCTGAGAGCTGACAACCGAAGAATATAAGGGCGTATTAGCTGCAGTAACCCACTCAGAAGCTTCTTCATGCAACTCTGATGCACAGTGATGAGTTAGGAACCTGGAGGGAAAGAGGAGCCCGGAGAGGACAGGGGAGCCCGGAGAGGTCAGGGGAGCCCGGAGAGGTCAGGGGAGCCCGGAGAGGTCAGGGGAGCCCGGAGAGGTCAGGGGAGCCCGGAGAGGTCAGGGGAGCCCGGAGAGGACAGGGGAGCCCGGAGAGGACAGGGGAGCCCGGAGAGGTCAGGGGAGCCCGGAGAGGTCAGGGGAGCCCGGAGAGGACAGGGGAGCCCGGAGAGGTCAGGGGAGCCCGGAGAGGTCAGTGGAGCCCGGAGAGGTCAGGGGAGCCCGGAGAGGACAGAGGAGCCCGGAGAGGACAGAGGAGCCCGGAGAGGACAGGGGAGACCGGAGAGGACAGGGGAGACCGGAGAGGACAGGGGAGACCGGAGATGACAGAGGAGCCCATAGAAGACCGATGAGCCCATAGAGGACAGGGGAGCCCGGAGAGGACAGAGGAGCCCGGAGAGGACAGGGGAGACCGGAGAGGACAGGGGAGACCGGAGAGGACAGGGGAGACCGGAGAGGACAGGGGAGACCGGAGATGACAGAGGAGCCCATAGAAGACCGATGAGCCCATAGAGGACAGGGGAGCCCGGAGAGGACAGAGGAGCCCGGAGAGGACAGAGGAGCCCGGAGAGGACAGGGGAGCCCGGAGAGGACAGGGGAGACCGGAGAGGACAGGGGAGACCGGAGAGGACAGGGGAGACCGGAGAGGACAGGGGAGACCGGAGAGGACAGGGGAGACCGGAGAGGACAGGGGAGACCGGAGAGGACAGGGGAGACCGGAGATGACAGAGGAGCCCATAGAAGACCGATGAGCCCATAGAGGACAGGGGAGCCCGGAGAGGACAGGGGAGCCCGGAGAGGACAGGGGAGCCCGGAGAGGACAGGGGAGCCCGGAGAGGACAGGGGAGCCCGGAGAGGACAGGGGAGCCCGGAGAGGTCAGGGGAGCCCGGAGAGGACAGGGGAGACCGGAGAGGACAGGGGAGACCGGAGAGGACAGGGGAGACCGGAGAGGACAGGGGAGACCGGAGAGGACAGGGGAGACCGGAGAGGACAGGGGAGACCGGAGAGGACAGGGGAGACCGGAGAGGACAGGGGAGACCGGAGAGGACAGGGGAGACCGGAGAGGACAGGGGAGACCGGAGATGACAGAGGAGCCCGGAGAGGACAGGGGAGCCCGGAGAGGACAGGGGAGACCGGAGAGGACAGGGGAGCCCGGAGAGGACAGGGGAGCCCGGAGATGACACAGGAGCCCAAAGATGACAGAGGAGCCCATAGAAGACCGGAGTCCACAGAGGACAGGGGAGCCCGGAGAGGACAGGGGAGCCCGGAGAGGACAGGGGAGCCCGGAGACGACAGGGGAGCCCGGAGAGGACAGGGGAGCCCGGAGAGGACAGGGGAGCCCGGAGAGGACAGGGAAGCCCGGAGAGGACAGGGGAGACCGGAGAGGACAGGGGAGCCCGGAGATGACAGAGGAGCCCATAGAAGACCGATGAGCCCATAGAGGACAGGGGAGCCCGGAGAGGACAGGGGAGCCCGGAGAGGACAGGGGAGCCCGGAGAGGACAGGGGAGCCCGGAGAGGACAGGGGAGCCCGGAGAGGACAGGGGAGCCCGGAGAGGACAGGGGAGCCCGGAGAGGACAGGGGAGCCCGGAGAGGACAGGGGAGCCCGGAGAAGACAGGGGAGCCCGGAGAGGACAGGGAAGCCCGGAGAGGACAGGGGAGCCCGGAGAAGACAGGGGAGCCCGGATAAGACAGGACAAGAGGACCCTGGAGAGAAGAGCCTGGGGAGGACAGAGGAGACTGGGAAGGACAGGGGAGCCAGGAGACGACAGGGGAGCCTGGCGAGGACAGGGCACCCTGGGGAGGAGAAAGGAGCCTGGGGAGGACAGGAGAGCCTGGAAAGGACAGAGTAGCCTGGAGAAGACAGGGGAGCCTGGCTAGAACAGAGGAGCCTGGGGAGGACAGGGGAACCTGGGGAGGACAGAAGACCCTTGAGAGGACAGAGGAGCTTGGGAGGACAGAGGAGCCTGGAGAGGGCAGAGGAGCCTGGAGAGGACAAGGAACCATGGGGAGGACAGGAGAGCCTGGTAAGGACAAAGTAGCCTGGGGAGTACAGAGGAGCCTGGGGAGGAAAAAGGACCCTGGAGAGAAGAGCCTGGGGAGGACAGAGGAGCCTGGAAGGACAGATGAGCCTTGGGAGGACAGGGGAACCTGGAAAGGACCCAGGAGAGAAGAGCCTGGGGAGAATAGAGGAGCCTGGGGAGGCCAGGTGAGCCTGGGGAGGGCAGAGGACCCTGGCTAGAACAGAGCCTGGGGAGGACAGAAGAAAGTGGAAAAGACTGAGTAGCCTGGAGAGGACAGAGGAGCCTAGGGAGGAGAGGGGAGCCAGGGGAGGAAAGGCGGAACATGGGGAGGACAAATGAGCCTGGAGAGGTCAGGGGAGCCTGGGGAGGACATGGAAGCCTGGAGAGGACAGAGGAATCTGGGACAGGGGGACGGACGACTGAAGAGTCTGGAGGAACCACAAAGCATAGAGAGGATAAAGGAATGTGGAGTAGTCAGAGAGGTGGGGGAGGGTGATAATTGAAGAGTCTGAAGGAACCAGGGAATATGGAGACGACAGAGTAGTCTGGAGACATCAGTCTTGAGAAACCTACAGAAGACTCTCGATTCTTTATGGCAGTTGTCCACACAGGATACACACCACACTAAGCCTACGTCACGTGTACTGAGCATTTAAGAAAGAAAACCTGGGTGTGAAGTCATCAGTGGTGTCTTTGGATCACTTTGTTCTCCATCAGAAGCTGATGACACTCAAGACAAACCTCGAGCTTCTAATACACATATCTTACTGAGGTTCATCAGAAATATAGAGGGTCCTCCGATGTGAAACAACTCACCCATGGGTATCCAGCTGATATGCTGCTCCTCACAGATGAGAGCTCTCAGCCTTCATGGTTATGGAGAAGCCAGCGATCATGGGTGTTGGTGGGATCTGCAATCTCTGTATATATCAGAGAAATGATCTGACAACACTAAAAGCAGAACTTAGGAGAGATTTTCCCAAGAAAGTAAGTTATTCCCTATTGATAGGACCCCAGCGATCCTGAGAAAGGGGCTCAATCTTTGCGGCTGCTGGAAGAAGCCACTGCTTACCGTTTTTGGGATCTTTGGGGTTCAGTTGGACCTCCAAAGATCAGTAAGTTACGTCTATTCTATGGCTGGAAAAAACGCATTATATAAGAAAACCCCTTATATTCATAGCATAAAATATGAAGACAAAACCAACAGATATACAGTGGATCCAAAGCTGGACACTATGAGAAAAGGGCGATCAACTCTCTGGAGGTAAATTTCTGCCTTTCATCGTGCTCATCTTATAGAATGTAATGTATTAATGTCTCATTACTAGAGTTGAGCGAAACAGGTCGGCCAGATTCATGTCGCCGACTTATGCTAAAGTCAGGTTTCGCCGACCGAAACCCGACCATAGCGTGAGGTCGGCCATGCAGTCGTCGACCCGAGCGACAAAGTCGCGTTTCCTATAATGTTTGCAGGCACCTTTTCTCAGCCAATGAGCAAGGGCGCACACTGTGGGCAACGAGATGACATGTGTAGGAGAGAGTTTTCACGCACTTTAAAAAAGCTGTCCGGCATGTAGGTGTGTTTACTGTCCTCCACTCCCTGCCGACTTTGCTTCCCCATTGACTTGCATTGGGTTTCGTGTTTCAATCGGACCGTCGACTTTTCACAATAGTCGGCCGATTTCGTTCGACTCGACTTTTGAGAAAGTAGGGTTTCATGAAACCCGACTCTACCCTAAAAAAGGCAAAGTCGCTCATCTCTACTCATTTTACATGATTTCTGCATTTCTGGTCATGATCGTGGTGGTCCTGTTCTTGCTTCCATTCTCAGAGCATTGGTGTTCATGGTCCTGCCTCCATCCTCATAGCATTGATCTTCATATGACCCTGAATTCATCGCGTGACACCACCATTAACCATTTCAGACTCCGCTCAACACACAGGATATTTTTTATTGATAAGTTTTTACTAACATCAGTTACGACTGTGGAAAATAAAATCTGTGCTCAGAAGTGTCATCCGCCCTCAGCTGTGATGGGATCATGGGGACCTCATCACTTATATGAGGTGAACCGCGTCGCCCGCCATATTGCCGGACTTTCTGTACTTTGCCTTCAAGCAATGGTATTATTGGTTGGTATCAGTCCAGCATTCGGTCCATGAGACGTCTCTGTCCCACTAGTCTTTAATCTGATATTCATAGGTCTGGATGGAGAAATTGGTGAATCTTCCAATCAGTGATGGAACGATCTTCACATCTGTTTTTTCGAAGCCTAATTTTTCATACAATTTATGAGCAGCGACTTGTATCATTGACGTTTCCAGAGTCACCATAACCGCCTATAGTACCCTGCAGTGCCCAAGAAGGACTTCACCTGTTTCTTGGTCCTGGGGGTGGGCCAGGACGCGACTGCGTCCACCTTTTCCGGGTGTTGGTGGAATCTGCAATCTCTGTGTAAATCAGAGAAATGATCTTATAAACACTAAAAGCAGAACTCAGGGAGATTTTCCCAAGACAGTAGTTATTCCCTATTGAGAGGACCCCCAGAGATCTTGAGAAGGGGGCTGACCCATTTTTGGGATCTTTGGGGTTTGCAGTCGGAGCTCCTACGATCAGTACGTTACCTCTATTCTATGGTTGGAAAAAACATATATTAAGAAAACAATGTTACACAAATGCCCAAGATATCATAAACAACAATGAGATTAACTTATGAGATAGAACATAATAACACCAAAGAAAGAACAGACAAAGCTCTGAGTATAATCCTTAAAATAGTTTTTATTAAAGTTGAATAAAGTCAGCAACAGGTAAAAACAGAGACCACTGTGCAATGTGCAAAAAGATTGATCAACTAAAGTGCATAGTGCAGCACAATAACTAAGTCAGCCATACACAATAGCTGAAAATAGTAAGAACAAAATTAAAAAATGGAGTCCGCCTAATAAATGCACAGGTTAAACCACCTGCTAAGACCTAACACAGAGTGACTGGCTAAACCCAGGCATAATAGTGGCCGGCAGAGAGAGATCTCTAAACGGAGTAAATCACGTGCATAGGAGGAAATACTACACCAAGAAAAAAAGTCAAAAAGGCTTATTAAATAATAGTGTACTTACAGCAGAAGTGTCAGTCTGGATGGTCACCGTCGCCCCAACGCACGTTTCGTCAGAACTTCATCAGGAGGCCCTGTAGTGGTCTCTGTTTTCACCTGTCTCTGAGTTTATTCAACTTTAATAAAAACTATTTTAAGGATTATACTGTGAGTTTTTTTCTGCTCTTTCTTTGGTGCTATTATATTAAGAAAACACCTTATATTCATAACATAAAATATGAAGACAAAACCAACAGATATACAGAGGATCCAGAGCTGGACACTATGAGCAAAGGGCGATCAACTCTCTGGAGGCAAATTTCTGCCTTTTATCATGTTCATCTTATAGAATGTAATGTATTAATGTCTCAATCATTTTACACGATTTCTGGATTTTTGGTCATGATCGCACCGGTGATGGTCCTGTTGTTGCCACCATCATCATAGGATTGGTCTCCAAGATCCCTCCTCCATCCTCATAGCAATAGTCTCCATTGTCCCTTCTCCATCCTCTTAGTAATGGTGTTCATGGTCCTGTTGTTGCCTCCATCCTCATAGCTTTGGTGTTCATGGTCCTGCCTCCATCCTCCTAGCATTGATCTACATTGTCCCTCCTCCATACTCATAACATTCGTCTTCATGGTCCTGCCTCCATCCTCATTGCACTGATCTTCATGGTCCTGCCTCCATCCTCATAGCATTGTACTTCATGGTCCTGCCTCCATCCTCATAGCATTGGTCTTCATGGTCCTGCCTCCATCCTAATAGCATTGGTCTTCATGGTCCTGCCTCCATCCTCAGAGCATTGGTCTTCATGGTCCTGCCTCCATCCTCATAGCATTGGTCTTCATGGGCCTGTCTCCATCCTCAGAGCATTGGTCTTCATGGACCTGCCTCCATCCTCATAGCATTGGGCTTTATGGTCCTGCCTCCATCCTCACAGCATTGGTCTTCATGGACCTGCCTCTATCCTCATAGCATTGGGCTTCATGGTCCTGCCTCCATCCTCATAGCATTGGTCTTCATGGTCCTGCCTCCATCCTCATAGCATTGGTCTTCATGGTCCTGCCTCCATCCTCAGAGCATTGGTCTTCATGGTCCTGCCTCCATCCTCATAGCATTGGTCTTCATGGTCCTGCCTCCATCCTTACAGCATTGGTCTTCATGGTCCTGCATCCATCCTCAGAGCATTGGTCTTCATGGTCCTGCCTCCATCCTCAGAGCATTGGTCTTCATATGACCCTGAAGTCATCACGTGTCACCACCATTAACCATTTCAGACTCTGCTCAACACACAGAATATTTTTTTATTGGTATTTAATAACATTTACCACTGTGGAAAATAAAACCTGTGCTCAGAAGTGTCATCTGCCCTCAGCTGTGATGGGACCATGGGGACCTCATCACTTATATGAGGGGGCAAATAATGCAATAATGTGATAGAAAAATCCACAAGTCCATCTGAACTGCGTCGGCAGCCATATTGCCGACTTTCTGTACTTTGCCTTCATGCAATGGTATTATTGGTTGGTATCAGTCCAGCGTTCGGTCCATGAGACGTCTCTGTCCCACTAGTCTCTAATCCGATATTCATAGGTCAGGATGGAGAAATTGGCGAATCTTCCAATCAGTGATGGAACAACCTTCACATCTGTTTTTTCAAAGCCTAATTTTTCATACAATTTATGAGCAGCGACTTGTATCATTGACGTTTCCAGAGTCACCATTTTGTAGCCACGTTGTCGAGTGAAGTCCATGACCTTCTGGCACAAAGCGCTGGCGATTCCTAGATGTCTTTTGTCCTTAGCCACTGACAGCCGTCTCAACACCATGACTTCAGTAGAGTGGGGGGCTGACTGGACGCCCACCATGCCTATGACCCTGCCATTATTCTCCACCACCCAGAAACAAGAGTTGTTACTTGACATGTAGGACTCCTCAATGTCAAGCAAGTCTTCTCTCTGACACTTGTCCACATACTGGTGGTACTCGGAGGTCAGTAAGCGCCGTCCCGCAGTGAACACAATGGCCAGGCTTACTAGAGAGAGCAGGTAGGACCTGGAGATTAGGAGCAGGGTGATGAAGGATATGAAGAGCACAAACTGGCCCCGGGGAAGCTTCAGCAAGTAGGCACAAGTGGCCGGGATGTGCTCCACCATGCCTTCAGAAAACAGCATACGGACGGCATTGTAGTCCCGGTTCTTGTACACTCGTATGGTGTAATCAGCCATGGTCCGACAGTGCTATACGTGGAAGAACCTGTGGAGACAGAAGACAGGTAGGAGAACCTCAATCTCAGACTTATATGTACCTTCATGATGAAATTATGTAATACTTACACAATGCTGAGCATAAATGAGTACACCCCCTATCAATAACTCCTCCATCTAATGTGTGTGACCTCCAAGATGTGTGAGGAGGCACCGAACCTTCTCTGCCTGGAGGGTACAAGGTGGCGACATATTACAGTATCCATCTTTCTCCATCTCCAGCACGAGCTCTAGAGCCTGGATGCCGGATGGAGAGGGATGACAACTTGTCTCCAGAACTTCCCATAGGGGTCTGGTTGTCAGGAGACATTTGGCCACTGAGTCATTTGGGAAAATGCCGTCTACTGAGGGCCGGAGTGACGGCGGCATCTTCTGTCACTATAGAGCAGCACATCTGTGACTTCATGATGCCATCAATGACATGCAGCCCCTGACACCGGCAGTTCATGAGCCCCCCCGACACCAGCAGTTCATGTGCCCCCCCAACACCAGCAGGGATCATGTGTCCCCCCGACACCAGCAGCTCATGTGCCCCCCGACAACGGTAGCTCATGTGCCCCCCCCCCCCCCCCCGACACCAGCGGCTCATGTGCCCCCCCCCGACATCAGCAGCTCATGTGCCCCCTGACACCAGCAGCTCAAGTCCCCCCGACACCAGCGGCTCATGTGCCCCCACCAAAACCAGCAGCTCATGTGCCCCCCCCGACACCAGCGGCTCATGTGCCCCCCCCCCCCCCCCCGACACCGGCAGCTCATGTGCCCCCCCCGACACCAGCAGCTCATGTGCCCCCCTGACACCAGCAGCTCATGTGCCCCCCGACACCAGTGGCTCATGTGCCCCCTCGACATCAGCAGCTCATGTGCCCCCCGACACCAGTGGCTCATGCGCCCCCCCTGACATCAGTGGCTCATGTGCCCCCCCGACATCGGCGGCTCATGTGCCCCCCGACACCGGCGGCTCTTGTGCCCCTTGACACCAGCGGCTCATGTGCCCCCCGACACCAGCGGCTCATGTGCCCCCCGACACCAGCGGCTCATGTGCCCCCCGACACCAGCGGCTCATGTGCCCCCCGACAACAGCAGCTCATGTGCCCCCGACACCAACAGCTCATGTGCCCCCCGACACCAACAGCTCATGTGCCCCCCGACACCAGCAGCTCATGTGCCCCCCCGACACCAGCAGCTCATGTGCCCCCCCGACACCAGCAGATCATGTGTCCCCCGACACCAGCAGCTCATGTGCCCCCCCGACACCAACAGCTCTTGTGCCCCCCGACACCAGCAGCACATGTGTCCCCCGACACAAGCAGATCATGTGTCCCCCGACACCAGCAGATCATGTGTCCCCCGACACCAGCAGATTATATGTCCCCCCGTAAGGACACTACCACCAGGTCTCACTGGAGTCATCAGGCATTTTTTCATCCTCACCTATGTCATGTCATTTCTCTTGGTCTCACCCCCCGGAGCAGAGACCCAATGTCTCCATATTTCTCACCCTGGCCCCGGCACATTGTAGGAGGCTTTTTTGGGTCTGGGCTTTAGGAGCAGTGTCTCAGTGGACGCCCCCCATGCTGTTGCTCCTCTGCAGTGTGCTCAGGATAGTGTTCCCCGGCTCGGCTTTCCACTTCTTTAGATAATGGCAGGGAGCTTACAGATGGATTTTCTTCGCCCTTCTCACCAGAAGACTCTCCTCTTAGGTGGTCAATTTCATGGTCGCTTGACCACCTCGGTGAGATTCTGCAGCTCCAGCTTTCTTACATTTTCTATCTCTTTTGCTCCAGTATCTGACTGATCAGTAAGGTTTCGCTGATCTTCTAGTAGCCTTCACCTTTCTTGTGTACAATGAGAAATGATTTTTCTTTCTCAGGCTTTGTGACATTTCTCTTCCCTGTGGTGCCATTGCTGACAGTATGAAATGGTAAAAGGTTTTCTTTTTCAGTGTCACCCTCTTATGGTCGCCCATGTTCTGGACACCAGTGTAATGAAGAATACCGATCTGCGGGGACATTCTTGCTTAATTAGAATTTTGGAGTCTAAACTTTATCTCTTCTGCTAAGACTTTCATTGGGGTGTACTCATTTTTGCAACATTGTCTGGAATCAATTTGTTAGTAAAATTTCTTCTTGGGGTCCAAAATAACAAATAGTGTTTGCAATCAATGGCCGACATTTGTGGGAGTATTCTGTAGTATTGTATCCCAGAGAAAATGTGGAACTAATGGCTTTCTAAAAATTCTGTTCGGGTGTACTCATTTATGCTGAGCACTGTATGTGGAAAGCTGAGGAGAATGTTCCTGGTATACTGGCCATGATGAAAATCATACAAAAGTAAGGAGCCATGAGTAAATCAGGATGGATCTCGGAAGATCTACCTCATCATGGAAGGAGGAGAAGAAGTGGAAGATCATGAAATGGCAGAGGACAGAAAGAAAAGGCGAAGGAGGACACAATGAGAAGGCGGAGGAGGACAGAACGAGAAGGCAGAGGACACAATGAGAAGGCGGAGGAGGGCAGAAAGAAAAGGCGGAGGAGGACAGAACGAGAAGGCGGAGGACACAATGAGAAGGCGGAGGAGGGCAGAAAGAAAAGGCGGAGGACGACAGAACGATAAGGCGGAGGACGACAGAACGATAAGGCGGAGGACGACAGAACGATAAGGCGGAGGACGACAGAACGATAAGGCGGAGGACGACAGAACGATAAGGCGGAGGACGACAGAACGATAAGGCGGAGGACGACAGAACGATAAGGCGGAGGACGACAGAACGATAAGGCGGAGGACGACAGAACGATAAGGCGGAGGACGACAGAACGATAAGGCGGAGGACGACAGAACGATAAGGCGGAGGACGACAGAACGATAAGGCGGAGGACGACAGAACGATAAGGCGGAGGACGACAGAACGATAAGGCGGAGGACGACAGAACGATAAGGCGGAGGACGACAGAACGATAAGGCGGAGGACGACAGAACGATAAGGCGGAGGACGACAGAACGATAAGGCGGAGGACGACAGAACGATAAGGCGGAGGACGACAGAACGATAAGGCGGAGGACGACAGAACGATAAGGCGGAGGACGACAGAACGATAAGGCGGAGGACGACAGAACGATAAGGCGGAGGACGACAGAACGATAAGGCGGAGGACGACAGAACGATAAGGCGGAGGACGACAGAACGATAAGGCGGAGGACGACAGAACGATAAGGCGGAGGACGACAGAACGATAAGGCGGAGGACGACAGAACGATAAGGCGGAGGACGACAGAACGATAAGGCGGAGGACGACAGAACGATAAGGCGGAGGACGACAGAACGATAAGGCGGAGGACGACAGAACGATAAGGCGGAGGACGACACAATGAGAAGGCGGAGGAGGACAGAATGAGAAGGCGAAGGAGGACAGAATGAGAAGGCGAAGGAGGACAGAATGAGAAGGCGGAGGAGGACAGAATGAGAAGGCGGAGGAGGACAGAATGAGAAGGCGGAGGAGGACAGAATGAGAAGGCGGAGGAGGACAGAATGAGAAGGCGGCGGAGGACACAATGAGAAGGCGGCGTAGGACACAATGAGAAGGCGGCGGAGGACACAATGAGAAGGCGGCGGAGGACACAATGAGAAGGCGGCGGAGGACACAATGAGAAGGCGGCGGAGGACACAATGAGAAGGCGGCGGAGGACACAATGAGAAGGCGGAGGACACAATGAGAAGGCGGAGGACACAATGAGAAGGCGGAGGACACAATGAGAAGGCGGAGGACACAATGAGAAGGCGGAGGACACAATGAGAAGGCGGAGGAGGGCAGAAAGAAAAGGCGAAGGAGGACAGAATGAGAAGGCGGAGGAGGACAGAATGAGAAGGCGGAGGAGGACAGAATGAGAAGGCGGAGGAGGACAGAATGAGAAGGCGGAGGAGGACAGAATGAGAAGGCGGAGGAGGACAGAATGAGAAGGCGGAGGAGGACAGAATGAGAAGGCGGAGGAGGACAGAATGAGAAGGCGGAGGAGGACAGAATGAGAAGGCGGAGGAGGACAGAATGAGAAGGCGGAGGAGGACAGAATGAGAAGGCGGAGGAGGACAGAATGAGAAGGCGGAGGAGGACAGAATGAGAAGGCGGCGGAGGACACAATGAGAAGGCGGCGTAGGACACAATGAGAAGGCGGCGTAGGACACAATGAGAAGGCGGCGGAGGACACAATGAGAAGGCGGCGGAGGACACAATGAGAAGGCGGAGGACACAATGAGAAGGCGGAGGACACAATGAGAAGGCGGAGGACACAATGAGAAGGCGGAGGACACAATGAGAAGGCGGAGGACACAATGAGAAGGCGGAGGACAGAATGAGAAGGCGGAGGAGGGCAGAAAGAAAAGGCGAAGGAGGACAGAATGAGAAGGCGGAGGAGGACAGAATGAGAAGGCGGAGGAGGACAGAATGAGAAGGCGGAGGAGGACAGAATGAGAAGGCGGAGGAGGACAGAATGAGAAGGCGGAGGAGGACAGAATGAGAAGGCGGAGGAGGACAGAATGAGAAGGCGGAGGAGGACAGAATGAGAAGGCGGAGGAGGACACAATGAGAAGGCGGAGGAGGACACAATGAGAAGGCGGAGGAGGACACAATGAGAAGGCGGAGGAGGACACAATGAGAAGGCGGAGGAGGACACAATGAGAAGGCGGAGGAGGACACAATGAGAAGGCGGAGGAGGACAGAATGAGAAGGCGGAGGAGGACACAATGAGAAGGCGGAGGAGGACAGAATGAGAAGGCGGAGGAGGACAGAATGAGAAGGCGGAGGAGGACAGAATGAGAAGGCGGAGGAGGACAGAATGAGAAGGCGGAGGAGGACAGAATGAGAAGGCGGAGGAGGACAGAATGAGAAGGCGGAGGAGGACAGAATGAGAAGGCGGAGGAGGACAGAATGAGAAGGCGGAGGAGGACAGAATGAGAAGGCGGAGGACAGAATGAGAAGGCGGAGGAGGACAGAATGAGAAGGCGGAGGAGGACAGAATGAGAAGGCGGAGGAGGACAGAATGAGAAGGCGGAGGAGGACACAATGAGAAGGCGGAGGAGGACACAATGAGAAGGCGGAGGAGGACACAATGAGAAGGCGGAGGAGGACACAATGAGAAGGCGGAGGAGGACACAATGAGAAGGCGGAGGAGGACACAATGAGAAGGCGGAGGAGGACACAATGAGAAGGCGGAGGAGGACACAATGAGAAGGCGGAGGAGGACACAATGAGAAGGCGGAGGAGGACACAATGAGAAGGCGGAGGAGGACACAATGAGAAGGCGGAGGAGGACACAATGAGAAGGCGGAGGAGGACACAATGAGAAGGCGGAGGAGGACACAATGAGAAGGCGGAGGAGGACACAATGAGAAGGCGGAGGAGGACACAATGAGAAGGCGGAGGAGGACACAATGAGAAGGCGGAGGAGGACACAATGAGAAGGCGGAGGAGGACACAATGAGAAGGCGGAGGAGGACACAATGAGAAGGCGGAGGAGGACACAATGAGAAGGCGGAGGAGGACACAATGAGAAGGCGGAGGAGGACACAATGAGAAGGCGGAGGAGGACACAATGAGAAGACGGAGGAGGACACAATGAGAAGGCGGAGGAGGACACAATGAGAAGGCGGAGGAGGACACAATGAGAAGGCGGAGGACACAATGAGAAGGCGGAGGACACAATGAGAAGGCGGAGGACACAATGAGAAGGCGGAGGACACAATGAGAAGGCGGAGGACACAATGAGAAGGCGGAGGACACAATGAGAAGGCGGAGGACACAATGAGAAGGAAAAAGAAAGAATTACCATAGGAGGAAAGAAATGAATGAGAAAGGGGAGGAATGAAGCAACATGGGAGGAGAAAAGAAAGAAATAAGAAAACAGAAGAAGAGGCGGAAAGAAAAAAAATATAACAAGTGGAAAGAAGAGGAAGGGAGAAGTCAGAAGTAGTATAAGAAAAAAAAAGAAGGGAAATGATTGTGAAGGGGAATGAATGAAAGGAAAAAGAGGAAGAAAGTAGAGGAAAGAAGAAAGATCGTGAACAGGAAAGACAAAGAAGAAGAAAGGAAAGATAAGTAAGAGGAAAGTGTCCCTGTGATCAGGATTGTGCACGGTGTCGTTATACTGATTACACTGACACCTGGTGATGGAATCCGTCTTATGGTTGTTGTGGAATCGCTATTTTCAGTTTTGAGTTAATAATATGCTCGTGCTCTGGGGCGGGGCTGTGGGTGGAGCTTCCTGTGGTGCTCTGATTAGGTATTCATAATGCAGCCTGCTGACAGGTCACTGATCCCTCATTGATCCGCCCCCTAGTTTACATAATGAATATATGTACATACTGGGAAAACCCCCTTCTGCAGGCACCGGCGCTGCAGCAGCTACCGGCGTATATAGAGGTGATCCAATAACTGCACCGCGCAGGTGCCGGCGCCGCCATCTTGGAGGAGGAAATTTTTTTTTCTCTAGCAAGATGGCGCCTGAGTGGTAGCAGCTATCGGATCACCTCCATATACGCCGGCAGCTGCTGCAGCGCAGGCGCCATTCATAGAATCATAGAATCATAGAGTTGGAAGGGACCTCCTGGGCCATCTGGTCCAACCCCCTGCTCAAAGCAGGATTCGCTAAATCATCCCAGTCAGATGTCTGTCCAGCCTCTGTTTGAAGACTTCCATTGAAGGAGAACTCACCACTTCTCGTGGCAGCCTGTTCCACTCATTGATCACTCTAACTGTCAAAAAGTTTTTTCTAATATCTAATCTGTGTCTCCTCCCATTCAGTTTCATCCCATTGCTTCTAGTCTTTCCTTGTGCAAATGAGAATAAAGTTGATCCTTCTACAATGTGACAGCCCTTTAGATATTTGTAGACAGCTATTAAGTCTCCTCTCAGTCTTCTCTTTTGCAAAAATACATTTTCAAATGTATTTTTTTAATGAATATCAGGATTACATTAAACCAATGAATTCCATACACATCACTCCCGCGATCATGCTGCACCGCTGGTGCCACCGCCGAGCCGGCCTGCAGAAGGGGGATTGTATTTTTCCAAGATAGATGTATAAAATACTCATTATGTAAAGTAGGGGGCGGGTCTGTGAGTGACCAGTCAGAAGGCATACTGGTGGATACCTAATCAGAGCACCACATGAAGCTCCGCTCACAGCCCTCACCCCCACAGGCCGCCCACATCCCCCCAACAGGCTGCTCCGGAGCATGAGCAGATCATTACCTGCAAACTGAAAGTCTAGAATCCACAATAACCAGCAGTGAGAGCTAGACCCTGTAGGATCTGGTGGGGGGACCCTGCAGGATCTGGTGGGGGGACCCTGCAGGATCTGGTGGGGGGACCCTGCAGGATCTGGTGGGGGGACCCTGTAGGATCTGATGGGGGGACCCTGCAGGATCTGGTGGGGGGACCCTGCAGGATCTGATGGGGGGACCCTGCAGGATCTGATGGGGGGACCCTGTAGCATCTGATGGGGGGACCCTGCAGGATCTGATGGGGGGACCCTGTAGCATCTGATGGGGGGGACCCTGTAGCATCTGATGGGGGGGACCCTGTAGCATCTGATGGGGGGACCCTGCAGGATCTGATGGGGGGACCCTGCAGGATCTGATGGGGGGACCCTGCAGGATCTGATGGGGGGACCCTGTAGGATCTGATGGGGGGACCCTGCAGGATCTGATGGGGGGACCCTGTAGGATCTGATGGGGGGACCCTGTAGGATCTGATGGGGGGACCCTGCAGGATCTGATGGGGGGACCCTGCAGGATCTGATGGGGGGGACCATGTAGCATCTGATGGGGGGGACCCTGTAGCATCTGATGGGGGGACCCTGCAGGATCTGATGGGGGGACTCTGTAGCATCTGATGGGGGGACCCTGTAGCATCTGATGGGGGGGACCCTGTAGGATCTGATGGGGGGGACCCTGCAGCATCTGATGGGGGGGACCCTGTAGGATCTGATGGGGGGGACCCTGTAGCATCTGATGGGGGGACCCTGTAGCATCTGATGGGGGGGACCCTGTAGGATCTGATGGGGGGGACCCTGTAGGATCTGATGGGGGGGGACTCTGTAGGATCTGATGGGGGGACCCTGTAGCATCTGATGGGGGGGACCCTGTAGCATCTGATGGGGGGGACCCTGCAGCATCTGATGGGGGGGACCCTGTAGGATCTGATGGGGGGGACTCTGTAGGATCTGATGGGGGGACCCTGTAGCATCTGATGGGGGGGACCCTGTAGCATCTGATGGGGGGACCCTGTAGCATCTGATGGGGGGACCCTGCAGGATCTGATGGGGGGACCCTGCAGGATCTGATGGGGGGGACCCTGTAGCATCTGATGGGGGGGACCCTGTAGCATCTGATGGGGGGGACCCTGTAGGATCTGATGGGGGGGACCCTGCAGGATCTGATGGGGGGACTCTGTAGGATCTGATGGGGGGACCCTGTAGGATCTGATGGGGGGACCCTGTAGGATCTGATGGGGGGACCCTGTAGGATCTGATGGGGGGACCCTGTAGGATCTGATGGGGGGACCCTGTAGCATCTGATGGGGGAACCTGTAGCATCTGATGGGGGGACCCTGTAGCATCTGATGGGGGGACCCTGTAGCATCTGATGGGGGGACCCTGCAGGATCTGATGGGGGGACCCTGCAGGATCTGATGGGGGGGGACCCTGTAGCATCTGATGGGGGGGACCCTGTAGCATCTGATGGGGGGGACCCTGTAGCATCTGATGGGGGGACCCTGCAGGATCTGATGGGGGGGACCCTGCAGGATCTGATGGGGGGGACCCTGCAGGATCTGATGGGGGGACTCTGTAGGATCTGGTGGGGGGACTCTGTAGGATCTGGTGGGGGGACCCTGTAGCATCTGATGGGGGGGACCCTGTAGGATCTGATGGGGGGGACCCTGCAGGATCTGATGGGGGGACTCTGTAGGATCTGGTGGGGGGACTCTGTAGGATCTGATGGGGGGACCCTGTAGGATCTGATGGGGGAACCTGTAGCATCTGATGGGGGGACCCTGTAGCATCTGATGGGGGGACCCTGTAGCATCTGATGGGGGGACCCTGCAGGATCTGATGGGGGGACCCTGCAGGATCTGATGGGGGGGGACCCTGTAGCATCTGATGGGGGGGACCCTGTAGCATCTGATGGGGGGGACCCTGTAGGATCTGATGGGGGGACCCTGCAGGATCTGATGGGGGGGACCCTGCAGGATCTGATGGGGGGACTCTGTAGGATCTGGTGGGGGGACTCTGTAGGATCTGGTGGGGGGACCCTGTAGCATCTGATGGGGGGGACCCTGTAGCATCTGATGGGGGGGACCCTGTAGGATCTGATGGGGGGGACCCTGCAGGATCTGATGGGGGGACTCTGTAGGATCTGGTGGGGGGACTCTGTAGGATCTGGTGGGGGGACCCTGTAGCATCTGATGGGGGAACCTGTAGCATCCATGGAAGAAGAGAACAGAGGCACAAACCTGATCTCCTCCCTGTGCAGCCCTGCGCTCCCAGCATGCCCAGCGCGGCCCTCCTCGACCCACAATGCCCCGCACAGTCTTCCGCTCCCAGCATGCCCTGCGCGGCCCTCCTCGACCTACAATGCCCCGCACAGTCTTCCGCTCCCAGCATGCCCTACGCGGCCCTCCTCGACCCACAATGCCCCGCACAGTCTTCCGCTCCCAGCATGCCCTGCGCGGCCCTCCTCGACCCACAATGCCCCGCACAGTCTTCCGCTCCCAGCATGCCCTACGCGGCCCTCCTCGACCCACAATGCCCCGCACAGTCTTCCGCTCCCAGCATGCCCTGCGCGGCCCTCCTCGACCCACAATGCCCCGCACAGTCTTCCGCTCCCAGCATGCCCTGCGCGGCCCTCCTCTACCCACAATGCCCCGCACTAGTCTCAGCCAGGGGGAGAGGAGCACTGTGCGGCCCCCATATACAGTGCGCGTCTCTATACACGTGGCCGGGTGTCGGAGAGCTGCAGCACCGATCACATCTACACCCTGCACAGCCTCATCAGGAGCCCAGCAGGGTTCATACCGACCACCGCACCACTGACCACATCTACACCCTGCACAGCCCCATCAGGAGCCCAGCAGGGATCATACTGACCCACCGCACCACTGACCACATCTACACCCTGCACAGCCTCATCAAGAGCCCAGCAGGGATCATACTGACCCACCGCACCACTGACCACATCTACACCCTGCACAGCCTCATCAGGAGCCCAGCAGGGATCATACTGACCCACCGCACCACTGACCACATCTACACCCTGCACAGCCTCATCAGGAGCCCAGCAGGGATCATACCGACCCACCGCACCACTGACCACATCTACACCCTGCACAGCCTCATCAAGAGCCCAGCAGGGATCATACTGACCCACCGCACCACTGACCACATCTACACCCTGCACAGCCTCATCAGGAGCCCAGCAGGGATCATACCGACCCACCGCACCACTGACCACATCTACACCCTGCACAGCCTCATCAGGAGCCCAGCAGGGATCATACTGACCCACCGCACCACTGACCACATCTACACCCTGCACAGCCTCATCAGGAGCCCAGCAGGGATCATACTGACCCACCGCACCACCGACCACATCTACACCCTGCACAGCCTCATCAAGAGCCCAGCAGGGATCATACTGACCCACCGCACCACTGACCACATCTACACCCTGCACAGCCTCATCAAGAGCCCAGCAGGGATCATACTGACCCACCGCACCACTGACCACATCTACACCCTGCACAGCCTCATCAGGAGCCCAGCAGGGATCATACTGACCCACCGCACCACTGACCACATCTACACCCTGCACAGCCCCATCAGGAGCCCAGCAGGGATCATACTGACCCACCGCACCACCGACCACATCTACACCCTGCACAGCCCCATCAGGAGCCCAGCAGGGATCATACCGACCCACCGCACCACTGACCACATCTACACCCTGCACAGCCCCATCAGGAGCCCAGCAGGGTTCATACCGACCCACCGCACCACTGACCACATCTACACCCTGCACAGCCCCATCAGGAGCCCAGCAGGGATCATACTGACCCACCGCACCACTGACCACATCTACACCCTGCACAGCCCCATCAGGAGCCCAGCAGGGATCATACCGACCCACCGCACCACTGACCACATCTACACCCTGCACAGCCCCATCAGGAGCCCAGCAGGGTTCATACCGACCCACCGCACCACTGACCACATCTACACCCTGCACAGCCCCATCAGGAGCCCAGCAGGGATCATACCGACCCACCGCACCACTGACCACATCTACACCCTGCACAGCCCCATCAGGAGCCCAGCAGGGTTCATACTGACCCACCGCACCACTGACTACATCTACACCCTGCACAGCCTCATCAAGAGCCCAGCAGGGATCATACTGACCCACCGCACCACTGACCACATCTACACCCTGCACAGCCCCATCAGGAGCCCAGCAGGGTTCATACCGACCCACCGCACCACTGACCACATCTACACCCTGCACAGCCCCATCAGGAGCCCAGCAGGGATCATACCGACCCACCGCACCACTGACCACATCTACACCCTGCACAGCCTCATCAAGAGCCCAGCAGGGATCATACTGACCCACCGCACCACTGACCACATCTACACCCTGCACAGCCCCATCAGGAGCCCAGCAGGGATCATACCGACCCACCGCACCACTGACCACATCTACACCCTGCACAGCCTCATCAAGAGCCCAGCAGGGATCATACCGACCCACTGCACCACTGACCACATCTACACCCTGCACAGCCTCATCAGGAGCCCAGCAGGGATCATACCGACCCACCGCACCACTGACCACATCTACACCCTGCACAGCCCCATCAGGAGCCCAGCAGGGATCATACCGACCCACAGCACCACTGACCACATCTACACCCTGCACAGCCTCATCAGGAGCCCAGCAGGGATCATACCGACCCACCGCACCACTGACCACATCTACACCCTGCACAGCCTCATCAAGAGCCAAGCAGGGTTCATACTGACCCACCGCACCACTGACCACATCTACACCCTGCACAGCCTCATCAAGAGCCCAGCAGGGTTCATACCGACCCACCGCACCACTGACCACATCTACACCCTGCACAGCCTCATCAGGAGCCCAGCAGGGTTCATACCGACCCACCGCACCACTGACCACATCTACACCCTGCACAGCCTCATCAAGAGCCCAGCAGGGATCATACTGACCCACCGCACCACTGACCACATCTTCACCCTGCACAGCCTCATCAAGAGCCCAGCAGGGATCATACCGACCCACCGCACCACTGACCACATCTACACCCTGCACAGCCCCATCAGGAGCCCAGCAGGGTTCATACCGACCCACCGCACCACTGACCACATCTACACCCTGCACAGCCTCATCAAGAGCCCAGCAGGGATCATACCGACCCACCGCACCACTGACCACATCTACACCCTGCACAGCCCCATCAGGAGCCCAGCAGGGTTCATACTGACCCACCGCACCACTGACCACATCTACACCCTGCACAGCCTCATCAGGAGCCCAGCAGGGATCATACCGACCCACCGCACCACTGACTACATCTACACCCTGCACAGCCCCATCAGGAGCCCAGCAGGGTTCATACTGACCCACCGCACCACTGACCACATCTACACCCTGCACAGCCTCATCAAGAGCCCAGCAGGGTTCATACCGACCCACCGCATTACTGACCACATCTACACCCTGCACAGCCTCATCAAGAGCCCAGCAGGGTTCATACCGACCCACCGCATTACTGACCACATCTACACCCTGCACAGCCTCATCAAGAGCCCAGCAGGGTTCATACTGACCCACCGCACCACTGACCACATCTACACCCTGCACAGCCCCATCAGGAGCCCAGCAGGGTTCATACCGACCCACCGCACCACTGACCACATCTACACCCTGCACAGCCCCATGAGGAGCCCAGCAGGGATCATACCGACCCACCGCACCACTGACTACATCTACACCCTGCACAGCCCCATCAGGAGCCCAGCAGGGTTCATACCGACCCACTGCACCACTGACCACATCTACACCCTGCACAGCCTCATCAAGAGCCCAGCAGGGTTCATACCGACCCACCGCACCACTGACCACATGTACACCCTGCACAGCCTCATCAAGAGCCCAGAAGGGATCATACCGACCCACCGCACCACTGACCACATCTACACCCTGCACAGCCTCATCAAGAGCCCAGCAGGGTTCATACCGACCCACCGCACCACTGACCACATCTACACCCTGCACAGCCTCATCAAGAGCCAAGCAGGGATCATACCGACCCACCGCACCACTGACCACATCTACACCCTGCACAGCCTCATCAAGAGCCCAGCAGGGTTCATACCGACCCACCGCACCACTGACCACATCTACACCCTGCACATCCTCATCAAGAGCCCAGCAGGGATCATACCGACCCACCGCATTACTGACCACATCTACACCCTGCACAGCCTCATCAAGAGCCCAGCAGGGTTCATACCGACCCACCGCATTACTGACCACATCTACACCCTGCACAGCCTCATCAAGAGCCCAGCAGGGTTCATACTGACCCACCGCACCACTGACCACATCTACACCCTGCACAGCCCCATCAGGAGCCCAGCAGGGTTCATACCGACCCACCGCACCACTGACCACATCTACACCCTGCACAGCCCCATGAGGAGCCCAGCAGGGATCATACCGACCCACCGCACCACTGACTACATCTACACCCTGCACAGCCCCATCAGGAGCCCAGCAGGGTTCATACCGACCCACCGCACCACTGACCACATCTACACCCTGCACAGCCTCATCAAGAGCCCAGCAGGGTTCATACCGACCCACCGCACCACTGACCACATGTACACCCTGCACAGCCTCATCAAGAGCCCAGCAGGGTTCATACCGACCCACCGCACCACTGACCACATCTACACCCTGCACAGCCTCATCAAGAGCCAAGCAGGGATCATACCGACCCACCGCACCACTGACCACATCTACACCCTGCACAGCCTCATCAAGAGCCCAGCAGGGTTCATACCGACCCACCGCACCACTGACCACATCTACACCCTGCACATCCTCATCAAGAGCCCAGCAGGGATCATACCGACCCACCGCACCACTGACCACATCTACACCCTGCACAGCCTCATCAAGAGCCAAGCAGGGATCATACCGACCCACCGCACCACTGACCACATCTACACCCTGCACAGCCTCATCAAGAGCCAAGCAGGGATCATACTGACCCACCGCACCACTGACCACATCTACACCCTGCACAGCCCCATCAGGAGCCCAGCAGGGTTCATACTGACCCACCGCACCACTGACCACATCTACACCCTGCACAGCCTCATCAAGAGCCCAGCAGGGTTCATACTGACCCACCGCACCACTGACCACATCTACACCCTGCACAGCCTCATCAAGAGCCAAGCAGGGATCATACTGACCCACCGCACCACTGACCACATCTACACCCTGCACAGCCCCATCAGGAGCCCAGCAGGGTTCATACTGACCCACCGCACCACTGACCACATCTACACCCTGCACAGCCTCATCAAGAGCCCAGCAGGGTTCATACTGACCCACCGCACCACTGACCACATCTACACCCTGCACAGCCTCATCAAGAGCCCAGCAGGGTTCATACCGACCCACCGCATTACTGACCACATCTACACCCTGCACAGCCTCATCAAGAGCCCAGCAGGGTTCATACCGACCCACCGCATTACTGACCACATCTACACCCTGCACAGCCTCATCAAGAGCCCAGCAGGGTTCATACTGACCCACCGCACCACTGACCACATCTACACCCTGCACAGCCCCATCAGGAGCCCAGCAGGGTTCATACCGACCCACCGCACCACTGACCACATCTACACCCTGCACAGCCCCATGAGGAGCCCAGCAGGGATCATACCGACCCACCGCACCACTGACTACATCTACACCCTGCACAGCCCCATCAGGAGCCCAGCAGGGTTCATACCGACCCACTGCACCACTGACCACATCTACACCCTGCACAGCCTCATCAAGAGCCCAGCAGGGTTCATACCGACCCACCGCACCACTGACCACATGTACACCCTGCACAGCCTCATCAAGAGCCCAGAAGGGATCATACCGACCCACCGCACCACTGACCACATCTACACCCTGCACAGCCTCATCAAGAGCCCAGCAGGGTTCATACCGACCCACCGCACCACTGACCACATCTACACCCTGCACAGCCTCATCAAGAGCCAAGCAGGGATCATACCGACCCACCGCACCACTGACCACATCTACACCCTGCACAGCCTCATCAAGAGCCCAGCAGGGTTCATACCGACCCACCGCACCACTGACCACATCTACACCCTGCACATCCTCATCAAGAGCCCAGCAGGGATCATACCGACCCACCGCATTACTGACCACATCTACACCCTGCACAGCCTCATCAAGAGCCCAGCAGGGTTCATACCGACCCACCGCATTACTGACCACATCTACACCCTGCACAGCCTCATCAAGAGCCCAGCAGGGTTCATACTGACCCACCGCACCACTGACCACATCTACACCCTGCACAGCCCCATCAGGAGCCCAGCAGGGTTCATACCGACCCACCGCACCACTGACCACATCTACACCCTGCACAGCCCCATGAGGAGCCCAGCAGGGATCATACCGACCCACCGCACCACTGACTACATCTACACCCTGCACAGCCCCATCAGGAGCCCAGCAGGGTTCATACCGACCCACCGCACCACTGACCACATCTACACCCTGCACAGCCTCATCAAGAGCCCAGCAGGGTTCATACCGACCCACCGCACCACTGACCACATGTACACCCTGCACAGCCTCATCAAGAGCCCAGCAGGGTTCATACCGACCCACCGCACCACTGACCACATCTACACCCTGCACAGCCTCATCAAGAGCCAAGCAGGGATCATACCGACCCACCGCACCACTGACCACATCTACACCCTGCACAGCCTCATCAAGAGCCCAGCAGGGTTCATACCGACCCACCGCACCACTGACCACATCTACACCCTGCACAGCCTCATCAAGAGCCAAGCAGGGATCATACCGACCCACCGCACCACTGACCACATCTACACCCTGCACAGCCTCATCAAGAGCCAAGCAGGGATCATACTGACCCACCGCACCACTGACCACATCTACACCCTGCACAGCCCCATCAGGAGCCCAGCAGGGTTCATACTGACCCACCGCACCACTGACCACATCTACACCCTGCACAGCCTCATCAAGAGCCCAGCAGGGTTCATACTGACCCACCGCACCACTGACCACATCTACACCCTGCACAGCCTCATCAAGAGCCCAGCAGGGATCATACCGACCCACCGCACCACTGACTACATCTACACCCTGCACAGCCTCATCAAGAGCCCAGCAGGGATCATACCGACCCACCGCACCACTGACCACATCTACACCCTGCACAGCCTCATCAAGAGCCCAGCAGGGATCATACCGACCCACCGCACCACTGACTACATCTACACCCTGCACAGCCTCATCAAGAGCCCAGCAGGGTTCATACCGACCCACCGCACCACTGACCACATCTACACCCTGCACAGCCTCATCAAGAGCCAAGCAGGGATCATACTGACCCACCGCATTACTGACCACATCTACACCCTGTACAGCCTCATCAAGAGCCCAGCAGGGTTCATAGTGACCCGCCGCACCACTGACCACATCTACACCCTGCACAGCCTCATCAAGAGCCAAGCAGGGATCATACCGACCCACCGCACCACTGACCACATCTACACCCTGCACAGCCTCATCAAGAGCCCAGCAGGGATCATACCGACCCACCGCACCACTGACCACATCTACACCCTGCACAGCCTCATCAAGAGCCCAGCAGGGATCATACCGACCCACCGCACCACTGACCACATCTACACCCTGCACAGCCTCATCAGGAGCCCAGCAGGGATCATACTGACCCACCGCACCACTGACCACATCTACACCCTGCACAGCCTCATCAAGAGCCCAGCAGGGATCATACCGACCCACCGCACCACTGACCACATCTACACCCTGCACAGCCTCATCAAGAGCCCAGCAGGGATCATACCGACCCACCGCATTACTGACCACATCTACACCCTGCACAGCCTCATCAAGAGCCCAGCATGGTTCATACTGACCCACCGCACCACTGACCACATCTACACCCTGCACAGCCTCATCAAGAGCCCAGCAGGGTTCATACCGACCCACCGCATGTGCTCTCTCCCCCGAGCTCACACACTGCGCTGTTCTCTTCTCCATGCTCATATAGGTACGTGTGCAGACTAGGGGGTGGTCCGTTTTCCGCTGCAGACAGACTTAAGACAGAGAATGTGAAAAATGAGGATGAATGAACTCATGGAGATCAACATCCAACACTGCGGAGACACCATCACGTGTTTCTCAACGCAGTGATTCTAGAGCACTGCCCCCATCCCTTATGGGAAATATGTAAAACATGCAAAACACAAGTCACGGAGACACCATCACATGTTTCTCAACCTGAGCAATGACTAGCCAGGTCTTTCCCCGGGAAGGAACAACCACGGGAAGGGCAGTCTCCAATGAAGGAAACACCTATGCCAAAACATGGTATCCATCCACAGACAGCTGTTTCGGGGTATTGCTCCTCATCAGTGTGGTGTAGGAAACACAGAGTTCATCAATGTTTTTGCATATTTCCCATAAGGGATGGGGGCAGTGCTGTAGAATCACTGCGTTGAGAAACACGTGATGGTGTCTCCGCAGTGTCGGATGTTGATCTCCATGAGTTCATTCATCCTCATTTTTCACAGTCTTCTACTAGGCATTGCTCCTACTAGCCAGTTTCCTACTCCACACTGATGAGGGGCAATACCCCGAAACAGACTTAAGGCAGAGACTGATGAGTGTTCAACAGATCCTTCTTTATTGGCCGTCCTCTCAATGACCCCAGCATTACAGCTTCGACACACAGACCCGGGTACCTCTGCTCTCTGCCCTGCACTCACATACTGCGCTGCTCTCTGCCCTGCACTCACATACTCCTCTGCTCTCTCCCCCACGCTCATCGCTCACATACTGCGCTGCTCTCTCCCCCTGCAATTTTTCCTCCAAGCAGGAAAAGCCTCTTTATATGTTTTATCACTTTGCCAGAATACTTTTAACCTATACTTTATTTTATGTTGTTTTTGCACTTGGTATGGTAATTGCTGTTGTGCAATGATGTTAAGATCTTCATTTCCTTTCTTTTTCCCTTCTCTCCTCTTCCTCCCTCACCCTTTCCTCTTTTCCTTTCCCTTCATCCCTTTCCTGACCCCTGATCTCCTATACTGAAAAATCCCCTAATAAAATCATTTTGAAACAAACAAGGCATTGCTTCCTCTGGACCATCCCACCACCATCTCCCCAGTCATTGTTGATGGGAATCTGGAATTTCAAATAGATAAGAATTCTCACTTGGTTCCTCGGCCTCTTCAGTGTCTGGTACACTGGATACGGTCCTGAGGAGACAATGTGGGTACCAACGTCTGACATCCATGCAATCAGGTTGGTCCAGTCTTTTGACATGGCAGTCCCTGATAAACCCGGCCCTGAGGTTCCGAAGGTCCCTCTTGGAAGGGGGGGGGGGTAATATCACGGGGATACTGCGACAGAGAAAAGCTAGAAAACCGCAGCATCCGGCTTCACAAACTCCTGCACTGATTATAAGCACTTTACCTTCTTATTAAATGGTGCAGTTTTTTTCTTGCTGGCAGTGCAAGGGTTAATCTGTTCAGTTGATCTCCTGGAACTTTCCTACCTGGATTGTCTCAGCTGTTCAGTGTTGATCAGTCCCCTCTGCTATATATGCTTACCTCTGTCACTTAGGAATTGCCAGTGTTAGTACTTGCTGCCTGGTTTGGAGTTGGTTGTGAGGTTCGTGGTTGGAGTTGGTGTTTAGAGATTTGTTCAGGAGATTGTTCCTTGGAGTTTTGTTTGTGTGCATATCCTTATCCTCTCCTATTTGGTTTTCCCTTCCTTTCCCTCCCCTGTGTTCCACTCTGTTGTTTGATGAGTGAATTTTGTTTGATTATTTTCATTTATCCCTGTCCATCTTCCCTTGTTTGTCTGGTTAGTGTTATCCTATATACTTTGGGTTTCTACTACCTTGCTCAGGGTCGATATAGAAGCATAGAAAGGCACATGAACCCAGCATCTCCACCTTCAGGAGTATCCAGGGGACAAGGATAGACTAGGGCGCCTGTAGTTCTAGGCACCTGGTTAGCGTCCACAATCCCAAGGCACTGCATGACAAGAAGTCTTTAAACAGAGTGTCATGATCTGCTGTGTTTGTGTGATCAGGTAGTTCAGAGGTTAATCTGGACCGCCTCACTCTGAGATACTGGGAGGCTTTTTATAGCCTCATTGTGGGCTCTTTCCTCGTCGCTTATACTCAGACCCTTGGCCGAGTGTGTGACCCTGGTGTGCTTTGTGGCTGTGATACTTTGTGCTAGCTTGGTTTTGATCCGGTTCTGTCCCTGTTACGAGTTCTGCCTGTTCCTTTTGTACTGCTCTGCTATTCCCGTGTATGACTCTTTTGCCTTGGACCTGGCTACTCTCTGACTGCCTCCCTTGTACTGCGTTGCTATCTCTGTACAACCAATAGCAGATTCATCGTAACATTAACACCGGGTATACACACACCCTATAAGTGCATTTAACCACTCCACTGTGAAATATTAAAGAGCCAGAGAACCACAGGAGTTTTTAGAATAAAATGTAGTCTTTATTAACATATACAAGAGATAAAATTACAAGACACATGCATAGACAATGAATTCAATGTGTACACCAAAGCCGGGAAAATGTGATGCTGCGCTCAGCATAAATACCAGCCACAATAGTGTGACCCCAGTAGCCAATCTCCCATGTCTTAAAGATCAAAAATAGACCAAATAGAATCCCATTGTGAAAGTAACTCATGGTGCCATAATAGGATCAGGCTTACCATATAACCTGATTATCCTGCTTTAAAGTATAAGCAACCACCATGTAAAGGTAGATGCACGAATGGGGCAAAAAAGTGGAAGAGACAGCATGAGGGGCGGCAGAAAATACGTCAAGGAGTGCAGACACCTCAGCCCGGGACACCCCAACGCGCGTTTCGCCAACCAGCGTTTAGCTTTCTCGAGGGGAAGTGCACTGGACGTGGGTGCAGGGCCTTTTAACAACGTCACAATTAGGTCACCTGATCATCAGCTGATCTGTTCCTCAAGCACCGTGTGTAGGCGGCGCATGCGCAGTTCCCCGGCATCCCCCAACCCCGAACACCCGGCGGTGCCTGGCTGGAAAGTGAGTGAGGACGGGAAGTACCCAGTCACGAAGAGACACAGGCTGTGCCGGATAGTCAGGGCCGGGAAGACCCGCGGAGACGCGCAGGCGCACAACAACAGCGCCAACCATAAACCCAGTGCCATAGTGAATCCATATAAGGCAAAGACAATAATGCTAAAAAGGAAAAGAGACAAACAAGTCCTCTGAAGAATCATTATCCGCTGAATATATCTTCATATTAATTGTTTCCAATGTTTTTCCAGTAATCAGCTTCACTTGTGCAGGAATCAGCTCTCACCAATAGATGTAATAGATTTTCTAGCGTCAACTGACATATAATCACAAATAACTAAAGGAAAAGGAAAAGAAAGATTATATGATTAAAACCACACAAACAACCCACACATCAATTAAAAATACAAAAGTGGAGGAAATAAATCCGCAAATGCTCTTTACAAAAAAGGGCCAAAATTCAGGGAGTCATTAAGGCCAGCAGGCTCCATTGTTCCTAAAGTCACCACCCATTTTAATTCTCGTTGGGCGAGCAGTTTTTTTACATTACCCCCCCCCCGATCCCAGTGTGGACTAGATCAATTCCCCTTACCATAAAGCTAGACGGGTCACAACCGTGAGCCGCCCTGAAGTGTCGGGGAATGGTTCTCTGCTTTTTTAGCTGCCACTATATCACGGACATGTTCCCGTACGCGGAATTCCCTTGATGTTAATCCAACATAAATAAGGGAACCTCCACAAGGGGCCTAATAAATCACATTTACGCTACTACACGAGATATCCATTAATCATGAGACCATCAGCAGAGAGAAACGAATCCGGTCGCAGGATGTTATTGCACGCCATGCAGTGCCCACATTTAAACCAGCCCCTCACCTGTCTAGTGTGTCCAAAAAGGCTTTCCCTTGGGGGCACATAATGACTCTTAGTGAGTCTTTTAAATTTTTAGACCTCCGGGGGGTCATTTGTGGCCAATCAGTCAGAAAAGGTCTCAGAGAGGGCTCGGTGTACAGAGTGGGCCAATGTTTTTGAAGGACACCTCTCATACTGTCCCATTCGTGCCTCTTTGGGCACTTTTTTGAGTATAACAGCTGATCGCGTGTTGTGAACTTGGCCCTCCGGTACCCATTCCTAATATTTCTTCTACTATAACCACGTTGCCTGAATCTTTCCCTCATATCCAACGCCTGCTTCTCAAATCTACTCTCAGCGGAGCAGATGCGCCGTATCCTCAAAAACTGTCCGACCGGCACGGCCCTCACCGTGGCTTGGCCGCGTGTAATAATGCATTCCGAAAAACATCAGTCTGGATCAAAGATGAGTCATCTACCTCCAGACTGATGTCCAAAAAAATCTATATTTTTATAGTCATATTTATAAGTCAAATGTATATTAAAAGAATTATTGTTCAACACAGCCATGAAATCCTCCAACTGCCACTCCGCCCCCCACCAAAATAACAAAACATCATCTATATAACGCAACCAATGCAGCACATGGTCAGTGGCCTCCACACCCGCGTCCCCAAACACCAACCGCTCCCAAAACCCCAAGAGAAGGTTGGCGTACGCGGGTGCACAGGCCGCCCCCATGGCTGCACCGCGTTTGCTATCTCTGTGTATGACTCATTGCTTACGTTCTGACTGTTCTCTGCTTGTCCCCCTGGTACCGCGCCGCCCTCCCCGTGTATGACCCCCGTTTGTCTGACCTGAGGTTTCCGAGCCTGTACTCCAGGATTCCTGTTATAGAACTCTATTGCCATCTCCAGCAGCAGGACGCTAAGCCACGCCCCCTGTGGTCACATGATCGCAGGTCCTGGTGCTGCTAAGCTACTTTCAGTGTCGCAGGTCCTGGTGTCAGAATTCTCCCTACAGTATCGGACCCCGTGTCTCCCCATAGTCTGGGTGAGTTACCCTGTCAGCCGCGGCAGTCCGCCGGCGCTGACAGGATCCTGATACAGAGGCTGGACAGACCTCTATTTGAGCAGGGGGTTGGACACGATGACCCTGGAGAGCCCTTCCATGGATACTGGAGGCTTATTCTGTGGGCTCCACAGTTGATCTGCCCCTTTATGATGGGATTTCACCCAGTCTGACCCTGCTTTATGGCCTGATTTGTAAGGACATGTTTTGGTCCTGCTCTTCAGAGATACAGTCTGCAGGATGTGAGGATTTACTCCACAGGCACAGCCAGATGTCCAGCCAGGTACGGACTGGGGCCGAAATTCAGCCCTGGCACATGAAATCACACAGGTCCAGCTGTCCCTGCCCCCGAGCACCAGATGGGATATATTACTAATATTACCCTGGATGGAGGAAAGGAAGATTTACTACAAGACCAATGTCTCTAATGATCCCCGTGGCTGCTGGGTAAGTGACGGGGTCAGCGACTTTGGGCTCCGTCACACCTCTTCACAGTATGGGAGTCTTGAGAACACTGATTCTGTTAACAACATAGCAGACAAGGCGGCCCATGACCAGACAGGCCCTTCTGACATTTGCCAGAATTGCCAGATGGCCAGTCCGGCCCTGTGTCCAGCTGAGCCCAGGGGTGATATGGTGGCTCGTGCACTAGTCGTGCTCCACAGTGAAGCACACGGCCCCACGTGACACTGTTTCCGGCAGTTCTCCATCCTGCTGACCGGCCCCTTATATACAAGTGATATCAGATTCCTCCATCTATCGCTCTTCTCTTCGGCCATAGCTGCTGTTATCTATGACCCGGGACACCATGATCTACAGATCTCCATTGTTCTGTGCTCTCCTGCCCGTAACATCTGTGATCTCTCAGGATCTTATGAGGAACGAGGTTTCTCGTTGGAAAGTTGTGTCGTAAGTGACGTAAGTGGAGCTGAACACTTCTGATCGTCATTACTCTGCCTTTACCGCGTGATACAATGTAACGCTCTGCGAGACTTCTTGGTTTGTCTGCTCTCGTCACCGAGGCTCAGGTAGGACGGTGGGTATGAGAGTCCAGCATGCCACCCGAGAGGGGAGCAGTGGTCAATAAACTAAAACAGTCAAAACGGAGACATTAGAAGACCCTACAGCTGCACGGTGGCTCAGTGATTAGCACTGTACTATATATAGGACAGAACGGTGGCTCAGTGATTAGCACTGTACTATATATAGGACAGAACGGTGGCTCAGTGGTTAGCAGTGTACTATATATAGGACAGAACGGTGGCTCAGTGGTTAGCAGTGTACTATATATAGGACAGCATGGTGGCTCAGTGGTTAGCAGCGTACTATATATAAGGCAGCATGATGGCTCTGTGATTAGCACTGTACTATATATAGGACAGCACGATGACGCAGTCGATAGCAGTGTACTATATAATATAGGGCAGCATGATGGCTGAGTGGTTAGCAGTGTACTATATAGGGCAGTATGGTGGCTCAGTGGTAAACACTGCAGCCTTGCAGTGCTTGGGTCCTGGGTTCAAATCCCATCAAGGATGTATGTTCTCCCCATGTTTCGTGGCTTTCCCAAGGTTCTCTGTTTCCTTCCAAAGACAAAGTGATAGGGAAATTATAGTGTGATCCCCGATGGGGACAGTGATGATAATGTCTGTACAGCGCTGTGGAATAAGATAGCGCTATATAATCATGAATTAATGGAAGAGGACAAACCCCATGAATGAGCTGGACAGTTCTGTAGTGTACCTGTGTTCCTGATGAAAGAGATTCCTCATGATCTTATACACAATCGATCCTGATCTACTGAGTTACATGCATGAACTTATATCTATGGACCAAGGAGCAGGTGTGGACATCTCTGGCATCGCTCCTCTGCAGGACCATGGACAGAGATTATTATTCTCAGAGAGTGGGATCCACCTGCAAGATCTGATGTCCTTGGGAAACTTTAAGGCTGGGTTCACACGTAGCGAAACTCTCGCGGAAATTACCGCCGGAATTCCATCCAAAATCGCATTTTAAATTCCCGTGATTTTCCCGTGGAAAAACTAGCATTTTGGAAGCGTAATTAGCTTGCAGAATTGCTAGCGTTTTCCAAGCGATATAGAGCATCACTTGGAGAACTGATTGACAGGTTGGTCACACTCGTCATACATAGTGTTTGACGAGTGTGACCAACTGTTTACTATTGAGGCCGCCTATGCGGCATCAATAGTAAAAGATAGAATGTAAAAAATAATAATAAAAAATATATATTGTTATTCTCACCTTCCGACGTCCCGCGCAGCCTTCCCGCCTCTCTCCACGCTCCCGGTCCCAGTAATCCTTTGCGAGAATTACCGCAATGACGTCTGTTCTCGCGGGATCGCGACGTCTCGCGGTCATTTGCAATGACGTCGTGCGAATGACCACAAGACTTCTCAATCCCGCGAGAACGGACGTCATCGCTCGCAAAGGCTTACTGGGACCGGGAGCGTGGAGAGAGGAAGGAATGCTGCGCGGGATGTCGGAAGTTGAGAATAACAATATTTTTTATTTTAAATTCTATTTTTACAGGGATATGGTACCCAAAGCCCGGGGGACAGTCTCCTCTCCTCCGGACCGTGGGTACCATCCGCAAATGTTCTGCTTACTTTTCGCATGGTGTGCACAGCCACATGCGGAAAATAAGCGGAACAATGCATTCCTATGGGTGCAGGATCGCAGCCATTCCGCAAAATTAATGAGCATGCTGCGGTTTTACCGCGAAGCGATTCCGCCGCGGTAAAAACCGCAGCATTAGCACAGCATTGCGGAATCCCATAGGAATGCATGGGATGCTTATTTTTCGCGTTTTCACGGCAAAATCGTGCGGTTAAAACCGCCGCGGAAACGCGAAAAAAACAGCACGTGTGAACTCAGCCTAGGCGGCCTCAATAGAAATAAGTTGGTCACACTCGTCAAACACTATGTTTGACGAGTGTGACCAACCTGTCAATCAGTTCTCCAAGCGATGCTCCAGATCGCTTGGAAAACGCTAGCAATTCTGCAAGCTAATTGCGCTTGCAAAATGCTAGTTTTTCCACGTAAAAATCACGGGAATTTAAAATGCGATTTTCCGGCGGAATAGAATTCCGGAATTCTCACGGTAATTTCCGCGAGAGTTCCGCTACGTGTGAACCCAGTCTAAGAGAAACTCATTCATGTTGAAGGCACCAGACTTGGCCAAACAAGGAGCGACTCATATCAGGTCTGAAGAAAGAGGACGGAGGAACCATGGAAGCGACACAAGGAGGACTCGACACTTACACAATGAAGAAGGAAGCTTTTTACAAAGAGATGTCAGAATGCAAAGACAAGACGTTGGGTCACCTCTTGGGTCATGGTGGAGGAACCTTTCTGTTATTTGGGTTTATTAGATACAACCTGAAATCTGGAGCTTGTTAGGACTTTTCAAGAGAAGACAATTTGATGTTTTTAGTCTGGTTTGAAGACTTTTCTATGGAATAAGATGTTGCTTTCTCTTAGTCCCTCAGATGAAGGTTGTAATGACTGAACGTGTTCTCAGGACCATCCATTCCCGGAGGTCATCAACCCAATGTCCTGTCATGTCCCAGCGCTAGACGCCATGTACACCTTCCTAAATGTCAGACACTTCTACTTACACTATTAACAGGGCCGTCTGGTGACAAAGGCTCAGGTGTCAGAGGGGATGTCGTATCGGTAGCTCACCCAGGCCATTCCAACCAGGCCGAGCCATGCATTGTATACTGTTGGGGCTGTTCGCCTGAAGCCCACCTTCTCATACATGTTTACAGCATGGACCTGGACGTTGGTGGTGGACAGGACGACGGCCTTACAACCACTCCTCCGAGTATAGTCAATCACCGTCCTGCACAGCACTTTAGCGATCCCTTTGCCTCGGTGGTGATCAGCTACAAACATCCTCTTCAGCTCGATGTTCTTCTCGTGAGGGGTCATGGCAGGGATGGCGGCCACCATGCCGATGACTTCTCCTTCCAGGTCCACCACCCAGAAGCAGTGATATTCCCTCTGCAGATAATGTTTTCTGATGTCCTTCAAGTCTCCGGCCAGACCATGCCTGATGTGGTAAAGGTAAAACTCTCTGCCGGGCAGCCATAAAACCATCAGCACCCCGGTCACACCCAAGATGGAGAGCGCGATGGACCCCAGAGTGACCAGAGGGAGAATGAGCCCCACCAGCAGGAGCAGCCAGTTGTGAGGTTGTCTTAAGCCCCGGTAGAAGGCTCTAGGGATGTGCTCATGGCAGCCAGAGATGAAGATCTCCTGGATCCTGCGGTGGTCACTGTCCTGGTACAGACGGATACTGTAGTTCGACATGTGGCCTCCTGGAGAAGAAGGAAAACGATCGCAAGAAACCATGAGAACAGGAAAAAAATCTGTATTCTTAAAGTAACATCACAGGATATCATTCTGCATCACAAAGGTCCTTAAAGGCAATGTGACAGCTGCAGGTGTGCACACACTCTACAGGAGGTCACTATATAGGTAGGAGGAGGTGAGCTGTGTCCATCACTACTGACATAGGGGAGAGGATTGTGGGAATGTCCTGAGCCTGACGGCATTATACAGGGAGGAGGAGGAGGTGAGATATGTCCATCACTACTGACAGGGAGAGGATTGTGGAAATGCCCTGAGCATGAGGTCATTATACGGGGAGGAGGAGGAGGTGAGATATGTCCATCATTACTGTCATAGGGGAGAGGATTAAATTCAAGCTCTGTGATCAGTGGTGAGGAGAGGAGGATGGAGGCGGTGAATTGTGACATCACCAATGGTGAATGCTGAATCCTGTGTTATCTACCTTATATAGAGGTGTTATTATCAGTCATTGTACAGGAGGAGGAGGAGGTGAGCTGTTACATCACCTATTGTGAATGGTGGATCCTGTGTTATCAGTTGTATATAGAGGTGTTATCAGTTATTGTGCAGGAGGAGAAGGTGAGCTGTGAGATCATCTATTGTGAATGGTGGATCCTGTGTTATCTTCTGTATGTAGAGGTGTTATCAGTCATTGTACAGGAGGAGGGGGTGAGCTGTGACATCACCTATTGTGAATGGTGGATCCTGTTTATCTACTGTATATAGAGGTGTTATCAGTCATTGTACAGGAGGAGGTGAACTGTGACCAGGCTTGGTCTGGCCCTCCGGAGAACTGGAGGATTCTCCCGTGGGCCCAGGCAGGCACTGACACCTGCTGGCATACTGGCCAGCAGCTGCCTAGGGCCCCTAATGCTCCAGGGGCCCCCAACTAGTGGCTATGGGGCCCTGGAGTCAAGGGGGCCCGCTCTGTGCCAGCTTAGCAGCAGCTGGAGACAGGATCCTGTCCCTGCTGCTAAAGCGAAATGAATAGTCACGCTTCCCCACTCCCCTATGGGCATGGAGAGGAGTGAATACCATTTCTCTTTAATAGCGGGCATCGTTAGCCGCAGGTTGAGGCTCACACTGCCCGCATGTAAAGCCCGACCACCGCACCACATACACACACGCAGGCACACAGACACACAGCGCAGCACATCCCGGCGTCCTGCTTCCTGTCCGGCGCTTCCTGTCTGAGACAGCCCAGCTGGATGATGTCATCATCCAGCGTGCTGCCTCAGACAGAAAGCTGCCGGCGAGGAAGAGGTTGCCAGGTGCTGCGGCTGCGGGGAGATGAGTTGTACTGTGTGTCTGTGTGCCTGTGTGTGTGTATGTGGTGCGGTGCTTTGTGTGTGGGTGAGAGAGAGGGGTGGTGGGGAAGGACAATGATATTGGTGGGGGGAGGCAATGATGGAGTTGATTGGCAATGAAGGTGGTGGGGTGAGTGTTGTGAATTCTCTTGATCTGACTTCTGAGTCGGGGCTCCCTCTGGTTGTTACTGCGGGTAGTGGAGCTGGCCGGGTTGACAGAAGTCTGCCGCCTGACGACGATGATTGGAAATCAGGGATTACTGACTGAGAGGATATAAGTGAGCAGGCTTCCCTCAGTTGTTGCTGGTGATTAGTTCTTCCTGTGCATTTTGAGATCTGCTGTCTCCTGCCTGATCCTGCATTTTTCAGTTAAGTTGTTCATTTGCTAATCCTTTGCATCTGATCTGGTTTTGCCTCTTTCTGCTTTGCTGTGAGGGTTCAGCGTGCTCCCTGCTCGGGCAGTGCTGGACCCCGCTCCATATGTTACAGCTTGTGTCAGTTTGTTCAGTCCCCTGTTATATTAGTCTCTTTTGCTTTGCTGCCAGTTTACACCAGAATGCTGATATAGTGGGGGAGAGGTCGTGAGACCTCAGTGTTTTTTGTACATCAGACGTGTTGGATTTTTTAGGGTTTTTGCGTGATTGCAGACAGTGTCTTTCCTTTCCTATCCTATCTAGACAGTTTGTACCCCACCATTTGCGCAGTCTTTTTTTTGCCTGTGTTTGTGCCTCATCTTGTCTCACCGACAATATATGTTTGGGGGCTACGTATTTCTTTGGGGTCTGCTCCGGGGCAGTTTAGATTTCACCTTTCTTGCTTTAAGCTTAGTTAGTTCTCCGGCTGTGCCGAGGCGTCTAGGGCATCATAGGTACACCTCACGGCTATTGCTAGTTGTGTTGTTAGGATTAGGGGTCTGCAATCCGCTGAGTTACCAACCTTTCTGGTTTCCTGGTGGCCTAGCCTATTCCTGCTATCCTCCTCAGTGACCTATTCATAACAGGTGAGGCAATGATGGAGGTGATGGGCAATGAGGGTGGTGGGAGGGAGGCAATGATGGAGGTGATGGGCAATGAGGGTGGTGGGGGAGGCAATGATGGAGGTGATGGCCAGTGATGGTAGGGGGAGGCAATGATGGAGGTGATGGGCAATGATGGCAGTGGGGGAGGCAAAGATGGAGGAGGAGGAGGTGATGAAATGGGCAATGATGGTGGTGGGGGAGGCAATGATGGAGGTGATGAGCAATAATGGTGGTGGGGAGGAGGCAATGATTGAGGTGGTGGAATGGGCAGTGATGGGGGTGGTGGGGGAGAATGATAGGGGTGGTGGGGGAGAAGGCAATGATGGAGGTGGTGATGAGGACAATGATGGGGATGGAGAGGGGCTACATCATACTTTATGAGGGGGCTACAGTATTCTCAGGGGACTACATTATATTCTGGGGGGCTACATCATACTATATGAGGGGGCTACAGTATACCCTATGGGGGGCTGCATTATATTCTGTGGTGGGGCTGCATTATTTTACTAGGGGACTACGTTATATTCTGTGGGGGGACTGTATTATTCTCAAGGGACTACATTATATTCTGGGGGGCTACATCATACTATATGGGGGCTGCATTATATTCTGTGGTGGGGCTGCATTATTCTCTCAGAGGACAACATTATATTCTTGGAGCTACATATTACTATATGAGGGGGCTACAGTATACTCTATGGGGGACTGCATTATATTCTGTGGTGGGGCTGCATTATTCTCTCAGGGGACTACATTATATTCTGGGGGGCTACATCATACTATATGAGGGGGGCAGCAATATGCCCTATGAGGGGGCTACAATATACTCTATGGTGGGGCTGAATTATATTCTGTGGTGGGGCTGCATTATACTATATGAGGGGGGCTGCGTTATACCCTATGAGGGTGCTACATTATATTCTATGGTGGGGACTGTGTTATACCTTATGAGGGGGGGGCTATATTATTTTATGAGGGTGGCTACATTATATTCTATGAGAGGCTACATTATATTCTATGAGGGGGCTACATTATATTCTATGAGGGGGCTACATTATATTCTATGAGAGGGCTATCCCTCTATGATTCCACCCCAACCCCTGCTACATAATTAAGACGTGTACTACCTTATATTATACCCTGATATTAGCGTGTTATATCGCACAGTTGGTGGTCTTGTATTTATTTCTATGTAGCTACATAATGGGCCTCAAGAATGATTTTCTCTGGTGGGCCCAAGGTGCTCCAGCCCGACGCTGGCTGTGACATCCATTGTGAATGATTGCTGTGTTAACAGCTGTATATAGAGGTGTACCAGTCATTGTAGAGGAGGAGGAGGTGAGCTGTGACATCCATTGTGAATGGTGTTATCACTGAGAAGTGATTTGTACGGAGCAGCAGCCTAATATTTGGCTTAATAGAACAATCCTCATATCCACAAGTCTTCACTCTATGTGTAGACCGCGGCATTGGAAATAAAAAGCTTCACTATGAGATCTCCTGAGTTGCCCCCGACGTGGTGTGACGTGGCTGGTGAAAGCGCTGCTCTGGAGAATGGGGCTGGTGAGAATGCTGCTCTGGAGGTTACGAGGCTGGTGAGAGTGCTGCTCTGGAGGAGACGGGGCTGGTGAGAGTGCTGCTCTGGAGGAGACGGGGCTGGTGAGAGTGCTGCTCTGGAGAAAACGGAGCTCGTGAGAGTGCTGCTCTGGAGGAGACGGGGCTGGTGAGAGTGCTGCTCTGGAGGAGACGGGGCTGATGAGAGTGGTGCTCTGGAGAAGACAGGGCTGGTGAGAGTGCTGCTCTGGACCAGACGGGGCTGGTGAGAGTGCTGCTCTGGAGGAGATGAGGCTGGTGAGAGTGCTGCTCTGGAGGAGACGGGGCTGGCGAGAGTGCTGCTCTGGAGATGACTGAGCTGATGAGAGTGCTGCTCTGGAGATGACGGAGCTGATGAGAGTGCTGCTCTGGAGGAGACGGGGCTGGTTAGAGTGCTGCTCTGGAGGAGACACAGCTGGTGAGAGTGCTGCTCTGGAGGTTGCGGGGCTGACGAGAGTGCTGCTCTGGAGGAGACGGGGCTGGTGAGAGTGCTGCTCTGGAGGAGACGGGGCTGGTGAGAGTGCTGCTCTGGAGGTTACGGGGCTGACGAGAGTGCTGCTCTGGAGGAGACGGGGCTGACGAGAGTGCTGCTCTGGAGGAGACGGGGCTGGTGAGAGTGCTGCTCTGGAGGTTATGGGGCTGGGGAGAGTGCTGCTCTGGAGGAGACGGGGCTGGTGAGAGTGCTGCTCTGGAGATTACGGGGCTGACGAGAGTGCTGCTCTGGAGGAGACGGGGCTGGTGAGAGTGCTGCTCTGGAGGTTATGGGGCTGGGGAGAGTACTGCTCTGGAGGTTACGGGGCTGGTGAGAGTGCTGCTCTGGAGGAGACGGGGCTGGTGAGAGTGCTGCTCTGGAGGAGACGGGGCTGGTGAGAGTGCTGCTCTAGAAGTTATGGGGCTGATGACACTGCTGCTCTGGAGGTTACGGGGCTGGTGAGAGTGCTGCTCTGGAGGAGACGGGGCTGGTGAGAGTGCTGCTCTGGAGGTTACGGGGCTGGTGAGAGTGCTGCTCTGGAGGTTACGGGGCTGGTGAGAGTGCTGCTCTGGAGGTTACGGGGCTGGTGGGAGTGCTGCTCTGGAGGTTACGGGGTTGGTGGGAGTGCTGCTCTGGAGGAGACGGGGCTGGTGAGAGTGCTGCTCTGGAGGAGACGGGGCTGGTGAGAGTGCTGCTCTGGAGGAGACGGGGCTGGTGAGAGTGCTGCTCTGAAGGAGATGGGCTGGTGAGAGTGCTGCTCTGGAGGAGACGGGGCTGGTGAGAGTGCTGCTCTGGAGGAGACGGCGGCAGCGCTGAGCTCTGTTCTCAGGGTTCACTGGCTCCTGACCTGCGGTCCGTCATTCTCTGCAGATGGTCTGTGATGAGGGTGAGATACATTGTGACGCCGGACCCCATTATTCGTATTATTTGGCTTCTTGGAGCCGATACATCTTTACACTGAAAGAAATCTGCTTCTAAATCAGAAAGTCGCACAAGAAAGTGAGAAATCCCCGGGAGATACGCCGGAAGAGTCCGCAGGTCATCGGCATATAGAGAATATAGAGATGTGACAAACCTGGGGCGTCAGGGCTTTGGGGGCTTCAGGGGCTTCTGGAGCTCGCGCCTCGGTCTGCAGCTTGGGGACAGCACAGTATCCAGCTCTCACAGCCTCCAGTAATCATTAATGCGCCCTGTCTGAAGTGACTGTCAGCGCCCCGTCCTTTCCACCCAGGTCTATTAATGTATTAACTGTGTCCTAATAATTCCAGGAACTGAGGTCACTCATCGGCCGCTCCGCAGAGAGGAGTCACGCACCTGCGACTCCAGGGAACGTTCTATGGACTTACTGTATGTCCAGGAGCATCACCACCATTGCTGGGAGGAGGAGGTGATGTCTGATCTACTCATTAAATGGGAGAAACCCACCAGGTCCAGACGTGCCTAGCACTGGGTGGTCCGGGGTACTGGTTGCAATCAGCCTCGGACTGGCCCACTGGAGAACAGGAGAATCCTCGGGTGGGCCCCCATGCAGGAGTGGCCACCGCCCACTTATAAGAGCAATACTTGGCACTATATACACGAATCACGATGTACAGACAGAGGCGGCGTCTCATTCATTCACAATCTGCCCCGGTCATTGTTATATAGATTTGTGAATGAGGAGAATGTCACATTTGCCTGTAGTGGGAAAGTGGGGCCCTGGAGTTGGATACTGGTGGGCCCTTGGCACCCCACCCCATTCCGACACTAGTTGTCGTAACTGAGGTACCACCAGCATAGGTCAGAGGAAGTAAAAGCCATAGGGGTCCTAGAGCCCCTGATATCATCCTGAGGGTAAAATGCGCAGCGTTCTCCTGCCATTAGACGTTAGGCAAGCAAACAAGATGGTAATGGAAAAAGCTGTGCTGCAGAGAAAGCCTGCATAATAGCTAGCTAGAAAGTGAGGCAGAGTAATCCTCGCTCTACTTCCCCCAATGGGAGGCGAGGTGCCACATCAGAGATGTCTGGAAACTGGTGTCATGGACTGATACACAATAACGAAGAAGATTAGTCAGCAAGTGTGTGCAAAGTGCAAGCAGCTCCAGCACTGCATTGCTGCCACATAGAGACACTGAGAGGGGCCCTGGCCAGTACCGTGAGTGACAAAGAGGCTGTGACACAGCGATGGAGGTGCTGGCACGAGAAGCGCAAGAGACAGTGTGAACCCACTTTTACCAATAACGATTGACTATCTCTGTTCTATCAACTAGAAGACCGATAAAACCCATTGCGTTGTCCCCTCCCTGTGAAGCTGAACGGTTTCCTCAGCATACCTGCACCTCTCCACCGTACCTGCACCTCTCCACCGTACCTGCACCTCTCCACCATACCTGCACCTCTCCACCATCCCTCCACCTCTCCATCGTACCTGCACCTCTCCACCATACCTGCACCTCTCCACCGTACCTGCACCTCTCCACCGTACCTGCACCTCTCCACCATACCTGCTTCTCTCCACCATACCTGCACCTCTCCACCATCCCTCCACCTCTCCATCGTACCTGCACCTCTCCACCGTACCTGCACCTCTCCACCGTACCTGCACCTCTCCACCGTACCTGCACCTCTCCACCATACCTGCACCTCTTCACCATACCTGCACCTCTCCACCGTACCTGCACCTCTCCACCGTACCTGCACCTCTCCACCGTACCTGCATCTCTCCACCATACCTGCACCTCTCCATCATCCCTCCACCTCTCCACCGTACCTGCATCTCTCCACCGTACCTGCACCTCTCCATCATCCCTCCACCTCTCCACCGTACCTGCATCTCTCCACCGTACCTGCACCTCTCCACCATCTCTCCACCGTACCTGCACCTCTCCATCATCCCTCCACCTCTCCACCGTACCTGCATCTCTTCACTGTACCTGCACCTCTCCACCGTACCTGCACCTCTCCGTCATCCCTCCACCTCTCCACCGTACCTGCATCTCTCCACCGTACCTGCACCTCTCCATCATCCCTCCACCTCTCCACCGTACCTGCATCTCTCCACCGTACCTGCATCTCTCCACCGTACCTGCACCTCTCCACCATCTCTCCACCGTTCCTGCATCTCTCCACCGTACCTGCACCTCTCCACCATCTCTCCACCGTACCTGCATCTCGCCACCGTACCTGCACCTCTCCACCATCTCTCCACCGTACCTGCATCTCTTCACTGTACCTGCACCTCTCCACCGCACCTCCACCTCTTCATCAAACCTGCACCTCTCCACCGTACCTGCATCTCTCCACCATACCTGCACCTCTCCACTGTACCTGCACCTCTCCACTGTACCTGCACCTCTCCATCATCCCTCCACCTCTCCATCGTACCTGCACCTCTCCACCGTACCTGCACCTCTCCACCTCTTCACTGTACCTGCACCTCTCTACCATACCTGCACCTCTCCATCATCCCTCCACCTCTCCATCGTACCTGCACCTCTCCACCATACCTGCACCTCTCCATCGTACCTGCACCTCTCCACCGTACCTGCATCTCTCCATCATCCATCCACCTCTCCACCGTACCTGCATCTCTCCACCGTACCTGCACATCTCCACCATCCCTCCACCTCTCCACTGTACCTGCACCTCTCCACTGTACCTGCACCTCTCCACCATACCTGCACCTCTTCATCAAACCTGCACCTCTCCACCGTACCTGCATCTCTCCACCATACCTGCACCTCTCCACTGTACCTGCACCTCTCCACTGTACCTGCACCTCTCCACCATCCCTCCACCTCTCCACTGTACTTGCACCTCTCCACCATCCCTCCACCTCTCCATCGTACCTGCACCTCTCCACCGTACCTGCACCTCTCCACCGTACCTGCACCTCTCCACCATACCTGCACCTCTCCACTGTACCTGCACCTCTCCACTGTACCTGCACCTCTCCACCATCCCTCCACCTCTCCACTGTACCTGCACCTCTCCATCATCCCTCCACCTCTCCACTATACCTGCACCTCTCCACCATCCCTCCACCTCTCCACCATACCTGCTTCTCTCCACCATACCTGCACCTCTCCACCATCCCTCCACCTCTCCATCGTACCTGCACCTCTCCACCGTACCTGCACCTCTCCACCGTACCTGCACCTCTCCACCGTACCTGCACCTCTCCACCATACCTGCACCTCTCCACCATACCTGCATCTCTCCACCGTACCTGCACCTCTCCACCGTACCTGCACCTCTCCACCGTACCTGCATCTCTCCACCGTACCTGCACCTCTCCACCATACCTGCATCTCTCCACCGTACCTGCACCTCTCCACCATACCTGCACCTCTCCATCATCCCTCCACCTCTCCATCGTACTTGCACCTCTCCACCATACCTGCACCTCTCCACCATACCTGCACCTCTCCACCATACCTGCACCTCTCCACCTTTCCTGCACCTCTCCACCATACCTGCACCTCTCCACCTTTCCTGCACCTCTCCACCATACCTGCACCTCTCCACCATACCTGCACCTCTCCACCATACCTGCACCTCTCCACCTTTCCTGCACCTCTCCACCATACCTGCACCTCTCCACCATACCTGCACCTCTCCACCATACCTGCACCTCTCCACCTTTCCTGCACCTCTCCACCATACCTGCACCTCTCCACCTTTCCTGCACCTCTCCACCATACCTGCACCTCTCCACCATACCTGCACCTCTCCACCATACCTGCACCTCTCCACCTTTCCTGCACCTCTCCACCGTACCTGCACCTCTCCACCATACCTGCATCTCTCCACCGTACCTGCACCTCTCCACCATACCTGCACCTCTCCACCATACCTGCACCTCTCCACCATACCTGCACCTCTCCACCATACCTGCACCTCTCCACCATACCTGCACCTCTCCACCTTTCCTGCACCTCTCCACCATACCTGTGTAGGGTCGTGGGCTGGACTGGGGGGTGGTCCATCTGTATACCGCACAGTGACGTAACAGACACAAGATGGAGGCAACTTTCGGGTGCAACAGGTCCAAGTTTATTTCTCGGTGTCCGTCTGACGGCCCCAGCAATACACCGCAATCCTTTTCACGGCCCTCCATTTCTAGGCCCCGTTACACACACCGTACTTTGCACTAGAGACGTAAATATACGCACCGTCCCTTTTTCAAACTTAGTGACGTTCCTGACAGCTCAGTCACTGTGGCTGCCTTAGGCCTGTACACCGACAGCAATTTTACTGATCTGTTGTCGTCCTTAATTCGGTATGTTTTCCCCCGGGGCCTCGTCTGTGCTGCGGTACTTTGTGTCAGGACCACCCCCCTGACTTCCTTTCTCCTCAGTCCCCTGGTTTAGCTCTCCTCACAACACTCCAATTGTCACAGACTTCTTGTCTCTTGAGCTCCTCCCGGGGACTGGAACTTTCTGGAACCCTCCTGTCAAATTTATATCTTTCCCGCTTCCCTGTAACTCCGCCCCCCATGACCAACGGTTTCTAAAGCCCTAAGCTGCTGTCAAGTCCTTTGCTCACACTCCTCCCTGCCATCTTGTGGTCAACCCAAGGTACTGCACGTCATCTACACTTTCCTAACTATTTCCCACTGTCATAACTGATATCTGTCTAAAGTGTGCAACCCTTCTCTTTCTAGTCTGACAAGTCCGTCCGTCCGTCAGGTCACCTTCCCTACACTTGCACCTCTCCACCATCCCTCCACCTCTCCACCATACCTGCACCTCTCCACCATCCCTCCACCTCTCCACCATACCTGCACCTCTCCACCATACCTGTACCTCGTCATCATCCCTCCACCATTCCTGAACGTCTCCATCATTCCTGCACCTCTCCACCATACCTGCACCTCTCCACCTTTCCTCCACCTCTCCACCACACCTGCACCTCTCCACCATCCCTCCACCTCTCCACCATACCTGCACCTCTCCACCATACCTCCACCTCTCCACCATCCCTCCACCTCTCCATCATATCTGCACTTCTCCACCATTCCTGCATCTTTCCACCATTCCTGCACGTCTCCACCATACTTGAACCTCTCCACCATCCCTGCACCTCTCCACCATACCTGTACCTCTCCATCATCCCTCCACCTTTCCTGCACCTCTCCACCATTCCTGAACCTCTCCACCGTACCTGCATCTCTCCACCATACCTGCACCTCTGCACAGTACCTGCATCTCTCCACCGTACCTGCACCTCTCCACCATCTCTCCACCTCTTCACTTTACCTGCACCTCTCCACCGTACCTGCACCTCTCCATCATCCCTCCACCTCTCCATCGTACCTGCACCTCTCCACCATACCTGCACCTCTCCATCATCCCTCCACCGGAACCTGCACCTCTCCACCATACCTGCACCTCTCCATCATCCCTCCACCTCTCCACCGTACCTGCATCTCTCCACCGTACCTGCACATCTCCACCGTACGTGCACCTCTCCACCATACCTGCACCTCTCCATCATCCCTCCAACTCTCCACCGTACCTGCACCTCTCCACCATACCTGCACCTCTCCATCATCCCTCCACCTCTCCACCGTACCTGCACCTCTCCACCATACCTGCACCTCTCCATCATCCCTCCACCTCTCCACCGTACCTGCACCTCTCCACCATACCTGCACCTCTCCATCATCCCTCCACCTCTCCACCGTACCTGCACCTCTCCACCATACCTGCACCTCTCCATCATCCCTCCACCTCTCCACCGTACCTGCATCTCTCCACCGTACCTGCACCTCTCCACCATCTCTCCACCTCTTCACCGTACCTGCATGTATCCACCGTACCTGCATCTCTCCACCATCTCTCCACCTCTCCAACGTACCTGCACCTCTCCAACGTACCTGCACCTCTCACGTGTCTTCACCTCTCCACCGTACCTGCACCTCTCCACCACACCTGCACCTCTCCACCATCCCTCCACCTCTCCATCATACCTACACCTCTCCACCATCCCTCCACCTCTCCATCATACCGGCACCTCTCTACCATACCTGCACCTCTCCACCATCCCTGGACCTCTCCACTGTACCTACACATCTCCACCATCCCTCCACCTCTCCACTGTACCTGCACCTCTCCACTGTACCTGCACATCTCCGCCATCCCTCCACCTCTCCACTGTACCTGCACATCTCCACCATCCCTCCACCTCTCCACCAAACCTGCACCTCTCCACCATACCTGCACCTCTCCACCATCCCTCCACCTCTCCACCATCCCTCCACCTGTTATGAATGGGTCACCGAGGAGGAAAAAAGCAACACACGCTAAGTCTCAGAAAACCAGAGAAGTTGGTAACTATGCAGACTGCAGAGCCCTGATCTTAACACACAACTAGCAGCAGTCGTGGAGCGTGCCTACGGTGGTCCTGGACATCTCGTCACAACCGGAGCACTAAATAAGCCGAAAGTAAGAAAAGAGGAAAACTAACTCCCCAGAGCAGACCCCAAGGAAAGACAGCCCCCCACATATATTGACGGTGAAGCAAGATGAAAACACAAACAAAGGCAGAAAAATAGGCTGAGCAAACGATGGGGCCAAACTAGCTAGAAAGGAAATGAAAGGAAAGATACTGTCTGCAATCTGCCAAAAAACCCTACCCAAAATAATGTCCAACATTTCTGATAACAAAATTAACCCTGAAGTCACTAGACTTCTCCCACTATATCAGCACTCTGGAATATTCTGAGAAAGAGCTAAAAGAGGCCAATCTAATAAAGGACAAAAAGACAAATTGGCAAATACAGATAAATAAGAGTGGAAATTCAGCACAGCCCAGCCGGGCTGGCTGCCCACACAAAAACTGAGTTGACAAACAAGAGCAAGTGTGAACATTAGCAAAAAACAAACTTAACTTGAGATGACTGGAGCAGAGCTGAGTCCAAGACCTGAGAAACAGACTGAATCACCAGCAACAGGATAGGGCGTCGGCTGTCTTATATCCAGTCTGATATCCAGAGATCCAATCACTATCCTCCTCGTCAGGTGGCAGACCATTACCAATTAAACTAACCTCACTACCTCCTGTCACTACCAGAGGGAGAACGGAAGGAGAACTCCCAGCTGGTGGAGCAGAAAATGAGCTCATAACAGTACCGCCCCCTTGAGGAGGGGTCACGGAACCCTCATCCACGCCACCAGGCCGATCAGGATGGGCCCAGTGAAAAGCACAAACCAATCTATCGGCATGAATATCCGAGGCAGAGACCCAAGAATTATCCTCCTGGCCATAATCCTTCCATTTGACCAAATACTGGAGTCCCCGTCTGACCAAGCGAGAATCCAATATTTTCTCTACCTCATATTCCACATTGCCTTTAACCAAAACAGGGTCAGGAGGAGCAGCCACAGGAACTACTGGCTCAACAAACCTCTTCAACAGTGATTTGTGAAATACGTTATGGATTTTGAACGTAACTGGAAGAGTCAACCGAAAAGAAACAGGATTAAGAATCTCCAAAATCTTATAAGGTCCAATAAATCTTGGCTTAAATTTTGGAGATGCAACTTTCATAGGAATATTCTTAGACGACAACCAAACCATATCACCCACTTTAAACCGGGGACCAATGGTCCTATGCCAGTTGGAAAAACGCTGGGCCTTTTCCTGAGAGAGTGACAACTTATCCACCACTTGGTCCCATATCTGCTGCATTCTCACAACCACAGTGTCCACACCTGGGCAGGACGAAGATTCCACTTATCCCGAAGAGAATCGAGGATGAAACCCAAAATTACAGAAAAAGGGTGACATTAAAGTGGCAGAACTAGCTCTATTGTTCAGCGCAAATTCGGCCAAGGGCAAAAATGAGACCCAATCATCTTGATCAGCAGATATAAAACATCTTAAATAACACTCCAAGGTCTGGTTTGTTCTCTCAGTCTGCCCATTGGTCTGAGGATGAAACGCGGAGGAGAAGGAAAACTGAATTCCCAGATTGGAACAAAAGGCTTTCCAGAATCTGGAAACAAACTGGACCCCTCTGTCGGACGCAATGTTCTCAGGAATCCCATGTAACCGAACCACCTGTTGTAAAAACAAGAGTACCAACTCAGCGGAAGATGGCAACTTTGGGAGTGGTACAAGATGGACCATCTTTGAAAATCTATCACAAATCACCCAGATAACAGTCATTCTCTGAGAGACAGGAAGATCAGAAATAAAATCCATTGAGATATGGGTCCATGGCCTCCTGGGCACCGGGAGGGGCTTCAGCAACCCACTAGAACGAGAACAGGGTTTAGACCGAGAACAAGTCCCACAGGACTGTACAAAATTCCTGACATCACGAGACAAGGCAGGCCACCAAAACGACCGACTCACCAAATCTCTGGTACCAAAAATACCTGGATGACCAGCCAATGCGGAGCAATGGACTTCAGACATCACTCTCTTTCTCCACTGGTCAGGAACATACAATCTTCCCATAGGGCAACGCTCAGGTTTATCCTGAAATTCCTCCAGGGCGCATCTCAAATCAGGCGAAATGGCTGAAAGAACTACCCCCTCACCTAGGATAGTAGTAGGCTCAGTCACATTAAGAGAATCAGCAAAGAAACTCCTAGAAAGGGCCTCTGCCTTAACAATCTTAGTGCCCAGAAGAAAAGAGACCACAAAATTAAAACATGTGAAAAACAAGGCCCATCTAGCCTGTCTAGGATTCAAGCGTTTAGCCGACTCCAGATAAATCAAATTCTTGTGATCGGTGAGGACCACAAATTGATGTCTAGCTCCCTCCAACCAATGTCTCCATTCCTCAAATGCCCATTTCATGGCCAGCAATTCCCGATTCCCCACGTCATAGTTGCGTTCAGATGGGGAGATCTTTCGTGAAAAGAAAGCACAGGGATTCATCTTAGAAGTCGCAGGATCTTTTTGGGACAAAACAGCTCCTGCACCAATCTCAGAAGCATCTACCTCCACTTGAAATGAAAGTAAGACATCAGGTTGCTGTAGAACTGGAGCTGAAGTAAATCTCCGCTTAAGCTCCTGAAATGCTGAGACAGCCTCAGGAGACCAATTCAGCGCATCAGCTCCCTTCTTGGTCAGATTAGTCAGTGGTTTGACAATACTAGAAAAATTACCTATAAATTTACGATAGAAATTAGCAAAACCCAAAAACTTCTGGAGAGCCTTCAAAGAAGTAGGCTGAACCCAATCATAAATGGCCTGTACCTTGGCCGGGTCCATTTCAATAGTCGATGGAGACAAGATAAATCCCAAAAATGAAATCTTCTGTACACCAAAGAGGCATTTCAATCCCTTAACAAACAGGGAATTCTCCCTCAAAATCTGGAACACAGTCCGGACATGTTCCACATGAGAATCCCAATCACTAGAAAGGATCAAAATATCATCCAGATAGATGATCAAAAACTTATCCACAAAGTCACGGAAAATATCATTCATAAAGGACTGGAAGACAGAAGGGGCATTAGAGAGCCCAAAAGGCATCACCAGGTACTCAAAATGTCCCTCCGGAGTATTAAACGCCGTATTCCATTCATCCCCATGCTTAATGCGAATAAGATTATACGCCCCCCTGAGGTCAAGCTTAGTAAACCAGCAGGCACTCTTAACTCTGGAGAATAAATCAGACATCAGAGGTAACGGGTACTGATATTTAACCGTCATCTTGTTAAGGGAGCGATAATCAATACACGGTCTTAATGAACCATCTTTCTTGGCCACAAAAAAAACCCAGCGCCCAAAGGCGACGAGGATGGTCTAATATGACCCTTCTCCAACGACTCCTTAATATAGGATCGCATAGCATCATGTTCGGGTACTGATAAGTTGAAAAGCCGACCCTTGGGAAATTTACACCGAAGCATCAACTCAATTGCACAGTCATAACTCCTATGAGGAGGCAAAGACGCAGACTTACTCTCACTAAATACATCAGAAAAATCGGCCAGATAATCAGGAATATCATGAGACTGAGGAGAGGTGGAGAAAACAGGAGCGTTCTAAGAACACACTGACAACCCCAACTCACCACAGACACTGATTTCCAATCTAAAACTGGGTTTTGAGTTTGCAACCAGGGAAAACCCAGAACAATAGTATCATGCAAAGTATGCAGAACCAAAAATTTACAATTTTCTTGGTGGTCTGGGGCAACTCGCATTATCACCTGGGTCCAAAACTGAGGTTTATTCTCTGCCAAAGGAGTAGCATCAATACCCCTCAAAGGAATAGGCGTCTGCAGAGGCATCATGGGCAAACCACAATGTTTAGCAAAGTCCAAATCCATCAGATTCAGAGCTGTTCCTGAATCCACAAAAGCCTTAGCGGAAAATGTGGACAAGGAGCAGATCAGAGTAATTGCCAAAAGGAACTTAGGTTGTATACTGCCCACAGCAAATGTGTGTGCAAAACGTTTCTCTCGTTTAGGGCAGACAGAAATTATATGAGAGGCATTTCCACAGAAAAAACACAGCTTATTACGCCTTCTAAACTCCTGACGTTGCGCCCTAGACAACACCCCATCACATTGCATAGGTTCAGACATTTGTTCAGAAAGTGGCAGCGCCTCCCGTGTAGTCTTATGTTCACGTAAACGCCGATCAACTTGAATGGCTAATGACATAGAATCAACCAGACCAGAGGGAACAGGAAATCCCAGCATAACATCCTTTACAGTCTCTGATAAACCTTTCCGAAAGAGAGCTGCCAATGCACTATCATTCCATGTAGTAAGGACCGCCCACTTTCGGAATTTTTGACAGTATAACTGCAGGATCCTGACCCTGGTTTAATGCCAACAGGGTTCTCTCAGCTTGATCAATATCATTAGGTTCATCATACAACAACCCCAAAGCCTGAAAAAATGCATCCACATTAGTCAGAATAGGATTTTCAGGTGTCAGAGAAAAAGCCCAATCCTGGGGATCGCCGCGCAGCAAGGAGATGACAATTTTAACCTGCTGCACAGAGCTCCCCGATGAGTTAGGCTTCAAGGCAAGAAATAATTTAAAATTATTCTTAAAATTAAGAAATTTAGACCGATCCCCAGAAAACACATCAGGAGTAGGAATCTTAGGTTCAGCAACATGTGCCTGAATGAGGTAGGTAGAAATTCCCTGTACTTCAGCAGCAAGTTGCTCCACACGATCAGACAGTTGCTTAATCTCCATTAGGAGAGAAAACAAAATCCTCCTACGGCCCCAGAGAAAAAGAGGAAAAAATATTAAAAAAAAAAAAATTCTGACACTTTTTTCCCCCTTTTTTTCTTAAACAATTCCTTCCTGCTTTTGAGTACCCTAGAATCTGCAGTATGGCTGGTGATTTTGTTATGAATGGGTCACCGAGGAGGAAAAAAGCAACACACGCTAAGTCTCAGAAAACCAGAGAGGTTGGTAACTATGCAGACTGCAGAGCCCTGATCTTAACACACAACTAGCAGCAGTTGTGGAGCGTGCCTACGGTGGTCCTGGACACCTCGTCACAACCGGAGAGCTAAATAAGCCTAAAGTAAGAAAAGAGGAAAACTAACTCCCCAGAGCAGACCCCAAGGAAAGACAGCCCCCCACATGTATTGACGGTGAAGCAAGATGAAAACACAAAGGCAGAAAAATAGGCTGAGCAAACGATGGGGCCAAACTAACTTGAAAGGACAGGAAAGGAAAGATACTGTCTGCAATCTGCCAAAAAACCCTACCAAACATAATGTCCAACGCTTCTGATAACAAAATTAACCCTGAAGTCACTAGACTTCTCCCACTATATCAGCACTCTGGAATATTCTGAGAAAGAGCTAAAAGAGGCCAATCTAATAAAGGACAAAAAGACAAATTGGCAAATACAGATAAATAAGAGTGGAAATTCAGCACAGCCCAGCCGGGCTGGCTGACCACACAAAAACTGAGTTGACCAACAAGAGCAAGGGTGAACATTAGCAAAAAACAAACTTAACTTGAGATGACTGGAGCAGAGCTGAAGTCCAAGACCTGAGAAACAGACTGAATCACCAGCAACAGGATAGGGCGTCGGCTGTCTTATATCCAGTCTGATATCCAGAGATCCAATCACTATCCTCCTCGTCAGGTGGCAGACCATTACCAATTAAACTAACCTCACTACCTCCTGTCACTACCAGAGTGAGAACGGAAGGAGAACTCCCAGCTGGTGGAGCAGAAAATGAGCTCATAACATGCACCTTTCCACCATTCCTGCATCTTTCCACCATTCCTGCACCTCTCCACCATCCCTCCACCTCTCCACCATAACTGCACCTCTCCACCATCCCTCCACCATACCTGCATTTCTCCACCATTCCTGCATCTTTCCACCATTCCTGCACATCTCCACCATACTTGAACCTCTCCACCATACCTGCACCTCTCCACCATCCCTCCACCTCTCCACCATCCCTCCACCTCTCCACCATCCCTCCACCTCTCCACCATTCCTGAACCTCTCCATCATTCCTGCACCTCTTCACGATCCCTCCACCTCTCCATCATCCCTCCACCATACCTGCACCTCTCCACCATACCTGCACCTCTCCAACGTACCTGCACCTCTCACGTGTCTTCACCTCTCCACCTTACCTGCACCTCTCCACCACATCTGCACCTCTCCACCATCCCTCCACCTCTCCACTGTACCTGCACATCTCCACCATACCTGCACATCTCCACCATCCCTCCACCTCTCCACTGTACCTGCACCTCTCCACTGTACCTGCACCTCTCCACCATCCCTCCACCTCTCCACTGAACCTGCACCTCTCCACCATACCTGCACCTCTCCACCATCCCTCCACCTCTCCACCTTTCCTGCACCTCTCCACCATACCTGTGTAGGGTCGTGGGCTGGACTGGGGGGTGGTCCCTCTGTATACCGCACAGTGACGTAACAGACACAAGATGGAGGCAACTTTCGGGTGCAACAGGTCCAAGTTTATTTCTCGCCATCCTTCTGACGGCCCCAGCAATAAACCGCAATCCTTTTCACGGCCCTCCGTATCTAGGCCCCGTTACACACACCGTACTTTGCACTAGAGACGTAAATATACGCACCGTCCCTTTTTCAAACTTAAGGCCCCGTCTCACTAAGTCACAACTTTTTCACAACTTTTGTGACGTAACAGCGATCTCACCAGCGAGATCGCTGTGTGTGACAGCGATCAGCGAGCGGCCCCCCTGCCGGTATCGCTGATCGCTGGAAGAAACCTCTGGACATTTCTTTGGTCGCTGGTCTCCCGCTGGCCAGCACGCATCGCTGTGTGTGACAGCGGGAGACCAGCGATCAGGTGTAAAAAATAATAAAAAAAATAAAAAATATATTTATTCTCACTTTCCGATGTCCCGCAAAGTCTTCCGGCCTCTCTCCACGCTCCGGTCCCAATGATCCTTTGCACGAATGACCGCGAGACTTTGTTATCCCTCGAGACCGTGACATCTTGCGGTCATTCTCGCAAAGGATCACTGGGACCGGAGCGTGGAGAGAGGCCGGATGGCTGAACGGGACGTCGGAAGGTGAGAATAACAATATTTTTTATTTTTTTTATTATTTTTTACAGCGATGGCCAGCGATGCCGAGCGCTCGGCATCGCTGTGCTGATCGCTGGTGAAGCTGTCTGTGTGACAGCTCACCAGCGATCACATAGCGACTTACTAGCGATCCTGACACCTTGATATAGGTGTCGGGATCGCTGGTAAGTCGCTTAGTGTGACGGGGCCTTAAGTGACGTTCCTGACAGCTCAGTCACTGTGGCTGCCTTAGGCCTGTACACCGACAGCAATTTTACTGATCTGTTGTCGTCCTTAATTCGGTATGTTTTCCCCCGGGGCCTCGTCTGTGCTGCGGTACTTTGTGTCAGGACCACCCCCCTGACTTCCTTTCTCCTCAGTCCCCTGGTTTAGCTCTCCTCACAACACTCCAATTGTCACAGACTTCTTGTCTCTTGAGCACCTCCCGGGGACTGGAACTTTCTGGAACCCTCCTGTCAAATTTATATCTTTCCCGGTTCCCTGTAACTCCGCCCCCATGACCAAAGCCCTAAGCTGCTGTCAAGTCCTTTGCTCACACTCCTCCCTGCCATCTTTTGGTCAACCCAAGGTACTGCACGTCATCTACACTTTCCTATCTGTTTCCCACTGTCATAACTGATATCTGTCTAAAGTGTGCAACCCTTCTCTTTCTAGTCTGAAAAGTCCGTCCACCCTTCAGGTCACCTTCCCTACACTTGCACCTCTCCACCATCCCTTCACCATACCTGCACCTCTCCACCATCCCTCCACCTCTCCACCATACCTGTACCTCTCCATCATCCCTCCACCATTCCTGAACGTCTCCACCATACCTGCACCTCTCCACCATCCCTCCACCTCTCCACCATACCTGCACCTCTCCACCATACCTGTACCTCTCCATCATCCCTCCACCATTCCTGAACGTCTCCACCATACCTGCACCTCTCCACCATCCCTCCACCTCTCCACCTTTCCTGCACCTCTCCACCATACCTGCACCTCTCCACCATACCTCCACCTCTCCACCATCCCTCCACCTCTCCACCATACCTGCACCTCTCCACCATACCTCCACCTCTCCACCTCTCCACCATACCTGCACCTCTCCACCATCCCTCCACCATATCTGCACTTCTCCACCATTCCTGCATCTTTCCACCATTTCTGCAAGTCTCCACCATACTTGAACCTCTCCACCATCCCTCCACCTCTCCACCATACCTGTACCTCTCCATCATCCCTCCACCATTCCTGAACCTCTCCACCATCCCTCCACCTCTCCACCATTCCTGCACCTCTCCACCATCCCTCCTCCTCTCCACCTTTCCTGCACCTCTCCACCATCCCTCCACCTCTCCACCATCCCTCTACCTCTCCACCATTCCTGCACCTCTCCACCATCCCTCCTCCTCTCCACCTTTCCTGCTCCTCTCCACCTTTCCTGCTCATCTCCACCATCCCTCCATCTCTCCACCATCCCTCCATCTCTCCACCATCCCTCCACCTCTCCACCATAACTGAACCTCTCCACCATCGCTCCACCTCTCCACCATAACTGAACCTCTCCACCATCCCTCCACCTCTCCACCATACCTCCACCATAACTGAACCTCTCCACCATCCCTCCACCTCTCCACCATACCTCCACCTCTCCACCATACCTGCGCCTCTCCACCATTTCTCCACCATTCCTGCATCTTTCCACCATTCCTGCACGTCTCCACCATACTTGAACCTCTCCAGCATCCCTCCACCTCTCCACCATTCCTGCATCTTTCCACCATATCTGATGGAGAACAAGTTACCACCATATTGTATCTCTCTTCTGTGCGGAGAGAAAGGCAGTATTATCCAACCTGACAGACTATGCATGCATTCAGGAAGTGCAAAAAGAGGGCCCAAGCTAATGGAGGGCGGCTGGTGGGGGTGACTGAGCCATGATGCCCACAGTGAACAAAATGTCTCCTGAGCTTCCTCTATAGATCGTTGTATCCAAGATTATGGTTATTCCTTAAAGGGACCCTGTCCGGTCCCCGTGCCCTCCAGCATTTGTGTATCTACTGCTAAAGGGACCTATCAGGTTTCCTTTAAAAGGTGGAATCAGCCGGGAGGTAAAGACTACAAGGGCCCAAAACCTGTCCTATCCTGTGAAAGCCGCATTAGCAGCAGGCGGATTCCGGAAATGACCGTGACCTGCAGATTTATCTAATAGGGCTCATTCCCACTTGCGATGAAATTGGGCGAATGTAATCCGACAAAAAGTCAGACTGAATTCACACCGATGTTATTCTATGATTGTGGCTCATCTGCATTTTTTTTTCCAGCTCAGATCGGATCACGATCGGACTAGAAAAAAATTGCAGCATGCTGCGAATGTCATCAGAAAACGGATCCATCCCGCAATAGAAGTCAATGGGAGCGCGAAAGAAATCACACAGCACTCGGACCATGCGAGCGCCGTCCGATTTATACGCTCCGGTGTCCTTTGAAAAGCCGGAAAATCATATGTGGGTCCAGTAAGACCACAGTGTGACAGGTTAGAATAGATATACAGTGGGGCAAAAAAGTATTTAGTCAGTCAGCAATAGTGCAAGTTCCACCACTTAAAAAGATGAGAGGCGTCTGTAATTTACATCATAGGTAGACCTCAACTATGGGAGACAAACTGAGAAAAAAAAATCCAGAAAATCACATTGTCTGTTTTTTTTTTCATTTTATTTGCATATTATGGTGGAAAATAAGTATTTGGTCAGAAACAAAATTTCATCTCAATACTTTGTGATATATCCTTTGTTGGCAATGACAGAGGTCAAACGTTTTCTGTAAGTCTTCACAAGGTTGCCACACACTGTTGTTGGTATGTTGGCCCATTCCTCCATGCAGATCTCCTCTAGAGCAGTGATGTTTTTGGCTTTTCGCTTGGCAACACGGACTTTCAACTCCCTCCAAAGGTTTTCTATAGGGTTGAGATCTGGAGACTGGCTAGGCCACTCCAGGACCTTGAAATGCTTCTTACGAAGCCACTCCTTCGTTGCCCTGGCGGTGTGCTTTGGATCATTGTCATGTTGAAAGACCCAGCCACGTTTCATCTTCAATGCCCTTGCTGATGGAAGGAGGTTTGCACTCAAAATCTCACGATACATGGCCCCATTCATTCTTTCATGTACCCGGATCAGTCGTCCTGGCCCCTTTGCAGAGAAACAGCCCCAAAGCATGATGTTTCCACCACCATGCTTTACAGTAGGTATGGTGTTTGATGGATGCAACTCAGTATTCTTTTTCCTCCAAACACGACAAGTTGTGTTTCTACCAAACAGTTCCAGTTTAGTTTCATCAGACCATAGGACATTCTCCCAAAACTCCTCTGGATCATCCAAATGCTCTCTAGCAAACTTCAGAGGGCCCGGACATGTACAGGCTTAAGCAGTGGGACACGTCTGGCACTGCAGGATCTGAGTCCATGGTGGTGTAGTGTGTTACTTATGGTAGGCCTTGTTACATTGGTCCCAGCTCTCTGCAGTTCATTCACTAGGTCCCCCCGCGTGGTTCTGGGATTTTTGCTCACCGTTCTTGTGATCATTCTGACCCCACGGGGTGGGATTTTGCGTGGAGCACCAGATCGAGGGAGATTATCAGTGGTCTTGTATGTCTTCCATTTTCTAATTATTGCTCCCACAGTTGATTTCTTCACTCCAAGCTGGTTGGCTATTGCAGATTCAGTCTTCCCAGCCTGGTGCAGGGCTACAATTTTGTTTCTGGTGTCCTTTGACAGCTCTTTGGTCTTCGCCATAGTGGAGTTTGGAGTCAGACTGTTTGAGGGTGTGCACAGGTGTCTTTTATACTGATAACAAGTTTAAACAGGTGCCATTACTACAGGTAATGAGTGGAGGAAAGAGGAGACTCTTAAAGAAGAAGTTACAGGTCTGTGAGAGCCAGAAATCTTGATTGCTTGTTTCTGACCAAATACTTATTTTCCACCATAATATGCAAATAAAATGAAAAAAAAAACCAGACAATGTGATTTTCTGGATTTTTTTTTCTCAGTTTGTCTCCCATAGTTGAGGTCTACCTATGATGCAAATTACAGACGCCTCTCATCTTTTTAAGTGGTGGAACTTGCACTATTGCTGACTAACTAAATACTTTTTTGCCCCACTGTATATAGATATATACACATAGAATAGGTGTATGTGTATACATATATATGTCATTGACACATATATATATATATATATATATATACAGTAGATATGTCAGTGACACACACACATATATATATATATATACAGTAGATATGTCAGTGACACACACACATATATATATATATACAGTAGATATGTCAGTGACACACACACATATATATTGTGAAAGGTTTATTTTCTGTGATATGGGTTTGGAAGTTTTGTTCCAGCATTTCATGTTCGGAGGGGTTAATCCTTCATTTTCTGGGCCAAGCTTAGTGGGGGTGCAGTGCAGGAGGGAGCTGCCCACCATGTCTCCTCACTGGGTGTTGCCTGTATGTAATCAGGTGTGTTTGGGAGTCTGTCAGTGAGGACGGATTTCCATGAGTCTAGGCTGGACACTGCAGAGTGGTCTGTGTGCTGAGAGGGAGAAGTCCTCCTGTGTGTGGCTCCACACCGAGCCTGCGTGCTGGACATTGCCCAGCCTGTGTGCCCACAGGCCTGAGGGAGCAAAACCCGGCTAAGGACATGTGTTGTTGCTTATGGGTTTTATGAAGTAAATAAACCTGCATGGACTTTGTCAAGAAACGCGCCTCCTGTTTTCATCCTGCCGCACCTGAGTGCGTACAACCCCGTACAATATGTATTTATAGTACATAGAAGAAAAGCCGGCAATTCATCTGCCATGTACTGTAAAATCACTGCAGGAGCCGACAGGATAGAAGAGATGGATTACATACGGTAAATACACATAGAATAGGTAGATATATACAGGTCAGTGACAAATATAATTAGTGCAGTGTGTGTACAGAATTCTGGACATGAATTTAATTATTAAAAGATTAGTTTTGGGGAAAAAATGGCGTGGGCTCCTGTGCAATTTTCGTAACCAGCAGAGGGAAAGGTGATGGTTGGTGGGCAGATAGTTGTGAGCTGATATTAATAGCCTGGGAAGCTCCATGGGTATTACCCCTTCCCAGGCTATAAACAGCGGCCCCCAGCCGTTGGTTTTCCCTCTGCTTGTTAGAAAAATTATACGGGAGCCCACATCATTTTTTTCGGAAAAATAATCTTTTATTAAATAAATACATGTCCAGAATTCTGCACACACTGTACTAATTGTATTTGTCACTGACATCTATATATATATCTACCTATTCTATGTGTATTTACCGTATGTGATCCATCTCTTCTATCCTGTCGGCTCCAGCAGTGATTTTACAGTACACGGCAGATGAATTGCCGGCTTTTCTTTTATCTATCTATCTATCTATCTATCTATCTATCTATCTATCTATCTGTTTTGTAGAATATTTCCTTTGATGATGTGTAAATGACAGAGAATTGCCGTATGTTAAACTCTCACTGCAATCAGATGCTAGATATGAAAAATCGGATTGTACTCGCACAAAGAACGCCTGACCCTTGTATTACATTCGTCCGACTCTCCTGCATCAAAATCGGACCAATTTTAACCCCTTTCCTACACTGGATGTACTATTCCGTCCATGTGACCTGGGACCTAAGTCCCAAGGACGGAATAGTACGTCTCATGCGATTAGCGGCGCTCACGGGGGGAGCGCAGCTGATTGCGGCCGGGTGTCAGCTGATTATCACAGCTGACACCCGGCACAATGTGTCAGGGGTGGTCACGGACCGCCCCTGACACGTTAACCCCTGGCACACCGTGATCAAACATGATCACGGTGTACCGGGGGTTAAAGGGAAGCATCGGCAGGGAGGGGGCTCCCTCTGTGCTTCCCTGTGACCCACACAGCAGCGCGATGTGCAGCGCCGCTGTGGGGGTCGCCTTCCCTGCATGTCCCCGGATCCAATATGGCAACGGGGACCTTCGGGGGGCCTGCAGGGAGCTGGCTTCCTCACTGCTCGCAGAGCGCAGGCATGAGGAAGTCTGCAGTAGTGCCTGTGACAGATCGCTGATCTGTCACAGGACAGTGATGTCCCACCTGGGACATTATAATAAAGGAAAAAAAAAAGTGTAAAAATAATTTAAAAAAAAATATTCCCTAATAAATTGATTTTTTGAAAATAAAAAAAACAAAAAAACAATAAAAGTACACATATTAGGTATCGCCGCGTCCGTAGCGACCCGCCCTATAAAACTGTCCTATTAATTAACCCCTTTAGCAAACCCCTTAAAAAATAAAAAAAAACGAAGCAAAAAATAATGTTTTATCATCATACCGCTGAACAAAAAGTGCAATAACGCGCGATCAAAAAGACGCATATAAATATCCATGGTACCGCTGAAAACGTCATCTTGTCCCGCAAAAAACGAGCTGCCACACAGCATCATCAGCGAAAAAGTAAAAAAGTTATAGCTCGCAGAATAAAGCGATGCAAAAATAATTATTTTTTATATTAAATAGTTTTCATTGCATAAAACCGACAAAACATAAAAAAACGACCTAAATGAGGTATCGCTGTAACCGTACTGACCCAAAGAATAAAACCGCTTTATCAATTTTACCGCACGCGGAACGGTGTAAACGCACCCCCCCCAAAAGAAATTCATGAAACGCTGGTTTTTGTTCATTCTGCGTCCCAAAAATCGGAATAAAAAGTGATCAAAAAATGTCACGTGCCCGAAAATGGTGCCAATAAAAACGTCAACTCGTCCCGCAAAGAATAAGACCTCACATGACTCGGTGGGTCAAAATACGGAAAAATTATAGCTCTCAATATGTGGTGATGCAAAAACTATTTTTACAATAAAAAGCGTCTTTTAGCATGTGACAGCCGCCAAACATAAAACCCGCCATAAATAGTAAATCAAACCCCCCGTTATCACCCCCTTAGTTAGGGAAAAATAATAAAATAATTTTTTTTTTATTTATTTCCATTTTCCCATTAGGGTTAGGGCTGAGATTAGGGTCAGAGCTAGGGTTGGCATTAGGGTTGGAGTTAGAATTGGGGGTTTCCACTGTTTAGGTACATCAGGGACTCTCCAAACGCAAAATGGTGTCCGATCTGAATTCCAGCCAATTTTGCATTGAAAAAGTCAAACGGCGCTCCTTCCCTTCTGAGCTCTGCCATGCGCCGAAACAGTGGTTCCCCCCCACATATCAGGTATCAGCGTACTCAGGACAAATTGCACAATAACTTTTGCAGTCCAATTTCTCCTGTTACCTTTGGTAAAATAAAAAAATTGAACCTGAATTATTTTTTTTGTGAAAAAAAGTTAAATGTTCATTTTTTTTTTAAATATTCAAAAAAATTCCTGTGAAGCCCCTGAAGGGTTAATAAACTTCTTGAATGTGGTTTTGAGCACCTTAAGGGGTGCAGTTTTTAGAATGGTGTCACTTTTGGGTATTTTCTATCATATAGACCCCTCAAAGTGACTTCAAATGTGATGTGGTCCGTAAAAATAAAATGGTGTTGTAAAAATGAGAAATCGCTGGTCAACTTTTAACCCTTATAACTTCCTAACAAAAGAAAAATTTTGGTTCCCAAATTGTGCTGATGTAAAGTAAACATGTGGGAAATGTTAGTTATCAAGTTTTTTGTGTGCCGTATCTCTGTGATTTAAGGGCATAAAAATTCAAAGTTGGAAAATTGCGAAATTTTCAAAATTTTTGCCAAATTTCCGTTTTTTTCACAAATAAACGCAAATTATATGAATGAAATTTTACCACTAACATGAAGTACAATATGTCACGAGAAAACAATGTCAGAATCACCGGGATCCATGGAAGCTCCGGAGTTATGACCTCATAAAGGGACAGTGGTCAGAAGTGTAAGAATTGGCCCGGTCATGAACGTGCAAACCACCCTTGGGGGTGAAACCCCGAGTGTCTCCAGCCTTAGTCCGCCCTTCTTCGGACCACGCTGATGTTCCCCCCCTATAGAAAGCCTCGGTCACACGCCGCTCTCCCTCCAAACCGCTGCAGGACCAGAAATAAAAATAATATTTATTACAGATTATTAATACTATCATCAATTATTATCATTTATTAGTAGTCGGACATTATTCTATTACCATGTATTTATTTATCATTACACATCATATAATATTATATATTGGGATCTTTAACCCTTCACCAGCGCGGCACAGGATCACATATGTTTCTCTGGCCGCTGAGATATGGGAGGGCAGAGCGTCTGATTGCAGCAGGTTCCCTCACAGGGGCATTAGTAATACCCTCACCCCACAGGGCATCAACAACTACAAGTCCCAGCATTCCCACACAGTCAGAGCCCCCGTTACCTGTGGTCGCTGAGCTGTAACCAGAGGTTAGTGCTGGGACTGGATATCAGGGCGTCCTCAGGTGATCGCAGCTCTGGGATCAGACCCAAGCCTGCTGATGTCACCACGATTAACCCCTGCAGGGCAGCAGTCAGCCTCAATATCCTAATATAACAGCTGGCAGAGGAGACGGAACCTTCACCTCCAGAGCTGCACTCCATATTCTGCTGCGAGGGCTCATACTGACATGTGAGAAACTCAATACCCAGCACTGCCGCCGGCACTCGGGAGCATGTATTTCTATGTCGCTGAATGCTCCGATCCGAGTGCCAGGTATTGACGAGCGAGACTCGTCCGAGTTTCAAACATGTGAGTATGAGCCCTTACATTGTGTCTTACCCTCCAGTCACCCCCAGAGCTGCAGTCACTATTCTGCTATTACGGTACATCATGTCTTATCCTCCAGTCACCTCCAAATCTGCACTCACTATTCTGCTGTTACATCATGTCTTATCCTCCAGATATCTCCAGAGCTGCACTCACTATTCTGCTGTTACATCATGTGTTATCTTCCAGAGCTGCACTCACTATTCTGCTGTTACATTGTGTCTAAAGGCCCTTTTACATTTAGCGATGCACCAGCGATCCGACCAGCGATACGACCCGGTCAGGATCGCTGGTGCATCGCTAAGTGATCGCTCGTGAGCTGTCACACAGGCAGACCTCACAGCGATGCAGCAGCGACGCAGCGCACGATACTCACCTTTCACACTCAGCGATCCTGGCGTCCTCCCGCCCGCGTCCAGCGTCGCACGTCTCACACAGCAGGAAGCTGACGACGAGAAATGAAGCCCGACATTCTCGCACCATCAGCGATGGACAGCGGGGGAGCCGGTCAGAGGTAAGTATCACACATAGCAATATCGCTATGTGTAAAACCCTCTTTATTCTCCAGTCACTCCCAGAGCTGCAGTCACTATTCTGCTGTTACATCATGTCTTATACTCCAGTCACCTCCAAAGAAATGCCACCCCACCCCATTACTGACCCACTGCCAAACCGGTCATGCTGAAGGATGAAGCAGGCAGCAGATCGCTCTCCACGGTGTCTCCAGACTCTGTCACATCTGTCACATGTGCTCATTTGCCAATCCTGGTGTTCTGTAGCAAATGCCAATTGTCCTGCATGGTGTTGGGCTGTGAGCACAACCCCCATCTGTGGACGTTGGGCCCTCAGACCATCCTCATGGAGTCGGTTTCTAACCGTTTGTGCAGACACATGCACATTTGTGGCCTGCAGGAGGTCATTTTGCAGGGCTCTGGCAGTGCTCCTCCTGTTCCTCCTTGCACAAGGGCAGAGGTAGCGGTCCTGTTGCTGGGTTGTTGCCCTCCTACGGCCCCCTCCACATCTCCTGGTGTACTGGCCTGTCTCCTGGTAGCGCCTCCAGCCTCTGGACACTACGCTGACAGACACAGCAAACCTTCTTGCCACAGCTCGCATTGATGTGCCATCCTGGATGAGCTACACTACCTGAGCCACTTGTGTGGGTTGTAGAGTCCGTCTCATGCTACCACGAGTGTGAAAGCACTTCCAACTCTACGATTCTATGATTCTATTATTGTTATTATTATTTATTGTTATAGCGCCATTTATTCCATGGCGCTTTACATGTAAGGAGGGGTATACATAATAAAAACAAGTACAATAATATTAAACAATACAAGTCATAACTGGTACAGGAGGAGAGAGGACCCTGCCCGCGAGGGCTCACAATCTACAAGGGATGGGTGATAATACAGTAGGCGAGGGTAGAGCTGGTCGTGCAGCGGTTTGGTGGATCGGTGGTTACTGCAGGTTGTAGGCTTGTTGGAAGAGGTGGGTCTTCAGGCTCTTTTTGAAGGTTTCGATGGTAGGTGAGAGTCTGATATGTTGTGGTAGACAGTTCCAGAGTAGGGGTGATGCGCGAGAGAAATCTTGTATGCGATTGTGGGAAGAGGAGATAAGACGGGAGTAGAGAAGGAGATCTTGTGAGGATCGGAGGTTGCGTGCAGGAAAGTACCGGGAGACGAGGTCACAGATGTATGGAGGACTCAGGTTGTGGATGGCTTTGTATGTCATGGTTAGGGTTTTGTACTGGAGTCTCTGGGCAATGGGGAGCCAGTGAAGGGATTGACAGAGGGGAGAGGCCGGGGAATAGCGGGGGGACAGGTGGATTAGTCGGGCAGCAGAGTTTAGAATAGATTGGAGGGGTGCGAGAGTGTTAGAGGGGAGGCCACAGAGCAGGAGGTTGCAGTAATCAAGGCGAGAGATGATGAGGGCATGGACTAGGGTTTTTGCAGATTTTTGGTTGAGGAATGAACGGATTCGTGAAATATTTTTGAGTTGAAGTCGGCAGGAAGTGGAAAGGGCTTGGATATGTGGTTTGAAGGAGAGATCAGCGTCAAGGATTACCCCGAGGCAGCGAGCTTGTGGGACTGGGGAGAGTGGGCAGTCATTTACTGTAATGGATAGGTTCATAAGGGGGGGTCACGTGAGATGGGGGAAAGATGATGAATTCTGTTTTGTCCATGTTAAGTTTCAGAAATCTAGCAGAGAAGAAGGATGAAATAGTGGACAGACATTGAGGGATTCTATGATTAAGAATATAACTACTATAATACTGCCCCTATGTACAGGAATATAACTACTATAATACTGCCCCTATGTACAGGAATATAACTACTATAATACTGCCCCTATGTACAAGAATATAACTACTATAATACTGCTCCCTATGTACAAGAATATAACTACTATAATACTGCCCCTATGTACAGGAATATAACTACTATAATACTGCCCCTATGTACAGGAATATAACTACTATAATACTGCCCCTATGTACAAGAATATAACTACTATAATACTGCCCCTATGTACAAGAATATAACTACTATAATACTGCTCCTATGTACAAGAATATAACTACTATAATACTGCCCCTATGTACAAGAATATAACTACTATAATACTGCCCCTATGTACAAGAATATAACTACTATAATACTGCTCCTATGTACAAGAATATAACTACTATAATACTGCCCCTATGTACAAGAATATAACTACTATAATACTGCTCCTATGTACAAGAATATAACTACTATAATACTGCCCCTATGTACAAGAATATAACTACTATAATACTGCCCCTATGTACAAGAATATAACTACTATAATACTGCCCCTATGTACAGGAATATAACTACTATAATACTGCCCCTATGTACAAGAATATAACTACTATAATACTGCTCCCTATGTACAAGAATATAACTACTATAATACTGCCCCTATGTACAGGAATACAGTATAACTACTATAATACTGCCCCTATGTACAGGAATATAACTACTATAATACTGCCCCTATGTACAAGAATATAACTACTATAATACTGCCCCTATGTACAAGAATATAACTACTATAATACTGCCCCTATGTACAAGAATATAACTACTATAATACTGCCCCTATGTACAAGAATATAACTACTATAATACTGCCCCTATGTACAGGAATATAACTACTATAATACTGCCCCTATGTACAAGAATATAACTACTATAATACTGCTCCCTATGTACAAGAATATAACTACTATAATACTGCCCCTATGTACAGGAATATAACTACTATAATACTGCCCCTATGTACAGGAATATAACTACTATAATACTGCCCCTATGTACAAGAATATAACTACTATAATACTGCCCCTATGTACAAGAATATAACTACTATAATACTGCTCCTATGTACAAGAATATAACTACTATAATACTGCCCCTATGTACAAGAATATAACTACTATAATACTGCTCCTATGTACAAGAATATAACTACTATAATACTGCTCCTATGTACAAGAATATAACTACTATAATACTGCTCCTATGTACAAGAATATAACTACTATAATACTGCCCCTATGTACAAGAATATAACTACTATAATACTGCTCCTATGTACAAGAATATAACTACTATAATACTGCTCCTATGTACAAGAATATAACTACTATAATACTGCCCCTATGTACAAGAATATAACTACTATAATACTGCCCCTATGTACAAGAATATAACTACTATAATACTGCCCCTATGTACAAGATTATAACTACTATAATACTGCTCCTATGTACAAGAATATATCTACTATAATACTGCTCCTATGTACAAGAATATAACTACTATAATACTGCCCCTATGTACAAGAATATAACTACTATAATACTTCCCCTATGTACAAGAATATAACTACTATAATACTGCTCCCTATGTACAAGAATATAACTAGTATAATACTGCCCCCTATGTACAAGAATATAACTACTATAATACTGCCCCTATGTACAAGAATATAACTACTATAATACTGCTCCCTATGTACAAGAATATAACTAATATAATACTGCCCCCTATGTACAAGAATATAACTACTATAATACTGCCCCTATGTACAAGAATATAACTACTATAATACTGCCCCCTATGTACAAGAATATAACTACTATAATACTGCTCCTATGTACAATAATATAACTACTTTAATACTGCTCCTATGTACAAGAATATAACTACTATAATACTGCTCCCTATGTACAAGAATATAACTACTATAATACTGCCCCTATGTACAAGAATATAACTACTATAATACTGCCCCTATGTACAAGAATATAACTACTATAATACTGTCCCTATGTACAAGAATATAACTACTATAATACTGCCCCTATGTACAAGAATATAACTACTATAATACTGCTCCCTATGTACAAGAATATAACTACTATAATACTGCCCCTATGTACAAGAATATAACTACTATAATACTGGCCCTATGTACAAGAATATAACTACTATAATACTGCTCCTATGTACAAGAATATAACTACTATAATACTGCCCCTATGTACAAGAATATAACTATTATAATACTGCCCCTATGTACAAGAATATAACTACTATAATACTGCTCCTATGTACAAGAATATAACTACTATAATACTGCTCCTATGTACAATAATATAACTACTTTAATACTGCTCCTATGTACAAGAATATAACTACTATAATACTGCTCCCTATGTACAAGAATATAACTACTATAATACTGCCCCTATGTACAAGAATATAACTACTATAATACTGCCCCTATGTACAAGAATATAACTACTATAATACTGTCCCTATGTACAAGAATATAACTACTATAATACTGCCCCTATGTACAAGAATATAACTACTATAATACTGCTCCCTATGTACAAGAATATAACTACTATAATACTGCCCCTATGTACAAGAATATAACTACTATAATACTGGCCCTATGTACAAGAATATAACTACTATAATACTGCTCCTATGTACAAGAATATAACTACTATAATACTGCCCCTATGTACAAGAATATAACTATTATAATACTGCCCCTATGTACAAGAATATAACTACTATAATACTGCCCCCTATGTACAAGAATATAACTACTATAATACTGCTCCTATGTACAAGAATATAACTACTATAATACTGCTCCCTATGTACAAGAATATAACTACTATAATACTGCCCCTATGTACAAGAATATAACTACTATAATACTGCCCCTATGTACAAGAATATAACTACTATAATACTGTCCCTATGTACAAGAATATAACTACTATAATACTGCCCCTATGTACAAGAATATAACTACTATAATACTGCTTCCTATGTACAAGAATATAACTACTATAATACTGCCCCTATGTACAAGAATATAACTACTATAATACTGGCCCTATGTACAAGAATATAACTACTATAATACTGCTCCTATGTACAAGAATATAACTACTATAATACTGCCCCTATGTACAAGAATATAACTATTATGATACTGCCCCTATGTACAAGAATATAACTACTATAATACTGCCCCTATGTACAAGAATATAACTACTATAATACTGCCCCTATGTACAAGAATATAACTACTATAATACTGCTCCTATATACAAGAATATAACTACTATAATACTGCTCCTATGTACAAGAATATAACTACTATAATACTGCCCCTATGTACAAGAATATAACTACTATAATACTGCTCCTATGTACAAGAATATAACTACTATAATACTGCTCCTATGTACAGGAATATAACTACTATAATACTGCCCCTATGTACAGGAATATAACTACTATAATACTGCCCCTATGTACAAGAATATAACTACTATAATACTGCCCCTATGTACAAGAATATAACTACTATAATACTGCCCCTATGTACAAGAATATAACTACTATAATATTGCTTCCTATGTACAAGAATATAACTACTATAATACTGCCCCTATGTACAAGAATATAACTACTATAATACTGGCCCTATGTACAAGAATATAACTACTATAATACTGCTCCTATGTACAAGAATATAACTACTATAATACTGCCCCTATGTACAAGAATATAACTATTATGATACTGCCCCTATGTACAAGAATATAACTACTATAATACTGCCCCTATGTACAAGAATATAACTACTATAATACTGCCCCTATGTACAAGAATATAACTACTATAATACTGCTCCTATATACAAGAATATAACTACTATAATACTGCTCCTATGTACAAGAATATAACTACTATAATACTGCTCCTATATACAAGAATATAACTACTATAATACTGCTCCTATGTACAAGAATATAACTACTATAATACTGCCCCTATGTACAAGAATATAACTACTATAATACTGCTCCTATGTACAAGAATATAACTACTATAATACTGCTCCTATGTACAGGAATGCTTTGAATGCACGGACTGGGAGGTATTCCAGGAAACATGCTCGGGTCTGGATGAATGGGTGGATGCAGTGTCCTCATATATCCGTTTTTGTGAAGACACGTTTATTCCATCCAAATCTGTCCACTTTCGGGGAAACAACAAGCCGTGGTTTACAAATAAAGTCAGGTTGATCCGTAAGAGAAAAGAGGAGGCTTATAAAGCAGGCGATATTACTGAATTCAAGAAACTTAGGAACTCGCTATCTAAAGAGATCAAGTTAGCCAAACACGAGTATGCAAAGATTCTGGAGGAAAGGTTCTCATCAAAAGATACTAGATCTGCATGGAGAGGATTAAGAGAGGTCACCAATTATAAAAGCCACCCCACTATAGTGAACCCCAGCAGAAGTCTGGCAGCAGAGTTAAATGAATTCTACCGCAGATTTGAGGCAAGCTCTACACACAGTGGCTGTTCATCTCTAAGCTCCTCAGTCTGTTCATATAAAGATCATTCATTGTGCAACACCCAAGTAGTGATCTCCGAGGCAGAGGTGATACGCATCCTGAAGGGACTTAAGGTCAAAAAGGCACCTGGCCCTGATGGTGTATCTCCAATGTGTCTGAAAGTATGTGCTACCCAGCTTGCCCCTATACTGACAAATATATACAATGTGTCACTGAAAGAGTGCGTTGTACTTCAGTGTTGGAAAAGTTCCACAATTATCCCTGTCCCCAAGAAAGTGGGATCCTCTGAGTTGAACGACTATAGACCAGTAGCACTCACATCTGTAGCTATGAAAGTCTTCGAAAGAATTATGATGTCCCACCTGATAAAATTCACGCAGAAGCTATGGGACCCGCTTCAGTTTTCCTATAAGGAGAATCGTTCGGCAAACGACACTGTCAATCTGGCACTGAAGTACATTTTGGATCATACAGATGAACGGCACTCATATGTCCGGATTCTTTTCATGGACTTTAGCTCAGCGTTCAATACCATTGATCCGAATTTACTTCATAAGAAAATGGTAGCTCTTGGAGTCCCTCTCAACTTATGCTTGTGGATTTATAACTTCCTGACAGCCAGGATACAGAGTGTAAAAGTTGGACCATTCACTTCGGACACCTTGGTCACAAACATCGGGGCACCTCAGGGGTGCGTTTTGTCCCCGTTACTGTTTTCTCTCTATACGAATGATTGCATCTCTTCAGCAGACTCAGTAAAAATCTTGAAATTTGCCGATGATATGACACTGATTGGACTCATCAGGGGAAATGCTGAAGACTTGTATCGGAGTGAGGTGGAAAGAATATGTGACTGGTGTAAAGCCAATAATCTTGTACTCAACACTAAAAAAAACTGCTGAGATGGTTGTGGATTTTAGGAAAGATCAACATGAGATACTTCCAATCTACATCCATGACGAAGTGGTTCTTAGGGTCACAGAGACCAAATTCCTTGGTGTTATCATCTCTCATGATCTTAAATGGGGGAAAAACGTGGATGCTGTTATAAGAAAAGCACAACAGAGGATGTTCTTCCTGCGTCAGCTGAAAAGATATGGTTTGTCTAAGAATCTGCTGATCTTATTCTTTAATGCTGTCATCAGATCTGTGATTTGTTCCTCTCTGATAGTCTGGTATTGGGGAGCCACTGCGCATGACAAACTCCGCTTACAAAGGACTTTCAGAACAGCAGAGAGAATTATAGGTTCACCCCTGCCTAAAATCCAGGATCTTTATGATAACAGTATTCGATCCCACGCATTGAAAATTTCATCCGATCCCTCTCACCCGGGACACTCCTCATTCCAACTACTCCCTTCAGGACGTCGCTTCAGAGTCCCCAAATGCAGCACCAACCGCCATATGAACAGCTTCTATCCACTCTCTGTTCAACAATTAAATCGTCATGTGTAGACTATATACTGTATCTGTCTTGTTAGATGTTACTTGTTGTATCTGTTGTTATATATTATGTTGCCTCTTTGCCACAAAGAATTCCTTGTATATATGTAATATGTACTTGGCGATAATAAATTTGATTGTTTGTTTGATTGTTTTTTTTAATCCAATCTCCCCTTCATCTCTAAACTCTTGGAGCGCCTGATATACTCCCGCCTTACCCGTTACCTCTCCACTCACTCCCTCCTAGACCCTTCACAGTCCGGTTTCCGCCCCCTACATTCGACAGAAACTACACTCATCAAAGTGACCAATGACCTTCTGACAGCAAAACGTAATGGTGACCACTCTCTGCTCATTCTTCTCGACCTTTCTGCAGCTTTCGACACTGTTGACCATCCTCTCCTACTCTCTAGGCTCCAGTCACTAGGCATTAAGGACACTGCTCTTTCCTGGTTCTCCTCCTATCTTTCTGACCGCTCCTTCAGTGTTCTGTTTTCTGGCTCCACTTCATCTCCTCTTCCTCTCACTGTTGGGGTACCTCAGGGCTCAGTCCTTGGCCCCCTTCTCTTCTCTCTCTATACGGCCCCAATTGGACAGACCATCAGCAGATTTGGCTTTCAGTACCATCTTTATGCTGATGACACACAACTGTACACATCATCCCCTGACCTTACCTCCGCTGTACTACAGAACGCCACTGACTGTCTGTCTGCAGTCTCCAACATCATGTCCGCTCTCTATCTGAAACTCAACCTCTCCAAAACTGAACTTCTTCTGCTCCCACCATCTACTAACCTCCCTAAATCTGACATTTCCCTCTCTGTGGGTGGCACCATAATAACACCCCGACAGCAGGCACGCTGTCTGGGTGTTATGTTCGACTCCGATCTCTCCTTCACCTCCCATATACAATCTCTTGCCCGCTCATGCCGCTTACACCTAAAGAACATCTCTAGAATCCGCCCTTTTCTCACCATGGAAACAACAAAAACTCTCACTGTCGCCCTGATCCACTCCCGCCTGGACTACTGTAATGCTCTATTAATTGGCCTCCCTCTCACTCGACTCTCCCCTCTCCAGTCTATCCTTAATGCAGCAGCCAGGGTTGTCCATCTGGCTAATCGTTACTCAGACGCGTCCGCTCTTCGCCAGTCATTACACTGGCTGCCAATTCATTACAGGGTACAATTCAAAGTACTTGTTCTCACCCACAAAGCTCTCCACAGTACGGCACCCCCTTACATCTCCTCCCTCATTTCTGTCTATCGGCCTAACCGACCGCTGCGCTCTGCAAATGACTTTCGACTAACCTCTGCCCTAATCCGTACCTCCCACTCCCGACTGCAAGACTTCTCCCGTGCTGCGCGAATCCTCTGGAATGCTCTACCCCAAGATATTAGGACCATCCACAATTTGCATAGTTTTAGGCGCTCGCTCAAAACGCATTTGTTCAGAGCGGCCTATCACATTCAGTAATCAAAGTCATGTTTGTGTGTGTGTAGCCCATTCACTATCTCCATCTAACCCCCACCCCCTGAAGATGGCTGGACCATCATTGTGAATACATCACTGTAAATACAAACCTGTGCTTTGTATCTCCCCCACCTCATTGTAGATTGTAAGCTCCACAAGCAGGGTCGTCTTATTTCGCTTTAATTATTGTATTGTTAACGTTGTTACTTATGACTGTTGTGTTTGAAACTGTTCAACTGTAAAGCGCTGCGGAATATGTTGGCGCTATATAAATAAAGATTATTATTATTATTATTATTATTGAATATAACTACTATAATACTGCCCCTATGTACAAGAATATAACTACTATAATACTGCCCCTATGTACAAGAATATAACTACTATAATACTGCCCCTATGTACAAGAATATAACTACTATAATACTGCTCCTATGTACAAGAATATAACTACTATAATACTGCTCCCTATGTACAAGAATATAACTACTATAATACTGCCCCCTATGTACAAGAATATAACTACTATAATACTACTGCTATGTACAAGAATATAACTACTATAATACTGCCCCTATGTACAAGAATATAACTACTATAATACTGCTCCTATATACAAGAATATAACTACTATAATACTGCCCCTATGTACAAGAATATAACTACTATAATACTACTGCTATGTACAAGAATATAACTACTATAATACTACTGCTATGTACAAGAATATAACTACTATAATACTACTGCTATGTACAAGAATATAACTACTATAATACTGCCCCCTATGTACAAGAATATAACTACTATAATACTACTGCTATGTACAAGAATATAACTACTATAATACTGCCCCTATGTACAAGAATATAACTACTATAATACTGCTCCTATATACAAGAATATAACTACTATAATACTGCCCCTATGTACAAGAATATAACTACTATAATACTACTGCTATGTACAAGAATATAACTACTATAATACTACTGCTATGTACAAGAATATAACTACTATAATACTACTGCTATGTACAAGAATATAACTACTATAATACTGTCCCATATGCACAAGAATATAGCTACTATAATACTGCCCCTATGTACACGAATATAACTACTATAATATTGCTTCTATGTACAAGAATATAACTACTATAATACTGCTCCTATATACAAGAATATAACTACTATAATACTGCTCCTATGTACAAGAATATAACTACTATAATACTGCTCCTATGTACAAGAATATAACTACTATAATGCTGCCCCTATGTACAAGAATATAACTACTATAATATTGCTTCTATGTACAAGAATATAACTACTATAATACTACTGCTATGTACAAGAATATAACTACTATAATACTGTCCCATATGCACAAGAATATAGCTACTATAATACTGCCCCTATGTACACGAATATAACTACTATAATATTGCTTCTATGTACAAGAATATAACTACTATAATACTGCTCCTATATACAAGAATATAACTGCTATAATGCTGCCCCTATGTACAAGAATATAACTACTATAATACTGCTCCTATGTACAAGAATATAACTACTATAATACTGCTCCTATGTACAAGAATATAACTACTATAATGCTGCCCCTATGTACAAGAATATAACTACTACACTCACTGGCCACTTTATTAGGTACACCATGCTAGTAAGGGGTTGGACCCCCTTTTGCCTTCAGAACTGCCTCAATTCTTCGTGGCAGAGATTCAACAAGGTGCTGGAAGCATTCCTCAGAGATTTTGGACCATATTGACATGATGGCATCACACAGTTGGCGCAGATTTGTCGGCTGCACATCCCTGATGCGAATCTCCCGTTCCACCACATCCCAAAGATGCTCTATTGGATTGAGATCTGGTGACTGAGGAGGCCATTTGAGTACAGTGAACTCATTGTCATGTTCAAGAAACCAATCTGAGATGATTCGAGCTTTATGACATGGCGCATTATCCTGCTGAAAGTAGCCATCAGATGTTGGGTACATTGTGGTCATAAAGGGATGGACATGGTCAGCAACAATACTCAGGTAGGCTGTGGCGTTGCAACGATGCTCAATTGGTACCAAGGGGCCCAAAGAGTGCCCAGAAAAAATTCCCCACACCATGACACCACCACCACCAGCCTGAACCGTTGATACAAGGCAGGATGGATCCATGCTTTCATGTTGTTTACGCCAAATTCTGACCCTACCATCCGAATGTCGCAGCAGAAATCGAGACTCATCAGACCAGGCAACGTTTTTCCAATCTTCTACTGTCCAATTTCGATGAGCTTGTGCAAATTGTAGCCTCAGTTTCCTGTTCTTAGCTGAGAGGAGTGGTACCCAGTGTGGTCTTCTGCTGCTGTAGCCCATCTGCCTCAAAGTTCGACGCACTGTGCGTTCAGAGATGCTCTTCTGCCTACCTTGGTTGTAACGGGTGGCAATTTGAGTCACTGTTGCCTTTCTATCAGCTCGAACCAGTCTGCCCATTCTCCTCTGACCTCTGGCATCAACATGGCATTTCCGGCCACAGAACTGCCGCTCACTGGATTTTTTTTCTTTTTCGGACCATTCTCTGTAAACCCTAGAGATGGTTGTGCGTGAAAATCCCAGTAGATCAGCAGTTTCTGAAATTCTCAGACCAGCCCTTCTGGCACCAACAATCATGCCACGTTCAAAGGCGCTCAAATCACCTTTCTTCCCCATACTGATGCTCGGTTTGAACTGCAGGAGATTGTCTTGACCATGTCTACATGCCTAAATGCACTGAGTTGCCGCCATGTGATTGGCTGATTAGAAATTAAGTCTTAACACACAGTTGGACAGGTGTACCTAATAAAGTGGCCAGTGAGTGTATAATACTACTGCTATGTACAAGAATATAACTACTATAATACTACTGCTATGTACAAGAATATAACTACTATAATACTGTCCCTATGTACAAGAATATAACTACTATAATACTGCCCCCTATGTACAAGAATATAACTACTATAATACTGCCCCTATGCACAAGAATATAGCTACTATAATACTGCCCCTATGTACACGAATATAACTACTATAATATTGCTTCTATGTACAAGAATATAACTACTATAATACTGCTCCTATGTACAAGAATATAACTGCTATAATACTGCTCCTATGTACAAGAATATAACTACTATAATTCTGCCCCTATGTACAAGAATATAACTACTATAATAGTGCCCCCTATGTACAAGAATATAACTACTATAATACTGCCCCTATGTACAAGAATATAACTACTATAATACTGCCCCTATGTACAAGAATATAACTACTATAATACTGCTCCTATGTACAAGAATATAACTACTATAATACTGCCCCTATATACAAGAATATAACTACTATAATACTGCCCCTGTGTACAAGAATATAACTACTATAATACTGCCCCTATGTACAAGAATATAACTACTATAATGCTGCCGCTATGTACAAGAATATAACTACTATAATACTGCCCCTGTGTACAAGAATATAACTACTATAATACTGCCCCTATGTACAAGAATATAACTACTATAATACTGCTCCCTATGTACAAGAATATAACTAATATAATACTGCCCCCTATGTACAAGAATATAACTACTATAATACTGCCCCTATGTACAAGAATATAACTACTATAATACTGCCCCCTATGTACAAGAATATAACTACTATAATACTGCTCCTATGTACAATAATATAACTACTATAATACTGCTCCTATGTACAGGAATATAACTACTATAATACTGCCCCTATGTACAAGAATATAACTACTATAATACTGCCCCCTATGTACAAGAATATAACTACTATAATACTGCCCCTATGTACAAGAATTTAACTACTATAATACTGCTCCTATGTACAAGAATATAACTACTATAATACTACTGCTATGTACAAGAATATAACTACTATAATACTGTCCCATATGCACAAGAATATAGCTACTATAATACTGCCCCTATGTACACGAATATAACTACTATAATATTGCTTCTATGTACAAGAATATAACTACTATAATACTGCTCCTATGTACAAGAATATAACTGCTATAATACTGCTCCTATGTACAAGAATATAACTACTATAATTCTGCCCCTATGTACAAGAATATAACTACTATAATACTGCCCCTATGTACAAGAATATAACTACTATAATACTGCCCCTATGTACAAGAATATAACTACTATAATACTGCCGCTATGTACAAGAATATAACTACTATAATACTGCCCCTATGTACAAGAATATAACTACTATAATGCTGCCGCTATGTACAAGAATATAACTACTATAATACTGCCCCTGTGTACAAGAATATAACTACTATAATACTGCCCCTATGTACAAGAATATAACTACTATAATACTGCCCCTATGTACAAGAATATAACTACTATAATACTGCCCCCTATGTACAAGAGTATATCTACTATAATGCTGCCGCTATGTACAAGAATATAACTACTATAATACTGCCCCTATGTACAAGAATATAACTACTATAATATTGCTTCTATGTACAAGAATATAACTACTATAATACTGCTCCTATGTACAAGAATATAACTGCTATAATACTGCTCCTATGTACAAGAATATAACTACTATAATACTGCCCCTATGTACAAGAATATAACTACTATAATACTGCTCCTATGTACAAGAATATAACTACTATAATACTACTGCTATGTACAAGAATATAACTACTATAATACTACTGCTATGTACAAGAATATAACTACTATAATACTGTCCCATATGCACAAGAATATAGCTACTATAATACTGCCCCTATGTACACGAATATAACTACTATAATATTGCTTCTATGTACAAGAATATAACTACTATAATACTGCCCCTATGTACAAGAATATAACTGCTATAATACTGCTCCTATGTACAGGAATATAACTACTATAATGCTGCCCCTATGTACAAGAATATAACTACTATAACACTGCTCCTATGTACAAGAATATAACTACTATAATACTACTGCTATGTACAAGAATATAACTACTATAATACTACTGCTATGTACAAGAATATAACTACTATAATACTGTCCCATATGCACAAGAATATAGCTACTATAATACTGCCCCTATGTACACGAATATAACTACTATAATATTGCTTCTATGTACAAGAATATAACTACTATAATACTGCTCCTATGTACAAGAATATAACTGCTATAATACTGCTCCTATGCACAAGAATATAGCTACTATAATACTGCCCCTATGTACACGAATATAACTACTATAATATTGCTTCTATGTACAAGAATATAACTACTATAATACTGCTCCTATGTACAAGAATATAACTACTATAATACTGCCCCTATGTACAAGAATATAACTACTATAATACTGCCCCTATGTACAAGAATATAACTACTATAATACTGCCGCTATGTACAAGAATATAACTACTATAATACTGCCCCTATGTACAAGAATATAACTACTATAATGCTGCCGCTATGTACAAGAATATAACTACTATAATACTGCCCCTATGTACAAGAATATAACTACTATAATACTGCCCCTATGTACAAGAATATAACTACTATAATACTGCCCCTATGTACAAGAATATAACTACTATAATACTGCCCCCTATGTACAAGAGTATATCTACTATAATGCTGCTGCTATGTACAAGAATATAACTACTATAATACTGCCCCTATGTACAAGAATATAACTACTATAATATTGCTCCTATGTACAAGAATATAACTACTATAATACTGCCCCCTATGTACAAGAATATAACTACTATAATACTTCCCCTATGTACAAGAATATAACTACTATAATACTGCCCCATGTACAAGAATATAACTGCTATAATACTGCCCCTATGTACAAGTATATAACTACTATAATACTGCCCCTATGTACAAGAATATAACTACTATAATACTGCTCCCTATGTACAAGAATATAACTACTATAATACTGCCCCCTATGTACAAGAATATAACTACTATAATACTGCCCCCTATGTACAAGAATATAACTACTATAATACTGTCTCCTAGCTGTGAGGTTGTGTGTTTGTAGCTCTCCTGATGTGTGGAGCAAGCCCAGGGGGAGGCCACCCTGGGCGGGGTAACTCCCCAAGCAAGGCCCAGGCTTCCAGGCCTACACTTGGAAGTAACGCCCAAGCTGTTTCTAAGGCGGATGGAAGTCCCAAAGATGTTTCTGAGGGAAAGAAAGCTCAGAATGGAAGCAGCAGCAAGAAAGATGAAGCTGTGAAAGTGCGTAAAGTAACAGAACAAGGAAAAGCCATGGCTGTGGGTAAGAAAGTTCCAGTTCAGCAGTCGGCCAGCCAAGGCAAGCAGAGTGAAGGACAACTAGGAGAAATCCAAAAGAAATCTACTGGTGAGAAGCTGAATGGAGGAAAGCAGCCTGCAGCTCAGGAGGTGCCATCACCAGCCTCAGGTGTGCAGCTGACTCCCAGCAGACAGAGGAGAACCTCACTGGAGAGATAGACGCTCCAGGAGAACCTGAAAAAAGTAGAAGAGCTGCTGGCCAAAGAAAAGCAGGGATCACCAAAAAATATCATAAATTTTATTGGACAACCATAGACAACACCAATATAAAAACAGTTAAAAGTCATTCAACATGACAAAGGCAAACACAAGGCTCATGATAAAGCCACCAAAGCATCCCCCACGTAAAGGGAGAGTAACTGAGCAGCTCAAAGTAATATATGAACAAATGACAAGCAATGGATTGTGATGATAAGTTCATATGGTATACTATAAAAAATATTATATACAGCTCAGGTGATTGTTAATATCACCATCCCCTGTGTGTGACAGTAGTAATGGTTATTATCATTTACCTATAAATCGCAGTACTGTAGCAGTATGAAAAGGCATCTGAGATGTATGTAAAACCGAATAATGGGCAATAGAATTAATAACACACAATTTGCATAAATGCCTCCAAATGACCTGAGAAGTAACCAAGGAATTATTTAAAGTAATCACAATATGTGGAAACATCCATAGCTTTGTCCATAACAATAAATGAACCGTGGTCTTAATAGACGCTAACCATATCTTGCAATACAGCAGACAGTGCAGGTAGATAAGGACAGAGTGAAATAGATCCAGAATGAGGAAGGACCCTACCCCGCATCACCCAAATGTAGAGAGGATCACAAGATATAGCAAATGGAGGTAAGAAAAAGCTCCTGCCCGCACTACCCTGATAGCATACAGTGACATGGGGGAGCTTGTGGTGTGCCCGACGCGTCTCGCCTCCGAGAGGTGGCTTCATCAGGGGCTGCAGAATGTGTCCTAAGGAAGTCCTATAAGTATATTCCATGATAAACATAATACCAGCTGAGGTAAATTTCCTGATCGGCCACATTAGATGGAAGCACGAGGACGCGCCGTCAGGCAGAGACTGGAGGCATCACCTGTGACACCCCATTACTTCCGGGTGAATGCACGTAAGTTCATTAGAAATGCCGATATGGCATATCCTACTGCGCATGCCCAGAGAAAGTGGTTGTCACGGTAACCAAAGGACGCCAATATTGAGAGTGATCCACTAAAAGTTACGTGCATTCACCCGGAAGTGATGGGGTGTCACAGGTGATGCCTCCAGTCTCCGCCTGACGGCGCGTCCTCGTGCTTCCATCTAATGTGGCCGATCAGGTAATTTACCTCAGCTGCTATTATGTTTATCTTGGAATATACTTATAGGACTTCCTTAGGACACATTCTCCAGCTCCTGATGAGGCCACCTCGCGGAGGCGACACGCGTCGGGCGCGCCACAAGCTCCCCCATGTCACTGTATGCTATCAGGGTAGTGCGGGCAGGAGCTTTTTCTTACCTCCATTTGCTATATCTTGCGCTCCTCTCTACATTTGGGTGATGCGGGGTAGGGTCCTTCCTCATTCTGGATCTATTTCAGTCTGTCCTTATCTACCTGCACTGTCTGCTGTATTGTAAGATATGGTTAGCGTCTATTAAGACCACGGTTCATTTATTGTTATGGACAAAGCTATGGATGTTTCCACATATTGTGATTACTTTAAATAATTCCTTGGTTACTTCTCAGGTCATTTGGAGGCATTTATGCAAATTGTGTGTTATTAATTCTATTGCCCATTATTCGGTTTTACATACATCTCAGATGCCTTTTCATACTGCTACAGTACTGCGATTTATAGGTAAATGATAATAACCATTACTACTGTCACACACAGGGGATGGTGATATTAACAATCACCTGAGCTGTATATGATATTTTTATAGTATACCATATGAACTTATCATCACAATCCATTGCTTGTCATTTGTTCATATATTACTTTGAGCTGCTCAGTTACTCTCCCTTTACGTGGGGGACGCTTTGGTAGCTTTATCATGAGCCTTGTGTTTGCCTTTGTCATGTTGATTGACTTTTAAGTGTTTTTATATTGGTGTTGTCTATGGTTGTCCAATAAAATTTATGATATTTTTTGGTGATCCCTGCTTTTCTTTGGTCAGTAGCTCTTCTACTTTTTTCAGTGTATGTTATTTACTGACTGCGGGACTATCCCTAATCTCTACCTAGTAGTGCCCTCCTTGGTTTTACTATTATGCTCCAGGAGAACCTGCAGCAGCAGCATGTGGTGGCCAGCATGGCGAGCTCTGGGCGCACAAGGTCGCAGTCAGGTGGCAGCAGTAAAAGTGCTGTGGAGCCTGGAGCCACGAAACCAGCGGTGGTGAAAGTTAAGGAGACGTCTGGTTTCAAGCATCCGGGGACATTGCTGAAAGCAGGATCCCAGGAGGAGACGCCATGTGCACCTGAGCTTCAGGTCGCAGAGGAGATCCCAGGACTGGTCAAGAGGCTCGGTGAGTTACAGCAGCACAAAGACTTGCTGCAGAAGCAAATAGACATGGGCTATAAGGTAAAGGCTGCTAATCCTGGTGGGGATCACACCTTTTGTGATCAGACTCTGAACACACTGGGTATACAGCTGGCAAAAGTGGTGACAGACATGGACTGTGTCCTAGAGAAGATGGGGCCCCTGGCAGAGACTTATAGGAACCAGGAACTGTTTATGTCACACAAGCAGGACTCTGCAGGTTCCAGCTCAGACATCGTCCCAGGTGGGCCCCAGAAGCCGATGCGGCCAGTGCTGCAGCCTGCAAGTTTCTGCTTCCAAAAGGGATTCCAGCAGGTGTACCACAAGTCTCAGAATGCCAAGCACAGCAGCCTGCAGCAGATTCCAAGCAGCAGCATGGACTGCACTCTCCAGCAGAGGGACTACAAGTCTCAGAATGCCAAGCACAACAGGTGGGCAGTGGACATGTGCTGGTCATTACTGATGGTGCCCAGCAGGCCTCTGATGCTGGGGATAACCGCGCTGTATCTGAGGGGTCGGGGGCTTGGGGGAGCACAGTATCTTTGGTGGACGCTGCACAGTCTGATAATGACATTGATGCTGATGATAACAATGTGCATGATAATGTCTGTGATTTCCCCCCTTTAATTTCAAGCACACAAGGTGTGGCTGACCCTCCTGCTGCAGACCTTCACCCCGTCAGTCAACCCATTGTGACCCCGCATGGTCCCCCCAGTAATGCCTGGAGTCGTGGTGCTCCGTCCTTTACCTAAGGTACCAATTATACAGGCCAGGCGTTTAAACAGAGAAACGTCGTGCATTTCCGGCACAGAGGTGCCAAGGAGGACCTGCCAGACAGAAGGTTTGTGGTCAGGGAGCTCTTGTGCCACCAGATGGGGTTTGTGCCAGTCAGCATCCTGGCAGTGATTAATCTTCCAGACAGGCAGGGCTATGATGTCAGCTTTAAGCTCATGTCTGACCTGGACAGATTCTGGTCTAGTTTCCCCAAGTTTAGAGACACGGAGGGCTGGAGTAAGTTCAGCTTTATTCCTATCTCTAAGCCAGATACTGTCACTGTAAATGTCTTCTGGAATGAGTCTGTTCCCCCGCAGGACATTGTGGTGTGGCTCCGGAGGCATTGTGACCTGGTCTCTGACCTCACCAAAAGCAGAGACAGTGATGTTATCTGGACGGGAGGGTGGCGGGTTTTGGTGAAACTGCGCCAATGCAATAACATCACTGCCCACTTACCCAACTCCTTCTTTATTGGGAGGGAGAGGGGTGTGTGTTTCTATCCTGGGCAGCCTCGTAAGTGCTTTAAATGTGGCAAGGCAGGTCACCTGGCAAATACCTGTACTGTGGTGAAGTGCAGCCTGTGTGGGGAGGTCGGCCATCTAGCTGCAGACTGCCAGAACATCAGGTGCAACCTCTGTGGGAAGATCGGTCACCCTCACAGGGACTGTCCAGACGCCTGGCACAACATCTGTAAGGACTCTCCTGACGAGGACTTGGTGGCAGGGGCAGAGATTCTGGAGGAGGCAGCTTTACTGTCAGGGGAAATACTGACCAGACCAGAGGTCCACCAGGGGTCTACTCAGCTAACACCAGAGCAGCAGGGTTCAGAGAGAGAACAGGGGAGTATGGAGGTTGTACCTCAGGGGCAGCGGTCACAGGAAGGCATTACTTCAGTGCTACCATCTGTGTCTGAAGAGTATAGCAATAATCAGAAAAGGAAGAAAAAGGACAAGGCCTCCCGTAAACCTGAGGGGTATGACACTGGCCAAGGAGCCGGGAAGAAATTCCAGAGCTCTGCAGGTGTAATGGTCGTATCTAACAGGTTTGATGTTCTGTCTGAGTCTGACGGCGATTTTGAAGATGAGCTTAAAAGAATTGACGCAGAGTGTGATAGGGACGTAGAGGACTGTCCTCCGCCAAAGCGGAAGCCCTTACCTGAGGGCACTCGGGTAGAGTCTGAGATGGAGACCGGTGGTGAACAGAATAACTCCGACTCAGATCTGTGACGCTGTCAACCAGATAATGTCCAAACTCAGATAGGGAAAATCATTAGGAGAAATTAGAAAATGATAAGATACGGAAGGATGAGTCACTGGGTAGGAACATGATGAGCTCTGTTTGTAAAGTGGTTTTTTTCTTTTTTCTTTCCCCAAGCTAGGAGTATGGACTCTAAGTTAATTTGATATGTATAACCTGGATATGTAATGAATGTATGTACAATCCTAGTGAATTCAGTTTTGTATTATTGGAGGAATGTTATTTGTATTTGTTTGGTTTTTACAATAAAAATTGCCCCTATGTACGAGAATATAACTACTATAATACTGCCCCTATGTACAAGAATATAACTACTATAATACTGCTCCTATGTACAGGAATATAACTACTATAATACTGCCCCCTATGTACAAGAATATAACTACTATAATACTGCCCCCTATATACAAGATTATAACTACTATAATACTGCCCCTATGTACAAGAATATAACTACTATAATACTGCCCCCTATGTACAAGAATATAACTACTATAATACTGCTCCTATGTACAAGAATATAACTACTATAATACTGCCCTCTATGTACAAGAATATAACTACTATAATACTGCCCCCTATGTACAAGAATATAACTACTATAATACTGCTCCTATGTACAAGAATATAACTACTATTATACTGCCCCTATGTACAAGAATATAACTACTATAATACTGCTCCTATGTACAAGAATATATCTACTATAATACTGCCCCTATGTACAAGAATATAACTACTATAATACTGCCCCCTATGTACAAGAATATAACTACTATAATACTGCTCCTATGTACAAGAATATAACTACTATAATACTGCTCCTATGTACAAGAATATAACTACTATAATACTGCCCCCTATGTACAAGAATATAACTACTATAATACTGCCCCCTATGTACAAGAATATATCTACTATAATACTGCTCCTATGTACAAGAATATAACTACTATAATACTGCTCCTATGTACAAGAATATAACTACTATAATACTGCTCCTATGTACAAGAATATAACTACTATAATACTGCTCCTATGTACAAGAATATAATTACTATAATACTGCCCCTATATACAAGAATATAACTACTATAATACTGCCCCCTATGTACAAGAATATAACTACTATAATACTGCCCCCTATGTACAAGAATATATCTACTATAATACTGCTCCTATGTACAAGAATATAACTACTATAATACTGCTCCTATGTACAAGAATATAACTACTATAATACTGCTCCTATGTACAAGAATATAACTACTATAATACTGCTCCTATGTACAAGAATATAACTACTATAATACTGCTCCTATGTACAAGAATATAACTACTATAATACTGCCCCTATGTACAAGAATATAACTACTATAATACTGCCCCTATATACAAGAATATAACTACTATAATACTGCCCCTATGTACAAGAATATAACTACTATAATACTGCCCCCTATGTACAAGAATATAACTACTATAATACTGCCCCTATATACAAGAATATAACTACTATAATACTGCCCCTATATACAAGAATATAACTACTATAATACTGCCCCCTATGTACAAGAATATAACTACTATAATACTGCCCCTATATACAAGAATATAACTACTATAATACTGCCCCTATATACAAGAATATAACTACTATAATACTGCTCCTATGTACAAGAATATAACTACTATAATACTGCCCCTATATACAAGAATATAACTACTATAATACTGCCCCCTATGTACAAGAATATAACTACTATAATACTGCCCCCTATGTACAAGAATATAACTACTATAATACTGCCCCTATGTACAAGAATATAACTACTATAATACTGCCCCCTATGTACAAGAATATAACTACTATAATACTGCCCCTATGTACAAGAATATAACTACTATAATACTGCCCCTATGTACAAGAATATAACTACTATAATACTGCCCCTATATACAAGAATATAACTACTATAATACTGCCCCTATGTACAAGAATATAACTACCATAATACTGCCCCTATGTACAAGAATATAACTACTATAATACTGCCCCCTATGTACAAGAATATAACTACTATAATACTGCCCCTATATACAAGAATATAACTACTATAATACTGCCCCTATATACAATATAACTACTATAATACTGCCTCCTATGTACAAGAATATAACTACTATAATACTGCCCCTATGTACAAGAATATAACTACTATAATACTGCCCCCTATGTACAAGAATATAACTACTATAATACTGCCCCTATGTACAAGAATATAACTACTATAATACTGCCTCCTATGTACAAGAATATAAATACTATAATACTGCCCCTATGTACAAGAATATAACTACTATAATACTGCTCCTATGTACAAGAATATAACTACTATAATACTACTGCTATGTACAAGAATATAACTACTATAATACTACTGCTATGTACAAGAATATAACTACTATAATACTGTCCCATATGCACAAGAATATAGCTACTATAATACTGCCCCTATGTACACGAATATAACTACTATAATATTGCTTCTATGTACAAGAATATAACTACTATAATACTGCTCCTATGTACAAGAATATAACTGCTATAATACTGCTCTTATGCACAAGAATATAGCTACTATAATACTGCCCCTATGTACACGAATATAACTACTATAATATTGCTTCTATGTACAAGAATATAACTACTATAATACTGCTCCTATGTACAAGAATATAAGTACTATAATGCTGCCCCTATGTACAAGAATATAACTACTATAATACTGCTCCTATGTACAAGAATATAACTACTATAATACTACTGCTATGTACAAGAATATAACTACTATAATACTACTGCTATGTACAAGAATATAACTACTATAATACTGTCCCATATGCACAAGAATATAGCTACTATAATACTGCCCCTATGTACACGAATATAACTACTATAATATTGCTTCTATGTACAAGAATATAACTACTATAATACTGCTCCTATGTACAAGAATATAACTGCTATAATACTGCTCTTATGCACAAGAATATAGCTACTATAATACTGCCCCTATGTACACGAATATAACTACTATAATATTGCTTCTATGTACAAGAATATAACTACTATAATACTGCTCCTATGTACAAGAATATAACTACTATAATACTGCCCCTATGTACAAGAATATAACAACTATAATACTGCCCCTATGTACAAGAATATAACTACTATAATACTGCCGCTATGTACAAGAATATAACTACTATAATACTGCCCCTATGTATAAGAATATAACTACTATAATGCTGCCGCTATGTACAAGAATATAACTACTATAATACTGCCCCTATGTACAAGAATATAACTACTATAATACTGCCCCTATGTACAAGAATATAACTACTATAATACTGCCCCTATGTACAAGAATATAACTACTATAATACTGCCCCCTATGTACAAGAGTATATCTACTATAATGCTGCCGCTATGTACAAGAATATAACTACTATAATACTGCCCCTATGTACAAGAATATAACTACTATAATACTGCCCCTATGTACAAGAATATAACTACTATAATACTGCCCCCTATGTACAAGAATATAACTACTATAATACTGCCCTTATGTACAAGAATATAACTACTATAATACTGCCCCATGTACAAGAATATAACTACTATAATACTGCTCCTATGTACAAGAATATAACTACTATAATACTGTCTCCTAGCTGTGAGGTTGTGTGTTTGTAGCTCTCCTGATGTGTGGAGCAAGCCCAGGGGGAGGCCACCCTGGGCGGGGTAACTCCCCAAGCAAGGCCCAGGCTTCCAGGCCTACACTTGGAAGTAACGCCCAAGCTGTTTCTAAGGCGGATGGAAGTCCCAAAGATGTTTCTGAGGGAAAGAAAGCTCAGAATGGAAGCAGCAGCAGCAAGAAAGATGAAACTGTGAAAGTGCGTAAAGTAACAGAACAAGGAAAAGCCATGGCTGTGGGTAAGAAAGTTCCAGTTCAGCAGTCGGCCAGCCAAGGCAAGCAGAGTGAAGGACAACTAGGAGAAATCCAAAAGAAATCTACTGGTGAGAAGCTGAATGGAGGAAAGCAGCCTGCAGCTCAGGAGGTGCCATCACCAGCCTCAGGTGTGCAGCTGACTCCCAGCAGACAGAGGAGAACCTCACTGGAGAGATAGACGCTCCAGGAGAACCTGAAAAAAGTAGAAGAGCTACTGGCCAAAGAAAAGCAGGGATCACCAAAAAATATCATAAATTTTATTGGACAACCATAGACAACACCAATATAAAAACAGTTAAAAGTAATTCAACATGACGAAGGCAAACACAAGGCTCATGATAAAGCCACCAAAGCATCCCCCACGTAAAGGGAGAGTAACTGAGCAGCTCAAAGTAATATATGAACAAATGACAAGCAATGGATTGTGATGATAAGTTCATATGGTATACTATAAAAAATATCACATACAGCTCAGGTGATTGTTAATATCACCATCCCCTGTGTGTGACAGTAGTAATGGTTATCATTTACCTATAAATCGCAGTACTGTAGCAGTATGAAAAGGCATCTGAGATGTATGTAAAACCGAATAATGGGCAATAGAATTAATAACACACAATTTGCATAAATGCCTCCAAATGACCTGAGAAGTAACCAAGGAATTATTTAAAGTAATCACAATATGTGGAAACATCCATAGCTTTGTCCATAACAATAAATGAACCGTGGTCTTAATAGACGCTAACCATATCTTGCAATACAGCAGACAGTGCAGGTAGATAAGGACAGAGTGAAATAGATCCAGAATGAGGAAGGACCCTACCCCGCATCACCCAAATGTAGAGAGGAGCGCAAGATATAGCAAATGGAGGTAAGAAAAAGCTCCTGCCCGCACTACCCTGATAGCATACAGTGACATGGGGGAGCTTGTGGTGTGCCCGACGCGTCTCGCCTCCGAGAGGTGGCTTCATCAGGGGCTGCAGAATGTGTCCTAAGGAAGTCCTATAAGTATATTCCATGATAAACATAATACCAGCTGAGGTAAATTTCCTGATCGGCCACATTAGATGGAAGCACGAGGACGCGCCGTCAGGCAGAGACTGGAGGCATCACCTGTGACACCCCATTACTTCCGGGTGAATGCACGTAAGTTCATTAGAAATGCCGATATGGCATATCCTACTGCGCATGCCCAGAGAAAGTGGTTGTCACGGTAACCAAAGGACGCCAATATTGAGAGTGATCCACTAAAAGTTACGTGCATTCACCCGGAAGTGATGGGGTGTCACAGGTGATGCCTCCAGTCTCCGCCTGACGGCGCGTCCTCGTGCTTCCATCTAATGTGGCCGATCAGGTAATTTACCTCAGCTGCTATTATGTTTATCATGGAATATACTTATAGGACTTCCTTAGGACACATTCTCCAGCTCCTGATGAGGCCACCTCGCGGAGGCGAGACGCGTCGGGCGCGCCACAAGCTCCCCCATGTCACTGTATGCTATCAGGGTAGTGCGGGCAGGAGCTTTTTCTTACCTCCATTTGCTATATCTTGCGCTCCTCTCTACATTTGGGTGATGCGGGGTAGGGTCCTTCCTCATTCTGGATCTATTTCAGTCTGTCCTTGTCTTCTACCTGCACTGTCTGCTGTATTGCAAGATATGGTTAGCGTCTATTAAGACCACGGTTCATTTATTGTTATGGACAAAGCTATGGATGTTTCCACATATTGTGATTACTTTAAATAATTCCTTGGTTACTTCTCAGGTCATTTGGAGGCATTTATGCAAATTGTGTGTTATTAATTCTATTGCCCATTATTCGGTTTTACATACATCTCAGATGCCTTTTCATACTGCTACAGTACTGCGATTTATAGGTAAATGATAATAACCATTACTACTGTCACACACAGGGGATGGTGATATTAACAATCACCTGAGCTGTATATGATATTTTTATAGTATACCATATGAACTTATCATCACAATCCATTGCTTGTCATTTGTTCATATATTACTTTGAGCTGCTCAGTTACTCTCCCTTTACGTGGGGGACGCTTTGGTAGCTTTATCATGAGCCTTGTGTTTGCCTTTGTCATGTTGAATGACTTTTAAGTGTTTTTATATTGGTGTTGTCTATGGTTGTCCAATAAAATTTATGATATTTTTTGGTGATCCCTGCTTTTCTTTGGTCAGTAGCTCTTCTACTTTTTTCAGTGTATGTTATTTACTGACTGCAGGACTATCCCTAATCTCTACCTAGTAGTGCCCTCCTTGGTTTTACTATTATGCTCCAGGAGAACCTGCAGCAGCAGCATGTGGTGGCCAGCATGGCGAGCTCTGGGCGCACAAGGTCGCAGTCAGGTGGCAGCAGTAAAAGTGCTGTGGAGCCTGGAGCCACGAAACCAGTGGTGGTGAAAGTTAAGGAGACGTCTGGTTTCAAGTATCCGGGGACATTGCTGAAAGCAGGATCCCAGGAGGAGACGCCACACGCACCTGAGCTTCAGGTCGCAGAGGAGATCCCAGGACTGGTCAAGAGGCTCGGTGAGTTACAGCAGCACAAAGACTTGCTGCAGAAGCAAATAGACATGGGCTATAAGGTAAAGGCTGCTAATCCTGGTGGAGATCACACCTTTTGTGATCAGACTCTGAACACACTGGGTATACAGCTGGCAAAAGTGGTGACAGACATGGACTGTGTCCTAGAGAAGATGGGGCCCCTGGCAGAGACTTATAGGAACCAGGAACTGTTTATGTCACAAAAGCAGGACTCTGCAGATTCCAGCTCAGACATCGTCCCAGGTGGGCCCCAGAAGCCGATGCGGCCAGTGCTGCAGCCTGCAAGTTTCTGCTTCCAAAAGGGATTCCAGCAGGTGTACCACAAGTCTCAGAATGCCAAGCACAGCAGCCTGCAGCAGATTCCAAGCAGCAGCATGGACTGCACTCTCCAGCAGAGGGACTACAAGTCTCAGAATGCCAAGCACAACAGGTGGGCAGTGGACATGTGCTGGTCATTACTGATGGTGCCCAGCAGGCCTCTGATGCTGGGGATAACCGCGCTGTATCTGAGGGGTCGGGGGCTTGGGGGAGCACAGTATCTTTGGTGGACGCTGCACAGTCTGATAATGACATTGATGCTGATGATAACAATGTGCATGATAATGTCTGTGATTTCCCCCCTTTAATTTCAAGCACACAAGGTGTGGCTGACCCTCCTGCTGCAGACCTTCACCCCGTCAGTCAACCCATTGTGACCCCGCATGGTCCCCCCAGTAATGCCTGGAGTCGTGGTGCTCCGTCCTTTACCTAAGGTACCAATTATACAGGCCAGGCGTTTAAACAGAGAAACGTCGTGCATTTCCGGCACAGAGGTGCCAAGGAGGACCTGCCAGACAGGAGGTTTGTGGTCAGGGAGCTCTTGTGCCACCAGATGGGGTTTGTGCCAGTCAGCATCCTGGCAGTGATTAATCTTCCAGACAGGCAGGGCTATGATGTCAGCTTTAAGCTCATGTCTGACCTGGACAGATTCTGGTCTAGTTTCCCCAAGTTTAGAGACACGGAGGGCTGGAGTAAGTTCAGCTTTATTCCTATCTCTAAGCCAGATACTGTCACTGTAAATGTCTTCTGGAATGAGTCTGTTCCCCCGCAGGACATTGTGGTGTGGCTCCGGAGGCATTGTGACCTGGTCTCTGACCTCACCAAAAGCAGAGACAGTGATGTTATCTGGACGGGAGGGTGGCGGGTTTTGGTGAAACTGCGCCAATGCAATAACATCACTGCCCACTTACCCAACTCCTTCTTTATTGGGAGGGAGAGGGGTGTGTGTTTCTATCCTGGGCAGCCTCGTAAGTGCTTTAAATGTGGCAAGGCAGGTCACCTGGCAAATACCTGTACTGTGGTGAAGTGCAACCTGTGTGGGGAGGTCGGCCATCTAGCTGCAGACTGCCAGAACATCAGGTGCAACCTCTGTGGGAAGATCGGTCACCCTCACAGGGACTGTCCAGACGCCTGGCACAACATCTGTAAGGACTCTCCTGACGAGGACTTGGTGGCAGGGGCAGAGATTCTGGAGGAGGCAGCTTTACTGTCAGGGGAAATACTGACCAGACCAGAGGTCCACCAGAGGTCTACTCAGCTAACACCAGAGCAGCAGGGTTCAGAGAGAGAACAGGGGAGTATGGAGGTTGTACCTCAGGGGCAGCGGTCACAGGAAGGCATTACTTCAGTGCTACCATCTGTGTCTGAAGAGTATAGCAATAATCAGAAAAGGAAGAAAAAGGACAAGGCCTCCCGTAAACCTGAGGAGTATGACACTGGCCAAGGAGCCGGGAAGAAATTCCAGAGCTCTGCAGGTGTAATGGTCGTATCTAACAGGTTTGATGTTCTGTCTGAGTCTGACGGCGATTTTGAAGATGAGCTTAAAAGAATTGATGCAGATTGTGATAGGGACGTAGAGGACTGTGCTCCGCCAAAGCGGAAGCCCTTACCTGAAGGCACTCGGGTAGAGTCTGAGATGGAGACTGGTGGTGAACAGAATAACTCCGACTCAGATCTGTGACGCTGTCAACCAGATAATGTCCAAACTCAGACAGGAAAATCATTAGGAGAAATTAGGAAATGATAAGATACGGAAGGATGAGTCACTGGGCAGGAACATGATGAGCTCTGTTTGTAAAGTGTTTTTTTTCTTTTTTCTTTCCCCAAGCTAGGAGTATGGACTCTAAGTTAATTTGATGTGTATAATCTGGATATCTAAAGAATGTATGTACAATCCTAGTGAATTCAGTTTTGTATTATTGGAGGAATGTTATTTGTATTTGTTTGGTTTTTACAATAAAAATTGCCCCTATGTACAAGAATATAACTACTATGATACTGCTCCTATGTACAAGAATATAACTACTATAATACTGCTCCTATGTACAAGAATATAACTACTATAATGCTGCCCCCTATGTACAAGAATATAACTACTATAATACTGCCCCTATGTACGAGAATATAACTACTATAATACTGTCCCTATGTACAAGAATATAACTACTATAATACTGCCCCCTATGTACAAGAATATAACTACTATAATACTGCTCCTATGTACAAGAATATAACTACTATAATACTGCCCCCTATGTACAAGAATATAACTACTATAATACTGCCCCCTATGTACAAGAATATAACTACTATAATACTGCTCCTATGTACAAGAATATAACTACTATAATACTGCCCCATATGTACAAGAATATAACTACTATAATACTGCTCCTATGTACAAGAATATAACTACTATAATACTGCCCCCTATGTACAAGAATATAACTACTATAATACTGCCCCCTATGTACAAGAATATAACTACTATAATACTGCTCCTATGTACAAGAATATAACTACTATTATACTGCCCCTATGTACAAGAATATAACTACTATAATACTGCTCCTATGTACAAGAATATATCTACTATAATACTGCCCCTATGTACAAGAATATAACTACTATAATACTGCCCCCTATGTACAAGACTATAACTACTATAATACTGCTCCTATGTACAAGAATATAACTACTATAATACTGCTCCTATGTACAAGAATATAACTACTATAATACTGCTCCTATGTACAAGAATATAACTACTATAATACTGCTCCTATGTACAAGAATATAACTACTATAATACTGCCCCTATATACAAGAATATAACTACTATAATACTGCCCCCTATGTACAAGAATATATCTACTATAATACTGCTCCTATGTACAAGAATATAACTAATATAATATTGCTCCTATGTACAAGAATATAACTACTATAATATTGCTCCTATGTACAAGAATATAACTACTATAATACTGCTCCTAGGTACAAGAATATAACTACTATAATACTGCCCCTATGTACAAGAATATAACTACTATAATACTGCCCCTATATACAAGAATATAACTACTATAATACTGCCCCTATGTACAAGAATATAACTACTATAATACTGCCCCCTATGTACAAGAATATAACTACTATAATACTGCCCCTATATACAAGAATATAACTACTATAATACTGCCCCTATATACAAGAATATAACTACTATAATACTGCCCCCTATGTACAAGAATATAACTACTATAATACTGCCACTATGTACAAGAATATAACTACTATAATACTGCCCCCTATGTACAAGAATATAACTACTATAATACTGCCCCTATATACAAGAATATAACTACTATAATACTGCCCCTATATACAAGAATATAACTACTATAATACTGCCCCCTATGTACAAGAATATAACTACTATAATACTGCCCCTATGTACAAGAATATAACTACTATAATACTGCCCCCTATGTACAAGAATATAACTACTATAATACTGCCCCTATGTACAAGAATATAACTACTATAATACTGCCCCCTATGTACAAGAATATAAATACTATAATACTGCCCCTATGTACAAGAATATAACTACTATAATACTGCTCCTATGTACAAGAATATAACTACTATAATACTACTGCTATGTACAAGAATATAACTACTATAATACTACTGCTATGTACAAGAATATAACTACTATAATACTGTCCCATATGCACAAGAATATAGCTACTATAATACTGCCCCTATGTACACGAATATAACTACTATAATATTGCTTCTATGTACAAGAATATAACTACTATAATACTGCTCCTATGTACAAGAATATAACTGCTATAATACTGCTCCTATGTACAAGAATATAACTACTATAATGCTGCCCCTATGTACAAGAATATAACTACTATAATACTGCTCCTATGTACAAGAATATAACTACTATAATACTACTGCTATGTACAAGAATATAACTACTATAATACTACTGCTATGCACAAGAATATAGCTACTATAATACTGCCCCTATGTACACGAATATAACTACTATAATATTGCTTCTATGTACAAGAATATAACTACTATAATACTGCTCCTATGTACAAGAATATAACTGCTATAATACTGCTCTCATGCACAAGAATATAGCTACTATAATACTGCCCCTATGTACACGAATATAACTACTATAATATTGCTTCTATGTACAAGAATATAACTACTATAATACTGCTCCTATGTACAAGAATATAACTACTATAATACTGCCCCTATGTACAAGAATATAACTACTATAATACTGCCCCTATGTACAAGAATATAACTACTATAATACTGCCGCTATGTACAAGAATATAACTACTATAATACTGCCCCTATGTACAAGAATATAACTACTATAATGCTGCCGCTATGTACAAGAATATAACTACTATAATACTGCCCCTATGTACAAGAATATAACTACTATAATACTGCCCCTATGTACAAGAATATAACTACTATAATACTGCCCCTATGTACAAGAATATAACTACTATAATACTGCCCCCTATGTACAAGAGTATATCTACTATAATGCTGACGCTATGTACAAGAATATAACTACTATAATACTGCCCCTATGTACAAGAATATAACTACTATAATACTGCCCCCTATGTACAAGAATATAACTACTATAATACTGCTCCTATGTACAAGAATATAACTACTATAATACTGCTCCTATGTACAAGAATATAACTACTATAATACTGCCCCTATGTACAAGAATATAACTACTATAATACTGCCCCCTATGTACAAGAATATAACTACTATAATACTGCCCCTATGTACAAGAATATAACTACTATAATACTGCCCCCTATGTACAAGAGTATATCTACTATAATGCTGACGCTATGTACAAGAATATAACTACTATAATACTGCCCCTATGTACAAGAATATAACTACTATAATACTGCCCCCTATGTACAAGAATATAACTACTATAATACTGCCCCTATGTACAAGAATATAACTACTATAATACTGCCCCCTATGTACAAGAATATAACTACTATAATACTGCCCTTATGTACAAGAATATAACTACTATAATACTGCCCCATGTACAAGAATATAACTACTATAATACTGCTCCTATGTACAAGAATATAACTACTATAATACTGTCTCCTAGCTGTGAGGTTGTGTGTTTGTAGCTCTCCTGATGTGTGGAGCAAGCCCAGGGGGAGGCCACCCTGGGCGGGGTAACTCCCCAAGCAAGGCCCAGGCTTCCAGGCCTACACTTGGAAGTAACGCCCAAGCTGTTTCTAAGGCGGATGGAAGTCCCAAAGATGTTTCTGCGGGAAAGAAAGCTCAGAATGGAAGCAGCAGCAGCAAGAAAGATGAAGCTGTGAAAGTGCGTAAAGTAACAGAACAAGGAAAAGCCATGGCTGTGGGTAAGAAAGTTCCAGTTCAGCAGTCGGCCAGCCAAGGCAAGCAGAGTGAAGGACAACTAGGAGAAATCCAAAAGAAATCTACTGGTGAGAAGCTGAATGGAGGAAAGCAGCCTGCAGCTCAGGAGGTGCCATCACCAGCCTCAGGTGTGCAGCTGACTCCTAGCAGACAGAGGAGAACCTCACTGGAGAGACAGACGCTCCAGGAGAACCTGAAAAAAGTAGAAGAGCTACTGGCCAAAGAAAAGCAGGGATCACCAAAAAATATCATAAATTTTATTGGACAACCATAGACAACACCAATATAAAAACAGTTAAAAGTCATTCAACATGACAAAGGCAAACACAAGGCTCATGATAAAGCCACCAAAGCATCCCCCACGTAAAGGGAGAGTAACTGAGCAGCTCAAAGTAATATATGAACAAATGACAAGCAATGGATTGTGATGATAAGTTCATATGGTATACTATAAAAAATATCATATACAGCTCAGGTGATTGTTAATATCACCATCCCCTGTGTGTGACAGTAGTAATGGTTATCATTTACCTATAAATCGCAGTACTGTAGCAGTATGAAAAGGCATCTGAGATGTATGTAAAACCGAATAATGGGCAATAGAATTAATAACACACAATTTGCATAAATGCCTCCAAATGACCTGAGAAGTAACCAAGGAATTATTTAAAGTAATCACAATATGTGGAAACATCCATAGCTTTGTCCATAACAATAAATGAACCGTGGTTTTAATAGACGCTAACCATATCTTGCAATACAGCAGACAGTGCAGGTAGATAAGGACAGAGTGAAATAGATCCAGAATGAGGAAGGACCCTACCCCGCATCACCCAAATGTAGAGAGGAGCGCAAGATATAGCAAATGGAGGTAAGAAAAAGCTCCTGCCCGCACTACCCTGATAGCATACAGTGACATGGGGGAGCTTGTGGCGTGCCCGACGCGTCTCGCCTCCGAGAGGTGGCTTCATCAGGGGCTGCAGAATGTGTCCTAAGGAAGTCCTATAAGTATATTCCATGATAAACATAATAGCAGCTGAGGTAAATTACCTGATCGGCCACATTAGATGGAAGCACGAGGACGCGCCGTCAGGCAGAGACTGGAGGCATCACCTGTGACACCCCATTACTTCCGGGTGAATGCACGTAAGTTCATTAGAAATGCCGATATGGCATATCCTACTGCGCATGCCCAGAGAAAGTGGTTGTCACGGTAACCAAAGGACGCCAATATTGAGAGTGATCCACTAAAAGTTACGTGCATTCACCCGGAAGTGATGGGGTGTCACAGGTGATGCCTCCAGTCTCCGCCTGACGGCGCGTCCTCGTGCTTCCATCTAATGTGGCCGATCAGGTAATTTACCTCAGCTGCTATTATGTTTATCATGGAATATACTTATAGGACTTCCTTAGGACACATTCTGCAGCCCCTGATGAAGCCACCTCGCGGAGGCGACACACGTCGGGCGCGCCACAAGCTCCCCCATGTCACTGTGTGCTATCAGGGTAGTGCGGGCAGGAGCTTTTTCTTACCTCCATTTGCTATATCTTGCGCTCCTCTCTACATTTGGGTGATGCGGGGTAGGGTCCTTCCTCATTCTGGATCTATTTCAGTCTGTCCTTGTCTTCTACCTGCACTGTCTGCTGTATTGTAAGATATGGTTAGCGTCTATTAAGACCACGGTTCATTTACTGTTATGGACAAAGCTAAGGATGTTTCCACATATTGTGATTACTTTAAATAATTCCTTGGTTACTTCTCAGGTCATTCGGAGGCATTTATGCAAATTGTGTGTTATTAATTCTATTGCCCATTATTCGGTTTTACATACATCTCAGATGCCTTTTCATACTGCTACAGTACTGCGATTTATAGGTAAATGATAATAACCATTACTACTGTCACACACAGGGGATGGTGATATTAACAATCACCTGAGCTGTATATAATATTTTTTATAGTATACCATATGAACTTATCATCACAATCCATTGCTTGTCATTTGTTCATATATTACTTTGAGCTGCTCAGTTACTCTCCCTTTACGTGGGGGACGCTTTGGTAGCTTTATCATGAGCCTTGTGTTTGCCTTTGTCATGTTGATTGACTTTTAAGTGTTTTTATATTGGTGTTGTCTATGGTTGTCCAATAAAATTTATGATATTTTTTGGTGATCCCTGCTTTTCTTTGGTCAGTAGCTCTTCTACTTTTTTCAGTGTATGTTATTTACTGACTGCGGGACTATCCCTAATCTCTACCTAGTAGTGCCCTCCTTGGTTTTACTATTATGCTCCAGGAGAACCTGCAGCAGAAGCATGTGGTGGCCAGCATGGCGAGCTCTGGGCGCACAAGGTCGCAGTCAGGTGGCAGCAGTAAAAGTGCTGTGGAGCCTGGAGCCACGAAACCAGCGGTGGTGAAAGTTAAGGAGACGTCTGGTTTCAAGCATCCGGGGACATTGCTGAAAGCAGGATCCCAGGAGGAGACGCCATGTGCACCTGAGCTTCAGGTCGCAGAGGAGATCCCAGGACTGGTCAAGAGGCTCGGTGAGTTACAGCAGCACAAAGACTTGCTGCAGAAGCAAATAGACATGGGCTATAAGGTAAAGGCTGCTAATCCTGGTGGGGATCACACCTTTTGTGATCAGACTCTGAACACACTGGGTATACAGCTGGCAAAAGTGGTGACAGACATGGACTGTGTCCTAGAGAAGATGGGGCCCCTGGCAGAGACTTATAGGAACCAGGAACTGTTTATGTCACACAAGCAGGACTCTGCAGGTTCCAGCTCAGACATCGTCCCAGGTGGGCCTCAGAAGCCGGTGCGGCCAGTGCTGCAGCCTGCAAGTTTCTGCTTCCAAAAGGGATTCCAGCAGGTGTACCACAAGTCTCAGAATGCCAAGCACAGCAGCCTGCAGCAGATTCCAAGCAGCAGCATGGACTGCACTCTCCAGCAGAGGGACTACAAGTCTCAGAATGCCAAGCACAACAGTTGGGAAGTGGACATGTGCTGGTCATTACTGATGGTGCCCAGCAGGGCTCTGATGCTGGGGATAACCGCACTGTATCTGGGGAGTCGGGGGCTTGGGGGAGCACAGTATCTTTGGTGGACGCTGCACAGTCTGATAATGACATTGATGCTGATGATAACAATGTGCATGATAATGTCTGTGATTTCCCCCCTTTAATTTCAAGCACACAAGGTGTGGCTGATCCTCCTGCTGCAGACCTTCACCCCGTCAGTCAACCCAATGTGACCCCGCATGGTCCCCCCAGTAATGCCTGGAGTCGTGGTGCTCCGTCCTTTACCTAAGGTACCAATTATACAGGCCAGGCGTTTAAACAGAGAAACATCGTGCATTTCCGGCACAGAGGTGCCAAGGAGGACCTGCCAGACAGGAGGTTTGTGGTCAGGGAGCTCTTGTGCCACCAGATGGGGTTTGTGCCAGTCAGCATCCTGGCAGTGATTAATCTTCCAGACAGGCAGGGCTATGATGTCAGCTTTAAGCTCATGTCTGACCTGGACAGATTCTGGTCTAGTTTCCCCAAGTTTAGAGACACGGAGGGCTGGAGTAAGTTCAGCTTTATTCCTATCTCTAAGCCAGATACCGTTACTGTTAGTGTCATCTTCTGGAATGAGTCTGTTCCCCCGCAGGACATTGTGGTGTGGCTCCGGAGGCATTGTGACCTGGTCTCTGACCTCACCAAAAGCAGAGACAGTGATGGGATCTGGACGGGAGGGTGGCGGGTTTTGGTGAAACTGCGCCAATGCAATAACATCACTGCCCATTTACCCAACTCTTTCTTTATTGGGAGGGAGAGGGGTGTGTGTTTCTATCCTGGGCAGCCTCGTAAGTGCTTTAAATGTGGCAAGGCAGGTCACCTGGCAAATACCTGTACTGTGGTGAAGTGCAACCTGTGTGGGGAGGTCGGCCATCTAGCTGCAGACTGCCAGAACATCAGGTGCAACCTCTGTGGGAAGATCGGTCACCCTCACAGGGACTGTCCAGACGCCTGGCACAATATCTGTAAGGACTTTCCTGACGAGGACTTGGTGGCAGGGGCAGAGATTCTGGAGGAGGCAGCTTTACTGTCAGGGGAAATACTGACCAGACCAGAGGTCCACCAGGGGTCTACTCAGCTAACACCAGAGCAGCAGGGTTCAGAGAGAGAACAGGGGAGTATGGAGGTTGTACCTCAGGGGCAGCGGTCACAGGAAGGCATTACTTCAGTGCTACCATCTGTGTCTGAAGAGTATAGCAATAATCAGAAAAGGAAGAAAAAGGACAAGGCCTCCCGTAAACCTGAGGGGTATGACACTGGCCAAGGAGCCGGGAAGAAATTCCAGAGTTCTGCAGGTGTAATGGTCGTATCTAACAGGTTTGATGTTCTGTCTGAGTCTGACGGCGATTTTGAAGATGAGCTTAAAAGAATTGATGCAGAGTGTGATAGGGACGTAGAGGACTGTCCTCCGCCAAAGCGGAAGCCCTTACCTGAGGGCACTCGGGTGGAGTCTGAGATGGAGACCGGTGGTGAACAGAATAACTCCGACTCAGATCTGTGACGCTGTCAACCAGATAATGTCCAAACTCAGACAGGAAAATCATTAGGAGAAATTAGAAAATGATAAGATACGGAAGGATGAGTCACTGGGTAGGAACATGATGAGCTCTGTTTGTAAAGTGGTTTTTTTCTTTTTTCTTTCCCCAAGCTAGGAGTATGGACTCTAAGTTAATTTGATATGTATAATCTGGATATGTAAAGAATGTATGTACAATCCTAGTGAATTCAGTTTTGTATTATTGGAGGAATGTTATTTGTATTTGTTTGGTTTTTACAATAAAAATTGCCCCTATGTACAAGAATATAACTACTATAATACTGCTCCTATGTACAAGAATATAACTACTATAATACTGCCCCCTATGTACAAGAATATAACTACTATAATACTGCCCCCTATGTACAAGAATATAACTACTATAATACTGCTCCTATGTACAAGAATATAACTACTATAATACTGCTATGAACAAGAATATAACTACTATAATACTGCCCCTATGTACAAGAATATAACTACTATAATACTGCCCCTATGTACAAGAATATAACTACTATAATACTGCTCCTATGTACAAGAATATAACTACTATAATACTGCTCATATGTACATGAATATAACTACTATAACACTGCTCCTATGTACAAGAATATAACTGCTATAATACTGCCCCTATGTACAAGAATATAACTACTATAATACTGCTCCTATGTACAAGAATATAACTACTATTATACTGCCCCTATGTACAAGAATATAACTACTATAATACTTCCCCTATGTACAAGAATATAACTACTATAATACTGCCCCCTATGTACAAGAATATATCTACTATAATACTGCTCCTATGTACAAGAATATAACTACTATAATACTGCTCCTATGTACAAGAATATAACTACTATAATACTGCCCCTATGTACAAGAATATAACTACTATAATACTGCCCCTATATACAAGAATATAACTACTATAATACTGCCCCCTATGTACAAGAATATATCTACTATAATACTGCTCCTATGTACAAGAATATAACTACTATAATACTGCTCCTATGTACAAGAATATAACTACTATAATACTGCTCCTATGTACAAGAATATAACTACTATAATACTGCCCCTATGTACAAGAATATAACTACTATAATACTGCCCCTATATACAAGAATATAACTACTATAATACTGCCCCTATGTACAAGAATATAACTACTATAATACTGCCCCCTATGTACAAGAATATAACTACTATAATACTGCCCCTATATACAAGAATATAACTACTATAATACTGCCCCTATATACAAGAATATAACTACTATAATACTGCCCCCTATGTACAAGAATATAACTACTATAATACTGCCCCTATGTACAAGAATATAACTACTATAATACTGCCCCCTATGTACAAGAATATAACTACTATAATACTGCCCCTATATACAAGAATATAACTACTATAATACTGCCCCCTATGTACAAGAATATAACTAATATAATACTGCCCCTATGTACAAGAATATAACTACTATAATACTGCCCCCTATGTACAAGAATATAACTACTATAATACTGCCCCCTATGTACAAGAATATAACTACTATAATACTGCCCCTATATACAAGAATATAACTACTATAATACTGCCCCTATGTACAAGAATATATCTACTATAATACTGCTCCTATGTACAAGAATATAACTACTATAATACTGCCCCTATATACAAGAATATAACTACTATAATACTGCCCCTATGTACAAGAATATAACTACTATAATACTGCCCCCTATGTACAAGAATATAACTACTATAATTCTGCCCCTATGTACAAGAATATAACTACTATAATACTGCCCCCTATGTACAAGAATATAACTACTATAATACTGCCCCTATATACAAGAATATAACTACTATAATACTGCCCCCTATGTACAAGAATATAACTAATATAATACTGCCCCTATGTACAAGAATATAACTACTATAATACTGCCCCCTATGTACAAGAATATAACTACTATAATACTGCCCCCTATGTACAAGAATATAACTACTATAATACTGCCCCTATATACAAGAATATAACTACTATAATACTGCCCCTATGTACAAGAATATATCTACTATAATACTGCTCCTATGTACAAGAATATAACTACTATAATACTGCCCCTATATACAAGAATATAACTACTATAATACTGCCCCTATGTACAAGAATATAACTACTATAATACTGCCCCTATGTACAAGAATATAACTACAATATTGCCCCTATATACAAGAATATAGCTGCTATAATACTGCCCCTATGTACAAGAATATATCTAATATAATACTGCCCCTATATACAAGAATATAACTACTATAATACTGCCCCTATGTACAAGAATATAACTACTATAATACTGCCCCCTATGTACAAGAATATAACTACTATAATACTGCCCCTATGTACAAGAATATAACTACTATAATACTGCGCCCTATGTACAAGAATATAACTACTATAATACTGCCCCCTATGTGCAAGAATATAACTACTGTAATACTGCCCCCTATGTACAAGAATATAACTACTATAATACTGCCCCTATATACAAGAATATAACTACTATAATACTGCCCCCTATGTACAAGAATATAACTGCTATAATACTGCCCCTATGTACAAGAATATAACTACTATAATACTGTCCCCTATATTCAAGAATATAACTACTATAATACTGCCCCCTATGTACAAGAATATAACTACTATAATACTGCCCCTATGTACAATATATCTAATATAATACTGCTCCTATATACAAGAATATATCTACTATAATACTGCTCCTATATACAAGAATATAACTACTATAATACTGTCCCCTATATTCAAGAATATAACTACTATAATACTGCCCCCTATGTACAAGAATATAACTACTGTAATACTGCCCCCTATGTACAAGAATATAACTACTATAATACTGCCCCTATATACAAGAATATAACTACTATAATACTGCCCCTATGTACAAGAATATATCTAATATAATACTGCTCCTATATACAAGAATATATCTAATATAATACTGCTCCTATATACAAGAATATAACTACTATAATACTGCTTCTATGTACAAGAATATAACTACTATAATACTGCTTCTATGTACAAGAATATAACTACTATAATACTGCCCCCTATGTACAAGAATATAACTACTATAATACTACTCCTATCTACAAGAATATAACTACTATAATACTGCTGCTATGTACAAGAATATAACTACTATAATACTGCCCCCTATGTACAAGAATATAACTACTATAATACTACTCCTATCTACAAGAATATAACTACTATAATACTGCTTCTATGTACAAGAATATAACTACTATAATACTGCTTCTATGTACAAGAATATAACTACTATAATACTGCCCCCTATGTACAAGAATATAACTACTATAATACTACTCCTATCTACAAGAATATAACTACTATAATACTGCTTCTATGTACAAGAATATAACTACTATAATACTGCCCCCTATGTACAAGAATATAACTACTATAATACTACTCCTATCTACAAGAATATAACTACTATAATACTGCTGCTATGTACAAGAATATAACTACTATAATACTGCCCCCTATATACAAGAATATAACTACTATAATACTGCTCCTATGTTCAAGAATATATCTACTATAATACTGCCCCTATGTACAAGAATATAACTACTATAATACTGCTCCTATGTACAAGAATATAACTACTATAATACTGCCCCTATGTACAAGAATATAACTACTATAATACTGCCCCTATATACAAGAATATAACTACTATAATACTGCTCCTATGTACAAGAATATATCTACTATAATACTGCCTCTATGTACAAGAATATATCTACTATAATACTGCCCCTATGTACAAGAATATAACTACTATAATACTGCCCCTATGTACAAGAATATAACTACTATAATACTGCTTCTATGTACAAGAATATAACTACTATAATACTGCTCCTATGTACAAGAATATATCTACTATAATACTGCCCCTATGTACAAGAATATAACTACTATAATACTGCCCCTATATACAAGAATATAACTACTATAATACTGCTCCTATGTACAAGAATATATCTACTATAATACTGCCTCTATGTACAAGAATATATCTACTATAATACTGCCCCTATGTACAAGAATATAATTGCTATAATACTGCTCCTATGTACAAGAATATAACTACTATAATACTGCCCCTATGTACAAGAATATAACTACTATAATACTGCCCCTATGTACAAGAATATATCTACTATAATACTGCCTCTATGTACAAGAATATAACTAATATTACAGTACATAAGGGGCAGTATTATAGAACTACTACACTACTTTCTTTTCCCATGGTTATGTAGGCAGAATGACCGGGTTTACACACCTTATTCTCTTCGCGGTGACCATTATTGGCACCATTATCTGCCTGTGGACATTCCGGCCTCGGAGTTGTCTGGCCCGGATAAGTTACACCTTAAGAAAACTGTTACTCCTCTTGTTTACCCGTATTTTCACCAATTAGCCGCCTTGCCCTGGTTTTACCCGCTATCTCCCTGTGTGGAGTAAATATCTGTTAGAGTAAATACGTTAACCTTTGCTCTGTCTCCTGTCTGTCACCGCATCCCGTTCAGTTATCTAATTGAACACAGAGCAGACGCTGTACATTTCTCCTCTTTATTATTGGTGGCTCAGTGTCGTGACTCCTGTGTGTGGACATCGTATCGGTAGTACACATCTATGAACTCTATGTATCTGCTGTAGCAGTTTTCTGGGTAGCAGTGGCGGGTCCTCCTGAATCCCATCTTATCATAGAGGTGGCAGGAGCTGGCCTGGTGCAGTGAGGTATCTAGCACCACCGCCTTGTAGTCTCTTTCTCGAGCAAAGTCAATGATGGTTCGGCACAAGGCTGCCCCTATTCCTCTTCCTCTGTGTCTTCTAGGAACCGATAATCTCTTGAGCTCCATTTGCTTCTCTCCTCCCTCTTGTAGTTTTGGAGCTGCCGCCACGGTCCCTACGATCTCGCCATCTGATTCTGCCACCCAGAAGCAACGGTCCTCCCGTTGTAGATAATACTTCTGAATGTCCAACATGTCGTCACTCAAACTGTGCTCTGTGTAAGAGGTGAAGATGCGTCTGTTCATGAACCAAATGACACCCAGGATGGTGATCCCTATCAGAGCAGAGGCCAAAGGAGATCCTGTGATCAGGAGAGGAAGCCAGGTCACCGCCAGAGCGGGGAGCCAAACCTGCGGGAGACGCAGCGTGTAACGGAAGGCAACGCCAACATGTTCCGTAATACCACGAGCAAAGATGTCTCTGACAATATGGTAATCAGAGTCCTGGTAGAAGCGGATGTGGAAGCCGGACATGACCGGGGTTTTCTGCAAGTAAATACAACAGACGCTCAGGTCTAATCGGAGATGGAAAAGAACAATTTCTAATAACTCTTACTATACAGTTACTATTCGGTCTCCCTCCTTCTACACTCTCCCCTCTGCAATCTATCATGAATTCAGCAGCCAGGATCATGTACCTGTCCAACTGCTACACTAATGCCGCCACCTTGTGCCAATCTTTCCACTGGTTGCACATCAGCTACAGAATCCAATGTAAACTTATCGCTCTGAGACACAAACTCTCCATAGTTCTGCACCAAACTATATCTCCTCCTCATCTGTCTACTGCCTACCCGTCCTCTCCACAGTGCTGAACCGCCCTACATCTCCTCCTCATCTCTGTCTACCACCTACCCGTCCTCTCCACAGTGCTGAACCGCCCTACATCTCCTCCTCATCTCTGTCTACAACCTATCCATCCTCTCTACAGTGCTGCACCACCCTACATCTCCTCCTCTGTCAACCACCTACCCGTCCTCTCCACAGTGCTGCACTACCCTACATCTCTCCATCTCTCTACCACCTATTCATCCTCTCCACAGTGCTGCACCACCCTACATCTCCTCCTCATCTCTGTCTACCACCCTACCCATCCTCTCCACAGTTCTGAACCACCCTACATCTCCTCCTCATCTCTGTCTACCACCTATCCATCCTCTCTACAGTGCTGCACCACCCTACATCTCTACATCTCTCTACCACCTATTCATCCTCTCCACAGTGCTGCCCCACCCTACATCTCCTCCTCATCTCTGTCTACCACCTATCCATCCTCTCTACAGTGCTGCACCACCCTACATCTCTACATCTCTCTACCACCTATTCATCCTCTCCACAGTGCTGCACCACCCTACATCTCCTCCTCATCTCTGTCTACCACCCTACCCATCCTCTCCACAGTGCTGCACCACCCTACATCTCCTCCTCATCTCTGTCTGCCACCTATCCATCCTCTCCACAGTGCTGCACCACCCTACATCTCCTCCTCATCTCTGTCTACCACCTATCCATCCTCTCCACAGTGCTGCACTGCCCTACATCTCCTCCTCCTCTGTCAACCACCTACCCGTCCTCTCCACAGTGCTGCACTACACTACATCTCTCCATCTCTCTACCACCTATCCGTCCTCTGCACAGTGCTGCACCACCCTACATCTCCTCCTCATCTCTGTCTACCACCTACCCGTCCTCTCAGCATTGCTGCACTGCCCTACATCTCCTCCTCACCCATCTGTCTAACACCCTACCCATCCTCACCACAGTGCTGCACTGCCCTACATTTCCTCCTCATCTCTATCTACCACCATACACATCCTCAACACAGTGTTGCATCGCCAAACATTTCATAGTCCTGCACCGCCCTGCATCTCCTTCTGATCTCTCTACCACCCTACCCGTTCTCTGCCCAGTGCTGCACCACCCTGAATCTCCTCCTCATCTCTTTCTACCACCCTACATCTCCTCCTCATCTCTAACACCTACTCGTCCTCTCCTCAGTGCCGCACTACCCTACATTCTACTCTTCATCTGTCTACCTGTCCTCGCAACAGTGCTGCACCACCCTACATCTCCACCCCATCTGTCTACCACCTTTCCATCCTCTCCACAGTGCTGCGCCGCCCTACATCTCCTACTCATCTTCTCTGTCCACCACCCTATCTATCCTCTTCACATTGCTGTACCATCCTACATCTTCTCATCTCTGTCTACCAACCTACAGGTCCTCTCTACATTATGTGCCCCCCCTATTTCCTCCTAGATAGCAGTTGGTAAGCAGTCCTCTACAGTTAGGACACATCTCATGCTCCTATACACCGTCTGCTCTTGTACGGTCTCTGCCTGTCCCGCTCTGCCTCTACCTCCCACATAGTGTCATCTACATTTAGGATACACCCCATGCTCATGTACACCGTCAGCTCCTGTACAGTCCCTGCCTGACGCACTTTATCTTCTGCCTTCTGCATCAGTATAGCTGCACTGTGGTTTTATATCATTGCTAGCTAGTTTCTAGCAGAGCACAACTGTTCTGCACTGCTCCACAATAAAGACTGTAATAACTGAGCAGTGCAGAGCTGAGCTTTGTCTGTGTTCTGCTGCTGAGAGATGCTTATCTATGGATGCATATGGCAGAAGATAATCTCCTAAAATATGGATCAACAGAGCAGCGGTTGCAGGGTGACAATATTGATCTCTCAGCAAGCAGCAGGAAACATAGCTCAGCCCTGCCAAGCTATTACAAGCTCTCTGTGCAGGAGATTCAAGTTCTGCTATAAACCAGCTAACAATTATACACAACCTCCCTGCAGGTACGCTGATGTCAGAAGACAGAACTGATCAGGCAGGATCTGCACAGGAGCAGAGAGAGAATATTTCATGGGGTTAGTCAGGAGCAAGCATGAAAAGGGGGGGGCATGCAGCACTATGGTGCAGCAGGTGCTGCTGGGAAATGTAGTTTTAGCAGCTCTGGGAAGCTGGGTGCACTGAGGGGCAGAGAGAGATGGAACAAACACAAAGCTACCAGGCAACATTCACAAGAATTCTACATTTCCTTAACTTTGTGAATGATTCTGCAAATAAACCAATAAGGACAAAATTAAGAAAAAAGAGCCTGAAGAAAAGAGGAAGAAATAAAGAGAAGAAGATGAGGAAGAGAGAAAAACCACACTGGAGAAAACACGGAAATAGGAGAGGTAATAGTAAAGGAAAAATCCAGAAGAGAAGAGGTTAACCATAAAAGTAATGTAGGTGCAATGAAGAAGATGAAGGAGAACCAGGCAGATAAGACAGAAGTGAAAGGATATTAGTGGGGCCACAGCAGTGTCAGCAGAGGAACCTTTGTAAAACAATGGTGGGAAGTCCAGCAATGATTATATATATATATATATATATATATATATATATATATATATATATATATACGGTATATATACAGCGCTAGCGCTCCTCCTGTGACATCTACAGGACATCACCGGGGCAGCGTCACCGGTGGGACCAGCCAGGTGGGAGATGTGTCTGCCGGACCCCTCGTTACCTCTGGTGACTCCTCACTGATTACAGCTCTGAGGTTTCCCTTCATTATTAACAAGCGCATTTCGCATGTCATTGGTCACTGGAGTCAGGGGGTCTCAGCTCCAAGTCATATGGATCCAGAGGGTCTCAATTATGAGCTATGTGCCCTGTAAGTCAGGGGGTCTCAGCTCCAAGTCATATGGATCAGAGGGTCTCAATTATGAGCTATGTGCTCTGTAAGTCAGGGGGTCTCAGCTCCAAGTCATATGGGTCAGAGGGTCTCAATTATGAGCTATGTGCTCTGTAAGTCAGGGGGTCTCAGCTCCAAGTCATATGGATCAGAGGGTCTCAATTATGAGCTATGTGCTCTGTAAGTCAGGGGGTCTCAGCTCCAAGTCATATGGGTCAGAGGGTCTCAATTATGAGCTATGTGCTCTGTAAGTCAGGGGGTCTCAGCTCCAAGTCATATGGGTCAGAGGGTCTCAATTATGAGCTATGTGCTCTGTAAGTCAGGGGGTCTCAGCTCCAAGTCATATGGATCAGAGGGTCTCAATTATGAGCTATGTGCTCTGTAAGTCAGGGGGTCTCAGCTCCAAGTCATATGGATCAGAGGGTCTCAATTATGAGCTATGTGCCCTGTAAGTCAGGGGGTCTCAGCTCCAAGTCATATGGATCAGAGGGTCTCAATTATGAGCTATGTGCCCTGTAAGTCAGGGGGTCTCAGCTCCAAGTCATATGGATCAGAGGGTCTCAATTATGAGCTATGTGCTCTGTAAGTCAGGGGGTCTCAGCTCCAAGTCATATGGATCAGAGGGTCTCAATTATGAGCTATGTGCTCTGTAAGTCAGGGGGTCTCAGCTCCAAGTCATATGGGTCAGAGGGTCTCAATTATGAGCTATGTGCCCTGTAAGTCAGGGGGTCTCAGCTCCAAGTCATATGGATCAGAGGGTCTCAATTATGAGCTATGTGCTCTGTAAGTCAGGGGGTCTCAGCTCCAAGTCATATGGATCAGAGGGTCTCAATTATGAGCTATGTGCCCTGTAAGTCAGGGGGTCTCAGCTCCAAGTCATATGGATCAGAGGGTCTCAATTATGAGCTATGTGCTCTGTAAGTCAGGGGGTCTCAGCTCCAAGTCATATGGATCAGAGGGTCTCAATTATGAGCTACGTGCCCTGTAAGTCAGGGGGTCTCAGCTCCAAGTCATATGGATCAGAGGGTCACAATTATGAGCTATGTGCCCTGTAAGTCAGGGGGTCTCAGCTCCAAGTCATATGGATCCAGAGGGTCTCAATTATGAGCTATGTGCCCTGTAAGTCAGGGGGTCTCAGCTCCAAGTCATATGGATCAGAGGGTCTCAATTATGAGCTATGTGCTCTGTAAGTCAGGGGGTCTCAGCTCCAAGTCATATGGGTCAGAGGGTCTCAATTATGAGCTATGTGCCCTGTAAGTCAGGGGGTCTCAGCTCCAAGTCATATGGATCAGAGGGTCTCAATTATGAGCTATGTGCTCTGTAAGTCAGGGGGTCTCAGCTCCAAGTCATATGGATCAGAGGGTCTCAATTATGAGCTATGTGCCCTGTAAGTCAGGGGGTCTCAGCTCCAAGTCATATGGATCAGAGGGTCTCAATTATGAGCTATGTGCCCTGTAAGTCAGGGGGTCTCAGCTCCAAGTCATATGGATCAGAGGGTCTCAATTATGAGCTATGTGCTCTGTAAGTCAGGGGGTCTCAGCTCCAAGTCATATGGATCAGAGGGTCTCAATTATGAGCTATGTGCCCTGTAAGTCAGGGGGTCTCAGCTCCAAGTCATATGGATCAGAGGGTCTCAATTATGAGCTATGTGCTCTGTAAGTCAGGGGGTCTCAGCTCCAAGTCATATGGATCAGAGGGTCTCAATTATGAGCTACGTGCCCTGTAAGTCAGGGGGTCTCAGCTCCAAGTCATATGGATCAGAGGGTCACAATTATGAGCTATGTGCTCTGTAAGTCAGGGGGTCTCAGCTCCAAGTCATATGGATCAGAGGGTCTCAATTATGAGCTATGTGCCCTGTAAGTCAGGGGGTCTCAGCTCCAAGTCATATGGGTCAGAGGGTCTCAATTATGAGCTACGTGCCCTGTAAGTCAGGGGGTCTCAGCTCCAAGTCATATGGATCAGAGGGTCACAATTATGAGCTATGTGCTCTGTAAGTCAGGGGGTCTCAGCTCCAAGTCATATGGATCAGAGGGTCTCAATTATGAGCTATGTGCCCTGTAAGTCAGGGGGTCTCAGCTCCAAGTCATATGGGTCAGAGGGTCTCAATTATGAGCTACGTGCCCTGTAAGTCAGGGGGTCTCTGCCATAAGTCCTGTGTCTCTGCTGGTCCTTACTATAAATAATTTGGGTCAGTCTTGGCTATGAGCAGCAGAGATCGAAGTTACATGTGGTCCTTGATTCTTCAGGAGGCCAATGACCGCTTTGCCAGAAAACATCACCCCAGGATTATATATAGGAGGGGGCCTCCCTTATACCGATTTTTTGGGAACCTAAAAGTCTAACAATGGAGCGTTAATATTTGAGGCGTTGAGTTACCAGAACCCGGTGTCTCCATTATATGAACCCTGGAAGACCCCAGAATACAAACCTGCAAGACCTGTGGACGCCGAGTGGAAATTGTGTGGACGCCGTGGGGAGTCATGTGCAGGATTAATAGTTATAGGAGTGTGGTCATAGTCCTCGGGACGGCGGACCCCTGTCAGCTAATATACAAGTGAAATCTTTAATGATTTACTATGAATCCATCAACAGTAAACAGGTAATTATTCCACCAGGGCGATCTACTCACCATGTGTTATACAAGGGTCGTCCTCCACACTGATGAGAATCACTGCAGCAGGTGGGATTACTAGTCTTAAGTGGACACAGCAGGGGGTCAGGCAGTGGGCAGACACAGTGAGGGGGGACACCAGAGGTAATAGCCCCTCTTGCCTGTGATATGGCCCTGGAAATGGTCTCCGATTACTAAATGTATCCCGGCTATCCAGAACTAAAACACTGAAGTCTGAGTCTTCTGATAGGACATTATTGTGTGATTGAGGGTATCCAGCCTCCGGAACTCCCACAAATCAACTCACCATGGGCAACTTCCCTTTATTCTTAGGCAAGTACAGTGGTGGACCAACTTGGTCAACCATGCCAGGTGCTGTGGAACTCCCCAATCTCAGAGAAGATCTGCAGGGATCCTGGAAAATGGACCTCCATCTATGTATATGGCCAATTTTAATAAAAGGCCACCATCATGGAGTCATCACAAGATGTTCTGCTTGGTCATGTTGTTCGTTGGAGTGGAGTGTTATTTGTTACAGGGAGGACTAGACGATGCATCTGGCTTCATACGGCCAATATTCCACCCTCGCCAATAGCACCAATATTTTGTTGCACAATGGTGGCTTTTGGCTCAGTCTTGGAGAGCAGAGCTTTAGCCGTAAGGATGTCACACCAGCACCGCACCGTCTGGCTCTTATAGATTGTCATTTGCTCCTCACTGAAGTGACAGATATTCCCCATGATCTTTAGGACCTGCCCTGTCTTCCTCGCACGTTCTTTATTCCTCTAAAACATCATACTTCATAGAAAAGGAAAACAAGAGTTTTATATTTCCAGCTTTTTAATGGTGAGTAACAAGAATGACTTTCTAGGAAGCTCAGGTTCCTCCATATTGATCGTGGTCGATCTGTATAAAAACCTGAAACTTGACATTTCTGCACTTTTCACCTGTGAACAGGAAGATTGTACTGGTAGAACAGTAACGTAAAGCCGATTAATTTTGCCTTCAGTGACGGGGCAAAGAAGGTTCTCATTCTCCTAAAACCCATCTTCTCATACATCCGCCAGGCATCAACCTGAGGATATGAGGTCTCCAAGATCACCGCCTCACAGCCTCTCTCCCGAGCAAAATCAATGACCACCCTGCACAAGGCCTTCGCAATGCCTTTGCCCCGGTATTTTCTGGGTACGGACATCCTCTTGAGTTTCACTTGTCTCTCTCCTCCGGGATGATCTGGTGGGGTCGCAGCCACCATCCCTGCAATCTCTCCTGAAGACTCCGCCACCCAAAAGCAGTAACCGTCTCTCTGAAGGTAATATTTCTGAATCTCTAACATGTCGTCACCCAGACTGTGCTGGACATATGACACGAAGATGTTCTTATTGATAAGATATAGGCATCCAATATCAGTGATCACAGCTAAAATGGACACCAGCAATGACCCAGTGATATGTGAGAATAGAAGGAACGTCACCACAAATAAGGCCCAGATGCGGGGGAGACGGAGTGAAAAATGGAAAGCTTTGACGGTGTGTTCAGTTATGCCATGAGCAAAGATCTCTCGAACTCTCTCATAGTCAGAGTCCTTGTAGAGCCGGATCCGGTATTCAGACATGATTTCCTGCAAGAGAAGAGGAACTGTGAGTTATCCTTCAGGTCATGGACTGCACATGCCCCATACAAGGGTGTGTCTATAAAACATACTGTCCCATTGCCATACAGTCTCCCGATAAATAGTGAACATTGGAGACTACGAAAGCCGTACAGAACTCTTTAGCTTCATATAGTTCTCATACGTTCCCCATAGAGGATCATACTTTGTCTGTAAAACATCCCACAATGGTCACATAATGCCATATTGTGTTCAGATGGTGACAAGAAGCACAACAAATACCAGAATAGAGCTGCAAAGTGCTAACGACTGCCCATAACCTGCCACACAGTCTTGCCATACATTGTCCCGGTACGGTATATAGTACCTCACTGGAGAGTATGGTGTCCGTTCAGACTTTACCACCAACATATTGTCTAGAGCTCACAGTTACCTCCTCACGAGGGCTCAGTCCTCAAGGGTTGCATATTAAAGTCCATGTCCTCTCCACCCTTGTGTATCAGTATGGCTGGGCTCACACGTAGCGGAACTCTCGCGGAAATTACCGCAAGAATTCCAGAATTCCATTCCGCGGTGTGAGAATCATGTGGGAATAGTGGATGAGGGCAGGTATATCTCGCCCAGATTCCTTTCCTATGTGGCCTAGTCTGGTCAGTATCGCACCTGCTTACTAATGGATAATGGGAGGTGGATATAAAAGGATGCAAGGTGGTTGTGTGAGTGTCTCAGCCTGGGACACAGAGAGCCTGTCTGTGTGAGAGACACACGTGAGTGGAAGCAGTGCCCACTGCAACTGTGGTTTGGCTGGACGGGAGAAGCCTGCCAGTTGGTAGTTAGGTTGTACTTTGTTTAGTTAGTGCCGGACAGGCAAGGATTTGTTTTATGTTTTATTTCTTTATGCATTGCTTTCACCATTAATAAACCTGACCCAGTGTCAGTTATACCCGAATCCCAGCTCTGCGCCTGAGTTTCATGCTGAACGCACGTGACCTTTGACCCCAGCAAAGGCGATCCCGGAGTGTTTTATCACATTGTGGTGGAGAATGCGGGCATCACGTTGCAAGCATGAGCATGGAGGACGTGGTGAAAGCGCTGGTACAGTCCACCGCCGTCCAGCAAGAAGCTAATCGGGTGATGATGGCCCAGCTGAAGGAGTTGGTGGACATGACAGCTACCGATCGTTCGCTTCTCCTGCAGGTGGCGCAGCGCCTGGCAAGCCTACATGAGGTTAACCTGGAAGCCGAGTCGAGAGTGATTCACGTGAGTCGGTACTGGCAGAAGATGACGACCGAAGATGACGTCAAGGCATACCTGACCACATTTGAACGGACGGCGGTACGAGAAAAATGGCCGAAGGCACGATGGGCCGGCCTGATTGCCCCGTTTCTTTCCGGTGAGGCCCAAAAGGCTTATTATGACTTAGAGCCTGAAGCTGCGCAGGACTTTGACAAACTGAAAGCCGAGATCTTGGCCCGGCTGGGAGTGACGACCGCTGTCCGTGCACAGAGAGTGCATCAATGGACTTATCAGCCGGATAAACCACCGCGGTCACAGATGTTCGACCTGATCCACGTGACGAAGAAGTGGGTAAGCCATGGAAATCCTACGACGGCAGATCAACTGGTGGATCTGGTTGAACGTTACTCCGTGGCTGGACTCCGAGACGACGTTACCCCACCTCGTTCTTCATCATCTCCACGTGGAACCGGTAAGACTGTTCCAGGGAGTTGGGGAGATGGAAAAATCCCTAAGACAGTGGGGGAGGAAAATGGGACTGCCCGCACTGCGAGGCCGAGAGTAACGAACTATGGTCTAAGCAAGGGGCCCGTTAGGTGTTTCCGATGCCAAGAGATGGGACATATTGCTGCGAACTGTCCGGTCACTACTGAACCCATGCAGTGCGACGTCACAGACTCTAAAAACCGCATGTCTAAGGTTGCACGGGTAGTGAGTGTGAATGCCGGTCAAAAGGATGCGGAAAAACACTTGTGTGATTTAACTGTTGATGGCAAAAATGTGGTGGCATTGTTAGACTCGGGAAGTGTGGTGACTCTGGTGAAGGCCAGTCTGGTGTCAGCCCCGACTGGACCATCAGACAAATTTTCTGTAACGTGTGTGCATGGAGACACCTGTTCGTACCTCACCACGGTCATATGCATTACTACTTCCTATGGGTCTGTGCAACATAAAGTGAGACTCGTCCCGGCGTTATTGCATGATGTTATCCTGGGCTGGGATTTTCCCCACTTCTGGCAATTGTGGGAGAATCAGTTGATGCCCTTGGGTAATCGTGTACATGATTCTTCTCCCAGGGCGCGTGGGGGTCCCGAACCCCTGGAAGAGGTCTCCCCGGAAGACTCGGGGGAAGAGTCTGCGGGAAATGACCTGCAGTTCCCGTTTTCAGTCATGGCGGGTGATACGGAGAAGACCGGGGAAGAGGCCGACAGCCGTCCACCTCCCCGTTTGCCGGATTTAGAAGTTCAGAAAGATGACTTCCAAAGCGAGCAAATAAAGGATCCTACCCTTTCTCAGGCTAGGACAAATGTAAAAGTGATAAACGGGGTACCCGTAGAACCTGACTCTAGGCTGGCATATCCTTACATGGTTCTGGAGAATGATTTACTCTATCAGATAGAGAAAAAGGGGGAAGGTACGGTGCAACTATTAGTCGTGCCAAAACCCTACCGGCGGCAGTTGCTGGACCTGGCCCACGGACATGTGATGGGAGGTCACCTGGGAGTCCAGAAAACCACCGAAAGGATATTACACTGTTTTGTTTGGCCAGGCATGCATCACGATATTCGTGTATATTGTGAGTCTTGTCCTGACTGCCAAGCCTCTGCACCTAAGCCCCGGTTCTGTAGCCCTTTGGTACCCCTACCTATTATTGAAGTCCCGTTTGAGAGGATTGGGATGGATTTAGTTGGACCCCTTCCACGGTCTGCACGTGGACACCAACATATCCTGGTCATCTTAGATTATGCCACTCGTTACCCTGAGGCCATCCCTTTGCGTAACACGGCCACCAAGACGATTGCCAAGGAACTGGTGCATGTGTTTAGTCGGGTCGGTATACCAAAACAGATACTCACCGACCAGGGGACCCCCTTTATGTCCAGGGTAATGAAGGAGCTCTGCCGATTGTTACAAATCGAACCGTTACGCACATCCGTGTATCACCCTCAAACAGACGGGTTGGTCAAACGGTTCAATAAAACTCTGAAGCAGATGCTGAGAAAGGTGATAGACAAGGATGGGAAGAACTGGGACTATTTACTTCCGTATTTGCTTTTTGCCATCAGGGAAGTACCCCAGTCTTCCACGGGATTCTCGCCTTTCGAGTTATTGTACGCCCGACGTCCTCGCGGACTGTTAGACGTTGCAAAAGAAACCTGGGAGGGTCAGGTCACTCCGTTTAAAACGGTGATAGATCACGTCACACAAATGCAGGACCGTATTGCGGCTGTTATGCCTATCGTCAAAGAACACATGATACAGGCTCAAGGAGCCCAAAAAAGAATCTATGATAGGGGCGCCAAGATCCGTACGTTTGCACCCGGAGATAGGGTGTTGATCCTGGTCCCCACGGTGGACAGTAAGTTCCTAGCAAAGTGGCAGGGCCCCTTTGAGATTAAGGAAAGAGTTGGTGAAGTAAACTACAAAGTATACCAGGCAGGTAAGCGGAAACCTGAACAGATTTATCATGTAAATCTGATAAAACCCTGGAAAGATCGGTCTGCCTTGTCAGCGGAGCTGGCCCGTCCCGTCTGCTCGCATACCGTACCGGAGGTACGGGTTGCAGAGACTCTCTCGGAGCGGCAAAAGACTGAGGTCAGGCAGTTTCTACTTCATAACCAAAAGTTTTTCTCAGAAAAACCAGGGCAGACTACGCTAATGAAACATGACATTGTAACGGAACCTGGTGTCACAGTTCACGTAAAGCCCTACCGAATCCCGGAAGCGCGCCGTGAAGCCGTTTCCCGAGAAGTGAAGGCAATGTTAGAGTTAGGTGTCATTGAGGAATCGCATAGTGCGTGGTCCAGCCCGATTGTGCTAATTCCTAAACCGGACGGCACCATCCGGTTCTGCAATGACTTCAGGAAACTGAATGCGGTCTCAAAATTTGATGCCTACCCTATGCCCCGGGTCGACGAGTTAATAGATCGGTTAGGAAAAGCCCGGTATATTACGACCCTAGACCTAACAAAGGGGTATTGGCAGATCCCTCTGGTGGAGGCTGCCAGAGAAAAGACGGCATTTGCTACGCCGGAAGGTTTATTTCAGTATGTGTATATGCCGTTTGGACTGCACGGGGCACCGGCGACCTTCCAGAGACTGATGGATCGAGTCTTGAGGCCACATAGGCGGTACGCTTCGGCCTATTTGGATGACATTGTCATTTACAGCTTGGACTGGGAGACTCATCTCCAGAAAGTACAAGCTGTGATTGACGACCTGTGGGAGGCAGGTCTAACCGCGAACCCCAAGAAATGTCACATCGGGCTAGAAGAAGCCCGGTATTTGGGGTATGTAATTGGGAGGGGTGTTGTTAAACCCCAGGTTGATAAGATGCAGGCGGTTCAGGACTGGCCACAACCTGTCAACAAGAAGCAGGTGCAAGCCTTCCTGGGGATCGCCGGCTATTATCGCCGGTTCATACCCAATTTTGCAGCCATCGCTACCCCCCTGACGGATCTTACAAAAGGGAAAGACTCCGTCATGATTAAATGGAATTTAGCGGCTGAAGAATCCTTCCATAGCCTAAAACGGGCACTTTGCTCTCAGCCCGTACTGGTGACTCCAGACTTCCGCAGCGAGTTTGTGGTACAAACGGATGCCTCTGATACCGGTATCGGGGCTGTACTCTCACAAGCGAGGGACGGAGTGGAACACCCAGTCCTCTATCTCAGCAGGAAGCTGAATAAACACGAGCAAAGGTATGCAGTCGTAGAAAAAGAGTGCCTCGCCATTAAGTGGGCTCTAGAGGCCCTGAAATATTACCTGGTGGGCCGAAAGTTCAGGCTGATCACTGACCATGCCCCTCTCAAGTGGATGCACTTGAACAAGGAACGGAATAGCCGGGTGACCCGGTGGTTCCTTGCCCTGCAGGCCTACACTTTTACTGTGGAGCACCGCCCAGGGGTACAGATGGGAAATGCAGATGCTCTGTCCCGAGTGCACTGTTTGGCGGGTGTCATTGCTCGACCAGAGTGGTCTGAGCAGAGGGGGGGATATGTGAGAATCATGTGGGAATAGTGGATGAGGGCAGGTATATCTCGCCCAGATTCCTCTCCTATGTGGCCTAGTCTGGTCAGTATCGCACCTGCTTACTAATGAATAATGGGAGGTGGATATAAAAGGATGCAAGGTGGTTGTGTGAGTGTCTCAGCCTGGGAACACAGAGAGCCTGTCTGTGTGAGAGACACACGTGAGTGAGAGCAGTGCCCACTGCAACTGTGGTTTGGCTGGACGGGAGAAGCCCGCCAGTTGGTAGTTAGGTTGTACTTTGTTTAGTTAGTGCCGGACAGGCAAGGATTTGTTTTATGTTTTATTTCTTTATGCATTGCTTTCACCATTAATAAACCTGACCCAGTGTCAGTTATACCCGAATCCCAGCTCTGCGCCTGAGTTTCATGCTGAACGCACGTGACCTTTGACCCCAGCAAAGGCGATCCCGGAGTGTTTTATCACAGCGGGAAAATCGCATTTTAAATTCCAGCGGAAAAACTAGCATTTTGCAAGCGTAATTAGCTTGCAGAATTGCTAGCGTTTTCCAAGCGATATAGAGCATCACTTGGAGAACTGATTGACAGGTTGGTCACACTCGTCATACATAGTGTTTGACGAGTGTGACCAACTTTTTACTATTGAGGCCGCCTATACGGCCTCAATAGTAAAAGATAGAATGTAAATAATAATAATATTTTTTTTTTGTTATTCTCACCTTCCGACGTCCCGCGCAGCCTTCCCGCCTCTCTCCACGCTCCCGGTCCAAGTAATCCTTTGTGACAATTACCGCGATGACGTCTGTTCTCGCGGGATCGCGACGTCTTGTGGTAATTTGCGATGACGTCGCGCGAACGACCACGAGACTTCGTGATCCCGCGAGAATGGACGTCATCGCTCGCAAAGGCTTACTGGGACCGAGAGAGTGTAGAGAGACGGGAAGGCTGCGCGGGACGTCGGAAGGTGAGAATAACAATATTTTTTATTTTAAATTCTATTTTTTACAGGGATATGGTACCCAGAGCCCGGAGGACAGTCTCCTCTCCTCCACCCCCTGGGTACCATTCGCAAATGTTCTGCTTACTTCTCGCATGGTGTGCACAGCCACATGCGGGAAGTAAGCGGAACAATGCATTCCTAAGGGTGTAGGATCGCCGCGATTCCGCGAAATTAATGAGCATGCTGCGTTTTTTACCGTGAAGCGATTCCGCCGCGGTAAAAACCGCAGCATTAGCACAGCATTGCGGAATCCCATAGGAATGCATGGGATGCTTATTTTTCACGTTTTTGCGGCAAAATCACGCGGTTAAAACCGTCGCGGAAACGCGAAAAAAACGCCACGTGTGAACTCAGCCTAAGGCTATGTGCACACGGTACGGATTCTGCTGCGTTTCCCCAGCGGTTTTGGCCCTGCGGAAACGCAGCAGTTCTATGGGTTTTCAAAAACGCTGTGCTGACGGTGCGGTTTTTTTCCGCACGGTTTTGCTGCAGTTTAGAAACCGCAGCATGTCAATTGTTTGGGCGGTTTCCGCAGCGGTTTCACACCTTTAACATAGTAGAGGTGTGAAACCGCAGGGCAAACCGCAGACCAAACCGCAGGAAATCCGCAGGTCACTTTACCTGCGGTTCCGCGCGGAAAAAAACCGCAGGTGAATCTGCAACGTGTGCACATAGCCTTAAGGGGTGGTGAGCAGAAGATGCACCCACTCAAGATCTCACACTATTTAGGCTGAGTTCACACATGGCGTTTTTTTCGCGTTTCCACGGCGGTTTTAACCGCGCGATTTTGCCGCGAAAATAAGCATCCCATGCATTCCTATGGGATTCCGCAATGCTGTGCTAATGCTGCGTTTTTTAACGCAGCGGAATCGCTTCACTGTAAAAAAACGCAGCATGCTCATTAATTTCGCGGAATTGCAGCGATCTCGCACCCATAGGAATGCATTGTTCTGCTTACTTTCCGCATGTGGCTGTGCCAACCATGCGAAAAGTAAGCAGAACATTTGCGGATGGTACCCACCGTCCGGAGGAGAGGAGACTGTCCTCCGGGCTCTGGGTACCATATCCCTGTAAAAAGTAGAATTTAAAATAAAAAATATTGTTATTCTCACCTTCCGACGTCCCGCGCAGCCTTCCCGCCTCTCTCCACGCTCCCGGTCCCACACTATGTTTGACGAGTGTGACCAACCTGTCAATCAGTTCTCCAAGTGATGCTCCAGATCGCTTGGAAAACGCTAGCAATTCTGCAAGCTAATTACATTTGCAAAATGCTAGTTTTTCCGCGGGAAAATCGCGGGAATTTAAAATGCGATTTTCCCGCGGAATGGAATTCCGGAATTCTCGCGGTAATTTCCGCGAGAGTTCCGCTACGTGTGAACCCAGCCTTACAAGTAAATGTCACCATCTGCTGGTCTGACTGGACAGGCAGGAACTGAAGGATTGCAAAAAAGGAGAAGGAGTGTTTGCTTTTCAAAAATGCATACAAAATGGAATTAATACAATTGGACAAACAATAACATAACATGCAAAAAGTGCAAATAAGGACACGCAGTAGTGATACCCAGTGTATAAACTCAGAGTCACCAACTGTTAGAATTCATCATTACGTGACAAGATAAGACGTGCCGTATAAATATATATATGTTATTGTTTGTCCAATAGTGTCAATAAAATATTGTATGCATTTTTTAAAAAATCTCACAAGTTGCTATGAGACTGGGTTTCTGTCTAACAGGAACTGAAGGATGAAGTGTTTCCCGAGGGAAGAGTTTGAAGAGGGCGCCGGATCAGGTGTCAGCTGTGGTGCAGTTGCTATATATAAAAGGCCGGGATGATAACGGAGGGATGCAGTTGGTGCCAGGATATGAAAGGAAGAGTATGTGTACACAGCGGAACAGGTTTGTGGCTAACACTACAGTAGAAGTAGCTGAGAGCCATCTGATCCTGGAGAAGACCAGACTTCTCAGGTCAAGTGCTGAACACCAGACTTCTCAGGTCAAGTGCCGAAGACCAGACTTCTCAGGTCAAGTGCCGAAGACCAGACTTCTCAGGTCAAGTGCTGAAGACCAGACTTCTCAGGTAAAGTACTGAAGACCAGACTTCATAGGTCAAGTGCCAAAGACCAGACTTCTTCAGGTCAAGTGCTGAAGACCAGACTTCTCAGGTAAAGTACTGAAGACCAGACTTCTCAGGTCATGTACCAAAGATCAGACTTCTCAGGTAATGTGCTGAAGACCAGACTTCTCATGTAAAGTATTGAAGGTATGAGACTGGGTTTCTGTTTAACAGGAACTGAAGGATGAAGTGTTTCCCGAGGGAAGAGTTTGAAGAGGGCGCCGGATCAGGTGACGGCTGTGGTGCAGTTGCTATATATAAAAGGCCGGGATGATAACGGAGGGATGCAGTTGGTGCCAGGATATGAAAGGAAGAGTATGTGTAAACAGCACAACAGGTTTGTGGCTAACACTACAGTAGAAGTAGCTGAGAGCCATCCGATCCTGGAGACAACCAGACTTATCAGGTCAAGTGCTGAAGACCAGACTTCTCAGGTCAAGTGCCGAAGACCAGACTTCTTAGGTAAAGTATTGGAGACCAGACTTCTCAGGTAATGTGCTGAAGACCAGACTTCTCATGTAAAGTATTGAAGGTATGAGACTGGGTGTCTGTCTAACAGGAACTGAAGGATGAAGTGTTTCCCGAGGGAAGAGTTTGAAGAGGGCGCCGGATCAGGTGACGGCTGTGGTGCAGTTGCTATATATAAAAGGCCGGGATGATAACGGAGGGATGCAGTTGGTGCCAGGATATGAAAGGAAGAGTATGTGTAAACAGCGGAACAGGTTTGTGGCTAACACTACAGTAGAAGTAGCTGAGAGCCATCTGATCCTGGAGAAGACCAGACTTCTTCAGGTCAAGTGCCGAAGACCAGACTTCTCAGGTAAAGTACCGAAGACCAGACTTCTCAGGTCATGTACCGAAGACCAGACTTCTCAGGTAAAGTACTGAAGACCAGACTTCATAGGTCAAGTGCCAAAGACCAGACTTCTTCAGGTCAAGTGCTGAAGACCAGACTTCTCAGGTCATGTACCGAAGACCAGACTTCTCAGGTAAAGTACTGTAGACCAGACTTGTTCAGGTCAAGTGCCAAAGACCAGACTTGTTCAGGTCAAGTCCCGAAGACCAGACTTAGACCAGACTTCTCAGGTAAAGTACTGAAGACCAGACTTCTCAGGTCATGTACCGAAGACCAGACTTCTCAGGTAAAGTACTGAAGACCAGACTTCTCAGGTCATGTACCGAAGACCAGACTTCTCAGGTAAAGTACTGAAGACCAGACTTGTTCAGGTCAAGTGCTGAAGACCTGACTTGTTCAGGTCAATTGCAGAAGACCAGGCTTCTCAGGTCATGTGCCGAAGACCAGGCTTCTCAGGTCATGTGCCGAACACCAGACTTCTCAGGTCATGTGCCGAACACCAGACTTCTCAGGTCATGTGCCGAAGACCAGACTTCTCAGGTCATGTGCCGAAGACCAGACTTCTCAGGTCATGTGCCGAAGACCAGACTTCTCAGGTCATGTGCCGAAGACCAGACTTCTCAGGTCATGTGCCGAAGACCAGACTTCTCAGGTCATGTGCCGAAGACCAGACTTCTCAGGTCAAGTGCCGAAGACCAGACTTCTCAGGTCATGTGCGCAAGACCAGATTTCTCAGGTCATGTGCCGAAGACCAGACTTCTCAGGTCAAGCGCTGAAAGCCAAACACTGATCACCAGACAGAGAGGAACGAAGAATAAAAGAAGTTCAGTGTAGCGGGCCATCGCTTCCTGTGCAGAGGTATGTACTACTTGGGAAATGTTTCTACCTTGAATTGGACTTGCACCATGGTCCCTATAGGCCCTCCATGCAATAGTGTGGAATCATCTATCTGTATATTGAATTGTAGAATTGAGCGAAACGGGTCAAAAAATTTCAAAAGTCGCCGACTTTTGGTAAAGTCGGGTTTCATGAAACGAAACCCGACCCTAGGGTGAGGTCGGCCACGAGCTCGGCGACTTTAGCGCCAAAGTCGCATTTCAAAAGTTTGTTTTCCACCCTTTTCCAGCCAATCAGGATCCACGGACACTGTGGGCAACGTGATGACATAGGCAGGGGTCACCACCATCTTTGAGAAGGGCATGCAAGTGATTGGCTTGCTTTGGGGGGCGTCACAGGGGGTATAAAAGGGCGTGCACGCCGACCGCCATGTTACTCATGCTGATCTCAGAATAGGGAGAGCTGCTGCTGCTGCTGATTCTGTAGGGAGAGCGTTAGGCAGAGAAGAAGACACCAAAAACTGCTGCTGCTAGCGATTTTGCCTGTACAACACACCAGTCACTGTGTGTGCAGTGCAAGGGGAGGCTATATTTTGCTGGATCAGCTGTGTTGGTTCTTAGGCTGCCTTATAAGGCTTCCTGAGAGCTGCATTGCTGTTTTCCCACTGCTCTGCAAACTGCTTTTTTAAAAGCAATCCAAATTTTTTTTTTTTGCCCTGGTGAGGTACTGAGCGTGCATTTTTTCACACCATACAGCGATGTACGCTCCTCACACAGTACCGTGTAACGGCTGTTATCACGGCCACAGTGAAGCTATCTGTGTGTGACTCTGTAAGAATAAGTCGTGGACATGTTCCGTTCTTACAGACCTCCACCTTCTAGTTTTGTCTGTTTTTCAAACAGTTAAGTAGATTTGCTGTTTGATCACATTCAAAACTATAGAGAGACAGCGTGTGTCAGACCGTATACTTAAAAACACGGAGCTTGACAATTTTACGGACACCGGACAGCGGTGTACGTGCACGCTCCTCTCTCAGTATCGTGTAACGCCTGTTATCACGGCCACAGTGAAACTATCTGTGTGTGACTCTGTAAGAATAAGTCGAGGACATGTTCCGTTCTTACAGACCTACACTCTAGGGAGATTCCTATTCTGCCCAATTCTATATACACCTTGTAGTTTGTCATACACTAGCCAATTTCTGCCTGTGACATAGCGGTGTGATATTCACTGGGCCTCACACAATCCAACAGTGTCCACAAGTGTGTTCAGAAATTCTTCATCTCCCCTGTCCTATAGTGACATTTTTCACACCTGCGACACTGAGCCTGTGACATAGCGGTGTGATATTCACTGGGCCTCACACAATCCAACAATGTCCACAAGTGTGTTCAGAAATTCTACATCTCCCCTGTCCTATAGTGACATTTTTCACACTTGCGACATTGAGCCTGTGACATAGCGGTGTGATATTCACTGGGCCTCACACAATCCAACAATGTCCACAAGTGTGTTCAGAAATTCTACATCTTCCCTGTCCTATAGTGACATTTTTCACACCTGCGACACTGAGCCTGTGACATAGCGGTGTGATATTCACTGGGCCTCACACAATCCAACAATGTCCACAAGTGTGTTCAGAAATTCTACATCTCCCCTGTCCTATAGTGACATTTTTCACACCTGCGACACTGAGCCTGTGACATAGAGGTGTGATATTCACTGGGCCTCACACAATCCAACAGTGTCCACAAGTGTGTTCAGAAATTCTACATCTCCCCTGTCCTATAGTGACATTTTTCACACCTGCGACACTGAGCCTGTGACATAGCGGTGTGATATTCACTGGGCCTCACACAATCCAACAGTGTCCACAAGTGTGTTCAGAAATTCTACATCTCCCCTGTCCTATAGTGACATTTTTCACACCTGCGACATTGAGCCTGTGACATAGCGGTGTGATATTCACTGGGCCTCACACAATCCAACAGTGTCCACAAGTGTGTTCAGAAATTCTACATCTGCCCTGTCCTATAGTGACATTTTTCACACCTGCGACATTGAGCCTGTGACATAGCGGTGTGATATTCACTGGGCCTCACACAATCCAACAGTGTCCACAAGTGTGTTCAGAAATTCTACATCTCCCCTGACCTATAGTGACATTTTTCACACCTGCGACATTGAGCCTGTGACATAGCGGTGTGATATTCACTGGGCCTCACACAATCCAACAGTGTCCACAAGTGTGTTCAGGAATTCTACATCTCCCCTGTCCTATAGTGACATTTTTCACACCTGTGACATTGAGCCTGTGACATAGCGGTGTGATATTCACTGGGCCTCACACAATCCAACAGTGTCCACAAGTGTGTTCAGAAATTCTACATCTCCCCTGTCCTATATACACCTTGTACCTTGTTTTACATTACTATATAGTTTGTGGGATTTTGTGTACATTTTTACCAAAAATGAGGAAGGCTGGTGGAAGAGGCCGTGGAATTGGGCGGGGGTTGCCAGCTGGTAATGATGGTGTTGGTGGTGGATCTGATGGTAGTGGCAAAAGCAAAATAGGACCGAATGCAGGAGGTGTTGAGCCTGCGTCATCGTCTGGCTCCACAAGGCCTCGAAGGCTTAGTTTTCTAGGAGTTGGCAAACCGCTTTTAAAGCCAGAGCTTCAGGAAAAAGTTTTGGCTTACATTGCTGACTCATCCTCCAGCTCTATCGCCTCCTCTTCTGAAGTTGTAAAAAATAAAAGCACTGAGTCGTCATTGGAGGCTCATGTTCATGAACCACACCTTTCCTTGTGTCCTTCACCCCAACCAAGATTGAAGGATGACGCAGGCCATACAACTGATTACTCCATGGAGCTGTTTTCACATACCATGCCTGGATTATCAAGTGAAATGGTGAATTACCCAGGCCAAGATGAATCTGACATGGAGTGCACTGATGCACAGCCACTGATAGATGATTCTGCTGGTACATTCACTCAGAGCACTACATTGTCCTCGCAGTGTACAGAGCCAGATTCTGACCCTGATGAGACTCAGGTGCCCCTTACCGCATACAATACCACCATACACGGTGACACAGAGGAAGGTGCACATGACATTGAAGAGGAGGTGATGGATGACCCAGATTGGCATCCATTGGGGGAAGAGGGTGATGCTTCCAATAGCTCAGATGAGGAGGAGGAGCATCCACAGCAGATATCGACATCGCCACAGCTGTTATCTGGCAGGCCCGGAGCACTCCAAAGACAGGTTCCAAAAATCAAAAGAGTTGCTGGACAGCTTGTCCAGACGGTCAAAATAGCACAGCGTGCTAGGCCGCAAAATGTCTTCCAAAGTAGGAAGAGTGCAGTGTGGCACTTTTTTGAACAAAATCCTCATGATCAGGGCAAGGTTATCTGTAAGAAGTGCGCAAAGACCTTTAGCCGAGGGAAAAATCTGAAAAATTTGAATACCAGTTGCATGCTTAGACATTTAACCAGCATGCACTTGCAAGCATGGACACAACACCAAACCTCAAGTACCACATGTGCAACTGATCACAAAGAAGGTAGTCAGCAACGCTACATTGTTTCCCCCACTGTAAGCCCACCGGTTAGCACAGCAGCAAATGTTGAGGTGTCGTTGCAAGGCCAAAGCAGTCAGGGAATCCCACTGTTATATCAACGAAAGACTGAATCTAGGCCATCAGAAAGAACACCAACTCCATCACCATCATCAACCCTCTCTCAGTCCACCCTGTCCACCGCTAGTTCCACCATATGCAGCTCTCAAATCCAGCTCACCTTCCAGAGACTATGAGTAGGTCAAGAAAGTACTCAGTCTCTCATCCGCGTACACTGGGTTTGAACGCCCACATTGCCAAACTAATCTCGTTAGAGATGATGCCCTATCGGTTGGTGGAAAGCGCAGCTTTCCGCGAACTCATGGCCTATGCAGTACCACGCTATGACCTACCCAGGCGCCACTTTTCTCGCAAAGCCATCCCAGCCCTCCACCATCATGTGAAAGACCGCATTGTCCATGCACTCAAGCAGTCAGTGAGTGGAAAGGTGCACCTCACAACAGATGCATGGTCCAGTCGGCATGGCCAGGGCCGTTACGTGTCCATCACTGCGCACTGCGGAGGTGCTGGCCGAGTACTTTCAGCGACAAACTGAGTCATGGCTGGGCAGTATACATCTTGAGGCAGGCAAGGTAGTGATAACGGCCGTAATTTTGTGGCAGCCATAGCCCTTTCAAAACTCAGCCATATACTTTGCTTGGCTCACACCTTGAACCTGGTGGTGCAGTACTTCCTCAACAATTATCCGGAGTTAACAGCCCTGCTCCAGAAGGTGCGAAGACTGTGCGCGCACATCCACCGGTCGCCTGTACACTCCATTCGTATGCAGAAGCTGCAGCGATCGCTCCACCTTCCCAACCACCGCCTCATTATCGACATTGCAACAAGGTGGAACTCCACCCTGCACATGGTTGAGCGGCTGTGCGAACAGAGGCAGGCCATAATGCATTTGTGGGAGGATACACGGCCAGGCACTTTGAGAGCAGACATGGAGTTGACAGGTGTGCAGTGGTCGAAGCTGAAAGACCTCTGTAAAGTCCTTCAGTGTTTTGAGGAATGCACATGGCTGGTGAGCGCAGACGACGCCATCCTAAGCATGAGCATCCCACTTATGCGTCTGCTCATGCAAACTTTGATGCACCTTAAGGAGCAGGCGTCTGCAGCCAATGTTGACGAGGAGGAAGAGGAGGAGGGAATCCTTGATGACATTCAGCCATTGTCTGCTCAGGGATCTCTCCTGGACGAGGTGGAGGAGGAAGAAGAGCAGGAGGAGGATGATGATGGGGATGATTACTTAAGGGTGGAGGATGCATCTCGTGGGGCAAGTGAAAATGTTGTCGTGGCAAGGTCTGGTACAGGGTTTGTGCGTGACTGGAGGGATGTGGATTTGCCAGAAAGTGCTCCTCCAACCAGCACTCGCAGTGCATCATTGACACCGGGAACATTGGCCCACATGTCAGATTATGCCTTGCAGATCCTAAAAAGGGACCCCCGCATTGCCAAAATGATGAACGATGACGACTACTGGTTGGCCAGCATCCTGGCAAATTACAAAACATCATGCCACACGAGAACCTTGACCTAATATTGGCTAATAAACAAGCAACTCTGGTAAACCGGTTGGTTGAGGCATTCCCAGCACACAGCAGCGGTGATGGTTCTCACACGAGCCGTACGGGCCGGGGTCAGCTTGGCAGAGGTGTTCGTGGTGCACACAGCAGAAGTGGCGTTGGAGACAGGGGTTTCATGACAATGTTGTGGAGTGATTTTTCCAGTACCGCTCACACAACTGGTAATACTGCATCGATGGAACGTGACAGGAGACAGCAGTTGTCAACTATGGTTACAAACTACTTTTCCTCCCATATCGATGTTCTCCCACACAGGTCATTCCCCTTTGACTATTGGGCCGCTAAACTGGACACCTGGCCTGAATTGGCACAATATGTCTTACAGGAGCTCGCTTGCCCAGCTGCAAGTGTGCTATCGGAAAGAGTCTTCAGTGCAGCTGGATCAATCCTGACAGAAAAAAGGACACGTCTGTCAACCCAAAATGTGGATGATCTAACCTTCATTAAAATGAACCATGCATGGGTTTCCAAGGATTTTGTCCCACCTTCCCTTGATGACACATAGGTTGCCAGAAAAATGGCTTGCTTTGGTCCTCCTCCTATTCCGCGAACTTGACCTATTTCGCCTTTTGCAGCAGCTGAATGTCCCACATCAACATATGCCACTTTGTAAACCTCCATAACTGGGCTGCACCCCCCCATGGCCGGGGTCACCACCTAGCGCACGACACCGTGCGAGTGCCGTTGCCCTGGACAGGTGGGTAGGCCGACTCTTGGGCGCGGGCACTGGCACAGGGTCCCTTGTAGTGCAATCAAGTGTCTCTGACGGTGGTGGTGCACACCCGCCGTCAGACACACCGCCGTACTATGAGGGGCCCAGTGCCAGTACCGACGCCTACGAGTGTGCCCCCCTTGCTTGGGCAGGGCCCCAGCATTTGCAATGATTACCTCTCCCTGCTCCTCCGCTGTGTAGTCTGGGCTGTCAAATCCTTCACTGGGAGTGCCACTACAAATTGATTGAACTGAAAGATGATGGTTAAGATGCAGCTATGCCCTGTCCTGCTGGCCAGGCTCTAGCTCCAGATGATCAATGGCTTCCATTTCTTATGGACGTCGACTCACAATTACATGCAGTGGTGGTTTATCATCAGCTTTCACAGTTTTCCTACTCACAAACGTGTGACATTCCGGCGCACATTTTAAAATGTGCCCTCTCATGCCAATCAAATAGAATCGCCTATGGCCTGTGGCTTCTGTCTTTTGCACTCCAAAGTTACGTGACAGATCATGATAGCCAGTGAGCACCATGTTTACATCGCTCCCTGTGATAAAAATTTGATTGAGATGAGTAACAGTGATGGAATCAACGGAAGTGCGATACAGCAAGACTTTATTCACAAAAAAATTTTTTCACTGTCTCAACACACAAATTAATTGAGGGTCAGCATCGCCTATGAGAATTGTGACGGAAGTTTTTCCCATGAATAGTAATTCCTAGATTTCTGCAATCACTAGCCTTTATGTCAGTAATTGTATGCATCTCATTTCCTATTGCGGAGAGGCTGGACTGTATTACTGAGACAGAAATATATATGAAGATTTAAAAATAACACCAAAAGTATATAGTTGTGTACGCCTCAAATGCATTTCCTTTTTTCCACTTTTTAGATTGCTGTGTAATCCATACTGAGAACACGGAGATTTTACATGTTTAAACCAGGGCTGTGGAGTCGGAGTCGGAGTCGGTGCTCATTTTGGTGGAGTCGGAGTCGGAGTTGGAGTCTGTATAAAATGGACCGACTCCGACTCCTAAAATATATAATAAATTGGGTACAGTAATTCAATGCAGGATGTGCTGAATATTTTTTATAGGAGTTTGGGAAAGTTATGAAATGTCCTATAAATGACTGTTCTATTCCTGATCTAAGGCTACATTCACACACAGCGTTTTTCCTGTGTTTTTTGAGGATACGTTTTTCAGCTGCAAAAGTTGATCATCTTTTTAAAAAACTGCATCACCTGAAAGGTTTTTGAGCTCATAGATAATGTTTTCAATAGCAAAAGCAGATTAGAAATCTGCTCTATCTATATATCCATTTATCCATATCTGTCTATCCATATCGTATCTGTACCAAAAAGAATGAAAACCGGGTAGTACACCAATATATATTCTGTTCTATCTAAATATCTTGATTATTGGATCATAAAAATGATTAAATGTCTGAGGTTCACATTGTACTACAATAAATTTTTCACTTAAATATAAGCAATATGTGTGGGAGTCGGAGTCGTGGAGTCGGAGTTGGAGTCGGAGTAAGGGAAATTTCGGAGTCGGAGTCGGAGTCGCAGGTTTGGCTTGCCGACTCCACAGCCCTGGTTTAAACTATGCTATATATACCTGCTATCCAGTGATAAAGTACCCTTTCTCAACTTTGTACAATCTGGTCAAATCCATACTGGGCCTGAGAACATCTGAGTCTGCCTCCTGATCTATAGACATATATTTTTAATGTGTAAACTAGGCTACATATATACGTGTTATCCGGTGAAACTGTACCCTTTATCAACTTTCTACAATGTTGTTGAATCCATACTGGGCCTGAGAACGGCTGACGAGCTGTTATGCAAGCTACAGCACCTGTGGTTTGGACACGTAATTTTTTCACGAATGACGGTTAGGCCTAACTCCGGAATTGCGGTTGACCTGAACTTACTGGGAAATCATCGTTCGCAGGGAATAATCTGAATCCCAGATCCCCATCACTAACGGAGTTCAGCAGGTTATCTGCACCTATAAGCGACAAAAGCTGGTCCTTTCAGTGTAGCGTGCATGCAGCCCTGGACATGTATGGGAATGCTAGACCTGTTATTGCTCGATCTCATGTGCCAGAGCCTCGCTTATCCCTCTAGTAAGCTTGACGCGTACCGCGGGGCCATGCCGGAGTCTCGGTTGTTAACGGAATAAAGCTGAGAAATCGCTAGCACAACTACAAACACACATACCACACCACACACAGAATCGACAAAGCTTTCAAAGTGTGCATCTTCTCTTTAGGTGGCATGGTTGTGGTTTCCCGGGTAGAGTCCAATTAAGCCACAGGCTCCACTCCTGGTGGTGCCCTTTTGGACATTCCTTTAAGGTTCAGCTTTGCAATCATACTGCCCCCAGAAACCAAAAACTTTGCCTTCATGGACGCTGTTTGGAGGTTCATGGGAATAACGCCGCCCGATCAGCAGTCGGCATATGGGTCGCCCTCCCAGGGCTGTGGGGTACTGGGTACCGGGCCGGTGTCAGTGGGATGTGTCACAGCAGCGGTGACCCGGACGGTGGCCCTGGGCGCCCATGTAAATGGCGTGGTATAATGGTAAAGAGTTTATATAGATAGTTTGACGCCACCTGTGGTGTTCAGTAACATAAATGTTAGGCCGACGCTGCATGCAGATCCTCTGGGACTGATGGTGTTGTGCAGCAAAGATGGTGAAGCTCCCCGCAGGTGGAGCTGGAGTCCCAGGGAAGTGTAGATGTAGTGATGGGGAAAGGCACAGGCGGTGTAGGTGCTGGTACCCAGATGTAGCGGTGCTGGAATAACTGTAGGACACCAGAGCGTGCAGTTCCAAAGCTTTACTCACAGTCTGCAGGTTACACAGATGCCTGCCTCCGTGCTGTGTCCTCCGGGTCAGGACCTCAGCCAACCTCTGGGACCAAAATGGAAAGCTCCCTTCCAACACTCCGCCAACATGTACCTTCCTGAACGTCTCCTTTCTAGCGCTTGTGGGGGAAGCACTCACAGGACCGTGGTTCACTGAAGCGCCTCCTGTCTAACAGATGTTCCTCAGACTTTACTTGTATGGCAGACAGCTGTAGCCTTTTCCTTCTGGCTCCCACACGTCGGTGCTGGGGCCTCCGAGCCTTAGTTGGGTACAGAGCATTTATAGCTGCTACTTCCCCCGGTTTCTGCTGCAAGAACGTCAGTCTCCCTACAAACTCGGAGACCAGAATCGGGACCATGCGCTCCAGCTAGGAGTGAGCCTTAACTCTGCTCATCCTCCAGCTCCCCTTCTCACGTCCACACACTTCCCCTTCCCTGCACAGAGTGCCCTAACTTACCTCCTCCCGACCACAGAGAGCAGCTCCTCAGCAGTCAGGTTCAGAGGTCTCCCTGCTGGCCTGGAGTGGGAAATGTGTTGTGTGTTGGTTTCACAGCTAGAGAGATCCTTCGTTGCTCCCAAGCATGACATCACACTCCCTAGGAGGAAGGTAATGCCACTGTGGCGACCGTACTCTTGGGGATGCCACAAGTGCACTGAGGCCCAGCCACTGCTGGATGATGCTGCTGGTACATTGACCCAGACCACTACATTCCCCTCGCACTCTACACTGCCAGAATCTGACCCAGAGGAAACTCAGGTTCCCCTTCCCGCATACTATACCACCTTACACGGTGACAAAGAGGAAGGTGCAGATGAAAGTGCAGGTTCCTCGAGCAGGTGGGGGGGCATACTCATGGGCGATGGCACTGGCACAGGGCACCGCATAGTACGCAAAAGTGTCTCTGCCGGTGGGAGGGCCTAAACAGCCAAGTGCAGTGAGATGGAAGATGGGGACGACAAGGAGTTCAGAGTAGTGCTGGGATTCCCTAGCAAGGAGACTTATGTAATTGTTTTCAATGTTGGGACAGCAATTTTTGGGGAGCACTATACTCTGGTGAATGATATATGGTGCCCACCATACACTGGAGCATTCCAACGGTGGACATCAGACACAAGCAGCATTTACAGGGCCCATTATACACTAGAGCATTCCAAAGGTGGACATCAGACACAAGCAGCATTTACAGGGCCCATTATACACTAGAGCATTAGAAATGGGGCCCATTATGTATGGAGCATTATTTGGGCTGATAAGACAGTGGAGCTTCATCCATTGGGACCGACATATACTGTAGCATTATGTGGAGCTCATCATATACGGTTTGAAACATTATATGGGATCAATGATTCTGTATGGAGAAATATATGGGCCTCATTACTCTGTATAGCGCACTAAGCGCTGGCCATAATACTGTATGGAGTTATATACTGTCCGTTTTTGGAGGTATTGGAGAATTTAAAATGGATATCAGTCATGAGATGTAAGAAGTGAGGTATTTTTCATTGTACTATACCGCTATTTCTCTGCCGTATCGGAGCATGATGAGTTGTGGTAGGTGTTAAAGGGGAGCTCTTTGGCCCTGGGCACATGAAAACTTGGAGCCAGCCCTACCCCCCTCAACTGTAGCCAAATAACCCCCATTTTTCAGTGCGTAACTAGTATTATGAAGTAAATTAAGGTTGACAAGCTTCAGTAATAAGAATTTATGCTTTTGGCATTCAAATGGGCACTGTTGGTGTGTTTCCTGTCCTCCTCTCACTGCCGACTTTAATTCTCCATTGACTTACATTGGGTTTCGTGTTTCAGTCGGACCCCCGATTTTTCCCTATAATCGGCCGATTTTGCTCGACCCGACTTTTGGAAAAGTCGGGTTTCATGAAACGAAATTCGACCCTAAAAAAACAAAAGTCGCTCAATTCTACTGAATTGTTCTTATATGGGAAGTGGTGACTGGTTAGGATAATACTGATGTTCCCCTGACCGAGAGACCAGGGTTACATAACGTTAGGTTATGTCTATTCTACAGAAATATTGCCTGAATACTTCGTATTTTATCGATCTGCCTGTTGATAGTGATCTGTAATATTTCCTTCTTATCACTACTGTTTTCTTTGTTTTGTAAAATAAACACCCCTTGTGAGTTATCACCGAGCCGCCCTTCCTGCGCGGTGTCATTCTCGGACATTGTTCACATTTCAGTCTGTGCTACAACTACTTCTATACTGGAAAAACAGATATTAAACTATCGAAAGAAGAATCATAAATGGGGGAAGTAAGAATATCAGCATGATGCGCCTTCACAGGTCCGCCTACAAAAAGTACGAGTGAGACGGTCGGTTCTTACTAGCAGTGTGGCCTTCTGCTGGCCGTCTGTGTGTACATGGGTGACATCCATGTGACATCTATGACATCTGTGTGACATTCCTGTTTACATGTGTCCCATGTGTCTGACATCCATGTGACATCCGTATAGATGGTAAACATAATAGACAGAGGAGCCACGACCAAGTACTGAGTGCATTTACTGATCATACATTTCAGGAGGACAACATTCCGGATTTCACAATCAGGTTTCAGGCCGGTGTTATAAAGTATTCTAATTTCCTGAGATAATGATGTAACGGGGTCTTCCAAGCTGGGGTACCTCTTTCAGTACCACCCCGTGTTTTCGGAGGTCCGCTCTGCGTTGGCTGGAGTCTGAATGAAGGACGCTGGCTGGAATTCCTCTGAGTGCATGGGCGCATATAAAAGATCACTGCTTCTCCACGTATTTCCAGTCTGCCAACACTTTACTCACAGGACACAGAATATATCACACAGCTACAGAGGGCCGTCCAATAGACAAGCGTCAGGCCAGACATGCATTACAATAGCCACAGGTGGCCGGAGCCTGTGGATGTTTACTGTGGGAATTACAAAGGTGGGGGGAGGGCACACACTGCTGATACATTAGGGACATGCATCTCACATGGAACCTATTATATATACATATAACTGCACAACATATTCTGGGTGCTGAGTGGTTCTGTAACACGGCTCCCCCTTTTCAGCGACGCGATCGGCATACACAGTCTGATCCTCAATGGATCAGTTTGGGGATGACCGAAGTTTATGGGGTTGGTACAAGTTCCGTTTGTCGACTTAGTCCATTGGCGTTACCATTTTGTTTGCCAGGTCTGTGGTGGATGGTGAAGTCCAGAGGTTGTAGGGCTAAACTCCACCGCAGCAATCTGGCGTTGTCTCCAGAGACCCAATTAAGCCAGACTAGGGGATTATGGTCCGTTAGGAGGGAAAACTGTCGTCCATACAAATATTGTTGCAACTTCTTGAGTGCCCATACTACCGCCAGGCACTCCTTCTCGATGGCCGCATAGCTTACTTCACGGGGCAGTAGTTTCTGACTCAGGTAAGCTACCGGGTGTTCTTGGCCGTCCGGCCCGACTTGGCTCAGTACTGCCCCCAATCCAAACATAGAAGCGTCTGTATGAACAAGGAAACGTTTAGTTGGATCGGGTGCGGCCAATACAGGGGTATTGGTGAGGGCGTCCTTTAGTTGGCGGAAGGCTTCCTCACACTCTGAGGTCCAGGTTACCTGGCGGGGTTGATTCTTACGGGTCAGATCAGTGACGGGCTTGGCTACGCTGCTGTAATTGGGAACAAATTCCCCGTAATACCCCGCTGTCCCTAGAAACGCCATGACCTGGGTTTTAGTGCGTGGGATGGGCCATTTGGCTATGGCCTCAATCTTGGCTGGTTCTGGTCGCTGTTTCCCACTTCCCACCCAATGCCCTAAATACTGAACCTCTGCTTTGCCCACGTGACACTTGTTTGGGTTCAGGGTGATTCCGGCCTGGTGGATCCTGTCCAATACTGTCTCTAGGTGATTTAGATGCTCTTCCCATGTCGCACTGTAGATGGCGATGTCGTCCAGGTAGGCACAAGCATAGTCCTGGAGACCATCCAGACGCCGGTCAGCCAGCCTTTGGAAGGTCGCCGAGGCATTCTTCATCCCGAATGGCATAACTCGAAACTGGAATAAGCCGAGCGAGGTGACAAATGCCGACTTGGGAATAGCGTCAGGACTAAGGGGAATCTGCCAGTAGCCTTTGCATAGATCGTTGGTGGTCAAATACTTTGCCCCCGCCAGCCGGTCTAACAACTCATCCACACGCGGCATGTGGTATGCATCCATCACTGTTTTCTCATTGAGCTTACGATAGTCTACACAAAACCGTGTAGTCCCATCCTTCTTGGGCACTAACACTACGGGGGATGCCCAGGGACTATCTGACTCTTCAATGACCCCTAAACGCAACATCTCTTGTCGCATCCCCGCTCGTACAGACTCAGGGACGCGGAAGGGGTTTTGTCACAGGGGGGTCTGATCCTGGGTCTCAACCTTGTGTTGTGCCAGGCGAGTGTACCCCGGTCTCTCTGAAAACATCCTCTATGGCAGCCTCAACAACGCCTCCGCCTGCTGTCTCTCCCGGGGGCCTAGGTCTTCACCCAAGTGTACCTGGTCCCATGTTTTAGACTGAGTCCTTTCCCCTAAGACATCCGGCAAGGGAAGTCCGACTAAATCCTCTGCTTCAGGTGCACAGATGGCCACTACCTCTTCAGGGCGCTCCCGGTAGGGCTTCAGCATATTCACGTGGAACATGCGGATAACCCTGGGGTCGTCACAATCGGCGACATTATAGGTTGTGTCGGCTATTTTCCCCATCTACCTGGTAGGGCCCCTGCCATGCAGCTTGAAACTTATTCTGCTTAGTGGGCTCTAACACCAGGACCTTCTGTCCTATTTCCAAGGTGCGCTCTCTGGCCCTCCGATCGTACCATATGCGCTGGCGCCTCTGTGTCGCCTGCAGGTTCTCACGTACAACCTGGGTCAGCTCCTGTAGGCGGGCCCGGAATTCCAACACATAGGGTACAATAGGTACCCCTTCTATGAGGCCCTCCCCTTCCCAGTGTTCCAGCACTAAGTCTAGGGGTCCCCTTACCCGTCTCCCGTATACCAGCTCGAACGGGGAGAACCCCGTGGATTCTTGGGGCACCTCCCGATAGGCAAACAGGAGGTGTGGCAAGAATTTCACCCCGTCCCTGTAGGTCCTGGTAAAAGTCCCAATGAGCTGTTTTAATGTCCCGTTAAAGCGTTCACACAACCCACTGGTTTGCGGGTGGTACGGGGCGCTTCTAATGGACTTTACGCCGCACAGCTTCCACGGTTGGTTGGTCACCTCTGCTGTAAACTGTGTACCCTGGTCCGAGATAATCTCCCGGGGAAATCTAACCCGTGAGAACACCTGGAGCAGGGTGGCCGCCACCGTCTCTGCCAGTATGTTAGGTAACGCAACCGCCTCTGGATACCGTGTGGCATAATCTACCACTGTCAATATATACTTTTTCCCGGACGGACTGGGTTTGGCTAACGGCCCTATCAAATGGACCGTTACTCGGCTAAATGGTTCCTCCACAATGGGGAGGGGGCGTAATTTGGCCTTGCATCGATTCCCCCTATTGCCAATGCGCTGACAACTGTCACAGGTCTGGCAGTACTGACGAACATCATAGGTTACCCCCAGCCAAAAGAAGTTTTGTGTCAGACGATGCCTGGTGCGACTGACGCCAAAGTGCCCGGCCAAGGGTATATCATGACAGATTCACAGTAGCTCCTGCCTATACTTCTTGGGAACTACCAGCTGTTGTTTTATAGTGGGGCTCGTCCCTGTGTGGTGCTGCTCTGTGATCCGGTAGAGGAGTCCCTGCTTCCATACAAACTGTTCCCCTTCTAGTACTCCTCTCCCCTCCTGTGCCTTCCCACAATATCCCTCCAATGAAGGATCCTCAAGTAACTCCCTCTTAAATTCATCTGGGCTGGCCCAAGAAATGTGTCTGGCTATGGGAATACGTGCAGGGCTGGGATGTCTTACCTGGGCCTCCTCTGAGTGTGATTCCGCCTCCGCAGCTCGAGCTTGTCTCCGGGTGGTCACAGCATAGGTCTCAGCCAGAGGGGCCACCGAGAATGCAGACAACATGGGCCCCAAGTCATTTCCCAGCAAGACGTCTGCAGGCAAATCCTCCATCAAGCCGACCTCAACAAGGCCATCCCCGACTCCCCAGTTCAGGTGAATCCTGGCAGTGGGTAGTCGATGTATGGCTCCCCCTGCTACACGGACTGCCACTGTCCGGTCCGTCTTCTTTTGGTCCCGGACGAGATGAGGCTTCACAAGGGTCAAAGTTGCTCCGGAATCTCTTAGTCCCTGCATATGTTTCCCATTAACCCACACGACCTGTCGATGCTGTTGTCGATTATCTGCCCGGGTTGCCTGCACGGGGTCTACTTCATGCAGCACTTCCTCCATCTCTTCCACCCCTTGGTTTGTCGTAGCCCCCAATGCCGGGTCAGCTTCGCCTTGGTAGCAGTGTACAGCAGCCCGGCTGAATGTAGCTGTTCCCGCCTTTGGCCACTGGATATGCTGAGTCCGGTTGGGGCATTGTCTTTGCAGGTGGCTCAGCTGACGGCAGGTGTGGCATCGCGCCCCAGGGGGACTGTGGTAGGCCGGGTTTCTAGCTCATCCCCCTACAATCTTCGGTGGTTTGGGGCCCTCCAGGTCCATGGGCGGGCCCCTAGTGACCACCTTTGATCCGGAGAACTGCGGCCTCCTGGCATCATGATGTTCTTCGGCCAGACGACCGGCTTCCTCAAGAGTCGTTGGCCGCCTGTCCCGAAGCCATTCCTGTGTCTCGGGGTTTAGTCCATTAAAGAATCGCTCTAACAGCAAGAGCTGGAGGACGTCCTCCTTAGTGGTTGCTTGGCTTCCTTGTACCCACTGTAGCAGTGACCGCCGTAATTTACAGGCCCATTCAGCGTGGGTATCGGTTACGCATTTTATAAGTCCGCGGAACTTTTGGCGATAGGCCTCTGGTGTCAGCGCATACCGGGCCAAGATCACTTCTTTGATCCGCTCATAGTCCATACAGTCCTCATCAGGTACCGTGCGATAGGCGTCCGCTGCCCGGCCTGTCAGCTTGCTGGCCAGAATCTGAACCCGTTCCTCCGGCTTTACTTGATGAAGGGCACACTGCCGCTCAAAGTCCTGCAGAAAGCCATCAATGTCTTCCTCTGCCTCCCCCAACTGTCGGAAGGCACTGTACTGGATCTTTTTGTGGCTTACTGTTGAAGGTACCTGGTCGAAGGCCAGAGCTCCCCCTGCTCGCTGACTCTCCTCTCTCTGCTCTGCCATCTCCATCTTGGCCAGCTCTACTTTGGTCCGCTCTGCCATCTCCATCTTGGCTAGCTCTATCCTGGTCCGCTCGGCCATCTTTTCCTTCAGATCAGTACGCACATCAGCCATCACCTCTCTTATGATCTCTACTGCAGGGTTTGGGCCATAGAACGCCAGTCTGCTCTTTACCTCCCTCTGGAATTCGGTCTCCTCCACGTTCACATTGGGGGGCGCTGCACTGTCGTGTTCCATGATGGCTGCTATCAAATCCGCTATTGTTTTGTTGCTGGCGATCAACCCTCGGGCTTCCACCAGGTCTTTTAAAGTAGTCCTCTTTAACTTCTGGTAGTTATTTTCCATTCATTCCTTTCCTCCTGTAGAAGGGGTATCATGTCCCGCTGTCTGCCACCAGTGTAATGGGGTCTACCAAGCTGGGGTACATCTTTCAGTACCACCCCGTGTTTTCAGAGGTCCGCTCTGCGTTGGCTGGAGTCTGAATGAAGGACGCTGGCTGGAATTCCTCTGAGTGCATGGGCGCATATAAAAGATCACTGCTTCCCCATGTATTTCCAGTCTGACAACACTTTACTCACAGGACACAGAATATATCACACAGATACAGAGGGCCGGCCAATAGACAAGCGTCAGGCCAGACATGCATTACAAAAGCCGCAGGTGGCCTGAGCCTGCGTATGTTTACTGTGGGAATTACAGTGGGGCAAAAAAGTATTTAGTCAGTCAGCAATAGTGCAAGTTCCACCACTTAAAAAGATGAGAGGCGTCTGTAATTTACATCATAGGTAGACCTCAACTATGGGAGACAAACTGAGAAAAAAAAATCCAGAAAATCACATTGTCTGGTTTTTTTTCATTTTATTTGCATATTATGGTGGAAAATAAGTATTTTGTCAGAAACAAAATTTCATCTCAATACTTTGTGATATATCCTTTGTTGGCAATGACAGAGGTCAAACGTTTTCTGTAAGTCTTCACAAGGTTGCCACACACTGTTGTTGGTATGTTGGCCCATTCCTCCATGCAGATCTCCTCTAGAGCAGTGATGTTTTTGGCTTTTCGCTTGGCAACACGGACTTTCAACTCCCTCCAAAGGTTTTCTATAGGGTTGAGATCTGGAGACTGGCTAGGCCACTCCAGGACCTTGAAATGCTTCTTACGAAGCCACTCCTTCGTTGCCCTGGCGGTGTGCTTTGGATCATTGTCATGTTGAAAGACCCAGCCACGTTTCATCATCAATGCCCTTGCTGATGGAAGGAGGTTTGCACTCAAAATCTCACGATACATGGCCCCATTCATTCTTTCATGTACCCGGATCAGTCGTCCTGGCCCCTTTGCAGAGAAACAGCCCCAAAGCATGATGTTTCCACCACCATGCTTTACAGTAGGTATGGTGTTTGATGGATGCAACTCAGTATTCTTTTTCCTCCAAACACGACAAGTTGTGTTTCTACCAAACAGTTCCAGTTTTGTTTCATCAGACCATAGGACATTCTCCCAAAACTCCTCTGGATCATCCAAATGCTCTCTAGCAAACTTCAGACGGGCCCGGACATGTACAGGCTTAAGCAGTGGGACACGTCTGGCACTGCAGGATCTGAGTCCATGGTGGCGTAGTGTGTTACTTATGGTATGCCTTGTTACATTGGTCCCAGCTCTCTGCAGTTCATTCACTAGGTCCCCCCGCGTGATTCTGGGATTTTTGCTCACCGTTCTTGTGATCATTCTGACCCCACGGGGTGGGATTTTGCGTGGAGCACCAGATCGAGGGAGATTATCAGTGGTCTTGTATGTCTTCCATTTTCTAATTATTGCTCCCACAGTTGATTTCTTCACTCCAAGCTGGTTGGCTATTGCAGATTCAGTCTTCCCAGCCTGGTGCAGGGCTACAATTTTGTTTCTGGTGTCCTTTGACAGCTCTTTGGTCTTCACCATAGTGGAGTTTGGAGTCAGACTGTTTGAGGGTGTGCACAGGTGTCTTTTTATACTGATAACAAGTTTAAACAGGTGCCATTACTACAGGTAATGAGTGGAGGAAAGAGGAGACTCTTAAAGAAGAAGTTACAGGTCTGTGAGAGCCAGAAATCTTGATTGCTTGTTTCTGACCAAATACTTATTTTCCACCATAATATGCAAATAAAATGAAAAAAAAACAGACAATGTGATTTTCTGGATTTTTTTTTCTCAGTTTGTCTCCCATAGTTGAGGTCTACCTATGATGTAAATTACAGACGCCTCTCATTTTTTTAAGTGGTGGAACTTGCACTATTGCTGACTGACTAAATACTTTTTTGCCCCACTGTACAAAGGTGGGGGGAGGGCGGACACTGCTGATACATTAGGGACATGCATCTCACATGGAACCTATTATATATACATATAACTGCACAACATATTCTGGGTGCTGAGTGGTTCTGTAACAAATGACTTTTGGGTTTTCATTGGCTGTAAGCCATAATCATCATCATTACCAGAAATAAACCCGTGACATAGATCAGTCTGTGTGTAATGTCTCTATAGAATGGAGGAGAGTTTCTGTCTGTATTGAAGGACTGAAATAAATTTACTTTTTGATGATATTCTAATTTTGGGAGAAGCTCCTGTATTTGACAGATAGACAGATAAAAGGTAGATAATTAGATTAATATATAATAGATAGATACACACGTGGTCAAAATTGTTGGTACCCCTCGTTTAATGACAGAAAAACCCACAATGGTGATAGAAATAACTTGAATCTGACAAAAGTAATAAAAAATCAAGAATCTATGAACATGAACAGATGAAGGTCAGACTTTTATTTTTTATATAAATTCTGTGGCAGCATGGCTGAAAAGCAAACTCATGAAATCGGCCTGGACAGAAATGATGGTTCCCCTGACAATAGTGTGACAGACGGGACATGTTACATCGCGGTGTGTCCACTAATGATCATCACAGGTGTCTACAATCCTGGAGTCAGTGAGCGGCCTGTATAGAGGCTACAGATCCTCACTGTGCTGTGTGGTGACATGGTGGGTATCACACTCAACATGGACCAGAGGAGGCGAAGGAAAGAGTTGTCTCAGGAGATTAGAAAGAAAGTTATAGACAACCATGTCACAGGTAAAAGTTATAAGACCATCTCCAAGCAGCTCGATGTTCCTGTGACTACAGCTGCACATATTATTCAGAAATGTAAGCTTCATGGGACTGTAGCCGACCTCCCTGGACGTGGCCGCATCATACGAATGGTAACAAAAGAGCCCAGAAAAACTTCTAACCAGATTAAAGGTGAACTTCAAGCTCAAGTAACATCAGTGTCAGATCGCACCATCCGTCGTTGTATGAGCCAAAGTGGACTTCATGGGAGATGACCAAGGAGGACACCATTATTGAAAAAATTATAAAAAAGCCAGACTGGAATTTGCCAAACTACATGTTGAGAAGCCACAAAGCTTCTGGGATAATGTTCTATGGACGGATGACACAAAAATGGAACTTTTTGGCAAGTCACATCAGCTCTATGTTCACAGATGGAAAAATGAAGCATATCAAGAAAAGAACACTGCCCCTACTGTGAAATATGGAGGAGTCTCTGTTATATTCTGGGGCTGCTTTGCTGCATCTAGCACAGGGTGTCTAGAATCTGCAGGGTACAATGAACTCTCAAGACTATCAAGGGATTCTACAGAGAAATGTGCTGCCCAGTGTCAGAAAGCTTGGTCTCAGTCTCAGGTCATGGGTGCTGCAACAAGATAATGGCCCAAAACACACAGCTAAAAACACCCAAGAATGGCTAAGAGGAAAACATTGGACTGTTCTGACATGGCCTTCTATGAGGCCTGACCTAAATCCTATGGAGCATCTTTGGAAAGAGCTGAAACATGGCATCTGGAAAGGCGACCTTCACACACGAGACAACTGCAGCAGGCTGCTCTTGAGGAGTGGGACAAAATACCTGCGAGAGGAGCAGAAGTCTAATTGACAGGTACAGGAATCATTTGATTGCAGTGACTGCCCCAAAAGGTTGTGCAGCAAGATATCAAGTTAAGGAACCATCATTTCTGTCCAGGCCGATTTCATGAGGTTTATTTTTTATAAATTCTGTGGCAGCCTGGCTGAAACGCAATGTCTGACCTTCATCTGTTCATTTTCATAGATTTGTTGATTTATTATTACTTCTGTCAGATTGAAGTTATTTCTGTCACCGTTGTGGGTTTTTCTGTCATTAAACGAGGGGCGCCAACAATTTGACCACGTGTGTAAGAGATAAATAATAATAGATAATATATAGATAATAGATATATGATACAGTATATATGGGGTATATAGGTGATAGATATCCGTGAGATATAGAATTAGTTCCTTGCACTGTACTTGTAAACTCATCCCCAGACTACGTCGGACCTGCGTGGGTTCTCTTTTTTTTATAAATTGGTGAATTTGGAGACATAGGGAAGAGTTTATTGAGATAAGGTGTTTCTGTTTTTTTGTGTAATAACGGACTGCTCTGCTGTGTTCCTATGTGCACAGAGCAATGCGGTTTCTCCATGTAATGTGAATAGTGATGTGCGCCTTCCATAGTGTGTGATGGTAATGTACAGAGTGTCAGAATATAAAGCGTTCATGTACGATGTGAGTAGTGCATAGTGCGGGGTGAGTCCGGGATTCGATAAGGACACCAGGTTCAGCCTACAGGATAGGATAGAGTTAATGGATAGAACTAGCCCAGTGGGCCGGGACTAGTGTAAGTATAAAGGGTGCACTTTCTGGTTGAGTGAAAGTGAATGTCAAGTTCAGGTGTAGTGGGCTGCTAGGGCCAGCATGTACCACTGACCCAAAGCAGGGGGAAGCACTACCGGAATCCCAAGCCGACGCTTGTCACGCATGGAGCCCAAGGTCTGGCATAGAGGCCGCTGGACACATCGTGTCCTCTGATGTAGTGGAAGATTGACAGGGATCCGCTAAGACGGAAGGCGGTGGATCCCGGGTGCACTGCTGAAGTGGACAGGAAATTCCTGTGACTGACAGAGTCAGTGGGCTTAGGGATAGTCCAGGACGAATGAGTGGTAGAGCTGAACATGTGTGTTCCACCCTGAAGAACTTAGACTGACGAGTAAACATTTGCTTGTTCCAAAGAAATTTGTGTCCCCTGAGTTATGTGCAGCGGCTACTGAGGATGGAGGCTATTAGGTTCTCTAGGTAAACCCGAGACTGGACCCTCTGGGTCGTGATTCCAGAGCCCCCGAGGGCAAGCGGACCAGATAAGGGGCCTGAAGACACAGAAAGACGCCAGGCGCACAGACGCTGGCACGGACCTAGACCATAATCAGGCACCTTACCTGTCCCGAGGCCGTGCAGAAATACCCTGTGGGCGCCGCCAAGACTGGGCAGAGCCTCCGGGTCACGACCTCCCAGGGACACCCACGGCAGAACGCGGCCGCGCATGCGCAGACCGCTGCCTCGCCGAGACCCAGAGAAGGGAGGCGAGTGGCGGTGCGAGACAGCAGCAGGGGCGTGCACAGCAACGGAGTGGTCCTGGACAGTAGCGGGGGCGCGCACAGCAGTGGAGGGGCGCGGGTGAGTACCAGAGAGCGTGACAGAGGCCTGTGGCCCGCACACGAGTGTAATTCACTCAACACCCTACAGCACACTGGGACTGGGGCAAGATTTTCCCGTAGGGTGTCGGAGCGTAAATGTACAGCAACTCAGTCATCACTACCACTTGTGGCAACTTTACGTGTGTGTGTGGTTTTTTTTATCGTGTTAGTAATGGGGGTGTTTGATGGACTCCTCTCCATTACTAACCCCAGGGCTTGATGTCTGATAGACCTCTCTCTATTACTAAACACAGGGCTTGATGTCTGATAGACCTCTCTCCATTACTAAACACAGGGCTTGATGTCTGATAGACCTCTCTCCATTACTAAACACAGGGCTTGATGTCTGATAGACCTCTCTCCATTACTAAACACAGGGCTTGATGTCTGATAGACCCCTCTCCATTACTGACTCCAGGGGTTGATGTCTGATAGAGCCCTCTCTCCATTACTAACCCCAGGGCTTGATGTCTGATAGACCTCTCCATTACTAGCCCCAGAGTTTGATGTCTGATGTTCCCCTCTCCATTACTAACCCCAGGCCTTGATGTCTGATCAACCCCTGGGGACAGTAATGGCGTGGGTTTTATGTCTGATAGACCTTCTCTCCATTACTGTCCCGAGGGGTTGATGTCTGATAGACCCCTCTCCATTACTAACCCCATGGGATGAAGTCTGATGTCTTTTTTTCCTGCCACTTCACCAATGCCTCATTCCCTGCTTTGAGCAGGGGGTTGGACCAGATGACCCAGGAGGTCCCTTCCAACTCTACCATTCTGATTCTACCCATCTTTTCCACAGTGCAGCACAGCCCTACATCTCCTAATCTCTAACACCCTACCTGTCCTCTCCCCAGTGCTGCATTGACATACATTTCCTCCTCACCTTTGTCTACCACCCTATCCGTCCTCTCCTCGGTGCTTCACCTTGATACATCTCCTCATCTCTGTCTACAACCTACCTGTCTTATCCACAGTGATGCACCACCCTAGATCTCCTCCTCATCTATCATTCTACCTGTCCTCTCCACAGTGCTGCACTGCCCTATATCTCCTCCTCATCTCTATCTACCACCCTACCCGTCCTCTCCAGTGCTGCACTGCCCTACATCTCCTCCTCATCTGTATACCACACTACCCGTCCTCTCCACAGTACTGTGGGTCGCCCTCCCAGGGCTGTGTGGTACTCGGTACCGGGCCGGTATCAGCGGGACGTGTCACAGCAGCAGTGACCCGGACCGTGGCCCTGGGCGCCCAAGCAATGGCGGGGGATGGGAAGGGTGGAATGTAGTTAGATGAATAGTTTGTGACGCCACCTGTGGTGTTCGGCAAGGGAGGTATTAAGCCGACGCTGCATGCAGATCCTCTGGGACAGATGGTGTGGTGCAGCAATGATGGTATAGCCCTCCACAGGCTGGGCTGATGTCCCAGGGCAGTGTAGATGTGGAGACACTTAGATGGTATAGTGTCCGGCGCAGGGGATGTAGCAGTGCCAGGCGGACGGGCGCAGGAAGGAATGGAGGACACCAGGGCATGTAGTTCCAAAGCTTTAATCACAGTCTGTAGTGCCCGCTTCTGTGCCGTGTCCTCCGGGTCAGGGACTCAGTCAACCTCCAGGCAAGATGGAATGCTCCCTTCCACGCTCCGCCAACTTATGTGCCTTTTCTGAACGTCTCCTATATAGCGCCTTTAAGTGTGAAGATCTCCTAGTACTGAGTTACACTGGAGTTCCTCCAGACAGATGTTCCCAAGAACTCTACTTGTACGGCAGACAGCTGTACCCTGCTTCGGGGACTCCCTTACTCCTGAGTCCCGGCTCTCTATCCGTGTTGCTGTTGTGCCCCCAAGTCTTAGATGGGAGTAGTGCATTTACAGCCCACTACTCCTCCGGTGTCTGCTGTAGAACCATTAGTGTCCATACAACCTCGGGGACCGGGCCCCGGCCTTGCGCTTAGAACTTCTAGCAGGGTTCTTCCTCTAACCCACGTCCTCTGTGTTCCCTTTTACTCCTACTTTCCGTACTTGTCTTTCCCTTCTATGGAAGCTCAGGCTTCGGTTCAATGTCTTTCTCCTTCTTTCCTTTCCAAACATTTTATTATTATATTATAATAATGATAACATAGTAGACTCATTGTCTGCATAATGTGGGAGAGAGGTGGGGGGGGGAGAGAAGGGAAGGGATGGAGGAAAGAGGGAAGGGGAAACAAATCAGAGAACTCTGGTTCATGGTCAATACCATGTTCAAAGAATAACATAAGAACAATAATACAAACAATTAGTTCAAGTGAGTAATTGGCACATTATATGATATATAATGCACAATACCAAAATCTGGCTTTTAATTAAAGGGCAGTTTCCTATGTAATGGGTGTAGGAAAGATGTGATTCCACTTAGACCAATTGGAATAAAACTTTGAAAAATGATCATTAGCCAGAGCAAATTTATGTTCTTCTTTCCTTTCCCGTGCCAGCTGGCTCAGGTCACTGAGGCAGCTGCAGCACTCCTTCCTCCAGCCCTCTTCCAGGGATCCCCACTCCTCTCCGAGTGGCTTCCTCTCGCTTCCTCAACCTGACTGTACCCGACTGAACCTCTATCCTGGAACTGTCCCGTTCTTTTATATCTAGTCTAAACTCCACCCACCTCCCAGCACGTTTCGTGTTCCAAGCAGGGAACCACCAAAGGTGCTCTGCTTCTCTCTAAGCAAGGAGCCGCAATGTGGTTTTGCTGAACTACTCTATTGTGTGGGGTGCGAGTGTTGGAGCGTGGTCAGGAGCCTCCAACTAACCTGGATGGTGGGGCACCACACCTTAGGAGAAGGTGCAGTACCTCTGTGGCAACTGAAGCCTCAGGGGCGCCACAACTGCATTGCCGTACATCTCCTCATCTGTCTACCACACTACCCATCCTCTCCACAGTGTTGCACTGCCCTACATCTCCTCATCATCTGTCTGCCACCTACCAGTCTTCTTCACAGTACTGCACCACCCTACATCTCCTCATCTCTATGTACCACCTACCTATCCTCTCCAGAGTGCTGCACTGTCATACATCTCCTCTTCATCTTTGTCTACCATCTACCCATCCTCTCCACAGTGGTGCACCGCTGTTCATCTCCTCCTCACCTCTTTCTATCACCCTACAAGTCCTTTCCACAGTGCTGCACTGTCTAACATCTCCTCACCTGTCTTACACCTGCCTATCCTTTCCATAGTGTTGTACTACCCTACATCTCCTCCTCACCTCTGTCTACCACCCTTACTGCCCTCTACACAGTGCTACACCACCCTACATCTCCTCCTCACCTCTGTCTACCACCCTTACTGCCTTCTACACAGTGCTACACCACCCTACATCTCATCACTGGTCTACCACCCTTACTGCCTTCTACACAGTGCTACACCACCCTACATCTCATCACCGGTCTACCACCCTACCCATCTCCTCCTCACCTCAGTCTACCACCCTACCTGTCCTCTACACAGTGCTACACCACCCTACATCTCATCACCTGTCTACCACCCTTACTGCCCTCTACACAGTGCTACACCACCCTACATCTCATCACCGGTCTACCACCCTACCCGTCTCCTCCTCACCTCAGTCTACCACCCTACCTGTCCTCTACACAGTGCTACACCACCCTACATCTCATCACCGGTCTACCACCCTTACTGCCCTCTACACAGTGCTACACCACCCTACATCTCATCACCGGTCTACCACCCTTACTGCCTTCTACACAGTGCTACACCACCCTACATCTCATCACCGGTCTACCACCCTACCCGTCTCCTCCTCACCTCAGTCTACCACCCTACCTGTCCTCTGCACAGTGCTGCACTGCCTTACATGTCCCCTTATATCTCTCTACCACCAATTATTATTTCTTTGCACTTACGAAGTACAGTGATGGGATTCAATTTGGACCCATTATATGAAATTATTTATTGTCCTAATGGAAGAAGCTTGTGTATCTACTATATTATGATGTGATATTTATAAATGAAATAAAACTCCCATTAATACTATGGCCACAGACTCTGTGACATACTTGGAGTTCACATCCATTGTCACCTCATTTAGATTACTGCAGTTTATAAGTCAGGGTTAGATGCAATTATTCAACATACGTGATTCAGCACCAAAAATCCACTTGTAATTCTTCCACATGAAGCTGTGTCCTGATCACTCACAATGTGTGATTACATTCTCTCCATTTTTCTTTAGTTCAAGGTGCAACAATGGAGTCGAGTCTTGCCCCATGATGGGGAAGTAGGTTGTGAGGAGATGGCCGCTTACTAAAGACTATAGGAAGAATGGAAGTAGACCTGCACAAGACCTTGGCGACCCCTTTGCCCCTGTGCCGCTTCAGGATACTAGTCACTCACAATATAAACTTGTCCTATTCTTTCATTCCGACAAGACCCCACAGGCAATAAAGCCTTCTGCTACTGCTTTTCCCTGCCCATGTTAATGCACTTGAATGCGGTTGCATGTCGTTTCCTTGCACATTGAGAGGCCAGGTGTGCCATTTTGCAAGTTAACGCAACAAGTATCTTTTGCCCCTTTTTCCTTTTATCAGATAAGATTCCAAGGGTCTCATGATCTCAAAGGGGAAATCCCAAAATACACCTATCTACCGGAAATATGATTAAATCATCATTTCTAGGACGCTAGTTGTTGAGATCTTCACCGATCCAGAGAGTGGGGGTCCCAAAGTCCTTTGTGGGAATGGAGCAGTAGTGAGCATGTGAGACCACCACCCTTACAGGCAGTGACTGGGGCAGTGGATGGTGGTGCATGCCGGGGACTTTGGGATCCTTGCTCTTGTGATCAATGAGTGTCCCATTAGGTTTTCCCCAAACAATGGCATGTTATCGGTCATTACTACTGGCCCGGAAATGCTCCGGCCATAGTGACACACATCGCTCTGGATTCTAACAGTATCCACAGGATGGCTCTTCATTTACTAATCCTATGTTCTTGTTCTTTTCTGAAATTTTTTTTTTTTTTTTTTTTTTTAAGGTAAAAATCAGATTTTTATTAATTTAAAAAAATTCACATTCCATGTAAAGAAGTAAAGTCAATGTGTAACATACCGATACATCATAGTCCTCAATACGAGGAAATCAGACACAACGAAAAGAGGAATCACGTGACCATTACAAATACCACTGCTCCATCAGGAACATCATCAGGAACATTAGAAATAGGGTTAGCATGTCTGGGCTTTGTGGAGTGAGGTATGTAGGATGAGTGTCCGGGCTTTGTGAAGCGGGGTATGTAGGCATGAAGTGTCCAGGCTTTGTGAAGCAGGGCATGTAGGGAGGGTGAGTGCCCAGGCTTTGTGAAGCAGGGTATGGAGGCATGATGTGTCCGGGCTTTGTGAAGCAGGGTATGTAGGGAGGGTGAGTGCCCAGGCTTTGTGAAGCAGGGTATGTAGGGAGGGTGAGTGCCCAGGCTTTGTGAAGCGGGGTATGTAGGATCAGAGTGTCCGGGCTTTGTGAAGCGGGGTATGGAGGCATGAAGTGTCTGGGCTTTGTGAAGCGGGGTATGTAGGGTGAGTGTCCGGGCTTTGTGAAGCGGGGTATGTAGGGTGAGTGTCCGGGCTTTGTGAAGCGGGGTATGTAGGGTGAGTGTCCGGGCTTTGTGAAGCGGGGTATGTAGGGTGAGTGTCCGGGCTTTGTGAAGCGGGGTATGTAGGGTGAGTGTCCGGGCTTTGTGAAGCGGGGTATGTAGGGTGAGTGTCCGGGCTTTGTGAAGCGGGGTATGTAGGGTGAGTGTCCGGGCTTTGTGAAGCGGGGTATGTAGGGTGAGTGTCCGGGCTTTGTGAAGCGGGGTATGTAGGGTGAGTGTCTGGGCTTTGTGAAGCGGGGTATGTAGGGTGAGTGTCCGGGCTTTGTGAAGCGGGGTATGGAGGCATGAAGTGTCCAGGCTTTGTGAAGCGGGGTATGTAGGGTGAGTGTCCGGGCTTTGTGAAGCGGGGTATGGAGGCATGATGTGTCCGGGCTTTGTGAAGCGGGGTATGTAGGGTGAGTGTCCAGGCTTTGCGAAGCGGGGTATGTAGGGTGAGTGTCCGGGCTTTGTGAAGCGGGGTATGGAGGCATGATGTGTTCGGGCTTTGTGAAGCGGGGTATGTAGGGTGAGTGTCCGGGCTTTGTGAAGCGGGGTATGTAGGGTGAGTGTCTGGGCTTTGTGAAGCGGGGTATGTAGGGTGAGTGTCCGGGCTTTGTGAAGCGGGGTATGGAGGCATGATGTGTCCGGGCTTTGTGAAGCGGGGTATGGAGGCATGATGTGTCCGGGCTTTGTGAAGCGGGGTATGGAGGCATGAAGTGTCCGGGCTTTGTGAAGTGGGGTATGGAGGCATGATGTGTCCGGGCTTTGTGAAGCGGGGTATGGAGGCATGAAGTGTCCGGGCTTTGTGAAGTGGGGTATGTTGGGTGAGTGTCTGGGCTTTGTGACGCAGGGTATGTAGGTTCGGAGCATCCTACTCCAGGCCCATATCACTTTTATGCTGCTGGCATATCATACTGATAGGCCAGGACCCTGAAGTCTACGAGTCTGCTCAGCAGCTTAGAGTAGTAAAAGACATCTGTCAGCCTGAAGCCCAGCTTCTCGTACATTTTGCAGGCCTCCCACTGGGGTAACGTGGTGGTCAGGACCACCGCCTCACAGCCTCTCTTCCGGGCGAAGTCAATGAGCTTCCGGCACAAGACCTTGGCGACCCCTTTGCCCCTGTGCCGCTTCACCACCGAGAGTCGTCTCAGTTCCAGATGTTTTTCGCCTCCGGGTTCAGAAGACGGGAGAGCAGCGATCATCCCCATGAACTCCCCTCTTTTAGACTCCGCCACCCAAAAGCAATAACCGTCCCGCTGCAGGTAATATTTCGTAATGTCCAACATGTCATCAGAGAGGGCATGGTCTATGTAAGACGTGTACATGTAACGGGCACAAAGCCACAGAGCGACCAAAGCCAAGGCAACCGCAAGGGCGAAGGTGGTCACAGACACGAGGTCTAGCACAGGAAGGGCTACCGTGGCCAAGGCTGGAAGCCAAATGTGCGTCAGGCACAGAGCGTGCCGGAAGGCTTTATTGACGTGCTCCTTAAGGCCACTAGCAAACAGGTCCCTGGCCTCGTGGTAGTCAGAGTCCTTGTAGAGTCGGAGGAAGTAGTCAGACATGTTGGTGCTCTGCAAGAAATGAAAGTAATTCTTAAAGGGATGGCTCATCTCCTCTAAATATCTCCTGCTGGCCGTCAGTTAGCGGAGGTCTCGGGTACATCTGAAGGCTGAAAACGCATCGTGACCTAATTAATGCTTCTCACAGCTGTAGCGGTCAGGAGGAGATGTGACCGGAGATCTGCTGCCTTGTAGCCAATGCATTATTCCCATGGTTGACGCTGCACCTTCCTCGTCCTAAGGGCAGGGTCCCCTGCGGGGCAGACATGTGCAGGGGTGGCCTGCCCCTGAGTATGACCCTATTCACACTTGCTTTCTATCATTGCCTTACAGTCAATAAGACATGGATATTTATTACCAGCACGGCTATAAGAACCTGCTGTGAAACGCAATGAGAGCATGTGAGCACTGGGGTCCTGGATCCCACCAAGGACGACATCTGCCAGGAGTTAGTATGTTCCCCCATATTTCCTCCAAAGACATACTAATAGGGAATCTAGATTGTGAGCCCCGATGGGGACAGAGATGATAATGTCTATAAAGCTGTAGAATTAATGGCACTATATAAGTGAGTAAATAAATGTGGGGGCTCGTGTGTAGGGTCCTGGGGCTCTCTACACTTATGTATTATGCTTTTCTTATATAGCGCTATCATATACCACAGCGCTTTACAGACATTATCATCACTGTCCCCAATGGGGCTCACAGTCTACATCCCCAATCAGTCTTTGGAGAGTGGGAGGAAAGCGGAGAACCCGGAGGAAACCCACGAAACATGGGGAGAACAAACAATACTCTATACAGGTGTTCCTGCACGAGACTGTAAGGGGTTAATAACACGTGTCCTGCCTATGGTGGCTCCCAGACATCTGGGACTTATCGGGCCCTGGCTACACTGAGACTTTCTGGAAACTGATCGATTTTTACTACTGCACTACCATCCTCGGGAATACAGATCTGCAGAACGGATTGGTCCCTTCCTCTCAATATCCGGCGCCTGAGCGCCGAGCAATAAGTCTAGGTAACAAGGAGGGGGCACGACGAAGAAGTGACCCAATGCATCTTCTGGGGGAGAAAGCTGGGGGTCCGTCCTAACCCTGCCCTGGAATGAGTGGCACGTACCCTGAGAGCTGTAGCCCCCTGGGGGTCCCTGCCCTGGAATGAGTGGCACCTACCCTGAGAGCTGTAGCCCCCTGGGGGTCCCTGCCCTGGAATGAGTGGCACCTACCCTGAGAGCTGTAGCCCCCTGGGGGTCCCCGCCCTGGAATGAGTGGCACCTACCCTGAGATCTGTAGCCCCCTGGGGGTCCCCGCCCTGGAATGAGTGGCACCTACCCTGAGAGCTGGAGCCCCCTGGGGGTCCCTTGCCCTGGAATGAGTGGCACCTACCCTGAGAGCTGTAGCCCCCTGGGGGTCCCCGCCCTGGAATGAGTGGCACCTACCCTGATAGCTGGAGCCCCCTGGGGGTCCCTTGCCCTGGAATGAGTGGCACCTACCCTGATAGCTGGAGCCCCCTGGGGGTCCCTTGCCCTGGAATGAGTGGCACCTACCCTGATAGCTGGAGCCCCCTGGGGGTCCCTGCCCTGGAATGAGTGGCACCTATCCTGAGAGCTGTAGCCCCCTGGCGGTCCCCGCCCTGGAATGAGGGGAACATACCATAAGAGCTGGAGCCCCCTGGGGGTCCCCGCCCTGGAATGAGTGACACCTACCCTGAGATCTGTAGCCCCCTGGTGGTCCCCGCCCTGGAATGAGGGGAACGTACCATAAGAGCTGGAGCCCCCTGGGGGTCCCCGCCCTGGAATGAGTGACACCTACCCTGAGAGCTGGAGCCCCCTGGGGGTCCCTTGCCCTGGAATGAGTGGCACCTACCCTGATAGCTGGAGCCCCCTGGCGGTCCCCGCCCTGGAATGAGTGGCACCTACCCTGAGAGCTGTAGCCCCCTGGGGGTCCCTGCCCTGGAATGAGTGGCACCTATCCTGAGAGCTGTAGCCCCCTGGCGGTCCCCGCCCTGGAATGAGGGGAACGTACCATAAGAGCTGGAGCCCCCTGGGGGTCCCCGCCCTGGAATGAGTGACACCTACCCTGAGATCTGTAGCCCCCTGGGGGTCCCCGCCCTGGAATGAGTGGCACCTACCCTGAGAGCTGTAGCCCCCTGGGGGTCCCCGCCCTGGAATGAGTGGCACCTACCCTGAGAGCTGTAGCCCCCTGGGGGTCCCCGCCCTGGAATGAGTGGCACCTACCCTGAGAGCTGTAGCCCCCTGGAGGTCCCCGCCTTGGAATGAGTGGATCGTACCCTGGGAGTTGTAGTCCTCTGAGAGTTGTCCTCAGGGCTCGGCCTCCTCTCTGCTTCCTCCCCTTCCTGAGTGCAGTCTGGGGACTCTGCCAGTAAAATCTCTCCAGGATAGATCAGGTCAGTGATCAGGGAGCTGAGCCTGATTAACCCATGACTGACTGGATGACTGGGCACCAAGGCAGAGGCGTTCATTAATAACAGACGCGTCACACCGGTATAGTGTACAACCAGCCCCGAGTCCACATCCGACTTATCAGGGGGACATGTCAGGCAGTCACAGAAACACCGAACTTCAGGAAGGCAAAGTCTGACCAGCCTAGAGATGCCCTTAATCTGGTGACTGGGACAATGTCCTCAGAAATAAGAATACAGAAAATAAATGGGAAATGTGTAAGAACATCCTAGATAGGCGCTGTAAGCGGTTTATACCTTGTGGGGATAAAAGGACAAGAAATAGGAAAAACCCAATGTGGCTAAACAGAGAAGTAAGAGGGGCGATTACCAGTAACAAGAAAGCATCTACACTACTAAAGCAGGACGGCCCCGCTGAAGATCTAAAAAAACTACAGGGAGAAGAATACTTTATCTAAAAAACTAGTTATAGCTGCCAAAAAGGAGACAGAGAAGCACAAAGGAGAGTAACACTAATCCCAAACTGTTCTTCACCTATATCAATAGTAACAGAATCACAAGTGACAGTGTAGGAGCCTTATAAAACTGTGAGGGAAGAATGGTTGTAGATGATGAGGAAAAAGCGAATATATTACACACCTTCTTCTCCGCGGTATTCACAGTGGAAAATGAAATGCCGAGAGACAAAGAAAACCCGATATTAAGGGTCACCAATCTAACCCAAGAAGAGGCGCGAAACCGGCTAAATAAGATTACAATAGATAAATCTCCGGGTCCGGATGGCATACACCCACGAGTACTAAGAGAACTAAGGAATGGAATAGACAAGCCATTACTTCTTATGTTTAGAGACTCTATAGCGACGGGGTCTGTTCCACAGGACTGGCGCATAGCAAATGTGGTACCAATATTCAAAAAGGCTCTAAAAGTGACCTGGAAATTATAGGCCAGTGAGTCTAACCTCTATTGTTGGTGAGATATGTGAAGGGTTTCTGAGGGACGTTACACATTCTCATTGAGATAATCCAGAATAACTCCATATCAGCATGGGTCTATGAGGAATCGCTCCGGTCACACCAATCTAATCAGTTTTTATGAAGAGGTAAGCAATAGACTGGACCAAGGTGAGTCATTGGACGTGGTAGATCTTGATTTTTTCCAAAGCATTTGATACCGTGCCACACAAGAGGTTGGTACACAATGAGAATGCCGGGTCTGGGAGAAAAGGTGTGTAATGGGTAAGTAACTGGCTGAGTGATAGAAAGCAGAGGGGGGTTATAAATGGTATATTCTCTAACTGGGTCGCTGTGACCAGTGGTGACCGCAGGGGGTCGGTGTTGGGACCTCTTCTCTTCAACATATTTATTAACGATCTGGTAGAAGGTTTACACAGTAAAATATCGATCGTTTTGTATCATCTGCAAATATGTAAAGAAGTCAGTACAAGAGAAGATAGTATTCTGCTACAGATGGATCTGGATAAGAGGGAAACTTGGGCTGAAAGGTGGCAGATGGGGTATAACAATGATAAACATGGATTTTTGTGAGTACTCACCGTAAAATCCTTTTCTCCGAGACGCTCATTGGGGGACACAGAGACTGTGGGTGTGTGCTTCTGCCGTCTGGAGGCCGACACTAAGTGTACAAAAAAAGAGTTAGCTCCTCCTCCGCCGCATACACCCTCGCCCCTAGGCCGGGCGTAACTCAGTTTAGTGCATAAGCAGTAGGAGAACGCGCCTTAAACTCAGGCAAGAAACTATATGTCTGAAAAAGGGGGCCACCCTAAACCTTGTACAAGGATTTGTATAACTCAAAATAAGTAAATGCCAACTGGCTGATAGGGTGGGTGCTGTGTCCCCCAATGAGCGTCTCGGAGAAAAGGATTTTACGGTGAGTACTCACAAAAATCCATGTTTCTCCTTCGTCTCATTGGGGGACACAGAGACTGTGGGACGTTCTAAAGCAGTCCTCTGGGCGGGATCTTAGCTCACCCAATCCATGCTAATTTGCGCCCCTGATTAGAGGTGCGCAACTGCTGCCTGGAGAATCTTTCTTCCCAGGCTTGCATCCGAGGATGCCTGGGTATGTACGTTATAATGTTTGACAAACGTATGCAAACTGGACCAGGTAGCTGCTTTGCATACCTGCTCCGCTGAAGCCTGGTGTCGCAGTGCCCATGAGGCACCCACTGCCCGTGCCGAGTGAGCCTTGATCCCTGCCGGAACCGGCGTGCCACTGATTTGATAAGCTTCTTGGACCGTCAGGCGAACCCATCTGGCCAAAGTCGCTCTGGACGCAGCGAGCCCCTTCCGCCGCCCCTCTGGAACCACGAATAGAGAGTCTGTCTGGCGGGATGGCGCTGTCCTTGTCACATACCTTCTAAGAGCTCTTACCAGATCCAGGGTGTGCAAAGCCTTCTCTACCCTGTGCACCGGTGCCGGGCAAAACGAGGGTAAGACAATGTCTTCGTTGATATGAAATGCAGACACAACCTTCGGCAAGAAGGGAGGAGCTGGCCTTAAAACTACCTTATCTTTATAAAAGGTCAGGAACGGCGGTTTACAAGATAAGGCCGCCAATTCCGAAACCCGCCTAATAGACGTTATAGCTACTAGAAAAACGACCTTTCTGGACAGGTAAGGTAAGGAGACCTCTTGCAATGGTTCGAAAGGAGCCTCCTGAAGGGCCCTGAGCACCAAGTTCAGGTCCCATGATTCCGTCGGCGCCTTATAGGGGGGTACTAAATGTGCGACCCCTTGCATAAACGTCCTAACCTGCCAGACGGAAGCGACTTTTCGTTGGAAAAGCACCGACAGGGCCGAGATTTGCGTTCTGAGCGAACTCGGAGCCAACCCTGCGTCCAGCCCTGCCTGTAGAAAAGCCAGTACGTTGGGGATCGAAAAAACCAGAGGAGCCACTTCACGATCCCTACACCAACGGAAAAAAACTTCCCAAGTTCGATGATATACTCTCGCCGAGGAAGGCTTTCGGGCACTCACCATCGTGGCCGCCACATCGCGCCTGAATCCTGCCTGTGTTAACAGCCAAGATTCAATGGCCACGCCGTCAAACACAGGGCCCCTAAGTTCGGATGGCAGATCGGCCCCTGGGACAGTAAGTCCGGCCGATCTGGAAGACGCCAGGGTACGTCCACCACTAGTTGGACCAGATCTGCATACCAGGCCCGCCGGGGCCAGTCTGGGGCCAGCAGAATTGCTGGAACCTTCTCTCTCCTTATTTTCCTGATAACTCTTGGAAGCAGCGGCAGCGGGGGGAACAAGTACGGGAGACGAAACTGGCTCCACGGGAGCACCAGAGCGTCTGCTGCGATTGCCTGCGGATCGAGGGATCGAGCGACAAACCTTTGTACTTTGGCATTCTCTCTGGATGCCATAAGGTCCACGTCTGGTGTCCCCCACCGTTGGCAGATCTGCTGAAAGATCTCGGGGTGCAGGGACCATTCCCCTGCCGCGACCCCCTGTCGGCTGAGAAAATCTGCCGCCCAGTTTTCGACTCCTGGAATGTGCACCGCTGAAATTACCACGCGGTTCTTCTCTGCCCAACGCAGTACCAGTCCGACCTCGCGCATGGCTGCCTGGCTGCGCGTGCCCCCTTGATGGTTGACATATGCTACTGCTGTAGCATTGTCCGACTGGATGCGCACCGGCCGGTGTCTCAGGAAACACTGGAAATGTTGCAGGGCCAATCGTATTGCCCGTATCTCCAGAATGTTGATCGGGAGAACTATCTCCTGAACGGACCACCGCCCCTGGGCTATGTGACTCTGGAAAACTGCTCCCCAACCTTGCAGGCTTGCATCGGTCGTCACCACCAACCATTGTTCCGGGGGAAAGGGTTTCCCCTGGACCAGAGACGAGTCGCGAGTCCACCACCGGAGTGAACCTCGTACCAGCGGAGACAACTTGCACCGATGACTGAGAGACAGCAGCCTCCGGTCCCATGCTGTCAAGAGCGCATGCTGAAGCGGACGGAGATGGAACTGGGCAAACGGGATTGCTTCCATCGCCGCCACCATTCTGCCCAACACACTCATGCCGTACCGGATGGATCTGGTGCCCGGCTGTAGAAGGTTCCGTACCCCTTGCTTGATTTTTTGCGCCTTGTCCTGAGGGAGGATCACCAGCCCCCGGGAGGTGTCGAAAATCATGCCTAGGAACACGATTCTTTGGGCTGGAACCAAGGACGACTTGCTCCGATTGATCAACCAGCCCAGACGGGCCAGGGTATCCAGAGTGATACTGACATTGTCCTGGCACTCCTGAAACGACGGCCCCTTTACCAAAAGGTCGTCCAGGTAAGGTAACACCGTTATGCCCCGTGCATGCAGGATGGCCATAACCACCGCCATTATCTTTGTAAAGACTCTGGGGGCAGTGGCTAAGCCGAAGGGCAGAGCCACAAATTGGAAATGACGTCCTCCGATCGCAAATCGCAGGAACCTCTGGTGTGGGGGAAATATCGGAATATGCAGATATGCATCCTGCACATCGATCGAGGCCAGGAATTCCCCTGGATCCATGGCTGCAATGACCGAGCGGAGGGACTCCATCCGGAATCGCCTGACCCTGATGAATCTGTTCAGGATCTTTAGATCCAGTACTGGCCTCACAGTCCCGTCTTTTTTGGGGACCGAAAACAGATTGGAGTAAAACCCCTGCGACTCTTCGCCCTGCGGCACTGGGGCGATGACCCCTTTGCGCTGTAGCGTCATTATAGCCTGTAACAAACTCTCCGCCTGCGAATCTGTCTTGGAAAGTCGGGAACGGAAGAATCGCTGTGGTGGCCGTCCGACAAACTCTATCTTGTACCCGGACGATATTAGTTCTGCCACCCAAGTGTCGCGTGTCACTGCGACCCAAACGTGGCTGAACCCTAGTAGGCGTCTGCCCACTCTGTCGTCCGTAGGTACGGAGCGCCTCCAGTCATTTAGCTGGAGGTTTTTGGGACCTGGCCCCCCTCGCTCTGGGCAAACGGCCTCGGCCTCTACCCAGCGGATTGGCCCTGTAAGAGGCTTGCTTTTCCCTACTCTGGCCATCGTTTGCGGAGGAGTATGCCCTGGCCGAAGTCCCCCCCAGGGGCTACGAAAGGGTCGAAAACGCCTCTGCGTTTGCCTGAATGCCGGGCAACTTCTCTGCTGCGGGAGGAAACTACTTCTCCCCCCTGTGGCTTCTGAGATAAGCTTGTCCAGCTTCTCACCGAACAGCCGATTGCCCTGAAAAGGCAATGAGGTTAAGGATTTTTTAGAGATAGAATCCGCTTTCCACAGCCTCAGCCATAATGCACGCCTAATGGCGATCGCATTCGCTGCCGCCACAGCCGAACACTCGGCCGCGTCCAGTGAGGCGCTGACAAGATAATCACTCGCTCCTGATATCTGATTTGCCACCTCCAAGACCTCCGCGGGCAGATCCCTGTCTTGGAGGGCCTTATACAGAGCGTCCCCCCACGAAACCATGGCTTTAGCCACCCAAGTTGCCGCAAAGGAGGGGGCCAGAGCCGACCCTGCTGCCTCATATACCGAGCGGGCAAGCCCGTCCATGAGGCGATCAGTTGGGTCCTTTATAGAAGAAACACTGGGTATCGACAATAGCGATCTTGATGCTAAACGTGATACCGGTGGGTCCACTACTGGCGACTCTACCCAACCCTTATGGAGCTCAGGAGGAAACGGATACTTTGCTTGCAGTGCTTTTTGCATTGCAAAACGCTTATCCGGGTGTTCTCTATGTTTCTGGACTAGCTCCTCAAACTCCGGATGCGTGGCAAACCTTCTATGTGGTCGCCTGGATTTCTTGAAAGAGACCTTGTGACCTGAGGCTGTGGGCACATCGTCCTCGATCTCTAATGTCTGGTTGACTGCCTCAATGAGACTGTCCACCGAGTCCTGGAACCCCAGGCTTTCTAGATTCCAGGCCTCCTCCTCCTCTCCTTCATCCTGATCGCTCCCTGAGCTCAGCGACGGGGAACGGGATGCCCTAATACCCGCTGCCGAAGCCCCGGAGGGCCCGGCCGACGGGGAACGAGCCCTTTTGATATGAGCTTGCCTGGTACTGGAGCGACCTCTAATGGTTGGAGGGTCCTGAGACGAGGACGAGCTCTCTTCCGCTGGCAGACCACCATCCTTGTTCCTGCCCGGGCCTTGAAGGGATTCAATTGCCCTTGTAAGGGACAGCATAGAATGCGATAAGGACACCGCCCATTCCGGGGGGTCCTGACCCCTGGGTTCAGAAACAGTGGGGGGCTCCTGGGCGCGCTCCGACTCGCAGGCTTCACAATATTTACCCGCCTGTGCCTTTGGCAGCCTGACCCCACAGGACACGCAAACCGCGTAAAGGAAAGAGTGAGCTTTCCCTTTGGCAGACATACTTGCACAGGCTGAAGGCAGGGTAGAAGGAGGAGGAGGGTAACCCCTTCCCTGACAACCAGTGCGGTTCTCCAAACGGAGTTACACTCACCCACCGGCAGGGTCCCACTCCTGTTTGAAGTACCCCGGGAAGCTCCGGATGCGTGGACGCGAGGTGGTAGGGCGGAAGTCTCCTCTCCGGGACCTGTGCGCCCGCCGTTTTCCACCCCTTGACCTCCAGGCCTCCTGCTCCTATACAGCGCGTCTCCCCGACGTCAGTGGGCGGGACTTCCGGCTACCACCGGAAGTCGGCGCGCGACCTCGCGCGATAGTCACGGACCTCCTCCTGCAGCGGGGCCGCGGCCGCCGGCGGGCTTCCGGCCGCACTCCGGTACACGCGGTGTGCGGCGTCCGGTTGCAACGCCACTCTGGCTACCGTTACTCACCGGGGCAAACTTGCGGTGCGCTCCAGGAGCGGATCCCCCAAATATTAAAGGTGAGCAGGGCCATCCGCCGTGGGCTCCATCCCCGGCAGGGGGGGGGGGGGGGGGACTTCTGCACGTCCACAAACTAGATCGGCTCACCTGCGCCTCCAATTCAGCCCCTGGACTCACTACCAAGGGGTGGAAGGGGCCTCCATACATTGTTGTTGTAGGAGAGGAACAACGTGGAGGCTGACCCCTGGTTCTGCTCACACGTGCTCGCCTGATGAAGTTATGGGGAAACCGAATCCTCTTATCAGGACGCGTTGCCCCTCTTTTAAAAAAATAGTTGTCTGGCAAAAAGTCCCAGATGTGTCCCTCGGTGCGGGAGAGGACACGTGGAGGGTTACTCACACGTGGTCGCCCGTTGATGATTTGGGGAGATCGGATCCTCTCTATAGGATCCGTCGCCCCTGTCTTATCTTCATAGAAAAAAAGGGAAAAAAAAAAAAAAAAAATCTAGTCTGGAGCTCCAGACTGCGTGTGCCTCCATCAGACACTAAGCAAAAACTGAGTTACGCCCGGCCTAGGGGCGAGGGTGTATGCGGCGGAGGAGGAGCTAACTCTTTTTTTGTACACTTAGTGTCGGCCTCCAGACGGCAGAAGCACACACCCACAGTCTCTGTGTCCCCCAATGAGACGAAGGAGAAATGTAAGGTTATACACATGGGAAGTAGGAATCAATATCATCATTACACACTGAACGGGAAACCACTGGGTAAATCTGACATGGAGAAGGACTTGGGGATCCTAGTTAATGATAAACTTACCTGGAGCAGCCAGTGCCAGGCAGCGGCTGCCAAGGCAAACAGGATCATGGGGTGCATTAAAAGAGGTCTGGATACACATGATGAGAGCATTATACTGCCTCTGTACAAATCCCTGGTTACACCACACATGGAGCACTGTGTACAGTTTTGGGCACCGGTGCTTAAGGAGGATATAATGGAACTAGAGCATAAACCATGCATAAGTATATAAGGGGACAATACAAATATCTGAGGATCTGTTTATACCAAGGAAGGTGACGGTCACAAGGGGGCATTCTCTGCGTCTGGAGGAGAGAAGGTTTCTCCACCAACATAGAAGAGGATTCTTTACTGTTTGGGCAGTGAGAATCTGGAATTCCCTGCCTGAGGAGGTGGTGATGGCGAACTCAGTCGAGGGGTTCAAGAGAGGCCTGGATGTCTTCCTGGAGCCTAACACTATTGTATCTTACAGTGATTAGGTTCTTTAGAAGGACGGAGATCTGGGGATTTATTCTGACGGAATATAGGCTGAACTGGAGGGACACAGGACTTTTTTCGGCCTTGCTAACTATGTTACAAACCCGTGTTTAAGAACTTTTTTTGTTCAAAACCCGTATGGTTCTCTTCATGCATCACCCTCTGTTTCATATTGCAGTGTTGTCTGAGACGTCCTAATTGATGTGTCATTTTAAAAAGAATTTTTCTAAATAAAGCAGAAAGAAAAGACTTTGATCATCATCACCCTGGTATGTGAGCTGGATCCATATTCAAGTGTCAGGCTGTGCTCCCTCATGCAGAGAGCAGCCTCAGTCAGCTTCTCCATAGACTTCAGCAGAGCACGCTTCATACTTTGAGTCAGTAGGCGAGAGCCCCTCACAGTCCGCATCGCCCGGTGAGAGCCCCTCTCAGTCCGCCACTGTTTACTCAGATCGTGACTCCAGAGTGGCCGCCGTACAGTAACAGGCCATCACATTAAATATAAGAGCGATGAAGCCTCAGACCCCACAATAATCTGTTTGTCACAGCAGCTGCCAATCCCTCCACAATACCCCTCACCACAGCCCCCTGTGCCCGCTCAGCACCTCACACTCACCTGCACTCAGCAGCCTTTGCACTGTCATAAAATACAATAGTGAATGATATATGGTATTACATACAGCAAATGATTTACAGGTCCTACAGGAAGACACTATGGACTGCGCTCCAACAGGGAGGACTGTCTAATAGGCAAACTCCAGGCACAGAAGCCGTGACCAAAGGGGAACTACAACTTCCAGCATGCTCAGGATGTAACTCAGGATCAGTAATGTAATGTATGTACACAGTGACTGCACCAGCAGAATAGTGAGTGCAGCTCTGGAGTATAATACAGGATGTAACTCAGCATCAGTAATGTAATGTATGTACAAAGTGACTGCACCAGCACAATAGTGAGTGCAGCTCTGGAGTATAATACAGGATGTAACTCAGGATCAGTAATGTATGTACACAGTGACTGCACCAGCAGAATAGTGAGTGCAGCTCTGGGGTATAATACAGGAGGTAACTCAGGATCAGTAATGTAATGTATGTACACAGTGACTGCACCAGCAGAATAGTGAGTGCAGCTCTGGGGTATAATACAGGAGGTAACTCAGGATCAGTAATGTAATGTATGTACACAGTGACTGCACCAGCAGAATAGCGAGTGCACCTTTGGAGGATGGGATGCAGGCTGGGGGAACCCTGGCATTATAGCTGTAATGGACGCAAATGTGTAAAGCTTTTTATAGTTTGCATATGCTCTCAGGAGTCTACACAGTCAGGATTTGATTTTGGGGGTACCTACATAACTACTGTGGGGAAAAAAAGTATTTAGTCAGTCAGCAATAGTGCAAGTTCCACCACTTAAAAAGATGAGAGGCGTCTGTAATTTACATCACAGGTAGACCTCAACTATGGGAGACAAACTGAGAAAAAAAAAATCCAGAAAATCACATTGTCTGTTTTTTTTTCATTTTATTTGCATATTATGGTGGAAAATAAGTATTTGGTCAGAAACAAGCAATCAAGATTTCTGGCTCTCACAGACCTGTAACTTCTTCTTTAAGAGTCTCCTCTGTCCTCCACTCATTACCTGTAGTAATGGCACCTGTTTATAAAAGACACCTGTGCACACCCTCAAACAGTCTGACTCCAAACTCCACTATGGTGAAGACCAAAGAGCTGTCAAAGGACACCAGAAACAAAATTGTAGCCCTGCACCAGGCTGGGAAGACTGAATCTGCAATAGCCAACCAGCTTGGAGTGAAGAAATCAACTGTGGGAGCAATAATTAGAAAATGGAAGACATACAAGACCACTGATAATCTCCCTTGATCTGGTGCTCCACGCAAAATCCCACCCCGTGCGTGGGGGTCAGAATGATCATAAGAACGGTGAGCAAAAATCCCAGAACCACGCGGGGGGACCTAGTGAATGAACTGCAGAGAGCTGGGACCAATGTAACAAGGCCTACCATAAGTAACACACTAGGCCACCATGGACTCAGATCCTGCAGTGCCAGACGTGTCCCACTGCTTAAGCCTGTACATGTCCGGGCCCATCTGAAGTTTGCTAGAGAGCATTTGGATGATCCAGAGGAGTTTTGGGAGAATGTCCTATGGTCTGATGAAACCAAACTGGAACTGTTTGTGTTTCTACCAACTTGTCGTGTTTGGAGGAAAAAGAATACTGAGTTGCATCCATCAAACACCATACCTACTGTAAAGCATGGTGGTGGAAACATCATGCTTTGGGGCTGTTTCTCTGCAAAGGGGCCAGGACGACTGATCCGGGTACATGAAAGAATGAATGGGGCCATGTATCATGAGATTTTGAGTGCAAACCTCCTTCCATCAGCAAGGGCATTGAAGATGAAACGTGGCTGGGTCTTTCAACATGACAATGATCCATAGCACACCGCCAGGGCAACGAAGGAGTGGCTTCGTAAGAAGCATTTCAAGGTCCTGGAGTGGCCTAGCCAGTCTCCAGATCTCAACCCCATAGAAAACCTTTGGAGGGAGTTGAAAGTCCGTGTTGCCAAGCGAAAAGCCAAAAACATCACTGCTCTAGAGGAGATCTGCATGGAGGAATGGGCCAACATACCAACAACAGTGTGTGGCAACCTTGTGAAGACTTACAGAAAACGTTTGACCTCTGTCATTGCCAACAAAGGATATATCACAAAGTATTGAGATGAAATTTTGTTTCTGACCAAATACTTATTTTCCACCATAATATGCAAATAAAATGAAAAAAAAAAAACAGACAATGTGATTTTCTGGATTTTTTTTTCTCAGTTTGTCTCCCATAGTTGAGGCCTACCTATGATGTAAATTACAGACGCCTCTCATCTTTTTAAGTGGTGGAACTTGCACTATTGCTGACTGACTAAATACTTTTTTTCCCCCACTGTGTCAGATCATTCACCACAGAAGCAGCCAAATTTTTATTTTTTTATTGATATAAAAAAAGAAAAATACAACAAGAATAAACAGATACACACATGAATCCATATAACAATGGCTATACAGCTGATTACAGACTTGCGCTAGACACACAAGTAATGGCGGGTTCTCCGCCGGCCCCCGAGTTCCGAGTGCAGCAGCGTCCTGGTTCCTCATCACTTGGACTGTAACACATCATAGCGGTACTTGGAGATGGTGAAGTTGACCAGCTGGCCGTACACCGTGGGTAGGACGAACTCCATGGACTTCCTGAAGCCGACGCTCTCGTACATTCTCTGGGCTTCATGCTGAATCATCAATGTATTCAGGACGACCGCCCGATAACCTCGCTGCCGCGCAAACCCAATAACCTCCCGTGACATAGCCTTAGCAATGCCAAAGCCCCGGAAGTCCTTCCTCACAGACATTCGCTTTAGCTGTAGCTCCTCGCGGATCTCGTCTGAAGGCTTTGCTGCAACCGTCCCAATCACCCTGTCCTCAACCTCAGCCACCCAAAAGTGAGAGCCCTGGGCCTCCATGTAGGTCTTCTGGATGTCCTGTAGGTCTTCCTTCAAGCAGTGATCGATGTATAAGCTCCAGCAATAACCAATAACATGGCGGCCCACGGCCAACAAAAGGGTGACGGCCAAGACTGGGAAGATGAAGGACTTAGAGCTGAAAAGCAGGGACAGGAACATACAAGTAATGGCAAAGATGACCCAGGAGCGCATCAGCACATGGAGACAGACGCCGGGGACGTACTCACTCATCCCGTGAGAGAACAGATCCCGCACCGCCTCATAGTCCGAGTCCTGGTAACTGCGGATCTTGTACTCCAACATCTCTGCCTGGAAAGAGGAGGCCAAGGTCAGATATGAAAGTTATACAGTCCAGAAAGAAAGCCAGGTCATCCGTCACTACATATACAGCCCAGATACAGGGAAGGAAGCCGGGTCATCAGTCACTACATATACAGCACAGATACAGAGAAGAAAGCCGGGTCATCAGTCACTACATATACAGCACAGATACAGAGAAGGAAGCCGGGTCATCAGTCACTACATATACAGCACAGATACAGAGAAGAAAGCCGGGTCATCAGTCACTACATATACAGAGCAGATACAGGGAAGGAAGCCGGGTCATCAGTCACTACATATACAGAGCAGATACAGGGAAGGAAGCCGGGTCATCAGTCACTACATATACAGAGCAGATACAGGGAAGGAAACAGGGTCATCAGTCACTACATATACAGAGCAGATACAGGGAAGGAAGCCGGGTCATCAGTCACTACATATACAGCCCAGATACAGGGAAGGAAACAGGGTCATCAGTCACTACATATACAGCCCAGATACAGGGAAGGAAGCCGGGTCATCAGTCACTACATATACAGAGCAGATACAGGGAAGGAAGCCGGGTCATCCGTCACTACATATACAGCCCAGATACAGGGAAGGAAGCCGGGTCATCAGTCACTACATATACAGAGCAGATACAGGGAAGGAAGTCGGGTCATCAGTCACTACATATACAGAGCAGATACAGGGAAGGAAGCCGGGTCATAAGTCACTACATATACAGAGCAGATACAGGGAAGGAAGCCGGGTCATCAGTCACTACATATACAGAGCAGATACAGGGAAGGAAGCCGGGTCATCCGTCACTACATATACAGCCCAGACACCGGGAAGGAAGCCGGGTCATCCGTCACTACATATACAGAGCAGATACAGGGAAGGAAGTCGGGTCATCAGTCACTACATATACAGAGCAGATACAGGGAAGGAAGCCGGGTCATAAGTCACTACATATACAGAGCAGATACAGGGAAGGAAGCCGGGTCATCAGTCACTACATATACAGCCCAGATACAGGGAAGGAAACAGGGTCATCAGTCACTACATATACAGCCCAGATACAGGGAAGGAAGCCGGGTCATCAGTCACTACATATACAGCCCAGATACAGGGAAGGAAGCCGGGTCATCCGTCACTACATATACAGCGCAGATACAGGGAAGGAAGTCGGATCATCAGTCACTACATATACAGAGCAGATACAGGGAAGGAAGTCGGGTCATCAGTCACTACATATACAGCCCAGATACAGGGAAGGAAGCCGGGTCATCCGTCACTACATATACAGAGCAGATACAGGGAAGGAAGCCGGGTCATCAGTCACTACATATACAGCCCAGATACAGGGAAGGAAGCCGGGTCATCAGTCACTACATATACAGAGCAGGAAGCCGGGTCATCAGTCACTACATATACAGAGCAGGAAGCCGGGTCATCAGTCACTACATATACAGAGCAGATAGAGGGAAGGAAGTCGGGTCATCAGTCACTACATATACAGAGCAGATACAGGGAAGGAAGTCGGGTCATCAGTCACTACATATACAGCCCAGATACAGGGAAGGAAGCCGGGTCATCCGTCACTACATATACAGAGCAGATACAGGGAAGGAAGCCGGGTCATCAGTCACTACATATACAGCCCAGATACAGGGAAGGAAGCCGGGTCATCAGTCACTACATATACAGAGCAGGAAGCCGGGTCATCAGTCACTACATATACAGAGCAGATACAGGGAAGGAAGCCGGGTCATCCGTCACTACATATACAGCCCAGATACAGGGAAGGAAGCCGGGTCATCCGTCACTACATATACAGCCCAGATACAGGGAAGGAAGCCGGGTCATCCGTCACTACATATACAGAGCAGATACAGGGAAGGAAGCCGGGTCATCCGTCACTACATATACAGAGCAGATACAGGGAAGGAAGCCGGGTCATCCGTCACTACATATACAGAGCAGATACAGGGATGGAAGCCGGGTCATCCGTCACTACATATACAGAGCAGATACAGGGAAGGAAGCCGGGTCATCCGTCACTACATATACAGAGCAGATACAGGGAAGGAAGCCGGGTCATCAGTCACTACATATACAGCCCAGATACAGGGAAGGAAGCCGGGTCATCAGTCACTACATATACAGAGCAGATAAAGGGAAGGAAGCCGGGTCATCAGTCACTACATATACAGAGCAGGAAGCCGGGTCATCAGTCACTACATATACAGCCCAGATACAGGGAAGGAAACAGGGTCATCCGTCACTACATATACAGCCCAGATACAGGGAAGGAAGCCGGGTCATCAGTCACTACATATACAGCCCAGATACAGGGAAGGAAGCCGGGTCATCAGTCACTACATATACAGAGCAGGAAGCCGGGTCATCAGTCACTACATATACAGCCCAGATACAGGGAAGGAAACAGGGTCATCCGTCACTACATATACAGCCCAGATACAGGGAAGGAAGCCGGGTCATCAGTCACTACATATACAGAGCAGATAAAGGGAAGGAAGCCGGGTCATCAGTCACTACATATACAGCCCAGATACAGGGAAGGAAACAGGGTCATCAGTCACTACATATACAGCCCAGATACAGGGAAGGAAGCCGGGTCATCAGTCACTACATATACAGCCCAGATACAGGGAAGGAAGCCGGGTCATCAGTCACTACATATACAGAGCAGGAAGCCGGGTCATCAGTCACTACATATACAGCCCAGATACAGGGAAGGAAACAGGGTCATCAGTCACTACATATACAGCCCAGATACAGGGAAGGAAGCCGGGTCATCAGTCACTACATATACAGCCCAGATACAGGGAAGGAAGCCGGGTCATCAGTCACTACATATACAGAGCAGGAAGCCGGGTCATCAGTCACTACATATACAGCCCAGATACAGGGAAGGAAACAGGGTCATCCGTCACTACATATACAGCCCAGATACAGGGAAGGAAGCCGGGTCATCAGTCACTACATATACAGAGCAGATAAAGGGAAGGAAGCCGGGTCATCAGTCACTACATATACAGAGCAGGAAGCCGGGTCATCAGTCACTACATATACAGCCCAGATACAGGGAAGGAAACAGGGTCATCAGTCACTACATATACAGCCCAGATACAGGGAAGGAAGCCGGGTCATCAGTCACTACATATACAGCCCAGATACAGGGAAGGAAGCCGGGTCATCAGTCACTACATATACAGAGCAGGAAGCCGGGTCATCAGTCACTACATATACAGCCCAGATACAGGGAAGGAAACAGGGTCATCCGTCACTACATATACAGCCCAGATACAGGGAAGGAAGCCGGGTCATCAGTCACTACATATACAGCCCAGATACAGGGAAGGAAGCCGGGTCATCCGTCACTACATATACAGCCCAGATACAGGGAAGGAAGCCGGGTCATCAGTCACTACATATACAGCCCAGATACAGGGAAGCAAACAGGGTCATCCGTCACTACATATACAGCCCAGATACAGGGAAGGAAGCCGGGTCATCAGTCACTACATATACAGCCCAGATACAGGGAAGGAAGCCGGGTCATCAGTCACTACATATACAGCCCAGATACAGGGAAGGAAGCCGGGTCATCAGTCACTACATATACAGCCCAGATACAGGGAAGGAAGCCGGGTCATCCGTCACTACATATACAGCCCAGATACAGGGAAGGAAGCCGGGTCATCAGTCACTACATATACAGCCCAGATACAGGGAAGGAAACATGGTCATCCGTCACTACATATACAGCCCAGATACAGGGAAGGAAGCCGGGTCATCAGTCACTACATATACAGAGCAGATACAGGGAGGGAAGCCGGGTCATCAGTCAGTACATATACAGCCCAGATACAGGGAAGGAAGCCGAGTCATCCGTCACTACATATACAGAGCAGATACAGAGAAGGAAGCCGGGTCATCAGTCACTACATATACAGCCCAGATACAGGGAAGGAAGCCGGGTCATCCGTCACTACATATACAGCCCAGATACAGGGAAGGAAGCCGGGTCATCAGTCACTACATATACAGCCCAGATACAGAGAAGGAAGCCGGGTCATCCGTCACTACATATACAGAGCAGATACAGAGAAGGAAGCCGGGTCATCAGTCACTACATATACAGCCCAGATACAGGGAAGGAAGCCGGGTCATCAGTCACTACATATACAGCCCAGATACAGGGAAGGAAGCCGGGTCATCCGTCACTACATATACAGCCCAGATACAGGGAAGGAAGCCGGGTCATCAGTCACTACATATGCAGCCCAGATACAGGGAAGGAAACATGGTCATCCGTCACTACATATACAGCCCAGATACAGGGAAGGAAGCCGGGTCATCAGTCACTACATATACAGAGCAGATACAGGGAGGGAAGCCGGGTCATCAGTCACTACATATACAGCCCAGATACAGGGAAGGAAGCCGGGTCATCCGTCACTACATATACAGAGCAGATACAGAGAAGGAAGCCGGGTCATCAGTCACTACATATACAGCCCAGATACAGGGAAGGAAGCCGGGTCATCCGTCACTACATATACAGCCCAGATACAGGGAAGGAAGCCGGGTCATCAGTCACTACATATACAGCCCAGATACAGAGAAGGAAGCCGGGTCATCCGTCACTACATATACAGAGCAGATACAGAGAAGGAAGCCGGGTCATCAGTCACTACATATACAGCCCAGATACAGGGAAGGAAGCTGGGTCATCAGTCACTACATATACAGAGCAGGAAGCCGGGTCATCAGTCACTACATATACAGCCCAGATACAGGGAAGGAAGCCGGGTCATCAGTCACTACATATACAGCCCAGATACAGGGAAGGAAACAGGGTCATCCGTCACTACATATACAGCCCAGATACAGGGAAGGAAGCCGGGTCATCAGTCACTACATATACAGAGCAGATACAGGGAGGGAAGCCGGGTCATCCGTCACTACATATACAGCCCAGATACAGGGAAGGAAGCCGGGTCATCAGTCACTACATATACAGCCCAGATACAGAGAAGGAAGCCGGGTCATCCGTCACTACATATACAGAGCAGATACAGAGAAGGAAGCCGGGTCATCAGTCACTACATATACAGCCCAGATACAGGGAAGGAAGCCGGGTCATCCGTCACTACATATACAGAGCAGATACAGGGAAGGAAGCTGGGTCATCAGTCACTACATATACAGAGCAGGAAGCCGGGTCATCAGTCACTACATATACAGCCCAGATACAGGGAAGGAAGCCGGGTCATCAGTCACTACATATACAGCCCAGATACAGGGAAGGAAACAGGGTCATCCGTCACTACATATACAGCCCAGATACAGGGAAGGAAGCCGGGTCATCAGTCACTACATATACAGCCCAGATACAGGGAAGGAAGCCGGGTCATCAGTCACTACATATACAGAGCAGATACAGGGAGGGAAGCCGGGTCATCAGTCACTACATATACAGAGCAGGAAGCCGGGTCATCAGTCACTACATATACAGCCCAGATACAGGGAAGGAAACAGGGTCATCCGTCACTACATATACAGCCCAGATACAGGGAAGGAAGCCGGGTCATCAGTCACTACATATACAGAGCAGATACAGGGAGGGAAGCCGGGTCATCAGTCACTACATATACAGAACAGATACAGGGAAGGAATCCGGGTCATCCGTCACTACATATACAGCCCAGATACAGGGAAGGAAACAGGGTCATCCGTCACTACATATACAGAGGAGATACAGGGAAGGAAGCCGGGTCATCAGTCACTACATATACAGAGCAGATACAGGGAGGGAAGCCGGGTCATCAGTCACTACATATACAGAGCAGATACAGGGAGGGAAGCCGGGTCATCAGTCACTACATATACAGAGCAGATACAGGGAGGGAAGCCGGGTCATCAGTCACTACATATACAGAGCAGATACAGGGAGGGAAGCCGGGTCATCAGTCACTACATATACAGAGCAGATACAGGGAGGGAAGCCGGGTCATCAGTCACTACTGGTGTGCTGGTAAAAGGGGAAAAAAAAAAAAAAAAAAAAAACCTCTTAAATCTTCTTCCTGAGCGAGTGTGAACGAGCTGAGTGTGACCTGAGCGCAAGTGCGAACTGTGGTAAGTGTGTGACTTGAAATTCAGTGACTTTAGATTCAGGGAGTTTCCAAGGGAGGTCTTACTGAATTGCTGTTATAGTAATACTTTTTATTTTTTTTTTTTTTTTTGTTTTAATTAATTTATTTTTGCTTATCTTATTGTCTGGTGCAATCCCCAGTAGGATGTGCTCCACTATTGCCAATGCCATCCAGTGCATGTCTTGCCGCATGTATGAAATCCTTGAACAGCCGGTGGAGGGTGCATACTGCTGTGCGAGATGTGAGCACGTTGTGCATTTGGAAGCCCAGATACTGGATGTAAATGTGCAGCTGGCAACACTGAGATCCATAGACAATGTGGAAAGGAGTCTTCTGCTCACTGAGCAGACGCTCAATGGGATAGATGAGGGGGGGATGCTAGGTTGGAGCTGCAGGACAATGAAGCAGCTAGCTGGGTGACAGTTAGAAGGCGGGGTAGAGGGAAGAGCGCCAGGGAGGCTAGTCCTGATCTGGCACACCCCAATAAGTTTGCTAAGTTGTCAGATGAGGGGAGTGTTAGTGCAGGAGTAGCACTGCTGCAGCAAGGCATGTCCTCTGAAAGCCGGAGGAGTGTCTGCTCCAGTAAGGGGGGGAAATAGGAGAGCAGGGCAGGCCAGACAGGTTCTGGTAGTGGGAGACTCAATTATTAGGGGAACAGATAGGATCCCTGTCTTTGTGACAGATTGCCCTCGGACGGTGTGCTGCCTACCTGGTGCTCGAGTCCGACACATCGCTGATCGGGTTGACAGATTACTGGGAGGGGCTGGAGAGGATCCAGCGGTCATGGTGCACATTGGCACAAATGACAAAGTTAGAGGTAGGTGGAAGGTCCTTAAAGATGATTTCAGGGAATTAGGCTGTAAGCTTAAAGCAAGGACCTCCAAGGTGGTATTTTCGGAAATACTTCCTGTACCACGTGCCACGCCAGAGAGGCAGCGGGAGATTAGGGAGGTTAATAAGTGGCTCAGGAATTGGTGTAGGAAGGAGGGGTTTGGGTTCCTGCAGAACTGGGCCGACTTCTCAGTTGGCTACAGGTTCTACGCTAGGGACGGGCTGCACCTCAATGGGGAGGGAGCAGCTGTGCTGGGGGAGAAAATGGCTAGAAGGTTGGAGGAGTGTTTAACCTAGGGACGGGGGGGGGGGGGGGGTATTCATTTTATAGGAGGGGAAGACAGTGCAGCTAGAGACCTGGGCACAAATAATGACATTGGGGGTGGAGGTGGCATGGGGGGTGGGGTTAGAACAGTTAATAATTTAAGAAAGAATAGAGGTACAGAGAGATACATAAAGTGCATATATACTAATGCCAGAAGCCTCACCAACAACATGGAGGAATTGGAGTTAATGTTGTTGGAGCATAATTCTGCCATGGTGGGGATATCTGAGACATGGCCGGACGAGAGCCGTGACCGGGGGATAATTTACAGGGCTATAGTCTGTTCAGAAATGACCGTACGAATAAGCGAGGGGGAGGGGGGTGCTTATATGTAAAATCATCCTTAAAACCCATCCTTCGTGATAATATATATGAATCTAATGAAAATGTAGAGTCCCTGTGGGTAGAGATAAGGGGAGGGGGGAAAAATAATAAAATTACTGATAGGGGTTTGTTATAAATCTCCAAAAATAATGGAAGCAACAGAGAATATCCTCATAAAGCAAATAGATGAAGCAGCGACTCAAGGAGAAGTCATTATTATGGGGGACTTCAACTACCCTGAAATATATTGGGGAACCGAAACCTGCAGTTCAGCAAAGGTGATAGGTGTCTGACAACTATGAGAGACAATCACCTTTCACAACTGGTTCAGGACCCAACAAGAGGGGGGCACTGCTAGACCTAATATTACCCCACAGGCCAGACCGCAGATCAGATATAAGGGTTGAGGGTCACTTTCATGTATCCTTTAATAAGATGTGTAGTAGAGGGGTTACAAGGACACTAAACTTCAGGAAGGCAAATTTCCACCGGATGAGAGATGATCTTGGTGCAATTAACTGGGATGATATCCTGAGACATAAAAATACACAAAGAAAATGGGAGACGTTTATTAGCATCCTGAATAGGACCTGTGCACAATATATACCGTATGGGAATAAACATGCGAGAAATAGGAGGAGACCACTATGGCTAAATAGAGCTGTAAGGGGCACAATAAGAGATAAAAAGAAAGCAGAGAATTACAGCAAGTAGGTAGTGATGAGGCATTAACTAAATACAGAAGATTAAATAAATTCTGTAAAAAGCAAATCAAGACAGCAAAGAATGAGACAGAGACTCATTGCCAGAGAAAGGAAAAATAATCCCAAAATATTCAACTACATAAATAGTAAGAAGCTAAAAAATGATAGTGTTGGTCCCCTTAAAAATAGTCTGGGTGAAATGGTGGATGAGGAAAAAGCCAATATGCTAAATGACTTTTTTTCAACAGTATTTACACAAGAAAATCCCATGACGGATAACACGATCAGGGATAAAAATTGTCCATTAAATGTCACCTGCTTAACCCAGCAGGAAGTACGGCGGCGTCTACAAATCACTAAAATTGACAAATCCCCGGGCCCGGATGGGATACACCCCCAAGTACTGCAGGAATTAAGCACAGTCATAGATAGACCATTATTTTTAATCTTTAAAGATTCCATAATAACAGGGTCTGTACCACAAGACTGGCGTATAGCAAATGTGGTGCCAATATTCAAAAAGGGGACAAAAACTGAACTTGGAAATTATAGGCCAGTAAATTTAACCTCAACTGTGGGTAAAATCCTGGAGGGTTTTCTAAGAGATACTATACTGGAGTATCTGGAGAAGAATAACCTTATGACCCAATATCAACATGGGTTTATGAGGGACCGTTCCTGTCAGACTAATCTGATAAGCTTTTATGAAGAGGTAAGTTCCGGTCTGGACCAAGGGAATGCAGTGGACGTGGTGTACATGGACTTTTCAAAAGCTTTTGATACGGTGCCACACAAAAGGTTGATACATAAAATGAGAACAATGGGGATAGGGGAAAATATGTGTAGGTGGGTTAAGAGCTGGCTCAGGGATAGGAAACAAAGGGTGGTTATTAATGGAGCACACTCGGACTGGGTCACGGTTAGCAGTGGGGTACCACAGGAGTCAGTATTGGGTACCACAAGGGTCAGTTTTGGGCCCGCTTCTTTTTAACATATTTATTAATGACCTTGTAGGGGGCATAGAGAGTAGAATTTCAATATTTGCAGATGACACTAAACTCTGCAGGGTAATTAATACATAGGAGGACAATTTTATATTACAGGAGGATTTATGTAAACTAGAAGCTTGGGCTGATAAATGGCAAATGAGCTTTAATGGGGATAAATGTAAGGTCATGCACTTGGGTAGAACGAACAAGTTGTATAATTATGTGCTTAATTGTAAAACACTGGGCAAAACAGTCACTGAAAAAGACCTGGGTGTATGGGTGGACGACAAACTCACATTTAGTGGCCAGAGTCAATCAGCTGCTGCAAAGGCAAATAAAATAATGGGATGCATTAAAAGAGGCATAGATGCTCATGAGGAGAACATAATTTTACCTCTATATAAGTCACTAGTGCGACCACACTTAGAATACTGTGTACAGTTCTGGTCTCTGGTGTATAAGAAAGACATAGCTGATCTGGAGCGGGTGCAGAGAAGAGCGACCAAGATTATTAGGGAACTAGGGGGTCTGCAATACCAAGACAGGTTATTACACTTGGGGTTATTTAGTTTGGAGAATCGAAGGCTTAGGGGTGATCTTATTATAATGTATAAATATATGTGGGGACAATACAAAGACCTTTCTAATGATCTTTTTACTCTTAGACCTGTGACGGGGACAAGGGGGCATCCTCTACGTCTGGAGGAAAGAAGGTTTAAGCATACTCACAGACGCGGATTCTTTACTGTAAGAGCAGTGAGACTATGGAACTCTCTGCCATATGATGTTGTAATGAGTGATTCACTACTAAAATTTAAGAAGGGACTGGATGCCTTTCTTGAAAAGTATAATATTACAGGGTATATACACTAGTCTCCTTAATATTGCGTTGATCCAGGGAGCTAGTCTGATTGCCGTATGTGGAGTCGGGAAGGAATTTTTTTCCCCAATGTGAAGCTTACTGTTGCCACATGGGGTTTTTTTGCCTTCCTCTGGATCAACATGTTAGGGCAAGTTAGGATAGGATATGGCTTGAACTAGATGGACTTAAAGTCTCCCTTCAACCTTAATAACTATGTTACATATACAGAGCAGATACAGGGAAGGAAGCCGGGTCATCCGTCACTACATATACAGCCCAGATACAGGGAAGGAAGCCGGGTCATCAGTCACTACATATACAGAGCAGATACAGGGAAGGAAGCCCGGTCATCAGTCACTACATATACAGAGCAGATACAGGGAAGGAAACAGGGTCATCAGTCACTACATATACAGCCCAGATACAGAGAAGTAAGCCGGGTCATCAGTCACTACATATACAGAGCAGATACAGGGAAGGAAACAGGGTCATCAGTCACTACATATACAGCCCAGATACAGGGAAGGAAACAGGGTCATCAGTCACTACATATACAGAGCAGATACAGGGAAGGAAACAGGGTCATCAGTCACTACATATACAGCCCAGATACAGGGAAGGAAGCCGGGTCATCCGTCACTACATATACAGCCCAGATACAGGGAAGGAAGCCGGGTCGTCACTACATATACAGAGCAGATACAGGGAAGGAAACAGGGTCATCAGTCACTACATATACAGCACAGATACAGAGAAGAAAGCCGGGTCATCCGTCACTACATATACAGAGCAGATACAGGGAAGGAAGCCGGGTCATCCGTCACTACATATACAGCCCAGATACAGGGAAGGAAGCCGGGTCATCAGTCACTACATATACAGCCCAGATACAGGGAAGGAAGCCGGGTCATCAGTCACTACATATACAGCCCAGATACAGGGAAGGAAGCCGGGTCATCAGTCACTACATATACAGCCCAGATACAGGGAAGGAAGCCGGGTCATCAGTCACTACATATACAGCCCAGATACAGGGAAGGAAGCCGGGTCATCAGTCACTACATATACAGCCCAGATACAGGGAAGGAAGCCGGGTCATCCGTCACTACATATACAGCCCAGATACAGGGAAGGAAGCCGGGTCATCAGTCACTACATATACAGCCCAGATACAGGGAAGGAAGCCGGGTCATCAGTCACTACATATACAGCCCAGATACAGGGAAGGAAGCCGGGTCATCAGTCACTACATATACAGAGCAGATACAGGGAAGGAAACAGGGTCATCAGTCACTACATATACAGAGCAGATACAGGGAAGGAAGCCGGGTCATCAGTCACTACATATACAGCCCAGATACAGGGAAGGAAGCCGGGTCATCAGTCACTACATATACAGCCCAGATACAGGGAAGGAAGCCGGGTCATCAGTCACTACATATACAGGGAAGGAAACAGGGTCATCAGTCACTACATATACAGAGCAGATACAGGGAAGGAAACAGGGTCATCAGTCACTACATACACAGCGCAGATACAGAGAAGAAAGCCGGGTCATCAGTCACTACATATACAGCCCAGATACAGGGAAGGAAACAGGGTCATCAGTCACTACATACACAGCGCAGATACAGAGAAGGAAGCCGGGTCATCAGTCACTACATATACAGAGCAGATACAGGGAAGGAAACAGGGTCATCAGTCACTACATATACAGAGCAGATACAGGGAAGGAATCCGGGTCATCAGTCACTACATATACAGAGCAGATACAGGGAAGGAAGCCTGGTCATCAGTCACTACATATACAGAACAGATACAGGGAAGGAATCCGGGTCATCAGTCACTACATATACAGCCCAGATACAGGGAAGGAAGCCGGGTCATCAGTCACTACATATACAGAGCAGATACAGGGAAGGAAGCCGGGTCATCCGTCACTACATATACAGCGCAGATAGAGGGAAGGGAGCCGGGTCATCAGTCACTACATATACAGCCCAGATACAGGGAAGGAAGCCGGGTCATCAGTCACTACATATACAGCCCAGATACAGGGAAGGAAGCCGGGTCATCAGTCACTACATATACAGCCCAGATACAGGGAAGGAAGCCGGGTCATCAGTCACTACATATACAGCACAGATACAGGGAAGGATGTCGGGTCATCCGTCACTACATATACAGCACAGATACAGGGAAGGAAACAGGGTCATCAGTCACTACATATACAGCACAGATACAGGGAAGGAAGCCGGGTCATCCGTCACTACATATACAGAGCAGATACAGGGAAGGAAGCCGGGTCATCCGTCACTACATATACAGTGCAGATACAGGGAAGGAAGCCGGGTCATCAGTCACTACATATACAGCACAGTGTTATGAATGAGTCACCGTAGGAGGCAAAAGCAGAAATACAAGCTAAGTCCAGAAAACCAGAGAAGTTGGCAACTATCAGATTGCAGACCCCTGAACCTATCAACACAACTAGCAGTAGCCATGGGGGGTTCCTACGATGCCCTAGACCCCTCGATCACAGCCGGAGAATTACATAGGCCTAAAGAAAGGGGAAATCTAAACTGCCCCAGAGCAGACCCCAAAGCAATAGGCAGCCCCCAACATATAATGACGGTGAAGCAAGATGAAAATACTAACAGACAGAAAGATAGACTGAGCAAAGACGGGGCCCAAAACTACCTAGATAGGAAAGGACAGGAAGGCTGCTGTCTGCAATCTGCCAAAACCCTATCAAAGACATAAGCCAACAAGCTATGAAAAAGGCCCTGAAGCAGCTAGGCTTCAAAAACTAAACCAGCACTCAGGTATTTTCAGAAGACAGAGCTAAATGAATTCAGCACACCCCAGCAGGGAATGGCAGAAATCCAGAAAAACAAAGCAAAACAAAGTCAAAGCACCAAAGCAAAAGGCCGAGCAGCAAACTTAGCTTTAGAGGAACAGGAATTCAGACTGGTCTCCAAGGATCCCACAGAGAAATCACCCGGAGGGCAGAAGGGCGTCGGCAGCCTTATATCCAGTCAGTAACTCCACTCAGCCAGTCATCATCATCAGCCTCAGATGTTTGATAATCAGGCTCACTAACTTTCTTTACCAGAAGAGGGAGTTCCTCGGGCCTCAGTAATGAAGGGGATAATGAACTCACAACAGCACAGATACAGGGAAAGAAGCCGGGTCATCAGTCACTACATATACAGAGCAGATACAGGGAAGGAAGCCGGGTCATCAGTCACTACATATACAGCCCAGACACCGGGAAGGAAGCCGGGTCATCCGTCACTACATATACAGAGCAGATACAGGGAAGGAAGCCGGGTCATCACTACATATACAGAGCAGATACAGAGAAGAAAGCCGGGTCATCCGTCACTACATATACAGCCCAGATACAGGGAAGGAAGCCGGGTCATCAGTCACTACATATACAGCCCAGATACAGGGAAGGAAGCCGGGTCATCAGTCACTACATATACAGAGCAGATACAGGGAAGGAAGCCGGGTCATCAGTCACTACATATACAGCGCAGATACGGCAGAGTCCCATACAGATACTGAGGGGGATAGGGGACCGTGAGCGGCGGCACAGAGCCCCATACTGACACGGAGGGGGATAGGGGACCGTGAGCGGCGGCACAGAACCCCATACAGACACGGAGGGGGGACAGGGGATAAGGGACCGTGAGCGGCGGCACAGAGTCCCATACAGACACGGAGGGGGATGGGGGAACGTGAGCGGCGGCACAGAACCCCATACAGACACGGAGGGGGATAGGGGAACGTGAGCGGCGGCACAGAGCCCCATACAGACACGGAGGGGGATAGGGGAACGTGAGCGGGGGCACAGAGCCCCATACAGACACGGAGGGGGATAGGGGAACGTGAGCGGGGGCACAGAGCCCCATACAGACACGGAGGGGGATAGGGGAACGTGAGCGGGGGCACAGAGCCCCATACAGACACGGAGGGGGATAGGGGGAACGTGAGCGGGGGCACAGAGTCCCATACAGACACGGAGGGGGATAGGGGGAACGTGAGCGGGGGCACAGAGTCCCATACAGACACGGAGGGGGATAGGGGAACGTGAGCGGCGGCACAGAGTCCCATACAGACACGGAGGGGGATAGGGGAACGTGAGCGGGGGCACAGAGCCCCATACAGACACGGAGGGGGATAGGGGAACGTGAGCGGGGGCACAGAGTCCAATTCAGATACGGAGGGGGCTAGGGGAACGTGAGCGGCGGCACAGAGTCCCATTCAGATACGGAGGGGGATAGGGGACCGTGAGCGGGGGCACAGAGTCCCATACAGACACGGAGGGGGATGGGGGAACGTGAGCGGCGGCACAGAACCCCATACAGACACGGAGGGGGATAGCGGAACGTGAGCGGCGGCACAGAGCCCCATACAGACACGGAGGGGGATAGGGGAACGTGAGCGGGGGCACAGAGCCCCATACAGACACGGAGGGGGATAGGGGAACGTGAGCGGGGGCACAGAGCCCCATACAGACACGGAGGGGGATAGGGGAACGTGAGCGGGGGCACAGAGCCCCATACAGACACGGAGGGGGATAGGGGAACGTGAGCGGGGGCACAGAGCCCCATACAGACACGGAGGGGGATAGGGGAACGTGAGCGGGGGCACAGAGTCCCATACAGACACGGAGGGGGATAGGGGAACGTGAGCGGGGGCACAGAGCCCCATACAGACACGGAGGGGGATAGGGGAACGTGAGCGGGGGCACAGAGTCCAATTCAGATACGGAGGGGGCTAGGGGAACGTGAGCGGCGGCACAGAGCCCCATACAGACACGGAGGGGGATAGGGGAACGTGAGCGGCGGCACAGAGCTCAGACCTCGGGCCCATCCACCCCCTGTAATGGAGACCGTGAGCTTGGACCCCTAACATCAGGATCTGACCCCAGAAATGTTCTTATGGATATAAGAGAAAAAGTCCCACAGACGCCTCCAGGAGCTGGAGAATCAGCGGAGCGGGGAACAACTGCAACACACACACGGTAAGGGGGACATTACCCGGGGAGACACACTACACGGGGGGGACATTCCTCACGGACATTCGTCTCCTCTCACCTCTTCTCCTCCTGGTTGGGCTCCGTTACTTCCGGCCCCAGGTATTGACGTCATCGCTGCGGTCACGTGGCTCTCAGGTTGTCTCAGGCGCTCAGCCCCTTTGCCGGTGTCATGTGTATGAGCGGGGCGGCGTCTCCCGGTCACTGCTCAGCTCTCCTCCCCCGGAACCTACATGCTGCTGACGGCTGCTACACCGGACAATTGCCAGTGTGACGCTGCGACTCACAGCAGCCAGTAACCGCTCAGCTTATAGAGCGCCACCTGCTGTGGTGATATGAGACCTGCACTGTGATTGGGCCAGCACCTCTGTACTTAAATAAAAGCTGTGCTGTGAATTGTTGAAATACTGGTGGAGGGGTGGGGTTATAAGCACAGTGCTGTGATTGGTTGGCTGTGGTAAGATATAAGCTGTGCTGTGATTGGCTGTTACACCACTGTGGTAAAATACAAGTTGCGCTGTGATTGGGTGACTGCTCTCTTTAGATATATATATATACTAGCTGAAGAGCCCGGCGCTGCCCGGACATAGTAACTAACTGTGGTTATAGCAAATTACAATTATCCTCCATCCCATCGTCCCGTGCCCATATACAGTTGTGGCCAAAAGTATTGACACCCCTGCAATTCTGTCAGACAGTTCTTTGGTCTTCTTTCTTTTCTCCATGCTCAATGTGGTACACACAAGGACACAGGACAGAGGTTGAGTCAACTTTAATCCATGTCAACTGGCTGCAAGTGTGATTTAGTTATTGCCAACACCTGTTAGGTGCCACAGGTAAGTTACAGGTGCTGTTAATTACACAAATTAGAGAAGCATCACAGGATTTTTCGAACAGTGCCAATACTTTTGTCCACCCTCTTTGTTATGTTTGGTGTGGAATTATATCCAATTTGGCTTTAGGACAATTATTTTTGTGTTTTTTCATTTAAGACAAATTAAATGAAGATAATAATACCAAAGAATTTGTGTTTGCAATCATTTTCAGGAAGAAACTGAGTATTATCTGACAGAATTGCAGGGGTGTCAATACTTTTGGCCACAACGGTACCAATCACACATCCTCCTTCCCATAGTCAACCATTGTGACATCACAATGAGCGGCGGCGGGGCTTGCTACACACACTGTTTCCCCATTATGTAGATAGGGGCAAAATTGGTGAAATAGAACACGCAGGGTTAAAATTTCGCCTCACAACATAGCCTAGGACGCTCTCTGGGTCCAGACGTGAGACTGTGCCTAGTTTTGTGAAAAATGAGGATGAATGACCTCATGGAGATCAACATCCGACACTGCGGAGACACCATCACGTGTTTCTCAACGCAGTGATTCTACAGCACTGCCCCCATCCCTTATGGGAAATATGCAAAAACATTGATGAACTCTGTGTTTCCTACACCACACTGATGAGGGGCAATACCCCGAAACAGCTGTCTGTGGATGGATACCATGTTTTGGCATAGGTGGTTTCCTTCATTGGAGACTGCCCTTCCCGTGGTTGTTCCTTCCCGGGGAAAGACCTGGCTGGTCATTGCTTGCGTTGAGAAACATGTGATGGTGTCTCCGCGGCTTCTGTTTTGCATGTTTTGCATATTTCCCATAAGGGATGGGGGCAGTGCTCTAGAATCACTGCGTTGAGAAACGTGATGGTGTCTCCGCAGTGTTGGATGTTGATCTCCATGAGTTCATTCATCCTCATTTTTCACAGTCTTCTACTAGGCATTGCTCCTACTGGCCAGTTTCCTACTCCACGCATTTCTTCGTTCTTCCTGCGTTCACGTAGTGTGTCCGCACTTGCGCATTGAAAAGGCCTCCGGCGCTTGTGCAGTATGCTTTGCCCAACTGTGGGCGAAGCATATAATCGGTACTGCGCATGCGCCGGTATTTTTCAGCGCGGTCTATGCCCCGGAAGTCTTCACACGCAGGACACTCTTCCTTGACGCCGGATGCATGCTTAAAAATACCGGCGCATGCGCAGCACCGATAATATGCTTTGCCCACAGCAAGCGCCGGAGGCCTTTTCAATGCGCAAGCGCGGAAACACTACGTGAACGCAGGAAGAAGAACGAAGAAGTGCATAGAGCATGACTGGGAGGGGGGAGTGGAAGTGCATTGAGCAGCAGGGTGGTGTGCTGGTAAAAGGGAAAAAAAAATCTTTTAAATCTGCCTGAGCGACTGTGAACGAGCTGAGTGTGACCTGAGCGTAAGTGCGAACTGTGGTAAGTGTGTGACTTGAGATTCAGTGAAGAGGTGTTTGGAAAACCTATAACAAATACCTGTGTGAGTTGCTGAATTGTATGTTGCTGAGCGCTTTCTACCTGTTCAATTTTTGGGGGGCTTGTTTAATCTATTTTTTCTCTCTACAGTGGCGTACCACAGGGGTCAGTATTGGGCCCGCTTCTTTTTAACATTTATTAATGACCTTGTAGGGGGCATAGAGAGTAGAATTTCCATATTTGCAGATGACACTAAACTCTGCAGGGTAATCAATACAGAGGAGGACGATTTTATATTACAGGAGGATTTATGTAAACTAGAAGCTTGGGCTGATAAATGGCAAATGAGCTTTAATGGGGATAAATGTAAGGTCATGCACTTGGGTAGAACGAACAAGTTGTATAATTATGTGCTTAATTGTAAAACTGTGCAAAACAGTCACTGAAAAAGACCTGGGTGTATGGGTGGACGACAAACTCACATTTAGTGGCCAGTGTCAGGCAGCTGCTGCAAAGGCAAATAAAATAATGGGATGCATTAAAAGAGGCATAGATGCTCATGAGAACATAATTTTAACTCTATATAAGTCACTAGTGCGACCACACTTAGAATACTGTGTACAGTTCTGGTCTCCGGTGTATGAGAAAGACATAGCTGAACTGGAGCGGGTGCAGAGAAGAGCGACCAAGGTTATTAGGGAACTAGGGGGTCTGCAATACCAAGACAGGTTATTACACTTGGGGTTATTCTTAGGGGTGATCTTATTACAATGTATAAATATATGCGGGGACAGTACAAAGACCTTTCTAATGATCTTTTTACTCTTAGACCTGTGACGGGGACAAGGGGGCATCCTCTACGTCTGGAGGAAAGAAGGTTTAAGCATACTCACAGACGCGGATTCTTTACTGTAAGAGCAGTGAGACTATTGAACTCTCTGCCATATGATGTTGTAATGAGTGATTCCCTACTAACATGTAAGAAGGGACTGGATGCCTTTCTTGAAAAGTATAATATTACAGGGTATATACACTAGTCTCCTTAATATTGCGTTGATCCAGGGAGCTAGTCTGATTGCCGTATGTGGAGTCGGGAAGGAATTTTTTTCTCCAATGTGAAGCTTACTGTTTGCCACATGGGGTTTTTTTGCCTTCCTCTGGATCAACATGTTAGGGCAAGTTAGGATAGGATATGGGTTGAACTAGATGGATTTAAAGTCTTCCTTCAACCTTAATAACTATGTTACTATGAATAAGCCCCGCCCATCGGACCGGACCACGGCGATTTACATACATTACAACCGAGATAAAAAAGGTATTTATGCATCAAAGGTGCGGGGTCAGGGGGGATCAAGAGTACTACTAGAATCCTTATGTAACACACAATTGAATGATATCACTAAAAATGGGTGACAGATTCCCTTTAATGTGATAATTTCTATTGTTGTATAGGGTAGTTTGGAGATGTCTGAAGAGTAACAAAGGAGTCTGGATGAGGACTGAGGAGTCTGGAGGAGGACAGGAGTCTGGAGGAGGACTGAGGAGTCTTGAGGAGGAGGACAGGAGTCTGGAGGAGGAGGACTGAGGAGTCTGGGCGGAAGAGGACTGAGGAGTCTGGGCGGAAGAGGACTGAGGAGTCTGGGCGGAAGAGGACTGAGGAGTCTGGGCGGAAGAGGACTGAGGAGTCTGGAGGAGGAGGACTGAGGAGTCTGGAGGAGGAGGACTGAGAAGTCTGGAGGAGGAGGACTGAGGAGTCTGGAGGAGGAAGACTGAGGAGTCTGGAGGATGACTGAGGAGTCTGGAGGAGGAGGACTGAGGAGTCTGGAGGAGGAGGAGGACTGAGGAGTCTGGAGGAGGAGGAGGACTGAGTCTGGAGGAGGAGGAGGACTGAGGAGTCTGGAGGAGGAGGACTGAGGAGTCTGGAGGAGGAGGACTGTGGAATCTGGGGAGTACTGGATAGACCGCAGAAGGAGCGAGGAGACTGGAAGAAGTTAGAGGAGTTTGAAGGAGGAACAGAGTGGACTGTGGGAGAACTGGGAGTGTCAGGCTGCTATTGAGGGAGGGCTTAATTAACCCTTCACGGTTGACCAAGTGATTTACAAATTAATCCACAGGGCGTTGCTAGAAAGTGGGAATGACCAGACGGAGACGGGGGTCTCTGTATGGGAGGATCAAGGCAGATCACTAATCCCGTTTATGATGCCAGCTCTTTTATAGTATTTTGCTTAATTATGCAAAGTGCCCATCTACCAATAACATCGTCGTGACACATTCACTTTATAAGCCAATAGTATTGCAAGAAAACCAGAAATTACATTCATGTCCCTAGCTACTTGACGTAGAGAATAGAACAATAGCACATTGATCAGGGTCTCATCTCTTATATCTTGTTCACACTGGAACAGTCTGGTTTCATAACAACTGTGAACTTTCCCCTAATTAAGTTACAAAATTTAACTCGTCAACAACAAGATGGCGTCGCAAGCACAAAAATGGATCCTGGAGAACAAGATGTCCCTTACATCTGAATGCTGTACTTCACATGATCACATTGGACTGGATCCTTGGCGCAGGGTTTCCTTGTATCAGAGTCACCCCCAGCCTGTACACATGGACCATACTGTAATCAGGCTTACATTAGCAGTCCTTGCCCTGTATCTGGTGGGGTCATGCTTGTCTTTGTTCCACTCTGCAGGGGACATCTCCAATGCACAAACTTGTACAGAGACTGCAGACTGGGTTTCTGGAATGTTCTTAAGGGCCTGTCACACTAAGTGATATCGCTATGTCTGATACTTACCTCCGACCGCTCCCCCGCTGGTAATCGCTGATCGCGCGAGAACATCCTGGACCGTTTCTCACCGTCAGCTTCCTGCTGTGACGACGAGCGACGCGTGGACGCGGGTGGGAGGACGTCAGGATCGCCTTGTCTGACAGGTAAGTAGCGACCCCCGACCCCTGCGATGTCGCTGGTGAGATCTTCCTGTGTGGCAGCTCACTAGCGACCACTTAGCGATTCACCAGCGATCCTGACCGCGTCATATCGCTGGTTGGGATCACTAGTACATCGCTAAGTGTGACAGAACCTTAAGTCCTTGGACTAGCTATGTTAAAGGGGGTGGGTGTTGGGATGAGCCCCTTTGTTGGGCAGAGATACTAAGAGTGGTAGGATAAGGAGCCACATGGTCAGTTAGTTGATGCTGTGTGCTTTGAAGGACAGGGATCTGCAGCTGTGGCTGGATCCTAGTATCATGTATGGAGATTGGAGATCATTTGCCACATGGAATTGTGACGTCTCTCCACCCTGCTGGATTTGAGGACTGAATCTAAAGACTGTTGTTGGTGGTGACCGGCAAAGGGCTGAAATTGTCACGCTCGCGCCTTGGCTGAATGGCGCGAGCCGGGGGTTGTGGCCCCACTGTGCCACAGACCAGACTACCCTGGAAGGGGCGTGACTGCGACAGCTACCTTGGTTTTCACTGGAGCCTCTGATGGTGAGGTCAGGCTTGTGCGGCAGATAGCTGTCAGGTGCCACTCCAGGGTGGTGTCTGGCTGTGGCTGCTGATCCCACTTGGAGACAAGTCACTTGGACAGATGTGACCGACAGCCAGACTGAGACACAGGGCAAGAAGGTACGACAGATACAGGGCAAGCAGGCACGGCTTGGAGACACTGGGCGAACAGGCACGGCTTGAGACACAGGACAGGCGGGCACGGCTTGAGACACAGGACAGGCGGGCACGGCTTGAGACACTGGACAGGCGGGCACGGCTTGAGACACTGGACAGGCGGGCACAGCTTGAGAAGGAACAGGTAGGGACCTGTTCACACAGCAGGTGCAGGTATGGATGCAGGCAGTCAGGAGTGGTATATGAGAGAACGGGTTTAGACCTGTTCACACAGGAGGTGCAGCTATGGATATAGGCAGGAAGGAGTGGTATATGAGAGAACAGGTTTGGACCTGTTCACACAGGAGGTGCAGGCAGGCAGAGCCGCAGGAGTGCGGAGCAGGCAGAGCCGCAGGAGTGCGGAGCAGGCAGAGCTGCGAGGGTGCAGATGCACAGATAAAGCTGCGAGGGTGCAGATGCTCAGATAAAGCTGCGAGGGTGCAGATGCAGAGATAAAGCTGCAAAGGTGCAGATGCACAGATAAAGCTGCGAAAGTGCAGATGCACAGATAAAGCTGCGAAGGTGCAGATGCACAGACAAAGCTGCGAAGGTGCAGATGCACAGACAGGAAGGACACAAGGAAAAACACAGCAAGGAAGGGAGCCACGGACAAGGAGAAAGGGAGACTGATAGACAAAGGTAAGACTGAGTTCAGACAGAGACACAGACAAAGACACAAGGACCAAGACTCAAGGGCCAGGATATTCTGCCCCCTGGCAGGCGGACAAGGTACAAAGCGAGACAGCGTATTCCTACAGAGAAGGAGATACACAGAACAGGGCCTGGCTAGTTCAGCAGCAAGGAGCTAACTGAGTTTAGACATTGCACAGGCAAAGGTCAGTGGGTGTGGTGAAACTAAATAGTCAAGGACTCCAGGTGATTGGTCAGGGACAGATTACACAGGTGCACCCTGACTGCATAAGAACCAGAGAGTTCCGGCGCCGCCCCCCTATACACACAGTCTGGAAACATGGAGAGCAGAGGCACAGAGCTGGCAACAGACAGAATTCACAGCATGGCTTGAAGCAGAAAGTAAGTTGGTGTGCGGGGGATGGGAGGCCATGTAGTGATGCCAGCAGGGTTGTTACAGTACCCCCCCCTTTACGGCCCCTCTTCCTCAAGCCTGCCAGAATGACCTGAAGAAGGAGTATGGAACCACTCACAGTCCAGGCTGACAGGGCATCCTTCTGGTGAGACAAAGTAGGTGTGCCATCCGGAATCACCGAGTGCCAAGTTTCTTGGTGCCCAACAGCCTCCAACACAGAGGGTACAAGGACTTCTTCCTCCTGATTGGCAGAAGGCAGGGACTTGGAAGCTTCAGACTTGACCCCTACATCAGCCAGCCAACTAGAAACAGCAGACACCTTCACTGAGTCCAACTTCAGCCCGACATGCCTGAAAAATTGGACCTCCTCCTCCCGATTGGTGAGAAATGAAGATACGTAGGTCATTGTTCCAACCTCTTCACCCACCTGCCAAATGGAAGCTGGAGGCATACATACAGGGAGCCAATTCAGCCTGTTACCCTGAAAAAACTGGACCACATCTTCCTGGTTAGAGGATGAGTGAAGCTCTGTCTTGGGACCTTCACCCCTCGGCCACAGGGGAGCTGAAGACATACACTCTGGATCCATCTTCAGCCCTTTATCCTGGGGAAGACAATCAAGAGGCAGGGGTGCTCTTGAGAGCAGAACACTGGTATAGTCGCTGGGGACGTGTGAGGAGACTGAGACCGCCTCCCCCTCTTCAGAGGCATCCTCACACCTTGACTCGGCGACTAGCAAACCAGGCGAAGAAGACGACCTTGCTGACTGAATGCGACGCAAGGGAACCAAACACCTCTTGTCCCTTGGTTGTTTCAAGTTTGGTGCCTTGCTGGGTCTCCAAACATAAATGGGCATCAGGATCTCTGGTTCAGAATGACCCATGGGCATACCAGTCAGCAGATGGAAGATGAACTTCTTCATGTATAAAGCTCCGACCTGGAGCTGTAGTTGTCCTTGCAGGACTAGACTGTTCTCCAATAGGGCTCGGCCACCTCGAGACAATGCCCACGCTGGCTTCGGGAGCTGTATGACAGAGACCACACACTGACTCAGTCTGACTGGCGACTTAAACACACCAAAGCTCCCTGAAGGCAGAGAAACAGTCAAAGAGTTTAATGGAGAGGGAGTACTCTCGCCAGGGGCAGCCTCTTCTACTGGCCCAGGGTTCTGGAGTACATGCTTCACAGGGCAGAGGCCAGATTCCGGTTGCAACTTGGCCCACTTTTTCTTTTTAGACCTCTTGGATCTTGCACGGGAGGCTGCACCAGCAGACTGTGGAACAGGTGATGGCTGGACGGTCATAGGTAGTTGAGACGTTTCACCCACAGGTTCCTCTTGTCTGGTCTGTCTCTGGAAGCTTGGAGGGGAAGACTTTACAGGAGCAACTGTACGAGGCACATCAAAGACTTTACGGAAGGCCACCAGGAAGGCCCCTAGGTTCATGACAATAGGATCCCCTGCTTCCCAGAGGGGAGTAATCCATATCAGAGCATCTCCTGCTAGGTAGGACATGATGTATCCCACCTTGAACCGGTCAGAGGGGAACCAGGCTGCATTCTGCAGGATCTGGTGCAGGCACTTTTTCAGGAACCCTTGGCACTCTTTAGGGTCCCCATAGAACCTAGGCGGGTCATCTGGGTTGTGCTCCTCATAGGCCAGAAGTTGCTCATACATAGCCCTGGAGACAATGAGTGGTTCAGACATCTCAACAATTGGAACCACACAAGGCGGAACAAATTCTTCCGGTGGCTCATACTGGCAGGAAGAGAGTTCATCATGCTCTGCAAGCGGAAGGACATGGGACTCAGCGGGGACCATGGCCTGTGCAAACTGTCACGCTCGCGCCTTGGCTGAAAGGCGCGAGCCGGGGATTGTGGCCCCACTGTGCCACAGACCAGACTACCCTGGAAGGGGCGTGACTGCGACAGCTACCTTGGTTTTTCACTGGAGCCTCTGATGGTGAGGTCAGGCTTGTGCGGCAGATAGCTGTCGGGTGCCACTCCAGGGTGGTGTCTGGCTGTGGCTGCTGATCCCACTTGGAGACAAGTCACTTGGACAGATGTGACCGACAGCCAGACTGAGACACAGGGCAAGAAGGTACGACAGATACAGGGCAAGCAGGCGTGGCTTGGAGACACTGGGCAAACAGGCACGGCTTGAGACACAGGACAGGCGGGCACGGCTTGAGACACAGGACAGGCGGGCACGGCTTGAGACACAGGACAGGCGGGCACAGCTTGAGAAGGAACAGGTAGGGACCTGTTCACACAGCAGGTGCAGGTATGGATGCAGGCAGTCAGGAGTGGTATATGAGAGAACGGGTTTAGACCTGTTCACACAGGAGGTGCAGCTATGGATATAGGCAGGAAGGAGTGGTATATGAGAGAACAGGTTTGGACCTGTTCACACAGGAGATGCAGGTATGAATATAAGCAGGAAGGAGTGGTATATGAGAGAACAGGTTTGGACCTGTTCACACAGGAGGTGCAGGCAGGCAGAGCCGCAGGAGTGCGGAGCAGGCAGAGCCGCAGGAGTGCGGAGCAGGCAGAGCCGCAGGAGTGCGGAGCAGGCAGAGCCGCAGGAGTGCGGAGCAGGCAGAGCCGCAGGAGTGCGGAGCAGGCAGAGCTGCGAGGGTGCAGATGCACAGATAAAGCTGCGAGGGTGCAGATGCTCAGATAAAGCTGCGAGGGTGCAGATGCAGAGATAAAGCTGCAAAGGTGCAGATGCACAGATAAAGCTGCGAAGGTGCAGATGCACAGATAAAGCTGCGAAGGTGCAGATGCACAGACAAAGCTGCGAAGGTGCAGATGCACAGACAGGAAGGACACAAGGAAAAACACAGCAAGGAAGGGAGCCACGGACAAGGAGAAAGGGAGACTGATAGACAAAGGTAAGACTGAGTTCAGACAGAGACACAGACAAAGACACAAGGACCAAGACTCAAGGGCCAGGATATTCTGCCCCCTGGCAGGCGGACAAGGTACAAAGTGAGACAGCGTATTCCTACAGAGAAGGAGATACACAGAACAGGGCCTGGCTAGTTCAGCAGCAAGGAGCTAACTGAGTTTAGACATTGCACAGGCAAAGGTCAGTGGGTGTGGTGGAACTAAATAGTCAAGGACTCCAGGTGATTGGTCAGGGACAGATTACACAGGTGCACCCTGACTGCATAAGAACCAGAGAGTTCCGGCGCCGCCCCCCTATACACACAGTCTGGAAACATGGAGAGCAGAGGCACAGAGCTGGCAACAGACAGAATTCACAGCATGGCTTGAAGCAGAAAGTAAGTTGGTGTGCGGGGGATGGGAGTCCATGTAGTGATGCCAGCAGGGTTGTTACAGTAATCTTATACTGAGGCGTGATCCCAGTGACTGTGTGTAGTGTTGGAGCTGCCACGTGGGACTGTGTTGTGTCCCTAATCTGCTGGATCTGTTAAATTCACCCAAGGACTATTTCTATATTTCCCTGGCGTTGGATTGCCGGGTGGCGCCCCCGGATCTGCTCCCTTTGTGTGGACTCATTGTGGACGCTGCAGCATTACCTTCATTTGTGTTGCCCCAGTTCCCTGTTCCAATAAATCTCGTTGGATTGTTTGTCGGCCTGGGGTCTCTTCCTGCTCTGTCGCATACCCTGTCACATTCCTGATCTCACAGGACTAGATCTTTGGCGCAGGGTTTCCTGATCTCACAGGATTGGATCCTTGGCGCAGGGTTTCCTGATCTCACAGGATTGGATCCTTGGCGCAGGGTTTCCTGATCTCACAGGATTAGACCCTTGGCGCAGGGTTTCCTGATCTCACAGGACTGGATCCTTGGAGCAGGGTTTCCTGATCTGACAGGACTGGATCCTTGGAGCAGGGTTTCCTGATCTCACAGGACTAGATCTTTGGCGCAGGGTTTCCTGATCTTACAGGATTGGATCCTTGGCGCAGGGTTTCCTGATCTCACAGGATTGGATCCTTGGCGCAGGGTTTCCTGATCTTACAGGATTGGATCCTTGGAGCAGGGTTTCCTGATCTCACAGGATTAGACCCTTGGCGCAGGGTTTCCTGATCTCACAGGACTGGATCCTTGGAGCAGGGTTTCCTGATCTCACAGGATTGGATTCTCGGAGCAGGGTTTCCTGATCTTACAGGATTGGATCCTTGGTGCAGGGTTTCCTGATCTCACAGGATTGGATCCTTGGAGCAGGGTGTCATGATCTGAAGTGATCTGACAGTTTTGAAAGCACTGTTTGAGCTTTTTTTTCCTTTTGGCAAGTGGCCAAGGTGACTTGACTGTCCCCGGTGGTGGTTAGTGGTATCGCACCTTAGGTTTCAGTTTAATGTGCACGTAATTAGGAATCAGGTGTGGGGCTCTATAAAGGAGTCTCAGGGTGTGCAATCACTGCTGGTGATATTGATTGATTCAGAGTTTGTGAGAGCCTGGTGGAAGGATGGAGCTGAGGAAGAGTCCTGTGCAGCTTAGCCAGGGGGGACGTGTGTCAGCCATGGTGTCTGGACGAAGGGCTGGCATGACGTGGTGGGGCCGCAGTGATGGTGTCAGCGGGAAGTGTCTGCATGGTCTGGTGGAGTGGCTACTATGGAGAGTTGCACTCACCATGTGGGACTTGGCTGCTGAGCTGGACTCAAGCATGCTTGACTTCGTGGCAGAAGCTGAACTCATCCTTGGGACTCTGTTACTAAGCAGCAGCAACTGGTGGTGGACTCTGCTCCTAGGCTGCACTATGGTGAAGGATCCTGTTATGGTGATGGATCCGGGTGGAGGAGAAGACGCACGCAGGTTGAGGGCTCTGTTGCAGGAGCATAAGCACAGAGCATAAAGCTAAGTGGTGTCCCCCTGTATTGTCTCTTTCCCTCATGTGTGTTGTTAGTGCAGTGGTGGGATTAGTTTCCGCACCGACCTATTCCCTAGTGAGGGTTTAGGGTCAGGGCGAGCTAGGGCGTTGAGGTACGCGTGCGGCGCCCGGTGCGGAACCGGCATAGAGTGCGGAACGTTAGGAGTGCAGGGACACTGGCTCAGGGGAGCTCAGAAGGTCTCCACTTCCCTTTTCCCTATCGCAGGGCCCACCACTGTTAATGTTTCCCAGGTCCCCCTTATTATTTAAATTCGCTGTACTGGAGGCGGGGTTTCCAGAATGTTTATTAACGTGTAATACCTAAATTCGCCAGGTGGAGGCGGTGTATCCATCTGCACGTTTTATTATTTAAATTCGCCCCACTGGAGGCGCTGTATCCAGGGTCACGTGTGTTATGGGTTCGCCTTGTGGTAACACCTGCGCCCAGACACACGTGACCGTGACATTATCACCAGCCCAACTTTTTTTTTTCTGGTGAGCCTTGGCCATGTGGAGACCTGTGGGTAATTGCTGCCGGGCCTCACTGAGGCGAGTGAGGAGCGGCATGGTGTGTTAGAGCCGCTGCAGCAGCAGTTATCAGGGTCTGGGGCCTCTGCTCAGACTACCAGGAAATCGATATGGCGGCGTTTGGCAAAAAGCCCCCTAGAGTCGCTGCTGGGGAGCGGGACTTGCTCGTGCACGGGGAGGTACCCAGGCAGGTGGGAGGAATGGTGCCCCACGGAGCTGCCTGGTATTCCCCGAGGTGAAGGGGTACATCCCTGTGGTGAGCAGACTGGTGTGATAGTCCACGGGGTTTATGCCAAATCTTCCATACCATTGAAGAAGCTGCCCCCTCCTGGTCGTGTGGAGGCGACCAGCGAGTGTATTTTTCCTCCATATTCCTGCGGCTCTGGCAAAGTGCCCCCTAGAGTCGCTGCTGGGGAGCGGGACTTGTTCATACAGGCGGACGTAACCAGACAGGTGGGTGGAATTGGTGTCCCCATGGTGCTGTCTGGGGTTCCCCGAGGTGAAGGGGTACGTCCCTGTAGTGAGCAGACTGGTGATAGTCCGCGGGGCTGACGCCAAATCTTCAAATACCACCGAAGAAGCCGCCCCTCCTGGCCGTGTGGAGGCGGCCAGTGAGTATATACAGTGGGGCAAAAAAGTATTTAGTCAGTCAGCAATAGTGCAAGTTCCACCACTTAAAAAGATGAGGCGTCTGTAATTTACATCATAGGTAGACCTCAACTATGGGAGACAAACTGAGAAAAAAAAATCCAGAAAATCACATTGTCTGTTTTTTTTTCATTTTATTTGCATATTATGGTGGAAAATAAGTATTTGGTCAGAAACAAAATTTCATCTCAATACTTTGTGATATATCCTTTGTTGGCAATGACAGAGGTCAAACGTTTTCTGTAAGTCTTCACAAGGTTGCCACACACTGTTGTTGGTATGTTGGCCCATTCCTCCATGCAGATCTCCTCTAGAGCAGTGATGTTTTTGGCTTTTCGCTTGGCAACACGGACTTTCAACTCCCTCCAAAGGTTTTCTATAGGGTTGAGATCTGGAGACTGGCTAGGCCACTCCAGGACCTTGAAATGCTTCTTACGAAGCCACTCCTTCGTTGCCCTGGCGGTGTGCTTTGGATCATTGTCATGTTGAAAGACCCAGCCACGTTTCATCTTCAATGCCCTTGCTGATGGAAGGAGGTTTGCACTCAAAATCTCACGATACATGGCCCCATTCATTCTTTCATGTACCCGGATCAGTCATCCTGGCCCCTTTGCAGAGAAACAGCCCCAAAGCATGATGTTTCCACCACCATGCTTTACAGTAGGTATGGTGTTTGATGGATGCAACTCAGTATTCTTTTTCCTCCAAACACGACAAGTTGTGTTTCTACCAAACAGTTCCAGTTTGGTTTCATCAGACCATAGGAAATTCTCCCAAAACTCCTCTGGATCATCCAAATGCTCTCTAGCAAACTTCAGACGGGCCCGGACATGTACAGGCTTTAAGCAGTGGGACACGTCTGGCACTGCAGGATCTGAGTCCATGGTGGCGTAGTGTGTTACTTATGGTAGGCCTTGTTACATTGGTCCCAGCTCTCTGCAGTTCATTCACTAGGTCCCCCCGCGTGGTTCTGGGATTTTTGCTCACCGTTCTTGTGATCATTCTGACCCCACGGGGTGGGATTTTAAGTGGAGCACCAGATCGAGGGAGATTATCAGTGGTCTTGTATGTCTTCCATTTTCTAATTATTGCTCCCACAGTTGATTTCTTCGCTCCAAGCTGGTTGGCTGTTGCAGATTCAGTCTTCCCAGCCTGGTGCAGGGCTACAATTTTGTTTCTGGTGTCCTTTGACAGCTCTTTGGTCTTCACCATAGTGGAGTTTGGAGTCAGACTGTTTGAGGGTGTGCACAGGTGTCTTTTATACTGATAACAAGTTTAAACAGGTGCCATTACTACAGGTAATGAGTGGAGGAAAGAGGAGACTCTTAAAGAAGAAGTTACAGGTCTGTGAGAGCCAGAAATCTTGATTGCTTGTTTCTGACCAAATACTTATTTTCCACCATAATATGCAAATAAAATGAAAAAAAAACCAGACAATGTGATTTTCTGGATTTTTTTTTCTCAGTTTGTCTCCCATAGTTGAGGTCTACCTATGATGTAAATTACAGACGCCTCTCATCTTTTTAAGTGGTGGAACTTGCACTATTGCTGACTGACTAAATACTTTTTTGCCCCACTGTATTTCCTCCATATTCCGGTGCCCTTCTCCTCCAGGTGTGAGCAGCAGGTGTGCTGTAGGGGAGTAGGGACAAATCTTACCCCTCGCTATTAACCAACCCTGGGAGGCGTAGACCTCATGGTGAAAGGGTTGGAGGGTGGTGTCCCTTGGTGAATAGCGGGGTTGTGAGTGTGGTGACAGCAGGGGGACGCCTCTGTTTTCGAGTCCAGAATGAGTTCACCAAATTTATGACAAACGAATGTGTGCAATAAACGTTCAGGTCCGGACCTGTGTGTGAACGAGCATGTATGTGTGCCACCAAAAATCATCTTGTGGAAGTGTGTTGTGGAGCCTGATCAGCTCATAACAAACAAACATACACATACATAAACTCGTTCCCCAGGTCGGCGCTGTGGAGATGAGTGGTGCCTCCAATATGAACTTTATTGCCAATACCAGCGGTGTGTTGTCATAAACCTGAAGTGTCAGGTAGTGGTGAGTGAACTCAGGATCTGGGCGTCTCCGCTGTAGGTGTTTCCCTAATGAGGAGTGGTCTTGAGGGTCCAGAGGCCCCTCATTAAGGAGGGGGTACTGTCATGATCTGAAGTGATCTGACAGTTTTAAAAGCACTGTTTGAGCTTTTTTTTCCTTTTGGCAAGTGGCCAAGGTGACTTGACTGTCCCCGGTGGTGGTTAGTGGTATCGCACCTTAGGTTTCAGTTTAATGTGCACGTAATTAGGAATCAGGTGTGGGGCTCTATTATGGAGTCTCAGGGTGTGCAATCACGGCTGGTGATATTGATTCATTCTTTGATTCTGAGTTGGTGAGAGCCTGGTGGAAGGATGGAGCTGAGGAAGAGTCCTGTGCAGCTTAGTCAGGGGGGACGTGTGTCAGCTATGGTGTCTGGACGAAGGGCTGGCATGGCGTGGTGGGGTCGCAGTGATGGTGTCAGCGGGAAGTGTCTGCATGGACTGGTGGAGTGGCTACTATGGAGAGTGGCACTCACCATGTGGGACTTGGCTGCTGAGCTGGACTCAAGCATGCTTGACTTCGTGGCAGAAGCTGAACTCATCCTTGGGACTCTGTTACTAAGCAGCAGCAACTGGTGGTGGACTCTGCTCCTATGCAGCACTATGGTGCAGGATCCTGTTATGGTGATGGATCTGGGTGGAGGAGAAGACGCACGCAGGTGGAGGGCTCTGTTGCAGGAGCATAAGCACAGAGCATAAAGCTAAGTGGTGTCCCCCTGTATTGTTTCTTTCCCTCATGTGTGTTGTTAGTGCAGTGGTGGGATTAGTTTCCGCACAGACCTATTCCCTAGTGAGGGTTTAGGGTCAGGGCGAGCAAGGGCGTTGAGGTACGCGTGCGGCGCCCGGTGCGGAACCGGCATAGGGAACGTTAGGAGTGCAGGGACACTGGCTCAGGGGAGCTCAGGAGGTCTCCAATTCCCTTTTCCCTATAGCAGGGCCCACCACTGTTAATGTTTCCCAGGTCCCCCTTATTATTTAAATTCGCCGTACTGGAGGCGGGGTTTCCAGAATGTTTATTAACGTGTAATACCTAAATTCGCCAGGTGGAGGCGGTGTATCCATCTGCACGTTTTATTATTTAAATTCGCCCCACTGGAGGCGCTGTATCCAGGGTCACGTGTGTTATGGGTTCGCCTTGCGGTAACACCTGCGCCCAGACACACAGTGACCATGACACAGGGTTTCCTGATCTCACAGGATTGGATCCTTGGCGCAGGGTTTCCTGATCTTACAGGATTGGATCCTTGGAGCAGGGTTTCCTGATCTCACAGGATTGGATCCTTGGCGCAGGGTTTCCTGATCTCACAGGATTGGATCCTTGGAGCAGGGTTTCCTGATCTCACAGGATTGGATCCTTGGCGCAGGGTTTCCTGATCTCACAGGATTGGATCCTTGGCGCAGGGTTTCCTGATCTCGCAGGATTGGATCCTTGGAGCAGGGTTTCCTGATCTCACAGGATTGGATCTTTGGGAATTGTTTCCTGATCTGACGGGACTTGATTTTGGGTGCAGGGTTTCCTGATCACACAGAACTGGATTTTTACTACAGAGTTTCCTAATCACACAGGACTGGATCTTTGGGCAGGGTTTCCTGATCTGACAGGACTGGATCTTTGGTGCTGGTTTTCATGATATGACAGGACCGGATCTTGGGCAGGGTTTCCTGATCTGACAGGACTGGGTGCAGACGTCTCTGATCTCAGGTTCTCCTGGTGTCGCCATATATGATCTTAGTGACAGACTCTCCTGATGTCTCAGGGCTGGATCCCATGCTAACCTTACACATGAGATCATTATCTGCAGACCATTGGGATCGATTGTGTGGTGGTCGTACATGTGATTTATTCTGCAGATGCATATGTAATTTAGAGCCAGTGTGACGCTAGTCGCTTCTCACAGTCAAGCGTGAGTCAGGAGTGGTCAAGGAGTCCAAGGTCAGAAGTCAGGAGGGTACGTCACAAACAGAAGGAAGAGACAAAAGCGTAGTCAGGTAATGTTTCGAGGTCAGAGTACCGGGAGGATAACGGATCAGAGCTGAAGGGGTTAAACAGGCGGATTGTCAGAACGAAGTCCAAGGTCAGGCCACAGATCAATCATATAGAACACAAGGCAAAGAGAGCACAAACCTCACAAGATGAATGTACGTCTGGCAGTGGTCTGCGAGAAGCTGGTGAGATAAGAAGCATGGCCATTACCGGGGATAGTGAACACCTGAGACAGCCGACGCACCGCAGTCACAGATTGGCTAGTCAAGCTGTCAATCAACACACCGACAGCTCAGCACGCCCCTGAACCAGATCGGATGGCCGAGCTGTCAGTAACTGCACCCCTGACACCCTGAGGGGTGGAACCGGGACAGTCAGGCTCTTTTTATGTAATTTACTCTCTTATTAACTTCTTGTCGTCTTTTGTTATTAAATCTCAAACTCTATAAGTCTGATTTTCCTCTGAGCAGATGTTTGTTTTTAACGCATCCGTCCTCCAGTGCTGAGCAGTATAATAATGTAATTATAGGGTCACAGATTTGGACTTCTGACTCCACCATGGATCCTCCACTAGGGGGAACTCTCTGTATGCAGAATGTTGTCACTAGATTTACACCGTAGAGACTGCGCCCGGATAGAGGCCCCCTTGTGCAATATATATATTCGAAGTGCACCTGAAGAAACAGAGGAATGGAGACATGTGACCCAGAGAAGCAGGAGGATCAGGAGGCAGTCAGCACCCATACTGCTCAGAAACCAGTACCAGGCTCTCACGCAGGAAAACGATGAAGAAATACATCAGGATAAGACTTTGCCAACAAACAGCAACCTTGTACGCCTTCAGAGTCCTCCTGGATGGAGAAAGAAAAATGTTGTGAAGAAGAAACGGAGAGTGGTGGTCATGGGGGATTCCCTGTTGAGAGGAACAGAGGCCGCTATCTGCAGACCGGATATAACTACAAGAGAAATGTGCTGTCTTCCAGGTGCAAAAATTAAAGATGTGTCTGACAGGATATCAGGACTCTTCAGACCTACAGATGACTACCCATTCCTGCTACTACATGTGGGGACAAATGACACCGCAAGAAACGACCTGGAAACCATCTGCAGAGACTTTGAAGACTTAGGCAAGAAAGTGAAAGAACTGGGAGCGCAGGTGGTCTTCTCTTCCATCCTCCCAGTGGATGGCCATGGAACAAGGAGGTGGAATAAGATTCTGCAGGTGAACAACTGGCTACGTCGATGGTGCCGTCAGCAACGATTTGGATTTCTGGATCACGGAGTGAACTACTTATACGATGGACTACTTGCTAGAGATGGGGTGCACCTTACGAAGACTGGAAAGCATGTATTTGGAAGTCGCCTTGCTACACTTGTAAGGAGAGCTTTAAACTAGAACAACATGGGAAGGGAAGCAAAAGACCAGAAAAAGCCATACACCTGACAAATGCTATTGAGAACTCTGCTATTAGAAGTGGAAAGGAAGAACAAAGACGAAAGAATCTAATTAATAAAAATATTGGAGAAAGAGAAACCAATCACAAACTAAAATGTTTCTATACTAATGCACAAAGCATGGGCAACAAACAAGGAGAATTGGAACTACTAACACAGGAAAAGAAATATGATGTCATTGGAATCACTGAAACTTGGTGGGACAATACACATGATTGGAATACAAGACTAGAAGGATACAACTTATTTGCAAGAAACAGACTTGATAAACGAGGAGGAGTCGCATTGTATGTTAGAAACGCGTATATCTGCACAGAGATTGAATCTTCAGAGACTGGGAGTTCTGTGGAAACTGTTTGGGTAAGAATACAAGGACAGAACAATGGAAAGGACACCATTGTAGGCATTTACTACAGGCCGCCTGTGCAAGCTGAAGATATGGATGAACTCTTTATGCATCAAATGGCCAAGTTCTCCAAAAAATATGACATAGTTGTCATGGGAGATTTCAACTATCCAGACATTTGTTGGGAATCTCTCTCAGGCAAAACTAACAGGTCAAGGAAATTCTTATCCTCTCTTGCTGACAACTTTATCTTCCAAAAGGTAAAGGAGAAAACAAGGGGAACTGCTACCTTGGATCTAATCCTTATAAACAGGGAGGAAATGGTTGAGGAGGTAAAAGTGGCTGGGACCCTAGGAGGTAGCGACCATGCTATTTTAGAATTTTGGATAACTAGAGGCGGAAGACCTGTGAAGACTCAGACGTCAAGGTTAGATTTCAGAAAGGCAGATTTTAAGGGATTCAGAAAGAGAATTGGAGGGATCCAATGGCTGGATATCCTAAAAGACAAAAATGTCCAGGAGGGATGGGAAATCTTGAAAAATGAAATTCTCAAAGCACAGTTGTTAACAATTCCGAAAAGAGGGAAGAATAGGAAGCAGTTAAGGAAACCAGGATGGATGAACACAGAACTTAAGCACATGCTAAAAAGGAAGAAAAAAATGTTTATAAAATGGAAAGAGGGAGGCATATCTAAAGAAGAATATAATGCTGTCTGCAGAACCTGCAGGGCACAAATCAGATTACTAAAGCTGAAAATGAATTGAGGCTTGCAAGAGATGTCAAAAGCAATAATAAAGGATTTTGGGGATATGTCAAAAGTAAAAGAAAAGTCAAAGATGCTATAGGATTTTTACAGGATGAAAATGATGAAATGGTAAGACAGGATGTTGAGAAGGCTGAACTTTTAAATTCCTATTTTGCATCTGTTTTCTCTCAGAAAGGAAATGTAACATCAACTGTTATTCACTGTCCTATTAAGGGAATAGAAGAATCCAGGATATCTATAAACAGAAAGATTGTGAGGAAACACTTAGCTAACCTAAATGAATTCAAGTCTCCAGGTCCAGATGAATTACACCCCAGAGTACTGAAGGAGATAGCAGAAGAAATTTTTGAACCCCTCTCCATAATCTTTGAAAATTCTTGGAGAACAGGAGAAGTCCCAGAAGACTGGAGAAGAGCAAATGTTGTTCCTATCTTCAAAAAGGGGAAGAAGGTGGACCCAAGCAACTATAGGCCGGTGAGTCTGACTTCTATACCAGGAAAGATCTTTGAACAAATTATTAAACAACATGTATGTCAATACCTGGATAAGAATGAAGTGATTAAACAGAGTCAGCATGGGTTTGTAACTAATAAGTCATGTCAGACTAATTTAATTTCCTTCTATGATGGTATTACTGATTGGGTGGATCAAGGAAATGCTGTAGATATAGTATATCTTGACTTCAGCAAAGCATTTGACAAAGTATCTCATACAATCCTTATTGAAAAAATGACTAAGTATGGAATGGACAAGGCAACTGTTAGGTGGATTCATAACTGGCTTAGTGATCGGACCCAAAGAGTGGTCGTAAATGGCTGCACATCCAGTTGGAAGAATGTCTCAAGTGGGGTACCACAGGGCTCTGTCCTGGGCCCTGTATTGTTCAACATCTTTATCAACGATTTAGATGAAGGAATTGAGGGTGAACTGATTAAATTTGCTGATGACACAAAGCTAGGAGGGATAGCTAATACTAGAGAAGAGAGAGAGAGGATTCAAAAAGATATAAATAAACTGGAGAAGTGGGCAGCAACAAACAGAATGGTTTTTAACAGGGAAAAATGCAAAGTACTACATCTGGGCAATAAAAATGAAAAAAGCATATATAGAATGGGAGGAATAGGGCTAAGTGACAGCACATGTGAAAAAGACTTGGGTATACTAATAGATCACAGACTGAATATGAGTCAACAGTGTGATGCAGAAGCAAAAAAGGCAAATGCAATTCTAGGATGTATTAACAGAAGCATACAGTCTAGATCACGTGAAGTCATTATTTCCCTCTACTCCTCTTTGGTCAGACCTCATCTGGAATATTGTGTCCAGTTTTGGGCACCACATTTTAAAAAAGACATCAACAAACTGGAGCAAGTTCAGAAAAGAGCGACCAGAATGGTGACCGGTCTGCAAACCCTGTCTTATGAGGAAAGGTTGCAGGATTTGGGAATGTTTAGTTTGCAAAAGAGAAGACTGAGAGGAGACTTAATAGCTGTCTACAAATATCTAAAGGGCTGTCACATTGTAGAAGGATCAACTTTATTCTCATTTGCACAAGGAAAGACTAGAAGCAATGGGATGAAACTGAATGGGAGGAGACACAGATTAGATATTAGAAAAAACTTTTTGACAGTTAGAGTGATCAATGAGTGGAACAGGCTGCCACGAGAAGTGGTGAGTTCTCCTTCAATGGAAGTCTTCAAACAGAGGCTGGACAGACATCTGACTGGGATGATTTAGCGAATCCTGCTTTGAGCAGGGGGTTGGACCAGATGGCCCAGGAGGTCCCTTCCAACTCTACGATTCTATGATTCTATGATTCTATATGGAGATACTGTATGGCGGTCCCCCCCCTCAGGCACCATTTGGAGGTCCCCCAGGCACTGTGTGGAGTCCATCCTTCTAGGGCATCAGGTGGAGGCCCCCCCTCCATCGGGAAAGGTGTGGAGGCCCCCCGGGTACTGTATGGGGGCACATGTGGAGTTGCCCCCCCCCGGGCACAGTGTGGAGTCCCCCTCCCTAGGGCAGTGTGGAGTCCTCCACCTCCAACGTGCACAGTGTGGAGTCCGTCCCCCCTCGGCCATCATGTGGAGGCCCCCCCAGTACTGTATGGGGACACCGTGTGGGCCCCCCCCCTCGGGCACAGTGTGGAGTCCCCCTCTTCCTGTATGGAGTCCCCCCTCGGGCACCATGTGGAGATCCCCCCGGTACTGTATGGGGGCACCGTGTCCTCCCCCTCGGGCACAGTGTGGAGTCCCTCCCTCCCTCGGGCACAGTGTGGAGTCCCCCACCTCCCTCGGGCACAGTGTGGAGTCCGTCCCCCCCGGGGGATCATGTGGAGGCCCCCCAGTACTGTATGGGGGCACCGTGTGGGCCCCCCCTCGGGCACAGTGTGGAGTCCCCCTCGTCCTGTATGGAGTCCCCCCTCGGGCACCATGTGGAGATTCCCCCGGTACTGTATGGGGGCACCGTGTGGAGTCGTCCTCCCCCTCGGGCACAGTGTGGAGTCCCTCCCTCCCTCGGACACAGTGTGGAGTCTTCCCTCTCGGGTACCATATGGAGGCCCCCCGGGTACTGTATGCGGGCACATGTGGAGTCGTCCCCCATTTCCCTCAGGCACAGTGTGGAGTCTTCCCTCTCGGGCACCATGTGGAGGCCCACCCCGGTACTGTATGGGGGCACCGTGAGGAGCCGGCCCTCCCCGGGCACAGTGTGGAGTCTTCCCTCTACAGTGGAGCCCCCCCCCGGGTACTGTATGCGGGCACATGTGGAGTCGTCCCCACCTCCCTCGGACAGTGTGGAGTCCACCCTCTCCCCTCAGGCACCGTGTGGAGGACCTCCGGGTACTGTATGCGGGCACTGTGTGGATGTTCCACGGGTACGTAAGGGGGCACATGTGGAGTTGCCCCCACCCCCCTCGGGCACAGTGTGGAGTTCCCCACCCCCCTCGGGCACAGTGTGGAGTCCCCCACCCCCCTTGGGCATAGTGTGGAGGCCCCCCTGGTACTGTATCGGGGCATATGTGGATTCCCCCCTCCCTCAGGCACAGTGTGGAGTCAATGCCCCCTCGGGCACCATGTGGAGGCCCCCCCGGTACTGTATGTGGGCACTGTGCAGTCCCCCTCCCTCGGGCACAATCTGGAGCCCCCCTCGGGCACCGTGTGGAGGACCCCTGGGTACTGTATGGGGGCACTGTGTGGAGTTTAGCATCCAGTCACAGACACAGATAGAAGAGGTAATATTTATTATCGACTCATACTGATATCACTTGACTAGCAAGTACATAGATATAGATCAATGCCAGCATCCATGTAATTTCTGTTCATGACTTGTTCTGCGCAGGCACAGCCCGCCTGAACATCACAGTCAGTATATTCACGTCTTCCAGAGTCATGGCGCACACTCGCTTAAAGCCTGGCTCCACTGCTCATTTCTTTCTGGTGGTAATTTTAGATCTAGTTGCCCTTCTTTTTTTTTGGCGGGGGGGAAATAACCAGATCAACTCGTGGAGCCGCAGGTATGGAAAAAGTCATCATTGGATGTTCTGTCTGCTGTACAACAGACTGCCACTATAGGCCGCACAGACTTGTGCAAGGAATCCTGAGGTCAGGGTAATCCCTAAACAAGACATTGTGAAAGAAAATGCAATATGGGGGCTGATCATGAAGTTGGGGACATTGTGGAGCCAATGGAGATAGTTTTTAAGGAAGTGCCTTCAAAATGTTTCGGTGAGTGTACCTAGTGCGGTAATGTCTCCTTTATGAAGACTGGCAGGCCTCACTACCACATGAATAGTGAGTGAGGGCTAATGGACATGCCCTCGTAGCATTTTCACAGATAGGTCGTTAGATGGAACCTGATCTTTGTATACATTAACATTTCTAGAGAATAGATTCTAGCCGGCAGCCTCTACGGGACGTAGAGGATCCTTACATTCTTCCAGGTTGTCTCTACGAAGAAATTGTTCATTATACCGGATTGGATTAGCTGCAGGCTTCTCGTCCAGAAAGGACAACCTGATGTAGCCACTACAACCTTATCTTACAGTATGACCCCCAGGACTCCATCTTCCCCGCTTGCATTAAGCATTTAGCAGCTTCTCTACCATAAATGTCGGAAACGGTTTTCCAGCTTTCCCAGTTCTACAGTGGGAAACAGAAGACCTAAAGGTTATATCAGTCTGAGGGACTTGGATTTGTTGGGTGGTCAGACTCTGCCTTTTCTCATCTGCTGGTTTCTTTGGTCATTGGTTCCAGCCATTCACTTGGGGCTCTTGGCTTTCAGCTTGCGGTTCCTCAGCTGACGGAGGCGCAGTAGAAGCTCTTTGGGCAGTTTCTTTCCATTGGCCAGCAGCTCCTTCAGGCGTTGCTTTGGAGTCTTGGATATGTAGAAATCACAGATGGTTGGGCGGTCTTCATAAGAGACGTGACAGGACTTAGTAGATTGGTGATATCCTTCTGCTTTTGCAGTGACCTCATATTCTCCTGGGTTCAGAAGGCGCCAGTAATCTCCATCAGTGGCTAGAACAGAACACACAATATTATGTGTTAGAACATACAACACAATATGGAGTCATCATCAGGTATCTCATGATGTACTCGGGATCCTCCTTCTCTACTCTGCCTTGTTTTTGCTTTGTACCTTTACATGTAACATGGAAACAGGCCAGGGATACCAGTGTGTGACCGCCTGAGAAGTAAAAAACCCAGAGAACTTGCTGATTAAGTATATACACGTGCAGGCTGAGAAGTAGACTTGAAATCTTGTCTGTTAACCCATGTGGGGGTAAAAGCCGAAAGAACGTTGTCATGTACAGTATGTACACAGGCGTGTAGGCTGAGAAACAGACCGGGAGACCAGCCTGTTGTCCTATGTGGGAAGAGGAGCTCTAAGAACTTTCTAAAGTACTAAGCTGGATGCAGAAGACGTCTCTGAGAAGTTGGCCCGTCTTTTGCCCCATGTGGAAACTTTCTAATGTTCATAAAGAGGCTTGTAGTAGGAGAAGTAGGCCAGGAGATTGGTCTGTTGCCCCATGACATTTTAAGCGACTTCTCAAGGTCCAGTTTATATGACTGAGCCGTATATGTTGTGAGGGACACAAGTATGGGCCACTCAGCCACCCAAATTAGAGTTGGAAGTTGAGTTTGGAAGCTTGAAGGTGATATCTGCGTGATCTGAATCCAAAGGAGATATCCCTTCCCATTAATAAGCATGGAGAGGTGGACATTCTGGGTTACATATGGAAGAACATGGGGGCTGATGCTTACTGTCTTTCTTTTCTTTCATTACTACATTTTATGGATTTCTGTTGCTCATTACTGATATTTCTTGGTCTTCCTATTCCATCTCTACATTTTCCACAGATGTGACTTGCACCTTTTCTCCAGGTCTCTTGGCCAATGTTTAGGACCTGAAGTAGTCAACTGTTATGTCTCGTTTTCATGCTAATTTTTTCTTATCTTAATCCAAGGTTTTTGCTTTGGGGGGGGAATAAGTTGATTTGATCTTGGATGTTGTGTATACTTTTTACGCTGTTTTCGCTTTACAGAAGTTTTTACTGTCGTACAGAATGCATAGACTTGTACCTGTGCGGATGTCATGGTTGATCCCATCCACCATTATGACCGCCTCGGGGATTCCTTGGTTAGTATCTTTATCGCGCACAACACCTTTAATCCCACGATGCACCTTAAAAAGGAGACAAACTGTAGTTTTCTACATCAGATTACGTAATTGATGTGACACCCGTCCTCTAACAAGAACCAACGTGAATTGTCCCGAGTAAAGTTGAGCGAAACAGGTCGGTCAGATTCAAAAGTCGCCGACTTTCGCCAACAGTGTGAAGTTGGCCATGCGGTCGGCGACCCAAGCTTCAAAGTCGGGTTTCGCCGAATGCTTGCACGTGACTTTTTTCAGCCAATGAGAGAAGCGGAGCGTAGCTGGAGTGGGAGTGGGAGAGATAGAGGGAGAGGGAGAGAGAGAAGAGAGAGAGAGAGATTTTGCCGCCTCTGGGGTTAAAATTCATGCCAGGTGTGTTTACAGTCGACTTTTCTCCCCATTGTCTTGCATTGGGTTTCGTATTTCCCGACTTTTTCCTATAGTCGGCCGATTTCGTTCGACTCGACTTTTGAGAAAGTCGGGTTTCATGAAAACCGACTCGACCCTAAAAAAGACAAAATTGGTCATCTCTAGTCCCGAGTAACAATCTGTGTGAAGGCACACATAGTCTTTTTGCAGAGTTTTCAGGGCAGAAACTGAGCAGCACCTTCAAGTTTTTGAGGAGGATTGGGAGAGTTTCCACTGTTTTCTACAAAACCTCCTAAAAAAAAAACTACCCTTAAACTCCAGAGCTGTGTTTACAATTCTGCTGCTTGTCACTGGAGACAGTCAGCAAAGCTTGTGAACAGACACCTCCTCCTATGATACCTGGAGCAGTTGTGCTATGTCCAAAGTTCAAACCAAAAGTGTTTCAAACAGAACTTTCTTCAGGAAATCGTCAGCGCCGCCGCTTCAGGACAAAAAAAGGTGGCTTTTTCTCAATCATCATCGCCTTGGAAAACTCGGGGTAGTCTTGGGAGGTTTTAGAGAAGTTTTTGGTTTCCAGAAGAGTTTTGGAACAGATTTTTTTTCCTTCATCATTTTTTTTGCAGCCTCTTGATTGGACAGGGTCTAGTAAGGAGGTCTTTTCAGGATCCTCTTGAAGTAATGTGACATGCCCTCCTTTTTCCACCAGGTGTTTTTTCACAACCTTTTTCTTCGTAGAAACATTAAAGTGAATGCTCATAGGAACAAATTACTTTTGTGAACGCTTTTAAAGATAAGTTTGAGGAGCATTTTTAAGAGGATCCGCTCCCAAAAGCTCTGTGTGAACAGCAGATGGATGCACGAACCACTACAGATATTCTTGTGTTTTCTATTCTGAGACTATGTTCTGTCCAGACGCTAAACAAGCAGGGAAGATTTGCTGGGAGATTTCAGCTGTGAAGCCTGCAGATTAGTAAATGCAGCTTTTTACTTAGAGTGTATAAATAATGGACAAGGCTTCTCCTAGGAGGCATGTCAATTTTCACCCCCCCACTAATGGACGCTTTATAAACAGCTGAGCACAGGGAGTAGTTACTGACCTGCTCAATGTACAGAAGCAGAGACTCCTTGTTGTTCTCCCACTCGGTCGGAAGTTCCACCTCGTGTGGGAATTTGTCGCAAGAAAGTTCTATCGTTACCTCAAAGCAGTTGGTGTGAAGGTAGCTGAAGTCATTCATGCCTAAGCGCAAGAGAAGACATGGTCATTGAGAGGCGAGCCCGACAGTGGTGGCAGCTTCACCGGAGAGGACATCTCACTCACTGCCGGCCACTGTGTGCCAGTTTGCTCCGTTGATGATGTTTCCGACCCTAATGAAGTTATCGTAGTGGCAAATCCTGCGGTTGTCATCGGCCATGATGCGGTGGCTGGAGGCATAGACCGTGGCTAACCAGCGAAACATTGAGTCATCTGCTGTGGGGGTCAGCTCCTTGGCCATCCAGTAGGAACGAGCCATGTCAAAGGGATAGGACACAACGAGCTCTCCACCATGCAAGTTGGCACTGAGGACAAAAGGGATTTTCTGCATCCAGTCAATGATGGCGCGGGTCTCTGGAGCCACCTGAAACACAATAAGGTTGTCTTTACTGCATCAGGCCGGACTCAGATCATGTCTCTGACTCTGTCTTTGCCTTTTATCTGAATCTGTCAGACGCCATGCTACTGCGTCCAGCTGAAGAAATGGACTCGACCAGAAAAATGATCACAAGGAGTCCAAGGCTTCATGTAGAAGTCACTTGCTCCAAGGGCACGTCTGCATCAAGCTTTGTCAGGGGCGCCCATCTGAATCCATACAAAGTCATGAATGGGGGCACAGATGTGGTCTGAGCTGGGCCTAAGGGAGAAGATGTCCTACATCTGTGATGTCATTGTGAAAGCAAGGTTACAGAATGGAATGCCTATGGACTTTAGCGTCACATCCGGCTCCTTCCTTATAGAGTTGTCTGATTCTGCACAATTCTCCACAGCTGCATTTATAATGCTGATAGTTATTGGATACCATCAGTAAGCCTATGGGGTAACACCGCTTACTAGTGCATGTATTGCCCTGCAAACCCTGAACATGCAGGGAATGCTGTAAGATTTCAGTAACTGAGGCATGGAGAACTGTGAGTTCAGCTCTGGAGTCCTAACTCAGTACCTGTTTACAGTGTGACAGTTTATGCAGCCGCTTTCTATACTCCATGGATGTTGTTTGAGTGACCGGCGTGTAATACTACATTGCCCCTGTAGTGGCTGACTTTATGGGACAACCCTTCCATGATTGGAGGTGGCACCACGTAAGGTTTTTGCAGCTGTATGCGATGGGATCCTCTAGCCTCTGGTTACTCACCGTTGCGTTTTCATATGTGTAGTACTCAGGGATCGGGATATAATGGTTGGGGAAATGCTCAGGAACCTGCTCATTGTCTTCTGCATCCCACAGAGGGGTGTTCAGGTCCGCAAAGTTGTGGTTTAGATCAAGCCCCTGGTAATTCCAGCGGCCAATGCCCCATCCAGACAGCTCGGAGCCCTAGGAGGATAGGAGGAGGAGACAGCTCGACCAGTGCCAGAGGGGTCCGGCAGGGTAGGGTTGGCCAGTGAAGGTACATACCAGTTTGTAGGCTATTTCATATCCATCTGGGTTCATGGAGGGCAGGAGATGTATACGGGTCTCGGTGATGAGTCTCAGGATTCTTGGGTTTTCTTTCTTGTATTCCTGACACAGATATTCCATGAGGTTCAACATCAACTCTCGACCCAAGACCTCGTTCCCATGCATCCCGGCCACATAGCGAAACTCCGGCTCCCCTGTAATGTGAGACATCATCACTCTTCTGGGTTATATCTGACCGCTAGACCACCAGCGAGCTCCAACCTGACAAGGAGATCTGCACCCATCATAGTGGAAGGCAAGAAGGTGTCATTGCTCTCCCCCAACCCTCCCGTCTGCTGGGTCTACTACTGTACAGCGTGAAGGATAGCGACTGTCACAGAGTCGAGGACACTCGTCAGGGTGTGACCTGTGCGGGAGTGAAAAGTGGGCACCACATGGGGCAGCGTGACGTCGTATGGGGCACTGTGGATATTACTTATTATGGGGGCACTGTGGATGTCACTTATTATGGGGGCACTGTGGATATCACTGTTATTATGGGGGCACTGTGGATATCACTGTTGTTATGGGGGGCACTGTGCATATCACTGTTGCTATGGGGTACTGTGGATGTCGCTGTTACTTGGGAACTGTCTGTCGGTTCTAGTCACGGCCTGTGTGTTCTCCCTTTCTTCTTCTGCATGTTCCCTGTGCTGTCGTTGGGCAGCCGGGCCTTATCCCGTGCACTGCCATGTGGCCTCCTCCTACCCAGTTCATGCTCTCCTGGGTGGTCCGATATCTCCATCACATACATCTTGAGCCCCAAGTAGCTTTTGCCGATGCTGTAGACTCGAGTGATATTGGGACAGTCCTCGTTAACCTTCTTCATCAGCTGAAAAGACAGAGATTCTACGTCAGACATTGGATACTTGCCGGTTCTGACTTTGGTTGCTGTTGTGATGATAGTCACCTTCCGCATCTCCTTGTAGTTGTGGTGTTTGAACTCCAGCTTGTCGGTCGGCTGCGGTTCTTGTTCCCACATGAAAACAGTGTTCGGATCTGTGTGAAAAAAACACAATCTCATATTAGCTCCGAGTCCTCTCCCCACTCACATCTCCTATGGTAATGGCGCACTGACGCCATAGTTGTGTCTCTCGTTTCGAGATAAATTTATATTGTTCTGAAAGGTTTTACTCCGCATAAATGTCTGACCTTTTCTCTGTAGTTTTTTAAGAAAGTTATATACTTTGCTGATGCTTCTTACCCTAGACAGTTAGAATAAGGCCTCGTATGCGGAAATTCTGGTGGTCTGAGCAAGCGCCTACAAAGTCAGCCAAAGCCAGAAATCTCCAGAGCACAAAAAATCCACTGGCATTCTAAAAAACCACTGCTCTGCTCTTGCGAATTAGTATTTCTACTGACCGGCATCTTTTGAAGCCACGGAGAGGACTACCTCTGGTGCCCACATACTGGTCACCTCACTGTAACTCTCTAGAAGAACCATGGAGTACACCAAAACGTAGTTATGTCTTTCTCACTAGATATTCTCACCAGTCATGTAATTATCAAGATCTTGCTTTTTATCCGAGATATTAAGAAGAAGGAGGCTCTTGTAGATATGTCAGAGATATCTGATGTGATTACTCACCTGGAAGAGGACACCCCATAATCTCAGCTCTCAAGCAAATGGTACCATTCTCAAACCACGTCTGAGGGTTGATCCTGATGTACCGTCCGACCATGGGGGTGGGAAGTTTGTTGAGCACTGGAGTCTCGGGGTCTTTATTGGCTTTAAAAATCTAAGAAAATAAAGATTTGACTTTAACAAGAAGAGGAGACATTAACAGGAAACAGACATGACATTACCAAGAAGGTGACAAGACATTACCAAGGAGAAGACCAGACATTATTATTATTTATTATTATAGCGCCATTTATTCCATGGCGCTTTACATGTGAGGAGGGGTATACATAATAAAAAGGGTGTACAGTAATCTTAAACAATACAAGTCACGACTGGTACAGGAGGAGAGAGGACCCTGCCCGCGAGGGTTCACAATCTACAACGGGATGGGTGAGGATACAGTAGGCGAGGGTAGAGCTGGTCGTGCAGCGGTTTGTTGGATCGGTGGTTGCTGCAGGTTGTAGGCTTGTCAGAAGAGGTCGGTCTTCAGGTTCTTTTTGAAGGTTTCGATGGTAGGTGAGAGTCTGATATGTTGTGTTAAAGAGTTCCAGAGTAGGGGGGATGCGCGGTAGAAATCTTGTATGCGATTGTGGGAAGAGGATATAAGAGGCGAGTAGAGAAGGAGATTCGGAGGTTGCGTGTAGGTACTGTAAGTACCGGGAGACGAGGTCACAGATGTATGGAGGACACAGGTTTTGGATGGCTTTGTATGTCATGGTTAGGGTTTTGAACTGGAGTCTTTGGGTAATGGGGAGCCACTGCAGGGATTGACAGAGGGGAGAGGCCGGGGAATAGCAGGGGAACAGGTGGATTAGTTGGGCAGCAGAGTTCAGAATGTATTGGAGGGGTGTGAGAGTGTTAGAGGGGAGGCCACAGAGCAGGAGGTTGCAGTAGTCAAGGCGGCAGATGATGAGGGCATTGACTAGGGTTTTTGCAGATTCTTGGTTGAGGAATGTACGGATCCGTGAAATGTTTTTGAGTTGAAGTCGGCAGGAAGTGGAAAGGGCTTGTATATGTGGTTTGAAAGAGAGATCAGTGTCAAGGATAACCCCGAGGCAGCGAGCTTGTGGCACTGGAGAGTGTGGGCAGACGTTTACTTTAATGGATAGGTCCGTTAGGGGGGGTCGAGTGAGATGGGAGAAAGATGATGAATTCTGTTTTGTCCATATTAAGTTTTAGAAATCTAGTGGAGAAGGATGAAATAGTGGACAGACATTGAGGGATTCTGGTTAGTAGGGCGGTGATATCTGGTCCAGAGATGTAGATCTGTGTGTCATCAGCATAGAGCATAGGTAGGAAGGAAGGATCATCCCCGTGCTGCCGCAAGAAGAAGTCCAAAAATTGTAGAGGTTTCAGCGTGGTTTATTCTACACGTTTCAGGGTTCAGGTGACCCCTTCATCAGGACATACCACAAATACTACCTAAGTGTATGCTTCAACCAGGTCCTGCACTGACCTGTGGATCTGCAGCAGCCGCCATTAATATATGTCTTTCCTTCACTCTCACCAGGTGAGTAGTTCTCTTGGTGGGCAACTCTGTGTAACGTTTGATAAGACCCTATTTGCGCTTTTGTGTCTCCCTCTTTTCTCTCATCAGCATAGAGGTGATACTGAAAGCCGTGAGATTCTTTGAGCTATCCGAGGCCGAAGGTGTAAATGAAGAAGAGCAGGGGCCCTAGGACTGAACCTTGCGAGACTCCGACAGATAGGGGGCGAGGTGAGGAGGTGGTGCGCAAGGAGGAGACGCTGAATGTCCGGTCTGTTAAGTATAACGAGATCTAAGATGGGCCAAGTCTGTGATGCCAAGAGATGAGAGGGTCTGTAGTAATAGGGAGTGGTGCACGGTGTCAAAGGAAGAGGACAGGTCCAGGAGGATGAGGACAGATTAGTGTCGCTTGGCCTTGGCGGTTGATAGGTCATTGGTGACCTTAGTTAGGGCAGTTTCAGTGGATTAGTGCAGCCGGAGGCCAGATTGAAAACTACCAAAAAGAAGATGAGACGTTGACAAGAAAAAGGCAACACATTATCAAGAATATTGGGATATTACAAAGAGAAGATGACTTATTGCCAAAAAGAAGACAAGACATTGCCAAGAAGAAGATGAGACATTACCAACAAGAAGAGAATGTGATATTACCAAGTCAAGATATTACCAAGAAGATTAGATTATCAAGAAGAAAATGAGATATTACTATGAAAAAGATAAGACATTGAAAAGAAGGTGAGACATTACTAAGAAGAGGAATAGATGTTACCAAGAAGACAAAACATTACCAACAAGATGAGATATTATGAAGATTAGACATTATCAAAAAGAAGATGATGAGCTATAACCAAGAGGAAGACTAGATATTACCAAGAAGAAGAGACATTGACAAGAAGAGGATGAGACGTTTCCACAAAGATGAGACATTGACAAGTTGTTCATTACAAGGTCATATCATCTTTGTGCTATGGAAAGACATTTGTTGTAAGTCTCTAAATCAAGTTGATTTCAGCAAAAATGAAAAAGCACGGCGTGATGACAGGTTTTGTAGGACTTTTATGGTATGTGCACTGTGAAGAAACTAGTTTGTATCTTAATTTCCCAGACAACCATGTTTTTGCAAACCAAGAAGAATTGACTTTTTATCTGTATATTGGCTTGTGGATTTACAGTAAGTGTTTATGTCTGGTGGGTCAAGAAGACAGACTTGCATACTGTGGGGATGTGACTCGCTCAGGTGCAGCGGGAGACAATCAGGAGACCGGTTCTTCCAAAGTTCATGAGGTTTATTTCTGTCATAAACCATAAAACAGCGTATCACCAAAAATAGCCTCTAGCTTAGGCAAACAAAACATAAACCTTCGTGGTTGCAGACTCAGACCGTGAGTCTCAGCACATGCTGGGAGGTGTAGTCCTCCCCACATACAGCTCCCTGGTTCAGGAGCAGGTCACATTATAAGGCTGTAGCCACACCCACGTTCCCAGCAGCTGACTGGTCACATGACTGTGACCTCACCACAGGTCCTTCAAACAAAAACAATAACAATATCTGGTATGCTTTACTTCTGCCTTACATTATGGAGATAAGCCATTTATGAGACACATATCTCCCATCAATTACACGACCCTTAGCCCTGCCACATACCTCCCCCCTCTGCCTAAAGCCGTGGGGCTTGGCACTTTCACCTACCAGGCAAGGGATTCTGGAGAGGGCATCGGCATTCCCATGTAGCTTCCCGGCCCTATGCTCTATATGGAAACTGAAGTCTTGTAGGGCTAAGAACCAGCGGGTGACCCTAGCATTCTTGCCCTTGGTTTCCCTCATCCACCTGAGTGGGGCATGGTCGGATATTAACCTAAACTTCCGTCCCACCAGGTAGTACCGTAATGTGTCCACTGCCCATTTTATGGCCAAACACTCCTTCTCTACAACTGAGTAATTTCTCTCACAAGAAGTCAACTTCCTACTCAAGTAGAGAACAGGATGCTCCTCCCCACGTATCTCTTGGGAAAGGACAGCTCCTACCCCGACATCTGAGGCATCTGTCTGGAGGACAAATTCACGTTTAAAGTCTGGGGCCACCAAAACGGGCTGCTTACAAAGAGCTCCCTTCATTTCTTGGAAGGCTGACTCTGCTTCTTCGGACCAGCTGACCATCACTGACTTTGTCCCTTTAAGCAGATCAGTTAGAGGTGCAGCCATTGTGGCGAAGTTTGGGATAAACCTCCTGTAATATCCCACAATCCCCAGGAAGGCTTTAACTTGCTTCTTTGACAGAGGTCTCGGCAATGTTTGAATTGCCTCCACTTTATTGATTTGGGGTTTGATCTCACCACGCCCCACTACATATCCGAGGTACTTGGCTTCTTCTCTCCCCAAGGCACACTTCTTCGGGTTTATTGTAAACCCCGCCTCTCTTAGAGCGTCAAACACTGCTTGGACCTTTTCCAGGTGAGTCTCCCAGTCCGGGGTAAAGATGACGATATCATCCAGGTATGCGGCAGCGTATAGCTTATGAGGTGCAAGGATTCTATCCATCGCCCTCTGGAAGGTTGCTGGAGCTCCCTGTAGGCCAAACGGCATCCGGACATACTGGAAGCACCCGTCTGGTGTGGAGAATGCCGTCTTCTCCTTGGCTTCCTGTGCCATGGGGATCTGCCAATATCCCTTGGTCAGATCCAAAGTGGTTATGTACCTGGCAGGTCCAAGTCTCTCGATGAGCTCATCAACGCGTGGCATGGGATAAGCGTCGAACTTGGAGACCTCATTCAGCTTCCGGTAATCGTTGCAGAACCTCCATTCACCATCAGGTTTTGGGACCAGGACAATCGGGCTCGACCAGCCGCTCTTGGATTCCTCAATGACCCCGAGCTTCAACATACGCTGCACCTCCTTGGAGATTACCTCTCGCCGGGCCTCAGGAATACAATATGGTTTCACGTTCACCCGCACATGTGGCTCGGTCAGAATTTCGTGCTCCACCACCTTCGTGCACCCCGGCAACTCTGAGAACAGGTCGCGGTTTTTCTGGAGTAACTCCCGGCACTGCTGCTTCTGGGCCTTCGATAGAGTCTCCGCTATGGTAACGGCTCCAACCTCCCCTTCTAGGTTGCCCAGCAAGCACGGAGTTACCGCTGGCTCTCTATCTTGCCACGGCTTGATAAGGTTAACATGGTAAACCTGGTATGGCTTCCGTCTTCCGGGTTGGTGGATCTTGTAGTTTACGTCTCCCAGTTTCTCCACCACCTCATATGGCCCTTGCCACTTGGCCAAGAACTTACTTTCCACCGTCGGTATTAGCACGTGAACTCGGTCTCCCGGATTGAACTGCCTCACTCTGGCTGACCGGTTGTAGACCCTGGCCTGAGCCTCTTGTGCCTGGCAGAGATGTTCTTTAACAATGGGCATCACCTTCGCAACCCTCTGCTGCATCAGTGCCACATGCTCAATGACGCTTCTGTGGGGCGTGACTTCGGCTTCCCAGGTTTCCTTGGCTATATCTAGGAGACCTCGCGGATGCCGGCCGTACAGAAGCTCGAAGGGGGAGAACCCCGTGGAGGCCTGGGGAACTTCACGGATAGAAAACAGTAAATACGGTAAGAGACAATCCCAGTCTCTACCATCTTCCTCTATGACTTTTCTCAGCATGCTCTTCAGGGTCTTGTTAAACCTCTCAACAAGGCCATCTGACTGTGGATGGTACACTGAAGTCCTCAGCTGGGAAACTTGCAAGACTCTGCACAATTCTCTCATCACCTTGCTCATAAAAGGTGTCCCCTGGTCGGTCAGGATCTCCTTCGGCAAACCCGTCCGGGAAAACACATGGACCAGCTCACGGGCTATACTCTTCGCAGAGGAGTTTCTCAGGGGAATGGCCTCAGGATAGCGTGTGGCATAGTCCAGGATGACTAATATATACTGATGGCCCTGAGCTGATTTAACTAAGGGACCGACCAAGTCCATGGCAATTCTCTCAAATGGCACCTCAATAATGGGCAGTGGCACAAGAGGGTTCCGAAAATGAGATGTGGGGGCAGTTAACTGACATGTCGGGCAGGACCTGCAATAGTTTACTATTTCCCGGTGACACCCAGGCCAATAGAACCTCTGTACAATCCGTTCCTGGGTTTTTTCCACCCCCAGGTGTCCCCCCAAGATGTGTGAATGGGCCATGTCCAACACTTTTCGTCTATAGGGGCCTGGTACTATTAACTGCTCTGCCACCTCCTCCCTTATTTTCGTGACCCGGTACAACAATTCCCCACTCAACATAAAATGGGGAAACCTTGTGTCTGCTCCCGGCTCTTGTGCAACCCCATTAATGACGGTGACATTGTTAAAGGCTTCCCTTAGTGTGGGGTCCCTATGTTGGGCAGTCCCAAAATTCTCCCCGGCCACCCCTAACTCCGGGATGTCAGGTACAGGGGACCCTTCCTCTTCATCCCCAACAAGGACACATAAAGGGAACTCGTCTGCCTCTGGTGGTGGCGATACCTCAGTGGGGTGGATTGGTTCCCTGCTCTTGCTAGCACACTCAGAACCCATCCCCCACAGATCCCAAAACAGACAGAAATCCCGGCCAATAATTATGGGATGCAACAAGTCTCGAACAACGCCAACTTCATGCGACTCGGTGCCATGCGCCGTTTCAATCTTCACCCTAGCCATAGGGTAGTCCTTTGCATCGCCATGTATGCACCGAACACCAATCTTTTTACCCGGGAGTATGTTTAGAGGAAAACTGGCCCTCACAAGGGTCACCAAGCTCCCGGAGTCCAGAAGCGCCATTACTGCTCGACCGTTCACCTTCACGGGACACGCTTGTGGCCCCTTGTTAGGTAGCGAGTTCACATTGCAAGCTGGATATGCGTAGTATGAACTACGGCGTCCCATGCTGCAGTCCATCTGCTCGGTGGTCTGGGGACAACGGGCCGCTATATGTCCTGGCCCATGACACTTCCAGCAAATAACACCCGAGGGGACCTTGGGCACCGCCTCCCCCGCCCCTTTTGACCTTGGACGCACCACCCCTTTTTGTGACTCCGCCCCCTGCTGGGACCCCCAATATGGAATGGGCTGCTTCCCCAAGGAACCTTCCATCCCTTGGTATCTCTCGACCAGCCCAACCAGTTCATCAGCATTTTGGGGATCACCCTGGGCAACCCAAGTCTGTAGAGGTCTCGGCAGAGAATGCACAAACCGATCCATCACAACTCGCTCTACCATCTGTGCAGGGGAAGCCGACTCTGGCTGCAGCCATTTCTGGACCAGGTGCAACAGGTCAAACATTTGGGAGCGCGGGGGTTTGTCCCGGTGATAGGCCCAGCGATGAACTCGCTGTGCCCTGGTAGTCATTGTTACCCCCAAGCGTGCGAGAATTTCCGCTTTTAATTTGGGATACTCTCTGGCATCTTGTACCGTCAGGTCAAAGTACGCCTTCTGAGGCTCCCCCGTTAGGTAAGGGGCCAGTACCTCCGCCCACCGCTCTGGCTGAAGTTTTTCCCTCTCAGCCACCCTCTCAAACACCGTCAGGAAGGCTTCCACATCATCCTCAGGGCTCATTTTTTGTAATGCGCGTCTTAACGCCTTCTCGACGTCGGTGGCATCAGCCCGACCTGGGGTTGGGGCGCTCGTCCTGCCCTCCTGGATGGCGGTTGCCAGAAGCTGCATCTGCTGCCGTTGTTCCTGCTGGCTCTGCTGGAACTGCTGCCGCTGCTCCTGCTGGCCTTGCTGGATCTGCTGTAACAACAGCTTGTTGGTTTCCTGCTGCAGTGCCTGGGACTGGACCAGGTGTTTCATGAGGTCCTCCATGATTCCAGGCAATGCTTGTTGCCCCGCTGCAAACTTCACCCAGGACATGCAGCAACTGTCTCATAGAATCATAGAATTGTAGAGTTGGAAGGGACCTCCTGGGCCATCTGGTCCAACCCCCTGCTCAAAGCAGGATTCACTAAATCATCCCAGTCAGATCTCAAGTCTCTGCTGGGACCGCTGCCCGCACGTGTACCACCAATTGTGGGGATGTGACTCGCTCAGGTGCAGCGGGAGACAATCAGGAGACCGGTTCTTCCAAAGTTCATGAGGTTTATTTCTGTCATAAACCATAAAACAGCGTATCACCAAAAATAGCCTCTAGCTTAGGCAAACAAAACATAAACCTTCGTGGTTGCAGACTCAGACCGCGAGTCTCAGCACATGCTGGGAGGTGTAGTCCTCCCCACATACAGCTCCCTGGTTCAGGAGCAGGCCACATTATAAGGCTGTAGCCACACCCACGTTCCCAGCAGCGGACTGGTCACATGACTGTGACCTCACCACAGGTCCTTCAAACAAAAACAATAACAATATCTGGTATGCTTTACTTCTGCCTTACATTATGGAGATAAGCCATTTATGAGACACATATCTCCCATCAATTACACGACCCTTAGCCCTGCCACAATACCATTTAACATACTGTGTAAGCCTGTAATGTTTATCGTTGTTTATTATGCGCTGATATGCTAATTGTGTATTGTATTTATAACCAGTTTGTTGACTTTGAAGGTAAATAGGGAAAGGCTGTGAGGGTGGACTGAAGGACACTGGGTAAATCTAAAACTAGATCACCTGCCTCAGGTATAAAAGAGACTTCTTTTCTTCTGGTTGGTGTCACTCTTCAGGATCTCAGCTCAGGGTACTTCGGACTCAGCTGAAAGCACACAGGACTGCTCTCGGTTATCACCCTATGCTGGTCGTTACCTCCTCTCTGCGTTCGTATCACAGGTGGAGTAGCGACCCTGGGAGCTCGGACATAACATCTACCATTATCCTGGTGAGTCAGCGGAAGGGTTAGGCCCTGTAATGGGAACCATCTTAGGGTAATTGCTGGGATTGTTCTGTTTGCTGTTGGGTGTTGTGGTTCAATAAAGTTTGGCCACCCTGTTTTACCCTAACCCTGTGTTGTCTGTGTAGTGTATTGCCTCCCGGGAGATAGAGCGGGCGATCAGTGGGATGAGCTCTGGTCCATGCAGTCTTGCTAAAGGCAGCCGGGCGAGCGGACGAGAGCACCCACTGACCCCGTTTCTCCACAGCACACAATGCATTTTCCAACAGGTACGCTCCAAAATCTGCCTGAAAAACACAAACTGAAAAGCTCCAAAGAATGAGCATGTGTATTTCTATATAAACGTGACTCACTTTTCATATATTCCGTCTTTGAGTATTTTAAACCATTTCACGTGACCAAAGACGCCAAATGGTTTACAGATGTAACCTGACCCTTCTTCAGGAGAATTCTTCTCTGAAGATGCTCTATACTTTACAATACAAGTCAGTGAGATGATTCATAAAAGCTCCAACAGCCAAAAACAACAAGAAAAGTGCTCAGGATACGACCAAAAAAAAAAATGCAAAAAATAAGACACCATGAAAAAAAGCTGGCATTTCCTGACGCATCTTCCGGCAGGTTCGGCCACCTGAAAAAAATGTCATGTGCAGCACCCAACCTTAGTGACTGGTCCAGAGACGGTCACTGTGGAGTCTTTTTCTGAGTGATGTTATGATCCCTGGTCTCAAGCGCAATTACATAAAACGACCCGGCCTCAAACAATGATCCCAGAATGAATAAGGTGAGTAGGTTATGGCGGAACTAACTGGGTCACAACTTTTTAGATGTGAAATTTGCCATGAAACTAAGGACATACCACATCACGCAATGCTTGGAAAGTAGTGGGTCTATGGTCGGGCACTGCCCTCTTCGTTGTAACTCTCTGACCATTCCCCCTCACTGATGCCTGATATAATGGGTAAAGGGGCTACAGACGAGGGGGCCGTACGGCTCCAGGGCAGATATAGGACCCTGATGAATAAAGGTCCTTCAAGCTAATCCTCTCAGAGGTCCAATCCTGTGGTCAGTGCCGATGGCGACCACACACCTCATAAACTCCACTTTCCAGATGACCATTTTGCTCAAAAACAAAAATGTAACTAAAAAAAATTCAACTCAAGAAGGAAAATAAGGACGCGGCTCCCCCCACACTATACGTCCACAATCGGAGTGACCGTCAAGGACCCCGGTTCTGCTGATCCCCAGAGTCGACCAGTGATGTTCACTGTTGGTTGCCATTCTCTACATGAAGACATTGCCCAATGTTCCCGGACAACCTAATTATATCCGGATATTGGATGAGCAGAGTTAAGTTAGGGACGTTTTCCGTGTAGGACCCCAGGAACGATGGCTGACGGCTGATATTTTACTTTGAAATCCAGACAGGCCGGATGCACAGGGTTAATGTTTCCCAGCTCGCTCCCGTCCAAAATCAGCACGAGACCAAATACTTTTTTGGCTGCTATACAATTTTCATTCCAGGAACGGGAAATATTCCAAAGAAAGTACCACAGAGAGGAGCCGCCAAAACCAGAGCAAACATGTGCCGAGAGGGATTAATAAGCCAGGACCTGAGTGGCGTCCTCTGCGAGGGGCTCCGGACCAACACACAACCTGACTCGCCTCATCTGCTGACTTCAAGAGACACGAAGCGGTCTACACATAGGAGAGGTCTCCTTACTAATACGTGTTGTGCAGTCCTGCAGTGCAAAGAATGGAGGCTTTTATGTCCGACTTTTCTAGTGAAAGGTTTACGAGGAGACGTGACATCACAAGATCCGTCTCTCTAAATCTTCAGGTCTATAAATATTTTATTGCTTCTTGTAATGGAGTCCTGGAAAGGACCTTGGCCGAGTGGGACCTGGCGCGGGCCCAGTGGCCGACTCGCTGAATATTACATGCTGTGTGCTGGTGTCATGGCGTAGTAGTTACAGGGTTTCTACGTGTTACATGTTATAGACTTTCTGCTTTTGTGTAATCGCAGAATTTGGGGCGGTGGGGAAAGACAAAGCGTGCGCACAGGAGCCATGGACACAGGGCTGAATATTCCGGCCCTCCACCATCCTGCATGTCTAGGGTCCAACAGAGCTTGGGGCCGTATCATACTGGGGTCATCCTGTAGAGGCCACCAACCCTCTACCATAGGCCCATGGCCTCCGCTACTATGTGGGCCGTGTGCTCCTCCATAATCCACAGGATCATCCATAAGGAATTGGTCATGAATGGAAGAGAAGATAAGGACCTCCTTCATAGTGGCATGATGGGCTGTGATGTACGAACCACAAATCCCAGTAGGAACCTGACCCTTCTACCTCTTATGGGTCCACATTGAGTGAGATGGCTGCACATCCCAGTACGGCAGGTGCCGGAGGCGTCAGTACGTAGCAATGAATGGGACACTGGTTGGTGTCAGTGCGACTGTCCCTTCTTTCTCAGGAAAAGTAGGGTCTCAGAGGTCGGACCACCACTGGTCATAAATTGATGACATAATTGGGGCCCCCTCCTCTTTAATAGTAAAGGCCAGCACATCAATACATTCCATAAAGTTCAATGGGTGCAGGGAAATGGTCATAACCCCAACAGGGCCTCTCCGTTATCAGCCGATCAGGGGGCAACACAGGATCCCCACAACCAGGTAATTATCGGTGGACCTCCACGCTGGAGGTACGGGGTCCTAACATTGTAACCTGCTTTTGTCTTTGTGCTGATCAGTTGTGGGCTTCGTGCAGAAATGATCATCCCCTATCCTGGTGACCATACTTTCTGTACCATGAGAGGTGCCATCGCCCCTTTGTGGAGAACATTGTGCACCATATTCAGGGGCTCCAGTCTCCAGACATGACAAGCATTATGCCAGAGTGTATGTATACGGGACCGTCTGCCTACGCCGGGTATCCTGTCTGTATATACGGAACCGTCTGCCTACGCCGGGTATCCTGTCTGTGTATACGGGACCGTCTGCCTACGCCAGGTATCCTGTCTGTGTATAGGGGGCCGTCTGCCCACGTCGGGTATCCTGTCTGTGTGGGGAGGAGGACTCCCGTAAAGTATCTGGACCGGAACCAAGGGGATCGCCATCTGGGTTCCTGAAGAAACGGGACCAGGGGGCCAACGAAGGAAAGCGGGTGACTAGAGGTAACAGGGCAGCAGGGGGCGGGGCTAGGGGAAAAGGATCAGGGAGCGCACTGAGAGTTCAGTGGACAGAAAGGCTGACAGGAGAGGAGAGACCATGGAAGATAGAGAGAGCGGGTTGGTCAGACGTTGATCAGCGGGGAGATCGTCAGTGGTCTGTGGAGGGTAAGCGGCAAACTGCCCGACAAGAGGCTTGTGCTTCACCCCAACCCTGGGCTACTCTCCGTCCACGGTCGGCCGCAGCCGTTACCGCTGTCCCTCGCTCTGGTGCAGCTGGTCCGCGACCCCTAGCCACTGCTGTCACGACACACCAGCCCGCTGCAGCGACCTGGACACTGCTTCCCTGCCTCAGCCCGTGGCTGTGGCCCCTTCATCACCGGCCACAGCGGGAGTCATCTCGCCACAGTCGGCAGTTGAGGCCTACTCCCCGCCTACAGAGGGACCCTTAGCATAGGCCTGCCAACAGTCACTATTGCAAACTGCGTCACAATCCCGCTTTAAGAGAGAAGCCTGACAAGACTTTCTGAAAGGCCGACCCCGCCGTGTTGACAGGGGGTTATCTCTACAAAGGAACACTCCAGGGCCTGTTGTGCCCCGACAGCCCAGATCCTTCAGGGCCTGTTGTGCCCCCAGCTTCTGGAACACTCCAGGGCCTGTTGTGACCTGACAGCCAAGATCCTTCAGGGCCTGTTGTGCCCCCAGCTTCTGGATTACTCCAGGGCCTGTTGTGCTCCGATAGCCAAGATCCTTCAGGGCCTGTTGTGCCCCCAGCTTTTGGGTTACTCCAGGGCTTGTTGTGCCCCGACAGCCCAGATCCTTCAGGGCCTGTTGTGCCCCCAGCTTCCGGATTACTACTGGGCCTGTTGCGCCCCAACAGCACCGATCCTTCAGGGCTTGTTTTGCCCCAACTCCTTTTGGATACTGAGACACCTAAGATCACTGCCATCCTTCAGTAGCTGGGCCTAGCGGTTGCGACGTCAAAGCAGACACATCAGTGACGTCAAAACCGCCGCAACAGAGACTTCGAAGCAGACCCGCCAGTGACACCAAAGGACGACCGGAAGGATAAGTTGACTTTAGGAAATAAGTACTCATAGTTGACCGTACGTGGCCTATATTAGCCGGCCCTGCCGGGTTAGTCGTAGTCTCGATAAGAAAAGTATTGTTATTGTTGTTGAGTCCCTGCGTGGACAAATAAGTGTTACCCCTTTTTGGTTGCTCAGCATAGCCCTAGCGGCTCCAGTTCATAAACGTTGCTTTCCAAAAATCATACTCAGTCTCGTGTCTCGTCACTGCATCCTAAGAACCTGTTTGTACCTACATCTGTGTATACGGGACCGTCTGCACACACCGGGTAACCTGTCTGTGTGTACCGGACCGTCCGCCCACGTCGGGTATCCTGTCTGTGTATACAGGACCGTCCACCTCTGGCCGGGTATCCTGTCTGTGTATACAGAACCATCCGCCCCACGCCGGGTATCCTGTCTGTGTATATGGGACCATCCGCCCCACGCCGGGTATCCTGTCTGTGTATATGGGACCGTCCGCCCCACGCCGGGTATCCTGTCTGTGTATACAGGACCGTCCACCTCTGGCCGGGTATCCTGTCTGTGTATACAGAACCATCCGCCCCACGTCGGGTATCCTGTCTGGGTATACGGGACCATCCGCCCCACGCCGGGTATTTTGTCTGTGTATACAGGACCGTCCACCTCTGGCCGGGTATCCCATCTGTGTATACGGGACTGTCCGCCCCACGCCGGGTATTCTGTCTGTGTATACGGGACCGTCCATCCCACGCCGGGTATCCTGTCTGTGTATACGGGACCGTCCGCCCCACGTCGGGTATCCTGTCTGTGTATATGGGACTGTCCGCCCCACGCCGGGTATCCTGTCTGTGTATACGGGACCGTCCGCCCCACGCCGGGTATTCTGTCTGTGTATACGGGACCGTCCGCCCCACGTCAGGTATCCTGTCTGTGTATATGGGACTGTCCGCCCCACGCTGGGTATCCTGTCTGTGTATACGGGACCGTCCTCCCCACGCCGGGTATTCTGTCTGTGTATACGGGACCGTCCGCCCCACGCCGAGTATCCTGTCTGTGCATACGGGACCGTCCGCCTATGCCAGGTATTCTGTCTGTGTATATAGGACTGTCCGCCCCACGCCGGGAGTCCTGTCTGTGTATACGGGACCGAACGCCTACGCTGGGTATCCTGTCTGTGTATATGGGACCGTCCGCCCCACGCCGGGTATCCTGTCTGTGTATACGGGACCGTCTGCCCATGCCGGGTATCCTGTCTGTGTATACGGGACCATCCACCCCACGCCGGGTATCCTGTCTGTGCATACGGGACCGTCTGCCCATGCCGGGTATCCTGTCTGTGTATACGGGACCATCCGCCCCACGCCGGGTATCCTGTCTGTGCATACGGGACCGTCCGCCTCAGGCCGGGTATCCTGTCTGTGCATACGGGACCGTCTGCCTCAGGCCGGGTATCCTGTGTGTATACGCAACCGTCCGCCTCACACCGGGTATTTTGTCTGTGTATACAGGACCGTCCACCTCTGGCCCGGTATCCTGTCTGTGTATACGGGACCGTCCGCCCCACGCCGGGTATTCTGTCTGTGTATACGGGACCGTCCGCCCCACGCCGGGTATCCTGTCTGTGTATACGGGACCGTCCGCCCCACGTCGGGTATCCTGTCTGTGTATACGGGACCGTCCGCCCCACGCCGGGTATCCTGTCTGTGTATACGGGACCATCCGCCCCACGCCGGGTATCCTGTGTGTATATGGGACTGTCCGCCCCACGCCGGGAGTCCTGTCTGTGTATACGGGACCGAACGCCTACGCTGGGTATCCTGTCTGTGTATATGGGACCGTCCGCCCCACGCCGAGTATCCTGTCTGTGTATACGGGACCGTCCGCCCCACGCCGGGTATCCTATCTGTGTATATGGGACCGTCCGCCCCACGACGGGTATCCTATCTGTGTATATGGGACTGTCCGCCCCACGCCGGGTATCCTGTCTGTGTATATGGGACCGTCCGCCCCACGCCGGGTATTCTGTCTGTGTATACGGGACCGTCCACCTACACTGGGTATCCTGTCTGTGTATACGGGACCGTCCGCCCATGCCGGGTATCCTGTGTGTATATGGGACTGTCCGCCCCACGCTGGGTATCCTGTCTGTGTATATGGGACCGTCCGCCCCACGCCGGGTATCCTGTCTGTGTATACGGGACCATCCGCCCCACGCCGAGTATCCTGTCTGTGTATACGGGACCATCCGCCCCACGCCGGGTATCCTGTCTGTGTATACGGGACCATCCGCCCCACGCCGGGTATCCTGTCTGTGTATACGGGACCATCCGCCCCACGCCGGGTATCCTGTGTGTATATGGGACTGTCCGCCCCACGCCGGGTATCCTGTGTGTATATGGGACTGTCCGCCCCACGCCGGGAGTCCTGTCTGTGTATACGGGACCGAACGCCTACGCTGGGTATCCTGTCTGTGTATATGGGACCGTCCGCCCCACGCCGAGTATCCTGTCTGTGTATACGGGACCGTCCGCGCCACGCCGGGTATCCTATCTGTGTATATGGGACCGTCCGCCCCACGACGGGTATCCTATCTGTGTATATGGGACTGTCCGCCCCACGCCGGGTATCCTGTCTGTGTATACGGGACCGTCCGCCCCACGCCGGGTATCCTATCTGTGTATATGGGACTGTCCGCCCCACGCCGGGTATCCTGTCTGTGTATATGGGACCGTCCGCCCCACGCCGGGTATTCTGTCTGTGTATACGGGACCGTCCGCCCCACGCCGGGTATCCTGTCTGTGTATACGGGACCGTCCGCCCCACGCCGGGTATCCTATCTGTGTATATGGGACCGTCCGCCCCACGATGGGTATCCTATCTGTGTATATGGGACTGTCCGCCCCACGCCGGGTATCCTGTCTGTGTATATGGGACCGTCCGCCCCACGCCGGGTATTCTGTCTGTGTATACGGGACCGTCCACCTACACTGGGTATCCTGTCTGTGTATACGGGACCGTCCGCCCATGCCGGGTATCCTGTGTGTATATGGGACTGTCCGCCCCACGCTGGGTATCCTGTCTGTGTATATGGGACCGTCCGCCCCACGCCGGGTATCCTGTCTGTGTATACGGGACCATCCGCCCCACGCCGAGTATCCTGTCTGTGTATACGGGACCATCCGCCCCACGCCGGGTATCCTGTCTGTGTATACGGGACCATCCGCCCCACGCCGGGTATCCTGTCTGTGTATACGGGACCATCCGCCCCACGCCGGGTATCCTGTGTGTATATGGGACTGTCCGCCCCACGCCGGGTATCCTGTGTGTATATGGGACTGTCCGCCCCACGCCGGGAGTCCTGTCTGTGTATACGGGACCGAACGCCTACGCTGGGTATCCTGTCTGTGTATATGGGACCGTCCGCCCCACGCCGAGTATCCTGTCTGTGTATACGGGACCGTCCGCGCCACGCCGGGTATCCTATCTGTGTATATGGGACCGTCCGCCCCACGACGGGTATCCTATCTGTGTATATGGGACTGTCCGCCCCACGCCGGGTATCCTGTCTGTGTATACGGGACCGTCCGCCCCACGCCGGGTATCCTATCTGTGTATATGGGACTGTCCGCCCCACGCCGGGTATCCTGTCTGTGTATATGGGACCGTCCGCCCCACGCCGGGTATTCTGTCTGTGTATACGGGACCGTCCGCCCCACGCCGGGTATCCTGTCTGTGTATACGGGACCGTCCGCCCCACGCCGGGTATCCTATCTGTGTATATGGGACCGTCCGCCCCACGACGGGTATCCTATCTGTGTATATGGGACTGTCCGCCCCACGCCGGGTATCCTGTCTGTGTATACGGGACCGTCCGCCCCACGCCGGGTATTCTGTCTGTGTATACGGGACCGTCCGCCCCACACCAGGTATCCCATCTGTGTATATGGGTCTGTCCGCCCCACATCGGGAATCCTGTGTGTATGTCACCCCCTGTCCTCAGCTCTGATGTCTACATTACGTTCATATTACGGAGCTGCCAGAGGACTGGCTCTTATCCTAGAGAGAAGAAGGGATGGCAGCCGCAGGAGAAAAGCTGCCAATGAAAGCTGCTGCCCAGGATGTGCCCTGGAATGACCCCAGCACCAGTGCTGAACAGAGCCATTGACTCCAAAAACACCGGAGACCCCAGTTATGTAACGCAGGGTGCAGCAGATACAGCACCCCCCCGAATGTAGGTGTAAAGGGGCGCAGATATCACACACGGCACCCACGTCCTCGTCGTATACAGTGTGCTAGTTATATCCATGGTCTACTGACCTCACACCTGCGACACTACTACCACCATCATCCTCACTGCAAGGACTCCAGGAGGCAGACATAGACATGCAAGACATAAGCGTCCGAGACTCCTCACGTGTTAGGAAGTCATTGTTCTGCTCACCACAAAGACATCACAAAATAATTGTATATAAAGTGATCAGTAACGCAACACTGATTGTCACCTAGTGATACAACATTGATCATCACCCAGAGACCAACACTGATCATCACCCAGCGACACAACACCGATCGTCAACCAGCGACCAACACTGATCATCACCCAGCGACCAACACTGATCATCACCCAGCGACACAACACTGATCATCACCCAGTGCCACAACACTGATCACCCAGCGACACAACACTGATCGTCACCCAGCGACTAACACTGATCGTTACCCAGCGACACAACACTGATCGTCACCCAGCGACCAACACTGATCATCACCCAGCGACCAACACTGATCACCCAGCGACACAACACTGATCACCCAGCGACACAACACTGATCGTCACCCAGCGACCAACACTGATCGTCACCCAGCGACCAACACTGATCGTCACCCAGCGACCAACACTGATCACCCAGCGACACAACACTGATCACCCAGCGACACAACACCGATCGTCACCCAGCGACCAACACTGATCATCACCCAGCAACCAACACTGATCATCACCCAGCGACACAACACTGATCATCACCCAGCGACACAACACTGATCGTCACCCAGTGACACAACACTGATTATCACCCAGTGACACAACACTGATCGTCACCCAGTAGCACAACACTGATCGTCACCCAGCGACACAACACTGATCGTCACCCAGCGACACAACACTGATCGTCACCCAGTGACACAACATTGATCACCCAGTGACACAACACTGATCGTCACCCAGTGACCAACACTGATCATCACCCAGCGACCAACACTGATCACCCAGCGACACAACACTGATCATCACCCAGCGACACAACACTGATCATCACCCAGCGACACAACACTGATCATCACCCAGCGACACAACACTGATCGTCACCCAGTGACACAACACTGATTATCACCCAGCGACACAACACTGATCGTCACCCAGTGGCACAACACTGATCGTCACCCAGTGGCACAACACTGATCGTCACCCAGCGACACAACACTGATCGTCACCCAGTGACACAACATTGATCACCCAGTGACACAACACTGATCTTCACCCAGTGACCAACACTGATCATCACCCAGCGACCAACACTGATCATCACCCAGCGACACAACACTGATCGTCACCCAGTGACACAACACTGATCACCCAGCGACACAACACTGATCGTCACCCAGCAACACAACACCGATCCTCACCCAGTGATACAACACTGATCATCACCCAGCGACCAACACTGATCATCACCCAGCGACACAACACCGATCGTCACCCAGCGACCAACACTGATCATCACCCAGCGACCAACACTGATCATCACCCAGCGACCAACACTGATCATCACCCAGCGACCAACACTGATCATCACCCAGCGACACAACACTGATCGTCACCCAGTGACACAACACTGATCATCCAGCGACACAACACTGAACACTGATCGTCACCCAGCGACACAACACTGATCCTCACCCAGTGACACAACACTTATCATCACCCAGCGACACAACACCGATCCTCACCCAGTGACATAACACTGATCGTTACCCAGCGACACAACACTGATCGTAACCCAGTGACACAACACTGATCATCACCCAGTGACACAACATCGATCATCACCCAGTGACACAACACAGATCATCACCCAGTGACACAACACTGATCATCACCCAGTGACACAACACCGATCCTCACCCAGTGACACAACACATATCATCACCCAGCGACACAACACTGATCATCACCCAGTGATACAACACTGATCATCAGCCAGCGACACAACACTTATCATCACCAAGCGACACAACACCGATCCTCACCCAGTGACACAACACTGATCGTCACCCAGCGACCAACACTGATCATCACCCTGTGACACAACACCGATCATCACCCAGTGACACAACACCGATCACCCAGTGACCAACACTGATCATCACCCAGCTACACAACACCGATCGTCACCCAGTGACACAACACTGATCGTCACCCAGCGACCAAGACTGATCATCACCCAGTGACACAAAACTGATCATCACCCAGTGACACAACACTGATCATCACCCAGCAACCAAGACTAATCATCACCCAGTGACACAACACCGATCATCACCCAGTGACCAACACTGATCATCACCCCGTGACACAACACTGATCATCACCCAGCGACACAACACCGATCGTCACCCAGTGGCTCAACACTGGTCGTCAGCCAGTGATACAACACTGATCATCACCCAGTGACACAACATAGATCATCACCCAGTGACACAACACCGATCATCCCCCAGTGACCAACACTGATCATCACCCAGTGACACAACACCGATCACCCAGTGACCAACACTGATCATCACCCAGTGACCAACACTGATCATCACCCAGCGACACAACACCGATCGTCACCCAGTGGCACAACACTGATCGTCATCCAGTGATACAACACTGATCATTACCCAGTGATACAACACCGATGATCACCCAGTGACACAAAATTGATCATCACCCAGTGACACAACACCGATCATCACCCAGTGACCAACACTCATCATCACCCAGTGACACAACACTGATCGTCACTCAGTGACACAACACTGATCACCCAGTGACACAACACCGATCACCCAGTGACCAACACTGATCATCACCCAGTGACCAACACTGATCATCACCCAGCGACACAACACCGATCGTCACCCAGTGACACAACACCGATCGTCACCCAGCGACACAACAACCTGCTGTCATGTAGTCCTGCATATTAATGAGCCCTATATTATTATTATTATTTATTTATATAGCGCCATTAGTTCCATGGTGCTGTACACGAGAAGGGGGAATACAAAGTTATAGATATCGTTAACAGTAAACAAATTTACGATGACAGACTGTTACAGAGGGGATCGGACCCTGTCCTTGCGGACTTACATTCTACGGGATAGCGGGGAAGAGACAGAAGGTCGGGGTGCAGCAGCTCAGGCGGTGGTGATGAGGTGTCAGCTCGGGCAGTGAGGAGGCGGCAGCTCGGGCAGTGGTGAGGCGGCAGAATGGTTATTGCAGGCTGTAGGCTTTCCTGAAGAGGTGGGTTTTCAGGTTCCGTTTGAAGGATCCGAGGGTGGTGGATAATCGGACGTTTTGAGGCATGGCATTCCAGAGGATGGGGGATATTCGGGAGAAATCTTGGAGACGGTTGTGTGAGGAACGAATAAGTGTGGAGGAGAGAAGGAGGTCTTGGGAGGATCGAAGATTACGTGAGGGAAGATATTGGGAGATTAGTTCAGAGATATAGGGAGGGGACAGGTTGTGGATGGCTTTGTAGGTCAGTGTTAGTAGTTTGATCTGGATTCGTTGGGGAATTGGGAGCCAATGGAGGGATTTGCAGAGGGGGGAGACAGGGGAGTAGAGAGGTGGATTAGTCGGGCAGCAGAAATGAGGACAGACTGGAGTGGTGCATGAAAGTTAACAGGGAGGCCACTGAGGAGGGTGTTGCAGTAGTCAAGGCGGGAGATGATGAGGGCATGTACAAGAGTTTTAGTAGATTGAGGGCTGAGGAAGGGACGGATTCTGGAAATATTTTTGAGTTGAAGGCGACAGGAGGTGGCAAGAGATTGGACGTGTGGTTTGAAGGACAGGGCCGAGTCGAGAGTTACTCCGAGGCAGCGGATTTCAGGTGCGGGAGAGAGCGTGATGCCGTTTACCATAATAGGTAGATCGGGTAGTGAAGATACGTGAGATGGAGGAAAGATAATGAGTTCAGTTTTGTCTATGTTGAGTTTTAGGAAGTGAAAAAGGAGGATATGGTTGATAGACAATCAGGGATTCTGGACAGCAGAGAGGTGACATCAGGGCCAGAGAAGTAGATCTGAGTGTCATCTGCATACAGGTGGTACTGGAAGCTGTGGGACTTTATGAGTTGTCCTAGGCCAAGAGTATAGATGGAAAAAAGTAGGGGCCCCAGGACAGAGCCTTGGGGGACTCCAACCGAGAGGGGGCGGGTTGAGGGGGTAGTGTGGGAGTGGGAAACGCTGAATGTGCGGTCAGAAAGGTATGAGGAAATCCAGGACAGGGCAAGGCCTTTTATGCCAAGGGAAGAAAGAATCTGTAGCAGTAGGCAATGGTCAACTGTGTCAAAGGCAGAGGACAGGTCAAGAAGGAGGAGGATGGAGAATTGTCTGTTAGCTTTGGCTGTGAGTAAGTAATTAGTAATTTTGGTCAGGGCAGTTTCAGTGGAGTGGTGGGGACAGAAGCCAGATTGCAGGATGTCAAGGAGGGAGTTAGATGAGAGGTGGGAGGAAAGTTGAGCATGGACATGCTGTTCGAGGAGTTTGGAAGCAAACGGGAGCAGAGATATGGGGCAATAGCTGGGCAGAGCAGTTGGGTCAAGGTTTGATTTTTTGAGGATGGGTGTCATGGTGGCATGTTTGAAGGCAGAGGGGAAGGTACCAGAAGTTAGGGATAGGTTGAAGAGATGGGTTAGGGCTGGAATGATCATGTTAGAGAGGTTGGGGAGCAGGTGGGAAGGGATGGGGTCAAGTGCACAGGTGGTGAGGCGTGATTTGGAAAGGAGATGAGTAAGCGCTCCTTCAGTGATGTTGGAGAGGGAGGTTATTAGGGAAGGGCAGAGGTCTGGCATGTGGAGCGGTTGGGGTGGTGGAACAGTATAACCCCTTTCCCACTTGGCAGCTTTCTGCCTATGCATAGTGTACACAGAAAGCTGCCTGTTAATGGTGTGGGCGGGGTTATATGCAGGAAGCAGCCAATTACTGGTGTGGGCGGGGTTATAGATAGGAAGCTGTCAATCACTGGTGTGGGCGGGGTTATACACAGGAAGCAGCCAATCACTGGTGGGGTTATAGTGAACAGGCAGATGTGCAGCAGAGAAAACGGATTGCATCATGACTGCAGCAAGCAGCCCAGTCAGTGACAGCCCCTCCATCATGGCTGCTGTCACATGGTGACCATATGTGGGCAGTGTATGGTGGCACGTGTGCACACTGTATTGCACTTTTATTGCTCCCAACTTGTGGAGCGTGCACGCGGAGCAGACAGCCGAGCTTACCGCCACTTCTGTGCCGTTCTTGCAGGTCTTCCATGTGTGGGTGTCATTGCTGACCTGCACCTTGTAGGACGTCACCCAGTCATCCCTGCAGAGAAGACTCATAATGTGAAGAGGGCGATAACAAGCATCGAAAAGTATCTGCCCCCTCTGATCGGAGCCTCAGTAACATTCAGACGATGCAGCTCACAGGGGAGGAAGTCCCATGTAAGTTGTAACAAATCCTCACCTGTGAGCTGCCAGAAATGACCGTACTCACGTCCATATTGAGTTCTTCCCCTGAGTGATCACTCCTGAGAAGCGAGTGAGACGCCGAGCGTCCACCTCCAGCCACTGATTCTGGTTCTCCTCACCGGCACACCACGCACCGTCAAAGAAGTCATCATCATAGATCCCAGACTAGAGGAACAGACCGAGAAGGAAAAAGCTGAAAATATCACACCAGCAGAATAGTGAGTGCAGCTCTGGAGTATAATACAGGATGTAACTCAGGATCTGTAATGTAATGTATGTACACAGTGACTGCACCAGCAGAATAGTGAGTGCAGCTCTGGAGTATAATACAGGATGTAACTCAGGATCTGTAATGTAATGTATGTACACAGTGACTGCACCAGCAGAATAGTGAGTGCAGCTCTGGAGTATAATACAGGAGGTAACTCAGGATCAGTAATGTAATGTATGTACACAGTGACTGCACCAGCAGAATAGTGAGTGCAGCTCTGGAGTATAATACAGGAGGTAACTCAGGATCAGTAATGTAATGTATGTACACAGTGACTGCACCAGCAGAATAGTGAGTGCAGCTCTGGAGTATAATACAGGAGGTAACTCAGGATCAGTAATGTAATGTATGTACACAGTGACTGCACCAGCAGAATAGTGAGCGCAGCTCTGGGGTACAATACAGGATGTAACTCAGGATCAGTAATGTAATGTATGTACACAGTGACTGCACCAGCAGAATAGTGAGTGCAGCTCTGGAGTATAATACAGGAGGTAACTCAGGATCAGTAATGTAATGTATGTACACAGTGACTGCACCAGCAGAATAGTGAGTGCAGCTCTGGAGTATAATACAGGAGGTAACTCAGGATCAGTAATGTAATGTATGTACACAGTGACTGCACCAGCAGAATAGTGAGTGCAGCTCTGGAGTATAATACAGGAGGTAACTCAGGATCAGTAATGTAATGTATGTACACAGTGACTGCACCAGCAGAATAGTGAGCGCAGCTCTGGGGTACAATACAGGATGTAACTCAGGATCAGTAATGTAATGTATGTACACAGTGACTGCACCAGCAGAATAGTGAGTGCAGCTCTGGAGTATAATACAGGATGTAACTCAGGATCAGTAATGTAATGTATGTACACAGTGACTGCACCAGCAGAATAGTGAGCGCAGCTCTGGAGTATAATACAGGATGTAACTCAGGATCAGTAATGTAATGTATGTACACAGTGACTGCACCAGCAGAATAGTGAGTGCAGCTCTGGAGTATAATACAGGATGTAACTCAGGATCAGTAATGTAATGTATGTACACAGTGACTGCACCAGCAGAATAGTGAGTGCAGCTCTGGAGTATAATACAGGATGTAACTCAGGATCAGTAATGTAATGTATGTACACAGTGACTGCACCAGCAGAATAGTGAGTGCAGCTCTGGAGTATAATACAGGATGTAACTCAGGATCAGTAATGTAATGTATGTACACAGTGACTGCACCAGCAGAATAGTGAGTGCAGCTCTGGAGTATAATACAGGATGTAACTCAGGATCAGTAATGTAATGTATGTACACAGTGACTGCACCAGCAGAATAGTGAGTGCAGCTCTGTAGTATAATACAGGAGGTAACTCAGGATCAGTAATGTAATGTATGTACACAGTGACTGCACCAGCAGAATAGTGAGTGCAGCTCTGGAGTATAATACAGGAGGTAACTCAGGATCAGTAATGTAATGTATGTACACAGTGACTGCACCAGCAGAATAGTGAGTGCAGCTCTGGGGTATAATACAGGAGGTAACTCAGGATCAGTAATGTAATGTATGTACACAGTGACTGCACCAGCAGAATAGTGAGTGCAGCTCTGGGGTATAATACAGGAGGTAACTCAGGATCAGTAATGTAATGTATGTCCATAGTGACTGCACCAGCAGAATAGTGAGTGCAGCTCTGGGGTTTAATACAGGATGTAACTCAGGATCAGTAATGTAATGTATGTCCACAGTGACTGCACCAGCAGAATAGTGAGTGCAGCTCTGGGGTTTAATACAGGATGTAACTCAGGATCAGTAATGTAATGTATGTACACAGTGACTGCACCAGCAGAATAGTGAGTGCAGCTCTGGGGTATAATACAGGATGTAACTCAGGATCAGTAATGTAATGTATGTACACAGTGACTGCACCAGCAGAATAGTGAGTGCAGCTCTGGAGTATAATACAGGATGTAACTCAGGATCAGTAATGTAATGTATGTACACAGTGACTGCACCAGCAGATAGTGAGTGCAGCTCTGGAGTATAATACAGGAGGTAACTCAGGATCAGTAATGTAATGTATGTACACAGTGACTGCACCAGCAGAATAGTGAGTGCAGCTCTGGGGTATAATACAGGAGGTAACTCAGGATCAGTAATGTAATGTATGTACACAGTGACTGCACCAGCAGAATAGTGAGTGCAGCTCTGGGGTATAATACAGGAGGTAACGCAGGATCAGTAATGTAATGTATGTCCATAGTGACTGCACCAGCAGAATAGTGAGTGCAGCTCCGGGGTATAATACAGGAGGTAACTCAGGATCAGTAATGTAATGTATGTCCATAGTGACTGCACCAGCAGAATAGTGAGTGCAGCTCCGGAGTATAATACAGGAGGTAACTCAGGATCAGTAATGTAATGTATGTCCACAGTGACTGCACCAGCAGAATAGTGAGTGCAGCTCTGGAGTATAATACAGGATGTAACTCAGGATCAGTAATGTAATGTATGTACACAGTGACTGCACCAGCAGAATAGTGAGTGCAGCTCTGGAGTATAATACAGGAGGTAACTCAGGATCAGTAATGTAATGTATGTACACAGTGACTGCACCAGCAGAATAGTGAGTGCAGCTCTGGGGTATAATACAGGAGGTAACTCAGGATCAGTAATGTAATGTATGTACACAGTGACTGCACCAGCAGAATAGTGAGTGCAGCTCTGGGGTATAATACAGGAGGTAACTCAGGATCAGTAATGTAATGTATGTCCATAGTGACTGCACCAGCAGAATAGTGAGTGCAGCTCCGGGGTTTAATACAGGATGTAACTCAGGATCAGTAATGTAATGTATGTCCATAGTGACTGCACCAGCAGAATAGTGAGTGCAGCTCCGAAGTATTATACAGGAGGTAACTCAGGATCAGTAATGTAATGTATGTACACAGTGACTGCACCAGCAGAATAGTGAGTGCAGCTCTGGGGTATAATACAGGAGGTAACTCAGGATCAGTAATGTAATGTATGTACACAGTGACTGCACCAGCAGAATAGTGAGTGCAGCTCTGGGGTATAATACAGGAGGTAACTCAGGATCAGTAATGTAATGTATGTCCATAGTGACTGCACCAGCAGAATAGTGAGTGCAGCTCTGGGGTTTAATACAGGATGTAACTCAGGATCAGTAATGTAATGTATGTCCACAGTGACTGCACCAGCAGAATAGTGAGTGCAGCTCTGGGGTTTAATACAGGATGTAACTCAGGATCAGTAATGTAATGTATGTACACAGTGACTGCACCAGCAGAATAGTGAGTGCAGCTCTGGAGTATAATACAGGAGGTAACTCAGGATCAGTAATGTAATGTATGTACACAGTGACTGCACCAGCAGAATAGTGAGTGCAGCTCTGGGGTATAATACAGGATGTAACTCAGGATCAGTAATGTAATGTATGTACACAGTGACTGCACCAGCAGAATAGTGAGTGCAGCTCTCGAGTATAATACAGGATGTAACTCAGGATCAATAATGTAATGTATGTACACAGTGACTGCACCAGCAGAATAGTGAGTGCAGCTCTGGAGTATAATACAGGAGGTAACTCAGGATCAGTAATGTAATGTATGTACACAGTGACTGCACCAGCAGAATAGTGAGTGCAGCTCTGGGGTATAATACAGGAGGTAACTCAGGATCAGTAATGTAATGTATGTACACAGTGACTGCACCAGCAGAATAGTGAGTGCAGCTCTGGGGTATAATACAGGAGGTAACTCAGGATCAGTAATGTAATGTATGTCCATAGTGACTGCACCAGCAGAATAGTGAGTGCAGCTCCGAAGTATTATACAGGAGGTAACTCAGGATCAGTAATGTAATGTATGTCCACAGTGACTGCACCAGCAGAATAGTGAGTGCAGCTCCGGGGTATAATACAGGATGTAACACAGGATCAGTAATGTAATGTATGTCCACAGTGACTGCACCAGCAGAATAGTGAGTGCAGCTCCGGGGTATAATACAGGATGTAACTCAGGATCAGTAATGTAATGTATGTACACAGTGACTGCACCAGCAGAATAGTGAGTGCAGCTCTGGAGTATAATACAGGATGTAACTCAGGATCAGTAATGTAATGTATGTACACAGTGACTGCACCAGCAGAATAGTGAGTGCAGCTCTGGAGTATAATACAGGATGTAACTCAGGATCAGTAATGTAATGTATGTACACAGTGACTGCACCAGCAGAATAGTGAGTGCAGCTCTGGAGTATAATACAGGAGGTAACTCAGGATCAGTAATGTAATGTATGTACACAGTGACTGCACCAGCAGAATAGTGAGTGCAGCTCTGGAGTATAATACAGGAGGTAACTCAGGATCAGTAATGTAATGTATGTACACAGTGACTGCACCAGCAGAATAGTGAGTGCAGCTCTGGAGTATAATACAGGATGTAACTCAGGATCAGTAATGTAATGTATGTACACAGTGACTGCACCAGCAGAATAGTGAGTGCAGCTCTGGAGTATAATACAGGATGTAACTCAGGATCGGTCATGTAATGTATGTACACAGTGACTGCACCAGCAGAATAGTGAGTGCAGCTCTGGAGTATAATACAGGAGGTAACTCAGGATCAGTAATGTAATGTATGTACACAGTGACTGCACCAGCAGAATAGTGAGTGCAGCTCTGGAGTATAATACAGGATGTAACTCAGGATCAGTAATGTAATGTATGTACACAGTGACTGCACCAGCAGAATAGTGAGTGCAGCTCTGGAGTATAATACAGGATGTAACTCAGGATCGGTCATGTAATGTATGTACACAGTGACTGCACCAGCAGAATAGTGAGTGCAGCTCTGGAGTATAATACAGGAGGTAACTCAGGATCAGTAATGTAATGTATGTACACAGTGACTGCACCAGCAGAATAGTGAGTGCAGCTCTGGAGTATAATACAGGATGTAACTCAGGATCAGTAATGTAATGTATGTACACAGTGACTGCACCAGCAGAATAGTGAGTGCAGCTCTGGAGTATAATACAGGATGTAACTCAGGATCAGTAATGTAATGTATGTACACAGTGACTGCACCAGCAGAATAGTGAGTGCAGCTCTGGAGTATAATACAGGATGTAACTCAGGATCAGTCATGTAATGTTTGTACACAGTGACTGCACCAGCAGAATAGTGAGTGCAGCTCTGGAGTATAATACAGGATGTAACTCAGGATCAGTCATGTAATGTTTGTACGTGGAGACCACGCAGCTTTCGTGGTCGGATATACCCTGTGTAGCGGTGACCAGACCTGAGGACCCCTCTATGTTCTCAGAGATTCTCAGAAAAGCTTCACTTAAAATTAATGTTGAATTTGGGATTATTTGGACTTAAATCATTAAATCCTGGTCAGAGTTTCCGCTTCTTAGCGATGAATTACTTTGCTTAGTACAAATATATTTCCAGCAAAAGAAAACATAAGAAATGGAGACATCTTCCCAATGAGTGAATCACTTAAGGGGGCTGTGTCCTGTCCGCGCCATGTGATATAGTGCTATATATGGGAGCGTCCGTGCGGATGGTGATGACGCGCGGCTGACACGGCAGTATCCACTCACTTCATTTGTTGCCGTGTTTTCCCACTGGAGTCGACATCTCCCCCTAGTGGTCAGAGCAGGTAAGGTGTAAGCGTGTGACCCACCTGGATGTTCAGGCGTCCTCGGTGAGAGCCCAGGCCATAGCGTTTTATGCTGGATGCTCTCAGCTGGTGGTCCGACACCCTCAGCGACTCCAGTCCCAGCGGGGGACAATCTAGTGATAAAGAGAAGTGCAAAACATAATCAGAGATCTTGGCCCGGAATATCAGACTAGTCATAAAGAAAGTGTCTTAAGACGCCCATGCACACTAGTTGTAAGGCAGGTTCACCTCTGGTAAGTCTGCAGGTGCCCCAGCCCTCCACATGCCAGGGAATGAAGGATTAAGCATATTGGATTTTAACATGTCCAGTCCTCGGCTGATAAACTGTGGCCTATATCTCTCTAATAACCACTCATGGTCACTCAGCCGAGCCTGTCGTGGATGTGTAGGGGGGAGTCAGAAGGAAGAGATGTTGGTTGTGTGAATATTTGGCATCGTCCTTTTAGGGTTTGGCTCCTTAATTGATGTAATGGAGACATACAGTTGTGTGAAAACGTCTTTGCCGCCTTCCCAATTTCCTATTCTTTTGCATGTTTGTCACACTTAAATGTTTCAGATCACCAAACAAATGTAAACATTTGATAAAGATAACACAAATAACACAAAATGCAGATTATAAATTAAGGTCTTTATTATTAAGGGAATAAGAAATCCAAACCTACAGGGCCCTGTTTGGAAAAGAGATTGCCCACTCCCCTTTAAAACATAATTTGACTGGTTTATCACATCTTTGGGAAGAGGAGTTCACTTTCCCTACCACATCCAGGCCTGATTACTGCAACACCTGTTCTTAATCAAGAAATCACTTAAATAGAACCTGCCTGACAAAGTGAAATAAGCCTAAACTTGAGATCTATCAGTGTGGAGAAGGTTATAAAGCGTTTTCTAAAGCTTTGGGATGCCAGCAAACCACAGTGAGACCCATTAACCACAAATATCGAAAACATGGAACAGTGGTGAACCTTCCCAGAAGTGGCCGGCTGACCAAAATTAACCCAAGAGGGCAACAACGACTCATCCAAGAGGTCGCAAAAGACCCCACAGCAACATCCAAAGAACTGCAAGCCTCACTTACCTCAGTTAAGGTCAGTGTTCATGACTCCACTATAAGAAGAGACTGGGCAATAATGACTGCATGGCAGAGTTCCAAGACAAAATCCACTGGTGATCAATTAGAACATAAAGGCTTGTCTCAGTTTTGCCAGAATAGATCTTCATGACCCCAAGACTTTTGGGAGACTACTCTGTGGACTGACAAGACAAAAGTTGAACCTTTTGGAAAGCGTATATTCCATTACATCTGGTGTAGAAGTAACACAAACATTTCAGAAAAGGAGCATCACACCAACAGTAAAATATGGTGGTGGAAGTGTGATGGTCTGGGGATGCTTTGTTGCTTCAGGACCTGTAAGACTTGCTGTCATAAATGGAGCCATCAATTCTGCTGTCTACGAAAAAATCCTGAAGGAGAATGTCCGGCCATCTGTTCATGACCTCAAGCTGAAGTGCACCTGGGTTATGCAGCAGGACAATAATCCAAAACACACCAGCATGTCCACCTCTGAATGGCTTAAGGAAAACAAAATTAAGACTTTGGAGTGGCCTAGTTAAAGCCCTGACCTTAATCCGATAGGGATGCTGTGACATGACCTTAAAAAGGCGGTTCATGCTCGGAAACGCTTCAGTGTGGCTGAATTATAACAATTCTGCAGCGATGAATGGCCAAAAGTCCTCCAGAGCCTTGTAAAAGACTCATTGCCAGTTATCGCAAACACTTGATTATAGTTGTTGCTGCTAAGTGCGGCTCAACCAGTTATTAGGTTTAGGGGGCAATCACTTTCTCACACAGAGCCCTGTAGGTTTGGATTTCTTTTTCCCTTACTAATAAAGACCGTTATTTATAGACAGCATTTTGTGATTACTTGTGTTATTTTTGTGTAATATTTACGTTTGTTTGGTGATCTGAAACATAAATCATAAGACATCAGGAAGGGGGTGAACACTTTTTCACAGGACTGTATCTGGTGGGTTTAGTCATGATTGAAGATGATTTTCTTCCATTGATCATCACTGGTCATGTCTTGGGTCGGATTCGAGCAGGATGTCCTCCCGGTGCTCATGTGACCAGCTAGGCTTAGACTACTTGGCTTCCTATGATCTTGATGCTAATAGTTGTGGAGAAGAACTAGAAGATTAATCATTTCTGAGGCCATAAAACACCTTCATCTTGGCTCATCGTCTTCTTCCCTCAGGTGCACATGGGTTTGGTGACCTTCTGAAATGTCCACAGTAAGATCCAACTCTTCATCTCATTATACGAATATTAACTGTAGAAAAATGGAACAATTGCTGGGAACATGGTAAACATGTGACTTGGCAGCATCTGGAGGAATCGTCATACGAGCCGTAATGTGACACAAGTCACCGATCCATCTGTGCCATTTATGATTTCCCTTCCTGGTAAATGTTGCAGTATCGTCTACATGTGGCCCATCATCTACATGCAATGTCTACATGTGGTCCCTCATCTACATGCAATGTCTACATGTGGTCCCTCATCTACTTGCATTGTCTACATGTGGCCCATCATCTACATGCAATGTCTACATGTGGTCCCTCATCTACATGCAATGTCTACATGTGGTCCCTCATCTACATGCAATGTCTACATGTGGTCCCTCATCTACATGCATTGTCTACATGTGGCCCATCATCTACATGCAATGTCTACATGTGGTCCCTCATCTACATGCAATGTCTACATGTGGTCCCTCATCTACATGCATTGTCTACATGTGGGCCCCACATGTTGGGTGTAAAATGTGTCAGATTTCTGGCAGATGCCGGAGGTTATGACTTGTGAGTACTCACAATAATGGAAGGCGATAAACACAGTATCAGAGGAAATGGGTGACTTCTATCTTATAATTCTTCCATCTGTTGTTGCATAATGTGGAGACCACAAGACTTTATTTACTCATCGCACAGAAGTCAGCGGCATCATGACCTGTATTTCGTAACAGGTATCTAACAGAAAATGGCACTAGTTCTCCTACAACTGGTGAGCGTAGCCCTCAACTTACTGGCATGGGCAAAGTGTGCACCTCCCATAGTCTGTGATGGGGCTCCAAATGCTGGAACCCACCTAACCTAGCAATATGGTAACTGACTGAGGGACAAAACTACTGAACCACTGAAAATCTAAACTACTAATCTCCTACAAAGAGAGGAATTAAACAACTGGATTAACGGGACCGAAGACCTAAACCATTGGAAACCAGGGACATCCACAGACAGCAGGCACTAAACCACTGACACCACCGACTGATGGACTAAATTACTGAACACAGGGGCTGAGGAACTAAACCATGGACACCAGGGACAGAGGAACTAAACCATCGACACCAAGGACTGATGAGCTAAATTACTGAACACAGGGGCTGAGGAGCTAAAGAACTGGAAACAGGAACAAAGGAAACTAGACCTAAGGGACAGAGGAACTAAACTACTGAACACCAGCGACAGAGGAACTAAACCATCGACACCAGGGACAGAGGAAGTAAACTATGGACACCAAGGACTGATGCTAACCACCTACTTACAGCCAAATTAAATGGACAATACTCTATACTCCTGCTTCTAAGCCTGTCCTCTTCATTCGGCACAGTTGACCATTGCCTCCTACTACAGATCCTCTCCTCCTTTGGCATCAAAGACCTCGCCCCATCCTGAATCTGCTCAAAAACTTTCCAACCGCACATTTAGCGTCTCCCACTCCCACACCACTTCCTCATCCCACCCTCTCTCTGTTGGAGTCCCCCAAGGCTCTGTTTTAGGACCCCTACTCTTCTCAATCTATACACTTGGTCTGGGGCAACTCATAGAGTCCCACGGATTCCAGTACAACCTTTATGCTGATGACACTCAGATCTACCTCTCTGGCCCAGACATCATCTCTCTGCTGTCCAGAATCCCAGATTGTCTATCAGCCATATCCTCCTTCTCCTCTCACTTCCTCAAGCTCAATGTGGACAAATCTGAACTCATCATCTTTCCTCCATCTCACAGATCTTCCTTACCCGACCTAGCTATAACAATTAATGACATCACACTTTCCCAAGTACCGGAAGTCCGCTGCCTCGGAGTAACCCTTGACTCTGCCCTGTCCATCAAACCACACCTCCTAGCTCTTTCTAACTCCTGTCGCCTCCAGCTCAAAAATATTTCCAGAATCCGTCCTTTCCTCAACCCTCAATCTACTAAAATGCTTGTGCACGCCCTCATCATCTCCCGCCTCGACTACTGCAACATCCTTTTTTGTGGTCTCCCTGCTAACACCATTACACCTCTCCAGTCGATCCTTAACTCTGCCGCCCGACTAATTCATCTCTCTCCTCGCTACTCCTCCGCTTCTTCCCTCTGCAAATCTCTTCACTGGCTCCCATTCCCTCAGCGTATCCAGTTCAAATTACTAATACTGACCTACAAGGCCATCTATAACCTGTCTCCCCCATATGTCTCTGAACTAATCTGACGGAACCTGAAAACCCACCTCTTCAAGAAAGCCTACAGCCTGCAATGACTCCGCTACCTCCTTCTCTCTTCCCACTACCGGTGATATCACCTCAACCAACACCGAAACTGCTGCAACCCCCCAAACTACTGTCTCCTTCCCCACCATCCTGTAGCATGTAAGCCTGAAAGGGCAGGGTCCTCTCTCCCCTCTGTACCAGGCTGTCATTGTTAGTTGGTTTACTGTAAGTGATGTCTGTAATTTGTATGTAACCCCTTCTCATGTACAGCACCATGGAATCAATGGTGCTATAGAAATAATAATAATAATAATAATAATAATAGCAATAATAATAATGCGCTAAAAAATGGACACCACTGACTGATGAGCTAAATTACTGAACACAGTGGCCGAGGAATTAAATGTATGGAAACAAGGACTAAGGAACCAAAGCGCCTGGACATAGGGAGTGAGGAATTAAATAACTAGACCCCAAGGACAGAAGAACTAAACCACAGAAACCAAGGACTGAGCTAAATTACTAAACATGGGGGGCAATTAACTAAATAATTGGACACAGGAACTGAGGAACCAAAGCAACTGGACATAGGGAATAAGATACTAAACTGCTAAACACTGGGGACAAAGGAACTAAAACACTGGACATGAGAGACTAAGAAACCAAAACTACTGGACACCAGGACAGAGTAACTAAACAATTGGACACAAAGACCGAAGATCTGAACTACTAGACACCATTGACTGAAGAACTAAATTACTAGACAACATGGACTGGGGAACTAAATTACTAGACAACATGGACTGGGGAACTAAATTACTAGACACCATGGACTGAGGAACTAAATTACTAGACACCATGGACTGAAGAACTAAATTACTAGACACCACGGACTCAGGAACTAAACTACTAGACACCATGGACTGAGGAACTAAATTACTAGACACCATGGACTCAGGAACTAAATTACTAGACACCATGGACTCAGGAACTAAATTACTAGACACCATGGACTCAGGAACTAAATTACTAGACACCATGGACTGAAGAACTAAATTACTAGACACCATGGACTGAGGAACTAAATTACTAGACACCATGGACGGAAGAACTAAATTACTAGACACCATGGACTGAGGAACTAAATTACTAGACACCATGGACTGAAGAACTAAATTACTAGACACCATGGACTGAGGAACTAAATTACTAGACACCATGGACTGAAGAACTAAATTACTAGACACCATGGACTGAGGAACTAAACTACTAGACACCATGGACTGAAGAACTAAATTACTAGACACCATGGACTGAGGAGCTAAATTACTAGACACCATGGATGGAAGAACTAAATTACTAGACACCATGGACTGAGGAGCTAAATTACTAGACACCATGGACTTAGGAACTAAATTGCTAGACACCATGGACTGAAGAACTAAATTACTAGGCACCATGGACTGAGGAACTAAATTACTAGACACCATGGACTGAGGAACTAAATTACTAGACACCATGGACTGAAGAACTAAATTACTAGACACCATGGACTGAGGAGCTAAATTACTAGACACCATGGACTTAGGAACTAAATTGCTAGACACCATGGACTGAAGAACTAAATTACTAGACACCATGGACTTAGGAACTAAATTACTAGACACCATGGACAGAGGAACTAAATTACTAGACACCATGGACTAAAGAACTAAATTACTAGACACCATGGACAGAGGAACTAAATTAATAGACACCTTGGACTGAGGACCTAAATGACTACATGTCATGGACTGAGGAACTACATCTGAGGATTTAAACAATTTTACATGAGGGATTAATACATAAGTTATTGGACACCATGGAATGGGAAATCAAGCTGCTGAAAATCAGAAACTGGAAAGCTTAATTACTGAGCAGCAGGGGTCAGGACAGTAAAGCACTGTACAGTGGAACTGAAGGACTGGGACTAGGGCAGTGCATGTCAATACAACAGGGACTTGAACATTGTTGCAATTGACAAAGGGACCGTAAACCAAATTTTATACCACAGAGAGAGGACACCTTGTGTACTGGGTTGACTAGGTTTGTGACTCTAGTCCACATCGGGGAAATGTGTAGGGACCTCTAGGACCATGTTTGTGTCCTCTAAATAATACCTAGTCCGCACAATAATGTGTTACACACAAAATACAGCTGAAGTGAAAAAGCAGCGCAAATTTCCCAGAATATTCGATCTGTTCCCGGGGCAGTGAGTCTTCCCACCGCAATAATCTCATTATGTCCAGCATCTTCTTATCTAGTTATGGCCAAATCTGTGATAAGAAAATATCTGCTGATGAGCTCCAGATGTGGGGGGGTAGAAAGACTCCAGGACCATGACTGCGCCAATATCCACTGAAGGGAAATATCACTGGAAGTTGGATATCGCTAAGTGCCCCACCCCACCCACCATGGCCTCCTGCAGACATGTCTGAAGACCACCCTAATGTCGGGATAGATGGACTGTGCCTCCATGTCTGCCTTTGTCAGTTTGCAGCCATATGTCTACATGTCTATTATTCCCACCTTGAAGCCTCACACGTTAATAAGGAGCCATCTGTGGCAGCTGATGAGGTTTGTGGAGATGCAGCCTGTTACATAAGCCCCCCTTTCCTGCCAGGACTCATTGATAGTCAGATACACAGCGGTTTCTTGATGACACAGGAACTTCACATCTGCTCCTAATTCATCGATTTGCTGACTTATGAAAACTGTTTCCTAAGAATAGACACCCCTCCTCATTCCTCAGATGCTGTCGGCCGCCAGCGCCATGCCGGCCTGCTCCAGAACCTGGGTCATCGGTGCTGGGGGTCCTGCCACATCAGAATGGGGGGACAACTGAGACTAACTAGTGGGCAGCTGTCCTTAGCGTACCTCCAGCCAAGTCTCTCCAGGGCGCAAGTCCTATTTCACCAGTCCTGAGACAACCTGAACTCTGCTTCTTACATTACATGAAAAGTTTGTAAAGTTTTTATTAAGTAATCAATCATAATACAATTAATTCAGGCTATTGTGATGGCCAGATCTGTGCCGATGACTCTGCTGAGACCCCTCTGCACTCCACAGACTCAGCTCCATTGTCATCCCCATATATCATCTATCATGGCCAGATCTGTGCCGATGACTCTGCTGAGACCCCTCTGCACTCCACAGACTCAGCTCCATTGTCATCCCCATATATCATCTATCATGGCCAGATCTGTGCCGATGACTCTGCTGAGACCCCTCTGCACTCCACAGACTCAGCTCCATTGTCATCCCCATATATCATCTATCATGGCCAGATCTGTGCCGATGACTCTGCTGAGACCCCTCTGTACTCCACAGACTCAGCTTCACTGTCATCCCCATATATCATGGCCAGATCTGTGCCGATGACTCTGCTGAGACCCCTCTGCACTCCACAGACTCAGCTCCATTGTCATCCCCATATATCATCTATCATGGCCAGATCTGTGCCGATGACTCTGCTGAGACCCCTCTGCACTCCACAGACTCAGCTTCACTGTCATCCCCATATATCATCTATCATGGCCAGATCTGTGCCGATGACCCTGCTGAGACCCCTTTGCTCTCCACAGACTCAGCTCCACCCTCATATCCATATGTCCTCCATCATGGCCGGATCTGTGCCGATGACCCTGCTGAGACCTCTCTGCTCCCCACAGACTCGGTTTCACGGTCATCCCCATTCCCCATATATCCTTCATCATGGTCAGATCTGTGCTGATGACCCTGCTGAGACCCCTCTGCCCTCCACAGACTCAGCTTCACTGTCATCCCAATATATCCTCCATCATGGCCGGATATGTGCCGATGACTCTGCTAAGACCCCTCTGGTCTCCACAGGCTCAGCTTCACAGTCATCCCCATACATCCTCCATCATGGCCTGATCCGTGCTGATGACCCTGCTGAGACCCCTCTCTTCTCCACAGACTGAGCTCCACCTTCATCCCCATATATCCTCCATCATGGCCAGATCTGTACCGATGACCCTACTGAGACCTCTTTGTTCCCCACAGACTCAGCTCTGCCCTCATATACATATGTCTTCCATCATGGCAGGATGTGTGCCGACGACCCTGCTGAGACCCCACTGCACCCCACAGACTCGGCCCCACCGTCATCCCCATTTATCATCCATCATGGCCGGATCTGTGCCGATGACCCTGCTGAGACCCCTCTGCTCTCCACAGTCTCAGCCCCACCGTCATCCCCATATATCCTCCATCATGGCAGGATGTGTGCCGATGACCCTGCTGAGACTCCTCTGCTCCCCACAGACTCGGTTCCACCGTCATCCCCATATATCCTCCATCATGGCCATATCTGTGCCAATGACCCTGCTGAGACCGCTTTGCTCCCCACAGACTCAGCTCTGCCCTCATAATCCATATGTCCTCCATCATGGCTGGATCTGTGCCAATGATTCTGCTGAGACCCCTCTGCTCCCCACAGACTCTGTTACACCGTCATCCCCGTATATCCTCCATCATGGTCAGATCTGTGCCAATGACCCTGCTGAGACCCCTCTGCTCTCCACAGACTCAGCTTCACCGTCATCCTCATATATTCTCCATTATGTACTGATGACCTTTCTGCTCTCCACAGACTCAGCTCTACCTTCATCCCCATATAGCCTCCATCATGACCGGATCTGTGCCGATGACCATGCTGAGACCCCTCTGTTCGCCACAGACTGAGCTCCACCTTCATCCCCATATATCCTCCATCATGGCCAGATCTGTGCAGATGACCCTGCTGAGACCCCTCTGCTCCCCACAGACTCGGCCCCACCGTCGTCCTCATATACCCTCCATCATGGCCAGATCTGTGCCGATGACCCTGCTGAGACCCCTCTGCTCCCCACAGACTCGGTTCCACTGTCATCCCCATAAATCCTCCATCATGGCCAGATCTGTGCCGATGACCCTACTGAGACCCCTCTGCTCCCCACAGACTCGGCTCCATCATCATCTCAATATATCCTCCATCATGGCCAGATCTGTGCCGATGACTCTTCTGCTCTCTGCAGATTCAGCTCCATTGTCATCCTCATATATCCTCCATCATGTGCTGATGACCTTTCTGCTCTCCAAAGACTCAGCTCTACCTTCGTCCCCATATAGCCTCCATCATGGCTGGATCTGTATGATGACCCTACTGAGACTCCTCTGCTCTTCACAGACTTCGCTGCACCATCTACCCTCAGCCTGTGTCAGTATTCAGAACCACTGTTCTTCCTGGATACTCCCGACCCTGTTTTCTGATGTCAAAAATTTTATTCTTGTGCCAAAAATTAGCAAGTATGGGTGAATAGTTGGTGGCTGTTCTTCACTACTGTCCAGTCACACACTATCTGTATTGTAGAGTCTTCTCACTGTTCAGATTCACCCCAAAGTGGCTGCTGCATTCCCTGCCTCTGCTTTTACACAGGTTATTGTCACTGCCTACCATTATGGCCCCCGACCCCCCTGTCACGCTCCCAGCCCAGCGCCCCCGTGCGCGCAGCTATACTTACCTCGCCCGGCAGCCGCGCTCTCTCCAGCAGCCTCGCTCCCTCCAGCCCCGGCGTCGGCGTCTCTCTTCCTCCGGCCCGCGGCTGGTGACGTCACCGCGGGTCTCGCGCATGCGCTGTAGGCCGCGGCTGGCTCTCCACAGCTGAGCTGGTCTCCGGCGGTGCCCTGCCCCGATTGCACTGCTGGACCAATGAGGGCACAGCGGCAGCCATATCAGGCCGCCCTCCCCTAGTGGAGGCGCCTGACCGTGGTTGTTTCTTGCAGTACCTCAGGCCCTGTGTTCTCGCCTGGAATCAGGCTCCCTGCCTAATCTCTGTGTTTGCTTCCAGCCTGCTCCAAGTCCGGTGTCCGTACCTGCTCCAAGTCCTGTGTCCGTACCTGCTCCAGTCCTGTGTCCGTACCTGCTCCAGTCCTGTGTCCGTGCCTGCTCAAGTCCTGTGTCCGTACCTGCTCCAAGTCCTGTGTCCGTGCCTGCTCAAGTCCTGTGTCCGTACCTGCTCCAAGTCCTGTGTCCGTACCTGCTCCAGTTCTGTGTCCGTGCCTGCTATAGTCCTGTGTCCGTACCTGCTCAAGTCCTGTGTCCGTACCTGCTCCAGTCCTGTGTCCGTGCCTGCTCAAGTCCTGTGTCCGTACCTGCTCCAAGTCCTGTGTCCGTACCTGCTCCAGTCCTGTGTCCGTACCTGCTCAAGTCCTGTGTCCGTACCTGCTCCAGTCCTGTGTCCGTACCTGCTCCAAGTCCTGTGTCCGTACCTGCTCCAGTCCTGTGTCCGTACCTGCTCCAGTCCTGTGTCCGTACCTGCTCCAGTCCTGTGTCCGTACCTGCTCCAGTCCTGTGTCCGTACCTGCTCCAGTCCTGTGTCCGTACCTGCTCAAGTCCTGTGTCCGTACCTGCTCCAAGTCCTGTGTCCGTACCTGCTCCAAGTCCTGTGTCCGTACCTGCTCCAGTCCTGTGTCTGTACCTGCTCCAGTCCTGTGTCCGTACCTGCTCAAGTCCTGTGTCCGTACCTGCTCCAGTCCTGTGTCCGTACCTGCTCCAAGTCCTGTGTCCGTACCTGCTCCAGTCCTGTGTCCGTACCTGCTCCAGTCCTGTGTCCGTACCTGCTCCAGTCCTGTGTCCGTACCTGCTCCAGTCCTTTGTCCGTGCCTGCTCAAGTCCTGTGTCCGTACCTGCTCCAAGTCCTGTGTCCGTACCTGCTCCAGTTCTGTGTCCGTGCCTGCTATAGTCCTGTGTCCGTACCTGCTCCAGCTCTGCCTACCCGAGTTCGTACCTGCCGTCAGCCTCAAGCCCTGCCTGCACGGGCCTCAACCTGCCGTCCTGTTCTATTTTAGGTTACCGGTGTCTGTTCCAGCCGTCCTTACGCAGTCCTTCTTCCCATCTACAGCTCTGTGATCCATTCCGAGCCGCCCCTCTTGGTTCCGGCTGCCGTGGCATTTGAGTCTCTGGTCTTGCGCCAAACGGTCCCTGTATAGGGGTCGGTCACACCTGGTTGCTCGTCCGGGGCCCCTCGGTGCCACGGTCCAGAGGGTCCACTCCAGGGAATTCCGCCTTGCCGTGTGCGGTGCTAACAGTTATTATAGTCCTACCTGATTGGCTGCACTATACCATGTGATGTAAAAGCTGCAGGGAATTATGGAGAAAGCCTTCTGAGGTCACGTCAGTGTCCTCTGCTTTGTGAAAAATGACACTGGGCATGTTTTTGATGACCTGCTCAAATCAAATCACAAATTGTTTGAATTCCGCAGGTCCAGAAAATGTCCTAAAATTCAACACAAATTTGATTTGCTCGTTCATCTCTACTAACTGTACGAGTTCATGGCTTTTGTAGTGCAAAGTGTTAACTTTCTGAACCGTGATATCTCTCCTGTGAATTAGATGAAAAATGGCGACAGCTGTGTCACAACAACATCGAAAGAAATGAATGAAAGAACGTTGGTTTGTTTGGCTTTAGGGGAGGCAGCTTTTTGGCATCGACCCTAGGAAAGTCCCATCAGGATTGGTTCCTTAAGAATAAGTGATACCGTGGCGGTATGGCCACAAGGAGGCGCAAGTGTGCAAAGATGGCAGATTCACTTTTAAGACGCGGTTTACGTGAATTTTTGGAATTTCTAGTGACAAGGATCAACCTACGAGAAGTCAATCCGCCAGAGGCTGCAATAGGGGGAACAGAGAAATGTCCGGTCCGGCATCGTAAGAGAAATAAGATTTACATTGGGGAATGAAGCTTTCCTGTCTCAAAAGTAAGTGCCCCCCCCTTCAGAATGTTATATGGCATCATCCAGGAACTTCAGCTGATCTCCACAAAGCCGCTCTCTGGCTGGGGCGTCTGATGTGACAGCCCCATAAGATGCCGGGATGGGACCTACACACGTGGTCAGAATTGTTGGTACTAGTGATGAGCGAGTATGCTCGTTACTCGAGATTTCCCGAGCATGCTCAGGTGATAGCCGAGTATTTGGGCATGCTCAGAGATTTAGTTTCTGTCGCCGTAGCTGTATGAATTGCGGCTGCTAGACAGCCTGAATACACGTGGGGATTTCCTAACAAACAGGCATTCCCCACAAGTCTCTGTATCTTAGCGCTGCTTTATGTGATAAACTTTACTATTACATTTATAAGTCCTGACATCGATAATCTGCTGCTCGTATTCCGGGAAGGCGCTGCACCGATTCACATCACATTCCTGTGGTTGGACCACAGACCTCCTCATCTAGCCGGTATATAGGACCTCAGCCTGGAGCCGAGGAACACGTACCCTACGTCAAGATCGAGAAGTAAACTCTGAATCTGCCGTAACCGGTCAACACCAGATGCTCCTCGTGCGGCCAGAGTTGCACTCATAGGTCATGTGGATGTAAAGCCAGCCATGAATGTAAAATAATGTAATGTAGGATGAATGTTATGATAATGTAGCAACTCACAAAGAAATTAGGTAACACACTAAAAACTACCACTGACCCTGCTGGTCCCTGTAGAGACTAGAGATCCTGACTCTGCAGTTCCTAGCAGTGCCTGCATGGCAGAGATAGCCCTAACCACAGACTAGATGATGGGAACTCAGACCTAAGCTGCCTGAAAAGCCATAGAGCGCTTGATGTTCCTCCAAAAGAACCGGAGGGCAGAGAAGAGTGTGAATTACCGACAGAAAGGAAAGTGTGCTGAAATTGAATGATCCCAGAGCGAGTAAAACAAACCACAAAATACAAAATAAAGGGTTAAGAACATACTGTTAGAGAATATGCTAAAAGGAAACACAAGATAGGTGCAGGGTAAAGAACATAAACAGCAGAGAGATGAACCCTAGCTGGTCTATCACTGACTGACTATAAACTGCAGCAGTATGGCCGGACATCCAAATGAGATTATCACCAGCAGGAAATACCAGCAGAGGGAAAGGCTGAAGGGTTCAAACACAGAAGCATGACACCCCAGGATGGGCCCCCTCCAGACTCCTCTGTCCTGGGCCCAAACGAGAGATAGGCGGCTGCTTAGGGCGCCACTACACATCATAACGGGAGGGGCAGAATTTTCCCTAACAGACTGTTACCTTTTGTTATGCATTGGTCAGCTCTGCTGTGTCCGTTCACAGACACTAAGGTGCAGGGTAATCGCTGCCGCACTGCTCCAGGTTCTGGGCATAGAAAATGGGGTCGTGTCATGCAAGGAGAGGCTGCTGGCCAATGAGGGCTTCCCCATGAGACTGGTGAGAGCGCTCACTGGCTGCTGCCTATGTCCTCCTGTATGGCGCCCCCCAATGGTGAGTGATCAGTAGGGGACAGGAGAGTGGAGGATGCACAGCAGGGATGACATCGTGCTGGGGGCGTCCTCCACCGTCCTCTTCATTGGTGAAGGAACCTCAGAGGTCGGGGGAGGCTCACAGCGAGGGCAGGACCAGGGGCTGTTTTCTGTCCTCTTACTACATGCCAACGATCAGGAATAGCAGCGTTTTGGATGCAGTGGATTTTCACTGCGTTCTAGTTACCGCACTTGTGTTTCGCTACATGCGGAGTTACCGCATATAATGATGTTCTGTTGGTCAAAATATGCAGCGGATGCTAGTATGTCTGTTACAGAGAATGACATGCTGCTGCTCGTAATCCCGCACCGTGGAGAGTTTATGCAGCAGTAAATACAGTGGGTACAGAAAGTATTCAGACCCCTTCAGGCTACGTGCACACGCTGCAGATTGGGGTGCGGATTTGGCCACGCGGATTTTGTAAAATCCGCAGGTAAATCTGCAGGTCAAAAGACCTGCGGTTTTACCTGCGGATTGCTCTGCGGTTTTGCCCTGCGGTTTTTCATCTCCACAATGGAGGAGACGGCAAACTGCAGCGGAATCCGTAGAAAGAATTGACGTGTCAATTCTTTCTGCGGTTTCAAAACCGCAGGAAAACCGCGCGGAAAAATCTGCACCGCCTGCACTGCGGTTTTTTATTCCCATAGGGAATCATTGTACTGTACACCGCAGCAAAAACTGCTGCGGACCCACAGCGGCCAAAACCGCTGCGGAACCGCAGCAGAATCCGCAGCGTGTGCACACAGCCTTACATTTCTCACTCTTTGTTTCATTGCAGCCAATTGGTAAATTCAAAAAAGTTCATTTTTCTCATTACTGTTCACTCTGCACCCCATCTTGACTGAAAAAACAGAAATGTAGACATTTTTGCAAATGTATTAAAATAGAAAATCTGAAATCTCACATGGTCATAAGTATTCAGACCCTTTGCTCAGACACTCACATGTACCGTATTTTTCGCTTTATAAGACGCTTCGGATTATAAGACGCACCACAAATTTTGAGGAGAAAAATAGGAAAAAACTTTTTTTTAATAAAATGGTGGTGCCTCTTATAATCCAGGTGTCTTATTGCTTACCGGGGGTGGTGGCTGTGGTGAAGCGAGGTCCCAGGGTCGCTGCTGGAGGAGGCAGGAGTGGGGTGATACTGCAGGCCGCAGGAAGGGATGAGAGGGTGCTCCGATGTGCAGCGCGCTGCCAGGGGGGCTCATGATGCTATCAGGGGGGCTCGTGCTGATATCAGGGGGGGCTTGTGCTGCTGCCAAGGGTCTGTGCTGCTGTCAGGGGGGCTTGTGCTGCTGCCAGGGGGGGTCTGTGCAGCAGCCCGGGGCTCTGCCGACACTTACCGCGTGTAGGCCGCAGGGGTGTCTCTGGGTGTCCGTCGGCGCTGTGGATGTCGCCGGGTGCCCAGCCGTGTCTCCGGTTCCCATCCCGGGGCTCTGCCGACATTTTGCGACAGGCCAGAGCCCCGGGGCTCCTTCTCGGTTCTCTCTGTATTGGCTGGCTCCGGCAATATGGCGGCCGCCGCCGGGGACGGCGCCTGCGCTGATGGTGATCTCGGGACTGAGATCTCGAGGGATCATATTTCTTCACAGTCTATGAAGAGGGGTGGAGGGAAGGAGTATGTTTGTCCTGAATCATATTCCAGAACACACACATATATATATATATATGTCCCCATCGATCCTGTTACTGTATTTCCAAATTTGAGATGTTAGAAAACAGTTTTTCCCCTTATGTTCTATGTATAGTGTATATAAGTCATCAGAGCATCTAACTTCTCCAAACAGGAGCCAAGAGGAAAACCAAACTAAAACATCAAGCCTACAGAGACAACATGTACTGGACTATTGATTTAGGCGCAGTTTATTGAAAGTTTAGATATTCTTTAAGAAGTACTTACCTTAATCCTGCTTTAAAGAAGAACCCCAAGATCACTGTGGCTGAGCTCCAAAGATGTAGTAGGGAGATGGGAGAAAGTTCCACAAAGTCAACTATCACTGCAGCCCTCCACCAGTCAGGCCTTTACGGCAGAGTGGCCTGACGAAAGCCTCTCCTCAGTGCCAGACATATGAAAGCATAGAGTTTGCTAAAAAACACATGAAGGACCCCCAGACTATGAGAAATAATATTCTCTGGTCTGAAGAGACGAAGATAGAACATTTTGGTGATAATTCTACGTGGTATGTGTGGAGAAAACCAGGCACTGCTCATCACCTGCCCAGTACAATCCCAACAGTGTTGCGTTCCCGTGCGGTCGGCGGGCACGCCAAAACGACACACGTGGACACATCCGCATACAACGCATGTCCCTGAGTACCCAGGACGCATGCAGAAGTAGGCGGAGCTTAAGGGAAGAAGTACGCAGCCATACGTAGACCAGCCAAACGCAAGTGTGAACCCGGCCTAAGACCCTGAGCGATCTGAAAGTTATTCCTCATCTTATGGATAGGGGATAACTTCCAAACTTGAGAATATCCCTTTAAAGAAGAGGGGAGCAGAGATAGATGGAAAATAATTAGCAAACACTGCACTGATTCGGAGACATTTCCTGGTAGACGGCTGCGCTGACTTTGGTCTTGATAAAACACAGTGGACCTACACCAGCAGATGACATGGCTCCCCAAAGCATCACTGATGGTGGAGACTTCACACTAGACCTTGGATATCAAGGTCCCAGAGTCTGGAGGAAGAGTGGAGGCCACAATCCAAGCTGCTGGAGGTCTAGTGTGAAGTCTCCACCATCAGTGATGGTTTGGGGAGCCATGTCATCTGCTGGTGTAGGTCCACTGTGTTTTATCAAGACCAAAGTCAGCGCAGCCGTCTACCAGGACATGTTAGAGCACTTCATACTTCCCTCTGCCGACAAGCTTTTTGGTGATGGAGATTTCATTCTCCAGCAGGACTTGGCCCCTGTCCACACGGCCAAAAGTACCAATACCTGGTGTACACACAACAGTATCACTGTGCTTGATTGGCAGCAAACTCACCTGACCTTAACCCCATAGAGAATCTATGGAGTATTGTCAGGAGGAAGATGAGACACCAGACCCCACAATGCAGACGAGCTGAAGGCTGCTATCAAAGCAACCTGGGCTTCCATAACCCCTCAGCAGTGCCACAGGCTGATCGCCTCCATGCCACGCCGCATTGATGCAGAAGGAGCCCGACCAAGTATTGAAGGCATTTACTGATCATACATTTCAGGAGGACGACATTTCAGCTTTTACAATCATTATTCAGGCTGGTGTTATAAAGTATTCTAATTTCCTGAGATAATGACTTTTAGGTTCTCATTGGCTGTAAGCCATAATCATCAACATTACCAGAAATAAACCCGTGAGATAGATCACTCTGTAATGACTCTATAGAATAGAGGAGGGTCACTGCTTGTATTGAAGAACTGAAATAAATTCACTTTTTGATGATATTCTAATTTTGTAAGATGCACCTGTAAATGTTAAACTAGTAGGTGGAATAGTGCAGCAAGCTGCCCGGCCTGGGCAAGCGTGCACCGTGCTGCTCAGTCATGCCATGGGTGCACTGTTCTCCCTAGTTGTGCCATGGGTGCACCAAGTTGCCTGGTCATGCCATAGGTGCACCATGCTGCCCATTCATGCCATGGGGCACCAAGGTCTTGTAATGGGTGCACTGTGCTGCCCATTCATGCCATGAGTGCACCGGCTGTCATGCCATGAGTTGCCCGGTCATGCTGTGGGTGCACCATGCTGCCTATTCATGCCATGGGTGCACTGAGCTGCCCTGTCACCATGGGTGCACCAAGCTACCCTGTCATGCCATGGGTGCACCAAGCTGCCTGGTCATGCCATGGGTGCACCTTGCACCCTAGTTGTGCCATGGGTGCACCAAGTTGCTCGGTCATGTCATGGGTGCACTGTGCCTGCCCAGTGATGCCATGGGTGCACTGGGTGGCTCTGTCATGCCATGGGTACAGCGAGCGGCCCTGTCATGCCATGGATGCACCTGGCGCCTCATTGGCATTTTTGAATAAAAAAACAATTTTTGGCAAATGCGGAAAAAGATTTGAATAGTAATGCTACGTTTACACGCTCAGTATTTGGTCAGTATTTTACATCAGTATTTGTAGCCAGGAGAGTGATGATACAGAAATGGTGATGTGTTTCTATTACACTGTTTCTCTCCTAATTTTGGTGACAAGCGCTGATGTAAAATACTGACCGTGGCCTAAAGATATTACTTTTGTTAGCCGTGTCCCCTACTTGGTGCTGTGCTTGGTTGAACAATCATTTTATGGTTCCTTTAATTTCTTTGGTTGAAGAGTAAATATCTAAATCAAGGTTCCCCAACTCCAGTCCTCGAGGCCCACCAACAGGTCGTGGTTTCAGGATTTCCTTAGTATTGCTCTGGTGATAATTGCTTCACCTGTACAATACAAGGGAAATCCTGAAAACATGACCTGTTGGTGGGCCTCGAGGACTGGAGTTGGGGAACCCTGCTCTAAACGACTTGTCCCATAACCAACATTTACCACCCAATCACAGAAGAGATGAATGTTTGACCACTGGGTCCAGCTACCCGGAGATCCACTGAAATAAGTGGTGAGGAAGAGGGCGGTGATCTAGTGCTGATCTGTCAGATCTCTCATTATTACTTCAGGGAGACATAAAATGATGGCGACGGCGGGCGGGAACCTGAACTCGAGTGAGATGAGGGCACCCGGGTGTAACGTGGGAAATTATTATTTATACATAGCACTAATTAAATATTCCAATAAAGCAATAATCTATAATCATAGTGTAAGCCCACTGCACACTGTACAGGTGGTCTGCATGCTTTTGTTGTTGGAAATGTAAGGGGGCGCCATTTGCCTTATTTTCCTAGGGCACCAAAATACCTTATCCCTGCCCGGCCTCTGTCTCCTCCCCATCACTATTGCCCTTCTAGACCACATTGTCTCCTCCAGAATCCTGTGCCCCCACTGACTCCTCTGTGTCATTCACAGCCCTGTTCCCCTCCTGACCCCAGATACCTCTGTCTCCCACCAATAACTCTGTCCCCTCCAGACCCCTCTGTCCACAGTCAGACACCTCTGTCTCCCACCAATAACCCTGTCCCCTCCAGACCCCTCTGTCAGTATCTAGTCCTAGAATCTGTTTCTCTTGCCCTTAGACTTGCCCTTAGTTAACATGGATCTTGATGTTTCCACGTCGGCCATCTTGCTTCCTGCCAAAGCTGTATATAAAGCCAGCACCTGCTCTGTTTCATTGCTTGAGTATTATGTTTTGGACTTTGTGCTTCTGCAGTCCCAAACCTGGACTTACTATCCCTGTTGGTCCTCTCTTAACGGCTTGCACAACCCACTGTGTCTGCAGTCTTTGACCTAGCCACTGGTGTCCAGTTGTCTCCACTAGTATCGTGACAGGATACTCAAGCCATAAAAAATGGATGCCGCTGGGTCAGAGACTTTAGAAGTGCGTGTTAAGAAGCTAAATAATATCACTGCCACTGTACACGCTGAAGTGCAGACATGGAAGAGCAGAATAGAAGGCCTAGAGGGGCAGACTAAATATGATATGCAAGTGCTCAGTCAGACCCTTCATGAATTGCGTGGCCGAGTTGCGGCTCTGGAGGCAAAATCTCAGGCTTCTGTTCCTACAATCCCCAAACTACCGCCATTTAGGTTTGGTGGCGACCGAGACAAGTACCGTGGGTTTCTGAACCAGTGTCGTTTATACTTTGCTGCACAGTTTCCTACAGACGGATCCAAAGTATTGACTATCATCATGTTGCTGACTAATAAGGCCCTTGCCTGGGCAAACCCTCTGATAGAATCACAGGATGCATGTCTGAATGACTTCAATATGTTTATCGCCGCCATGGGGCAGATGTTTGACGATCCGAACCGTGGCCTTACAGCTGAGACGGCCCTGCTGAATTTGCGTCAAGGTAAACGCTCAGTGACTGAGTATGCTATGGATTTTAGAAGGTGGGCTCAGGACACCACCTGGAATAATGCAGCAAAGTACTCAATATTTAAGAAGGGGTTGTCCAGTTCCATCAAGGACGAGCTTGCACGTGCGGAGGCTCCCACTGCTCTAGGTGATTTCATCAAGCACGGTATTCGCCTAGACGCTCGCATCTCCGAACGAAAACTAGAAAGGTGGTCTGAGATGAACCGCAGCAATAAATCGCTTCTTCCTTTCCTTCCTAAGGAGAATCCGGACGCAAGTCCCCAGGAGTCCACACCTGAGCCGACGCAGGTAAATTCCCTACGAAGTCGAGTAAGTGACGAACGGAAGGAATTTCGCTTCAAGGAGAATTTATGTTTTTACTGTGGGAAGTCAGGACATTTTATTATCAACTGCCCCAATCGTTCTCGCAGGACAACTGCAGCCGTGGTAGAACGCGACTTCTCTGAATCATACTCCATGACTTCCGAATCAGGGCCACCCGAAATTGCAGCAACCGCTCCTGATTATGACTTTTCAGATATGAACTCTGTTACATCCGAAACAATACTACCCATTAATGCTGTTATTCTATCTTCTGCAGTTTCATACCCTTGCAATAAGAAAAAAGATTCACATTGTTACCTTCCTATCAAGATCTGGATTGACTCCCGTTGGGTGAACAGTTCCGCCATGATAGACTCTGGGGCTAGCGGTAACTTCATTGACACTTCTTTTGCTAAGGAATATGGAGTCCGATCACAGAGAAGGGTATCTTCAATTCTGATGGAGACTGTGGATGGGTCCCCTTTGACCTCGGGGCCCGTAGACCAGCAGACTGAACCACTGAAGGTCCTCATGGGAGATGATCACCAGGAGAAATTGCCCTTCCTTCTGATTTCCTCTCCACATTTCCCTATTATCTTGGGTTTACCCTGGTTGCAGGCTCAAAATCCCGTCATTGACTGGGAGACTAAGAGATTGCGCTTCCCAGCTAAAGAGGTAACTTCTGAGAAATCGATTGATCCATCTCCAGGCAACCCATCATCGGACCTAAGGTTACCGGCAGTTTATAAAGAATTTTCGGATGTGTGCGATAAAAAGAATGCAGAAAAATTACCACCACACCGCTCTTATGACTGCCCAATCGAGCTTCTGCCTGCTGCTTCCATTCCTTTTGGTAATATTTATCCATTGTCCGGTCCTGAGCTCAAGACTCTCAAAGAATATATCGACGAGAACCTAGCAAAGGGATTTATACGCCCCTCATCCTCTCCAGCCGGTGCACCCATCTTTTTCGTTTTAAAAAGAAGGATGGATCCCTCAGACCCTGTGTTGATTACCGAGAAATTAACAAGGTAACCATCAAGAACCGCTACCCCCTGCCATTAATTCCGGAGCTTCTCGAGAGAGTTCGTCAGGCCAAGGTCTTTTCAAAATTGGACCTACGCGGGGCATACAATCTAGTCCGTATAAGATCTGGAGACGAATGGAAAACAGCATTTAGGTCTCGATATGGACACTTTGAGTATTTGGTCATGCCATTTGGACTTTGCCATGCCCCAGCAACTTTCCAACATCTAGTAAATGATATTTTCAGAGACATTCTTGATCTTTTTGTCGTAATCTATTTGGATGACATTTTTTTTTTGGTAAACTGTTTTTTTATTTGTTAAAAGAAAACAAACATTTTTAAAACATAAAATGAAAGGTTACATTTCAGGAGAAAGAGAAGAAGAGAAAATTCCCCTCCTCTCCATTCTTTCCATCAAGTTTAACAAGACTTTTAGACAGGGGGAACGTAGGGACAGGTAGGGAAGGGAAGGACATGAAGGGGTATTTGACATATTTTGCATACGACACATCTGATCGGCATATCAAGGCATGTAAACTGTGCTTACTGGCGGCCAAGTGCAGTTGTTCACAAAAAGGTCCCAAGGTGACCATATCCGTTGGTATTTTTCCAACTGGTTATTAATACATGCGGTGAGGTATTCCAGTCGCTTTGTTTCCTGGATTCTCTGCTCCAGATCCTGAATGGTAGGGGGGGAAGTCTTCTTCCAGAATGAGGATATAAGACACTTTGCCGAAGTCCAAATATGTAGGAGCAGCCTGGCCGAGTCCCTTGAGATACCCATAGGTGGAACATTAAGAAGATAGTTGAACGGATCTAAAGCGACCTCAACCCCCAAAACTCTATGAATCAACCCCCTCACTTCTCTCCAAAACGGAGCCAGGACTTCGCAGTCCCAAAAAATATGGGTAAGAGACCCTTTATCCAGCTTACACCTCCAGCATTGGTCCGATGTGTTGGGGAAGAGTCTATTCAAGACCTCTGGGGTATGGTACCAATGCATCAGTATTTTGTATTGGTTCTCTTTATGTGTGGTGCATATGGAAGTCTTTGCTGTCCTCTCCCAGATGGCCTGCCACATTTGTCTCGGTATCACTCTTCCCAGATATGTTTCCCATTTCGTCATGTACGAGTGCTGTACTTCTACATGTGAAGGAAGCATGTCATATAGTCATGAGATTAATCCCTTAGTTGATGGGCCCTGCCTGCAGAGGCCCTCAAATGGGGTAAGTTTGGGAAATGTAGTAGATTTGATCATTGATATAGCTAAGTGACGTATCTGGGCATAGGTGTATAAAGCTTCTTTAGGGAGTCTAAATTTTTCTCGTAGGGCCGCAAAGGGGAGTATCGCGTTGGTGCAGGGATCCATAATATCTACAAAACGAAAGAGTCTTGCCCGGATCCATGGGAACGTCACACGGCTGTCTGAACTATTCTGTAAGGCTGTTGTGTATAAAAATGGCGTCAGTGGAGATTCAGTTGGTGCTAGTGAGAAGGCCTTCCTGGCCATTCGCCACACTCGTCTCGTGAGTGCCATGGGCCCCAAGAGACTCGCATCCGTGGCATTTGAAGAATCCCCGTATAATAAGGTAGCCGGGTGACTAGGGGTCAGCCATCCCTGCTCCACCTCTCTCCATCTTTCCACTGAGGCCAAATTGGTCCAAGCAGGGACACGTCTCAGGTGTGTGGCTATGTAGTATTTCCATATATGAGGGAAAGCTAGACCACCCAATTTTCTGGGAGATATCAACACCTTTTGGTCAATTCGGTGGCGTTTGTGAGCCCAGACATAGTTATTTAACAATTTTTGAATTCGCCGGATCACCAGTCTCGGGACCGGTATAGGTAATGTCTCCAGCAAATATAGTAATCTTGGAAGTATCGTCATTTTAACGGAGGCCATTCTCCCAAAGAATGATAGATGGAGCTTATCCCACTTGGCCAGTGTTTTTTTTAGGTCTTCCAAAAAAGAGGGGAAATTATGGGAGTAAAGCTTTTTATATGTATCTGTTAAGTGAATCCCTAGGTATTTTAAATGGTCTTTTTTCCAGGTGTATGTAAATGCCGATTGTAGTGTTGCGATGGTCGATGATTTTAGGTTAAGTGGCAGAGCCTCCGTTTTTGTATCGTTAATCTTGTAGCCTGATAGGCTACCATATTCGTTTAGAATTAAGTGTAGATTGGGTAGAGAGATCAGGGGATTCCGTATTGTTAAAAGGACATCATCTGCAAAGAGTGATAACTTATACTCGTGTCCCCCCACCTGAATTCCTTGAATGTCCGGACTCTCCCTGATCTGTGCGGCCAAGGGTTCTATACAAAGTACGAATAATAGGGGGGAAAGGGGGCACCCCTGTCTGGAGCCATTATATATGGGAAAGGCAGATGATGACGCATGAGGAAGCTTCACCGAGGCTCCAGGATTCGTGTATAAGCTCCGAATAGCCTGCAGAAACGGTCCCTCGATGCCGAATCTTTTAAGCGTGGCAAATAGGAAGGGCCAACCCAGCCTATCAAAGGCTTTTTCCGCATCGAGACTGAGGAGTAAGCCCTCATCCCCCCGGCGATTTAATGCATCTATGAGATCTATCGTTCGTCTGGTGTTATCCCCCGCTTGTCTATTCAGGACAAATCCCACTTGATCCCCATGAACCAGCCGTGGAAGAAATACTGAAAGTCTGGTGGTCAAGATTTTTGCAAATATTTTTAAGTCTGTGTTTAGCAATGATATTGGGCGTTAGCTTGCACAGTTCGAGGGGTCCTTTCCAGGGGATGACATTTTGACTTTTTCTAGCTCCATGGAGGAACATCAGCAACATGTCAAGACTGTCTTGCAGCGGTTGAGGGAACACCATCTGTACATCAAGCTGGGGAAATGCAAATTTCACAAGTCGGAGATCCAATTCTTAGGTTATGTAATTTCCCTACAGGATCTGAGTATGGATAACAGCAAGATCAAGGCGATTCAGGAGTGGCCAATCCCCAAGAACGTCAAAGAGGTCCAACGCTTCATCGGATTTGCTAACTTCTACAGACGTTTCATCAAGAACTTCTCTGACATCGTCTCGCCCATCACTCAGTTGACAAAGAAGAAGACAGCATTTATTTGGTCCCTTCAAGCCCAAGAAGCATTCTTTCGGCTCAAGACCGAGTTCACGTCAGCACCGGTACTGATCCACCCTGACCCGGAACTCGCCTTCATTATTGAAGTAGATGCCTCAAACTGTGCCACCAGGGCTATACTGTCCCAAAGAACAGGTGAGAAGAATTTACTTCATCCTTGTGCTTGTAGGAAATAAAGAATTACTGGCTATCATCGCCGCCTTCAAGGAGTGGAGACATCTTCTGCAAGGAGCTTCACAGCCGATCGTGGTGCTCACGGATCACCGCAACCTTGAGTTCATCAGGTCAGCAAGATGCCTGACCCCACGGCAGGCCCGCTGGAGTCTTTTCCTTAATCAATTCAATTTTACAATCTCTTATAGACCAGGTTCGCGCAATGGAAAAGCATATGCTCTATCCTGGATATACTCCACTGACGCTGTTCCAGATGCTTCACCTAAGACCATACTTTCTGATTGCAATTTTGTAGGAGTCATTCATAATCAAGATTTGTTGCAGGTCATCAAAGAAGCTTACAATTCTGATCTTTTCCTGTCTCAGCCATCTGATGAGGTAAGCCTTCTTTTTAGGAATGGAGTATGGACCCGGGAACGGCGCCTCTACATTCCTGAAGCCGTGAGGTTAAGAGTGTTGAGATTGGTTCATGATTCTAAGGTTGCAGGGCACAGAGGAATTCAGAAGACTCAAGAATTCTTATCTCGCTTCTTCTGGTGGCCAGGTTTTCGGAAGGATGTCCAGAAGTACGTTTCATCTTGTGAGGTATGTGCCAAATTCAAGGTTCCACGTGCCTCCCCTACTGGTCTGTTACAGCCTTTGCCGTCTCGCCCGTGGGGATCCATTTCTATGGACTTTATTGTAGAACTGCCCAAAAGAAGAAAGAGTGCGATTTTGGTGGTGGTCGATCGCCTGACCAAGGCGGCCCATTTCATCCCTTGTTCCGGTTTACCCTCTGCAAAGGACACTGCTCACCTAATTATCCAGAACATCTTTTGATGAAGTTGTTTCTGACCGTGGAGTACTGAAGGAGATAGCAGAAGAAATTTTTGAACCCCTCGCCATAATCTTTGAAAATTCTTGGAGAACAGGAGAAGTGCCAGAAGACTGGAGAAGAGCAAATGTTGTTCCTATCTTCAAAAAGGGGAAGAAGGTGGACCCAGGCAACTATAGGCCGGTGAGTCTGACTTCTATACCAGGAAAGATCTTTGAACAAATTATTAAACAACATGTATGTCAGTACCTGGATAAGAATGAAGTGATTAAACAGAGTCAGCATGGGTTTGTAACTAAAAAGTCATGTCAGACTAATTTAATTTCCTTCTATGACGGTATCACTGATTGGGTGGATCAAGGAAATGCTGTAGATATAGTATATCTTGACTTCAGCAAAGCATTTGACAAAGTCTCTCATACAATCCTTATTGAAAAAATGACTAAGTATGGAATGGACAAGGCAACTGTTAGGTGGATTCATAACTGGCTTAGTGATCGGACCCAAAGAGTGGTCGTAAATGGCTGCACATCCAGTTGGAAGAATGTCTCAAGTGGGGTACCACAGGGCTCTGTCCTGGGCCCTGTATTGTTCAACATCTTTATCAACGATTTAGATAAAGGAATTGAGGGTAAACTGATTAAATTTGCTGATGACACAAAGCTAGGAGGGATAGCTAATACTAGAGAAGAGAGAGAGAGGATTCAAAAAGATATAAATAAACTGGAGCAGTGGGCAACAACTAACAGAATGGTTTTTAACAGGGAGAAATGCAAAGTACTACATCTGGGCAATAAAAATGAAAAAAGCATATACAGAATGGGAGGAATAGGGCTAAGCAACAGCACATGTGAAAAAGACTTGGGTATACTAATAGATCACAGACTGAATATGAGTCAACAGTGTGATGCAGCAGCAAAAAAGGCAAATGCAATTCTATGATGTATTAACAGAAGCATACAGTCTAGATCACGTGAAGTCATTATTTCCCTCTACTCCTCTTTGGTCAGACCTCATCTGGAATATTGTGTCCAATTTTGGGCACCACATTTTAAAAAAGACATCAACAAACTGGAGCAAGTTCAGAAAAGAGCGACCAGAATGGTGACCGGTCTGCAAACCCTGTCTTATGAGGAAAGGTTGCAGGATTTGGGAATATTTAGTTTGCAAAAGAGAACACTGAGAGGAGACTTAATAGCTGTCTACAAATATCTAAAGGGCTGTCACATTGTAGAAGGATCAACTTTATTCTCATTTGCACAAGGAAAGACTAGAAGCAATGGGATGAAACTGAATGGGAGGAGACACAGATTAGATATTAGAAAAAACTTTTTGACAGTTAGAGTGATCAATGAGTGGAACAGGCTGCCACGAGAAGTGGTGAGTTCTCCTTCAATGGAAGTCTTCAAACAGAGGCTGGACAGACATCTAACTGGGATGATTTAGTGAATCCTGCTTTGAGCAGGGGGTTGGACCAGATGGCCCAGGAGGTCCCTTCCAACTCTACCATTCTATGATTCTATGATTCTAATTTACATCAAAGTTTTGGCGAAGCTTTTGTTCAGCATTAGTCATAGAAGTTAACTTATCTTCTGCTTTCCACCCTCAGTCCAACGGGCAGACAGAACGTACCAACCAAACACTAGAGCAATACCTTCGCTGCTACATTTGCCATTTGCAAGATGATTGGGTAAGGCTACTCCCATTGGCTGAATTTTCTTATAACAACTCCCAGAGTGCCTCCACCAAGCAGTCTCCATTCTACGCTAACCTGGGATATCACCCTAGCATTCTCCCCAGATTACCGGTAGATACATCTTTACCAGCAGTTGCCGACAGGATCTCTTCACTTCAACAGAACCTTAAACTTCTGAAAGAGACTTTGGGTTCCGCACAAGAGAGGTACAAGAATACAGCTGACAGATTTCGCAAACCAACACCAACATTTAAGGTAGGAGATTTAGTCTGGTTATCTACGAAGAATTTAAAGATGAAGATCCCTTCCCCTAAGTTGGGACAGTCCATCCATCGGTCCTTATAGGATCAGTGGTCTGGTAGGTGCTGTTGCATGTCGCTTAAAACTCCCAAGAACACTGAAGATACATCCTGTCTTTCATACTTCCCTACTAAAGACTGTAGTACCAAATCCTTTTCCAGGACGTTCATCTCCTCCTCCCGATCCCGTTCTTGTGGATGGTCAAGAGCAGTTCATCGTTGAGAGGATTCTGGATTCAAGAATCTACAGAAATCGACTGCAGTATTTGATTAAATGGCAAGGCTATTCCTCAGAGGAGAATTCCTGGGAACCCGTGGATAATATTAATGCCTCCCGACTGATTGAGCAGTTCCATCAAAGGTACCCTGGCAAGCCTGGTTTAGGGTCGTCCGGGGGCCGTCCCTAAGGTGGGAGTAATGTCAGTATCTAGTCCTAGAATCTGTTTTTTCTTGCCCTTAGTTAACATGGATCTTGATGTTTCCACGTCGGCCATCTTGCTTCCTGCCAAAGCTGTATATAAAGCCAGCACCTGCTCTGATTCATTGCTTGAGTATTATGTATTGGACTTTGTGCCTCTGCAGTTCCAAACCTGGACTTACTATCCCTGTTGGTCCTCTCTTAACGGCGAAGTCCTCCGTCAACCTGCACGTCCGGATCCCTGCCTGCTGACCGAGTGATTGCTGAACACTTGACTTCAGGAACCTCTGCCTGACTACACCTGCGGTGAAGTAAGAACTCCAGCCAGCTAGTGTGTTCCTCCGCCCTGCAAGAGTCTGGGTCTTGTGGCCGCATTGCTCAGAGACTTTGCATGCTGTGTCGCAGAGTATCAGCTCTGCTATTACCGTTTATCAGATTGACTGAACATTTATCTGGACTTATATGCTATCAGATCACTAATACAATATTGCTTGCGCAACCCATTGTGTCTGCAGTCTCTTTGACCTAGCCACTGGTGTCCAGTTGTCTCCACTAGTATCGTGACACCCTCTGTCCACGGTCAGACACCTCTGTCTCCTACCAACAACTCTGTCCCCTCCAGACCCCTCTGTCCATGGTCAGATACCCCTGTCTCCTACCAACAACTCTGTCCCCCTCCAGACCCCTCTGTCCATGGTCAGACACCTCTGTCTCCTACCAATAACTCTGTCCCCTCCAGACCCCTCTGTCCATGGTCAGATACCCCTGTCTCCTACCAACAACTCTGTCCCCCTCCAGACCCCTCTGTCCATGGTCAGACACCTCTGTCTCCTACCAATAACTCTGTCCCCTCCAGACCCCTCTGTCCACGGTCAGACACCTCTGTCTCCTACCAACAACTCTGTCCCCCTCCAGACCCCTCTGTCCACGGTCAGACACCTCTGTCTCCTACCAATAACTCTGTCCCCTCCAGACCCCTCTGTCCACGGTCAGACACCTCTGTCTCCTACCAATAACTGTCCCCTCCAGACCCCTCTGTCCACGGTCAGACACCTCTGTCTCCTACCAACAACTCTGTCCCCTCCAGACCCCTCTGTCCACGGTCAGACACCTCTGTCTCCTACCAACAACTGTCCCCTCCAGACCCCTCTGTCCACGGTCAGATACCTCTGTCTCCTACCAATAACTCTGTCCCCTCCAGACCCCTCTGTCCACGGTCAGACACCTCTGTCTCCTACCAACAACTCTGTCCCCCTCCAGACCCCTCTGTCCACGGTCAGACACCTCTGTCTCCTACCAATAACTCTGTCCCCTCCAGACCCCTCTGTCCACGGTCAGACACCTCTGTCTCCTACCAATAACTGTCCCCTCCAGACCCCTCTGTCCACGGTCAGACACCTCTGTCTCCTACCAACAACTCTGTCCCCTCCAGACCCCTCTGTCCACGGTCAGACACCTCTGTCTCCTACCAACAACTGTCCCCTCCAGACCCCTCTGTCCACGGTCAGATACCTCTGTCTCCTACCAATAACTCTGTCCCCTCCAGACCCCTCTGTCCACGGTCAGACACCTCTGTCTCCTACCAACAACTGTCCCCTCCAGACCCCTCTGTCCACGGTCAGACACCTCTGTCTCCTACCAACAACTCTGTCCCCTCCAGACCCCTCTGTCCACGGTCAGACACCTCTGTCTCCTACCAATAACTGTCCCCTCCAGACCCCTCTGTCCACGGTCAGACACCTCTGTCTCCTACCAACAACTGTCCCCTCCAGACCCCTCTGTCCACGGTCAGACACCTCTGTCTCCTACCAATAACTCTGTCCCCTCCAGACCCCTCTGTCCACGGTCAGACACCTCTGTCTCCTACCAATAACTGTCCCCTCCAGACCCCTCTGTCCACGGTCAGACACCTCTGTCTCCTACCAACAACTCTGTCCCCTCCAGACCCCTCTGTCCATGGTCAGACACCTCTGTCTCCTACCAACAACTGTCCCCTCCAGACCCCTCTGTCCACGGTCAGACACCTCTGTCTCCTACCAATAACTCTGTCCCCTCCAGACCTCTCTGTCCACGGTCAGACACCTCTGTCTCCTACCAACAACTCTGTCCCCTCCAGACCTCTCTGTCCATGGTCAGACACCTCTGTCTCCTACCAATAACTCTGTCCCCTCCAGACCCCTCTGTCCACGGTCAGACACCTCTGTCTCCTACCAACAACTCTGTCCCCTCCAGACCCCTCTGTCCACGGTCAGACACCTCTGTCTCCTACCAATAACTCTGTCCCCTCCAGACCCCTCTGTCCACGGTCAGACACCTCTGTCTCCTACCAACAACTCTGTCCCCTCCAGACCTCTCTGTCCACGGTCAGACACCTCTGTCTCCTACCAATAACTGTCCCCTCCAGACCCCTCTGTCCACGGTCAGACACCTCTGTCTCCTACCAACAACTCTGTCCCCTCCAGACCCCTCTGTCCACGGTCAGACACCTCTGTCTCCTACCAACAACTGTCCCCTCCAGACCCCTCTGTCCACGGTCAGACACCTCTGTCTCCTACCAACAACTCTGTCCCCTCCAGACCTCTCTGTCCATGGTCAGACACCTCTGTCTCCTACCAATAACTCTGTCCCCTCCAGACCCCTCTGTCCACGGTCAGACACCTCTGTCTCCTACCAACAACTCTGTCCCCTCCAGACCCCTCTGTCCACGGTCAGACACCTCTGTCTCCTACCAATAACTCTGTCCCCTCCAGACCCCTCTGTCCACGGTCAGACACCTCTGTCTCCTACCAACAACTCTGTCCCCTCCAGACCCCTCTGTCCACGGTCAGACACCTCTGTCTCCTACCAATAACTCTGTCCCCTCCAGACCCCTCTGTCCACGGTCAGACACCTCTGTCTCCTACCAACAACTCTGTCCCCTCCAGACCCCTCTGTCCACGGTCAGACACCTCTGTCTCCTACCAATAACTCTGTCCCCTCCAGACCCCTCTGTCCACGGTCAGACACCTCTGTCTCCTACCAACAACTCTGTCCCCTCCAGACCCCTCTGTCCACAGTCAGACACCTCTGTCTCCTACCAATAACTCTGTCCCCTCCAGACCCCTCTGTCCACGGTCAGACACCTCTGTCTCCTACCAACAACTCTGTCCCCTCCAGACCCCTCTGTCCACAGTCAGACACCTCTGTCTCCTACCAATAACTCTGTCCCCTCCAGACCCCTCTGTCCACGGTCAGACACCTCTGTCTCCTACCAATAACTCTGTCCCCTCCAGACCCCTCTGTCCACGGTCAGACACCTCTGTCTCCTACCAATAACTCTGTCCCCTCCAGACCCCTCTATCCACAGTCAGACACCTCTGTCTCCTACCAATAACTCTGTCCCCTCCAGACCCCTCTGTCCACAGTCAGACACCTCTGTCTCCTACCAATAACTCTGTCCCCTCCATACCCCTCTATCCACAGTAAGACACCTCTGTCTCCTACCAATAACTCTGTCCCCTCCAGACCCCTCTGTCCACGGTCAGATACCTCTGTCTCCTACCAATAACTCTGTCCCCTCCAGACCCCTCTGTCCACGGTCAGATACCCCTGTCTCTTACCAATAACTCAGTCCCCTCCAGACCCCTCTATCCACGGTCAGACACCTCTGTCTCCTTCCAATAACTGTCCCCTCCAGACCCCTTTGTCCACGGTCAGATACCTCTGTCTCCTACCAATAACTCTGTCCCCTCCAGACCCCTCTGTCCATGGTCAGATACCTCTGTCTCCTACCAGCAACCCTGTCCCCTCCATACCCCTCTGTCCACGGTCAGACACCTCTGTCTCCTACCAATAACTGTCCCCTCCAGACCCCTCTGTCCACGGTCAGACACCTCTGTCTCCTACCAATAACTGTCCCCTCCAGACCCCTCTGTCCACGGTCAGACACCTCTGTCTCCTACCAATAACTCTGTCCCCTCCAGACCCCTCTGTCCACGGTCAGACACCTCTGTCTCCTACCAATAACTGTCCCCTCCAGACCCCTCTGTCCACGGTCAGATACCCCTGTCTCCTACCAATAACTGTCCCCTCCAGACCCCTCTATCCATGGTCAGACACCTCTGTCTCCTACCAATAACTGTCCCCTCTGTCCACGGTCAGACACCTCTGTCTCCTACCAATAACTCAGTCCCCTCCAGACCCCTCTGTCCACGGTCAGACACCTCTGTCTCCTACCAATAACTCTGTCCCCTCCAGACCCCTCTGTCCATGGTCAGACACCTCTGTCTCCTACCAATAACTCAGTCCCCTCCAGACCCCTCTGTCCACGGTCAGACACCTCTGTCTCCTACCAATAACTCAGTCCCCTCCAGACCCCTCTGTCCACGGTCAGATACCCCTGTCTCCTACCAATAACTCTGTCCCCTCCAGACCCCTCTATCCACGGTCAGACACCTCTGTCTCCTACCAATAACTCTGTCCCCTCCAGACCCCTCTGTCCACGGTCAGACACCTCTGTCTCCTACCAATAACTCTGTCCCCTCCAGACCCCTCTGTCCATGGTCAGATACCTCTGTCTCCTACCAGCAACCCTATCCCCTCCAGACCCCTCTGTCCACGGTCAGACACCTCTGTCTCCTACCAATAACTCTGTCCCCTCCATACCCCTCTGTCCACGGTCAGATACCTCTGTCTCCTACCAATAACTGTCCCCTCCAGACCCCTCTGTCCACGGTCAGACACCTCTGTCTCCTACCAATAACTCTGTCCCCTCCAGACCCCTCTATCCACGGTCAGACACCTCTGTCTCCTACCAATAACTGTCCCCTCTGTCCACGGTCAGACACCTCTGTCTCCTACCAATAACTCAGTCCCCTCCAGACCCCTCTGTCCACGGTCAGACACCTCTGTCTCCTACCAATAACTCTGTCCCCTCCAGACCCCTCTGTCCATGGTCAGATACCTCTGTCTCCTACCAGCAACCCTATCCCCTCCATACCCCTCTGTCCATGGTCAGATACCTCTGTCTCCTACCAATAACTCTGTCCCCTCCAGACCCCTCTATCCACGGTCAGACACCTCTGTCTCCTACCAATAACTGTCCCCTCTGTCCACGGTCAGACACCTCTGTCTCCTACCAATAACTCAGTCCCCTCCAGACCCCTCTGTCCACGGTCAGACACCTCTGTCTCCTACCAATAACTCTGTCCCCTCCAGACCCCTCTGTCCATGGTCAGATACCTCTGTCTCCTACCAGCAACCCTATCCCCTCCATACCCCTCTGTCCATGGTCAGATACCTCTGTCTCCTACCAATAACTCTGTCCCCTCCAGACCCCTCTATCCACGGTCAGACACCTCTGTCTCCTACCAATAACTCAGTCCCCTCCAGACCCCTCTGTCCACGGTCAGACACCTCTGTCTCCTACCAATAACTCTGTCCCCTCCAGACCCCTCTGTCCATGGTCAGATACCTCTGTCTCCTACCAGCAACCCTATCCCCTCCATACCCCTCTGTCCATGGTCAGATACCTCTGTCTCCTACCAATAACTGTCCCCTCCAGACCCCTCTGTCCACGGTCAGACACCTCTGTCTCCTACCAACAACTCTGTCCCCTCCAGACCCCTCTGTCCATGGTCAGATACCCCTGTCTCCTACCAACAACCCTATCCCCTCCATACCCCTCTGTCCATGGTCAGATACCTCTGTCTCCTACCAATAACTGTCCCCTCTGTCCACGGTCAGACACCTCTGTCTCCTACCAATAACTCAGTCCCCTCCAGACCCCTCTGTCCACGGTCAGACACCTCTGTCTCCTACCAATAACTCTGTCCCCTCCAGACCCCTCTGTCCATGGTCAGATACCTCTGTCTCCTACCAATAACTCTGTCCCCTCCAGACCCCTCTATCCATGGTCAGACACCTCTGTCTCATACCAATAACTCTGTCCCCTCCAGACCCCTCTGTCCACGGTCAGACACCTCTGTCTCCTACCAACAACTCTGTCCCCTCCAGACCCCTCTGTCCATGGTCAGATACCCCTGTCTCCTACCAACAACTCTGTCCCCCTCCAGACCCCTCTGTCCACGGTCAGACACCTCTGTCTCCTACCAGCAACCCTATCCCCTCCATACCCCTCTGTCCATGGTCAGATACCTCTGTCTCCTACCAATAACTGTCCCCTCTGTCCACGGTCAGACACCTCTGTCTCCTACCAATAACTCTGTCCCCTCCAGACCCCTCTGTCCATGGTCAGATACCTCTGTCTCCTACCAATAACTCTGTCCCCTCCAGACCCCTCTGTCCATGGTCAGATACCTCTGTCTCCTACCAATAACTCTGTCCCCTCCAGACCCCTCTATCCACGGTCAGACACCTCTGTCTCATACCAATAACTGTCCCCTCCAGACCCCTCTGTCCACGGTCAGACACCTCTGTCTCCTACCAACAACTCTGTCCCCTCCAGACCCCTCTGTCCATGGTCAGACACCTCTGTCTCCTACCAACAACTCTGTCCCCTCCAGACCCCTCTGTCCACGGTCAGACACCTCTGTCTCCTACCAACAACCCTGTCCCCTCCAGACCCCTCTGTCCACGGTCAGACACCTCTGTCTCCTACCAACAACTCGGTCCCCCTCCAGACCCCTCTGTCCACGGTCAGACATCTCTGTCTCCTACCAACAACCCTGTCCCCTCCATACCCCTCTGTCCAAGGTCAGATACCTCTGTCTCCTACCAATAACTCTGTCCCCTCCAGACCCCTCTGTCCATGGTCAGATACCTCTGTCTCCTACCAATAACTCTGTCCCCTCCAGACCCCTCTATCCACGGTCAGACACCTCTGTCTCCTACCAATAACTCTGTCCCCTCCAGACCCCTCTATCCACGGTCAGACACCTCTGTCTCCTACCAATAACTGTCCCCTCCAGACCCCTCTGTCCACGGTCAGACACCTCTGTCTCCTACCAACAACCCTGTCCCCTCCAGACCCCTCTGTCCACGGTCAGATACCCCTGTCTCCTACCAACAACTCTGTCCCCCTCCAGACCCCTCTGTCCACGGTCAGACACCTCTGTCTCCTACCAGCAACCCTATCCCCTCCATACCCCTCTGTCCATGGTCAGATACCTCTGTCTCCTACCAATAACTGTCCCCTCTGTCCACGGTCAGACACCTCTGTCTCCTACCAATAACTCAGTCCCCTCCAGACCCCTCTGTCCACGGTCAGACACCTCTGTCTCCTACCAATAACTCTGTCCCCTCCAGACCCATCTGTCCATGGTCAGATACCTCTGTCTCCTACCAGCAACCCTATCCGCTCCATACCCCTCTGTCCATGGTCAGATACCTCTGTCTCCTACCAATAACTGTCCCCTCTGTCCACGGTCAGACACCTCTGTCTCCTACCAATAACTCAGTCCCCTCCAGACCCCTCTGTCCACGGTCAGACACCTCTGTCTCCTACCAATAACTCTGTCCCCTCCAGACCCCTCTGTCCATGGTCAGATACCTCTGTCTCCTACCAATAACTCTGTCCCCTCCAGACCCCTCTATCCACGGTCAGACACCTCTGTCTCCTACCAATAACTGTCCCCTCCAGACCCCTCTGTCCACGGTCAGACACCTCTGTCTCCTACCAACAACTCTGTCCCCTCCAGACCCCTCTGTCCATGGTCAGACACCTCTGTCTCCTACCAACAACTCTGTCCCCTCCAGACCCCTCTGTCCACGGTCAGACACCTCTGTCTCCTACCAACAACCCTGTCCCCTCCAGACCCCTCTGTCCACGGTCAGACACCTCTGTCTCCTACCAGCAACCCTATCCCCTCCATACCCCTCTGTCCATGGTCAGATACCTCTGTCTCCTACCAATAACTGTCCCCTCTGTCCACGGTCAGACACCTCTGTCTCCTACCAATAACTCAGTCCCCTCCAGACCCCTCTGTCCACGGTCAGACACCTCTGTCTCCTACCAATAACTCTGTCCCCTCCAGACCCCTCTGTCCATGGTCAGATACCTCTGTCTCCTACCAATAACTCTGTCCCCTCCAGACCCCTCTATCCACGGTCAGACACCTCTGTCTCCTACCAATAACTGTCCCCTCCAGACCCCTCTGTCCACGGTCAGACACCTCTGTCTCCTACCAACAACTCTGTCCCCTCCAGACCCCTCTGTCCATGGTCAGACACCTCTGTCTCCTACCAACAACTCTGTCCCCTCCAGACCCCTCTGTCCACGGTCAGACACCTCTGTCTCCTACCAACAACCCTGTCCCCTCCAGACCCCTCTGTCCACGGTCAGACACCTCTGTCTCCTACCAACAACCCTGTCCCCTCCATACCCCTCTGTCCAAGGTCAGATACCTCTGTCTCCTACCAATAACTCTGTCCCCTCCAGACCCCTCTGTCCATGGTCAGATACCTCTGTCTCCTACCAATAACTCTGTCCCCTCCAGACCCCTCTGTCCACGGTCAGACACCTCTGTCTCCTACCAACAACCCTGTCCCCTCCAGACCCCTCTGTCCACAGTCAGACACCTCTGTCTCCTACCAACAACTCTGTCCCCCTCCAGACCCCTCTGTCCATGGTCAGACACCTCTGTCTCCTACCAACAACTCTGTCCCCCTCCAGATCCCTCTGTCCACGGTCAGACACCTCTGTCTCCTACCAATAACTCTGTCCCCTCCAGACCCCTCTGTCCACGGTCAGACACCTCTGTCTCCTACCAATAACCCTGTCCCCTCCAGACCCCTCTGTCCACGGTCAGAAACCTCTGTCTCCTACCAATAACTGTCCCCTCCAGACCCCTCTGTCCACGGTCAGATACCTCTGTCTCCTACCAACAACCCTGTCCCCTCCAGACCTCTCTGTCCACGGTCAGACACCTCTGTCTCCTACCAGCAACTCTGTCCCCTCCAAAACCCTTCTGTCCACGGTCAGACACCTCTGTCTCCTACCAATAACTGTCCCCTCCAGACCCCTCTGTCCACGGTCAGACACCTCTGTCTCCTACCAACAACCCTGTCCCCTCCAGACCTCTCTGTCCACGGTCAGATACCCCTGTCTCCTACCAACAACCCTGTCCCCTCCAGACCCCTCTGTCCATGGTCAGACACCTCTGTCTCCTACCAACAACTCTGTCCCCTCCAGACCCCTCTGTCCACGGTCAGATACCCCTGTCTCCTACCAACAACCCTGTCCCCTCCAGACCCCTCTGTCCATGGTCAGACACCTCTGTCTCCTAACAATAACTCTGTCCCCTCCAGACCCCTCTATCCACGGTCAGATAACTCTGTCTCCTACCAGCAACCCTATCCCCTCCAGACGCCTCTGTCTACGGTCAGACACCTCTGCCTCCTACCAATAACTCTGTCCCCTCCAGACCCCTCTGTCCACGGTCAGACACCTCTGTCTCCTACCAATAACTCTGTCCCCTATAGACCCCTCTGTCCACGGTCAGACACCTCTGTCTCCTACCAATAACTCTGTCCCCTCCAGACTCCTCTGTCCATGGTCAGACACCTCTGTCTCCTACCAATAACTCTGTCCCCTCCAGACCCCTCTATCCACGGTCAGACACCTCTGTCTCCTACCAATAACTCTGTCTCCTCCAGACCCCTCTGTCCACGGTCAGACACCTCTGTCTCCTACCAATAACCCTGTCCCCTCCAGACCCCTCTGTCCACGGTCAGATACCTCTGTCTCCTACCAATAACTCTGTCCCCTCCAGACCCCTCTGTCCACGGTCAGATACCCCTGTCTCCTACCAGCAACCCTGTCCCCTCCAGACCCCTCTGTCCACGGTCAGATACCCCTGTCTCCTACCAGCAACCCTGTCCCCTCCAGACCCCTCTGTCCACGGTCAGATACCCCTGTCTCCTACCAGCAACCCTGTCCCCTCCAGACCCCTCTGTCCACGGTCAGATACCTCTGTCTCCTACCAGCAACCCTGTCCCCCTGCAGACCCCTCTATCCACGGTCAGATACCTCTGTCTCCTACCAATAACTCTGTCCCCTCCACACCCCTCTGTCCACGGTCAGATACCCCTGTCTCCTACCAACAACCCTGTCCCCTCTGTCCACGGTCAGATACCTCTGTCTCCTACCAGCAACCCTGTCCCCCTGCAGACCCCTCTATCCACAGTCAGATACCCCTGTCTCCAACCAATAACTTTGTCCCCTCCAGACCCCTCTGTCCACGGTCAGACACCTCTGTCTCCTACCAATAACTCTGTCCCCTCCAGACCCCTCTGTCCACGGTCAGATACCTCTGTCTCCTACCAATAACTCTGTCCCCTCCAGACCCCTCTGTCCACGGTCAGACACCTCTGTCTCCTACCAATAACTCTGTCCCCTCCAGACCCCTCTGTCCACGGTCAGACACCTCTGTCTCCTACCAATAACTCTGTCCCCTCCAGACCCCTCTGTCCACGGTCAGACACCTCTGTCTCCTACCAATAACTCTGTCCCCTCCAGACCCCTCTGTCCACGGTCAGACACCTCTGTCTCCTACCAATAACTCTGTCCCCTCCAGACCCCTCTATCCACGGTCAGATACCTCTGTCTCCTACCAGCAACCCTATCCCCTCCAGACGCCTCTGTCTACGGTCAGACACCTCTGTCTCCTACCAATAACTCTGTCCCCTCCAGACCCCTCTGTCCACGGTCAGACACCTCTGTCTCCTACCAATAACTCTGTCCCCTCCAGACCCCTCTGTCCACGGTCAGATACCTCTGTCTCCTACCAATAACTCTGTCCCCTCCAGACCCCTCTGTCCACGGTCAGACACCTCTGTCTCCTACCAATAACTCTGTCCCCTCCAGACCCCTCTGTCTACGGTCAGACACCTCTGTCTCCTACCAATAACTGTCCCCTCCAGACCCCTCTGTACTCGGTCAGATACCTCTGTCTCCTACCAATAACTCTGTCCCCCTGCAGACCCCTCTATCCACGGTCAGATACCTCTGTCTCCTACCAATAACTCTGTCCCCTCCAGACCCCTCTGTCCACGGTCAGATACCCCTGTCTCCTACCAACAACCCTGTCCCCTCTGTCCACGGTCAGATACCTCTGTCTCCTACCAGCAAACCTGTCCCCCTGCAGACCCCTCTATCCACAGTCAGATACCCCTGTCTCCTACCAATAACTCTGTCCCCTCCAGACCCCTCTGTCCACGGTCAGATACCTCTGTCTCCTACCAATAACTCTGTCCCCTCCAGACCCCTCTGTCCACGGTCAGACACCTCTGTCTCCTACCAATAACTCTGTCCCCTCCAGACCCCTCTGTCCACGGTCAGACACCTCTGTCTCCTACCAATAACTCTGTCCCCTCCAGACCCCTCTGTCTACGGTCAGACACCTCTGTCTCCTACCAATAACTGTCCCCTCCAGACCCCTCTGTACTCGGTCAGATACCTCTGTCTCCTACCAATAACTCTGTCCCCTCCAGACCCCTCTGTCCACGGTCAGACACCTCTGTCTCCTACCAATAACTCTGTCCCCTCCATACCCCTCTGTCCACGGTCAGACACCTCTGTCTCCTACCAATAACTCTGTCCCCTCCAGACCCCTCTGTCCACGGTCAGACACCTCTGTCTCCTACCAATAACTCTGTCCCCTCCAGACCCCTCTGTCCATGGTCAGACACCTCTGTCTCCTACCAATAACTCTGTCCCCCTGCAGACCCCTCTATCCACGGTCAGATACCTCTGTCTCCTACCAATAACTCTGTCCCCTCCAGACCCATCTGTCCACGGTCAGATACCCCTGTCTCCTACCAACAACCCTGTCCCCTCTGTCCACGGTCAGATACCTCTGTCTCCTACCAGCAAACCTGTCCCCCTGCAGACCCCTCTATCCACAGTCAGATACCCCTGTCTCCAACCAATAACTCTGTCCCCTCCAGACCCCTCTGTCCACGGTCAGACACCTCTGTCTCCTACCAATAACTCTGTCCCCTCCAGACCCCTCTGTCCACGGTTAGACACCTCTGTCTCCTACCTATAACTCTGTCCCCTCCAGACCCCTCTGTCCACGGTTAGACACCTCTGTCTCCTACCAATAACTCTGTCCCCCTGCAGACCCCTCTATCCACGGTCAGATACCTCTGTCTCCTACCAATAACTCTGTCCCCTCCAGACCCATCTGTCCACGGTCAGATACCCCTGTCTCCTACCAACAACCCTGTCCCCTCTGTCCACGGTCAGATACCTCTGTCTCCTACCAGCAAACCTGTCCCCCTGCAGACCCCTCTATCCACAGTCAGATACCCCTGTCTCCAACCAATAACTCTGTCCCCTCCAGACCCCTCTGTCCACGGTCAGACACCTCTGTCTCCTACCAATAACTCTGTCCCCTCCAGACCCCTCTGTCCACGGTCAGACACCTCTGTCTCCTACCAATAACTCTGTCCCCTCCAGACCCCTCTGTCCACGGTTAGACACCTCTGTCTCCTACCTATAACTCTGTCCCCTCCAGACCCCTCTGTCCACGGTCAGACACCTCTGTCTCCTACCAATAACTCTGTCCCCTCCAGACCCCTCTGTCCACGGTCAGACACCTCTATCTCCTACCAATAACTCTGTCCCCTCCAGACCCCTCTGTCCACGGTCAGACACCTCTGTCTCCTACCAATAACTCTGTCCCCTCCAGACCCCTCTGTCCATGGTCAGACACCTCTGTCTCCTACCAATAACTCTGTCCCCTCCAGACCCCTCTGTCCACGGTCAGACACCTCTATCTCCTACCAATAACTCTTTCCCCTCCAGACCCCTCTGTCCACGGTCAGACACCTCTGTCTCCTACCAACAACCCTGTCCCCTCCAGACCCCTCTGTCCATGGTCAGATACCTCTGTCTCCTACCAATAACTGTCCCCTCCAGACTCCTCTGACCACGGTCAGACACCTCTGTCTCCTACCAATAACTGTCCCCTCCAGACCCCTCTGTCCATGGTCAGACACCTCTGTCTCCTACCAATAACTCTGTCCCCTCCAGACCCCTCTGTCCACGGTGAGATACCTCTGTCTCCTACCAATAACTCTGTCCCCTCCAGACCCCTCTGTCCACGGTCAGACACCTCTGTCTCCTACCAATAACTCTGTCCCCTCCATACCCCTCTGTCCACGGTCAGACACCTCTGTCTCCTACCAATAACTCTGTCCCCTCCAGACCCCTCTGTCCACGGTCAGACACCTCTGTCTCCTACCAATAACTCTGTCCCCTCCAGACCCCTCTGTCCACGGTCAGACACCTCTGTCTCCTACCAATAACTCTGTCCCCTCCAGACCCCTATATCCACGGTCAGACACCTCTGTCTCCTACCAGCAACCCTGTCCCCCTGCAGACCCCTCTATCCACGGTCAGATACCTCTGTCTCCTACCAATAACTCTGTCCCCTCCAGACCCCTCTGTCCACGGTCAGATACCCCTGTCTCCTACCAACAACCCTGTCCCCTCTGTCCACGGTCAGATACCTCTGTCTCCTACCAGCAAACCTGTCCCCCTGCAGACCCCTCTATCCACAGTCAGATACCCCTGTCTCCAACCAATAACTCTGTCCCCTCCAGACCCCTCTGTCCACGGTCAGACAACTCTGTCTCCTACCAATAACTCTGTCCCCTCCAGACCCCTCTGTCCACGGTCAGATACCTCTGTCTCCTACCAATAACTCTGTCCCCGCCAGACCCCTCTGTCCACGGTCAGACACCTCTGTCTCCTACCAATAACTCTGTCCCCTCCAGACCCCTCTGTCCACGGTCAGACACCTCTGTCTCCTACCAATAACTCTGTCCCCTCCAGACCCCTCTGTCCACGGTCAGACACCTCTGTCTCCTACCAATAACTCTGTCCCCTCCAGACCCCTCTGTCCACGGTCAGACACCTCTGTCTCCTACCAGCAACCCTATCCCCTCCAGACGCCTCTGTCCACGGTCAGACACCTCTGTCTCCTACCAATAACTCTGTCCCCTCCAGACCCCTCTGTCCACGGTCAGACACCTCTGTCTCCTACGAATAACTCTGTCCCCTCCAGACCCCTCTGTCCACGGTTAGACACCTCTGTCTCCTACCTATAACTCTGTCCCCTCCAGACCCCTCTATCCACGGTCAGATACCTCTGTCTCCTACCAGCAACCCTATCCCCTCCAGACGCCTCTGTCTACGGTCAGACACCTCTGTCTCCTACCAATAACTCTGTCCCCTCCAGACCCCTCTGTCCACGGTCAGACACCTCTGTCTCCTACCAATAACTCTGTCCCCTCCAGACCCCTCTGTCCATGGTCAGACACCTCTGTCTCCTACCAATAACTCTGTCCCCTCCAGACCCCTCTGTCCACGGTCAGACACCTCTATCTCCTACCAATAACTCTGTCCCCTCCAGACCCCTCTGTCCACGGTCAGACACCTCTGTCTCCTACCAACAACCCTGTCCCCTCCAGACCCCTCTGTCCATGGTCAGATACCTCTGTCTCCTACCAATAACTGTCCCCTCCAGACTCCTCTGACCACGGTCAGACACCTCTGTCTCCTACCAATAACTGTCCCCTCCAGACCCCTCTGTCCACGGTCAGACACCTCTGTCTCCTACCAATAACTCTGTCCCCTCCAGACCCCTCTGTCCACGGTCAGATACCTCTGTCTCCTACCAATAACTCTGTCCCCTCCAGACCCCTCTGTCCACGGTCAGACACCTCTGTCTCCTACCAATAACTCTGTCCCCTCCAGACCCCTCTGTCCACGGTCAGACACCTCTGTCTCCTACCAATAACTCTGTCCCCTCCAGACCCCTCTGTCCACGGTCAGACACCTCTGTCTCCTACCAATAACTCTGTCCCCTCCAGACCCCTCTATCCACGGTCAGATACCTCTGTCTCCTACCAGCAACCCTATCCCCTCCAGACGCCTCTGTCTACGGTCAGACACCTCTGTCTCCTACCAATAACTCTGTCCCCTCCAGACCCCTCTGTCCACGGTCAGACACCTCTGTCTCCTACCAATAACTCTGTCCCCTCCAGACCCCTCTGTCCACGGTCAGACACCTCTGTCTCCTACCAATAACTCTGTCCCCTCCAGACCCCTCTGTCTACGGTCAGACACCTCTGTCTCCTACCAATAACTGTCACCTCCAGACCCCTCTGTCCACGGTCAGATACCTCTGTCTCCTACCAATAACTCTGTCCCCTCCAGACCCCTCTGTCCACGGTCAGACACCTCTGTCTCCTACCAATAACTCTGTCCCCTCCAGACCCCTCTGTCCACGGTCAGACACCTCTGTCTCCTACCAATAACTCTGTCCCCTCCATACCCCTCTGTCCACGGTCAGACACCTCTGTCTCCTACCAATAACTCTGTCCCCTCCAGACCCCTCTGTCCACGGTCAGACACCTCTGTCTCCTACCAATAACTCTGTCCCCTCCAGACCCCTCTGTCCACGGTCAGACACCTCTGTCTCCTACCAATAACTCTGTCCCCTCCAGACCCCTCTGTCCACGGTCAGATACCCCTGTCTCCTACCAACAACCCTGTCCCCTCTGTCCACGGTCAGACACCTCTGTCTCCTACCAATAACTCTGTCCCCTCCAGACCCCTCTGTCCACGGTCAGACACCTCTGTCTCCTACCAATAACTCTGTCCCCTCCAGACCCCTCTGTCCACGGTTAGACACCTCTGTCTCCTACCTATAACTCTGTCCCCTCCAGACCCCTCTGTCCACGGTCAGACACCTCTGTCTCCTACCAATAACTCTGTCCCCTCCAGACCCCTCTATCCACGGTCAGATACCTCTGTCTCCTACCAGCAACCCTATCCCCTCCAGACGCCTCTGTCTACGGTCAGACACCTCTGTCTCCTACCAATAACTCTGTCCCCTCCAGACCCCTCTGTCCACGGTCAGACACCTCTATCTCCTACCAATAACTCTGTCCCCTCCAGACCCCTCTGTCCACGGTCAGACACCTCTGTCTCCTACCAATAACTCTGTCCCCTCCAGACCCCTCTGTCCATGGTCAGACACCTCTGTCTCCTACCAATAACTCTGTCCCCTCCAGACCCCTCTGTCCACGGTCAGACACCTCTATCTCCTACCAATAACTCTTTCCCCTCCAGACCCCTCTGTCCACGGTCAGAAACCTCTGTCTCCTACCAACAACCCTGTCCCCTCCAGACCCCTCTGTCCATGGTCAGATACCTCTGTCTCCTACCAATAACTGTCCCCTCCAGACTCCTCTGACCACGGTCAGACACCTCTGTCTCCTACCAATAACTGTCCCCTCCAGACCCCTCTGTCCACGGTCAGACACCTCTGTCTCCTACCAATAACTCTGTCCCCTCCAGACCCCTCTGTCCACGGTGAGATACCTCTGTCTCCTACCAATAACTCTGTCCCCTCCAGACCCCTCTGTCCACGGTCAGACACCTCTGTCTCCTACCAATAACTCTGTCCCCTCCAGACCCCTCTGTCCACGGTCAGACACCTCTGTCTCCTACCAATAACTCTGTCCCCTCCAGACCCCTCTGTCCACGGTCAGACACCTCTGTCTCCTACCAATAACTCTGTCCCCTCCAGACCCCTATATCCACGGTCAGACACCTCTGTCTCCTACCAGCAACCCTGTCCCCCTGCAGACCCCTCTATCCACGGTCAGATACCTCTGTCTCCTACCAATAACTCTGTCCCCTCCAGACCCCTCTGTCCACGGTCAGATACCCCTGTCTCCTACCAACAACCCTGTCCCCTCTGTCCACGGTCAGATACCTCTGTCTCCTACCAGCAAACCTGTCCCCCTGCAGACCCCTCTATCCACAGTCAGATACCCCTGTCTCCAACCAATAACTCTGTCCCCTCCAGACCCCTCTGTCCACGGTCAGACACCTCTGTCTCCTACCAATAACTCTGTCCCCTCCAGACCCCTCTGTCCACGGTCAGATACCTCTGTCTCCTACCAATAACTCTGTCCCCTCCAGACCCCTCTGTCCACGGTCAGACACCTCTGTCTCCTACCAATAACTCTGTCCCCTCCAGACCCCTCTGTCCACGGTCAGACACCTCTGTCTCCTACCAATAACTCTGTCCCCTCCAGACCCCTCTGTCCACGGTCAGACACCTCTGTCTCCTACCAATAACTCTGTCCCCTCCAGACCCCTCTGTCCACGGTCAGACACCTCTGTCTCCTACCAGCAACCCTATCCCCTCCAGACGCCTCTGTCCACGGTCAGACACCTCTGTCTCCTACCAATAACTCTGTCCCCTCCAGACCCCTCTGTCCACGGTCAAACACCTCTGTCTCCTACCAATAACTCTGTCCCCTCCAGACCCCTCTGTCCACGGTTAGACACCTCTGTCTCCTACCTATAACTCTGTCCCCTCCAGACCCCTCTGTCCACGGTCAGACACCTCTGTCTCCTACCAATAACTCTGTCCCCTCCAGACCCCTCTGTCCACGGTCAGACACCTCTGTCTCCTACCAATAACTCTGTCCCCTCCAGACCCCTCTGTCCACGGTTAGACACCTCTGTCTCCTACCTATAACTCTGTCCCCTCCAGACCCCTCTATCCACGGTCAGATACCTCTGTCTCCTACCAGCAACCCTATCCCCTCCAGACGCCTCTGTCTACGGTCAGACACCTCTGTCTCCTACCAATAACTCTGTCCCCTCCAGACCCCTCTGTCCATGGTCAGACACCTCTGTCTCCTACCAATAACTCTGTCCCCTCCAGACCCCTCTGTCCACGGTCAGACACCTCTATCTCCTACCAATAACTCTGTCCCCTCCAGACCCCTCTGTCCACGGTCAGACACCTCTGTCTCCTACCAATAACTCTGTCCCCTCCAGACCCCTCTGTCCATGGTCAGACACCTCTGTCTCCTACCAATAACTCTGTCCCCTCCAGACCCCTCTGTCCACGGTCAGACACCTCTATCTCCTACCAATAACTCTGTCCCCTCCAGACCCCTCTGTCCACGGTCAGACACCTCTGTCTCCTACCAACAACCCTGTCCCCTCCAGACCCCTCTGTCCATGGTCAGATACCTCTGTCTCCTACCAATAACTGTCCCCTCCAGACTCCTCTGACCACGGTCAGACACCTCTGTCTCCTACCAATAACTGTCCCCTCCAGACCCCTCTGTCCACGGTCAGACACCTCTGTCTCCTACCAATAACTCTGTCCCCTCCAGACCCCTCTGTCCACGGTCAGGTACCTCTGTCTCCTACCAATAACTCTGTCCCCTCCAGACCCCTCTGTCCACGGTCAGACACCTCTGTCTCCTACCAATAACTCTGTCCCCTCCAGACCCCTCTGTCCACGGTCAGACACCTCTGTCTCCTACCAATAACTCTGTCCCCTCCAGACCCCTCTATCCACGGTCAGATACCTCTGTCTCCTACCAGCAACCCTATCCCCTCCAGACGCCTCTGTCTACGGTCAGACACCTCTGTCTCCTACCAATAACTCTGTCCCCTCCAGACCCCTCTGTCCACGGTCAGACACCTCTGTCTCCTACCAATAACTCTGTCCCCTCCAGACCCCTCTGTCCACGGTCAGACACCTCTGTCTCCTACCAATAACTCTGTCCCCTCCAGACCCCTCTGTCTACGGTCAGACACCTCTGTCTCCTACCAATAACTGTCCCCTCCAGACCCCTCTGTCCACGGTCAGATACCTCTGTCTCCTACCAATAACTCTGTCCCCTCCAGACCCCTCTGTCCACGGTCAGACACCTCTGTCTCCTACCAATAACTCTGTCCCCTCCAGACCCCTCTGTCCACGGTCAGACACCTCTGTCTCCTACCAATAACTCTGTCCCCTCCATACCCCTCTGTCCACGGTCAGACACCTCTGTCTCCTACCAATAACTCTGTCCCCTCCAGACCCCTCTGTCCACGGTCAGACACCTCTGTCTCCTACCAATAACTCTGTCCCCTCCAGACCCCTCTGTCCACGGTCAGACACCTCTGTCTCCTACCAATAACTCTGTCCCCTCCAGACCCCTCTGTCCACGGTTAGACACCTCTGTCTCCTACCTATAACTCTGTCCCCTCCAGACCCCTCTGTCCACGGTCAGACACCTCTGTCTCCTACCAATAACTCTGTCCCCTCCAGACCCCTCTATCCACGGTCAGATTCCTCTGTCTCCTACCAGCAACCCTATCCCCTCCAGACGCCTCTGTCTACGGTCAGACACCTCTGTCTCCTACCAATAACTCTGTCCCCTCCAGACCCCTCTGTCCACGGTCAGACACCTCTATCTCCTACCAATAACTCTGTCCCATCCAGACCCCTCTGTCCACGGTCAGACACCTCTGTCTCCTACCAATAACTCTGTCCCCTCCAGACCCCTCTGTCCACGGTCAGACACCTCTGTCTCCTACCAATAACTCTGTCCCCTCCAGACCCCTCTGTCCACGGTCAGACACCTCTATCTCCTACCAATAACTCTGTCCCCTCCAGACCCCTCTGTCCACGGTCAGACACCTCTGTCTCCTACCAACAACCCTGTCCCCTCCAGACCCCTCTGTCCACGGTCAGACACCTCTGTCTCCTACCAACAACCCTGTCCCCTCCAGACCCCTCTGTCCATGGTCAGATACCTCTGTCTCCTACCAATAACTGTCCCCTCCAGACTCCTCTGACCACGGTCAGACACCTCTGTCTCCTACCAATAACTCTGTCCCCTCCAGACCCCTCTGTCCATGGTCAGACACCTCTGTCTCCTACCAATAACTCTGTCCCCTCCATACCCCTCTGTCCACGGTCAGACACCTCTGTCTCCTACCAATAACTCTGTCCCCTCCAGACCCCTCTGTCCACGGTCAGACACCTCTGTCTCCTACCAATAACTCTGTCCCCTCCAGACCCCTCTGTCCACGGTCAGACACCTCTGTCTCCTACCAATAACTCTGTCCCCTCCAGACCCCTCTGTCCACGGTTAGACACCTCTGTCTCCTACCTATAACTCTGTCCCCTCCAGACCCCTCTGTCCACGGTCAGACACCTCTGTCTCCTACCAATAACTCTGTCCCCTCCAGACCCCTCTGTCCACGGTCAGACACCTCTATCTCCTACCAATAACTCTGTCCCATCCAGACCCCTCTGTCCACGGTCAGACACCTCTGTCTCCTACCAATAACTCTGTCCCCTCCAGACCCCTCTGTCCATGGTCAGACACCTCTGTCTCCTACCAATAACTCTGTCCCCTCCAGACCCCTCTGTCCACGGTCAGACACCTCTATCTCCTACCAATAACTCTGTCCCCTCCAGACCCCTCTGTCCACGGTCAGACACCTCTGTCTCCTACCAACAACCCTGTCCCCTCCAGACGCCTCTGTCTACGGTCAGACACCTCTGTCTCCTACCAATAACTCTGTCCCCTCCAGACCCCTCTGTCCACGGTCAGACACCTCTATCTCCTACCAATAACTCTGTCCCATCCAGACCCCTCTGTCCACGGTCAGACACCTCTGTCTCCTACCAATAACTCTGTCCCCTCCAGACCCCTCTGTCCATGGTCAGACACCTCTGTCTCCTACCAATAACTCTGTCCCCTCCAGACCCCTCTGTCCACGGTCAGACACCTCTATCTCCTACCAATAACTCTGTCCCCTCCAGACCCCTCTGTCCACGGTCAGACACCTCTGTCTCCTACCAACAACCCTGTCCCCTCCAGACCCCTCTGTCCACGGTCAGACACCTCTGTCTCCTACCAACAACCCTGTCCCCTCCAGACCCCTCTGTCCATGGTCAGATACCTCTGTCTCCTACCAATAACTGTCCCCTCCAGACTCCTCTGACCACGGTCAGACACCTCTGTCTCCTACCAATAACTCTGTCCCCTCCAGACCCCTCTGTCCACGGTCAGACACCTCTGTCTCCTACCAATAACTCTGTCCCCTCCAGACCCCTCTGTCCACGGTCAGACACCTCTGTCTCCTACCAGCAACCCTATCCCCTCCAGACGCCTCTGTCTACGGTCAGACACCTCTGTCTCCTACCAATAACTCCGTCCCCTCCAGACCCCTCTGTCCACGGTCAGACACCTCTGTCTCCTACCAATAACTCTGTCCCCTCCAGACCCCTCTGTCCACGGTCAGACACCTCTGTCTCCTACCAGCAACCCTGTCCCCCTCCAGACCCCTCTGTCCATGGTCAGATACACCTGTCTCCTACCAACAACCCTGTCCCCTCCAGACCCCTCTGTCCATGGTCAGATACCTCTGTCTCCTACCAATAACTCTGTCCCCTCCAGACCCCTCTGTCCACGGTCAGATACCCCTGTCTCCTACCAACAACCCTGTCCCCTCCAGACCCCTCTGTCCATGGTCAGACACCTCTGTCTCCTACCAATAACTCTGTCCCCTCCAGACCCCTCTATCCACAGTCAGACACCTCTGTCTCCTACCAGCAACCCTGTCCCCTCCAGACCCCTCTGTCCACGGTCAGACACCTCAGTCTCCTACCAGCAACCCTGTCCCCTCCAGACCCCTCTGTCCACGGTCAGACACCTCTGTCTCCTACCAGCAACCCTGTCCCCTCCAGACCCCTCTGTCCACGGTCAGACACCTCTGTCTCCTACCAGCAACCCTGTCCCCTCCAGACCCCTCTGTCCATGGTCAGACACCTCTGTCTCCTACCAACAAGCTTGTCACCTCCAGACCCCTCTGTCCACGGTCAGACACCTCTGTCTCCTACCAACAACCCTGTCCCCTCCAGACCCCTCTGTCCACGGTAAGACACCTCTGTCTCCTACCAGCAACCCTGTCCCCTCCAGACCTCTCTGTCCACGGTCAGACACCTCTGTCTCCTACCAACAACCCTGTCCCCTTCAGACCCCTCTGTCCTCGGTCAGACACCTCTGTCTCCTACCAATAACTCTGTCCCCTCCAGACCTCTCTGTCCACGGTCAGACACCTCTGTCTCCTACCAACAACCCTGTCCCCTCCAGACCCCTCTGTCCATGGTCAGATACACCTGTCTCCTACCAACAACCCTGTCCCCTCCAGACCCCTCTGTCCATGGTCAGATACCTCTGTCTCCTACCAATAACTCTGTCCCCTCCAGACCCCTCTGTCCACGGTCAGATACCCCTGTCTCCTACCAACAACCCTGTCCCCTCTGTCCACGGTTAGACACCTCTGTCTCCTACCAATAACTCTGTCCCCTCCAGACCCCTCTATCCACAGTCAGACACCTCTGTCTCCTACCAGCAACCCTGTCCCCTCCAGACCCCTCTGTCCACGGTCAGACACCTCTGTCTCCTACCAGCAACCCTGTCCCCTCCAGACCCCTCTGTCCACGGTCAGACACCTCTGTCTCCTACCAGCAACCCTGTCCCCTCCAGACCCCTCTGTCCACGGTCAGACACCTCTGTCTCCTACCAGCAACCCTGTCCCCTCCAGACCCCTCTGTCCACGGTCAGACACCTCTGTCTCCTACCAGCAACCCTGTCCCCTCCAGACCCCTCTGTCCATGGTCAGACACCTCTGTCTCCTACCAACAAGCTTGTCACCTCCAGACCCCTCTGTCCACGGTCAGACACCTCTGTCTCCTACCAACAACCCTGTCCCCTCCAGACCCCTCTGTCCACGGTCAGACACCTCTGTCTCCTACCAGCAACCCTGTCCCCTCCAGACCTCTCTGTCCACGGTCAGACACCTCTGTCTCCTACCAACAACCCTGTCCCCTTCAGACCCCTCTGTCCTCGGTCAGACACCTCTGTCTCCTACCAATAACTCTGTCCCCTCCAGACCTCTCTGTCCACGGTCAGACACCTCTGTCTCCTACCAGCAACCCTGTCCCCTTCAGACCCCTCTGTCCTCGGTCAGACACCTCTGTCTCCTACCAATAACTCTGTCCCCTCCAGACCTCTCTGTCCACGGTCAGACACCCCTGTCTCCTACCAACAACCCTGTCCCCTCCAGACCCCTCTGTCCACGGTCAGACACCTCTGTCTCCTACCAATAACTCTGTCCCCTCCAGACCCCTCTGTCCACGGTCAGACACCTCTGTCTCCTACCAACAACCCTGTCCCCTTCAGACCCCTCTGTCCACGGTCAGACACCTCTGTCTCCTACCAATAACTCTGTCCCCTCCAGACCTCTCTGTCCACGGTCAGACACCCCTGTCTCCTACCAACAACCCTGTCCCCTCCAGACCCCTCTGTCCACGGTCAGACACCTCTGTCTCCTACCAGCAACCCTGTCCCCCTCCAGACCCCTCTGTCCATGGTCAGATACACCTGTCTCCTACCAACAACCCTGTCCCCTCCAGACCCCTCTGTCCACGGTCAGACACCTCTGTCTCCTACCAGCAACCCTGTCCCCCTCCAGACCCCTCTGTCCATGGTCAGATACACCTGTCTCCTACCAGCAACCCTGTCCCCCTCCAGACCCCTCTGTCCACGGTCAGACACCTCTGTCTCCTTCCAATAACTGTCCCCTCCAGACCCCTCTGTCCACGGTCAGACACCTCTGTCTCCTTCCAATAACTGTCCCCTCCAGACCCCTCTGTCCACGGTCAGACACCTCTGTCTCCTTCCAATAACTGTCCCCTCCAGACCCCTCTGTCCACGGTCAGACACCTCTGTCTCCTTCCAATAACTGTCCCCTCCAGACCCCTCTGTCCACGGTCAGACACCTCTGTCTCCTACCAATAACTCTGTCCCCTCCAGACCCCTCTGTCCACGGTCAGACACCTCTGTCTCCTTCCAATAACTGTCCCCTCCAGACCCCTCTATCCACGGTCAGACACCTCTGTCTCCTTCCAATAACTGTCCCCTCCAGACCCCTCTGTCCACGGTCAGACACCTCTGTCTCCTACCAATAACTCTGTCCCCTCCAGACCCCTCTGTCCACGGTCAGACACCTCTGTCTCCTTCCAATAACTGTCCCCTCCAGACCCCTCTATCCACGGTCAGACACCTCTGTCTCCTTCCAATAACTGTCCCCTCCAGACCCCTCTGTCCACGGTCAGACACCTCTGTCTCCTACCAATAACTCTGTCCCCTCCAGACCCCTCTGTCCACCGTCAGACACCTCTGTCTCCTACCAATAACTCTGTCCCCTCCAGACCCCTCTGTCCACGGTCAGATACCCCTGTCTCCTACCAACAACCCTGTCCCCTCCAGATCCCTCTGTCCACGGTCAGACACCTCTGTCTCCTACCAGCAACCCTGTCCCCTCCAGACCCCTCTGTCCACGGTCAGATACCCCTGTCTCCTACCAACAACCCTGTCCCCTCCAGACCCCTCTGTCCTCGGTCAGACACCTCTGTCTCCTACCAATAACTCTGTCCCCTCCAGACCCCACTGTCCTCGGTCAGACACCTCTGTCTCCTACCAACAACCCTGTCCCCTTCAGACCCCTCTGTCCTCGGTCAGACACCTCTGTCTCCTACCAATAACTCTGTCCCCTCCAGACCCCTCTGTCCACGGTCAGATACCTCTGTCTCCTACCAATAACTCTGTCCCCTTCAGACCCCTCTGTCCTCGGTCAGACACCTCTGTCTCCTACCAATAACTCTGTCCCCTCCAGACCCCTCTGCCCTCGGTCAGACACCTCTGTCTCCTACCAATAACTCTGTCCCCTCCAGACCCCTCTGTCCTCGGTCAGACACCTCTGTCTCCTACCAATAACTCTGTCCCCTCCAGACCCCTCTGTCCATGGTCAGATACCCCTGTCTCCTACCAACAACCCTGTCCCCTCCAGACCCCTCTGTCCACGGTCAGACACCTCTGTCTCCTACCAGCAACCCTGTCCCCTCCAGACCCCTCTGTCCATGGTCAGATACCCCTGTCTCCTACCAACAACCCTGTCCCCTCCAGACCCCTCTGTCCACGGTCAGACACCTCTGTCTCCTACCAGCAACCCTGTCCCCTCCAGACCTCTCTGTCCACGGTCAGACACCTCTGTCTCCTACCAGCAACCCTGTCCCCCTCCAGACCCCTCTGTCCATGGTCAGATACCTCTGTCTCCTACCAGCAACCCTGTCCCCTCCAGACCCCTCTGTCCATGGTCAGATACCCCTGTCTCCTACCAACAACCCTGTCCCCTCCAGACCCCTCTGTCCACGGTCAGACACCTCTGTCTCCTACCAGCAACCCTGTCCCCCTCCAGACCCCTCTGTCCATGGTCAGATACCTCGGTCTCCTACCAGCAACCCTGTCCCCTCCAGACCCCTCTGTCCATGGTCAGATACCCCTGTCTCCTACCAACAACCCTGTCCCCTCCAGACCCCTCTGTCCACGGTCAGACACCTCTGTCTCCTACCAGCAACCCTGTCCCCTCCAGACCTCTCTGTCCACGGTCAGACACCTCTGTCTCCTACCAGCAACCCTGTCCCCCTCCAGACCCCTCTGTCCACGGTCAGACACCTCTGTCTCCTACCAACAACCCTGTCCCCTTCAGACCCCTCTGTCCTCGGTCAGACACCTCTGTCTCCTACCAATAACTCTGTCCCCTCCAGACCTCTCTGTCCACGGTCAGACACCTCTGTCTCCTACCAATAACTCTGTCCCCTCCAGACCCCTCTGTCCACGGTCAGACACCTCTGTCTCCTACCAGCAACCCTGTCCCCTCCAGACCCCTCTGTCCATGGTCAGATACCCCTGTCTCCTACCAACAACCCTGTCCCCTCCAGACCCCTCTATCCACGGTCAGATACCTCTTTCTCCTACCAGCAACCCTGTCCCCTCCAGACCCCTCTGTCCTCGGTCAGACACCTCTGTCTCCTACCAATAACTCTGTCCCCTCCAGACCCCTCTGTCCACGGTCAGACACCTCTGTCTCCTACCAATAACTCTGTCCCCTCCAGACCCCTATATCCACGGTCAGACACCTCTGTCTCCTACCAGCAACCCTGTCCCCCTGCAGACCCCTCTATCCACGGTCAGATACCTCTGTCTCCTACCAATAACTCTGTCCCCTCCAGACCCCTCTGTCCACGGTCAGATACCCCTGTCTCCTACCAACAACCCTGTCCCCTCTGTCCACGGTCAGATACCTCTGTCTCCTACCAGCAAACCTGTCCCCCTGCAGACCCCTCTATCCACAGTCAGATACCCCTGTCTCCAACCAATAACTCTGTCCCCTCCAGACCCCTCTGTCCACGGTCAGACACCTCTGTCTCCTACCAATAACTCTGTCCCCTCCAGACCCCTCTGTCCACGGTCAGATACCTCTGTCTCCTACCAATAACTCTGTCCCCTCCAGACCCCTCTGTCCACGGTCAGACACCTCTGTCTCCTACCAATAACTCTGTCCCCTCCAGACCCCTCTGTCCACGGTCAGACACCTCTGTCTCCTACCAATAACTCTGTCCCCTCCAGACCCCTCTGTCCACGGTCAGACACCTCTGTCTCCTACCAATAACTCTGTCCCCTCCAGACCCCTCTGTCCACGGTCAGACACCTCTGTCTCCTACCAGCAACCCTATCCCCTCCAGACGCCTCTGTCCACGGTCAGACACCTCTGTCTCCTACCAATAACTCTGTCCCCTCCAGACCCCTCTGTCCACGGTCAGACACCTCTGTCTCCTACCAATAACTCTGTCCCCTCCAGACCCCTCTGTCCACGGTTAGACACCTCTGTCTCCTACCTATAACTCTGTCCCCTCCAGACCCCTCTGTCCACGGTCAGACACCTCTGTCTCCTACCAATAACTCTGTCCCCTCCAGACCCCTCTGTCCACGGTCAGACACCTCTGTCTCCTACCAATAACTCTGTCCCCTCCAGACCCCTCTGTCCACGGTTAGACACCTCTGTCTCCTACCTATAACTCTGTCCCCTCCAGACCCCTCTATCCACGGTCAGATACCTCTGTCTCCTACCAGCAACCCTATCCCCTCCAGACGCCTCTGTCTACGGTCAGACACCTCTGTCTCCTACCAATAACTCTGTCCCCTCCAGACCCCTCTGTCCATGGTCAGACACCTCTGTCTCCTACCAATAACTCTGTCCCCTCCAGACCCCTCTGTCCACGGTCAGACACCTCTATCTCCTACCAATAACTCTGTCCCCTCCAGACCCCTCTGTCCACGGTCAGACACCTCTGTCTCCTACCAATAACTCTGTCCCCTCCAGACCCCTCTGTCCATGGTCAGACACCTCTGTCTCCTACCAATAACTCTGTCCCCTCCAGACCCCTCTGTCCACGGTCAGACACCTCTATCTCCTACCAATAACTCTGTCCCCTCCAGACCCCTCTGTCCACGGTCAGACACCTCTGTCTCCTACCAACAACCCTGTCCCCTCCAGACCCCTCTGTCCATGGTCAGATACCTCTGTCTCCTACCAATAACTGTCCCCTCCAGACTCCTCTGACCACGGTCAGACACCTCTGTCTCCTACCAATAACTGTCCCCTCCAGACCCCTCTGTCCACGGTCAGACACCTCTGTCTCCTACCAATAACTCTGTCCCCTCCAGACCCCTCTGTCCACGGTCAGGTACCTCTGTCTCCTACCAATAACTCTGTCCCCTCCAGACCCCTCTGTCCACGGTCAGACACCTCTGTCTCCTACCAATAACTCTGTCCCCTCCAGACCCCTCTGTCCACGGTCAGACACCTCTGTCTCCTACCAATAACTCTGTCCCCTCCAGACCCCTCTATCCACGGTCAGATACCTCTGTCTCCTACCAGCAACCCTATCCCCTCCAGACGCCTCTGTCTACGGTCAGACACCTCTGTCTCCTACCAATAACTCTGTCCCCTCCAGACCCCTCTGTCCACGGTCAGACACCTCTGTCTCCTACCAATAACTCTGTCCCCTCCAGACCCCTCTGTCCACGGTCAGACACCTCTGTCTCCTACCAATAACTCTGTCCCCTCCAGACCCCTCTGTCTACGGTCAGACACCTCTGTCTCCTACCAATAACTGTCCCCTCCAGACCCCTCTGTCCACGGTCAGATACCTCTGTCTCCTACCAATAACTCTGTCCCCTCCAGACCCCTCTGTCCACGGTCAGACACCTCTGTCTCCTACCAATAACTCTGTCCCCTCCAGACCCCTCTGTCCACGGTCAGACACCTCTGTCTCCTACCAATAACTCTGTCCCCTCCATACCCCTCTGTCCACGGTCAGACACCTCTGTCTCCTACCAATAACTCTGTCCCCTCCAGACCCCTCTGTCCACGGTCAGACACCTCTGTCTCCTACCAATAACTCTGTCCCCTCCAGACCCCTCTGTCCACGGTCAGACACCTCTGTCTCCTACCAATAACTCTGTCCCCTCCAGACCCCTCTGTCCACGGTTAGACACCTCTGTCTCCTACCTATAACTCTGTCCCCTCCAGACCCCTCTGTCCACGGTCAGACACCTCTGTCTCCTACCAATAACTCTGTCCCCTCCAGACCCCTCTATCCACGGTCAGATACCTCTGTCTCCTACCAGCAACCCTATCCCCTCCAGACGCCTCTGTCTACGGTCAGACACCTCTGTCTCCTACCAATAACTCTGTCCCCTCCAGACCCCTCTGTCCACGGTCAGACACCTCTATCTCCTACCAATAACTCTGTCCCATCCAGACCCCTCTGTCCACGGTCAGACACCTCTGTCTCCTACCAATAACTCTGTCCCCTCCAGACCCCTCTGTCCACGGTCAGACACCTCTGTCTCCTACCAATAACTCTGTCCCCTCCAGACCCCTCTGTCCACGGTCAGACACCTCTGTCTCCTACCAACAACCCTGTCCCCTCCAGACCCCTCTGTCCATGGTCAGATACCTATGTCTCCTACCAATAACTGTCCCCTCCAGACTCCTCTGACCACGGTCAGACACCTCTGTCTCCTACCAATAACTCTGTCCCCTCCAGACCCCTCTGTCCATGGTCAGATACCTCTGTCTCCTACCAATAACTGTCCCCTCCAGACTCCTCTGACCACGGTCAGACACCTCTGTCTCCTACCAATAACTCTGTCCCATCCAGACCCCTCTGTCCACGGTCAGACACCTCTATCTCCTACCAATAACTCTGTCCCCTCCAGACCCCTCTGTCCACGGTCAGACACCTCTGTCTCCTACCAACAACCCTGTCCCCTCCAGACCCCTCTGTCCACGGTCAGACACCTCTGTCTCCTACCAACAACCCTGTCCCCTCCAGACCCCTCTGTCCATGGTCAGATACCTCTGTCTCCTACCAATAACTGTCCCCTCCAGACTCCTCTGACCACGGTCAGACACCTCTGTCTCCTACCAATAACTCTGTCCCCTCCAGACCCCTCTGTCCATGGTCAGACACCTCTGTCTCCTACCAATAACTCTGTCCCCTCCATACCCCTCTGTCCACGGTCAGACACCTCTGTCTCCTACCAATAACTCTGTCCCCTCCAGACCCCTCTGTCCACGGTCAGACACCTCTGTCTCCTACCAATAACTCTGTCCCCTCCAGACCCCTCTGTCCACGGTCAGACACCTCTGTCTCCTACCAATAACTCTGTCCCCTCCAGACCCCTCTGTCCACGGTTAGACACCTCTGTCTCCTACCTATAACTCTGTCCCCTCCAGACCCCTCTGTCCACGGTCAGACACCTCTGTCTCCTACCAATAACTCTGTCCCCTCCAGACCCCTCTGTCCACGGTCAGACACCTCTATCTCCTACCAATAACTCTGTCCCATCCAGACCCCTCTGTCCACGGTCAGACACCTCTGTCTCCTACCAATAACTCTGTCCCCTCCAGACCCCTCTGTCCATGGTCAGACACCTCTGTCTCCTACCAATAACTCTGTCCCCTCCAGACCCCTCTGTCCACGGTCAGACACCTCTATCTCCTACCAATAACTCTGTCCCCTCCAGACCCCTCTGTCCACGGTCAGACACCTCTGTCTCCTACCAACAACCCTGTCCCCTCCAGACGCCTCTGTCTACGGTCAGACACCTCTGTCTCCTACCAATAACTCTGTCCCCTCCAGACCCCTCTGTCCACGGTCAGACACCTCTATCTCCTACCAATAACTCTGTCCCATCCAGACCCCTCTGTCCACGGTCAGACACCTCTGTCTCCTACCAATAACTCTGTCCCCTCCAGACCCCTCTGTCCATGGTCAGACACCTCTGTCTCCTACCAATAACTCTGTCCCCTCCAGACCCCTCTGTCCACGGTCAGACACCTCTATCTCCTACCAATAACTCTGTCCCCTCCAGACCCCTCTGTCCACGGTCAGACACCTCTGTCTCCTACCAACAACCCTGTCCCCTCCAGACCCCTCTGTCCACGGTCAGACACCTCTGTCTCCTACCAACAACCCTGTCCCCTCCAGACCCCTCTGTCCATGGTCAGATACCTCTGTCTCCTACCAATAACTGTCCCCTCCAGACTCCTCTGACCACGGTCAGACACCTCTGTCTCCTACCAATAACTCTGTCCCCTCCAGACCCCTCTGTCCACGGTCAGACACCTCTGTCTCCTACCAATAACTCTGTCCCCTCCAGACCCCTCTGTCCACGGTCAGACACCTCTGTCTCCTACCAGCAACCCTATCCCCTCCAGACGCCTCTGTCTACGGTCAGACACCTCTGTCTCCTACCAATAACTCCGTCCCCTCCAGACCCCTCTGTCCACGGTCAGACACCTCTGTCTCCTACCAATAACTCTGTCCCCTCCAGACCCCTCTGTCCACGGTCAGACACCTCTGTCTCCTACCAGCAACCCTGTCCCCCTCCAGAACCCTCTGTCCATGGTCAGATACACCTGTCTCCTACCAACAACCCTGTCCCCTCCAGACCCCTCTGTCCATGGTCAGATACCTCTGTCTCCTACCAATAACTCTGTCCCCTCCAGACCCCTCTGTCCACGGTCAGATACCCCTGTCTCCTACCAACAACCCTGTCCCCTCCAGACCCCTCTGTCCATGGTCAGACACCTCTGTCTCCTACCAATAACTCTGTCCCCTCCAGACCCCTCTATCCACAGTCAGACACCTCTGTCTCCTACCAGCAACCCTGTCCCCTCCAGACCCCTCTGTCCACGGTCAGACACCTCAGTCTCCTACCAGCAACCCTGTCCCCTCCAGACCCCTCTGTCCACGGTCAGACACCTCTGTCTCCTACCAGCAACCCTGTCCCCTCCAGACCCCTCTGTCCACGGTCAGACACCTCTGTCTCCTACCAGCAACCCTGTCCCCTCCAGACCCCTCTGTCCATGGTCAGACACCTCTGTCTCCTACCAACAAGCTTGTCACCTCCAGACCCCTCTGTCCACGGTCAGACACCTCTGTCTCCTACCAACAACCCTGTCCCCTCCAGACCCCTCTGTCCACGGTAAGACACCTCTGTCTCCTACCAGCAACCCTGTCCCCTCCAGACCTCTCTGTCCACGGTCAGACACCTCTGTCTCCTACCAACAACCCTGTCCCCTTCAGACCCCTCTGTCCTCGGTCAGACACCTCTGTCTCCTACCAATAACTCTGTCCCCTCCAGACCTCTCTGTCCACGGTCAGACACCTCTGTCTCCTACCAACAACCCTGTCCCCTCCAGACCCCTCTGTCCATGGTCAGATACACCTGTCTCCTACCAACAACCCTGTCCCCTCCAGACCCCTCTGTCCATGGTCAGATACCTCTGTCTCCTACCAATAACTCTGTCCCCTCCAGACCCCTCTGTCCACGGTCAGATACCCCTGTCTCCTACCAACAACCCTGTCCCCTCTGTCCACGGTTAGACACCTCTGTCTCCTACCAATAACTCTGTCCCCTCCAGACCCCTCTATCCACAGTCAGACACCTCTGTCTCCTACCAGCAACCCTGTCCCCTCCAGACCCCTCTGTCCACGGTCAGACACCTCTGTCTCCTACCAGCAACCCTGTCCCCTCCAGACCCCTCTGTCCACGGTCAGACACCTCTGTCTCCTACCAGCAACCCTGTCCCCTCCAGACCCCTCTGTCCACGGTCAGACACCTCTGTCTCCTACCAGCAACCCTGTCCCCTCCAGACCCCTCTGTCCACGGTCAGACACCTCTGTCTCCTACCAGCAACCCTGTCCCCTCCAGACCCCTCTGTCCATGGTCAGACACCTCTGTCTCCTACCAACAACTCTGTCCCCTCCAGACCCCTCTGTCCACGGTCAGACACCTCTGTCTCCTACCAACAACCCTGTCCCCTCCAGACCCCTCTGTCCACGGTAAGACACCTCTGTCTCCTACCAGCAACCCTGTCCCCTCCAGACCTCTCTGTCCACGGTCAGACACCTCTGTCTCCTACCAACAACCCTGTCCCCTTCAGACCCCTCTGTCCTCGGTCAGACACCTCTGTCTCCTACCAATAACTCTGTCCCCTCCAGACCTCTCTGTCCACGGTCAGACACCTCTGTCTCCTACCAGCAACCCTGTCCCCTTCAGACCCCTCTGTCCTCGGTCAGACACCTCTGTCTCCTACCAATAACTCTGTCCCCTCCAGACCTCTCTGTCCACGGTCAGACACCCCTGTCTCCTACCAACAACCCTGTCCCCTCCAGACCCCTCTGTCCACGGTCAGACACCTCTGTCTCCTACCAATAACTCTGTCCCCTCCAGACCCCTCTGTCCACGGTCAGACACCTCTGTCTCCTACCAACAACCCTGTCCCCTTCAGACCCCTCTGTCCACGGTCAGACACCTCTGTCTCCTACCAATAACTCTGTCCCCTCCAGACCTCTCTGTCCACGGTCAGACACCCCTGTCTCCTACCAACAACCCTGTCCCCTCCAGACCCCTCTGTCCACGGTCAGACACCTCTGTCTCCTACCAGCAACCCTGTCCCCCTCCAGACCCCTCTGTCCATGGTCAGATACACCTGTCTCCTACCAACAACCCTGTCCCCTCCAGACCCCTCTGTCCACGGTCAGACACCTCTGTCTCCTACCAGCAACCCTGTCCCCCTCCAGACCCCTCTGTCCATGGTCAGATACACCTGTCTCCTACCAGCAACCCTGTCCCCCTCCAGACCCCTCTGTCCACGGTCAGACACCTCTGTCTCCTTCCAATAACTGTCCCCTCCAGACCCCTCTGTCCACGGTCAGACACCTCTGTCTCCTTCCAATAACTGTCCCCTCCAGACCCCTCTGTCCACGGTCAGACACCTCTGTCTCCTTCCAATAACTGTCCCCTCCAGACCCCTCTGTCCACGGTCAGACACCTCTGTCTCCTTCCAATAACTGTCCCCTCCAGACCCCTCTGTCCACGGTCAGACACCTCTGTCTCCTACCAATAACTCTGTCCCCTCCAGACCCCTCTGTCCACGGTCAGACACCTCTGTCTCCTTCCAATAACTGTCCCCTCCAGACCCCTCTATCCACGGTCAGACACCTCTGTCTCCTTCCAATAACTGTCCCCTCCAGACCCCTCTGTCCACGGTCAGACACCTCTGTCTCCTACCAATAACTCTGTCCCCTCCAGACCCCTCTGTCCACGGTCAGACACCTCTGTCTCCTTCCAATAACTGTCCCCTCCAGACCCCTCTATCCACGGTCAGACACCTCTGTCTCCTTCCAATAACTGTCCCCTCCAGACCCCTCTGTCCACGGTCAGACACCTCTGTCTCCTACCAATAACTCTGTCCCCTCCAGACCCCTCTGTCCACGGTCAGACACCTCTGTCTCCTACCAATAACTCTGTCCCCTCCAGACCCCTCTGTCCACGGTCAGATACCTCTGTCTCCTACCAATAACTCTGTCCCCTCCAGACCCCTCTGTCCACGGTCAGATACCCCTGTCTCCTACCAACAACCCTGTCCCCTCCAGACCCCTCTGTCCACGGTCAGACACCTCTGTCTCCTACCAGCAACCCTGTCCCCTCCAGACCCCTCTGTCCACGGTCAGATACCCCTGTCTCCTACCAACAACCCTGTCCCCTCCAGACCCCTCTGTCCTCGGTCAGACACCTCTGTCTCCTACCAATAACTCTGTCCCCTCCAGACCCCTCTGTCCTCGGTCAGACACCTCTGTCTCCTACCAATAACTCTGTCCCCTCCAGACCCCACTGTCCTCGGTCAGACACCTCTGTCTCCTACCAACAACCCTGTCCCCTTCAGACCCCTCTGTCCTCGGTCAGACACCTCTGTCTCCTACCAATAACTCTGTCCCCTCCAGACCCCTCTGTCCACGGTCAGATACCTCTGTCTCCTACCAATAACTCTGTCCCCTTCAGACCCCTCTGTCCTCGGTCAGACACCTCTGTCTCCTACCAATAACTCTGTCCCCTCCAGACCCCTCTGCCCTCGGTCAGACACCTCTGTCTCCTACCAATAACTCTGTCCCCTCCAGACCCCTCTGTCCTCGGTCAGACACCTCTGTCTCCTACCAATAACTCTGTCCCCTCCAGACCCCTCTGTCCATGGTCAGATACCCCTGTCTCCTACCAACAACCCTGTCCCCTCCAGACCCCTCTGTCCACGGTCAGACACCTCTGTCTCCTACCAGCAACCCTGTCCCCTCCAGACCCCTCTGTCCATGGTCAGATACCCCTGTCTCCTACCAACAACCCTGTCCCCTCCAGACCCCTCTGTCCACGGTCAGACACCTCTGTCTCCTACCAGCAACCCTGTCCCCTCCAGACCTCTCTGTCCACGGTCAGACACCTCTGTCTCCTACCAGCAACCCTGTCCCCCTCCAGACCCCTCTGTCCATGGTCAGATACCTCTGTCTCCTACCAGCAACCCTGTCCCCTCCAGACCCCTCTGTCCATGGTCAGATACCCCTGTCTCCTACCAACAACCCTGTCCCCTCCAGACCCCTCTGTCCACGGTCAGACACCTCTGTCTCCTACCAGCAACCCTGTCCCCCTCCAGACCCCTCTGTCCATGGTCAGATACCTCGGTCTCCTACCAGCAACCCTGTCCCCTCCAGACCCCTCTGTCCATGGTCAGATACCCCTGTCTCCTACCAACAACCCTGTCCCCTCCAGACCCCTCTGTCCACGGTCAGACACCTCTGTCTCCTACCAGCAACCCTGTCCCCTCCAGACCTCTCTGTCCACGGTCAGACACCTCTGTCTCCTACCAGCAACCCTGTCCCCCTCCAGACCCCTCTGTCCACGGTCAGACACCTCTGTCTCCTACCAACAACCCTGTCCCCTTCAGACCCCTCTGTCCTCGGTCAGACACCTCTGTCTCCTACCAATAACTCTGTCCCCTCCAGACCTCTCTGTCCACGGTCAGACACCTCTGTCTCCTACCAATAACTCTGTCCCCTCCAGACCCCTCTGTCCACGGTCAGACACCTCTGTCTCCTACCAGCAACCCTGTCCCCTCCAGACCCCTCTGTCCATGGTCAGATACCCCTGTCTCCTACCAACAACCCTGTCCCCTCCAGACCCCTCTATCCACGGTCAGATACCTCTGTCTCCTACCAGCAACCCTGTCCCCTCCAGACCCCTCTGTCCTCGGTCAGACACCTCTGTCTCCTACCAATAACTCTGTCCCCTCCAGACCCCTCTGTCCACGGTCAGACACCTCTGTCTCCTACCAATAACTCTGTCCCCTCCAGACCCCTCTGTCCACGGTCAGACACCTCTGTCTCCTACCAATAACTCTGTCCCCTCCAGACCCCTCTGTCCACGGTCAGACACCTCTGTCTCCTACCAATAACTCTGTCCCCTCCAGACCCCTCTGTCCATGGTAAGACACCTCTGTCTCCTACCAACAACTCTGTCCCCTCCAGGCCCCTCTCTCCACAGTCAGACACCTCTGTCTCCTACCAATAACTCTGTCCCCTCCAGACCCCTCTGTCCACGGTCAGACACCTCTTTCTCCTACCAATAACTCTGTCCCCTCCAGACCCCTCTGTCCACGGTCAGACACCTCTTTCTCCTACCAATAACTCTGTCGCCTCCAGACCCCTCTGTCCACGGTCAGACACCTCTTTCTCCTACCAATAACTCTGTCCCCTCCAGACCCCTCTGTCCACGGTCAGACACCTCTTTCTCCTACCAATAACTCTGTCCCCTCCAGTCCCCTCTGTCCACGGTCAGATACCCCTGTCTCCTACCAACAACCCTGTCCCGTCTGTTCACGGTCAGACACCTCTGTCTCCTACCAATAACTCTGTCCCCTCCAGACCCCTCTATCCACAGTCAGATGCCTCTGTCTCCTACCAGCAACCCTGTCCCCTCCAGACCCCTCTGTCCACGGTCAGATACCTCTGTCTCCTACCAGCAACCCTGTCCCCCTCCAGACCCTTCTGTCCATGGTCAGATACCCCTGTCTCCTACCAACAACCCTGTCCCCTCCAGACCCCTCTGTCCACGGTCAGACACCTCTGTCTCCTACCAATAACTGTCCCCTCCAGACCCCTCTGTCCACGGTCAGACACCTCTGTCTCCTACCAATAACTCTGTCCCCTCCAGACCCCTCTGTCCACGGTCAGATACCTCTGTCTCCTACCAGCAACCCTGTCCCCCTCCAGACCCCTCTGTCCTCGGTCAGACACCTCTGTCTCCTACCAATAACTCTGTCCCCTCCAGACCCCTCTGTCCACGGTCAGATACCCCTGTCTCCTACCAACAACCCTGTCCCCTCCAGACCCCTCTGTCCACGGTCAGACACCTCTGTCTCCTACCAATAACTGTCCCCTCCAGACCCCTCTGTCCACGGTCAGACACCTCTGTCTCCTACCAATAACTGTCCCCTCCAGACCCCACTGTCCACGGTCAGACACCTCTGTCTCCTACCAATAACTCTGTCCCCTCCAGACCCCTCTGTCCTCGGTCAGACACCTCTATCTCCTACCAATAACTCTGCCCCCTCCAGACCCCTCTGTCCATGGTCAGATACCCCTGTCTCCTACCAACAACCCTGTCCCCTCTGTCCACGGTTAGACATCTCTGTCTCCTACCAATAACTGTCCCCTCCAGACCCCTCTGTCCACGGTCAGACACCTCTGTCTCCTACCAATAACTCTGTCCCCTCCAGACCCCTCTGTCTACGGTCAGAAACCTCTGTCTCCTACCAATAACTTTGTCCCCTCCAGACCCCTCTGTCCACGGTCAGATACCCCTGTCTCCTACCAACAACCCTGTCCCCTCTGTCCACGGTCAGACACCTCTGTCTCCTACCAATAACTCTGTCCCCTCCAGACCCCTCTGTCCACGGTCAGACACCTCTGTCTCCTACCAATAACTCTGTCCCCTCCAGGCCCCTCTGTCCACGGTCAGATACCTCTGTCTCCTACCAATAACTCTGTCCCCTCCAGACCCCTCTGTCCACGGTCAGATACCTCTGTCTCCTACCAGCAACCCTGTCCCCTCCAGACCCCTCTGTCCACGGTCAGACACCTCTGTCTCCTACCAACAACTCTGTCCCCTCCAGACCCCTCTGTCCACGGTCAGATACCTCTGTCTCCTACCAATAACTCTGTCCCCTCCAGACCCCTCTGTCCACGGTCAGATACCTCTGTCTCCTACCAATAACTCTGTCCCCTCCAGACCCCTCTGTCCACGGTCAGATACCTCTGTCTCCTACCAGCAACCCTGTCCCCCTCCAGACCCCTCTGTCCATGGTCAGACACCTCTGTCTCCTACCAACAACTCTGTCCCCTCCAGACCCCTCTGTCCACGGTCAGATACCTCTGTCTCCTACCAGCAACCCTGTCCCCCTCCAGACCCCTCTGTCCATGGTCAGATACCTCTGTCTCCTACCAACAACCCTGTGCCCTCCAGACCCCTCTGTCCACGGTCAGATACCTCTGTCTCCTACCAGCAACCCTGTCCCCCTCCAGACCCCTCTGTCCACGGTCAGACACCTCTGTCTCCTACCAACAACCCTGTCCCCTCCAGACCCCTCTGTCCACGGTCAGACACCTCTGTCTCCTACCAATAACTCTGTCCCCTCCAGACCCCTCTGTCCACGGTCAGACACCTCTGTCTCCTACCAATAACTCTGTCCCCTCCAGACCCCTCTGTCCACGGTCAGATACCTCTGTCTCCTACCAATAACTCTGTCCCCTCCAGACCCCTCTGTCCACAGTCAGATACCTCTGTCTCCTACCAACAAGCTTGTCACCTCCAGACCCCTCTGTCCACGGTCAGACACCTCTGTCTCCTACCAGCAACCCTGTCCCCTCCAGACCCCTCTGTCCACGGTCAGACACCTCTGTCTCCTACCAATAACTCTGTCCCCTCCAGACCCCTCTGTCCACGGTCAGATACCTCTGTCTCCTACCAATAACTCTGTCCCCTCCAGACCCCTCTGTCCACAGTCAGATACCTCTGTCTCCTACCAACAAGCTTGTCACCTCCAGACCCCTCTGTCCACGGTCAGACACCTCTGTCTCCTACCAGCAACCCTGTCCCCTCCAGACCCCTCTGTCCACGGTCAGACACCTCTGTCTCCTACCAACAACCCTGTCCCCTCCAGACCCCTCTGTCCACGGTCAGACACCTCTGTCTCCTACCAGCAACCCTGTCCCCTCCAGACCCCTCTGTCCATGGTCAGATACCCCTGTCTCCTACCAACAACCCTGTCCCCTCCAGACCCCTCTGTCCACGGTCAGACACCTCTGTCTCCTACCAGCAACCCTGTCCCCCTCCAGACCCCTCTGTCCATGGTCAGATACCTCTGTCTCCTACCAGCAACCCTGTCCCCCTCCAGACCCCTCTGTCCACGGTCAGACACCTCTGTCTCCTACATACAACCCTGTCCCCTCCAGACCCCTCTGTCCACGGTCAGACACCTCTGTCTCCTACCAATAACTCTGTCCCCTCCAGACCCCTCTGTCCACAGTCAGATACCTCTGTCTCCTACCAACAAGCTTGTCACCTCCAGACCCCTCTGTCCACGGTCAGACACCTCTGTCTCCTACCAGCAACCCTGTCCCCTCCAGACCCCTCTGTCCACGGTCAGACACCTCTGTCTCCTACCAATAACTCTGTCCCCTCCAGACCCCTCTGTCCATGGTCAGATACCCCTGTCTCCTACCAACAACCCTGTCCCCTCCAGACCCCTCTGTCCACGGTCAGATACCTCTGTCTCCTACCAGCAACCCTGCCCCCCTCCAGACCCCTCTGTCCATGGTCAGATACCTCTGTCTCCTACCAACAACCCTGTCCCCTCCAGACCCCTCTGTCCACGGTCAGACACCTCTGTCTCCTACCAACAACCCTGTCCCCTCCAGACCCCTCTGTCCACGGTCAGACACCTCTGTCTCCTACCAATAACTCTGTCCCCTCCAGACCCCTCTGTCCATGGTCAGATACCCCTGTCTCCTACCAACAACCCTGTCCCCTCCAGACCCCTCTGTCCACGGTCAGATACCTCTGTCTCCTACCAATAACTCTGTCCCCTCCAGACCCCTCTGTCCACGGTCAGATACCTCTGTCTCCTACCAATAACTCTGTCCCCTCCAGACCCCTCTGTCCACAGTCAGATACCTCTGTCTCCTACCAACAAGCTTGTCACCTCCAGACCCCTCTGTCCACGGTCAGACACCTCTGTCTCCTACCAGCAACCCTGTCCCCTCCAGACCCCTCTGTCCACGGTCAGACACCTCTGTCTCCTACCAATAACTCTGTCCCCTCCAGACCCCTCTGTCCATGGTCAGATACCCCTGTCTCCTACCAACAACCCTGTCCCCTCCAGACCCCTCTGTCCACGGTCAGACACCTCTGTCTCCTACCAGCAACCCTGTCCCCTCCAGACCCCTCTGTCCACGGTCAGACACCTCTGTCTCCTACCAGCAACCCTGCCCCCCTCCAGACCCCTCTGTCCATGGTCAGATACCCCTGTCTCCTACCAACAACCCTGTCCCCTCCAGACCCCTCTGTCCACGGTCAGACACCTCTGTCTCCTACCAATAACTCTGTCCCCTCCAGACCCCTCTGTCCACGGTCAGACACCTCTGTCTCCTACCAGCAACCCTGTCCCCTCCAGACCCCTCTGTCCATGGTCAGATACCCCTGTCTCCTACCAACAACCCTGTCCCCTCCAGACCCCTCTGTCCACGGTCAGACACCTCTGTCTCCTACCAGCAACCCTGCCCCCCTCCAGACCCCTCTGTCCATGGTCAGATACCCCTGTCTCCTACCAACAACCCTGTCCCCCTCCAGACCCCTCTGTCCACGGTCAGACACCTCTGTCTCCTACCAGCAACCCTGTCCCCCTCCAGACCCCTCTGTCCACGGTCAGACACCTCTGTCTCCTACCAGCAACCCTGTCCCCCTCCAGACCCCTCTGTCCACGGTCAGACACCTCTGTCTCCTACATACAACCCTGTCCCCTCCAGACCCCTCTGTCCACGGTCAGACACCTCTGTCTCCTACCAATAACTCTGTCCCCTCCAGACCCCTCTGTCCACGGTCAGACACCTCTGTCTCCTACCAATAACTCTGTCCCCTCCAGACCCCTCTGTCCACGGTCAGATACCTCTGTCTCCTACCAATAACTCTGTCCCCTCCAGACCCCTCTGTCCACGGTCAGATACCTCTGTCTCCTACCAATAACTCTGTCCCCTCCAGACCCCTCTGTCCACAGTCAGATACCTCTGTCTCCTACCAACAAGCTTGTCACCTCCAGACCCCTCTGTCCACGGTCAGACACCTCTGTCTCCTACCAGCAACCCTGTCCCCTCCAGACCCCTCTGTCCACGGTCAGACACCTCTGTCTCCTACCAATAACTCTGTCCCCTCCAGACCCCTCTGTCCATGGTCAGATACCCCTGTCTCCTACCAACAACCCTGTCCCCTCCAGACCCCTCTGTCCACGGTCAGACACCTCTGTCTCCTACCAGCAACCCTGCCCCCCTCCAGACCCCTCTGTCCATGGTCAGATACCTCTGTCTCCTACCAATAACCCTGTCCCCTCCAGACCCCTCTGTCCACGGTCAGACACCTCTGTCTCCTACCAATAACTCTGTCCCCTCCAGACCCCTCTGTCCACGGTCAGACACCTCTGTCTCCTACCAACAACCCTGTCCCCTCCAGACCCCTCTGTCCATGGTCAGATACCCCTGTCTCCTACCAGCAACCCTGTCCCCTCCAGACCTCTCTGTCCACGGTCAGACACCTCTGTCTCCTACCAATAACTCTGTCCCCTCCAGACCCCTCTGTCCACGGTCAGACACCTCTGTCTCCTACCAGCAACCCTGTCCCCTCCAGACCCCTCTGTCCATGGTCAGATACCCTGTCTCCTACCAACAACCCTGTCCCCTCCAGACCCCTCTGTCCACGGTCAGATACCTCTGTCTCCTACCAGCAACCCTGTCCCCTCCAGACCCCTCTGTCCACGGTCAGATACCTCTGTCTCCTACCAGCAACCCTGTCCCCTCCAGACCCCTCTGTCCACGGTCAGATACCCCTGTCTCCTACCAACAACCCTGTCACCTCCAGACCCCTCTGTCCACGGTCAGACACCTCTGTCTCCTACCAGCAACTCTGTCACCTCCAGACCCCTCTGTCCACGGTCAGACACCTCTGTCTCCTACCAGCAACCCTGTCCCCTCCAGACCCCTCTGTCCACGGTCAGACACCCCTGTCTCCTACCAACAACCCTGTCCCCTCCAGACCCCTCTGTCCACGGTCAGACACCTCTGTCTCCTACCAGCAACCCTGTCCCCTCCAGACCCCTCTGTCCACGGTCAGATACCCCTGTCTCCTACCAACAACTCTGTCCCCTCCAGACCCCTCTGTCCACGGTCAGACACCCCTGTCTCCTACCAGCAACCCTGTCACCTCCAGACCCCTCTGTCCACGGTCAGACACCTCTGTCTCCTACCAGCAACCCTGTCCCCTCCAGACCCCTCTGTCCACGGTCAGACACCCCTGTCTCCTACCAACAACCCTGTCCCCTCCAGACCCCTCTGTCCACGGTCAGACACCTCTGTCTCCTACCAGCAACCCTGTCCCCTCCAGACCCCTCTGTCCATGGTCAGACACCTCTGTCTCCTACCAACAACCCTGTCCCCCTCCAGACCCCTCTGTCCATGGTCAGACACCTCTGTCTCCTACCAACAACCCTGTCCCCTCCAGACCCCTCTGTCCACGGTCAGACACCTCTGTCTCCTACCAGCAACCCTGTCCCCTCCAGACCCCTCTGTCCACGGTCAGACACCTCTGTCTCCTACCAACAACCCTGTCCCCTCCAGACCCCTCTGTCCACGGTCAGACACCCCTGTCTCCTACCAACAACCCTGTCCCCTCCAGACCCCTCTGTCCACGGTCAGACACCTCTGTCTCCTACCAACAACCCTGTCCCCTCTTGACCCCTCTGTCCACGGTCAGACACCTCTGTCTCCTACCAACAACCCTGTCCCCTCCAGACCCCTCTGTCCATGGTCAGATACCCCTGTCTCCTACCAACAACCCTGTCCCCTCTTGACCCCTCTGTCCACGGTCAGACACCTCTGTCTCCTACCAGCAACCCTGTCCCCCTCCAGACCCCTCTGTCCATGGTCAGATACCCCTGTCTCCTACCAACAACCCTGTCCCCTCCAGACCCCTCTGTCCACGGTCAGATACCTCTGTCTCCTACCAACAACCCTGTCCCCTCCAGACCCCTCTGTCTACGGTCAGACACCTCTGTCTCCTACCAGCAACCCTGTCCCCTCCAGACCCCTCTGTCCACGGTCAGATACCCCTGTCTCCTACCAACAACCCTGTCCCCTCCAGACCCCTCTGTCCACGGTCAGATACCTCTGTCTCCTACCAACAACCCTGTCCCCTCCAGACCCCTCTGTCTACGGTCAGACACCTCTGTCTCCTACCAATAACTCTGTCCCCTCCAGACCCCTCTGTCCACGGTCAGACACCTCTGTCTCCTACCAGCAACCCTGTCCCCTCCAGACCCCTCTGTCCACGGTCAGATACCCCTGTCTCCTACCAACAACCCTGTCCCCTCCAGACCCCTCTGTCCACGGTCAGATACCCCTGTCTCCTACCAACAACCCTGTCCCCTCCAGACCCCTCTGTCCACGGTCAGACACCTCTGTCTCCTACCAATAACTCTGTCCCCTCCAGACCCCTCTGTCCACGGTCAGACACCTCTGTCTCCTACCAGCAACCCTGTCCCCTCAAGACCCCTCTGTCCACGGTCAGATACCCCTGTCTCCTACCAGCAACCCTGTCCCCTCCAGACCCCTCTGTCCATGGTCAGATATCCCTGTCTCCTACCAACAACCCTGTCCCCTCCAGACCCCTCTGTCCACGGTCAGACACCTCTGTCTCCTACCAGCAACCCTGTCCCCTCCAGACCCCTCTGTCCACGGTCAGACACCAATGTCTCCTACCAATAACTCTGTCCCCTCCAGACCCCTCTGTCCACGGTCAGACACCTCTGTCTCCTACCAGCAACCCTATCCCCTCCAGACCCCTCTGTCCACGGTCAGACACCCCTGTCTCCTACCAACAACCCTGTCCCCTCCAGACCCCTCTGTCCACGGTCAGACACCTCTGTCTCCTACCAATAACTCTGTCCCCACCAGACCCCTCTGTCCACGGTCAGACACCTCTGTCTCCTACCAATAACTCTGTCCCCTCCAGACCCCTCTGTCCACGGTCAGATACCTCTGTCTCCTACCAACAACCCTGTCCCCTCCAGACCCCTCTGTCCACGGTCAGACACCTCTGTCTCCTACCAATAACTCTGTCCCCTCCAGACCCCTCTATCCACAGTCAGATACCTCTGTCTCCTACCAACAACCCTGTCCCCTCCAGACCCCTCTGTCCACGGTCAGACACCTCTGTCTCCTACCAATAACTCTGTCCCCACCAGACCCCTCTATCCACAGTCAGATACCTCTGTCTCCTACCAACAACCCTGTCCCCTCCAGACCCCTCTGTCCACGGTCAGACACCTCTGTCTCCTACCAATAACTCTGTCCCCTCCAGACCCCTCTGTCCACGGTCAGATACCTCTGTCTCCTACCAATAACTCTGTCCCCTCCAGACCCCTCTGTCCATGGTCAGACACCCCTGTCTCCTACCAACAACCCTGTCCCCTCCAGACCCCTCTGTCCACGGTCAGACACCTCTGTCTCCTACCAGCAACCCTGTCCCCTCCAGACCTCTCTGTCCACGGTCAGACACCTCTGTCTCCTACCAACAACCCTGTCCCCTCCAGACCCCTCTGTCCACGGTCTGACACCTCTGTCTCCTACCAACAACCCTGTCCCCTCCAGACCTCTCTGTCCACGGTCAGACACCTCTGTCTCCTACCAACAACCCTGTCCCCTCCAGACCTCTCTGTCCACGGTCAGACACCTCTGTCTCCTACCAACAACCCTGTCCCCTCCAGACCCCTCTGTCCACGGTCAGACACCTCTGTCTCCTACCAGCAACCCTGTCCCCTCCAGACCTCTCTGTCCACGGTCAGACACCTCTGTCTCCTACCAACAACCCTGTCCCCTCCAGACCTCTCTGTCCACGGTCAGACACCTCTGTCTCCTACCAACAACCCTGTCCCCTCCAGACCCCTCTGTCCACGGTCAGACACCTCTGTCTCCTACCAGCAACCCTGTCCCCTCCAGACCTCTCTGTCCACGGTCAGACACCTCTGTCTCCTACCAGCAACCCTGTCCCCTCCAGACCCCTCTGTCCACGGTCAGATACCTCTGTCTCCTACCAATAACTCTGTCCCCTCCAGACCCCTCTGTCCACGGTCAGACACCTCTGTCTCCTACCAACAACCCTGTCCCCTCCAGACCCCTCTGTCCACGGTCAGACACCTCTGTCTCCTACCAGCAACCCTGTCCCCTCCAGACCTCTCTGTCCACGGTCAGACACCTCTGTCTCCTACCAGCAACCCTGTCCCCTCCAGACCTCTCTGTCCACGGTCAGACACCTCTGTCTCCTACCAACAACCCTGTCCCCCTCCAGACCCCTCTGTCCATGGTCAGATACCCCTGTCTCCTACCAACAACCCTGTCCCCTCCAGACCTCTCTGTCCACGGTCAGACACCTCTGTCTCCTACCAATAACTCTGTCCCCTCCAGACCCCTCTGTCCACGGTCAGACACCTCTGTCTCCTACCAATAACTCTGTCCCCTCCAGATCCCTCTGTCCACGGTCAGATACCCCTGTCTCCTACCAATAACTCTGTCCCCTCCAGACCCCTCTGTCCACGGTCAGACACCTCTGTCTCCTACCAGCAACCCTGTCCCCCTCCAGACCCCTCTGTCCACGGTCAGACAACTCTGTCTCCTACCAACAACCCTGTCCCCTCCAGACCCCTCTTTCCACGGTCAGACACCTCTGTCTCCTACCAGCAACCCTGTCCCCTCCAGACCTCTCTGTCCACGGTCAGACACCTCTGTCTCCAACCAGCAACCCTGTCCCCTCCAGACCTCTCTGTCCACGGTCAGACACCTCTGTCTCCTACCAGCAACCCTGTCCCCCTCCAGACCCCTCTGTCCATGGTCAGATACCCCTGTCTCCTACCAACAACCCTGTCCCCCTCCAGACCCCTCTGTCCATGGTCAGATACCCCTGTCTCCTACCAACAACCCTGTCCCCTCCAGACCCCTCTGTCCACGGTCAGATACCCCTGTCTCCTACCAACAACCCTGTCCCCCTCCAGACCTCTCTGTCCACGGTCAGACACCTCTGTCTCCTACCAACAACCCTGTCCCCCTCCAGACCTCTCTGTCCACGGTCAGACACCTCTGTCTCCTACCAATAACTCTGTCCCCTCCAGACCCCTCTGTCCACGGTCAGACACCTCTGTCTCCTACCAGCAACCCTGTCCCCTCCAGACCCCTCTGTCCATGGTCAGATACCCCTGTCTCCTACCAACAACCCTGTCCCCTCCAGACCCCTCTGTCCACGGTCAGATACCTCTGTCTCCTACCAACAACCCTGTCCCCTCCAGACCCCTCTGTCCACGGTCAGACACCTCTGTCTCCTACCAACAACCCTGTCCCCTCCAGACCCCTCTGTCCACGGTCAGACACCTCTGTCTCCTACCAGCAACCCTGTCCCCTCCAGACCCCTCTGTCCACGGTCAGACACCTCTGTCTCCTACCAGCAACCCTGTCCCCTCCAGACCCCTCTGTCCACGGTCAGACACCTCTGTCTCCTACCAACAACCCTGTCCCCTCCAGACCCCTCTGTCCACGGTCAGACACCTCTGTCTCCTACCAGCAACCCTGTCCCCTCCAGACCCCTCTGTCCACGGTCAGACACCTCTGTCTCCTACCAGCAACCCTGTCCCCTCCAGACCCCTCTGTCCATGGTCAGATACCTCTGTCTCCTACCAACAACCCTGTCCCCTCCAGACCCCTCTGTCCACGGTCAGATACCCCTGTCTCCTACCAATAACTCTGTCCCCTCCAGACCCCTCTGTCCACGGTCAGATACCTCTGTCTCCTACCAACAACCCTGTCCCCTCCAGACCCCTCTGTCCACGGTCAGATACCTCTGTCTCCTACCAATAACTCTGTCCCCTCCAGACCCCTCTGTCCACGGTCAGATACCTCTGTCTCCTACCAACAACCCTGTCCCCTCCAGACCCCTCTATCCACAGTCAGATACCCCTGTCTCCTACCAATAACTCTGTCCCCTCCAGACCCCTCTGTCCACGGTCAGATACCTCTGTCTCCTACCAACAACCCTGTCCCCTCCAGACCCCTCTGTCCACGGTCAGATACCTCTGTCTCCTACCAACAACCCTGTCCCCTCCAGACCCCTCTGTCCACGGTCAGACACCTCTGTCTCCTACCAATAACTCTGTCCCCTCCAGACCCCTCTATCCACAGTCAGATACCCTTGTCTCCTACCAACAACCCTGTCCCCTCCAGACCCCTCTGTCCACGGTCAGACACCTCTGTCTCCTACCAATAACTCTGTCCCCTCCAGACCCCTCTGTCCACGGTCAGACACCTCTGTCTCCTACCAACAACCCTGTCCCCTCCAGACCCCTCTATCCACGGTCAGACACCTCTGTCTCCTACCAGCAACCCTGTCCCCTCCAGACCCCTCTGTCCATGGTCAGATACCCCTGTCTCCTACCAACAACCCTGTCCCCTCCAGACCCCTCTGTCCACGGTCAGATACCTCTGTCTCCTACCAACAACCCTGTCCCCTCCAGACCCCTCTATCCACAGTCATATACCTCTGTCTCCTACCAGCAACCCTGTCCCCTCCAGACCCCTCTGTCCACGGTCAGACACCTCTGTCTCCTACCAGCAACCCTGTCCTCTCCAGACCCCTCTGTCCACGGTCAGATACCCCTGTCTCCTACCAGCAACCCTGTCCTCTCCAGACCCCTCTGTCCACGGTCAGACACCTCTGTCTCCTACCAACAACCCTGTCCCCTCCAGACCCCTCTGTCCACGGTCAGACACCTCTGTCTCCTACCAACAACCCTGTCCCCTCCAGACCCCTCTGTCCACGGTCAGACACCTCTGTCTCCTACCAGCAACCCTGTCCCCTCCAGACCCCTCTGTCCATGGTCAGATACCCCTGTCTCCTACCAACAACCCTGTCCCCTCCAGACCCCTCTGTCCACGGTCAGACACCTCTGTCTCCTACCAGCAACCCTGTCCCCTCCAGACCCCTCTGTCCATGGTCAGATACCCCTGTCTCCTACCAACAACTCTGTCCCCTCCAGACCCCTCTGTCCATGGTCAGATACCCCTGTCTCCTACCAACAACCCTGTCCCCTCCAGACCCCTCTGTCCACGGTCAGACACCTCTGTCTCCTACCAGCAACCCTGTCCCCTCCAGACCCCTCTGTCCACGGTCAGATACCCCTGTCTCCTACCAACAACTCTGTCCCCTCCAGACCCCTCTGTCCACGGTCAGATACCCCTGTCTCCTACCAACAACCCTGTCCCGTCTGTCCACGGTTAGACACCTCTGTCTCCTACCAATAACTCTGTCCCCTCCAGACCCCTCTGTCCACGGTCAGATACCCCTGTCTCCTACCAACAACCCTGTCCTCTCCAGACCCCTCTGTCCACGGTCAGACACCTCTGTCTCCTACCAGCAACCCTGTCCCCTCCAGACCCCTCTGTCCATGGTCAGATACCCCTGTCTCCTACCAACAACCCTGTCCCCTCCAGACCCCTCTGTCCACGGTCAGATACCCCTGTCTCCTACCAACAACCCTGTCCCGTCTGTCCACGGTTAGACACCTCTGTCTCCTACCAATAACTCTGTCCCCTCCAGACCCCTCTGTCCACGGTCAGACACCCCTGTCTCCTACCAACAACCCTGTCCTCTCCAGACCCCTCTGTCCACGGTCAGACACCTCTGTCTCCTACCAGCAACCCTGTCCCCTCCAGACCCCTCTGTCCATGGTCAGATACCCCTGTCTCCTACCAACAACCCTGTCCCCTCCAGACCCCTCTGTCCACGGTCAGACACCTCTGTCTCCTACCAGCAACCCTGTCCCCTCCAGACCCCTCTGTCCATGGTCAGATACCCCTGTCTCCTACCAACAACCCTGTCCCCTCCAGACCCCTCTGTCCATGGTCAGATACCCCTGTCTCCTACCAACAACCCTGTCCCCTCCAGACCCCTCTGTCCACGGTCAGACACCTCTGTCTCCTACCAGCAACCCTGTCCCCTCCAGACCCCTCTGTCCACGGTCAGATACCCCTGTCTCCTACCAACAACTCTGTCCCCTCCAGACCCCTCTGTCCACGGTCAGATACCCCTGTCTCCTACCAACAACCCTGTCCCGTCTGTCCACGGTTAGACACCTCTGTCTCCTACCAATAACTCTGTCCCCTCCAGACCCCTCTGTCCACGGTCAGATACCTCTGTCTCCTACCAATAACTCTGTCCCCTCCAGACCCCTCTGTCCACGGTCAGATACCCCTGTCTCCTACCAACAACCCTGTCCCGTCTGTCCACGGTTAGACACCTCTGTCTCCTACCAATAACTCTGTCCCCTCCAGACCCCTCTGTCCACGGTCAGACACCTCTGTCTCCTACCAGCAACCCTGTCCCCCTCCAGACCCCTCTGTCCATGGTCAGATACCCCTGTCTCCTACCAACAACCCTGTCCCCTCCAGACCCCTCTGTCCACGGTCAGACACCTCTGTCTCCTACCAATAACTCTGTCCCCTCCAGACCCCTCTATCCACAGTCAGATACCCCTGTCTCCTACCAACAACCCTGTCCCGTCTGTCCACGGTTAGACACCTCTGTCTCCTACCAATAACTCTGTCCCCTCCAGACCCCTCTGTCCACGGTCAGACACCTCTGTCTCCTACCAGCAACCCTGTCCCCCTCCAGACCCCTCTGTCCATGGTCAGATACCCCTGTCTCCTACCAACAACCCTGTCCTCTCCAGACCCCTCTGTCCACGGTCAGACACCTCTGTCTCCTACCAATAACTCTGTCCCCTCCAGACCCCTCTGTCCATGGTCAGACACCTCTGTCTCCTACCAGCAACCCTGTCCCCCTCCAGACCCCTCTGTCCATGGTCAGACACCTCTGTCTCCTACCAATAACTCTGTCCCCTCCAGACCCCTCTGTCCATGGTCAGACACCTCTGTCTCCTACCAGCAACCCTGTCCCCTCCAGACCCCTCTGTCCACGGTCAGACACCTCTGTCTCCTACCAATAACTCTGTCCCCTCCAGACCCCTCTATCCACAGTCAGACACCTCTGTCTCCTACCAATAACTCTGTCCCCACCAGACCCCTCTATCCACAGTCAGATACCCCTGTCTCCTACCAACAACCCTGTCCTCTCCAGACCCCTCTGTCCACGGTCAGACACCTCTGTCTCCTACCAATAACTCTGTCCCCTCCAGACCCCTCTGTCCACGGTCAGACACCTCTGTCTCCTACCAGCAACCCTGTCCCCCTCCAGACCCCTCTGTCCATGGTCAGATACCCCTGTCTCCTACCAGCAACCCTGTCCCCTCCAGACCCCTCTGTCCACGGTCAGACACCTCTGTCTCCTACCAATAACTCTGTCCCCTCCAGACCCCTCTATCCACAGTCAGACACCTCTGTCTCCTACCAATAACTCTGTCCCCTCCAGACCCCTCTATCCACAGTCAGATACCCCTGTCTCCTACCAGCAACCCTGTCCCCTCCAGACCCCTCTGTCCACGGTTAGACACCTCTGTCTCCTACCAATAACTCTGTCCCCTCCAGACCCCTCTGTCCACGGTCAGACACCTCTGTCTCCTACCAGCAACCCTGTCCCCCTCCAGACCCCTCTGTCCATGGTCAGATACCCCTGTCTCCTACCAACAACCCTGTCCTCTCCAGACCCCTCTGTCCACGGTCAGACACCTCTGTCTCCTACCAATAACTCTGTCCCCTCCAGACCCCTCTGTCCACGGTCAGACACCTCTGTCTCCTACCAGCAACCCTGTCCCCCTCCAGACCCCTCTGTCCATGGTCAGATACCCCTGTCTCCTACCAGCAACCCTGTCCCCTCCAGACCCCTCTGTCCACGGTCAGACACCTCTGTCTCCTACCAATAACTCTGTCCCCTCCAGACCCCTCTATCCACAGTCAGACACCGCTGTCTCCTACCAATAACTCTGTCCCCTCCAGACCCCTCTGTCCACGGTCAGACACCTGTCTCCTACCAGCAACCCTGTCCCCTCCAGACCCCTCTGTCCACGGTCAGACACCTCTGTCTCCTACCAATAACTCTGTCCCCTCCAGACCCCTCTATCCACAGTCAGACACCTCTGTCTCCTACCAATAACTCTGTCCCCTCCAGACCCCTCTGTCCACGGTCAGACACCTGTCTCTTACCAACAACCCTGTCCTCTCCAGACCCCTCTGTCCACGGTCAGACACCTCTGTCTCCTACCAATAACTCTGTCCCCACCAGACCCCTCTATCCACAGTCAGATACCCCTGTCTCCTACCAACAACCCTGTCCTCTCCAGACCCCTCTGTCCACGGTCAGACACCTCTGTCTCCTACCAATAACTCTGTCCCCTCCAGACCCCTCTGTCCACGGTCAGACACCTCTGTCTCCTACCAGCAACCCTGTCCCCCTCCAGACCCCTCTGTCCATGGTCAGATACCCCTGTCTCCTACCAGCAACCCTGTCCCCTCCAGACCCCTCTGTCCACGGTCAGACACCTCTGTCTCCTACCAATAACTCTGTCCCCTCCAGACCCCTCTATCCACAGTCAGACACCTCTGTCTCCTACCAATAACTCTGTCCCCTCCAGACCCCTCTATCCACAGTCAGATACCCCTGTCTCCTACCAACAACCCTGTCCCGTCTGTCCACGGTTAGACACCTCTGTCTCCTACCAATAACTCTGTCCCCTCCAGACCCCTCTGTCCACGGTCAGACACCTCTGTCTCCTACCAGCAACCCTGTCCCCCTCCAGACCCCTCTGTCCATGGTCAGATACCCCTGTCTCCTACCAACAACCCTGTCCTCTCCAGACCCCTCTGTCCACGGTCAGACACCTCTGTCTCCTACCAATAACTCTGTCCCCTCCAGACCCCTCTGTCCACGGTCAGACACCTCTGTCTCCTACCAGCAACCCTGTCCCCCTCCAGACCCCTCTGTCCATGGTCAGATACCCCTGTCTCCTACCAGCAACCCTGTCCCCTCCAGACCCCTCTGTCCACGGTCAGACACCTCTGTCTCCTACCAATAACTCTGTCCCCTCCAGACCCCTCTATCCACAGTCAGACACCTCTGTCTCCTACCAATAACTCTGTCCCCTCCAGACCCCTCTGTCCACGGTCAGACACCTGTCTCCTACCAGCAACCCTGTCCCCTCCAGACCCCTCTGTCCACGGTCAGACACCTCTGTCTCCTACCAATAACTCTGTCCCCTCCAGACCCCTCTATCCACAGTCAGACACCTCTGTCTCCTACCAATAACTCTGTCCCCTCCAGACCCCTCTGTCCACGGTCAGACACCTGTCTCTTACCAACAACCCTGTCCTCTCCAGACCCCTCTGTCCACGGTCAGACACCTCTGTCTCCTACCAGCAACCCTGTCCCCTCCAGACCCCTCTGTCCATGGTCAGATACCCCTGTCTCCTACCAACAACCCTGTCCCCTCCAGACCCCTCTGTCCACGGTCAGACACCTCTGTCTCCTACCAGCAACCCTGTCCCCTCCAGACCCCTCTGTCCATGGTCAGATACCCCTGTCTCCTACCAACAACTCTGTCCCCTCCAGACCCCTCTGTCCATGGTCAGATACCCCTGTCTCCTACCAACAACCCTGTCCCCTCCAGACCCCTCTGTCCACGGTCAGATACCCCTGTCTCCTACCAACAACCCTGTCCCCTCCAGACCCCTCTGTCCACGGTCAGACACCTCTGTCTCCTACCAACAACCCTGTCCCCTCCAGACCCCTCTGTCCATGGTCAGATACCCCTGTCTCCTACCAACAACCCTGTCCCCTCCAGACCCCTCTGTCCACGGTCAGACACCAATGTCTCCTACCAATAACTCTGTCCCCTCCAGACCCCTCTATCCACAGTCAGATACCTCTGTCTCCTACCAGCAACCCTATCCCCTCCAGGCGCCTCTGTCTACGGTCAGACACCTCTGTCTCCTACCAATAACTCTGTCCCCTCCAGACCCCTCTGTCCATGGTCAGATACCCCTGTCTCCTACCAACAACCCTGTCCCCTCCAGACCCCTCTGTCCACGGTCAGACACCAATGTCTCCTACCAATAACTCTGTCCCCTCCAGACCCCTCTATCCACAGTCAGATACCTCTGTCTCCTACCAGCAACCCTGTCCCCTCCAGACCCCTCTGTCCACGGTCAGACACCTCTGTCTCCTACCAATAACTGTCCCCTCCAGGCGCCTCTGTCTACGGTCAGACACCTCTGTCTCCTACCAATAACTCTGTCCCCTCCAGACCCCTCTGTCCACGGTCAGACACCCCTGTCTCCTACCAATAACTCTGTCCCCTCCAGACCCCTCTATCCACAGTCAGATACCTCTATCTCCTACCAACAACCCTGTCCCCTCCAGACCCCTCTGTCCACGGTCAGACACCTCTGTCTCCTACCAATAACTCTGTCCCCTCCAGACCCCTCTATCCACAGTCAGATACCTCTGTCTCCTACCAACAACCCTGTCCCCTCCAGACCCCTCTGTCCACGGTCATACACCTCTGTCTCCTACCAATAACTCTGTCCCCTCCAGACCCCTCTATCCACAGTCAGATACCTCTGTCTCCTACCAACAACCCTGTCCCCTCCAGACCCCTCTGCCCCTTTGGAGTCAGCTTATCTCCTGTAGGAAATACTTCAGGCATGTTAAAAACAAACATGTCCAGTCCTTCTTCACCCCTAAATCTGTGATTGGAGGTACAGCCTGGTGGCTCCACATTAAGCAGCCGGCTGGTCCCACAGAAAACGTCTTGGTTGGCTGACCTATATCTGGTGTGTGGACACTTTAGACGACTTTTTCGTGTTCTGCCATCTGGCCTCTTACATTTGAACATCATCTCTCACTTCTGGAGAAACTTCTTAGTGACTTATGTTGCTGGTCAGTAGATCTGCCGGATGTCCGCAGCCTGATCTGGAGTCCTGTGACTCATCGGGACATGTGCGGCCAACGTCTCCCTCAACCTTTCATCCCGGTCGTTTCATAATTCTCTCATCCTCTTCCATAATCAAAGCAATGAAAGAGTTTTGTTTCTCATCTCCATATAAAAGCCAAGGCCGTCCACATTTCCCAATAACCGTGTCATTTTGTCCTTCAGATGTTTCAGAGAAGCACAATGCTAAAACCATAAGCAGAAGGAAATCCACCACATGTGCTTGGACCTGGAAGAGTCCGGCACTTACTACCAGAATGTAAAAATGTTCTGACTCTGGTATCTGAGGGAATACAGGAAAATTCTTAGAAAATATAGTTATAGAACTTTCCACAGAGCTGTGAGAATTACTACTGACGTATGGACTTATAGTGGGTACGGAAAGTATTCACACCCCTTTACATTTTTCACTCTTTGTTTCATTGCAGCCATTTAGTAAATTCAAAAAAGTTATTTTTTTCTCATTAATGTGCACTCTGCACCCCATCCTGACTGAAAAGAAACAGAAATGTAGAAATGTTTTCAAACTTATTAAAATAGAAAAGCTGAAATATCCCATGGTCATAAGTATTCAGCCCCTTTGCTCAGACCCTCACATGTAAGTCACCTGCTGTCCATTTCCTTGTGATCCTCCTTGAGATGGTTCTACTCCTTCATTGGAGTCCAGCTGTGTGTAATTACACCGATAGGACTCGATGTGTAAAGGCGCACACCTGTCTATATAAGACCTCACAGCCATGGGTGGATATACCGCCTGTTTATCCACTGCGGCTGCACTGGGGCCGAGGGGTGGAGGGAGGGCTCCTGCAGGCCGGCTAATAATGAGGGCAATCTGGCCAATTTATCCAGACCTGAGGCTCCGGGGGGCTCCTGCCCTCATGTGCAGCGGGTAGGGAGCAAACCCTGCAGCTCTACTACATGCAAGAGAAAATGGCCGCTGAGCGGAGCTGCAGGGATCCGTCCTGTTTCCTGCCCGCGCTTTCCGTCTCACACAGCAGCGGCTGAATGACATCATCATTCAGAGCTGCGGCTGTGCGAGACAGGAAGCGGCCGGTGATGCTGCGGCTGCAGGATACAGTACGCAGAGGTGAGTGGGGTGTGTGCGTGTTTAGGTGGACCAGAGGGCAATGATGGGCGTGATGGGGGAGAAGGCAATGATTGGATTGACGGAGAGGGCAATGATGGGGTGATGGGGCAGAAGGCAACGATTGGGTTGACGGAGAGGGCAATGATGTCGGTGATGGGGCAGAAGGCAATGAATGGGCTTATGGAGAGGGAAATGATGAGGGTGATGGGGCAGAAGGCAATCATTAGGTTGATGGAAAGAGCAATGATGGGGTGATGGGGCAGAAGGCAATGATTGAGTTGACGGAGAGGGCAATGATTGGGGTGGTGGGGGATAAAGCAATGATGGGGTGGTGGAAAGGGCAATAATGGGGCTGGTGGGGGAGGAGGAAATTATGAAGGGAGTGGAATGGGCAATAATGGGGGTGGTGTAATGGGCAATGATGGGGGTGGTGGGGGAAAAGACAATGATGGAGGTGGTGGAAAGGGCAATGATGGGGATGGTGGGGGAGGAGGAAATATTGGAGGTCGTGGAATGGGTAATGATGGTGGTGATGGGGGAGAAGACAATTGTGATGGCGGTGGTGGAAAGGTCAATGATGGGGGTGGTGGGGAGGAGGCAATGACGGAGGTGGTGGAATGGACAATAATGGGGTGGTGGGGACAAAGAAATGATGGAGGTGGTGAAGAGGGCAATCATAGGGGTGAGGGAGAGGACAATAATGGGATGCGGGGGGAGGAGGACAATGAGGGGTGTGGGGGATTGGAATAGGAGGAAGTGGGATTTATAATGGATTTAGGAACAGGGAGAGGAGGAGAAAGACGTTATTATCAATTATTATGTCTAACACAGTCCCTTAGAACAAAGTATACTCACTTATGTACAGCACAGTCCCTTAGTATATAGTGTACTTGCTTATTATGTATAACGCCATCCCTCAGTATATAGTTTAGTCACTTTTTATGTATAGCACAGTCCCTTAGTATATAGTGTACTCATTTATGTATAACACAGTCCCTTAGTGTATAGTGTACTCACTTATTATGTATAACACCATCCATATTTACATGGTTTCCTCTTTTGTTAAGTATAACACCGTCCCTTATTACGTATCATCCTCTCTAGTTATATATGGTGCCGTCCCTTATTATATAGCTTCCTCTGCTGTGATATGTAGTGCTGTCTCTTACATAGTGTATTCTTGTTAATTTTGTTATTCACAGTGCCCTCTTTTATTACATAGTGCCCTCTCTTGTTAGATATAAAATGACTGCTGATGGAGGAGCCGGTGATCAGACGACCAGTTCATCAGTTCCTCCTTTAGAAAAGAAGCTTTCCCATGCTCCATCAGCCATCATTGCATTATACGGTATGTAATAAAAAACAGGGCTCTATATAATCCAATATGTAAGGGATGGTACTGTACATAACAAGAGAGGGCACTGTGAAAGGACAGCAATATACATAATAGAGGAGACTATGCATATATTCATGTATGTGTGTGTGGCGCTATATATATATATATATATATATATATATATATATGTACGTATGTAGCTTTGTTTCCTTAAAAGGCAGGGAAGCCCAGACACATTTCCTGCACAGGGACCCCAAGCTGTCAGTGTCCGCCCCTGCTCACAGCGCATATCTGTCACGATCCATTTTTGGATCGATGTCAGATCTGGATCCTCATATATAACCTTTTTTCCTTTCAGGCCATCGGGGGTTAATATGAGTTTTTGCCCCCGGTGGCCGCTGGTGTTACTACAAGTTTAGTTAGTCTGCTGGTGGGTTTTTGCCCCCGGTGACCGCTGGTGTAATTGCATGGTAGGTCTATCTGTTGAGGCAGGTGGAAACCACTCCCACCTTCCTATATAAGCTCTCCAGGTGCACCAACTAACTGTTGGTGATATTGTTCCTCTTTGGAGACCAACTAAGCTGGAGTTCAGGAGCTGACAGAGTTCTGTCGTGCTTCAGTTCTATGCTGTTTTCAAGTGACTAACTCTGCTGTCCTGGAGCATTGCAGCAGAGTAAGCTAAGTGTTGTTTTGTATTACTCCATTCTGTTGAATTCTTTCCTTTTGGGCTTTTGTGCATTACACTTTATTCCCTGTCTCACCTCCTGGGAAGGGAGTTGGGGATTTAGCTCAGGGCTAAACAGGAGACAGGGACAGGTCGGAAACTTGGGCCTCACTACCATTAAGTGTACCCCCAAGTTAAGGAGTCAGGGCCCTCCTTTAGCCTGAGGGGCAGTTTAGGGGCCCTGGTTCCTCTTCCCCTGTCTTCCCACTACTGCTCCATGACAATATCAGACCAAATGAGAATCATGAGGTCAAAGGAACTGGCCAAGGAGCTCAGAGACAGAATTGTGGCAAGGCACAGATCTGGCCAAGATTACAAAAGAATTTCTGCAGTACTCAAGGTTCCTAAGAGCACAGGGGCCTCCATAATCCTTAAATGGAAGAAGTTTGGGACCACCAGAAGTCTTCCTAGACCTGGCCAATCAGAGCGATCGTGGAATAAGAGCCTTGGTGAGAGAGATAAAGAAGAACCCCAAGATCACTGTGGCTGAGCTCCACAGATGAAGTTGGGAGATGGGAGAAAGTTCCACAAAGTCAACTATCACTGCAGCCCTCCACCAGTCGGGCTGTTATGGCAGAGTGACCCGACGGAAGCATCTCCTCAGTGCCAGACATATGAGAGCCCGCATACAGTTTTCTAAAAAACACAAGAAGGACTCCCAGACTATGAGAAATAAGATTCTCTGGTCTGATGAGACGAAGATAGAACTTTTTGGAGATAATTCTAAGCGGTATGTTTGGAGAAAACCAGGCACTGCTCATCACCTGCCCAATACAATCCCAACAGTGAAACATGGTGGTGGCAGCATCATGCTATGGGGGTGTTTTTCAGCTGCAGGGACAGGACGACTGGTTGCAATTGAAGGAAATACTTTCTGTACCCACTGTAAATAACGTTGCGATCTTGTATATATTGGAAGAATGGCAGATGTTCTGTATGGGGCAGGAGGTAATGAGTCCCACTGAGAACTCAGTAATAATCTGGAGGGAACATAATGAGGCTAATCTAATGGTGACGGAAAACATCTGCTGTGGAAGAGGCCGGAATTAACTTTACAGTAATGTCCATACTCATCAGAGGATTCTCCTAGAGAAATAGTCAGCAATCCATGTATATTAGACTCCTACATGTTTTCTGGATAGTGGCTCACAACATGCGGCAAAAAAAGGGGAGAAGGCAGGAAAATGGATTTGTATTCAAAGGAGAAGGGAAGAGAGTTGTCCCCCAAAAGAAGAAAAAGATCGTAATTGAGGTTTACAACAATAAAAAAAAGAACAAAAGAACCATGACCTCTAGATCTAGATAACTGACCATGATCTACACCTCTACATACAGAGGAGAGATAGGACTGAGATCTACACCTACATAATGTATAGAAGAAGACATTGGACTTTAACCTAGGACTGAGACTATAGAAGAGTCACCATGATCTACACCTCTAGATATAGAGTGACAGGACCTGTGATCTACATCTATGGATACAGAAGAGTGACAGGACCATGATCTACCTCTAGATATAGAAGAGAGAATGGACTGAGATGTACACCTCTAAATATAGAAGAGATATAGAACTAAGATCTACACTTACATATACAAGAAAGATAAGACCATAACCTAAATCTCTAGATACAGAAAAATGATAGGATCAAGATCTTTAGAGAGATAGGACTGTGATCTGCACCTCTAGATGTAGAAGAGAGATAGGACTGTGATCTACACCTCTAGATGTAGAAGAGAGATAGGACTGTGATCTACACCTCTAGATATAGAAGAGAGATAGGACTGTGATCTACACCTCTAGAAGTAGAAGAGAGATAGGACTGTGATCTACACCGCTAGATGTAGAAGAGAGATAGGACTGTGATCTACACCTCTAGATATAGAAGAGAGATAGGACTGTGATCTACACCTCTAGATGTAGAAGAGAGTTAGGACTGTGATCTACACTTCTAGATATAGAAGAGAGGAGTGAGATCTGCACCTCTAGATATAGAAGAGAGATAGGACTGTGATCTACACCTCTAGATGTAGAAGAGAGATAGGACTGTGATCTACACCTCTAGATGTAGAAGAGAGATAGGACTGTGATCTACACCTCTAGATGTAGAAGAGAGATAGGACTGTGATCTACACCCCTAGAAGTAGAAGAGAGATAGGACTGTGATCTACACCGCTAGATGTAGAAGAGAGATAGGACTGTGATCTACACCTCTAGATATAGAAGAGAGATAGGACTGTGATCTACATCTCTAGATGTAGAAGAGAGATAGGACTGTGATCTACACCTCTAGATATAGAAGCGAGATAGGACTGTGATCTACACCTCTAGATATAGAAGAGAGATAGGACTGTGATCTACACCTCTAGATGTAGAAGAGAGATAGGACTGTGATCTACACCTCTAGATGTAGAAGCGAGATAGGACTGTGATCTACACCTCTAGATATAGAAGAGAGATAGGACTGTGATCTACACCTCTAGATGTAGAAGAGAGATAGGACTGTGATCTACACCTCTAGATGTAGAAGCAAGATTGGACTGTGATCTACACCTCTAGATGTAGAAGAGAGATTGGACTGTGATCTACACCTCTAGATATAGAAGAGAGGACTGAGATCTGCACCTCTAGATATAGAAGAGAGATAGGACTGAGATCTGCACCTCTAGATATAGAAGAGAGATAGGACTGTGATCTACACCTCTAGATATAGAAGAGAGATAGGACTGAGATCTGCACCTCTAGATATAGAAGAGAGATAGGACTGTGATCTACACCTCTAGATATAGAAGAGAGATAGGACTGTGATCTACACCTCTAGATGTAGAAGAGAGATAGGACTGTGATCTACACCTCTAGATATAGAAGAGAGATAGGACTGTGATCTACACCTCTAGATGTAGAAGAGAGATAGGACTGTGATCTACACCTCTAGATATAGAAGAGAGATAGGACTGTGATCTACACCTTTAGAAGTAGAAGAGAGATAGGACTGTGATCTACACCGCTAGATGTAGAAGAGAGATAGGACTGTGATCTACACCTCTAGATATAGAAGAGTGATAGGACTGAGATCTACACCTCTAGATATAGAAGAGTGATAGGACTGAGATCTACACCTCTAGATACAGAGGAGACATAGGATCATGATCCACACCTCTAGAAGTAGAAGAGAGATAGGACTGCAATCTCGATCTACATCAATATTTAGAAGAGAGATAGGACCGAAATCTTCATTTCTAGAAATAGTAGAGTGATAGGACTGAACTACATCTCTGTCACTGTGACGGAGGTGCCATTCATGCGCTGCGAATAATGAACCCACAGTATATTGAATAGGTTTACAGAGTCAACGCATTTTGAGGCCACGCAGGACGTCTTCAACAGGACAGAAAACATCACATTGTCTTTGTAATGTAAAATGTCTGTAAGATCTGTATGTTAAAGTAAAGTATGATGTTTCTAGCACCTTCTAGAAATCTCCCATTTCACTCTACTGAGGACATTGTAGCCTGTCATGTAGCTGCAACCCCCCTCCTTATCAGCTCTGTGCTTGCTTGTAACATGAAACCGTCCATTTCCTCTCCAAGCACTGCTAGGGGGAAAAGATCTTTGTTCTGAAAACACAAGGCTGTATGCCAGTATATGGGAAGTATTAAAACAAGGCATATTATAAAAACCATACACCTCAGAGATATAATAACCATATCACTGCGTAGGCAATGAAACCAGCTTACTAATTCCTAATTTTCACAGTTATAACCTCTCCAGAACCTGAGATATGGATTGCTCCCAAACGAAGTGTCCTAAGTATGGCATGCTTGGTGTCTTCAGATTCTATTCGGTAAATCACAAACAATGATGCCCTATGTGTGTTGGTACGGGCTTTTCTCGTTTAGATATAGTTATTCTAAGTTTTGTAGCCAAATCCTAACTTGGAGAGAGGGAGGTTGGACCTCTCCAGACCGCCCATTTCGTGAGGTCACAGACCCTAGGCTAGAGGTATTCCCTACCAAATTCCAGGCAGTTAAGCTGTAGTTCTGATGCTGAACAGACCTACCCCATGTCTTGGGATGTTTGGCTGCTGCCCATCCCCCGAGCCGCATGGTCTGCCTGATACCGACTGAACACATGTGAGTGTTACTTTCTGTTCTTTCATCCACTTTGTTTTATATTTGTATTTGTACATATGTAATGTCTCAATTTTGTAACAATTCTATATCTATGTAATCACTGCCATTTTGGGACTAAATGATAAAAATCTATTAGTTTGCCTCCATGCTCTAAGAAATGAACTATGCGCCTTTTTTAGATAATTGCTACTAATTTCAGGGGTTTGCCGCGGACCCTCTTAATTAACTCTTTGATTAAGTAAAGTGTGGCTGGTGGCAGCGTGGTGTGCATGGCTGGCTAGGCTAGCTGGCAGTACAGACGGGTCTTACATGCTGAAGGAGGGGCTGCGGCCGCAGCATTGATAATTCCCTTACTGCAGTAGTCTAGTGGCCCGGGCACAACAGCCCGTCCGGTGACTAATTATCCTAGGTGCAGTTCCCTGACTGACCTGAGGGTAAGGGGGCGCCAGAGAGCTGCGAGTTCCAAAGTGGAACTGAGAAAGTGGGATATACGTAAATCCCTGCAGTTCTTGGGAGGTTGTTAGCAGTGGTGGGGCAACCAAAATACCCCCCTGCGATAAATTGTTAGAGCAAGATTAGCTTGCTGTATTTTTGTCACATGGTGCCAGTGGTGGAATAACTAAGATAAGCCCCCACTGTGCCTGTGATAGCGTCTGTCAGCAGTGTGTTGCATCCCTCCGTCTGCTGACCTACTGGTGCCAGTGGTGGGATCGTGACCTATTGGTGGCACAGGGTCCGCTGTCCGTCACAATTTGGCGACACCGGCTGCGCCGTTCGTCACATATTGGTGGCAGCGGTGGGCTGTTCCTGACAGTCTTCATTCAATTTGGTCCTTTCAAGACTGGTGTCCTTGCAGCAGCTGTGTTATAATTATACTGTATATGCAAGATACATGTTGCTTTGTAGCAACCATACTAGATGAGTGAAGTTCCTTCCCTTACACCTCATTGTTTATAGAGTTAAGACCCTATTGTGCTCTCTTTTTCCAATTTTCTCTACTCACATCTTTGTCACGACTCAGCTGTCACGTGACCTGGGACCAGGGACTCCTTCCATGTCCCTAACACTAAGGGGCGCCCTATCTTGCCCTATTCCCCAGGATACTTCTGAAGGTGAAGATGCCGGGGCCAGCACCCTTGCCTTACCTACTGAATCAGCCCTCCATCTGTTCCCTTCCCCCATCTAGGGAAGAGGGAAGCATCTATGCACCCCAGTACACCAACATGATGAACAAGGCAACATGAGCAAGGAGTAACTGAAGATTCCAGGCATCCAAATATTCACTCACATATAACAGTGGAATGCATTAGGGAGTGGAGGACAGGGGGGATGAAAGTGAGAGGAGGGAAGGGAATACGCAACAGTCACAGATAGCTCCTTCTCATATAAACACCTCTCCTTCAAGCCATGCAGCATAAGCTAGCTCTGACATGGATTTCAATCAGGACCCAGATTATATAGGGGATAGGAGCTGCTAACCGAGCTCAGCTGAGAGCTCAGACTCCCAGAGCTCCCAACATGGCCGATTAACCCCTGTTCAGCCAAAAGAAATTAACAATATTTAAAAAGAAGGTGAAGTGCTTCTTTTCAGTGCAGGAGTAGGAGCAATCAAACCCTGCGGTCTTCTGGCTTCTCTCTGTTGCGGTAACCCCGTGACAACATCTACATACAGACAGGGAAAGTCCTGTACTCACTGCTTGAATTTAGCCACTGAAAGCAGCAGAAGGCAAAATATAGTGAACTGGTGAAGTATAATACTAGAATTCTTACATTTTCATTGCCAGGAGAATAATAAAATATAAAGTTACTTTTTAAATGTATTTTAATTTTATTTCTCTTGAAATATTTCACCAATTCTTCAATATATTTTGTTCCATTTGTCCAATTACTAAGTTTGTAAATTGCTATACCCCCAGTACTTCTTAACATTTCTCAGCTGGCTGGTCATCTGCAGAGGGTATAACAGGTCACACACCCAGGGTAGACTCCCAAGTTCTTTGTCATGATTTGTAGTCTTGCCCTGTCCTGTATTTTGTATAATAGGTCATTTAACTTTCCTCTGATTCATTTGCTGTAAATTAACCATGTCTCCTTCCCCCAATACTTTGCAATGTCTTGTGATGTACCGGGACCATAATCTAATTTAGGCTTGTGTCAACAGCTACTGGAACTTTGGCTATTGTTTTCCTAAGCAGAAGATAACCTACAATACACATCCTGTAGACTAAGTGGAGCCCTTACATTTCTAGAATCTTCTGATGGACCAAACCATTGAATAGTAGGTGTGACCCCTACCCCCCTTCAGATGGACTGATCCCAGGAGCCCTGACAATACATTCTTGCTTTAAGATCAGATGTGAGTTGGATGCTAAAAGAGAAGGGCGAGGCTGTCTGAGGAAGCTTCGGCCTCTGTGTGATCGTGGTGGATTTCTGGGACTCTTAAAGGACTATGGTTTTGTGATCTGGCACAAGGATTGTCGGGAGGTGCCCCCGAATCAGTTTCCTGTGGACTTATTTTGGGACTCTGCAAATTACCTTCGTGTTGTTCCTTTTTTTTGGTCAATAAATCTGTTGGATTATTCCCAGGCCTGTTGTCCCTCCTTGCTCTGGAGAATACTCCCGTCACAAACTGGTTGGCAGCGGTGGGATCAGAGCAGAAGAAATGGAGGACAACGGCCCATCAACTTCTGGAACCAGAGCCTCAGAGTACAAGAACTGGACTGCAAAGAACCTACAAACAAAGGCCCGTGAACTGGGAGTCAGCTGCAAGGGACTCTCCAAGGAGCAGCTGATTGAAGCTTTGGAAGCAGTTCGCCTGCAAGATGATGCTGAGGAAGGATCCTCACAGCAAAGAGAGGAAAGGCGGCAGTCGGAGGTAAATACCCAAAAAAGTCAGTGGGTTGTGTGGTACGAGGAGGAGATGGCCTTACTGGGAGAAGAGGCTACCATAGAAGATAAGAGGGAGGTCATGCGCACAGCCAAGGAGAGGCAGCGCAGGATGGAGGAGAGGGCAATGCTGGAGAGGGAGATCGCTTTGGAGGCAGCGAGAAGCTCCAGACAGACTGTACCCACAGCATCCCCCATGAGGGAACTCCCCAGAGTGTCCCGCAAAGACTTCAAGCCGTTTAATGAGGCTTCCGGTGACATTGAGGGCTTCTTCCTGGACTTTGAGCATCAGTGTCGATTAATGGAAGTCCCGGAAAGGGAGCGCGTCCGACATCTTGTGGGGCTCTTAGAGGGTGGAGCTGCCGCAGCCTATAGAGCTATGGACCCTCGGTGGAACTGTGAGTATGCAGAGATTAAACGGACTGTTCTAGAACATTATGCTGTGACCCCAGACACTTACAGGACCCAGTTTCGTACTTTAGCCTGTAATGAGGAAGTGTCTTTCAAGATGTATGCCCACAGACTCAAACAAATATGTAATCGCTGGCTGGAGGCAGAGGAGGCCTTAACCTGGAACACCTGTCTCCAGGTTATCCTAAAAGAACAATTTTTTGCCCAGTGCCCCGCTGAGATCAGGGAATGGGTGCGTGAGAGGAAACCTGCTACAGTGGAAGAAGCTGCATCTCTCGCTGATGAGGCTCTCACCATCAAGCCTCGGTGGAGAGTTCTGTTGGAGGATGGAGAGAGGCCTACCAGCTCCACAACACCGGTGGCCCCCAGTTCTTCTGTCCCCATTGTTCCCCGTTCCTCTGAGCCACCACCTCGTGTTGATACCTGTGTTAATGTGCCTCCTGTTGCTTCCACTGCGTTTTCTGGAATACGACGAGGAGAGGAAGTAGCAGAGCGCAGGTGTTATGGTTGTGGGCATCCGGGGCATCTGCAGGCCTCATGTCCAGCCAGCTCATGGAGGAATCGTCCTCAAACCCCTACAGCACCTTCAGGTGGGAGCCGACCGGCAGGTTCCCTTACTCCTCGCCCAAGAGGACGCATTGGATGGAGTGAGACACAGCACAGATGCTATCGATGTGGGCAGCCTGGGCATCTGCAAGCCTCCTGCCCAGTTGTTCAAATGAGGATTGATCCTGTACCCAATCATATTATTAATTATGTACAGCCAAGTGCCATGGAGGAAGACGTGTCACCACTAAGTGAGGACTGGCCTAGTGCCTCACCCACCCATGTTGCACCACTAGGAGTTTATGGTGTGCGACCCGCAGCTATGACGACTTCAGCTCATCGAGGTAAGCACTTGCAGGAGGTCGTGCTGGATGGACAAAGACTTGTTGGATTTTGTGACTCAGGGGCTTTCCTCACGCTGGCTGATCCCCGAGTGGTTCGGCCTGAGGCAATCCATAGAGGACCTGGAATTGTCATTGAACTGGCTGGTGGACAATGGAGGACTATTCCCACAGCCACTGTGGATCTGAACTTTGGTTTTGGGGTCAGGCGATGTTTGGTTGGGGTGATGGGTGGTCTGCCTGCAGCTGTTCTCCTGGGCAATGATGTGGGAAAGCTACGATGCCAATTCGTGGCTGCATGAAGCCACATGTAAGTTACGCCATGCCTGTGTGTACTTAACCAGTGACCTGTAGAGGTCCCTAGTACGTACACAAATTAGGAGGGGAAGGGATTGTCATGATTTGTAGTCTTGCCCTGTCCTGTATTTTGTATAATAGGTCATTTAACTTTCCTCTGATTCATTTGCTGTAAATTAACCATGTCTCCTTCCCCCAATACTTTGCAATGTCTTGTGATGTACCTGGACCATAATCTAATTTAGGCTTGTGTCAACAGCTACTGGAACTTTGGCTATTGTTTTCCTAAGCAGAAGATAACCTACAATACACATCCTGTAGACTAAGTGGAGCCCTTACATTTCTAGAATCTTCTGATGGACCAAACCATTGAATAGTAGGTGTGACCCCTACCCCCCTTCAGATGGACTGATCCCAGGAGCCCTGACAATACATTCTTGCTTTAAGATCAGATGTGAGTTGGATGCTAAAAGAGAAGGGCGAGGCTGTCTGAGGAAGCTTCGGCCTCTGTGTGATCGTGGTGGATTTCTGGGACTCTTAAAGGACTATGGTTTTGTGATCTGGCACAAGGATTGTCGGGAGGTGCCCCCGAATCAGTTTCCTGTGGACTTATTTTGGGACTCTGCAAATTACCTTCGTGTTGTTCCTGTTTTTTGGTCAATAAATCTGTTGGATTATTCCCAGGCCTGTTGTCCCTCCTTGCTCTGGAGAATACTCCCGTCACATTCTTGTCTTGTAAAAAAAATCCTAGCAAGAAGAATCAGTCTAAAATTCCCCCTTTAAAGTTGACCAGAATCTGTACAATTCAGTTGAAAAAGAATCGTAAATATTTTCAAGTGGAAAAATAAAAATAAAATAAAGTACTAATACTTTGGTGCAATCCCCTCTGAATTTCTGGCAAATTTCAGTCTTTTTGGGTCAGAGTCTAGCACACGGCACATGTAGAATTGGAGATCTCTGCCAGATCCACCCTGCAGCAGGTCAACATATGTCAGATTGGGGGGCATCTCCTGTGTACAGCACCCTCCTCAGGTCACCACAGATTGTCATTTGAGTTCAGTTCTCGGCTGAGCCATTCCAGAACTGCATCTTCTTCTCTTGAAGCCAATGTTTTGGTGATGTGGAGGTCGCTTAGGGTCAACCAGCCCCAAGGGAGCAATGCTGCCCCCACCATGCCTCACTGTGGGGATGGAATTTTCTGGTGTTGAGCCGAGTCGGCTTTGTGCCTTTTGGAATTAAGTTCAAAGTTCACCCTTGGACTCATCAGAAATACCATGTTCCCCACATGTTTTTGTTGGACTTTATGGAGTTTTTGGCAGAACATCGCCAAGCTTGGATGTTCTTTGTAAGAAAAGACTTCTGTCGGACATGTGAAGAATACGGGAGATTTTTGTCACATGCAGGAAACAACCAGGGCTGGCCGGAAATTCCTGCAGCTTCTTTAATGTTGTTATTGGCCTCTCGGCTGCCTCCAGGACAAAAAATCATCTTGTCTTCTTGACGGCGTTTTCATGGTTTCCAGGGGTGCACTAATCAGCGCTCTCTTTGCCCCAGGACATGATGGATATGTACATACAATGATATTTTTCTTCCCCTTCGTTTGGGCATCTGTGCAATAGATATATAGTGCTGATCGTTTTTCTGCCTGGATTGTACTGCACCCGCTGCTGCGGGGACGCTGGTCCGGTGGTGATGATTTATTGCCCCCCTTATGACATGCTGCATTTTCAGATTATATTGCCCACAGCGAATTAGATATCAGTGGGGGTCACACTCATTGCCACAGCACTATAGAGTCATACTGCCAGGGTCTAGTGCAATATACTTCTGTGGGGATTAACTCTTTTCAGTGCAGACTCCCTAGAACTTTGTACCCGCACTAATTCATTTCCCTTACAAAGGGCCTGAGTGATTTTCACATGATAACAAATTTACTTGTTGCTGATTTGTCTGTCTCAGTGGGCTCCGGCATTCATTTATTGCCTTCTTATTATACTATCATGATTGTTCTGTTACTCTATATGTGCCTGTTTTTTGTCAATAACATTTTGCACTGCTTTAGCTAGATCTGGACTCCAGCATTCTCTTGTTTATTTCCAATTTAGTGGGAGCCGTCTCTGTTGGTTGAGACCACATGAGGCACAATTCTTGTACTTACAGTAATGGACTAAAAAATGCTTCTTTGGAGAATTTTCTTTATAGTTTCCATGGTAGATGTAATGCATTGGAAATGTTTTTGCACCTCTTCCTGATGGACAACTTTCCATATTGAGATCCTTTGCTGTGTTGTGAGCTGTTTATCGACTTGAAAATGCCAGGAAAATCCTCCGAGAGCAGCGACACTTTCTCTGGGGTTAATCAGAGTCACTGTAAATGGCGGCGGCCAAGCACTGACTACGATGTAACATAGGAGTAATGTGACCGGCTGATACTGAGCACAACCACAGCCCCGATTATAAGACGATGTGCACACTTATGCAATCACATTATTGTGAGTTTGTGATTTTTATTTTCCCCTCAAATTAATTTTATTTCTCAATGGATTTGCCCAGATTATGGGTGAGATTAAAGGGGGAAAAAGTTCTGGAATGATTCTTATTGGTAGGGTTGTATTACATGACAAACATCTGGTATTTTACCAAGGGTGTGTACACTTTCTAGAGGGTCTTACAAGGTGCCGCGTGTCCGGGATCCGCTCCCCTTCATCAAGCCTAACACAAGACATCCCCAGGACCATGGACATCCACAATGTATAGGCACAAAAATGGCGGAAAAACCAGAGTGAGAGTGGGAGTGGGGTGGGAGGGCAACAAAATGGCGCAGTCACCAGTGGATTGACATCACAATGAATACAAAGGATATCAATCCAGTCATAAGTGATAATAAGTATCAGGAAAGAATCCAATTCCCGGAGATACAATGTATCTAATGACTAAAGAGAAGTTCATAAAACAGGTTTGATTGCCTGAATAGACTTTGTTTCTCGTCTGCAGAAACCTGGAGATCTGGACTGACGTGTGCAAGAGAAATTTTTCTCATTTTATTTTCTCAGCTGAAGCCGTAGGTTGACGCTGTGGCCACTTTCCTCCCGCTGGGGTCGTATATATATCTACACTGTGCACTCATGTGCAAATAGCGACTCCTCTACGGCCTCAGTAAAGGTACAGTCCCATCACAACATATTGAAGGCCACATTTCAGGTTTCCCTTAAAGGGCTTCTCCATGAACAGATAAAACATAAAAACTAAAGGAAACTTCACTATAGACAAATTCCTAAATACATTTAAATAGCAAATCACAATCGCTTTGTAATTACTATAAAAGTAAAATGGCCGGCGCCTTGGTTTACTGAGAGAAACCTGTGGCAGAATGTGAGGACAGTGTCACGATTCCTCGGCTCAGTGAGTGATTGCTATGCTGTTCTATGGAAACTGTCTTGCTGAGATGTCTGTGTCTTGATTGACAGCTCAGCTGTCCAGTCTGTGACTGAGAGGTGCGGGACTTTCTCCAGGTGTTTGGTGTTCTGCTGATTGTCCAGCTACTTAACTGAGCTGTCTGCCCCTGATCCCTGCCAGACATAGTTTGTGCTTCTTGGTGAGTGTTAGCCTGATTCTGCTGCTCTGAGTTCTGATCTTCTGCTGCCTTACCCTTTAGACCGTGTTGTCTTGTCTTTTGGCTATCTACGTACTCTCTTGGTATTGACCCCGGAACGCCTGACTCTTCTGCCTCACGGTTTGTCCGCAAGTATTGACTAGCGTCACAGACAGGGGCCTGTAAGCATGTGCAGTAGGAAGCTCCACCCTCCTTCATATGTAGCAAGATGTGCTTCAGTGATACTGCTGGAAACCCCTGGAATACTAAGGTAAGAAGAGGCTGCTCACACTGCTGTCCACCCTGTGTATCTGATCTAATACTGGAGATACCAGGGACTCTGCGGTAAGAATAGGCTGCTCACACTGCTGTCCACCCTGTGTATCTGATCTAATACTGGTGATACCAGGGACTCTACGGTAAGAATAGGCTGCTCACACTGCTGTCCACCCTGTGTATCTACTCTAATACTGGAGATATCAGGGACACTGCGCTAAGAATAGGCTGCTCACACTGCTGTCCACCCAGAGTATCTGATATAATACTGATACTGGAGATGCCAGGGATGGTGCAGTAAGAAGAGTCTGCTAACACTGCTGTCCACCCTGTGTATCTGATCTAATACTGGAAATAACAGGGTCGCTGTGCTAAGAAGAGGCTGCTCACACTAGTAGGGATATCAGGGATGCTGCTATAAGAAGAGGCCACTCACACTGCTGTCCACTCTGCGTATCTGATCTAATACTGGAGATACCAGGGAAGATGCGATAAGAAGAGGCTGCTCACACTGCTGTCCACCATGTGTATCTGATATAATACTGGAGATAGCAGGGACGCTGCACTAAATGGAGGCTGCTCACACTTTTTTCCACCCTGTGTATCTGATCTAATACTAGAGATACCAGGGACTCTGTGCTAATAAGAGGCTGCTCACACTGCTGTCCACCCTATGTATGTGATCTAATACTGGAGATGCCAGGGATGCTGAGGTAAGAAGAGGCAGCTCACACTGCTGTCCACCCTGTGTATGTTCTCTAATACTGGAGCTATCAGTGACACTACGCTAAGAATAGGCTGCTCACACTGCTGTCCACCCTGTGTATCTGATCTAACACAGGAGATACCAGGGACGCTGTGCTAAGAAGAAGCTGCTCACACTGTTGTCACCCTGTGTATTTGATCTAATACTGACGATAACAGGGAAGCTGCGGTAAGAAGAGGATGCTCACATTGTTGTCCACCCTGTGTATCTGATCTAATACTGGAGATAGCAGGTACACTGTGCTAAGAAGAGGCTGCTCACACTGCTGTACACTTTGTGTATCTGCTCTAATACTGGAGATACCAGGGACTTTGTGGTAAGAAGAGGCTGCTCACACTGCTGTCCACCCTGTGTATCTGATCTAATACTGGAAATAACAGGGACGCTGTGCTAAGAAGAGGCTGCTCACACTAGTAGGGATATCAGGGATGCTGCTATAAGAAGAGGCCACTCACACTGCTGTCCACTCTGCGTATCTGATCTAATACTGGAGATACCAGGGAAGATGCGATAAGAAGAGGCTGCTCACACTGCTGTCCACCATGTGTATCTGATATAATACTGGAGATAGCAGGGACGCTGCACTAAATGGAGGCTGCTCACACTTTTTTCCACCCTGTGTATCTGATCTAATACTAGAGATACCAGGGACTCTGTGCTAATAAGAGGCTGCTCACACTGCTGTCCACCCTATGTATGTGATCTAATACTGGAGATGCCAGGGATGCTGAGGTAAGAAGAGGCAGCTCACACTGCTGTCCACCCTGTGTATGTTCTCTAATACTGGAGCTATCAGTGACACTACGCTAAGAATAGGCTGCTCACACTGCTGTCCACCCTGTGTATCTGATCTAACACAGGAGATACCAGGGACGCTGTGCTAAGAAGAAGCTGCTCACACTGTTGTCACCCTGTGTATTTGATCTAATACTGACGATAACAGGGAAGCTGCGGTAAGAAGAGGATGCTCACATTGTTGTCCACCCTGTGTATCTGATCTAATACTGGAGATAGCAGGTACACTGTGCTAAGAAGAGGCTGCTCACACTGCTGTACACTTTGTGTATCTGCTCTAATACTGGAGATACCAGGGACTTTGTGGTAAGAAGAGGCTGCTCACACTGCTGTCCACCCTGTGTATCTGATCTAATCCTGAAGATACCAGGGACACTTCGGTAAGAAGAGGCTGCTCACTGCTGTCCACCCTGCTCATGCTTACCCTTTTCTGCTATGTTGTCAACTTATTGAACTAATTATATATGGTCTGTACTTTCCATCAGGTTGCCTCATTTGTGGGTTTTCTTTGCTTTTAACAATTATGTTATGTATCTGCTTTTCCTAATTTTGGCCAAGTTCTGGCATCATCGTAAGGTCCTCGACCTAAAATTCGTTTTTGTTTTTTATTTGTTTAGATATAGTAAAATATTTAGCAAATTGTTAGTTTTTTTCATTATCAGATGATACTTACTAATTATTTTTCCCTCTCTTTATATTTGCTGTTTTTTCTGTGACCTCTTGGCGTTTTGGATCCGGGTCACCAACCGCTATATAAATCTTATACCTGGGGAAGAGATGACAGGGGTCTCGAAGGGTCAGTCCCAGCTTCTGCGGACTGCGCTGGCATTTCTACTCCGGATCTGGTGCCTATGGGAGCCTCCGTGTGAATATTTTTGCTCGGCCCATCATCTGCATTCACTAGTCCGATGCCTAATTGTGGAACCGCTATGGGTGCATGCACACTGCCTGGTTTTATATATATCTCTGCTGTTGGATTTCACCCTGTGCTCTGCTCTTCGAGGGCAGTGGTCCTGTATTCACAAAGGCTCCACTAGCTGCTCCACATATTACAGGTTACACAGTGTGTTGTGTCCTGCGACTGTGGCATGCTTACACTGTGCTGTGGGTTGTTGATTCCTTTTTTATAGGTGGATTTCTATTTGCAAGGTACAGCATGAAAACACCCCCTCCCGTGCCATTCTCCTGCACACATTGGTGTTGCGCTATTCGATACAAGGAGATCACAGCTCCTTGTACTTATCACGGATTATGGGTGCCCTCATGTCCTCATAGATGGATATGTCAGGTGTTCAGTACATACGTTCCTCTGGGGTTCCTCCTGCTCCAGGACTGGTCTTTTCCTCTTTCACCTTCTTCAGAACTTTTATCGTTTTCACAATTTTAACCTTTTTTTTCGCCACCTTCACTAGAAAATGCAAAACAGGAGATTGGATGATTTATCTGGTGCCATATAGATTATACACACAGTGCTCATATATCCATATACAAACTGTTCACCATCCTACTAACATCCCCTCCATTATTCATCCCAGGCAACAAGCACCCACTCTAATGCCTGTCTGTCTTCATGCATCCCATCCAACCACATCTCATCCTTCATGCGTCCCATCTAGTGTGCAACTCATCCTTTAACTAACCCATGTACCACACATCTCTTCTTTCATGCGTCCTGTCGACTGTGCATCTCATCTTTTATGCGGACAGACAAGAATTCATCTCAACCTTTGTGCGACCCTTTTACATGCATCTCTTCCTCCATGTGACCCATCCACGATGCATCTCTTCCTTCATGCGACCCATCCACCATGCATCTCTTCCTTCATGCGACCCATCCACCATGCATCTCATCCTTCATGCTACCCATCCACCATGCATCTCATCCTTCATGCTACCCATCCACCATGCATCTCATCCTTCATGCTACCCATCTACCATGCATCTCATCCTTCATGCAACCCATCCACCATGCATCTCTTCCTTCATGCGACCCATCCACCATGCATCTCATCCTTCATGCTACCCATCCACCATGCATCTCATCCTTCATGCTACCCATCCACCATGCATCTCATCCTTCATGCTACCCATCTACCATGCATCTCATCCTTCATGCGACCCATGTACCATGCATCTCATCCTTCATGCGACTCATCCAAAATGTATCTCATCCTTCATGCGACCCATCCACCATGCATCTCATCCTTCATGCGACCCATCCACCATGCATCTCATCCTTCATGCTACCCATCTACCATGCATCTCATCCTTCATGCGACCCATCTACCATGCATCTCATCCTTCATGCGACTCATCCAAAATGTATCTCATCCTTCATGCGACCCATCCACCATGCATCTCATCCTTCATGCGACCCATCCACCATGCATCTCATCCTTCATGCTACCCATCCACCTTGCATCTCATCCTTCATGCTACCCATTCACCATGCATCTCATCCTTCATGCTACCCATACAACCTGCATCTCATCCTTCTTGCTACCCATCCACCATGCATCTCATCTTTCATGCTACCCATCCACCCTGCATCTCAGCCTTCATGCTACCCATCCACCATGCATCTCTTCCTTCATGCGACCCATCGACCATGCATCTCATCCTTCATGAGACCCATCCATAATGTATCTCATCCTTCATGCGACCCATCCACCCTTCATCTCATCCTTCATGCTACCCATCCACCATGCATCTCATCCTTCATGCTACCCATCCACCTTGCATCTCATCCTTCATGCGACCCATCCACCATGCATCTCATCCTTCATGCTACCCATCTACCATGCATCTCATCCTTCATGCGACCCATCTACCATGCATCTCATCCTTCATGCGACTCATCCAAAATGTATCTCATCCTTCATGCGACCCATCCACCATGCATCTCATCCTTCATGCGACCCATCCACCATGCATCTCATCCTTCATGCTACCCATCCACCTTGCATCTCATCCTTCATGCTACCCATTCACCATGCATCTCATCCTTCATGCTACCCATACAACCTGCATCTCATCCTTCTTGCTACCCATCCACCATGCATCTCATCTTTCATGCTACCCATCCACCCTGCATCTCAGCCTTCATGCTACCCATCCACCATGCATCTCTTCCTTCATGCGACCCATCGACCATGCATCTCATCCTTCATGAGACCCATCCATAATGTATCTCATCCTTCATGCGACCCATCCACCCTTCATCTCATCCTTCATGCATCTCATACTTCATGTGACCCATCCAAAATGCATCTCTTCCTTCATGCGACCCATCCACCACGCATCTCATCCTTCATGCTACCCATCCACCCTGCATCTCATCCTTCATGCTACCCATCCACCATGCATCTCATCCTTCATGCTACCCATCCACCATGCATCTCATCCTTCATGAGACCCATCCACTATGCATCTCATCCTTCATGGGACCCATCCACCATGCATCTCATCCTTCATGCTACCCATCCACCCTGCATCTCATCCTTCATGCTACCCATCCACCATGCATCTCATACTTCATGTGACCCATCCAAAATGCATCTCTTCCTTCATGCGACCCATCCACCTTGCATCTCATCCTTCATGCTACCCATCCACCATGCATCTCATCCTTCATGCTACCCATCCACCATGCATCTCATACTTCATGTGACCCATCCAAAATGCATCTCTTCCTTCATGTGACCCATCCACCTTGCATCTCATCCTTCATGCGACCCATCCACCCTGCATCTCATCCTTCATGCTACCCATCCACCATGCATCTCATCCTTCATGTGAACCATCCAAAATGCATCTCTTCCTTCATGCGACCCATCCACCATGCATCTCATCCTTCATGCGACCCATCCACAATGCATCTCATCCTTCATGCGACCCATCCACTGTGCATCTCATCCTTCATGCTATCCATCCACCATGCATCTCATCCTTCATGCTACCCATCCACCATGCATCTCATCCTTCATGCGACTCATCCAAAATGTATCTCATCCTTCATGCGATCATCCACCCTGCATCTCATCCTTCATGCTACCCATCCACCATGTATCTCATCCTTCATGTGACCCATCCAAAATGCATCTCTTCCTTCATGCGACCCATCCACCATGCATCTCATCCTTCATGCTATCCATCCACCATGCATCTCATACTTCATGTGACCGATCCAAAATGCATCTCTTCCTTCATGCGACCCATCCTCCATGAATCTCATCCTTCATGCTACCCATCCACCATGCATCTCATACTTCATGTGACCCATCCAAAATGCATCTCATCCTTCATGCGACCCATCTACCATGCATCTCATCCTTCATGCGACTCATCCAAAATGTATCTCATCCTTCATGCGACCCATCCACCATGCATCTCATCCTTCATGCGACCCATCCACCATGCATCTCATCCTTCATGCTACCCATCCACCTTGCATCTCATCCTTCATGCTACCCATTCACCATGCATCTCATCCTTCATGCTACCCATACAACCTGCATCTCATCCTTCTTGCTACCCATCCACCATGCATCTCATCTTTCATGCTACCCATCCACCCTGCATCTCAGCCTTCATGCTACCCATCCACCATGCATCTCTTCCTTCATGCGACCCATCGACCATGCATCTCATCCTTCATGAGACCCATCCATAATGTATCTCATCCTTCATGCGACCCATCCACCCTTCATCTCATCCTTCATGCATCTCATACTTCATGTGACCCATCCAAAATGCATCTCTTCCTTCATGCGACCCATCCACCACGCATCTCATCCTTCATGCTACCCATCCACCCTGCATCTCATCCTTCATGCTACCCATCCACCATGCATCTCATCCTTCATGCTACCCATCCACCATGCATCTCATCCTTCATGAGACCCATCCACTATGCATCTCATCCTTCATGCGACCCATCCACCATGCATCTCATCCTTCATGCTACCCATCCACCCTGCATCTCATCCTTCATGCTACCCATCCACCATGCATCTCATACTTCATGTGACCCATCCAAAATGCATCTCTTCCTTCATGCGACCCATCCACCTTGCATCTCATCCTTCATGCTACCCATCCACCATGCATCTCATCCTTCATGCTACCCATCCACCATGCATCTCATACTTCATGTGACCCATCCAAAATGCATCTCTTCCTTCATGTGACCCATCCACCTTGCATCTCATCCTTCATGCGACCCATCCACCCTGCATCTCATCCTTCATGCTACCCATCCACCATGCATCTCATCCTTCATGTGAACCATCCAAAATGCATCTCTTCCTTCATGCGACCCATCCACCATGCATCTCATCCTTCATGCGACCCATCCACAATGCATCTCATCCTTCATGCGACCCATCCACTGTGCATCTCATCCTTCATGCTATCCATCCACCATGCATCTCATCCTTCATGCTACCCATCCACCATGCATCTCATCCTTCATGCTACCCATCCACCATGTATCTCATCCTTCATGTGACCCATCCAAAATGCATCTCTTCCTTCATGCGACCCATCCACCATGCATCTCATCCTTCATGCTATCCATCCACCATGCATCTCATACTTCATGTGACCGATCCAAAATGCATCTCTTCCTTCATGCGACCCATCCTCCATGAATCTCATCCTTCATGCTACCCATCCACCATGCATCTCATACTTCATGTGACCCATCCAAAATGCATCTCTTCCTTCATGCGACCCAACCACCATGCATCTCATACTTCATGTGACTCATCCAAAATGCAGCTCTTCCTTCATGCGACCCATCCACCATGCATCTCATACTTCATGTGACCCATCCAAAATGCATCTCATCCTTCATGCTACCCATCCACCATGCATCTCATCCTTCATGCTACCCATCCACCCTGCATCTCATCCTACATGCTACCCATCCACCATGCATCTCATCCTTTATGAGACCCATCCAAAATGTATCTCATCCTTCATGCGACCCATCCACTGTGCATCTCATACTTCATGTGACCCATCCAAAATGCATCTCATCCTTCATGCTACCCATCCACCATGCATCTCATACTTCATGTGACCTATCCAAAATGCATCTCTTCCTTCATGCGACCCATCCACCATGCATCTCATCCTTCATGCTACCCATCCACCCTGCATCTCATCCTTCATGCTACCCATCCACCATGAATCTCATCCTTCATGTGACCCATCCACAATGCATCTCATCCTTCATGCGCCCCATCCACTGTGCATCTCACCCTTCATGCTACCCATCCACTGTGCATCTCATCCTTCATGCTACCCATCCACTGTGCATCTCATCCTTCATGCGACCCATCCACCCTGCATCTCACCCATCATGCTACCCATCCACGATGCATCTCATCCTTCATGTGAACCATCCAAAATGCATCTCTTCCTTCATGCGACCCATCCACCATGCATCTCATCCTTCATGCGACCCATCCACAATGCATCTCATCCTTCATGCGACCCATCCACTGTACATCTCATCCTTCATGCTACCCATCCATGCATCTCATCCTTCATGCGACTCATCCAAAATGTATCTCATCCTTCATGCGATCATCCACCCTGCATCTCATCCTTCATGCTACCCATCCACCATGTATCTCATCCTTCATGTGACCCATCCAAAATGCATCTCTTCCTTCATGCGACCCATCCACCATGCATCTCATCCTTCATGCGACCCATCCACTATGCAACTCATCCTTCATGCTACCCATCCACCCTGCATCTCATCCTTCATGCTACCCATCCACCATGCATCTCATCCTTCATGTGACCCATCCAAAATGCATCTCTTCCTTCATGTGACCCATTGACCATGCATCTCATACTTCATGAGACCCATCCAAAATGTATTTCATCCTTCATGCGACCCATCCACCATGCATCATATCCTTCATGCTACCCATCCACCCTGCATCTCATCCTTCATGCTACCCATCCACCATGAATCTCATCCTTCATGCGACCCATCCACAATGCATCTCATCCTTCATGCGACCCATCCACCGTGCATCTCATCCTTCATGCTACCCATCCACCATGCATCTCATCCTTCATGCGACTCATCCAAAATGTATTTCATCCTTCATGCGATCCATCCACCCTGCATCTCATCCTTCATGCTACCCATCCACCATGTATCTCATCCTTCATGTGACCCATCCAAAATGCATCTCTTCCTTCATGCGACCCATCCACCATGCATCTCATCCTTCATGCGACCCATCCACTATGCATCTCATCCTTCATGCTACCCATCCACCATGCATCTTATCCTTCATGTGACCCATCCACTATGCATCTCATCCTTCATGTGACCCATCCACTATGCATCTCATCCTTCATGTGACCCATCCACTATGCATCTCATCCTTCATGTGACCCATCCACTATGCATCTCATCCTTCATGTGACCCATCCAAAATGCATCTCTTCCTTCATGTGACCCATCCAAAATGCATCTCTTCCTTGATGCTACCCATCCAAAATGCATCTCTTCCTTGATGCTACCCATCCACCATGCATCTCTTCCTTCATGCTACCCATCCACCATGCATCTCATCCTTCATGCGACCCATCCACCCTGCATCTCATCCTTCATGCTACCCATCCACCATGCATCTCATCCTTCATGTGACCCATCCACCATGCATCTCATCCTTCATGTGACCCATCCACCGTGCATCTCATCCTTCATGCGACCCATCCACCGTGCATCTCATCCTTCATGCTATCCATCCACCATGCATCTCATCCTTCATGCTACCCATCCACCCTGCATCTCATCCTACATGCTACCCATCCACCATGCATCTCATCCTTCATGCAACCCATCTACCACGCATCTCATCCTTCATGCAACTCATCCAAAATGTATCTCATCCTTCATGCGATCCATCCACCCTGCATCTCATCCTTCATGCTACCCATCCACCATGTATCTCATCCTTCATGTGACCCATCCAAAATGCATCTCTTCCTTCATGTGACCCATCCAAAATGCATCTCTTCCTTCATGCTACCCATCCACCATGCATCTCATCCTTCATGCGACCCATCCACTATGCATCTCATCCTTCATGCTACCCATCCACCATGCATCTTATCCTTCATGTGACCCATCCACTATGCATCTCATCCTTCATGTGACCCATCCACTATGCATCTCATCCTTCATGTGACCCATCCACTATGCATCTCATCCTTCATGTGACCCATCCACTATGCATCTCATCCTTCATGTGACCCATCCAAAATGCATCTCTTCCTTCATGTGACCCATCCAAAATGCATCTCTTCCTTCATGCTACCCATCCACTATGCATCTCTTCCTTGATGCTACCCATCCACCATGCATCTCTTCCTTCATGCTACCCATCCACCATGCATCTCATCCTTCATGCGACCCATCCACTATGCATCTCATCCTTCATGCTACCCATCCACCATGCATCTCATCCTTCATGCTACCCATCCACCATGCATCTTATCCTTCATGCGACCCATCCACCATGCATCTCATCCTTCATGCTACCCATCCACCATGCATCTTATCCTTCATGCGACCCATCCACCATGCATCTCATCCTTCATGCTACCCATCCACCATGCATCTCATCCTTCATGCTACCCATCCACCATGCATCTTATCCTTCATGCGACCCATCCACCATGCATCTCATCCTTCATGCTACCCATCCACCATGCATCTTATCCTTCATGCTACCCATCCACCATGCATCTCATCCTTCATGCTACCCATCCACCATGCATCTCATCCTTCATGCGACCCATCCACCATGCATCTTATCCTTCATGCTACCCATCCACCATGCATCTTATCCTTCATGCGACCCATCCACCATGCATCTTATCTTTCATGCGACCCATCCACTATGCATCTCATCCTTCATGCTACCCATCCACTATGCATCTCATGTTTCATGCGACTCATTCCCGATGCATCTCTGCATTTATGTATCCCATCCTCCATGCATCTTATCCTACAAGCGTCCCATCTTGCATACTGTCGTCGTCATATACTACGCTAACCCTGTGTGCCTCATCTACCAAATGAAATAGCAAATAATCCAACTAGACTTTTTTATAAAAAAAAGTGCTAGAAGACAGAAAACTGGGAGTTGTGAGAGATTGCCACAAAAGTCTACGTAAGGACTTTCCCTTTAAGAAGGCGTCCTCCTATAACTCCGTCCCCACACTGGGCTCTAGTCCTCTCTGTGTTGAGGCCAGAGCGGGGTCTGTATAAACATGGGGCAGCTGCAGTGAATATAATGAGAGGGTCCTGTGTATATGATCTTCACCCCGTCTGTTCTCCTGGCTGCACCGTCCCCTCTAATGCCTCCTCTGCAGTCAGTAATGTGGGGCCACCCCGGGCTCCCAGTGTAAATGATGCCATAATGATCATCTAAGCCTCCGGTATTATTGTATCACAGCTATGTGTCACAAGCTCCAATGCAACATCTGCAACCACCCCGGGAGGCCCAAGCGACATTTATACAATGTGGGCTGCCATATATGCACCCGCCACCCCAATGTCACACAGCACTGCAGATCACTGCATGAAGACGACTGATCGAGAATAACACACATACACCCCCATACACTCATATAGACCAGGTATATAGCCACATATATACAGTGGGTACGGAAAGTATTCAGACCCCTTTACATTTATCACTCTTTGTTTCATTGCAGCCATTTGGTAAATTCCACAAAGTTCATTTTTTCTCATTAATGTACACTCTGCACCCCATCCTGACTGAAAAGAGAACAGAAATGGAGAAATTTTTGCAAATTTATTAAAAAGGAAAGACTGAAATCTCCCATGGTCATAAGTATTCAGCCCCTTTGCTCAGACACTCATATTTAAGTCACATGCTGTCCATTTCCTTGTGATCCTCCTGGAGATGGTTCTACTCCTTCATTGGAGTCCAGCTGTGTGTAATTACACTGATAGGACTTGATGTGTAAAGGCGCACACCTGTCTATATAAGACCTCACAGCTCACAGTGCATGTCACACCAAATGAGAATCATGAGGCCAAAGGAACTGGCCAAGGGGCTCAGAGACAGAATTGTGGCAAGGCACAGATCTGGCCAAGGTTACAAAAGAATTTCTGCAGTACTCAAGGTTCCTAAGAGCACAGTGGCCTCCATAATCCTTAAATGGAAGAAGTTTGGGACCACCAGAAGTCTTCCTAGACCTGGCCGTCCAGCCAAACTGAGCAATCGTGGGAGAAGAGCCTTGGTGAGAGAGGTGAAGAAGAACCCCAAGATCACTGTGGCTGAGCTCCACAGATGCAGTAGGGAGATGGGAGAAAGTTCCACAAAGTCAACTATCACTGCAGCCCTCCACCAGTCAGGCCTTTATGGCAGAGTGGCCCAACAGAAGCCTCTCCTCAGTACCAGACATATGAAAGCCCGCATAGAGTTTGCTAAAAAAAACACATGAAGGACCCCCAGCCTATGAGAAATAAGATTCTCTGGTCTGATGAGATGAAGATAGAACTTTTTGGTGATAATTCTAAGCGGTATGTGTGGAGAAAACCAGGCACTGCTCATCACCTGCCCAATACAATCCCAACAGTGAAGCATGGTGGTGGCAGCATCATGCTAGTGGGGTGTTTTTCAGCTGCAGGGACAGGACGACTGATTGCCATTGAAGGAAACATGAGTGCGGCCAAGTACAGATATATCCTGGATGAAAACCTCTTCCAGAGTGCTCTGGACCTCAGACTTGGCCGAAGGTTCACCTTCCAACAAGACAATGACCCTAAGCACACAGCTAAAATAACAAAGGAGTGGCTTCAGAACAACTCTGTGACCATTCTTGACTGGCCCAGCCAGAGCCCTGACCTAAACGCAATTGAGCATCTCTGGAGAGACCTGAAAATGGCTGTCCACCAACGTTCACCATCCAACCTAATGGAACTGGAGAGGATCTGCAAGGAAGAATGGCAGAGGATCCCCAAATCCAGGGGTGAAAAACTTGTGGCATCATTCCCAAGAAGACTCATGGCTGCACTAGATCAAAAGGTGCTTCTACTCAATACTGGGCAAAGGGTCTGAATACTTATGACCATGTGAGATTTCAGTTTTTCTTTTTTAATAAATTTGCAAAAATTTCTACATTTCTGTTTTTTTCCCGTCAAGATGGGGTGCAGAGTGCACATTAATGAGAAAATATGAACTTTATTAATTTACCAAATGGCTGCAATGAAACAAAGAGTGAAAAATGTAAAAGGGTCTGAATACTTTCCGTACCCACTGTACATCCATTCACACTCACTTAGACCTAGTATATACACACACATACATACACCCATGGTATACACCCTGTGAGGCAGTAACTAGTGTTACATGTGAGGGTCATTGTATGTTCCCCCTAGAGGCACATAGAGGCGTATTGAGGCCATGAGAGGGCATTGCGGTCACAAGCGTAGCTGTGGTTGCAAAGCAGACTAAAGGGAATATAGGTCTTGGACATGCTACCTATAGGGAAAACCTGCTCTGGGCTTGTGTTGTGAAACATACTACAGATGGTAGTATTGCAGTCCTTTTCATTCCCGGCCCGGGTTTTCCATGTGGCTGAGGGCCACAGCTTGCTAGTTAAAAACCCTGCAGTATAGGGTTTTGGTGTGTCAGGTTCAGTGTCAGTGTCAGTCTGGAGTTTGCTAGGGTGCAGAGCAGACGGCTCTGCACAGCTCCGCCTGTGTGAGGCAACACAGGCCAGTGGAGCCAAACAGCCTAGGCAGCAGAGAAGTCTGGCACTCACAGCGTGCACAGCGGTGCAGTCACCCATGGCAACCAGTCAGAGGAGGACTGGCGTGGTTAGTGACTGTAAACTGGAGGAAATGGGGCCTGACTGCGATCCGGAGGATATCGTGTACTGTGTAAGCTGTGAGTAGAACGTTAACATGGTGGTGCAGTCGCCCATGGCACTGGTCTCAGGAGGTGGACTGGCGTGTTTAGTGACTGTAATAGAGAGCATATGTGCCTGACTACAAACTGGAGGTGGACTGTCTTGTTCCAGGCTGCAATCCGGAGGATATTGTGTGCTGTGTTTTTTGAGTCGAACATTAATGTGAGGTTTTACTTTGATCTTTGCTGGGTCACTGCCTCATTACTACACAGGGTGCTACTGTTGCACTACAACCCACATACATGTAAAATCACAGACTGCATGCATCTCGTGCAGGCACCAGGTGAAATGACCCATGCACTGGTGGCAGGTGAAGGCAGGACCAGTTGGTCTGAGTAGAGCGCGATGATCCAGTGCCATGCAAACTCCAAGCTTGGCCCACCTAGTGCACATGAGATGTTTGAGATGGGTAGTCCGCACCTCGGCAGGACAGGGATCTCTGCACAACATCATGGAGATTATAGATGAACCAGTGAGTGAAAAGGCAAGAAAAGCAAGAAGGTGACATCATCAGGTGCAGAGACGTGCAAACTGCGGCATGCCAAAGTGACGTCCATCTGTGAGCGTGAAGCATCTGTGCAGTACGAGGCTGGAGGTACCATTGTGTATGCCCATGTCCCACCCCGCAGCCGGCGTGAAGCTCTTTTTCAGGAGATGCACCTGGGTCACGGCTGGAGATGGACAAAGGGAGGAACGTCGCTGCCTCCTTTAGTATAGACAGTTATGGGCGATCACTCCTCAATGCTGAGGGCCAGTGATGGACACCAGCTACAGATACCTGGGCGCCAGATGATGGCCATTACCATGATTAATGCCACGGCTCCGTGTAAAGTCAATCTCAGATCTGGTCAGACTCTAATCGTTATCAAACCAGGCTGCTGAATCATGGTACCCCTGTGTTCCCGCTGCGGGGGTCGGTCAGGTGACTATGTTTGTGGTTTGCTTACATACGGACAGGTGCAAACGATACTCACCCGGCTTCTCCCAATTCTCTCTTGGCTGTTAATTTTACACCAATAATAAATATGGAGCATCTAAACTATTTACTGGAAACCTGTGAGCGGTTTGTGCAGTGTAATCTGAGAACAGCATGATGCAGGGACTGAGACCCTGATTCCAGCCATGTCACTTACTGGGCTGTATTTTGCTGTTTCAATACAATCAGTGTTTTATCAGCAGTAGATTAGCACTACTAGACTAGCTGCTGCATGCCTCCTGATCTAACCCCTCCCCCAGCACTGATTGACAGCTTTCTGTCACTATACAATGTACACAGGAAGCTGCCAATCTCTGGTGTGGGTGGGGTTATACACAGAAAGCTGCCAATCACTGGTGTGGACGGGGTTATACACAAAAAGCTACCTGTCAAAGAAAACATTAAAATCCATAACACATGTCCAGGGAGAGGGCCTTCACCCCCTCCTCTTTCAGACAGGTAATTAAACAGGAAAGATCTTTTCTGAGGTCCAGACATGAGACATGAGTGTACACATAGATGGAAAAGCAGAGAAGTCTCTTTTGTTTCCAGGAAGCACATCCTGAGTAGAAAAGAAATGTTTCATCTGCAGCCAGTTGTTTCAGTGCTGATGGGAAGTTTTGAATATTGAGGTTTGTAAAGATCCGACATTGATGGAACTTACATTTTCAACTTGAGGACTAATCGGGGAACAATATGTATATTTTGTCATAACTGTGAGACCTGCCTAAAAGCCCCAAATCATTAGTGTTCAGATGACAACAGCAAAGCCATGTTTCCTATCTATGGAAAGGTAAAATAAATACCAATAAAAAATATGGCGGTGATATCGGACTCCTGTGATCATCAGGAGTGAAGATATTGTGAATGTTGAGACTATCATAATTTTCTCAAACTGAAGCCAAAATCTGTGACCAGCATTGTTATGAGTCATCAAGGGGAGCTTCCAGACTGCTTCCATCCACTAAGTTGAGTTATTACTGTGATCAGCGAAGTAAGATTCTCGGTTAATCCATTTTATGCTATGTAACTGTATATGCTGTATTGTTTTCCCTCTTTGTAAAATCTTTTGTATTTTTCTTATATAATATGTAATAGTTCTGTTCCTTTTGTTTTGTAAACCGCACCCCAAAGCCATACACTACCAGATAGCAGATCGGCCTGTGTAAATGACTGGTGGTGGCAGCGAGTAGTTCTTCAATTATCATGAAGTTAGCAGTAACCGTACTGGGGAATATATATATATTCCATTCACTGTAATCGGAGGTGTATTTACCATATGCTTACTGTTAGTTCTCCAATAACCGCCTATTAGTGATAACATCCGCAGCCTCCTCCGTTAATCATGCAATTGCCAAGATGATGGGGGCTGCAGAAAGATCTTTCTGACAAAAGGTAACAGCGGGGTGGTTTAACGTGACTTCCCTGGTTGCGATGTCTGAAATTACCAATCACTGGTGTGGGTGGGGTTATACACAGAAAGCTGCCAATCACTGGTGTTTGGGGGGTTACACAGAAAGCTGCCAATCACTGGTGTGGGCGAGGTTACACAGAAAGCTGCCAATCATTGGTGTGGGTGGGGTTACACAGAAAGCTGCCAATCACTGGTGTGGGCGGGGTTATACAGAAAGCTGCTAATCACTGGTGTGGGCGGGGTTATACAGAAAGCTGCCAATCACTGGTGTGGGCAGGGTTATACAGAAAGCTGCCAATCACTGGTGTGGGCGGGGTTATACAGAAAGCTGCCAATCACTGGTGTGGGCGGGGTTATACAGAAAGCTGCCAATCACTGGTGTGGGTGGGGTTATACAGGGCTCAGCATTTGAGCTCTGCTAAATCAACAGCAAAACTATGACCCACAACTGCTGCCCCCAGTAAACTAAGTGACACATGCCTGGAATCAGCTTCTCTGCCTCTACATTTTGTTACTGTGAGGTTACATAGCAAAATAACCTCCTGACAGATTAATTTAATAAATGTGTTATATAGCGTACAGCTGACATTCTGATGCATTTTATTGGTAAATCTTCACCAACGCTCTGGTAGAAAATGAAGAGCATATTTTCAGCGACAGTGTCTGCAGATATCACATATCGCACAGTGTCTGCTGATATCACATATCGCACCGTGTCCGCTGATATCTCATATCGCACCGTGTCTGCTGATATCACACATCGCACCGTGTCTGCTGATATCGCACATTGCACCGTGTCTGCTGATATCACATATCGCACAGTGTCTGCTGATATCTCATATCGCACCGTGTCTGCTGATATCACACATCGCACCGTGTCTGCTGATATCACACATCGCACCGTGTCTGCTGATATCGCACATCGCACCGTGTCCGCTGATATCTCATATCGCACCGTGTCTGCTGATATCACATATCGCACCGTGTCTGCTGATATCACACATCGCACCGTGTCTGCTGATATCACATATTGCACCGTGTCTGCTGATATCACATATCGCACAGTGTCTGCTGATATCACACATCGCACCGTGTCTGCTGATATCACACATTGCACCGTGTCTGCTGATATCACATATCGCACCGTGTCTGCTGATATCACATATCGCACCGTGTCTGCTGATATCACATATCGCACAGTGTCTGCTGATATCACATATCGCACCGTGTCTGCTGATATCGCACATCGCACCGTGTCTGCTGATATCACATATCGCACCGTGTCTGCTGATATCACATATCGCACAGTGTCCGCTGATATCACATATCGCACCGTGTCCGCTGATATCTCACATCGCACCGTGTCTGCTGATATCACACATCGCACCGTGTCTGCTGATATCGCACATCGCACCGTGTCTGCTGATATCTCATATCGCACCGTGTCTGCTGATATCACACATCGCACCGTGTCTGCTGATATCACACATCGCACCGTGTCTGCTGATATCGCACATCGCACCGTGTCTGCTGATATCACACATCGCACCGTGTCTGCTGATATCGCACATCGCACCGTGTCTGCTGATATCACACATCGCACCGTGTCTGCTGATATCACACATTGCACCGTGTCTGCTGATATCACATATCGCACCGTGTCTGCTGATATCACATATCGCACCGTGTCTGCTGATATCACATATCGCAGTGTCTGCTGATATCACATATCGCACCGTGTCTGCTGATATCGCACATCGCACCGTGTCTGCTGATATCACATATCGCACCGTGTCTGCTGATATCACATATCGCACAGTGTCCGCTGATATCACATATCGCACCGTGTCCGCTGATATCTCACATCGCACCGTGTCTGCTGATATCACACATCGCACCGTGTCTGCTGATATCGCACATCGCACCGTGTCTGCTGATATCTCATATCGCACCGTGTCTGCTGATATCACACATCGCACCGTGTCTGCTGATATCACACATCGCACCGTGTCTGCTGATATCGCACATCGCACCGTGTCTGCTGATATCACATATCGCACCGTGTCTGCTGATATCTCATATCGCACCGTGTCTGCTGATATCTCATATCGCACCGTGTCTGCTGATATCTCATATCGCACCGTGTCTGCTGATATCGCACATCGCACCGTGTCTGCTGATATCGCACATCGCACCGTGTCTGCTGATATCACACATCGCACCGTGTCTGCTGATATCACATATCGCACCGTGTCTGCTGATATCACATATCGCACCGTGTCTGCTGATATCACATATCGCACAGTGTCTGCTGATATCACATATCGCACCGTGTCTGCTGATATCGCACATCGCACCGTGTCTGCTGATATCACATATCGCACCGTGTCTGCTGATATCACATATCGCACAGTGTCCGCTGATATCACATATCGCACCGTGTCCGCTGATATCTCACATCGCACCGTGTCTGCTGATATCACACATCGCACCGTGTCTGCTGATATCGCACATCGCACCGTGTCTGCTGATATCTCATATCGCACCGTGTCTGCTGATATCACACATCGCACCGTGTCTGCTGATATCACACATCGCACCGTGTCTGCTGATATCGCACATCGCACCGTGTCCGCTGATATCTCATATCGCACCGTGTCTGCTGATATCACACATCGCACCGTGTCTGCTGATATCGCACATCGCACCGTGTCTGCTGATATCTCATATCGCACCGTGTCTGCTGATATCACACATCGCACCGTGTCTGCTGATATCACACATCGCACCGTGTCTGCTGATATCGCACATCGCACCGTGTCCGCTGATATCGCACATCGCACCGTGTCTGCTGATATCGCATATCGCACCGTGTCTGCTGATATCTCATATCGCACCGTGTCTGCTGATATCACACATCGCACCGTGTCTGCTGATATCACACATCGCACCGTGTCTGCTGATATCGCACATCGCACCGTGTCCGCTGATATCGCACATCGCACCGTGTCTGCTGATATCGCACATCGCACCGTGTCTGCTGATATCGCACATCGCACCGTGTCTGCTGATATCGCATATCGCACCGTGTCTGCTGATATCGCATATCGCACCGTGTCTGCTGATATCTCATATCGCACCGTGTCTGCTGATATCGCACATCGCACCGTGTCTGCTGATATCTCATATCGCACCGTGTCTGCTGATATCGCACATCGCACTGTGTCCGCTGATATCGCACATCGCACCGTGTCTGCTGATATCTCATATCGCACCGTGTCTGCTGATATCACACATCGCACCGTGTCTGCTGATATCACACATCGCACCGTGTCTGCTGATATCGCACATCGCACCGTGTCTGCTGATATCGCACATCGCACCGTGTCCGCTGATATCTCATATCGCACCGTGTCTGCTGATATCGCATATCGCACCGTGTCTGCTGATATCGCATATCGCACCGTGTCTGCTGATATCGCACATCGCACCGTGTCTGCTGATATCGCATATCGCACCGTGTCTGCTGATATCGCATATCGCACCGTGTCCGCTGATATCACACATCGCACCGTGTCCGCTGATATCACACATCGCACCGTGTCTGCTGATATCGCATATCGCACCGTGTCTGCTGATATCACATATCGCACCGTGTCTGCTGATATCACACATCGCACCGTGTCTGCTGATATCACACATCGCACCGTGTCTGCTGATATCACATATCGCACCGTGTCTGCTGATATCGCATATCGCACCGTGTCTGCTGATATCGCACATCGCACCGTGTCTGCTGATATCGCATATCGCACCGTGTCTGCTGATATCACATATCGCACAGTGTCTGCTGATATCGCATATCGCACCGTGTCTGCTGATATCGCACATCGCACCGTGTCTGCTGATATCGCATATCGCACCGTGTCTGCTGATATCACATATCGCACAGTGTCTGCTGATATCACACATCGCACCGTGTCTGCTGATATCGCATATCGCACCGTGTCTGCTGATATCACATATCGCACAGTGTCTGCTGATATCGCATATCGCACCGTGTCTGCTGATATCGCACATCGCACCGTGTCTGCTGATATCGCATATCGCACCGTGTCTGCTGATATCACATATCGCACCGTGTCTGCTGATATCGCACATCGCACCGTGTCTGCTGATATCGCATATCGCACCGTGTCTGCTGATATCACATATCGCACAGTGTCTGCTGATATCGCATATCGCACCGTGTCTGCTGATATCGCACATCGCACCGTGTCCGCTGATATCTCACATCGCACCGTGTCTGCTGATATCGCATATCGCACCGTGTCTGCTGATATCGCACATCGCACCGTGTCTGCTGATATCGCACATCGCACCGTGTCTGCTGATATCACACATCGCACCGTGTCTGCTGATATCACATATCGCACAGTGTCTGCTGATATCGCATATCGCACCGTGTCTGCTGATATCGCACATCGCACCGTGTCCGCTGATATCTCACATCGCACCGTGTCTGCTGATATTGCATATCGCACCGTGTCTGCTGATATCGCACATCGCACCGTGTCTGCTGATATCGCACATCGCACCGTGTCTGCTGATATCACACATCGCACCGTGTCTGCTGATATCACATATCGCACAGTGTCTGCTGATATCACACATCGCACCGTGTCTGCTGATATCGCATATCGCACCGTGTCTGCTGATATCACACATCGCACCGTGTCTGCTGATATCGCATATCGCACCGTGTCTGCTGATATCGCATATCGCACCGTGTCTGCTGATATCGCATATCGCACAGTGTCTGCTGATATCGCATATCGCACCGTGTCTGCTGATATCGCATATCGCACCGTGTCTGCAGATCCTGTATAGGACACATGCTAGCGTACCCCAGTGAGACCTTAGCGCTTAGTGCACGGTCAGCGCAGCCGGGCAGGGTGCAGGCGGTCGGGATCGCTCAGGGCTCTCGCCTCATCCTCACCTGTCTTGTCTGCAGGTTTCTCCTCCGACAGCCTCAGTCTTCTGTTCTTGGGGACCGGCTCGTCCAGGTCCTCGCTGACATAGGGCTGCGCGGTCCCACTGGCTCCTGTAGTGCTGGAGGGGCTCCGGCTTTGGGTCTGGTTGCTGATTTTGAAGACCAGGGTGGCGGTGATGTTTGGGGGTGCAGTGGAGCCCCCACATGTGATAACAGCAGCACAGAGGACTGACAGCAGCACGGGGGTCCGGTCCATGGTCACTGGTCCTCTACTGACCTCAACTCCAGGGTTTGTAAAGGAAAACTCGGCTGCACTGAAGCCTCAGCCGTCCTCTCCCCCAATCTCACCTCCTCCTCCTCCTCCTCCTCGCCAAGCTCCCAGCCCCCACCTCAAATTCCATGTAATTCCAGAGGGGAGCTGAACTCACAATGCAGCCCTCTCCCCACCGCCTGCAGTGTAAAGCATCAGCTCCTGGCATGACACTGAGGCTTCCATTCATTATGGATGTCGGGGGACAGATGTCAATCATTGTGACAGGTGACATCATAACACAGAGCCAACATAGTCTGCAGCGCAGTACAGGAGGGTGCGGACCTCACAGTCCTGACAATACATAGGTAACATGATATATGGTGTAACACCCCCCCCAACCACAGGGGGCAGCACTGAGCCATGCATGGCATCTGCCACTGCAACGGGGTCTGCAGTGGGGACTTACCATACACAGAGTAAGGGTAGCGGCTCCATCAGGACCAGGCCGCTGTCACAAGGGCTCCATGGCATGGGGCAGGTCACAGATTACACACAGAGAGGACAGCAGAGATTACAGATTACACACAAGTCTGGAGACATCACAGAGAGGACTGCAAAGACTGGGGAGATTACAGATTACATACAGGTCTGGGGAAATTACAGATTACATACAGATTACATACAGCTCTGTAGTGATTACAGATTACATACAGCTCTGAGGAGATTACAGATTGCAAACAGGTCTGGGGAGATTACAGATTGCATACAGCTCTGGAGATTGCAGATTACATACAGCTCTGGGGAGATTACAGATTACATACAGCTCTGGAGATTACAGATTACATACAGGTCCGGGGAGATTACAGATTATATTCAGATTACATCTCGATTACATACAGCTCTGTAGAGATTACAGATTACATACAGCTCTGAGGAGATTACAGGTTGCAAACAGGTCTGGAGAGATTACAGATTACATACAGCTCTGGAGATTGCAGATTACATACAGCTCTGGGGAGATTACAGATTACATACAGCTCTGGAGATTACAGATTACATACAGGTCCGGGGAGATTACAGATTATATTCAGATTACATCCCAATTACATACAGCTCTGGAGAGATTACAGATTACATACTGCTCTGAGGAGATTACAGGTTGCAAACAGGTCTGGAGAGATTACAGATTACATACAGGTCAGAGGAGATAACAGGTTACATTCAAGTCTGGGGAGATTACAGATTACATACAGGTCAGAGAAGAATACAGATTACATATATGTCTGGTGGGATTACAGATTACATACAGCTGTGGGGAGATTACAGATTACATACAGCTCTGGAGATTACATATTACATACAGTTTTGGGGAGATTATAGATTACATACAGCTCTGGAGATTACAGATTACATACAGGTCTGGGGAGATTACAGATTACATACAGTTTTGGAGAGATTACAGATTACATGCAGCTCTGGGGGATTACAGATTACATACAGATCTGGAGAGATTACAGATTACATACAGTCCTGGGGAGAATACAGATTACACACAGGTCAGAGAAGATTACAGAATATATACACCTCTGGAGACATTACAAATTACATACAGCTGGGGGAAGATTACAGATTACATGCAGCTCTTTAGTGATGACAGATTGCATACAGGTCTGGGGAGATTACAGATTACAAACAGGTCTGGAGATAATACATACAGCTCTGGAGAGATTACAGATTACTTATGGCTCTAGAGAGATTACGTACAGATCAGAGAAAATTATAGATTGCATACAGATCTGGGGAGATTGCAGATTACATACAGCTCTGGATATTATAGATTTCATACAGGTCTGGAGAGATTACAGATTACATACAGGTCTGGGGAGATTACAGATTACATACAGTTCTGGAGAGATTAGATACAGGTCTGGGGAGATTACAGATTACACACAGCCCTGGGGAGATTGCAGATTACATACAGCTCTGGGGAGGATACAGATTATGTACAGCTCTGGAGATTACATAATACATACAGCTCTGGAGAGATTCCAGATTACATATGGTTCTAGAGAGATTACATACAGATCAGAGGAGATTATAGATTGTATACAGGTCTGGGGAGATTACAGATTACAAACAGCTCTGTAGATTACAGATTACATACAGCTCTGTAGATTACAGATTACATACAGCTCTGTAGATTACAGATTACATACAGCTCAGGGGAGATTACAGATTACATACAGCTCTGGAGATTACAGACAACATACAGCTCTTGAGATTTCAGATTACATACAAGTCTGGAGAGATTTCAGATTACATACAGCCCTGGGGAGATTACAGATTATGTACAGGTCTGGAGATTACAGATTACATACAGCTCTGGGGAGATTACAGATTACGTACAGCTCTGGAGATTACAGATTACATACAGCTCTGGGGAGATTACAGATTACATACAGCTCTGGAGTTTACAGATTACATACAGGTCTGGGGAGATTGCAGATTATATTCAGATTACATCTCGATTACATACAGCTCTGTAGAGATTACAGATTACATACAGCTCTGGAGAGATTACAGATTGCAAACAGGTCTGGAGAGATTACAGAGTACATACAGCTCTGGAGAGATTACAGATTACATACAGGTCAGAGTAGAGATAACAGGTTACATTTAGGTCTGGGGAGATTACAGATTACATACAGCTCTGGAGAGATTACAGATTACATACAGGTCAGAGTAGAGATAACAGGTTACATTTAGGTCTGGGGAGATTACAGATTATGCACAACATAGAAAAAGATTTTCCAGCGTCTCCAGGAGATAAAATAACAATTGCTTTATTGAAAATATAAAATCTTCTTACCATCAAGTAAAAACAACATAAAGAGGCATATGGAGGGGAGCACTTTCCTACGCGTTTCACCCTGAATTCCATGATTAAGCCCTTTCAGGGTGAAACGCGTAGGAAAGTGCTCCCCTCCATATGCCTCTTTATGTTGTTTTTACTTGATGGTAAGAAGATTTTATATTTTCAATAAAGCAATTGTTATTTTATCTCCTGGAGACGCTGGAAAATCTTTTTCTATGTTGTGCATGCACTATACACCCGGGTCAGGGTGTTTCCGTGCGTCGGAGGTGTGATAAGGAGTGAAGAGGGGTGAGCAGAAAATTTCCTTTTGTAGATTACAGATTACATACAGCTCTGGAGACTACATTTTACATACAGCTTTGGGAAGATTATAGATTACATACAGCTCTGGAGAGATTACAGATTACATATGACTCTAGAGAGATTACATACAGATCAGAGAATATTATAGATTGCATACAGGTCTGGGGAGGTGACAGATTACATACAGCTCTGGATATTACAGATTACACACAGCCCTGGGGAGATTACAGATTACATACAGCTCTGGGGATATTACAGATTACACACAGGTCAGAGAAGATTAGAGAATACATACATCTCTGGAGACATTACAGATTACATACAGCTGGGGGGAGATTACAGATTACATACAGCTGTAGAGTGATCACAGATTACATACAGCTCTGTAGAGATTACAGATTACATACAGCTCTGGAGAGATTACAGATTACATACAGCTCTGAGGAGATTACATATTGCAAACAGGTCAGAGGAGATAACAGGTTACATTCAGGTCTGGGGAGATTACAGATTATATACAGCTATGGAGATTACAGTTTACATACAGCTCTGGAGAGATTACAGATTACATACAGGTCAGAGAAGAATACAGATTACAAATAGCTCTGGTGGGATTACAGATTACATACAGCTGTGGGAAGCTTACAGATTACATACAGCTCTAGAGTGATGACAAATTACATACAGGTCTGGGGAGATTACAGATTACATACAGTTTTGGGGAGATTACCGATTACATACAGCTCTTGAGATTTTAGATTACATACAGGTCTGGAGAGATTTCAGATTACATACAGCCCTGGGGAGATTACAGATTATGTACAGGTCTGGGGAGATTACAGATTATGTACAGCTCTGGAGATTACAAATTACATACAGCTCTGGAGATATTACAGATTTACATATGGTTCTAGAGATAATACATACGGATCAGATGAGAATATAGATTGCATGCAGGTCTGAGAGGATTACAGATTACATACAGCTCTGAGGGGATTACAGATTACATACAGCTCTGGAGAGATTACAGATTATATACAGGTCTGAGAGATTACAGATTACATACAGGTCTGGAGAGATTACAGATTACATACATTCCAGGGGAGTTTACAGATTACATACAGCTCTGGAAATTACAGATTATATATAGCTCTGGATATTACAGATTACATACAGGTCTGGAAAGATTGCACATTAAATACGTTCCTGGGGATTTTACAGATTACATACAGGTCTGTGGATATTACAGATTACATACAGGTCTGGGGAGATTACAGATTACATACAGGTCTGTGGAGATTACAGATTACATACAGGACTGGGGAGATTACAGATTACATACAAGCCTTGGAAGATTACAGATTACATACAGGTCTGGAGAGATTACAGATTACATACAGCTCTGGAGATTTCAGATTACATACAGGTTTGGGGAGATTACATACAGATCTGGAGAGACTACAGATTACATACAGCTCTGGAGAGATTACAGATTACATACAGGTCAGAAGAGATTTCAGATTACATACAGGTTTGGGGAGATTACATACAGGTCTGGGGAGATTACAGATTACATACAGCTCTGGAGATTACAGATTACATACAGCTTTGGGGAGATTATAGATTACATACAGCTCTGGGGAGATTACAGATTACATACAGGTCTGTGGAGATTACAGATTACATAAAGGTCTGGGGAGTTTACAGATTACATACAGGTCTGGGGAGATTACAGATTACATACAACTCTGGAGTTTACAGATTACATACAGGTCTGGGGAGATTGCAGATTATATTCAGATTACATCTCGATTACATACAGCTCTGTAGAGATTACAGATTACATACAGCTTTGGAGAGATTACAGATTGCAACCAGGTCTGGAGAGATTACAGAGTACATTCAGCTCTGGAGAGATTACAGATTACATACAGGTCAGAGTAGAGATAACAGGTTACATTTAGGTCTGGGGAGATTACAGATTACATACAGCTCTGGAGACTACATTTTACATACAGCTTTGGGGAGATTATAGATTACATACAGCTCTGGAGAGATTACATATGGCTCTAGAGAGATTACATACAGATCAGAGAATATTACAGATTGCATACAGGTCTGGGGAGGTGACAGATTACATACAGCTCTGGATATTACAGATTTCATACAGGTCTGGAGAGATTACAGATTACATACAGCTCTGGAGTTTACAGAGTACATACAGGTATGGGAAGATTACAGATTACACACAGGCCTGGGGAGATTACAGATTACATACAGCTCTGGGGAGATTACAGATTACATACAGGTCAGAGAAGATTAGAGAATACATACATCTCTGGAGACATTACAGATTACATACAGCTGGGGGGAGATTACAGATTACATACAGCTGTAGAGTGATCACAGATTACATACAGCTCTGTAGAGATTACAGATTGCATACAGCTCTGGAGAGATTACAGATTACATACAGCTCTGAGGAGATTACAGATTGCAAACAGGTCAGAGGAGATAACAGGTTACATTCAGGTCTGGGGAGATTACAGATTATATACAGCTATGGAGATTACAGTTTACATACAGCTCTGGAGAGATTACAGATTACATACAGGTCAGAGAAGAATACAGATTACAAATAGCTCTGGTGGGATTACAGATTACATACAGCTGTGGGAAGCTTACAGATTACATACAGCTCTAGAGTGATGACAAATTACATACAGGTCTGGGGAGATTACAGATTACATACAGCTCTTGAGATTTTAGATTACATACAGGTCTGGAGAGATTTCAGATTACATACAGCCCTGGGGAGATTACAGATTATGTACAGGTCTGGGGAGATTACAGATTATGTACAGCTCTGGAGATTACAAATTACATACAGCTCTGGAGATATTACAGATTACATATGGTTCTAGAGATAATACATACGGATCAGATGAGATTATAGATTGCATACAGGTCTGAGAGGATTACAGATTACATACAGCTCTGAGGGGATTACAGATTACATACAGCTCTGGAGAGATTACAGATTATATACAGGTCTGAGAGATTACAGATTACATACAGGTCTGGAGAGATTACAGATTTCATACATTCCAGGGGAGTTTACAGATTACATACAGCTCTGGAAATTACAGATTACATATAGCTCTGGATATTACAGATTACATACAGGTCTGGAAAGATTGCAGATTAAATACATTCCTGGGGATTTTACAGATTACATACAGGTCTGTGGATATTACAGATTACATACAGGTCTGGGGAGATTACAGATTACATACAGGTCTGTGGAGATTACAGATTACATACAAGCCTGGGAAGATTACAGATTACATACAGGTCTGGAGAGATTACAGATTACATACAGCTCTGGAGATTTCAGATTACATACAGGTTTGGGGAGATTACATACAGATCTGGAGAGACTACAGATTACATCCAGCTCTGGAGAGATTACAGATTACATACAGGTCAGAAGAGATAACAGATTACATACAGGTTTGGGGAGATTACATACAGGTCTGGAGAGACTACAGATTACATACAGCTCTGGAGATTTCAGATTACATACAGGTCAGAAGAGATAACAGATTACATACAGGTTTGGGGAGATTACATACAGGTCTGGAGAGACTACAGATTACATACAGCTCTGGAGATTTCAGATTACATACAGGTTTGGGGAGATTACATACAGGTCTGGGGAGATTACAGATTACATACAGCTCTGGAGATTACAGATTACATACAGCTTTGGGGAGATTATAGATTACATACAGCTCTGGGGAGATTACAGATTACATACAGGTCTGTGGAGATTACAGATTACATACAGGTCTGGGGAAATTACAGATTACATAAAGGTCTGGGGAGATTACAGATTACATACAGGTCAGAGGAGATTAGAGATTACATACAGGTCTGGAGAGATTACAGATTACATACAGCTCTGCAGATTACAGATTACATACAGGTCTGGGGAGATTGCAGATTACATACAGCTCTGGAGATTACAGATTACATACAATTTTGGGGAGATTACAGATTACATACAGGTTAGAGGAGATTACAAAGCAGATTACATACAGTTTTGGGGAGATTACAGATTACATACAGGTCTGGAGATTACAGATTACATACAGGCCTGGAGAGATTTCACATTACATACAGCCCTGGGGAGATTACAGATTATGTACAGCTCTGGGGAGATTACAGATTATGTACAGCTCTGGAGATTACAGATTACATACAACTCTGGAGATTACAGATTACATACAGGTCAGAGAAAAATACATTTTACATACAGCTCTGGTGGGATTACAGATTACATACAGCTGTGGGGAGATTACAGATTACATACAGCTCTAGAGTGATAACAGATTACATACAGGTCTGGGGAGATTACAGATTACATGCTGGTGTGGGGAGATTACAGATTACATACAGCGCTGGAGATTACAGACTACCTACAGTTTTGGGGAGATTACAGATTGCATACAGCTCTGGAGATTACAGATTACATACAGGTCTGGGGAGATTATAGATTAAATACAGATTACATACAGATTACATACAGCTCTGGTGAGATTACAGATTACATACATTTCTCAGAAGATTACAGATTACAAACAGGTCTGGAGAGATTACAGATTACATACAGCTCTGGAGAGTTTACAGGTCAGAGGAGATAACAGATTACATACAGCCCTGGAGAGATTACAGATTACATACAGCTCTGGGGGATTACAGATTACATACCGATCTGGAGAGTTTACAGATTACATACAGTCCTGGGCAGATTACATGCAGCTGGGGGGAGATTACAGATTACATGCAGCTCTATAGTGATGAAAGATTACATACAGCTCTGGAGAGGTTACAGATTACATATGGCACTAGAGAGATTACATACATATCAGAGAATATTATAGATTGTATACTGGTCTGGGGAGATTACAGATTAGATGCAGCTCTGGATATAACAGATTTCATACAGGTCTGGAGAGATTACATATTACATACAGCTCTGGAGTTTACAGATTACACACAGACCTGGGGAGATTACAGATTACTTACAGCTCTGGAGATTACAGATTACATACAGGTTTGGAGAGATTACATACACGTCTGGAGAGACTACAGATTACATACAGCTCTGGAGAGATTACAGATTACATACAGGTCAGAAGAGATAACAGATTACATACAGGTATGGGGAGATTGCAGATTACATACAGCTCTGGAGATTACAGATTACATACAGCTTTGGGGAGATTACAGATTACATACAGGTCAGAGGAGATTACAAAGCAGATTACATACAGTTTTGGGGGAGATTACAGATTACATACAGGTCTGGAGATTACAGATTACATACAGGTCTGGAGAGATTTCAGATTACATACAGCCCTGGGGAGATTACAGATTATGTACAGCTCTGGGGAGATTACAGATTATGTACAGCTCTGGAGATTACAGATTACATACAGCTCTGGAGATTACAGATTACATACAGGTCTGGGGAGATTACAGATTACATACAGGTCAGATAAGAATACATTTTACATACAGCTCTGGTGGGATTACAGATTACATACAGCTGTGGGGAGATTACAGATTACATACAGCTCTAGAGTGATAACAGATTACATACAGGTCTGGGGAGATTACAGATTACATACAGGTGTGGGGAGATTACAGATTACATACAGCTCTGGAGATTACAGACTACCTACAGTTTTGGGGAGATTACAGATTGCATACAGCTCTGGAGATTACAGATTACATACAGGTCTGGGGAGATTATAGATTACATACAGATTACATACAGCTCTGGTGAGATTACAGATTACATACATTTCTGAGAAGATTACAGATTACAAACAGGTCTGGAGAGATTACAGATTACATACAGCTCTGGAGAGTTTACAGATTACATACAGGTCAGAGGAGATAACAGATTACATACAGCCGTGGAGAGATTATGGATTACATACAGCTCTGGGGGATTACAGACTACATACCGATCTGGAGAGTTTACAGATTACATACAGTCTTGGGGAGAATACAGATTACACACAGGTCAGAGATGATTACAGAATACATACACCTCTGGAGACATTACAGATTACATGCAGCTGGGGGAGATTACAGATTACATGCAGCTCTATAGTGATGAAAGATTACATACAGCTCTGGAGAGGTTACAGATTACATATGGCACTAGAGAAATTACATACAGATCAGAGAATATTATAGATTGCATACAGGTCTGGGGAGATTACAGATTACATGCTGCTCTGGATATTACAGATTTCATACAGGTCTGGAGAGATTACAGATTACATACAGCTCTGGAGTTTACAGATTACTTACAGCTCTGGAGATTACAGATTACATACAGCTCTGGGGTGGGGAGATTACAGATTACTTACAGCTCTGGAGATTACAGACAACATACAGCTCTTGAGATTTCAGATTACATCCAGGTCTGGAGAGATTTCAGATTACATACAGCCCTGGGGAGATTACGGATTATGTACAGGTCTGGGGAGATTACTGATTATGTACAGCTCTGGAGATTACAAATTACATACAGCTCTGGAGATATTACAGATTACATATGGTTCTAGAGATATTACATATGGATCAGATGAGATTATAGATTGCATACAGGTCTGGCATTTACAGATTACTTACAGCTCTGGAGATTACAGATTACATACAGCTCTGGAGTTTACAGATTACTTACAGCTCTGGAGTTTACAGATTACTTACAGCTCTGGAGATTACAGATTACATACAGTTCTGGGGAGATTACAGATTACTTACAGCTCTGGAGAGTACAGACAACATACAGCTCTTGAGATTTCAGATTACATCCAGGTCTGGAGAGATTTCAGATTGCATACAGGTCTGGGGAGATTACAGATTACATACAGCTCTGGGGAGATTACAGACAACATACAGCTCTGGAGATTTCATCTTACATACAGGTCTGGTGAGATTTCAGATTAAATACAGGTCAGAAGAGATTACAGATTGCATACAGATATGGGGGATTACAGATTACATACAGGTCTAGAGAGATTGCAGATTTCATAGAGGTCTGGAGAGATTACAGATTACATACAGCTCTGGAGAGGTTATAGATCACATACAGCTCTGGAGAGGTTATAGATCACATACAGCTCTGGTGGGATTACAGATTACACACAGCTATGGAGCGATTACAGTTTACATGCAGCTGTGGGTAGATTACAGATTACATACAGGTCTGGAGAGATTACAGATTACAGACAGCTCTGGAGATTACAGATTACATGCAGCTCTGAGGCGATTACAGATTACATTCAGCTCTGGAGAGATTACAGATCACATACAGGTCAGAGGAGTTTACAGATTACATACAGCTCTGGGGAGATTACAGATTATGTACAGGTCTGGAGATTACAGACAACATATAGCTCTTGAGATTTCAGATTACATACAGTCCTGGGGAGATTACAGATTATGTACAGGTCTGGGGAGATTACAGATTATGTACAGCTCTGGAGATTACAAATTACATACAGCTCTGGAGATATTACAGATTACATATGGATCTAGAGTTATTACATACGGATCAGATGAGATTATAGATTGCATACAGGTCTGGGTAGATTACAGATTACATACAGGTCTGGAGAGATTACAGATTACATACTGCTCTGTAGATTACAGATTACGTACAGCTGTGGGGGGGATTACAGATTACACACAGCTCTGGGGGGGATTACAGATTACATACAGCTCTGGGGAGATTACACACAGCTCTGTGGGGGATTACAGATTACATACAGCTCTGGGGGATTACAGATTACACACAGCTCTGGGGAGATTCCAGATTACATATAGCTCTTGGGGGGGGATTACAGATTACATACAGCTCTGGGGAGATTACAGATTACAAACAGGACAGGTCTTGAGAGATTACAGATTACATACAGCTCTGTAGATTACATATTACATACAGCTCTGGGGAGATTACAGATTACTTACAGCTCTGGAGATTACAGACAACATACAGCTCTTGAGATTTCAGATTACATACAGGTCTGGAGAGATTTCAGATTACATACAGCCCTGGGGAGATTACAAATTAAATACAGGTCAGAAGAGATTACAGATTGCATACAGATCTGGGGGGATTACAGATTACATACAGGTGTAGAGAGATTGCAGATTTCATAGAGGTCTGGGGAGATTACAGATTACATACAGTTCAGAGGAGATAACAGATTACATACAGCTCTGGAGAGGTTATAGATCACATACAGCTCTGGTGAGCTATGGAGCGATTACAGATTACATGCAGCTGTGGGTAGATTACAGATTACATACAGGTCAGGAGAGATTACAGATTACAGACAGCTCTGGAGATTACAGATTACATGCAGCTCTGAGGGGATTACAGATTACATTCAGCTCTGGAGAGATTACAGATCACATACAGGTCAGAGGAGATTACAGATTACATACAGCTCTGTAGATTACAGATTACATACAGCTCTGTAGATTACAGATTACATACAGCTTTGGGGAGATTACAGGTTACACACTGCTCTGGGGGGATTACAGATTACATATAGCTCTGGGGAGATTTCAGATTACATACAGCTCTGGGGAGATTACAGATTACATGCAGCTCTGGAGATTACAGATTACATACAGGTCTGGGGAGATTACAGATTATGTACAGGTCTGGGGAGATTACTGATTATGTACAGCTCTGGAGATTACAAATTACATACAGCTCTGGAGATATTACAGATTACATATGGTTCTAGAGATATTACATACGGATCAGATGAAATGATAGATTGCATACAGGTCTGGGGAGATTACAGATTACATACAGCTCTGGGGAGATTACAGATTACTTACAGCTCTGGGGAGATTACAGATAACATACAGTTCTGGAGATTTCAGATTACATACAGCCCTGGGGAGATTACAAATTAAATACAGGTCAGAAGAGATTACAGATTGCATACAGATCTGCGGGGATTACAGATTACATACAGGTCTAGAGAGATTGCAGATTTCATAGAGGTCAGAGGAGATAACAGCTTACATACAGCTCTGGAGAGGTTATAGATCACATACAGCTCTGGTGGGATTACAGATTACAGACAGCTCTGGAGATTACAGATTACATGCAGCTCTGAAGGGATTACAGATTGCATACAGCACTGGGGGGATTACTGATCACATACAGGTCAGAGGAGATTACAGATTACACACAGCTCTTAAATATTGGGTCTCTTATACTGTTATTGCGTATGCAGTGAGTGGCAGGGCTGCCAAATATTTGGACGCACCCCAATAACCCATTGAACAGACGTCATGGATGATCATATACAACCAAAGTTCCCAGCATTCATTTGGTCCTCCCATACTGTTAACCTATGCATTGAATGTAACACCTGCCCTGCACCAAAGTTACACGCACCCCAAGAAGCCTTGGAATAAATGTGGAGGCCTCCGAAAAATGTTTTCCCAGGTTTCATGAGCGGGTCTCCTATACTTGTAATGTCCATACAGTAAGTGTATGGGCTGACAAACATTTTCCCCTGGGGGGTACACATCAACGTAATGTGCAAAGCAAATTTTTTACGGGATCATAAACACCCTTTAACACAATAACAAGGCTGTTGCATCACGAATCACTGTCACCCTGGAGATCTCGTGGTGGATGATGAGGAGAAGGAAACAGAAAATAGCCAAAATCAGGAAGCGTATACCCATGTGTGGGTGTGAAGAGGTGCATGGAATTATAGAAACATAGACTCAAAGAATGGTAGAGTTGGAAGGGACCTTCTGGGCCATCTGGTCCAACCCCCTGCTCAAAGCAGGATTCACTAAATCATCCCAGTCAGATGTCTGTCCAGCCTCTGTTTGATGACTTCTATTGAAGGAGAACTCACCACTTTTCGTGGCAGCTTGTTCCACTCATTGATCACTCTAACTGTCAAAAAGTTTTTTCTAATATCTAATCTGTGTCTCCTCCCATTCAGTTTCATCCCATTGTTTCTAGTCTTTCCTTGTGCAAATGAGAATAAAGTTGATCCTTCTGCAATGTGACAGCCCTTGAGATATTTGTAGACAGCTATTAAGTCTCCTCTCAGTCTTCTCTTCTGCAAGCTAAACATTCCCAAATCCTGCAACCTTTCCTCATAAGACAGGGTTTGCAGACCGGTCACCATTCTGGTCGCTCTTCTCTGAACTTGCTCCAGTTTGTTGATATCTGCCTTAAAATATGGCTCCCAAAACTGGACACAATATTCCAGATGAGGTCTGACCAAAGAGGAGTAGAGGGAAATAATGACTTCACGTGATCTAGACTGTATGCTTCTGTTAATACATCCTAGAATTGCATTTGCCTTTTTTGCTGCTGCATCACACTGTTGACTCATATTCAGTCTGTGATCTCTTAGTATACCCAAGTCTTTTTCACATGTGCTGTTGCTTAGCCCTATTCCTCCCATTCTGTATATGCTTTTTTCATTTTTATTGCCCAGATGTAGTACTTTCCATTTTTCCCTGTTAAAAACCATTCTTGTTATGAATGAGTCACCGTAGGAGGCAAAAGCAGAAATACCAGCTAAGTCTAGAAAACCAGAGAAGTTGGCAACTATCAGATTGCAGACCCCTGAACCTATCAACACAACTAGCAGTAGCCATGGGGGGTTCCTACGATGCCCTAGACCCCTCGATCACAGCTGGAGAAATACATAGGCCTAAAGAAAGAAAGGGGAAATCTAAACTGCCTCAGAGCAGACCCCAAAGCAATAGGCAGCCCCCAACATATAATGACGGTGAAGCAAGATGAAAATACTAACACAGACAGAAAGATAGACTGAGCAAAGACAGGGCCCCAAAACTACCTAGATAGGAAAGGAAAGGAAGGCTGCTGTCTGCAATCTGCCAAAACCCTATCAAAGACATAAGCCAACCAGCTGATATGAAAAAGGCCCTGAAGCAGCTAGGCTTCAAAAACTGAATCAGCACTCAGGTATTTTCAGAAGACAGAGCTAACTGAATTCAGCACACCCCAGCAGGGAATGGCAGAAATCCAGAAAAACAAAGCAAAAACAAAGTCAAAGCACAAAAGCAAAAGGCCGAGCAGCAAACTTAGCTTTGGAGGAGCAGGAATTCAGACTGGTCTCCAAGGATCCCACAGAGAAATCACCCGCAGGGCAGAAGGGCGTCGGCAGGATTATATCCAGTCCGTAACTCCACTCAGCCAGTCATCATCATCAGCCTCAGGTGTTTGACAATCAGGCTCACTACCTTTCTTTACCAGAAGAGGGAGTTCCTCGTGCCTCAGTAATGAAGGGGAAAATGAACTCACAACAGTACCTCCCCCTTGAGGAGGGGTCACCGAACCCTCAACTATGCCACCAGGGCGATCAGGGTGAGCCCGATGAAAGGCACGCACCAATCGTTTGGCATGAATATCAGAGGCGGAGACCCAGGAATTATCCTCCTGACCATAACCCTTCCACTTAACCAAATACTGGAGTCTCCGTCTAGCCAGATGGGAATCCAGTACTTTCTCTACCTCATACTCCATGTTACCTTCAACCAATACAGGGTCTGGAGGTGCCACCCCCGGAACAACAGGTTCAACAAACCTCTTCAACAAAGATTTATGGAACACATTATGGATTTTAAATGTGACAGGAAGAGCCAAACGAAAAGAGACCGGATTAATCTCCACAATCTTGTAAGGTCCAATAAATCTAGGCTTAAACTTAGGAGAAGCCACCTTCATAGCAATATTTTTTGATGATAACCACACCATATCACCAACCTTAAACTGGGGACCAATGGTCCTATGTCGGTTGGAAAACCGCTGGGCCTTCTCCTGGGAGAGAGATAACTTATCCACCACTTGGTCCCAGATCTGGTGCATTCTCTCCACCACAGTGTCAACACCTGGGCAGGCAGAGGGCTCCACCTGCCCTGAAGAAAATCGAGGATGAAACCCAAAGTTACAAAAAAAAAGTGATATCATAGTGGCAGAACTAGCTCTATTATTCAAAGCAAATTCGGCCAAGGGCAAAAATGAAACCCAATCATCCTGATCAGCAGAAATAAAACATCTCAAATATGACTCCAAGGTTTGGTTTGTACTCTCTGTCTGCCCATTGGTCTGAGGGTGAAAAGCAGAGGAGAAGGACAACTGAATTCCCAGCCTGGAACAGAAAGTTCTCCAAAATCTAGACACAAACTGCACTCCTCTGTCAGATACAATGTTCTCAGGAATCCCGTTGTAAAAACAGGGGCACCAACTCAGAGGAAGACGGCAACTTAGGGAGTGGTACAAGATGAACCATCTTAGAGAACCTATCACAAATCACCCAAATAACAGTCATCCTCTGAGAGACAGGCATATCAGAGATGAAATCCATTAAAATATGGGTCCATGGCCTCTTGGGGACAGGCAAAGGCATCAACAACCCACTAGAGCGAGAACACGATTTAGACCGGGAGCACGTCCCACAGGACTGCACAAAATTCCTGACATTACGAGACAAGGAGGGCCACCAAAAAAACCGACTCACTAGATCTCTAGTACCAAAAATACCTGGATGAACAGCCAAAGCAGAGCAATGAACTTCAGACATCACTCTCTTCTTCCACTGGTCAGGAACATACAACTTTCCACTGGGACAACGCTCAGGTTTGTCCTCCTGGAACTCTTCCAGAGCACGTCTCAAATCGGGCGAGATGGCAGAAAGAACTACCCCTTCGCCTAAGATGGTAGCAGGCTTGGTCACCACAGGAGAATCAGCAAGGAAGCTCCTAGAGAGGGCGTCTGCCTTGACATTCTTTGTTCCAGGAAGAAAAGAAACTACAAAATCAAAACGTGTAAAAAACAAGGCCCACCTAGCCTGTCTAGGGTTCAAGCTCTTAGCCGACTCTAGGTAAATCAAATTCTTGTGGTCAGTGCGGACCACGACTTGATGCTTAGCTCCCTCCAACCAATGTCTCCACTCCTCAAATGCCCATTTCATGGCCAACAGTTCCCGATTCCCCACATCATAGTTACGTTCAGATGGAGAGAACTTTCGGGAAAAGAAAGCACAGGGATTAATGTTAGATGTTACAGGATCCTTTTGGGACAAAACAGCTCCTGCACCAATCTCAGAAGCATCCACCTCTACCTGGAATGGAAGTGAGACATCAGGTTGCCGCAAAACCGGGGCGGAGGTGAATCTTCGCTTCAACTCCTGAAAGGAAGAAACAGCCTCTGGAGACCAATTTAACACATCATCACCCTTTTTAGTCAAATCAGTCAATGGCTTGGCAATACTAGAAAATTTTGCTATAAATTTCCGATAAAAATTAGCAAAACCCAAAACTTCTGGAGGGCCTTCAAAGAAGTGGGCTGAACCCAATCATAAATGGCCTGTACCTTGGCCGGGTCCATTTCAATAGTTGACGGGGACAAAATAAATCCCAAAAAAGAAATCCTCTGTACTCCAAAAAGGCATTTAGATCCCTTGACTTACAGGGAATTCTCCCTCAAGATCCGGAACACAGTCCGAATATGTTCCACATGAGAATCCCAATCCTTGGAGAAGATCAAAATATCATCCAGATAGATAATCAAAAATTTATCGACAAAATCTCGGAAAATATCGTTCATGAAGCACTGGAAGACAGAAGGGGCATTAGTGAGCCCAAAAGGCATCACCAGGTACTCAAAATGTCCCTCTGGAGTATTAAACGCCGTCTTCCATTCATCCCCATGCTTAATGCGGATAAGATTATACGCCCCCTGAGGTCAAGCTTGGTAAACCAGCAAGCACCTTTAACTCTGGAGAATAGATCAGAAATCAGGGGTAACAAATACTGATATTTAACAGTAATTTTGTTGAGGGCACGATAATCAATACAAGGTCTTAATGATCCATCCTTTTTGGCTACAAAAAAAAAAAACGGCACCTAAGGGTGAAGAGGATGGTCTAATATGACCCTTCTCCAACGCCTCCTTAATATAGGATCGCATAGCCTCGTGCTCGGGTACAGATAAATTGAAGAGCCGACCCTTGGGAAATTTACACCCCGGGCTCAGTTCAATTGCACAGTCATAACTCCTATGAGGAGGCAGAGACGCAGACTCATTCTCACTAAATACATCATAAAAGTCCACCAAATAATCAGGAGCATCATGCGACTGAGGAGAGGTGGAAAACATCGGAGCCTCACTAAAGGCACACCGACAACCCCAACTCACCACAGACACAGATTTTCAATCCAAAACTGGATTATGAATCTGTAACCAGGGAAACCCCAGAACAATAGTATCATGCAGATTATGCAACACCAGAAATCTGCAATTTTCTTGATGGTCTGGGGAGACCCGCATTACCACCTGGGTCCAAAACTGGGGTTTATTTTTAGCCAAAGGAGTAGCATCAATTCCCCTCAAAGGGATAGGCGTCTGCAGAGGTGTCATCGGAAATCCACAATGTTTAGCAAAATCCAAGTCCATTAGGTTTAGGGCTGCTCCCGAATCCACAAACGCCTTGGCGGAAAATGTGGACAGGGAGCAGATCAGAGTAATAGCCAGAAGAGACTTAGGTTGAACACCACCAACAGAAAACGTGTGTGCAAAGCGTTTCTCTCGTTTGGGACAGACAGAAATAATATGCGAGGCGTCTCCACAGAAAAAACACAACTTATTACGCCTTCTGAATTCCTGACGCTGCTCTCTGGAAAAAACTCTATCACATTGCATAGGTTCAGACATTTGTTCAACAGGTGGCAACACCTCTCGTGCAGCTTTGCGTTCGCGCAAACGCCGATCAACCTGAATGGCTAATGACATAGAATCGTCAAGACCAGAGGGAACAGGAAATTCCACCATAGTATCTTTTACGGCTTCTGACAACCCCTTCCGAAAGAGAGCAGCCAAGGCATTATCATTCCAGGTAGTAAGGACCGCCCACTTTCGGAATTTTTGACAGTACAATTCTGCAGAATCACGACCCTGGTTCAATGCCAGCAGGGTCTTTTCAGCCTGATCAATGGCATTAGGTTCGTCATACAACAACCCCAAGGCCTGAAAAAATGCGTTCACATTAGTCAGAATAGGATCATCTGGTTTCAAAGAAAACGCCCAATCCTGGGGATCGCCACGCAGCAAAGAGATGACAATTTTAACCTGCTGTGCGGAGCTCCCTGACGAGTTAGGCTTCAAGGCAAAAAATAATTTACAATTATTTTTGAAATTCAAAAATTTAGACCGCTCCCCAAAAAATACATCAGGTGTAGGAATCTTTGGTTCAGCAGCATGTGAATGAGCAAGATAGGCGGAAATTCCCCGCACTTCCGCAGCGAGCTGCTCCACACGATCAGACAATTGCTTTATCTCCATTGAGAGAAAAAAATTCCCCCTACGGCCTCAGAGATATAGAGGAAAAAATATACACACTTTTTTATTTTTTTTTTTTACAATTCTTTCCTGCTATTGAGTACCCTAGAATCTGCGGTACGGCGGGTGATTCTGTTATGAATGAGTCACCATAGGAGGCAAAAGCAGAAATACAAGCTAAGTCCAGAAAACCAGAGAAGTTGGCAACTATCAGATTGCAGACCCCTGAACCTATCAACACAACTAGCAGTAGCCGTGGGGGGTTCCTACGATGCCCTAGACCCCTCGATCACAGCCGGAGAAATACATAGGCCTAAAGAAAGAAAGGGGAAATCTAAACTGCCCCAGAGCAGACCCCAAAGCAATAGGTAGCCCCCAACATATAATGACGGTGAAGCAAGATGAAAACACTTACACAGACAGAAAGACAGGCTGAGCAAAGACGGGGCCCAAAACTACCTAGATAGGAAAGGAAAGGAAGGCTGCTGTCTGCAATCTGCCAAAACCCTATCAAAGACATAAGCCAACCAGCTGATATGAAAAAGGCCCTGAAGCAGCTAGGCTTCAAAAACTGAATCAGCACTCAGGTATTTTCAGAAGACAGAGCTAACTGAATTCAGCACACCCCAGCAGGGAATGGCAGAAATCCAGAAAAACAAAGCAAAAACAAAGTCAAAGCACAAAAGCAAAAGGCCGAGCAGCAAACTTGGCTTTGGAGGAGCAGGAATTCAGACTGGTCTCCAAGGATCCCACAGAGAAATCACCCGCAGGGCAGAAGGGCGTCCGCAGGATTATATCCAGTCCATAACTCCACTCAGCCAGTGACAATCATCAGCCTCAGGTGTTTGACAATCAGGCTCACTACCTTTCTTTACCAGAAGAGGGAGTTCCTCGGGCCTCAGTAATGAAGGGGAAAATGAACTCACAACACATTCTGTTAGTTGCTGCCCACTGCTCCTGTTTATTTATATCTTTTTGAATCCTCTCTCTCTCTTCTCTAGTATTAGCTGTCCCTCCTAGCTTTGTGTAATCAGCCAATTTAATCAGTTTACCCTCAATTCCTTTATCTAAATCATTGATAAAAATGTTGAACAATACAGGGCCCAGGACAGAGCCCTGTGGTACCCCACTTGAGACATTCTTCCAACTGGATGTGCAGCCATTTACGACCACTCTTTGGGTCCGATCACTAAGCCAGTTATGAATCCACCTAACAGTTGCCTTGTTCATTCCATACTTAGTCATTTTTTTAATAAGGATTGTGTGAGATACTTTGTCAATTGCTTTGCTGAAGTCAAGATATACTATATCTACAGCATTTCCCTGATCCACCCAGTCAGTGATTCTGCCATAGAAGGAAATTAAGTTAGTCTGAATACACCTCCCAAAAAAAGACAATGTAATGGAGGTTATGTTTCGCTGTTATCATTCGGTGGTGTAGAGAAGTCTGGCCCAATCCAGCCCTTGTTCATTTTTATAAGAGTCAGCCTGTCAGCATTTTCAATTGACAGGCGAATGCACTTATCAATTATAAATCCACCTGTGGCACTAAAATCCCGGTGTGACAAAGCGCTAGCAGCAGGGCAGGCCATTACCTCCGATAGGCATGGAGAACCAGTTCATGCCACGTGTCCAGCTTACATACCCAATAATTAAAAGGCACAGAGGAATCACAGAGGATGCTGGTACGGTCAGCAAGGAACTCTCTCAGCATTTTCCAAAACTTTGCACTCCTTATGACATTACCCCGTGCCTCAGGGCCAGTGTGCTGGAAGGGTCTGAGAAAACTCTCCCAGAACTTTGCCAGTGTTTCCCTGCCTCTGCTGGATTGGAGTTGTGTCCCTATCACCTGTACTCCTTGGTTGTCCAACAAACTGTGATGTCTGCCACCAGCATTTTCAGATGGGAACTTTTTTAATAATTCCACAAGGGCCCTCTCGTACTGCCCCATTCTAGTAGACCTGTCTGCCTCTGGAATACAATATTGAAAGTTCTCCTTGTAGCGTGGGTCTAGAAGTGTCACCAACCAGTGATGAGTGTCACCCAAAGTTTGGAGAATGTGAGGGTCACGGGAAAGGCAGCGTAACATAAACTCAGCCATGCGTGCCAGACTGCTAACAGGCAAGACTTTCGTGTCCTCACCAAGAGGATGACTGACCATGCTGTCCTCCTCCTCCCTGTCCTCAGGCCATCCACGCTGAACAGACGGTAATACTTTTGTGCTTGTGGTACCATCTAGAGCGCATGAAAATAGCTCCTGTTCTTCATCCTCTTCCTCATTGTCACACAATCCACGTTGGGATGACATGAGGCTGGGCTCTGTGTAATTACCCTGTATGCTTCCTTGCTCCATGTCCTCATGCTCCACCTGCAATTAATCCTCCTTCATTGTGAGCAGAGAGAGTTTCAGAACACAGAGAAGAGGGATGGTAACAATAATTATGGCGTCATTGCTGCTCACCATCTTGGTGGACTCCTCAAAGTTTTGGAGGATGGTACATAAGTCTGACATCCATGTCCACTCCTGAGGTCTTATGTGTGGAGTCTGAACTGAATATTGATGGCCTTGTTGATGTTGGTATTCAACAACTGCCCTCTTCTGCTTACAAATCCTTCCCAACATCTGCAGTGTAGAGTTCCAACGCATGCGGACATCACACACCAGTCAGTGAGCTGGAAGCTGCAAACGCTGCTGAAGAACATCAAGGGCGGTGGAAGCTGTAGCTGACTTTCTAAAATTAGCACACAGGCGGCGTACTTTCACAAGCAGATCCAGCAGCTCTGGGTAGCTTTTGAGAAACCATTGAACAATGAGGTTAAGCACATGGGCCAGGTCAGAGCTGCCAACAGGTTTCAGCCATTGTCACACACAACCATGCCTGGCTGTAGGCTCAGCGGTGTAAGCCATAGATCTGCCTGCTCTTTCAGAGCTGTCCACAACTCTTCAGCATTGTGCGGTTTGTCACCTTAGCTTTAGCACAGCCTATTGCCGCTTGGCTTTGGCAGTGCTGCAGTGCTTCCAGCTTGTGACTGATGTGCTCATTTCAGAGATGGAGGCTGAAGAGGAGGAGAAGGAGGATGAGGTGCAGGAGCTGTACACTGTGGAGGCAACCATGATTGCTGCACGGAAATTACCACCTTTACTACAAAAAGATGCCCGATTACAATCCATATTTCCAGACCCCCCCACTGCGGTGCTTTAGGCAGCCCCCAAATCTAAGAAGCATCATTGTCAGAAGCTCCCTGTCCTCAACAGCTGCAGGAACCTTTCCTTGCAACCAGAAAAAATGTAAAACCTGTCCATTTATAATGACCACGGACAAGATAAAGATCCCCAACTCACATCAGGACTACAAGATCCCAGGTACTCTCAGCTGCATCACATCTAATGGGGTGTACTTAATTATTTGTACTAAATGTCCAACTGGGAGTCTGTATGTGGGGGAGACAGGGCAAAACCTGAGAACAAGGATGAATTCTCATCGCCACACAGTAAAAGAAAAAAGAATGGATCTACCTGTGGCCCAACATTTTTGTATGCCTGATCACAGCACCATGGACATGAAATTACTTGTACTGACAGGTAACTTCAAGTCTCAGAGAGACAAGAGGGTCTGGGAGTATAAACTCATGACGACTGGTGACAGTGCAGGAATGAATGTGTCACATGGCTTTATGTCTTCCTATTTCAGCTAAGGAATGCGCTCCTCAGAGCTGGGGGCATCAGGACCATGGACCAGACCTCAATCAGAGGACAATAAAACATTCACACTCCTTATCTATGAAGTGTTCCAATATTTATGTCTATCCCTCTCCCGCAATGATTGTTCTGCTTCACGTCACTTGTCTTATCTATTGCGTTATTTCTGTGCTGTGTTGTGTATAAATATGTGATTCTTCAGATGTTGTATAAGTCAATGCCTGATGAAGAGACCTGAGGAGTCTCCAAAGCTGCAATGTGTCACCATCTTTTCAGTTCTCCATTAAAAGGTATCAACCACTGAGGACTATCCATTCTGAATATTTAACATCGCAGTGTGAGATTTCTCCACTAGGTGGCAGCAGTGCACCAGGGTACAGGGTGAGCATTCTGCCACTTGTAACAAATGTTGCTTTTCACATTTCTCCTCTTCAGTTCTTTTATCTTTTAGTTGGACGTTTCTATGGTTACTGAGGGACAATTACAAACATTCCGCACGTTCCTGTCAGTCTCACAACGTGGCGTCTATTGTACAGCCGGGGACGGAGGACTTATGGAGCGTCCGAGGTGCTGAATCCTCCTGGCAGATTAATGCTGCACTCCTCTCCCTGACCAGCAGGGGGCGGTATGATTCCACAGTGAGCTCTCCGCTGATATAATCTCCGGGGTCTATAGATGTCTCTCGCCCTCACGTCATACAGATATGGCCGAAGCCCCCAGCGACATCTTCTCCTGTCCAGATTAATTCTGCAGATTTGATTTCTTAAAGTTGTTTCAGGTCTATGATCTCCAAGTGTTCAGGGCTGGTTTTAGACAAAGTGGAGCTCTGGACAAAAGTTTAAAGTGGAGCCCAAATGCTGACACATTGCAGCATTGTTTGGCTCTTGTTTCCCGGCCTCTTTACAGCGGCTGCGGAGCGATAATGAGCGCAGAACGGTCACTAATAGATCAATCTGTCCCCATACATATCATGTTATCTCAGCATATCTGCAGGTTATGTGGCGCCCCTGAGGCTCAGTCGCCACAGAGGTACTGCACCTTCTCCTAAGATGTGGTGCCCCACCGTCCGGGTAAGGTGGGAACTCCTTTCCACACTCCAACACTCGCACCCCACACAACAGGGAAGTTCTGCACAACCACATTGCGGCTCAGTGCTTAGAGAGTAGCAGAGCACCTCTGGTGGTTCCCTGCTTGGAACACTGGATGTGCTGGGAGGTGGGTGGAGTTTAGATCCATATAAAAGGTTGGGAAGGTTTAGAATTATACGTCAGTCTGACGGGAGGTCAGTCTCAGATCAGTCTGAGAGAGGAGAAGGACAGTCAGTCAGGAGAGTCTGAGGACAGGTCCGAGGAGAAGGAGAGAGACGTAGAACTGTAACATAAGCATCCATAGGAAGGAGAGACAAGTACGGAACGAAGGAGTAGAGAGAACAGAGAGGAGTTGTGGGTTGGAAGAGGAACCCTGCCTATAGGTTCTCAGCGCAAGGCCGGGGCCCGGTCCCCGAGGTTGTATGGACACTTATGGTTCTGCAGCAGACACCGGTGGAGTAGTTAGCTGTAAATGCATTACTCCCATCTAAGACTTGAGGCACAACAGCAACACGGATAGAGAGCCGGGAGTAAGGCGTCCCCGAAGCAGGCTACAGCTGTCTGCCGTGCAAATAGAGTTCTAGGAACATCTCTTAGGAGGCATTCCAGGATTACTAAGTACTGGAGTGCTTCACACCACAAGGCGCAATAGAGGAGTCGTTCAGGAAGGTACACGTTGGCGGAGTGTTGGAGAGGAGATCCCTGACTTGCCCGGGAGGTTGATTGAGTCTTTGCCCCGGAGGACACGGCACGGAGGCAGGCACCAGTGTGTACCACGAACTGTGAGTAAAGCTTTGAAACTACAAGTCCTGGTGTCCTCCATTCATTTGTGCGCTAACACCTTCAGCACCGCTACATCTGGATACCAGCATCCATACCATCCTGCGCCTATCCTCATCCATACTCTGCCCTGGGACTACAGCTCCGCCTGTGGGAAGCTACACCATCTTTGCTGCACCACACCATCAGTCCCAGTGGATCTGCATGCAGCGTCGGCTTAACACCTCCCTTGCTGAACACCACAGGTGGCGTCACAAACTATTCCTTTAACTACAAAAACAACATTGATTTGGGCGACCAGGGCCACGGACCGGCTCACCGCCGCTGTGACGCGTCCCACTGACACCGGCCCGGTACCGAGTACCACACGGCCCTGGGAGGGCGAGCCAGTTACACTGGGTGATGTGCTGCCGAGTACAATGATTTCTGTTCCTCCAATCACCTGAAGAATAGGCAGCATTATACCTGATTATTAGTGATTGCCACGATGGTTATGAACTTGTCTGCGCTGCCGGGATTTATAAATGTAGATATTACACAAAGACACATGTGTATCTAGTACATACAGACATGGGTGTATACACAGAGCACATACAGACATGTATATACACAGAGCACATACAGACATGTATATACACAGAGCACATACATACATGTATATACACAGAGCACATACAGACATGTATATACACAGGACACATACAGACATGTATATACACAGAGCACATACAGACATGTATATACACAGAGCACATACAGACATGTATATACACAGAGCACATACAGACATGTATATACACAGAACACATACATACATGTACATACACAGAGCACATACAGACATGTATATACACAGAGCACATACATACATGTATATACACAGAGCACATACAGACATGTATATACACAGAGCACATACAGACATGTATATACACAGAGCACATACAGACATGTATATACACAGAGCACATACAGACATGTATATACACAGAGCACATACAGACATGTATATACACAGAGCACATAGACATGTATATACACAGAGCACATACAGACATGTATATACACAGAGCACATACAGACATGTATATACACAGAGCACATACAGACATGTATATACACAGAGCACATACAGACATGTATATACACAGAGCACATACAGACATGTACATACACAGAGCACATACAGACATGTATATACACAGAGCACATACAGACATGTATATACACAGAGCACATACAGACATGTATATACACAGGACACATACAGACATGTATATACACAGAGCACATACAGACATGTATATACACAGAGCACATACAGACATGTATATACACAGAGCACATACAGACATGTATATACACAGAGCACATACAGACATGTATATACACAGAGCACATACAGACATGTATATACACAGAGCACATACAGACATGTATATACACAGAACACATACATACATGTATATACACAGAGCACATACAGACATGTATATACACAGAGCACATACAGACATGTATATACACAGATCACATACAGACATGTATATACACAGAGCACATACAGACATGTATATACACAGATCACATACAGACATGTATATACACAGAGCACATACAGACATGTATATACACAGAGCACATACAGACATGTATATACACAGAACACATACATACATGTATATACACAGAGCACATACAGACATGTATATACACAGAGCACATACAGACATGTATATACACAGAGCACATACAGACATGTACATACACAGAGCACATACAGACATGTATATACACAGATCACATACAGACATGTATATACACAGAGCACATACAGACATGTATATACACAGAGCACATACAGACATGTATATACACAGGACACATACAGACATGTATATACACAGAGCACATACAGACATGTATATACACAGAGCACAAACAGACATGTATATACACAGGACACATACAGACATGTATATACACAGAGCACATACAGACATGTATATACACAGAGCACATACAGACATGTATATACACAGAGCACATACAGACATGTATATACACAGAACACATACATACATGTATATACACAGAGCACATACAGACATGTATATACACAGAGCACATACAGACATGTATATACACAGGACACATACAGACATGTATATACACAGAGCACATACAGACATGTATATACACAGAGCACATACAGACATGTATATACACAGAGCACATACAGACATGTATATACACAGGACACATACAGACATGTATATACACAGAGCACATACAGACATGTATATACACAGGACACATACAGACATGTATATACACAGAGCACATACAGACATGTATATACACAGAGCACATACAGACATGTATATACACAGAGCACATACAGACATGTATATACACAGAGCACATACAGACATGTATATACACAGAGCACATACAGACATGTATATACACAGAACACATACATACATGTATATACACAGAGCACATACAGACATGTATATACACAGAGCACATACAGACATGTATATACACAGAACACATACAGACATGTATATACACAGAGCACATACATGTATATACACAGAGCACATACAGACATGTATATACACAGAGCACATACAGACATGTATATACACAGAGCACATACAGACATGTATATACACAGAGCACATACATACATGTATATACACAGAGCACATACAGACATGTATATACACAGAGCACATACAGACATGTATATACACAGAGCACATACAGACATGTATATACACAGAGCACATACAGACATGTATATACACAGAACACATACAGACATGTATATACACAGAGCACATACAGACATGTCTATACACAGAGCACATACATACATGTATATACACAGAGCACATACAGACATGTATATACACAGAGCACATACAGACATGTATATACACAGAGCACATACAGACATGTATATACACAGAGCACATACAGACATGTATATACACAGAGCACATACAGACATGTATATACACAGAACACATACAGACATGTATATACACAGAACACATACAGACATGTATATACACAGAGCACATACAGACATGTATATACACAGAGCACATACAGACATGTATATACACAGAGCACATACAGACATGTATATACACAGAACACATACATACATGTATATACACAGAACACATACAGACATGTATATACACAGAGCACATACAGACATGTATATACACAGAACACATACAGACATGTATATACACAGAGCACATACAGACATGTATATACACAGAGCACATACAGACATGTATATACACAGAGCACATACAGACATGTATATACACAGAACACATACAGACATGTATATACACAGAACACATACAGACATGTATATACACAGAGCACATACAGACATGTATATACACAGAGCACATACATACATGTATATACACAGAGCACATACAGACATGTATATACACAGAGCACATACAGACATGTATATACACAGAGCACATACAGACATGTATATACACAGAGCACATACAGACATGTATATACACAGAGCACATACAGACATGTATATACACAGAGCACATACAGACATGTATATACACAGAGCACATACAGACATGTATATACACAGAACACATACATACATGTATATACACAGATCACATACAGACATGTATATACACAGAGCACATACAGACATGTATATACACAGAGCACATACAGACATGTATATACACAGAACACATACATACATGTATATACACAGAGCACATACAGACATGTATATACACAGAGCACATATATACATGTATATACACAGAGCACATACAGACATGTATATACACAGAGCACATACATGTATATACACAGAGCACATACAGACATGTATATACACAGAGCACATATATACATGTATATACACAGAGCACATACATGTATATACACAGAGCACATACATACATGTATATACACAGAGCACATACAGACATGTATATACACAGAGCACATACAGACATGTATATACACAGAGCACATACATACATGTATTTACACAGAGCACATATATACATGTATATACACAGAGCACATACAGACATGTATATACACAGAGCACATACATGTATATACACAGAGCACATACAGACATGTATATACACAGAGCACATATATACATGTATATACACAGAGCACATACATGTATATACACAGAGCACATACATACATGTATATACACAGAGCACATACAGACATGTATATACACAGAGCACATACAGACATGTATATACACAGAGCACATACAGACATGTATATACACAGAGCACATACATACATGTATATACACAGAGCACATACAGACATGTATATACACAGAGCACATACAGACATGTATATACACAGAGCACATACAGACATGTATATACACAGAGCACATACAGACATGTACATACACAGAGCACATACAGACATGTATATACACAGAGCACATACATACATGTATATACACAGAACACATACAGACATGTATATACACAGAGCACATACAGACATGTATATACACAGAGCACATACAGACATGTATATACACAGAACACATACAGACATGTGTATACACAGAGCACATACAGACATGTATATACACAGAGCACATACAGACATGTATATACACAGAGCACATACATGTATATACACAGAGCACATACAGACATGTATATACACAGAGCACATATATACATGTATATACACAGAGCACATACAGACATGTATATACACAGAGCACATACATGTATATACACAGAGCACATACAGACATGTATATACACAGAACACATACAGACATGTACATACACAGAGCACATACAGACATGTATATACACAGAGCACATACAGACATGTATATACACAGAGCACATACAGACATGTACATACACAGAGCACATACAGACATGTGTATACACAGAGCACATACAGACATGTGTATACACAGAGAACATACAGACATGTATATACACAGAGCACATACAGACATGTGTATACACAGAGAACATACAGACATGTATATACACAGAGCACATACAGACATGTATATACACAGAGCACATACAGACATGTATATACACAGAGCACATACAGACATGTATATACACAGAGCACATACAGACATGTATATACACAGAGCACATACAGACATGTACATACACAGAGCACATACAGACATGTATATACACAGAGCACATACATACATGTATATACACAGAACACATACAGACATGTATATACACAGAGCACATACAGACATGTATATACACAGAGCACATACATACATGTATATACACAGAGCACATACATACATGTATATACACAGAGCACATACAGACATGTGTATACACAGAGCACATACAGACATGTATATACACAGAGCACATACAGACATGTATATACACAGAGCACATACAGACATGTATATACACAGAACACATACAGACATGTACATACACAGAGCACATACAGACATGTGTATACACAGAGCACATACAGACATGTGTATACACAGAGCACATACAGACATGTGTATACACAGAGCACATACAGACATGTATATACACAGAGCACATACAGACATGTATATACACAGAGCACATACAGACATGTATATACACAGAGCACATACAGACATGTACATACACAGAGCACATACAGACATGTGTATACACAGAGCACATACAGACATGTGTATACACAGAGCACATACAGACATGTATATACACAGAGCACATACAGACATGTATATACACAGAGCACATACAGACATGTATATACACAGAGCACATACAGACATGTACATACACAGAGCACATACATACATGTATATACACAGAACACATACAGACATGTATATACACAGAGCACATACAGACATGTATATACACAGAGCACATACAGACATGTATATACACAGAGCACATACAGACATGTACATACACAGAGCACATACAGACATGTATATACACAGAGCACATACAGACATGTATATACACAGAGCACATACATACATGTATATACACAGAAGACATACAGACATGTATATACACAGAGCACATACAGACATGTATATACACAGAGCACATACAGACATGTACATACACAGAGCACATACAGACATGTATATACACAGAGCACATACAGACATGTATATACACAGAGCACATACAGACATGTATATACACAGAGCACATACAGACATGTATATACACAGAGCACATACAGACATGTATATACACAGAGCACATACAGACATGTACATACACAGAGCACATACAGACATGTATATACACAGAGCACATACAGACATGTATATACACAGAACACATACAGACATGTATATACACAGAGCACATACAGACATGTATATACACAGAGCACATACAGACAAGTATATACACAGAGCACATACAGACATGTATATACACAGAGCACATACATACATGTATATACACAGAGCACATACAGACAAGTATATACACAGAGCACATACAGACATGTATATACACAGAGCACATACAGACATGTATATACACAGAGCACATACAGACATGTATATACACAGAGCACATACATACATGTATATACACAGAGCACATACAGACATGTATATACACAGAGCACATACATACATGTATATACACAGAGCACATACAGACATGTATATACACAGAGCACATACAGACATGTATATACACAGAGCACATACAGACATGTATATACACAGAGCACATACAGACATGTATATACACAGAGCACATACAGACATGTATATACACAGAGCACATACAGACATGTATATACACAGAGCACATACAGACATGTATATACACAGAGCACATACAGACATGTATATACACAGAGCACATACAGACATGTATATACACAGAGCACATACAGACATGTATATACACAGAGCACATACAGACATGTATATACACAGAGCACATACAGACATGTACAGTATATACACAGAGCACATACAGACATGTGTATACACAGAGCACATACATACATGTATATACACAGAGCACATACAGACATGTATATACACAGAGCACATACAGACATGTACAGTATATACACAGAGCACATACATACATGTATATACACAGAGCACATACAGACATGTATATACACAGAGCACAAACAGACATGTATATACACAGAGCACATACAGACATGTGTATACACAGAGCACATACAGACATGTATATACACAGAGCACATACAGACATGTATATACACAGAGCACATACATACATGTATATACACAGAGCACATACAGACATGTATATACACAGAGCACATACAGACATGTATATACACAGAACACATACATACATGTATATACACAGAACACATACATACATGTATATACACAGAGCACATACATACATGTATATACACAGAACACATACATACATGTATATACACAGAGCACATACATACATGTATATACACAGAGCACATACAGACATGTATATACACAGAGCACATACATACATGTATATACACAGAGCACATACAGACATGTACAGTATATACACAGAGCACATACATACATGTATATACACAGAGCACATACAGACATGTATATACACAGAGCACAAACAGACATGTATATACACAGAGCACATACAGACATGTATATACACAGAGCACATACAGACATGTATATACACAGAGCACATACAGACATGTATATACACAGAGCACATACAGACATGTATATACACAGAGCACATACAGACATGTATATACACAGAGCACATACAGACATGTGTATACACAGAGCACATACAGACATGTATATACACAGAGCACATACAGACATGTATATACACAGAGCACATACATACATGTATATACACAGAGCACATACAGACATGTATATACACAGAGCACATACAGACATGTATATACACAGAACACATACATACATGTATATACACAGAACACATACATACATGTATATACACAGAGCACATACATACATGTATATACACAGAGCACATACAGACATGTATATACACAGAGCACATACAGACATGTATATACACAGAGCACATACAGACATGTGTATACACAGAGCACATACAGATATGTGTATACACAGAGCACATACAGACATGTATATACACAGAGCACATACAGACATGTATATACACAGAGCACATACAGACATGTATATACACAGAGCACATACAGACATGTATATACACAGAGCACATACAGACATGTATATACACAGAGCACATACAGACATGTATATACACAGAGCACATACAGACATGTATATACACAGAGCACATACAGACATGTATATACACAGAGCACATACAGACATGTATATACACAGAGCACATACAGACATGTATATACACAGAGCACATACAGACATGTATATACACAGAGCACATACAGACATGTATATACACAGAGCACATACAGACATGTATATACACAGAGCACATACAGACATGTATATACACAGAGCACATACAGACATGTATATACACAGAGCACATACATACATGTATATACACAGAGCACATAAAGACATGTATATACACAGAGCACATACAGACATGTGTATACACAGAGCACATACAGACATGTATATACACAGAGCACATACAGACATGTATATACACAGAGCACATACAGACATGTATATACACAGAGCACATACATACATGTATATACACAGAGCACATACAGACATGTATATACACAGAGCACATACAGACATGTATATACACAGAGCACATACAGACATGTATATACACAGAGCACATACAGACATGTATATACACAGAGCACATACAGACATGTATATACACAGAGCACATACAGACATGTATATACACAGAGCACATACAGACATGTATATACACAGAGCACATACAGACATGTATATACACAGAGCACATACAGACATGTATATACACAGAGCACATACAGACATGTATATACACAGAGCACATACAGACATGTACAGTATATACACAGAGCACATACAGACATGTGTATACACAGAGCACATACATACATGTATATACACAGAGCACATACAGACATGTACAGTATATACACAGAGCACATACATACATGTATATACTCAGAGCACATACAGACATGTATATACACAGAGCACAAACAGACATGTATATACACAGAGCACATACATACATATATGTACACAGAGCACATACAGACATGTATATACACAGAGCACATACAGACATGTATATACACAGAGCACATACAGACATGTATATACACAGAGCACATACAGACATGTGTATACACAGAGCACATACAGACATGTATATACACAGAGCACATACAGACATGTGTATACACAGAGCACATACAGACATGTATATACACAGAGCACATACAGACATGTATATACACAGAGCACATACAGACATGTATATACACAGAGCACATACAGACATGTATATACACAGAGCACATACATACATGTATATACACAGAGCACATACATACATATATATACACAGAGCACATACAGACATGTATATACACAGAGCACATACATACATGTATATACACAGAACACATACATACATGTATATACACAGAGCACATACATACATGTATATACACAGAGCACATACAGACATGTATATACACAGAGCACATACATACATGTATATACACAGAGCACATACAGACATGTACAGTATATACACAGAGCACATACATACATGTATATACACAGAGCACATACAGACATGTATATACACAGAGCACAAACAGACATGTATATACACAGAGCACATACAGACATGTATATACACAGAGCACATACAGACATGTATATACACAGAGCACATACAGACATGTATATACACAGAGCACATACAGACATGTATATACACAGAGCACATACAGACATGTATATACACAGAGCACATACAGACATGTATATACACAGAGCACATACAGACATGTATATACACAGAGCACATACAGACATGTATATACACAGAGCACATACATACATGTATATACACAGAGCACATAGAGACATGTATATACACAGATCACATACAGACATGTATATACACAGAGCACATACAGACATGTATATACACAGAGCACATACAGACATGTATATACACAGAGCACATACATGCATGTATATACACAGAGCACATACAGACATGTATATACACAGAGCACATACAGACATGTATATACACAGAGCACATACAGACATGTATATACACAGAGCACATACAGACATGTGTATACACAGAGCACATACAGACATGTATATACACAGAGCACATACAGACATGTATATACACAGAGCACATACATACATGTATATACACAGAGCACATACAGACATGTATATACACAGAGCACATACAGACATGTATATACACAGAGCACATACATACATGTATATACACAGAGCACATACAGACATGTATATACACAGAGCACATACAGACATGTATATACACAGAGCACATACATACATGTATATACACAGAGCACATACATACATGTATATACACAGAGCACATACAGACATGTATATACACAGAGCACATACATACATGTATATACACAGAGCACATACAGACATGTATATACACAGAGCACATACATACATGTATATACACAGAGCACATACATACATGTATATACACAGAGCACATACAGACATGTATATACACAGAGCACATACAGACATGTATATACACAGAGCACATACAGACATGTATATACACAGAGCACATACATACATGTATATACACAGAGCACATACAGACATGTATATACACAGAGCACATACAGACATGTATATACACAGAGCACATACATACATGTATATACACAGAGCACATACAGACATGTATATACACAGAGCACATACAGACATGTATATACACAGAGCACATACAGACATGTATATACACAGAGCACATACAGACATGTATATACACAGAGCACATACAGACATGTATATACACAGAGCACATACAGACATGTATATACACAGAGCACATACAGACATGTATATACACAGAGCACATACAGACATGTATATACACAGAGCACATACAGACATGTATATACACAGAGCACATACATACATGTATATACACAGAGCACATACATACATGTATATACACAGAGCACATACAGACATGTATATACACAGAGCACATACATACATGTATATACACAGAGCACATACATACATGTATATACACAGAGCACATACATACATGTATATACACAGAGCACATACAGACATGTATATACACAGAGCACATACAGACATGTATATACACAGAGCACATACATACATGTATATACACAGAGCACATACAGACATGTATATACACAGAGTACATACAGACATGTATATACACAGAGCACATACAGACATGTATATACACAGAGCACATACAGACATGTATATACACAGAGCACATACAGACATGTATATACACAGAGCACATACAGACATGTATATACACAGAGCACATACAGAAATGTATATACACAGAGCTCATACAGACATGTATATACACAGAGTACATACAGACATGTATATACACAGAGCACATACAGACATGTATACACACAGAGCACATACAGACATGTATATACACAGAGCACATACAGACATGTATATACATAGAGCTCATACAGACATGTATATACACAGAGTACATACAGACATGTATATACACAGAGCACATACATACATGTATATACACAGAGCACATACATACATGTATATACACAGAGCACATACATACATGTATATACACAGAGCACATACATACATGTATATACACAGAGCACATACAGACATGTATATACACAGAGCACATACAGACATGTATATACACAGAGCACATACAGACATGTATATACACAGAGCTCATACAGACATGTATATACACAGAGTACATACAGACATGTATATACACAGAGCACATACAGACATGTATATACACAGAGCACATACAGACATGTGTATACACAGAGCACATACAGACATGTATATACACAGAGCACATACAGACATGTACATACACAGAACACATATATACATGTATATACACAGAACACATACATACATGTATATACACAGAGCACATAGAGACATGTGTATACACAGAGCACATACAGACATGTATATACACAGAGCACATACAGACATGTATATACACAGAGCACATACAGACATGTACATACACAGAACACATATATACATGTATATACACAGAACACATACATACATGTATATACACAGAGCACATAGAGACATGTGTATACACAGAGCACATACAGACATGTATATACACAGAGCACATACAGACATGTATATACACAGAGCACATACAGACATGTATATACACAGAACACATATATACATGTATATACACAGAGCACATACAGACATGTATATACACAGAACACATACAGACATGTGTATACACAGAGCACATACATACATGTATATACACAGAGCACATACAGACATGTATACACACAGAGCACATACATACATGTATATACACAGAGCACATACAGATATGTATATACACAGAGCACATACAGACATGTGTATACACAGAGCACATACATACATGTATATACACAGAGCACATACAGACATGTATACACACAGAGCACATACATACATGTATATACACAGAGCACATACATACATGTATATACACAGAGCACATACAGACATGTATACACACAGAGCACATACATACATGTATATACACAGAGCACATACAGATATGTATATACACAGAGCACATACATACATGTATATACACAGAACACATACAGACATGTGTATACACAGAGCACATACATACATGTATATACACAGAGCACATACAGACATGTATACACACAGAGCACATACATACATGTATATACACAGAGCACATACAGATATGTATATACACAGAGCACATACAGACATGTGTATACACAGAGCACATACATACATGTATATACACAGAGCACATACAGACATGTATACACACAGAGCACATACATACATGTATATACACAGAGCACATACAGACATGTATACACACAGAGCACATACATACATGTATATACACAGAGCACATACAGATATGTATATACACAGAGCACATACAGACATGTGTATACACAGAGCACATACATACATGTATATACACAGAGCACATACAGACATGTATACACACAGAGCACATACATACATGTGTATACACAGAGCACATACATACATGTATATACACAGAGCACATACAGACATGTATACACACAGAGCACATACATACATGTATATACACAGAGCACATACAGATATGTATATACACAGAGCACATACAGACATGTATATACACAGAGCACATACACACATGTATATACACAGAGCACATACAGACATGTATACACACAGAGCACATACATACATGTATATACACAGAGCACATACATACATGTATATACACAGAACACATACATACATGTATATACACAGAGCACATACATACATGTATATACACAGAGCACATAGAGACATGTGTATACACAGAGCACATACAGACATGTATATACACAGAGCACATACAGACATGTATACACACAGAGCACATACATACATGTATATACACAGAGCACATACATACATGTATATACACAGAACACATATATACATGTATATACACAGAACACATACAAACATGTATATACACAGAGCACATACAGACATGTATATACACAGAGCACATACAGACATGTATATACACAGAGAACATACAGACATGTATATACACAGAGCACATACAGACATGTATACACACAGAGCACATACATACATGTATATACACAGAACACATACATACATGTATATACACAGAGCACATACATACATGTATATACACAGAGCACATAGAGACATGTGTATACACAGAGCACATACAGACATGTATATACACAGAGCACATACAGACATGTATACACACAGAGCACATACATACATGTATATACACAGAGCACATACATACATGTATATACACAGAACACATATATACATGTATATACACAGAACACATACATACATGTATATACACAGAGCACATACAGACATGTATACACACAGAGCACATACATACATGTATATACACAGAGCACATACAGATATGTATATACACAGAGCACATACAGACATGTGTATACACAGAGCACATACATACATGTATATACACAGAGCACATACAGACATGTATACACACAGAGCACATACATACATGTATATACACAGAGCACATACAGACATGTATACACACAGAGCACATACATACATGTATATACACAGAGCACATACAGATATGTATATACACAGAGCACATACAGACATGTGTATACACAGAGCACATACATACATGTATATACACAGAGCACATACAGACATGTATACACACAGAGCACATACATACATGTGTATACACAGAGCACATACATACATGTATATACACAGAGCACATACAGACATGTATACACACAGAGCACATACATACATGTATATACACAGAGCACATACAGATATGTATATACACAGAGCACATACAGACATGTATATACACAGAGCACATACACACATGTATATACACAGAGCACATACAGACATGTATACACACAGAGCACATACATACATGTATATACACAGAGCACATACATACATGTATATACACAGAACACATACATACATGTATATACACAGAGCACATACATACATGTATATACACAGAGCACATAGAGACATGTGTATACACAGAGCACATACAGACATGTATATACACAGAGCACATACAGACATGTATATACACAGAGCACATACATACATGTATATACACAGAACACATATATACATGTATATACACAGAACACATACAAACATGTATATACACAGAGCACATACAGACATGTATATACACAGAGCACATACAGACATGTATATACACAGATAACATACAGACATGTATATACACAGAGCACATACAGACATGTATACACACAGAGCACATACAGACATGTATATACACAGAGCACATACATACATGTATATACACAGAGCACATACATACATGTATATACACAGAGCACATAGAGACATGTGTATACACAGAGCACATACAGACATGTATATACACAGAGCACATACAGACATGTATACACACAGAGCACATACATACATGTATATACACAGAGCACATACATACATGTATATACACAGAACACATATATACATGTATACACACAGAGCACATACAGACATGTATATACACAGAACACATACATACATGTATATACACAGAGCACATACATACATGTATATACACAGAGCACATAGAGACATGTGTATACACAGAGCACATACAGACATGTATATACACAGAGCACATACAGACATGTATACACACAGAGCACATACATACATGTATATACACAGAGCACATACATACATGTATATACACAGAACACATATATACATGTATATACACAGAACACATACATACATGTATATACACAGAGCACATAGACACATGTGTATACACAGAGCACATACAGACATGTATATACACAGAGCACATACATACATGTATATACACAGAGCACATACATACATGTATATACACAGAGCACATACATACATGTATATACACAGAACACATATATACATGTATATACACAGAGCACATACAGACATGTACATACACAGAACACATATATACATGTATATACACAGAACACATACATACATGTATATACACAGAGCACATAGAGACATGTGTATACACAGAGCACATACAGACATGTATATACACAGAGCACATACAGACATGTATATACACAGAGCACATACAGACATGTACATACACAGAACACATATATACATGTATATACACAGAACACATACATACATGTATATACACAGAGCACATAGAGACATGTGTATACACAGAGCACATACAGACATGTATATACACAGAGCACATACAGACATGTATATACACAGAGCACATACAGACATGTATATACACAGAATACATATATACATGTATATACACAGAGCACATACAGACATGTATATACACAGAACACATACAGACATGTGTATACACAGAGCACATACATACATGTATATACACAGAGCACATACAGACATGTATACACACAGAGCACATACATACATGTATATACACAGAGCACATACAGACATGTATATACACAGAGCACATACACACATGTATATACACAGAGCACATACACACATGTATATACACAGAGCACATACAGACATGTATACACACAGAGCACATACATACATGTATATACACAGAGCACATACATACATGTATATACACAGAACACATACATACATGTATATACACAGAGCACATACATACATGTATATACACAAAGCACATAGAGACATGTGTATACACAGAGCACATACAGACATGTATATACACAGAGCACATACAGACATGTATACACACAGAGCACATACATACATGTATATACACAGAGCACATACATACATGTATATACACAGAACACATATATACATGTATATACACAGAACACATACAAACATGTATATACACAGAGCACATACAGACATGTATATACACAGAGCACATACAGACATGTATATACACAGAGCACATACAGACATGTATATACACAGAGCACATACAGACATGTATACACACAGAGCACATACATACATGTATATACACAGAACACATACATACATGTATATACACAGAGCACATACATACATGTATATACACAGAGCACATAGAGACATGTGTATACACAGAGCACATACAGACATGTATATACACAGAGCACATACAGACATGTATACACACAGAGCACATACATACATGTATATACACAGAGCACATACATACATGTATATACACAGAACACATATATACATGTATATACACAGAACACATACATACATGTATATACACAGAGCACATAGACACATGTGTATACACAGAGCACATACAGACATGTATATACCCAGAGCACATACATACATGTATATACACAGAGCACATACAGACATGTATATACACAGAGCACATACAGACATGTATACACACAGAGCACATACATACATGTATATACACAGAGCACATACATACATGTATATACACAGAACACATATATACATGTATATACACAGAACACATACATACATGTATATACACAGAGCACATAGAGACATGTGTATACACAGAGCACATACAGACATGTATACACACAGCACATACATACATGTATATACACAGAGCACATACATACATGTATACACACAGAGCACATACATACATGTATATACACAGAGCACATACATACATGTATATACACAGAACACATATATACATGTATATACACAGAACACATACATGTATATACACAGAGCACATAGAGACATGTGTATACACAGAGCACATACAGACATGTATATACACAGAGCACATACAGACATGTATATACACAGAACACATACATACATGTATATACACAGAGCACATAGAGACATGTGTATACACAGAGCACATACAGACATGTATATACACAGAGCACATACAGACATGTATATACACAGAACACATACATACATGTATATACACAGAGCACATACAGACATGTATATACACAGAGCACATACATACATGTATATACACAGAGCACATAGAGACATTTGTATACACAGAGCACATACAGACATGTATATACACCGAGCACATACAGACATGTATACACACAGAGCACATACATACATGTATATACACAGAGCACATACATACATGTATATACACAGAACACATATATACATGTATATACACAGAACACATACATACATGTATATACACAGAGCACATAGAGACATGTATATACACAGAGCACATACAGACATGTATATACACAGAGCACATACAGACATGTATATACACAGAGCACATACATACATGTATATACACAGAGCACATACAGACATGTATACACACAGAGCACATACATGTATATACACAGAGCACATACATACATGTATATACACAGAACACATATATACATGTATATACACAGAACACATACATACATGTATATACACAGAGCACATAGAGACATGTGTATACACAGAGCACATACAGACATGTATATACACAGAGCACATACAGACATGTATATAGACAGAGCACATACATACATGTATATACACAGAACACATATATACATGTATATACACAGAGCACATACAGACATGTATATACACAGAACACATACAGACATGTATACACACAGAACACATACATACATGTATATACACAGAGCACATACATACATGTATATACACAGAACACATACATACATGTATATACACAGAGCACATAGAGACATGTGTATACACAGAGCACATACATACATGTATATACACAGAGCACATACAGACATGTATATACACAGAGCACATACATACATGTATATACACAGAGCACATACAGACATGTATATACACAGAGCACATACATACATGTATATACACAGAGCACATACAGACATGTATATACACAGAGCACATACATACATGTATATACACAGAGCACATACAGACATGTATATACACAGAGCACATACAGACATGTATATACACAGAGCACATACAGACATGTATATACACAGAGCACATACATACATGTATATACACAGAGCACATACATACATGTATATACACAGAGCACATACAGACATGTATATACACAGAGCACATACAGACATGTATATACACAGAGCACATACATACATGTATATACACAGAGCACATACATACATGTATATACACAGAGCACATACAGACATGTATATACACAGAGCACATACATACATGTATATACACAGAGCACATACAGACATGTATATACACAGAGCACATACATACATGTATATACACAGAGCACATACAGACATGTATATACACAGAGCACATACATACATGTATATACACAGAGCACATACAGACATGTATATACACAGAGCACATACAGACATGTATATACACAGAGCACATACAGACATGTATATACACAGAGCACATACATACATGTATATACACAGTGCACATACAGACATGTATATACACAGAGCACATACATACATGTATATACACAGAGCACATACAGACATGTATATACACAGAGCACATACATACATGTATATACACAGAGCACATACAGACATGTATATACACAGAGCACATACAGACATGTATATACACAGAGCACATACAGACATGTATATACACAGAGCACATACAGACATGTATATACACAGAGCACATACAGACATGTACATACACAGAGCACGTACAGACATGTACATACACAGAGCACATACAGACATGTATATACACAGAGCACATACAGACATGTATATACACAGAGCACATACAGACATGTATATACACAGGCACATACAGACATGTATATACACAGAGCACATACAGACATGTATATACACAGAGCACATACAGACATGTGTATACAGAGAGCACATACAGACATGTATATACACAGAGCACATACATGTATATACACAGAGCACATACAGACATGTATATACACAGAGCACATACAGACATGTATACACACAGAGCACATACATGTATATACACAGAGCACATACATACATGTATATACACAGAACACATATATACATGTATATACACAGAACACATACATACATGTATATACACAGAGCACATAGAGACATGTGTATACACAGAGCACATACAGACATGTATATACACAGAGCACATACAGACATGTATATACACAGAGCACATATATACATGTATATACACAGAGCACATACAGACATGTATATACACAGAACACATACAGACATGTATACACACAGAACACATACATACATGTATATACACAGAGCACATATATACATGTATATACACAGAGCACATACAGACATGTATATACACAGAACACATACAGACATGTATACACACAGAACACATACATACATGTATATACACAGAGCACATACATACATGTATATACACAGAACACATACATACATGTATATACACAGAGCACATAGAGACATGTGTATACACAGAGCACATACAGACATGTATATACACAGAGCACATAGAGACATGTATATACACAGAGCACATACAGACATGTATACACACAGAGCACATACATACATGTATATACACAGAACACATACATACATGTATATACACAGAGCACATACATACATGTATATACACAGAGCACATAGAGACATGTGTATACACAGAGCACATACAGACATGTATATACACAGAGCACATACAGACATGTATACACACAGAGCACATACATACATGTATATACACAGAGCACATACATACATGTATATACACAGAACACATATATACATGTATATACACAGAACACATACATACATGTATATACACAGAGCACATAGACACATGTGTATACACAGAGCACATACAGAAATGTATATACACAGAGCACATACATACATGTATATACACAGAGCACATACAGACATGTATACACACAGAGCACATACATACATGTATATACACAGAGCACATACATACATGTATATACACAGAACACATATATACATGTATATACACAGAACACATACATACATGTATATACACAGAGCACATAGAGACATGTGTATACACAGAGCACATACAGACATGTATATACACAGAGCACATACAGACATGTATACACACAGAGCACATACATACATGTATATACACAGAGCACATACATACATGTATACACACAGAGCACATACATACATGTATATACACAGAGCACATACATACATGTATATACACAGAACACATATATACATGTATATACACAGAACACATACATGTATATACACAGAGCACATAGAGACATGTGTATACACAGAGCACATACAGACATGTATATACACAGAGCACATACAGACATGTATATACACAGAACACATACATACATGTATATACACAGAGCACATAGAGACATGTGTATACACAGAGCACATACAGACATGTATATACACAGAGCACATACAGACATGTATATACACAGAACACATACATACATGTATATACACAGAGCACATACAGACATGTATATACACAGATCACATACATACATGTATATACACAGAGCACATAGAGACATGTGTATACACAGAGCACATACAGACATGTATATACACCGAGCACATACAGACATGTATACACACAGAGCACATACATACATGTATATACACAGAGCACATACATACATGTATATACACAGAACACATATATACATGTATATACACAGAACACATACATACATGTATATACACAGAGCACATAGAGACATGTGTATACACAGAGCACATACAGACATGTATATAAACAGAGCACATACATACATGTATATACACAGAGCACATACAGACATGTATACACACAGAGCACATACATGTATATACACAGAGCACATACATACATGTATATACACAGAACACATATATACATGTATATACACAGAACACATACATACATGTATATACACAGAGCACATAGAGACATGTGTATACACAGAGCACATACAGACATGTATATACACAGAGCACATACAGACATGTATATACACAGAGCACATACAGACATGTATATACACAGAACACATATATACATGTATATACACAGAGCACATACAGACATGTATATACACAGAACACATACAGACATGTATACACACAGAACACATACATACATGTATATACACAGAGCACATACATACATGTATATACACAGAACACATACATACATGTATATACACAGAGCACATAGAGACATGTGTATACACAGAGCACATACAGACATGTATATACACAGAGCACATACAGACATGTATATACACAGAGCACATACATACATGTATATACACAGAGCACATACAGACATGTATATACACAGAGCACATACATACATGTGTATACAGAGAGCACATACAGACATGTATATACACAGAGCACATACAGACATGTATATACACAGAGCACATACAGACATGTATATACACAGAGCACATACAGACATGTATATACACAGAGCACATACAGACATGTATATACACAGAGCACATACAGACATGTACATACACAGAGCACATACAGACATGTATATACACAGAGCACATACAGACATGTATATACACAGAGCACATACAGACATGTATATACACAGAGCACATACAGACATGTATATACACAGAGCACATACAGACATGTATACACACAGAGCACATACATGTATATACACAGAGCACATACATACATGTATATACACAGAACACATATATACATGTATATACACAGAACACATACATACATGTATTTACACAGAGCACATAGAGACATGTGTATACACAGAGCACATACAGACATGTATATACACAGAGCACATACAGACATGTATATACACAGAGCACATACAGACATGTATATACACAGAGCACATACAGACATGTATATACACAGAACACATATATACATGTATATACACAGAGCACATACATACATGTATATACACAGAACACATACATACATGTATATACACAGAGCACATAGAGACATGTGTATACACAGAGCACATACAGACATGTACATACACAGAGCACATACAGACATGTATATACACAGAACACATACAGACATGTATATACACAGAGCACATACAGACATGTATATACACAGAACACATATATACATGTATATACACAGAGCACATACATACATGTATATACACAGAACACATACATACATGTATATACACAGAGCACATAGAGACATGTGTATACACAGAGCACATACAGACATGTACATACACAGAGCACATACAGACATGTATATACACAGAGCACATACAGACATGTATATACACAGAGCACATACAGACATGTGTATACACAGAGCACATACAGACATGTATATACACAGAGCACATACAGACATGTATATACACAGAGCACATACATACATGTATATACACAGAGCACATACATACATGTATATACACAGAGCACATACAGACATGTATATACACAGAGCACATACATACATGTGTATACAGAGAGCACATACAGACATGTATATACACAGAGCACATACAGACATGTATATACACAGAGCACATACAGACATGTATATACACAGAGCACATACAGACATGTATATACACAGAGCACATAGAGACATGTGTATACACAGAGCACATACAGACATGTACATACACAGAGCACATACAGACATGTATATACACAGAGCACATACATACATGTGTATACAGAGAGCACATACAGACATGTATATACACAGAGCACATACAGACATGTATATACACAGAGCACATACAGACATGTATATACACAGAGCACATACAGACATGTACATACACAGAGCACATACAGACATGTATATACACAGAACACATACAGACATGTATATACACAGAGCACATACAGACATGTATATACACAGAACACATATATACATGTATATACACAGAGCACATACATACATGTATATACACAGAACACATACATACATGTATATACACAGAGCACATAGAGACATGTGTATACACAGAGCACATACATACATGTATATACACAGAGCACATACAGACATGTATATACACAGAGCACATACATACATGTGTATACAGAGAGCACATACAGACATGTATATACACAGAGCACATACAGACATGTATATACACAGAGCACATACAGACATGTATATACACAGAGCACATACAGACATGTATATACACAGAGCACATACAGACATGTATATACACAGAGCACATACAGATATGTATATACACAGAGCACATACAGACATGTATATACACAGAGCACATACAGACATGTATATACACAGAGCACATACAGACATGTATATACACAGAGCACATACATACATGTATATACACAGAGCACATACAGATATGTATATACACAGAGCACATACAGACATGTATATACACAGAGCACATACAGACATGTGTATACAAGGATCACATACAGACATGTATATACACAGAGCACATACAGACATGTATTTACACCGAGCACATACAGACATGTATATACACAGAGCACATACATACATGTATATACACAGAGCACATACAGACATGTATATACACAGAGCACATACAGACATGTATATACACAGAGCACATACATACATGTACATACACAGAGCACATACAGACATGTATATACACAGAGCACATACAGACATGTATATACACAGAACACATACATACATGTATATACACAGAGAACATACATACATGTATATACACAGAGCACATACAGACATGTATTTACACAGAGCACATACATACATGTATATACACAGAGCACATACAGACATGTATATACACAGAGCACATACAGACATGTATATACACAGAGCACATACAGACATGTGTATACACAGAGCACATACAGACATGTATATACACAGAGCACATACAGACATGTATATACACAGAGCACATACAGACATGTGTATACAAGGATCACATACAGACATGTATATACACAGAGCACATACAGACATGTATATACACAGAGCACATACAGACATGTATATACACAGAGCACATACAGACATGTATATACACAGAGCACATACAGACATGTGTATACAAGGATCACATACAGACATGTATATACACAGAGCACATACAGACATGTATATACACAGAGCACATACAGACATGTATTTACACCGAGCACATACATACATGTATATACACAGAGCACATACATACATGTATATACACAGAGCACATACAGACATGTATATACACAGAGCACATACAGACATGTATATACACAGAGCACATACAGACATGTGTATACAAGGATCACATACAGACATGTATATACACAGAGCACATACAGACATGTATATACACAGAGCACATACAGACATGTATTTACACCGAGCACATACAGACATGTATATACACAGAGCACATACATACATGTATATACACAGAGCACATACAGACATGTATATACACAGAGCACATACAGACATGTATATACACAGAGCACATACATACATGTACATACACAGAGCACATACAGACATGTATTTACACCGAGCACATACAGACATGTATATACACAGAGCACATACATACATGTATATACACAGAGCACATACAGACATGTATATACACAGAGCACATACAGACATGTATATACACAGAGCACATACAGACATGTATATACACAGAGCACATACAGACATGTATATACACAGAGCACATACAGACATGTATATACACAGAGCACATACAGACATGTATATACACAGAGCACATACAGACATGTATATACACAGAGCACATACAGACATGTATATACACAGAGCACATACATACATGTATATACACAGAGCACATACAGACATGTGTATACACAGAGCACATACAGACATGTATATACACAGAGCACATACAGACATGTATATACACAGAGCACATACAGACATGTATATACACAGAGCACATACAGACATGTATATACACAGAGCACATACAGACATGTATATACACAGAGCACATACAGACATGTATATACACAGAGCACATACATACATGTATATACACAGATCACATACAGACATGTATATACACAGATCACATACAGACATGTATATACACAGAGCACATACAGACATGTATATACACAGAGCACATACAGACATGTATATACACAGAGCACATACATGTATATACACAGAGCACATACATACATGTATATACACAGAGCACATACATACATGTATATACACAGAGCACATACAGACATGTATATACACAGAGCACATACATACATGTATATACACAGAGCACATACAGACATGTATATACACAGAACACATACATACATGTATATACACAGAGCACATACAGACATGTATATACACAGATCACATACAGACATGTATATACACAGAGCACATACAGACATGTATATACACAGAGCACATACAGACATGTGTATACACAGAGCACATACAGACATGTATATACACAGAGCACATACATACATGTATATACACAGAGCACATACAGACATGTATATACACAGAACACATACATACATGTATATACACAGAGCACATACAGACATGTATATACACAGAGCACATACAGACATGTGTATACACAGAGCACATACAGACATGTATATACACAGAGCACATACATACATGTATATACACAGAGCACATACAGACATGTATATACACAGAACACATACATACATGTATATACACAGAGCACATACAGACATGTATATACACAGATCACATACAGACATGTATATACACAGAGCACATACAGACATGTATATACACAGAGCACATACAGACATGTATATACACAGAACACATACATACATGTATATACACAGAGCACATACATACATGTATATACACAGAGTACATACAGACATGTATATACACAGAACACATACAGACATGTATATACACAGAGCACATACATACATGTATATACACAGAGCACATACAGACATGTATATACACAGATCACATACAGACATGTGTATACACAGAGCACATACAGACATGTATATACACAGAGCACATACAGACATGTATATACACAGAGCACATACAGACATGTATATACACAGAACACATACATACATGTATATACACAGATCACATACAGCCATGTATATACACAGATCACATACAGACATGTATATACACAGAGCACATACATACATGTATATACACAGAGCACATACAGACATGTATATACACAGATCACATACAGACATGTGTATACACAGAGCACATACAGACATGTGTATACACAGATCACATACAGACATGTATATACACAGATCACATACAGACATGTATATACACAGATCACATACAGACATGTATATACACAGAGCACATACATACATGTATATACACAGATCACATACAGACATGTGTATACACAGAGCACATACAGACATGTATATACACAGATCACATACAGACATGTATATACACAGAGCACATACATACATGTATATACACAGAGCACATACATACATGTATATACACAGAGCACATACATACATGTATATACACAGAGCACATACAGACATGTATATACACAGATCACATACAGACATGTATATACACAGAGCACATACAGACATGTATATACACAGAGCACATACATACATGTATATACACAGATCACATACAGACATGTATATACACAGATCACATACAGACATGTATATTCACAGAGCACATACAGACATGTATATACACAGAGCACATACAGACATGTATATACACAGAGCACATACATACATGTATATACACAGAGCACATACATACATGTATATACACAGAGCACATACAGACATGTATATACACAGAGCACATACAGACATGTATATACACAGAGCACATACAAACATGTATATACACAGAGCACATACAGACATGTATATACACAGAACACATACATACATGTATATACACAGAGCACATACAGACATGTATATACACAGATCACATACAGACATGTATATACACAGAGCACATACAGACATGTATATACACAGAGCACATACAGACATGTATATACACAGAACACATACATACATGTATATACACAGAGCACATACATACATGTATATACACAGAGCACATACATACATGTATATACACAGATCACATACAGACATGTGTATACACAGAGCACATACATACATGTATATACACAGAGCACATACAGACATGTATATACACAGAACACATACAGACATGTATATACACAGAGCACATACAGACATTTATATACACAGAGCACATACAGACATGTATATACACAGAACACATACATACATGTATATACACAGAGCACATACATACATGTATATACACAGAGCACATACAGACATGTATATACACAGAACACATACAGACATGTATATACACAGAGCACATACAGACATGTATATACACAGAGCACATACAGACATGTATATACACAGAGCACATACATACATGTATATACACAGAACACATATATACATGTATATACACAGAGCACATACATACATGTATATACACAGAGCACATACAGACATGTATATACACAGAGCACATACATACATGTATATACACAGAACACATATATACATGTATATACACAGAGCACATACATACATGTATATACACAGAGCACATACAGACATGTATATACACAGAGCACATACATACATGTATATACACAGAGCACATACAGACATGTATATACACAGAGCACATACAGACATGTATATACACAGAGCACATACAGACATGTATATACACAGAGCACATACAGACATGTATATACACAGAACACATACATACATGTATATACACAGAACACATATATACATGTATATACACAGAGCACATACATACATGTATATACACAGAGCACATACAGACATGTATATACACAGAGCACATACATACATGTATATACACAGAGCACATACAGACATGTATATACACAGAGCACATACAGACATGTATATACACAGAGCACATACAGACATGTATATACACAGAGCACATACAGACATGTATATACACAGAGCACATACATACATGTATATACACAGAACACATACATACATGTATATACACAGAGCACATACATACATGTATATACACAGAGCACATACAGACATGTATATACACAGAGCACATACAGACATGTATATACACAGAGCACATACAGACATGTATATACACAGAGCACATACAGACATGTATATACACAGAGCACATACAGACATGTATATACACAGAGCACATACAGACATGTATATACACAGAGCACATACAGACATGTATATACACAGAACACATACATACATGTATATACACAGAGCACATACATACATGTATATACACAGAGCACATACATACATGTATATACACAGAGCACATACATACATGTATATACACAGATCACATACAGACATGTGTATACACAGAGCACATACATACATGTATATACACAGAGCACATACAGACATGTATATACACAGAACACATACAGACATGTATATACACAGAGCACATACAGACATGTATATACACAGAGCACATACAGACATGTATATACACAGAACACATACATACATGTATATACACAGAGCACATACATACATGTATATACACAGAGCACATACAGACATGTATATACACAGAACACATACAGACATGTATATACACAGAGCACATACAGACATGTATATACACAGAGCACATACAGACATGTATATACACAGAGCACATACATACATGTATATACACAGAACACATATATACATGTATATACACAGAGCACATACATACATGTATATACACAGAGCACATACAGACATGTATATACACAGAGCACATACATACATGTATATACACAGAACACATATATACATGTATATACACAGAGCACATACATACATGTATATACACAGAGCACATACAGACATGTATATACACAGAGCACATACATACATGTATATACACAGAGCACATACAGACATGTATATACACAGAGCACATACAGACATGTATATACACAGAGCACATACAGACATGTATATACACAGAGCACATACATACATGTATATACACAGAGCACATACAGACATGTATATACACAGAACACATACATACATGTATATACACAGAACACATATATACATGTATATACACAGAGCACATACATACATGTATATACACAGAGCACATACAGACATGTATATACACAGAGCACATACATACATGTATATACACAGAGCACATACAGACATGTATATACACAGAGCACATACAGACATGTATATACACAGAGCACATACAGACATGTATATACACAGAGCACATACAGACATGTATATACACAGAGCACATACATACATGTATATACACAGAACACATATATACATGTATATACACAGAGCACATACATACATGTATATACACAGAGCACATACAGACATGTATATACACAGAGCACATACATACATGTATATACACAGAGCACATACAGACATGTATATACACAGAGCACATACAGACATGTATATACACAGAGCACATACAGACATGTATATACACAGAGCACATACAGACATGTATATACACAGAACACATACATACATGTATATACACAGAGCACATACAGACATGTATATACACAGATCACATACAGACATGTATATACACAGAGCACATACAGACATGTATATACACAGAACACATACAGACATGTATATACACAGAGCACATACAGACATGTATATACACAGAGCACATACAGACATGTATATACACAGAGCACATACAGACATGTATATACACAGAGCACATACAGACATGTATATACACAGAACACATACATACATGTATATACACAGAGCACATACAGACATGTATATACACAGATCACATACAGACATGTATATACACAGAACACATACATACATGTATATACACAGAGCACATACAGACATGTATATACACAGATCACATACAGACATGTATATACACAGAGCACATACAGACATGTATATACACAGATCACATACAGACATGTATATACACAGAGCACATACAGACATGTATATACACAGATCACATACAGACATGTATATACACAGAACACATACATACATGTATATACACAGAGCACATACAGACATGTATATACACAGAGCACATACAGACATGTATATACACAGAGCACATACAGACATGTATATACACAGAGCACATACAGACATGTATATACACAGAACACATACATACATGTATATACACAGAGCACATACAGACATGTATATACACAGATCACATACAGACATGTATATACACAGAGCACATACAGACATGTATATACACAGAGCACATACAGACATGTATATACACAGAACACATACATACATGTATATACACAGAGCACATACATACATGTATATACACAGAGTACATACAGACATGTATATACACAGAACACATACAGACATGTATATACACAGAGCACATACAGACATGTATATACACAGATCACATACAGACATGTATATACACAGATCACATACAGACATGTGTATACACAGAGCACATACAGACATGTATATACACAGAGCACATACATACATGTATATACACAGAGCACATACAGACATGTATATACACAGAGCACATACAGACATGTATATACACAGAGCACATACAGACATGTATATACACAGAGCACATACAGACATGTATATACACAGAGCACATACAGACATGTATATACACAGAGCACATACAGACATGTGTATACACAGAGCACATACAGACATGTATATACACAGAGCACATACAGACATGTATATACACAGAGCACATACATACATGTATATACACAGAGCACATACATACATGTATATACACAGAGCACATACAGACATGTATATACACAGAGCACATACAGACATGTATATACACAGAGCACATACAGACATGTATATACACAGAGCACATACTTACATGTATATACACAGAGCACATACAGACATGTATATACACAGATCACATACAAACATGTATATACACAGAGCACATACATACATGTATATACACAGAGCACATACAGACATGTATATACACAGAGCACATACATACATGTATATACACAGAGCACATACAGACATGTATATACACAGAGCACATACATACATGTATATACACAGAGCACATACAGACATGTATATACACAGAGCACATACATACATGTATATACACAGAGCACATACATACATGTATATACACAGAGCACATACAGACATGTATATACACAGAGCACATACAGACATGTATATACACAGAGCACATACAGACATGTATATACACAGAGCACATACAGACATGTATATACACAGAGCACATACATACATGTATATACACAGAGCACATACAGACATGTATATACACAGATCACATACAGACATGTATATACACAGAGCACATACATACATGTATATACACAGAGCACATACATACATGTATATACACAGAGCACATACATACATGTATATACACAGATCACATACAGACATGTATATACACAGAGCACATACATACATGTGTATACACAGAGCACATACATACATGTATATACACAGAGCACATACAGACATGTATATACACAGAGCACATACATACATGTATATACACAGAGCACATACATACATGTGTATACACAGAGCACATACATACATGTATATACACAGAGCACATACAGACATGTATATACACAGAGCACATACATACATGTATATACACAGAGCACATACAGACATGTATATACACAGAGCACATACTTACATGTATATACACAGAGCACATACAGACATGTATATACACAGAGCACATACATACATGTATATACACAGAGCACATACAGACATGTATATACACAGAGCACATACATACATGTATATACACAGAGCACATACAGACATGTATATACACAGAGCACATACTTACATGTATATACACAGAGCACATACAGACATGTATATACACAGAGCACATACAGACATGTATATACACAGAGCACATACATGCATGTATATACACAGAGCACATACAGACATGTATATACACAGAGCACATACAGACATGTATATACACAGAGCACATACAGACATGTATATACACAGAGCACATACAGACATGTGTATACACAGAGCACATACAGACATGTATATACACAGAGCACATACAGACATGTATATACACAGAGCACATACATACATGTATATACACAGAGCACATACAGACATGTATATACACAGAGCACATACAGACATGTGTATACACAGAGCACATACAGACATGTGTATACACAGAGCACATACAGACATGTATATACACAGAGCACATACATACATGTATATACACAGAGCACATACAGACATGTATATACACAGAGCACATACATACATGTATATACACAGAGCACATACAGACATGTGTATACACAGAGCACATACATACATGTATATACACAGAGCACATACAGACATGTATATACACAGAGCACATACAGACATGTATATACACAGAGCACATACATACATGTATATACACAGAGCACATACATACATGTATATACACAGAGCACATACAGACATGTATATACACAGAGCACATACATACATGTATATACACAGAGCACATACAGACATGTATATACACAGAGCACATACATACATGTATATACACAGAGCACATACATACATGTATATACACAGAGCACATACAGACATGTATATACACAGAGCACATACAGACATGTATATACACAGAGCACATACAGACATGTATATACACAGAGCACATACATACATGTATATACACAGAGCACATACAGACATGTATATACACAGAGCACATACAGACATGTATATACACAGAGCACATACATACATGTATATACACAGAGCACATACAGACATGTATATACACAGAGCACATACATACATGTATATACACAGAGCACATACAGACATGTATATACACAGAGCACATACAGACATGTATATACACAGAGCACATACAGACATGTATATACACAGAGCACATACAGACATGTATATACACAGAGCACATACAGACATGTATATACACAGAGCACATACAGACATGTATATACACAGAGCACATACAGACATGTATATACACAGAGCACATACATACATGTATATACACAGAGCACATACATACATGTATATACACAGAGCACATACAGACATGTATATACACAGAGCACATACATACATGTATATACACAGAGCACATACATACATGTATATACACAGAGCACATACATACATGTATATACACAGAGCACATACAGACATGTATATACACAGAGCACATACAGACATGTATATACACAGAGCACATACATACATGTATATACACAGAGCACATACAGACATGTATATACACAGAGTACATACAGACATGTATATACACAGAGCACATACAGACATGTATATACACAGAGCACATACAGACATGTATATACACAGAGCACATACAGACATGTATATACACAGAGCACATACAGACATGTATATACACAGAGCACATACAGAAATGTATATACACAGAGCTCATACAGACATGTATATACACAGAGTACATACAGACATGTATATACACAGAGCACATACAGACATGTATACACACAGAGCACATACAGACATGTATATACACAGAGCACATACAGACATGTATATACATAGAGCTCATACAGACATGTATATACACAGAGTACATACAGACATGTATATACACAGAGCACATACATACATGTATATACACAGAGCACATACATACATGTATATACACAGAGCACATACATACATGTATATACACAGAGCACATACATACATGTATATACACAGAGCACATACAGACATGTATATACACAGAGCACATACAGACATGTATATACACAGAGCACATACAGACATGTATATACACAGAGCTCATACAGACATGTATATACACAGAGTACATACAGACATGTATATACACAGAGCACATACAGACATGTATATACACAGAGCACATACAGACATGTGTATACACAGAGCACATACAGACATGTATATACACAGAGCACATACAGACATGTACATACACAGAACACATATATACATGTATATACACAGAACACATACATACATGTATATACACAGAGCACATAGAGACATGTGTATACACAGAGCACATACAGACATGTATATACACAGAGCACATACAGACATGTATATACACAGAGCACATACAGACATGTACATACACAGAACACATATATACATGTATATACACAGAACACATACATACATGTATATACACAGAGCACATAGAGACATGTGTATACACAGAGCACATACAGACATGTATATACACAGAGCACATACAGACATGTATATACACAGAGCACATACAGACATGTATATACACAGAACACATATATACATGTTTATACACAGAGCACATACAGACATGTATATACACAGAACACATACAGACATGTGTATACACAGAGCACATACATACATGTATATACACAGAGCACATACAGACATGTATACACACAGAGCACATACATACATGTATATACACAGAGCACATACAGATATGTATATACACAGAGCACATACACACATGTATATACACAGAGCACATACACACATGTATATACACAGAGCACATACAGACATGTATACACACAGAGCACATACATACATGTATATACACAGAGCACATACATACATGTATATACACAGAACACATACATACATGTATATACACAGAGCACATACATACATGTATATACACAGAGCACATAGAGACATGTGTATACACAGAGCACATACAGACATGTACATACACAGAGCACATACAGACATGTATACACACAGAGCACATACATACATGTATATACACAGAGCACATACATACATGTATATACACAGAACACATATATACATGTATATACACAGAACACATACAAACATGTATATACACAGAGCACATACAGACATGTATATACACAGAGCACATACAGACATGTATATACACAGAGCACATACAGACATGTATATACACAGAGCACATACAGACATGTATACACACAGAGCACATACATACATGTATATACACAGAACACATACATACATGTATATACACAGAGCACATACATACATGTATATACACAGAGCACATAGAGACATGTGTATACACAGAGCACATACAGACATGTATATACACAGAGCACATACAGACATGTATACACACAGAGCACATACATACATGTATATACACAGAGCACATACATACAAGTATATACACAGAACACATATATACATGTATATACACAGAACACATACATACATGTATATACACAGAGCACATAGACACATGTGTATACACAGAGCACATACAGACATGTATATACACAGAGCACATACATACATGTATATACACAGAGCACATACATACATGTATATACACAGAGCACATACATACATGTATATACACAGAACACATATATACATGTATATACACAGAGCACATACAGACATGTACATACACAGAACACATATATACATGTATATACACAGAACACATACATACATGTATATACACAGAGCACATACAGACATGTGTATACACAGAGCACATACAGACATGTATATACACAGAGCACATACAGACATGTATATACACAGAGCACATACAGACATGTACATACACAGAACACATATATACATGTATATACACAGAACACATACATACATGTATATACACAGAGCACATAGAGACATGTGTATACACAGAGCACATACAGACATGTATATACACAGAGCACATACAGACATGTATATACACAGAGCACATACAGACATGTATATACACAGAACACATATATACATGTATATACACAGAGCACATACAGACATGTATATACACAGAACACATACAGACATGTGTATACACAGAGCACATACATACATGTATATACACAGAGCACATACAGACATGTATACACACAGAGCACATACATACATGTATATACACAGAGCACATACAGACATGTATATACACAGAGCACATACACACATGTATATACACAGAGCACATACACACATGTATATACACAGAGCACATACAGACATGTATACACACAGAGCACATACATACATGTATATACACAGAGCACATACATACATGTATATACACAGAACACATACATACATGTATATACACAGAGCACATACATACATGTATATACACAAAGCACATAGAGACATGTGTATACACAGAGCACATACAGACATGTATATACACAGAGCACATACAGACATGTATACACACAGAGCACATACATACATGTATATACACAGAGCACATACATACATGTATATACACAGAACACATATATACATGTATATACACAGAACACATACAAACATGTATATACACAGAGCACATACAGACATGTATATACACAGAGCACATACAGACATGTATATACACAGAGCACATACAGACATGTATATACACAGAGCACATACAGACATGTATACACACAGAGCACATACATACATGTATATACACAGAACACATACATACATGTATATACACAGAGCACATACATACATGTATATACACAGAGCACATAGAGACATGTGTATACACAGAGCACATACAGACATGTATATACACAGAGCACATACAGACATGTATACACACAGAGCACATACATACATGTATATACACAGAGCACATACATACATGTATATACACAGAACACATATATACATGTATATACACAGAACACATACATACATGTATATACACAGAGCACATAGACACATGTGTATACACAGAGCACATACAGACATGTATATACACAGAGCACATACATACATGTATATACACAGAGCACATACAGACATGTATATACACAGAGCACATACAGACATGTATACACACAGAGCACATACATACATGTATATACACAGAGCACATACATACATGTATATACACAGAACACATATATACATGTATATACACAGAACACATACATACATGTATATACACAGAGCACATAGAGACATGTGTATACACAGAGCACATACAGACATGTATATACACAGAGCACATACAGACATGTATACACACAGCACATACATACATGTATATACACAGAGCACATACATACATGTATACACACAGAGCACATACATACATGTATATACACAGAGCACATACATACATGTATATACACAGAACACATATATACATGTATATACACAGAACACATACATGTATATACACAGAGCACATAGAGACATGTGTATACACAGAGCACATACAGACATGTATATACACAGAGCACATACAGACATGTATATACACAGAACACATACATACATGTATATACACAGAGCACATAGAGACATGTGTATACACAGAGCACATACAGACATGTATATACACAGAGCACATACAGACATGTATATACACAGAACACATACATACATGTATATACACAGAGCACATACAGACATGTATATACACAGAGCACATACATACATGTATATACACAGAGCACATAGAGACATTTGTATACACAGAGCACATACAGACATGTATATACACCGAGCACATACAGACATGTATACACACAGAGCACATACATACATGTATATACACAGAGCACATACATACATGTATATACACAGAGCACATAGAGACATGTATATACACAGAGCACATACAGACATGTATATACACAGAGCACATACAGACATGTATATACACAGAGCACATACATACATGTATATACACAGAGCACATACAGACATGTATACACACAGAGCACATACATGTATATACACAGAGCACATACATACATGTATATACACAGAACACATATATACATGTATATACACAGAACACATACATACATGTATATACACAGAGCACATAGAGACATGTGTATACACAGAGCACATACAGACATGTATATACACAGAGCACATACAGACATGTATATAGACAGAGCACATACATACATGTATATACACAGAACACATATATACATGTATATACACAGAGCACATACAGACATGTATATACACAGAACACATACAGACATGTATACACACAGAACACATACATACATGTATATACACAGAGCACATACATACATGTATATACACAGAACACATACATACATGTATATACACAGAGCACATAGAGACATGTGTATACACAGAGCACATACTGACATGTATATACACAGTGCACATACAGACATGTATATACACAGAGCACATACATACATGTATATACACAGAGCACATACAGACATGTATATACACAGAGCACATACATACATGTATATACACAGAGCACATACAGACATGTATATACACAGAGCACATACAGACATGTATATACACAGAGCACATACAGACATGTATATACACAGAGCACATACAGACATGTATATACACAGAGCACATACAGACATGTACATACACAGAGCACGTACAGACATGTACATACACAGAGCACATACAGACATGTATATTCACAGAGCACATACAGACATGTATATACACAGAGCACATACAGACATGTATATACACAGGCACATACAGACATGTATATACACAGAGCACATACAGACATGTATATACACAGAGCACATACAGACATGTGTATACAGAGAGCACATACAGACATGTATATACACAGAGCACATACATGTATATACACAGAGCACATACAGACATGTATATACACAGAGCACATACAGACATGTATACACACAGAGCACATACATGTATATACACAGAGCACATACATACATGTATATACACAGAACACATATATACATGTATATACACAGAACACATACATACATGTATATACACAGAGCACATAGAGACATGTGTATACACAGAGCACATACAGACATGTATATACACAGAGCACATACAGACATGTATATACACAGAGCACATACAGACATGTATATACACAGAGCACATATATACATGTATATACACAGAGCACATACAGACATGTATATACACAGAACACATACAGACATGTATACACACAGAACACATACATACATGTATATACACAGAGCACATATATACATGTATATACACAGAGCACATACAGACATGTATATACACAGAACACATACAGACATGTATACACACAGAACACATACATACATGTATATACACAGAGCACATACATACATGTATATACACAGAACACATACATACATGTATATACACAGAGCACATAGAGACATGTGTATACACAGAGCACATACAGACATGTATATACACAGAGCACATAGAGACATGTATATACACAGAGCACATACAGACATGTATACACACAGAGCACATACATACATGTATATACACAGAACACATACATACATGTATATACACAGAGCACATACATACATGTATATACACAGAGCACATAGAGACATGTGTATACACAGAGCACATACAGACATGTATATACACAGAGCACATACAGACATGTATACACACAGAGCACATACATACATGTATATACACAGAGCACATACATACATGTATATACACAGAACACATATATACATGTATATACACAGAACACATACATACATGTATATACACAGAGCACATAGACACATGTGTATACACAGAGCACATACAGACATGTATATACACAGAGCACATACATACATGTATATACACAGAGCACATACAGACATGTATACACACAGAGCACATACATACATGTATATACACAGAGCACATACATACATGTATATACACAGAACACATATATACATGTATATACACAGAACACATACATACATGTATATACACAGAGCACATAGAGACATGTGTATACACAGAGCACATACAGACATGTATATACACAGAGCACATACAGACATGTATACACACAGAGCACATACATACATGTATATACACAGAGCACATACATACATGTATACACACAGAGCACATACATACATGTATATACACAGAGCACATACATACATGTATATACACAGAACACATATATACATGTATATACACAGAACACATACATGTATATACACAGAGCACATAGAGACATGTGTATACACAGAGCACATACAGACATGTATATACACAGAGCACATACAGACATGTATATACACAGAACACATACATACATGTATATACACAGAGCACATAGAGACATGTGTATACACAGAGCACATACAGACATGTATATACACAGAGCACATACAGACATGTATATACACAGAACACATACATACATGTATATACACAGAGCACATACAGACATGTATATACACAGATCACATACATACATGTATATACACAGAGCACATAGAGACATGTGTATACACAGAGCACATACAGACATGTATATACACCGAGCACATACAGACATGTATACACACAGAGCACATACATACATGTATATACACAGAGCACATACATACATGTATATACACAGAACACATATATACATGTATATACACAGAACACATACATACATGTATATACACAGAGCACATAGAGACATGTGTATACACAGAGCACATACAGACATGTATATAAACAGAGCACATACATACATGTATATACACAGAGCACATACAGACATGTATACACACAGAGCACATACATGTATATACACAGAGCACATACATACATGTATATACACAGAACACATATATACATGTATATACACAGAACACATACATACATGTATATACACAGAGCACATAGAGACATGTGTATACACAGAGCACATACAGACATGTATATACACAGAGCACATACAGACATGTATATACACAGAGCACATACAGACATGTATATACACAGAACACATATATACATGTATATACACAGAGCACATACAGACATGTATATACACAGAACACATACAGACATGTATACACACAGAACACATACATACATGTATATACACAGAGCACATACATACATGTATATACACAGAACACATACATACATGTATATACACAGAGCACATAGAGACATGTGTATACACAGAGCACATACAGACATGTATATACACAGAGCACATACAGACATGTATATACACAGAGCACATACATACATGTATATACACAGAGCACATACAGACATGTATATACACAGAGCACATACATACATGTGTATACAGAGAGCACATACAGACATGTATATACACAGAGCACATACATACATGTATATACACAGAACACATATATACATGTATATACACAGAACACATACATACATGTATATACACAGAGCACATAGAGACATGTGTATACACAGAGCACATACAGACATGTATATACACAGAGCACATACAGACATGTATACACACAGAGCACATACATACATGTATATACACAGAGCACATACATACATGTATACACACAGAGCACATACATACATGTATATACACAGAGCACATACATACATGTATATACACAGAACACATATATACATGTATATACACAGAACACATACATGTATATACACAGAGCACATAGAGACATGTGTATACACAGAGCACATACAGACATGTATATACACAGAGCACATACAGACATGTATATACACAGAACACATACATACATGTATATACACAGAGCACATAGAGACATGTGTATACACAGAGCACATACAGACATGTATATACACAGAGCACATACAGACATGTATATACACAGAACACATACATACATGTATATACACAGAGCACATACAGACATGTATATACACAGATCACATACATACATGTATATACACAGAGCACATAGAGACATGTGTATACACAGAGCACATACAGACATGTATATACACCGAGCACATACAGACATGTATACACACAGAGCACATACATACATGTATATACACAGAGCACATACATACATGTATATACACAGAACACATATATACATGTATATACACAGAACACATACATACATGTATATACACAGAGCACATAGAGACATGTGTATACACAGAGCACATACAGACATGTATATAAACAGAGCACATACATACATGTATATACACAGAGCACATACAGACATGTATACACACAGAGCACATACATGTATATACACAGAGCACATACATACATGTATATACACAGAACACATATATACATGTATATACACAGAACACATACATACATGTATATACACAGAGCACATAGAGACATGTGTATACACAGAGCACATACAGACATGTATATACACAGAGCACATACAGACATGTATATACACAGAGCACATACAGACATGTATATACACAGAACACATATATACATGTATATACACAGAGCACATACAGACATGTATATACACAGAACACATACAGACATGTATACACACAGAACACATACATACATGTATATACACAGAGCACATACATACATGTATATACACAGAACACATACATACATGTATATACACAGAGCACATAGAGACATGTGTATACACAGAGCACATACAGACATGTATATACACAGAGCACATACAGACATGTATATACACAGAGCACATACAGACATGTATATACACAGAGCACATACAGACATGTATATACACAGAGCACATACATACATGTGTATACAGAGAGCACATACAGACATGTATATACACAGAGCACATACAGACATGTATATACACAGAGCACATACAGACATGTATATACACAGAGCACATACAGACATGTATATACACAGAGCACATACAGACATGTATATACACAGAGCACATACAGACATGTACATACACAGAGCACATACAGACATGTATATACACAGAGCACATACAGACATGTATATACACAGAGCACATACAGACATGTATATACACAGAGCACATACAGACATGTATATACACAGAGCACATACAGACATGTATATACACAGAGCACATACAGACATGTGTATACAGAGAGCACATACAGACATGTATATACACAGAGCACATACATGTATATACACAGAGCACATACAGACATGTATATACACAGAGCACATACAGACATGTATACACACAGAGCACATACATGTATATACACAGAGCACATACATACATGTATATACACAGAACACATATATACATGTATATACACAGAGCACATACAGACATGTATTTACACAGAGCACATAGAGACATGTGTATACACAGAGCACATACAGACATGTATATACACAGAGCACATACAGACATGTATATACACAGAGCACATACAGACATGTATATACACAGAGCACATACAGACATGTATATACACAGAACACATATATACATGTATATACACAGAGCACATACATACATGTATATACACAGAACACATACATACATGTATATACACAGAGCACATAGAGACATGTGTATACACAGAGCACATACAGACATGTACATACACAGAGCACATACAGACATGTATATACACAGAACACATACAGACATGTATATACACAGAGCACATACAGACATGTATATACACAGAACACATATATACATGTATATACACAGAGCACATACATACATGTATATACACAGAACACATACATACATGTATATACACAGAGCACATAGAGACATGTGTATACACAGAGCACATACAGACATGTACATACACAGAGCACATACAGACATGTATATACACAGAGCACATACAGACATGTATATACACAGAGCACATACAGACATGTGTATACACAGAGCACATACAGACATGTATATACACAGAGCACATACAGACATGTATATACACAGAGCACATACATACATGTATATACACAGAGCACATACATACATGTATATACACAGAGCACATACAGACATGTATATACACAGAGCACATACATACATGTGTATACAGAGAGCACATACAGACATGTATATACACAGAGCACATACAGACATGTATATACACAGAGCACATACAGACATGTATATACACAGAGCACATACAGACATGTATATACACAGAGCACATAGAGACATGTGTATACACAGAGCACATACAGACATGTACATACACAGAGCACATACAGACATGTATATACACAGAGCACATACAGACATGTATATACACAGAGCACATACAGACATGTATATACACAGAGCACATACAGACATGTACATACACAGAGCACATACAGACATGTATATACACAGAACACATACAGACATGTATATACACAGAGCACATACAGACATGTATATACACAGAACACATATATACATGTATATACACAGAGCACATACATACATGTATATACACAGAACACATACATACATGTATATACACAGAGCACATAGAGACATGTGTATACACAGAGCACATACATACATGTATATACACAGAGCACATACAGACATGTATATACACAGAGCACATACATACATGTGTATACAGAGAGCACATACAGACATGTATATACACAGAGCACATACAGACATGTATATACACAGAGCACATACAGACATGTATATACACAGAGCACATACAGACATGTATATACACAGAGCACATACATACATGTATATACACAGAGCACATACAGATATGTATATACACAGAGCACATACAGACATGTATATACACAGAGCACATACAGACATGTGTATACAAGGATCACATACAGACATGTATATACACAGAGCACATACAAACATGTATTTACACCGAGCACATACAGACATGTATATACACAGAGCACATACATACATGTATATACACAGAGCACATACAGACATGTATATACACAGAGCACATACAGACATGTATATACACAGAGCACATACATACATGTACATACACAGAGCACATACAGACATGTATATACACAGAGCACATACAGACATGTATATACACAGAACACATACATACATGTATATACACAGAGAACATACATACATGTATATACACAGAGCACATACAGACATGTATTTACACAGAGCACATACATACATGTATATACACAGAGCACATACAGACATGTATATACACAGAGCACATACAGACATGTATATACACAGAGCACATACAGACATGTGTATACAAGGATCACATACAGACATGTATATACACAGAGCACATACAGACATGTATATACACAGAGCACATACAGACATGTATTTACACCGAGCACATACATACATGTATATACACAGAGCACATACATACATGTATATACACAGAGCACATACAGACATGTATATACACAGAGCACATACAGACATGTATATACACAGAGCACATACAGACATGTGTATACAAGGATCACATACAGACATGTATATACACAGAGCACATACAGACATGTATATACACAGAGCACATACAGACATGTATTTACACCGAGCACATACAGACATGTGTATACACAGAGCACATACATACATGTATATACACAGAGCACATACATACATGTATATACACAGAGCACATACAGACATGTATATACACAGAGCACATACAGACATGTATATACACAGAGCACATACATACATGTATATACACAGAGCACATACAGACATGTATATACACAGAGCACATACAGACATGTATATACACAGAGCACATACATACATGTACATACACAGAGCACATACAGACATGTATATACACAGAGCACATACAGACATGTATATACACAGAGCACATACAGACATGTGTATACACAGAGCACATACAGACATGTATATACACAGAGCACATACATACATGTATATACACAGAGCACATACAGACATGTATATACACAGAGCACATACAGACATGTATATACACAGAGCACATACATACATGTACATACACAGAGCACATACAGACATGTATATACACAGAGCACATACAGACATGTATATACACAGAGCACATACATACATGTATATACACAGAGCACATACAGACATGTATATACACAGAGCACATACAGACATGTATATACACAGAGCACATACAGACATGTATATACACAGAGCACATACAGACATGTATATACACAGAGCACATACAGACATGTATATACACAGAGCACATACAGACATGTATATACACAGAGCACATACAGACATGTATATACACAGAGCACATACAGACATGTATATACACAGAGCACATACATACATGTATATACACAGAGCACATACAGACATGTGTATACACAGAGCACATACAGACATGTATATACACAGAGCACATACAGACATGTATATACACAGAGCACATACAGACATGTATATACACAGAGCACATACAGACATGTATATACACAGAGCACATACAGACATGTATATACACAGAGCACAAACAGACATGTATATACACAGAGCACATACATACATGTATATACACAGATCACATACAGACATGTATATACACAGATCACATACAGACATGTATATACACAGAGCACATACAGACATGTATATACACAGAGCACATACATACATGTATATACACAGAGCACATACATACATGTATATACACAGAGCACATACATACATGTATATACACAGAGCACATACATACATGTATATACACAGAGCACATACAGACATGTATATACACAGAGCACATACATACATGTATATACACAGAGCACATACAGACATGTATATACACAGAGCACATACATACATGTATATACACAGAGCACATACAGACATGTATATACACAGATCACATACAGACATGTATATACACAGAGCACATACAGACATGTATATACACAGAGCACATACAGACATGTATATACACAGAGCACATACATACATGTATATACACAGAGCACATACAGACATGTATATACACAGAACACATACATACATGTATATACACAGAGCACATACAGACATGTATATACACAGATCACATACAGACATGTATATACACAGAGCACATACAGACATGTATATACACAGAGCACATACAGACATGTATATACACAGAACACATACATACATGTATATACACAGAGCACATACATACATGTATATACACAGAGTACATACAGACATGTATATACACAGAACACATACAGACATGTATATACACAGAGCACATACATACATGTATATACACAGAGCACATACAGACATGTATATACACAGATCACATACAGACATGTGTATACACAGAGCACATACAGACATGTATATACACAGAGCACATACAGACATGTATATACACAGAGCACATACAGACATGTATATACACAGAACACATACATACATGTATATACACAGATCACATACAGCCATGTATATACACATGTACATGTACATATATACATGTACATGTATATACACATGTATATACACATACACACTTTCTGTTCCAGAAGAGAAAGAGAAAATCATGTACATGTACATATATACATGTACATGTATATACACATGTATATACACATACACACTTTCTGTTCCAGAAGAGAAAGAGAAAATCAGACCAGCACCCTTCATTTATCCTCAACAACTGCGCCCTTACAGGAACGGACAAATATACCTATCTGGGCCTAGAGATTCACCGATCAGGGAGCTTCAAACAAGCCATAGAGACCCTGAAAGACAAGGCATGCAAAACCTTCTATGCCATCCGAAGGAAACTCTGCCATCTAAAGCCACCAGTGAGGGTCTGGTTAAAAATCTTCGATTCTATCATCGCCCCAATCCTCCTGTATGGCAGCGAAGTCTGGGGTCCTCACACCTACCCAGACTGGTCAAGGTGGGATTCAAGCCCAACAGAAATATTCCACCTGGAATTCTGCAAGCACCTTCTCCAAGTCCATCGGAGCACCTCCAACAGTGCTTGCCGGGCCGAGCTGGGCAGATTCCCTCTACACCTATCGGTTCTAAAGAGGGCACTGTCATTCCGGGCTCATCTACGTAGGAGCAATCCAAGCTCCCATCACCATAAAGCCCTGACACATGTAGGGGAAACAGAAAAACCAGGACCCTCGGAACAGCTCACCCAAACCCAACCTGACCAGAAAACCAATCACAACAACCTGACAAAAGCCGGAATCAGGAAGATGGTAGACGAAGGCCAGGAGAGGTACGTAAGTGACTGGAAGAACGACATCATCAGCTCACAGAAACTGACCATGTACCGGAGTCTACAGAGAGACTACAGACTGGCTCCATACCTGGAGAAACTCCCAGACCCCAAAGACCGCAAGATCCTGAGCTGGTATAGACTCAGTGCCCACAGTCTGGCCATCGAATCCGGCCGACACAGGCAGAGCTACAAGCCCAGGGAGGAAAGACTGTGCCAACACTGTGACCAGGAGGCCCTGGAGGATGAGACCCACTTCCTGCTACACTGCTCCAAGTACTCAGCAGTGAGGGACACTCACTTCAGGAGACTCTCACATCTCTTCCCGGATTTCACCACCATGAAGGAGGAAGAGAAAACATACATCCTGCTGGGGGAAGAAGAGAGAGCAGTGGAGATAGCAGCGCAACATGTGAGCGAATGCCATAGACTGCGAGAAAGAGAACTATGATATGCCATGGACTTCTATGGCCCTCATCCTGGATCTGCCCCCATCCCCCATCCACTTTCCCTATGCCATGGACTTCTATACCCTCATCCTGGATCTGCCCCCATGCCGCCATCCACCTTCCCTATGCCATGGACTTCTATAGCCCCAACCTGGATCTGCCCCTTCCACCTTTCCTACAGCCCCTTCCCAACATCCCTACAGTCCCTATCCCTATTCCCTTCTGTACACCTGCTTTGGCAAAACTAATGTGTATTTAGTCCTGCCAATAAAGCTTCTTTGAATCTTGAATCTTGAATCTACACAGATCACATACAGACATGTATATACACAGAGCACATACATACATGTATATACACAGAGCACATACAGACATGTATATACACAGAGCACATACAGACATGTGTATACACAGATCACATACAGACATGTATATACACAGATCACATACAGACATGTATATACACAGATCACATACAGACATGTATATACACAGAGCACATACATACATGTGTATACACAGAGCACATACAGACATGTGTATACACAGATCACATACAGACATGTATATACACAGATCACATACAGACATGTATATACACAGATCACATACAGACATGTATATACACAGATCACATACAGACATGTGTATACACAGAGCACATACAGACATGTGTATACACAGATCACATACAGACATGTGTATACACAGATCACATACAGACATGTATATACACAGATCACATACAGACATGTATATACACAGAGCACATACATACATGTATATACACAGATCACATACAGACATGTGTATACACAGATCACATACAGACATGTATATACACAGAGCACATACATACATGTATATACACAGATCACATACAGACATGTGTATACACAGATCACATACAGACATGTATATACACAGAGCACATACATACATGTATATACACAGATCACATACAGACATGTGTATACACAGATCACATACAGACATGTGTATACACAGAGCACATACATACATGTATATACACAGAGCACATACATACATGTATATACACAGAGCACATACATACATGTATATACACAGAGCACATACAGACATGTATATACACAGATCACATACAGACATGTATATACACAGAGCACATACAGACATGTATATACACAGAGCACATACATACATGTATATACACAGATCACATACAGACATGTATATACACAGATCACATACAGACATGTATATTCACAGAGCACATACAGACATGTATATACACAGAGCACATACAGACATGTATATACACAGAGCACATACATACATGTATATACACAGAGCACATACATACATGTATATACACAGAGCACATACAGACATGTATATACACAGAGCACATACAGACATGTATATACACAGAGCACATACATACATGTATATACACAGAGCACATACAGACATGTATATACACAGAACACATACATACATGTATATACACAGAGCACATACAGACATGTATATACACAGATCACATACAGACATGTATATACACAGAGCACATACAGACATGTATATACACAGAGCACATACAGACATGTATATACACAGAACACATACATACATGTATATACACAGAGCACATACATACATGTATATACACAGAGCACATACATACATGTATATACACAGAGCACATACATACATGTATATACACAGATCACATACAGACATGTGTATACACAGAGCACATACATACATGTATATACACAGAGCACATACAGACATGTATATACACAGAACACATACAGACATGTATATACACAGAGCACATACAGACATGTATATACACAGAGCACATACAGACATGTATATACACAGAACACATACATACATGTATATACACAGAGCACATACATACATGTATATACACAGAGCACATACAGACATGTATATACACAGAACACATACAGACATGTATATACACAGAGCACATACATACATGTATATACACAGAGCACATACAGACATGTATATACACAGAGCACATACATACATGTATATACACAGAGCACATACAGACATGTATATACACAGAGCACATACAGACATGTATATACACAGAGCACATACAGACATGTATATACACAGAGCACATACAGACATGTATATACACAGAACACATACATACATGTATATACACAGAGCACATACAGACATGTATATACACAGATCACATACAGACATGTATATACACAGAGCACATACAGACATGTATATACACAGAACACATACAGACATGTATATACACAGAGCACATACAGACATGTATATACACAGAGCACATACAGACATGTATATACACAGAACACATACATACATGTATATACACAGAGCACATACAGACATGTATATACACAGAGCACATACAGACATGTATATACACAGAGCACATACAGACATGTATATACACAGAACACATACATACATGTATATACACAGAGCACATACAGACATGTATATACACAGATCACATACATACATGTATATACACAGAGCACATACAGACATGTATATACACAGAGCACATACAGACATGTATATACACAGAACACATACATACATGTATATACACAGAGCACATACAGACATGTATATACACAGAGCACATACAGACATGTATATACACAGAGCACATACAGACATGTATATACACAGAACACATACATACATGTATATACACAGAGCACATACATACATGTATATACACAGAGTACATACAGACATGTATATACACAGAACACATACAGACATGTATATACACAGAGCACATACAGACATGTATATACACAGATCACATACAGACATGTATATACACAGATCACATACAGACATGTATATACACAGAGCACATACATACATGTATATACACAGAGCACATACAGACATGTATATACACAGAGCACATACAGACATGTATATACACAGAGCACATACAGACATGTATATACACAGAGCACATACAGACATGTATATACACAGAGCACATACAGACATGTATATACACAGAGCACATACAGACATGTGTATACACAGAGCACATACAGACATGTATATACACAGAGCACATACAGACATGTATATACACAGAGCACATACAGACATGTATATACACAGAGCACATACATACATGTATATACACAGAGCACATACAGACATGTATATACACAGAGCACATACTTACATGTATATACACAGAGCACATACAGACATGTATATACACAGATCACATACAGACATGTGTATACACAGAGCACATACATACATGTATATACACAGAGCACATACATACATGTATATACACAGAGCACATACAGACATGTATATACACAGAGCACATACATACATGTATATACACAGAGCACATACAGACATGTATATACACAGAGCACATACTTACATGTATATACACAGAGCACATACAGACATGTATATACACAGATCACATACAAACATGTATATACACAGAGCACATACATACATGTATATACACAGAGCACATACAGACATGTATATACACAGAGCACATACATACATGTATATACACAGAGCACATACAGACATGTATATACACAGAGCACATACAGACATGTATATACACAGAGCACATACATACATGTATATACACAGAGCACATACATACATGTATATACACAGAGCACATACAGACATGTATATACACAGAGCACATACAGACATGTATATACACAGAGCACATACTTACATGTATATACACAGAGCACATACAGACATGTATATACACAGATCACATACAGACATGTATATACACAGAGCACATACATACATGTATATACACAGAGCACATACATACATGTATATACACAGAGCACATACATACATGTATATACACAGAGCACATACAGACATGTATATACACAGAGCACATACATACATGTATATACACAGAGCACATACAGACATGTATATACACAGAGCACATACAGACATGTATATACACGGAGCACATACAGACATGTATATACACAGAGCACATACATACATGTATATACACAGAGCACATACAGACATGTATATACACAGAGCACATACAGACATGTATATACACAGAGCACATACATACATGTATATACACAGAGCACATACATACATGTATATACACAGAGCACATACAGACATGTATATACACAGAGCACATACATACATGTATATACACAGATCACATACAGACATGTATATACACAGAGCACATACAGACATGTATATACACAGATCACATACAGACATGTATATACACAGAGCACATACAGACATGTATATACACAGATCATATACAGACATGTGTATACAAGGATCACATACACACATACCAGATCAGTTTTGCAAACTTAGGCACACTGTGGCCCAATTACGTTATCAAGTAATCGAACAAGTCCGACGTCCAAGATGGTCCATTCAGTGATTGTACGCTGGCTGTCCCATCAGATATATTTGCACCTTTGCCATCTTATTGTGTCTGCTATACCTTGTTAGTGCATTCGTTCTGTGGCCTGTGCAGGTAAGCATTCTTTGTCTGTGTGCTGGTTATTTTTGTCTAACTTAGTCTTTTTTGGTGTTTGTCTTGTTAGAGTAGGGACTCTCACAAGTGAGGACCTTTGACGTAGGTTGTGAGCTTACGTATTGTGGCCATAATATAAACTAATACCTCACATCTATCGCTGTGTGTTTCTTGCACTTGATGTCTTCTCAGGGTGCAGTTGGGCCCAGATGGTTCTGTGCACTGTGGCCTCTGTTCACATAGGATGCATTTCTGTTAGTACCGGCTGGCGCGCCTGATATAAGAGGATGGGCGTCATTTACAGGCTCAGCATTTTCTGTGTGAATGCTGATATATACAGATTATATTTTTTGTGCATTATCATACCAAGCAGCCATTCTCTGATTGTCGGTTAGTTGTCTCGTCAGATATTTTTGCACCTGTGCCATCTTATTGTGTCTGCTATACCTTGTTAGTGCATTTGTTCTGTGGCCTGGGCAGGTAAGCATCCTCTGTCTGTGTGCTGGTTATTTTTGTCTAACCCCATCTCTAGCAAGTAGTCCATCGTAAAGGTAATTCACTCCGTGATCCAGAAATCCAAATCGTTGCTGACGGCACCATCGACGTAGCCAGTTGTTCACCTGCAGAATCTTATTCCACCTCCTTGTTCCATGGCCATCCACTGGGAGGATGGAAGAGAAGACCACCTGCGCTCCCAGTTCTTTCACTTTCTTGCCTAAGTCTTCAAAGTCTCTGCAGATGGTTTCCAGGTAATTTCTCACGGTGTCATTTGTCCCCACATGTATTAGCAGGCAGGGGTGGACAATGACAGCTTGGGGCCCCTGTGCAAGAAATGTGTCTGGGCCCCCTCCTTTTATGGCAACAAAGCTACATATATATATATAGCCACACACACATACATGTATATATATTACATAGTCTTTATTATGTATATTGCTGTCCCTTATTATACAGTGCCCTCTCTTGTTATGTACAGTACAGTCCCTTATTATATAGAGCCCTGTTTTTTATTACATATTGTCCTGTCTTGTTAGCTGTATAATGCAATAATGGCTGATGGAGCATGGGAAAGCTTCCTTTCTAATGGAGGAGATAATGGACTGGTCGTCTGATCACCGGCTCCTCGATCAGCAGTCATTTTATATCTAACAAGAGAGGGGACTATGTAATAAAAGAGGGCACTGTGAATAACAAAAATAACAAGAATACACTATGTAAGAGACAGCACTATACATAACAGCAGAGGAAGCTATATAATAAGGGACGGCATCATATATAACTAGAGAGGATGGTATGTAATAAGGGACAGTGTTATACATAATAAAAGAGGAAACTATGTAACTAAGGATGGTGTTATACAGAATTAGTGAGTACACTATATACTAAGGGACTGTGTTAGACATAATAAGTGAGTACACTATACACTAAGGGACACACACAGAATACACACACATACATACAAAGCACACACACACTCTCACTCACACACACATCACTTCTCACCTTTCTGCAGCATCACTGCCTCCAGCTCCTTCCTCGCTCTGGCACAGCAGCCGCTGAATGATGATGTCATCCAGCGGCGCTCTCCTCTCTGTGTCAGAGACAGGAAGTGCAGGCGGCGGGCAGGAAGCAGGACGGATCCTTGCAGCTCCGCTCCTGCTATTCCCTCTTGCAGGCAGCGGAGCTGCTTGGATCGCTCCCTGCCAGCCACACATGAGGGCAATCTCGCCAGGGGCTCCCGGAGCCTTGGGACCGGAAAAACCGGCCAGATTGTCCTCATTATTAGCCGCCCTGCAGGGGCCCCCTGGAGCCTCTGGACCCCGGTGCAGCTGCATCGGTTGAATTGGCGATTTGTCCCCACATGTAGTAGCAGGAATGGGTAGTCATCTGTAGGTCTGAAGAGTCCTGATATCCTGTCAGACACATCTTTAATTTTTGCACCTGGAAGACAGCACATTTCTCTTGTAGTTATATCCGGTCTGCAGATAGCGGCCTCTGTTCCTCTCAGCAGGGAATCCCCCATGACCACCACTCTCCGTTTCTTCTTCACAACATTTTTCTTTCTCCATCCAGGAGGACTCTGAAGGCGTACAAGGTTGCTGCTTGTTGGCAAAGTCTTATCCTGATGTATTTCTTCATCGTTTTCCTGCGTGAGAGCCTGGTACTGGTTCCTGAGCAGTATGGGTGCTGACTGCCTCCTGATCCTCCTGCTTCTCTGGGTCACATGTCTCCATTCATTCATGTCACTTAGTCTTATAGTGACATCTTCTACCATGCTATCGTCATGTGCGATTATACAGTATACTATACTGTGAATTATGTAATTTTTTTTTGCAAAAGTTTCTACATTTCTGTTTTTTCCCCGTCAAGATGGGGCACAGAGTGAACATTAATGAGAAAAAATGAACTTTTTTGAATTTACCAAATGGATGCAATGAAACAAAGAGTGAAAAATATAAAGGGGTGTGAACACTTTCCGTACCCCCTGTACAGTATGTACACAGAACACATATACACATGATTATACACTGAGCACATACACACGTGGTCAAAATTGTTGGCGCCCCTCGTTTAATGACAGAAAAACCCACAATTGTTAGTCCAGAAAAAGTCCAGAAAAACCAGAGAAGTTGGCAGCTATCGGATTGCAGACCCCTGAACCTATCCACAACAACTAGCAGTAGCCGTGGGGGGTTCCTACGGTGCCCTAGACTCCTCGATCACAGCCGGAGAACTATATAGCCTAAAGACAGAAAGGGGAAAAACTAAACTGCCCCAGAGCAGACCCCAAAGCAATAGGCAGCCCCCAACATATAATGACGGTGAAGCAAGATGAAAACACTAACACAGATAGAAAGATAGGTTGAGCAAATGATGGGGCCCAAGCTAACTACATAGGACAGGATAGGAAAGCTGCTGTCTGCCATCCGCAAAAACCCTATCAAAATGAGCCAACCGACTGATAGGAAAAACAGGCCCTGAAGTCGCTAGGCTTCAAAAGACTATATCAGCACTCAGGTATAAATAATAATAATAATAATAATCTTTATTTATATAGCGCCAACATATTCCGCAGCGCTTTACAGCTTAGCAGTTTCAAAACACAAGTCATAAGTAACAATGCTAACAATACAATAATTAAAGCAAAATAAGACGAAATAAGACGACCCTGCTCGTGAGAGCTTACAATCTACAATGAGGTGAGGGAGATACAGAGTACAGGTGTGTATTTACAATGGTGTATTTACAATGAAGGTCCAGCCATCTTGCGGGAGTGAAGGATGGATGGAGATAGTGAATGGGCTACACACGCACACATACACAGAGAATGACTTTGATTAGTGAATGTGATAGGCCGCTCTGAACAGGTGTGTTTTGAGGGAGCGCCTAAAACTATGCAAATTGTGGATAGTCCTGATTTCTTGGGGTAGAGCATTCCAGAGGATAGGAGCAGCACGGGAGAAGTCTTGGAGTCGGGAGTGGGAGGTACGGATTAGTGCAGAGGTTAGTCGAAAGTCGTTTGCAGAGCGCAGCGATCGGCTAGGCCGATAGACAGAAATGAGAGAAGAGATGTAAGGGGGTGCCGCACTGTGGAGAGCTTTGTGGGTGAGAACAAGTACTTTGAATTGGATCCTATAATGAATGGGCAGCCAATGTAAGGACTGGCGAAGAGCGGACATGTCCGAGTACCGATTACCCAGATGGACGATCCTGGCCGCTGCATTAAGTATGGACTGGAGAGGGGATAGTCGAGTGACGGGGAGGCCAATTAATACAGCGTTGCAGTAATCCAGGCGAGAGTGGATCAATGCAACAGCGATGGGTTTTTGTTGTTTCCATAGTGAGAAAAGGGCGGATTCTAGAGATGTTCTTTAGGTGTAAGCGGCAAGAGCGGGCAAGGGATTGTATATGGGAGGTGAAGGAGAGATTGGTGTCAAACATAACACCCAGACAGCGCGCCTGCTGCCGGGGTGTTATTGTGGTACCACCCACGGAGAAGGAAATGTCAGATTTAGGGAGGTTAGTAGACGGCGGGAGCAGAAGAAGTTCAGTTTTGGAGAGGTTGAGTTTCAGATAGAGAGCGGACATGATATTGGAGACTGCGGACAGACAGTCACTGGCGTTCTGTAGTACAGCGGGGGTAAGGTCGGGGGAAGACGTGTATAGTTGTGTGTCATCAGCATAAAGATGGTACTGAAAGCCAAATCTGCTGATGGTCTGTCCAATTGGGGCCGTGTAGAGAGAGAAAAGAAGGGGGCCAAGGACTGAGCCCTGAGGTACCCCGACAGCAAGAGGAAGAGGAGGAAGAGGAGATTCTGAAGACAGAGCAAAACATCAACAGATCAGAGACAAAAATGGAATTCAGATCACCCCCGGCCGGGGATGGCAGAACTCCCAAAAAACAAGGCAAAACAAAAACAAAACTGAAGAGTACAAAGCAGAGCAGAAAAACTTAGCTTTGAGATGCAGGAATCAGACTGGTCTCCAAGAATCCAGCAGGAAAATCACCAGCCAGGAAGAAGGGCGTCGGCAGCCTTATATCCAGTCCTCAATTCCAGCCACCCAGTCATCATCTAGCTGCCCATGTGTTTGGTAATCAGTCTCACTACCTTCCTTCACCAGAGGAGGGAGTTCATCAGACCTCAATGGTGAAGGGAAAAATGAACTCAAATAAAATAGAAAAGCCACTGAAGAAGACTCAAGGTCTCCAAAAATTCATTTATAACAACAAGCAAAAAGGCAGCAACACTTACCTGCCCAGGTCTAGAACAAATGCACTGCAGGGTGCAGCCAGCCCATATAGCAAGATGTTAGCAACACAGGTGCAAAATACCAGATTAACAGCCACTCTCCACATACCCATTCCTGGAGGGGGTGACTGCCCAGTATACAATTGCACAATGAGGGTCCGCATAGGGTACCGTTCACGCAAGGGAACTGCATGGTGTCTGGTTAACAGCCTATTAGTAACGCCCCTACTATTCGATTAGGCGGGCTGGCCAGCACCCTCTCAATGCATACCAGTGTGAACACCCCTCATACGAGACCAAACGTGTCTGGGCTCGGCTGCACCCCGATAAATGTAGTGCAAAAATTTTTTACCAATTAGTGAGGTATTAGCTGATATTTTGGCCAAAATACTTGAGCCCGTAAACTGCGCCAAAGTTCCTCACGCTTACGGGTCCCTACACTAAATTAAATGGAACAAGGAGGTGGAATAAGATTCTGCAGGTGAACAACTGGCTACGTCGATGGTGCCGTCAGCAAAGATTTGGATTTCTGGATCACGGAGTGAACTACTTATATGATGGACTACTTGCTAGAGATGGGGTGCACCTTACGAAGACTGGAAAACATGTATTTGGAAGTCGCCTTGCTATACTTGTAAGGAGAGCTTTAAACTAGAACAACATGGGAAGGGAAGCAAAAGACCAGAAAAAGCCATACACCTGACAAATGCTATTGAGAACTCTGCTATTAGAAGTGGAAAGGAAGAACAAAGACGAAAGAATCTAATTAATAAAAATATTGGAGAAAGAGAAACCTATCACAAACTAAAATGTTTCTATACTAATGCACAAAGCATGGGCAACAAACAAGGAGAATTGGAACTACTAACACAGGAACAGAAATATGATATAATTGGAATCACTGAAACTTGGTGGGACAATACACATGATTGGAATACAAGACTAGAAGGATACAACTTATTTGCAAGAAACAGACTTGATAAACGAGGAGGAGGTGTCGCATTGTATGTTCGAAACGCGTATATCTGCACAGAGATTGAAGCTTCAGAGACTGGGAGTTCTGTGGAAACTGTTTGGGTAAGAATACAAGGACAGAACAATGGAAAGGACACCATTGTAGGCATTTACTACAGGCCGCCTGTGCAAGCCGAAGATATAGATGAACTCTTTATGCATCAGATGGCCAAGTTCTCCAAAAAATATGACATAGTTGTCATGGGAGATTTCAACTATCCAGACATTTGTTGGGAATCTCTCTCAGGCAAAACTAACAGGTCAAGGAAATTCTTATCCTCTCTTGCTGACAACTTTATCTTCCAAAAGGTAGGGGAGAAAACAAGGGGAACTGCTACCTTGGATCTAATCCTTATAAACAGGGAGGAAATGGTTGAGGAGGTAAAAGTGGCTGGGACCCTAGGAGGTAGCGACCATGCTATTTTAGAATTTTGGATTACTAGAGGTGGAAGACCTGTGAAGACTCAGACGTCAAGGTTAGATTTCAGAAAGGCAGATTTTAAGGGATTCAGAAAGAGAATTGGAGGGATCCAATGGCTGGATATCCTTAAAGACAAAAATGTCCAGGAAGGATGGGAAATCTTGAAAAATGAAATTCTCAAAGCACAGTTGTTAACAATTCCGAAAAGAGGGAAGAATAGGAAGCATTTAAGGAAACCAGGATGGATGAACACAGAACTTAAGCACATGCTAAAAAGGAAGAAAAAAATGTTTATAAAATGGAAAGAGGGAGGCATATCTAAAGAAGAATATAATGCTGTCTGCAGAACCTGCAGGGCACAAATCAGATTAGCTAAAGCTGAAAATGAACTGAGGCTTGCAAGAGATGTCAAAAGCAATAATAAAGGATTTTGGGGATATGTCAAAAGTAAAAGAAAAGTCAAAGATGCTATAGGATTTTTACAGGATGAAAATGATGAAATGGTAAGACAGGATGTTGAGAAGGCTGAACTTTTAAATTCCTATTTTGCATCTGTTTTCTCTCAGAAAGGAAATGCAACATCAACTGTTATTCACTGTCCTATTAAGGGAATAGAAGAATCCAGGATATCTATAAACAGAAAGATAGTGAGGAAACACTTAGCTAACCTAAATGAATTCAAGTCTCCAGGTCCAGATGAATTACACCCCAGAGTACTGAAGGAGATAGCAGAAGAAATTTTTGAACCCCTCTCCATAATCTTTGAAAATTCTTGGAGAACAGGAGAAGTGCCAGAAGACTGGAGAAGAGCAAATGTTGTTCCTATCTTCAAAAAGGGGAAGAAGGTGGACCCAGGCAACTATAGGCCGGTGAGTCTGACTTCTATACCAGGAAAGATCTTTGAACAAATTATTAAACAACATGTATGTCAATACCTGGATAAGAATGAAGTGATTAAACAGAGTCAGCATGGGTTTGTAACTAATAAGTCATGTCAGACTAACTTAATTTCCTTCTATGACGGTATCACTGATTGGGTGGATCAAGGAAATGCTGTAGATATAGTATATCTTGACTTCAGCAAAGCATTTGACAAAGTCTCTCATACAATCCTTATTGAAAAAATGACTAAGTATGGAATGGACAAGGCAACTGTTAGGTGGATTCATAACTGGCTTAGTGATCGGACCCAAAGAGTGGTCGTAAATGGCTGCACATCCAGTTGGAAGAATGTCTCAAGTGGGGTACCACAGGGCTCTGTCCTGGGCCCTGTATTGTTCAACATCTTTATCAACGATTTAGATGAAGGAATTGAGGGTAAACTGATTAAATTTGCTGATGACACAAAGCTAGGAGGGATAGCTAATACTAGAGAAGAGAGAGAGAGGATTCAAAAAGATTTAAATAAACTGGAGAAGTGGGCAGCAACTAACAGAATGGTTTTTAACAGGGAGAAATGCAAAGTACTACATCTGGGCAATAAAAATGGAAAAAGCATATATAGAATGGGAGGAATAGGGCTAAGTGACAGCACATGTGAAAAAGACTTGGGTATACTAATAGATCACAGACTGAATATGAGTCAACAGTGTGATGCAGCAGCAAAAAAGGCAAATGCAATTCTAGGATGTATTAACAGAAGCATACAGTCTAGATCACGTGAAGTCATTATTTCCCTCTACTCCTCTTTGGTCAGACCTCATCTGGAATATTGTGTCCAGTTTTGGGCACCACATTTTAAAAAAGACATCAACAAACTGGAGCAAGTTCAGAAAAGAGCGACCAGAATGGTGACCGGTCTGCAAACCCTGTCTTATGAGGAAAGGTTGCAGGATTTGGGAATGTTTAGTTTGCAAAAGAGAAGACTGAGAGGAGACTTAATAGCTGTCTACAAATATCTAAAGGGCTGTCACATTGTAGAAGGATCAACTTTATTCTCATTTGCACAAGGAAAGACTAGAAGCAATGGGATGAAACTGAATGGGAAGAGACACAGATTAGATATTAGAAAAAACTTTTTGACAGTTAGAGTGATCAATGAGTGGAACAGGCTGCCACGAGAAGTGGTGAGTTCTCCTTCAATGGAAGTCTTCAAACAGAGGCTGGACAGACATCTGACTGGGATGATTTAGCGAATCCTGCTTTGAGCAGGGGGTTGGACCAGATGGCCCAGGAGGTCCCTTCCAACTCTACGATTCTATGATTCTATGATTCTATGATTCTAAATAAAATAGAAAAGCCACTGAAGAAGACTCAGGTCTTCAAAAATTCATTTATAACAACAAGCTTGTTGTTATAAATGAATTTTTGGAGACCTTGAGTATTCTTCAGTGGCTTTTCTATTTTATTTAATTTAGTGTAGGGACCCGTAAGCGTGAGGAACTTTGGCGCAGTTTACGGGCTCAAGTATTTTGGCCAAAATATCAGCTAATACCTCACTAATTGGTAAAAATTTTTTGCACTACATTTATCGGGGTGCAGCCGAGCCCAGACACGTTTGGTCTCGTATGAGGGGTGTTCACACTGGTATGCATTGAGAGGGTGCTGGCCAGCCCGCCTAATCGAATAGTAGGGGCGTTACTAATAGGCTGTTAACCAGACACCATGCAGTTCCCGTGTGTGAACGGTACCCTATGCGGACCCTCATTGTGCAATTGTATACTGGGCAGTCACCCCCTCCAGGAATGGGTATGTGGAGAGTGGCTGTTAATCTGGTATTTTGCACCTGTGTTGCTAACATCTTGCTATATGGGCTGGCTGCACCCTGCAGTGCATTTGTTCTAGACCTGGGCAGGTAAGTGTTGCTGCCTTTTTGCTTGTTGTTATAAATGGAAAAATGAACTCACAACACACAATGGTGACAGAAATAACTTGACAAAAGTAATAATAAATAAAAAATCTATGAAAATGAACAGATAAAGGTCAGACATTGTGTCTCAGCCAGGCTGCCACAGAATTTAAAAAAAAAATAAATCTCATGAAATCGGTCTGGACAGAAATGATGGTTCCTTAACTTAATGTTTTGTTGCACAACCTTTTGGGGCAATCACTGCAATCAAACGATTCCTGTAACTGTCATTGAGACTTCTGCGCCTCTCGACAGGTATTTTGGCCACTCCTCAAGATCAAACTGCTCCAGGTGTCTCGTGTGTGAAGGTCGCCTTTTCCAGATGCCATGTTTCAGCTCTTTCCAAAGATGCTCCATAGGATTTAGGTCAGGCCTCATAGAAGGCCACTTCAGAATAGTCCAATGTTTTCCTCTTAGCCATTCATTCTTGGGTGTTTTTAGCTGTGTGTTTTGGGTCATTATCCTGTTGCTAGACCCATGACCTGTGACTGCGACCAAGCTTTCTGACACCAGGCAGCACATTTCCCTCTAGAATCCCTTGATAGTCTTGAGATTTCATTGTACCCTGCACAGATTCTAGACACCCTGTGCCAGATGCAACAAAGCAGCCCCAGAACATAACAGAGCCTCCTCCATGTTTCACAGTAGGGGCAGTGTTCTTTTCTTGATATGCTTCATTTTTCCATCTGTGAACATAGAGCTGATGTGACTTGCCAAAAAGTTCCATTTTTGTCTCATCTGTCCATAGGACATTCTCCCAGAAGCTTTGTGGCTTGTCAACATGTAGTTTGGCAAATTCCAGTCTGTTTTTTTTATGATTTTTTTATCAACATTGGTGTCCCCCTTGGTAATCTCCCATGAAGTCCACTTTAGATCATACAATGACGGATGGTGCGATCTGACACTGGTGTTCCTTGAGCTTGAAGTTCACCTTTAGAAGTTATTCTGGGCTCTTTTGTTACCATTCGTATTATCCGTCTCTTTGATTTGTCATCAGTTCTCCTCCTGCGGCCACGTCCATGGAGGTCGGTTACAGTCCCATGGAGCTTACATTTCTGAATAATATGTGCAGCTGTAGTCACAGGAACATTGAGCTGCTTGGAGATGGTCTTATAACTTTTACCTGTGACATGTTTGTCTATAACTTTCTTTCTAATCCCCTGAGACAACTCTTTCCTTCGCTTCCTCTGGTCCATGTTGAGTGTGATACCCACCATGTCACCACACAGCACAGTGAGGATCTGTAGCTTCTATACCGGCCGCTCACTAACTCTAGGATTGTAGACACCTGTGATGATAATTAGTGGACACACCGCGATGTAACATGTCCTTTCTGTCACATTATTGTCAGGGGAACCATCATTTCTGTCCAGGCCGATTTCATGAGGTTTATTTTTTTTATAAATTCTGTGGAATCATGAATGAAAAGCAATGTCTGACCTTCATCTGTTCATTTTCATAGATTTTTGATTTATTATTACTTTTGTGAGATTCAAGCTATTTCTGTCACCACTGTGGGTTTTTCTGTTATTAAACGAGAGGGACCAGCAATTTAGACCACGTGTGTACATACAGTTGTGGCCAAAAGTATTGACACCCCTGCAATTCTGTCAGATAATACTCAGTTTCTTCCTGAAAATGATTGCAAACACAAATTCTTTGATTATTATCTTCATTTAATTTGTCTTAAATGAAAAAACACAAAAAGAATTGTCCTAAAGCCAAATTGGATATAATTCCACACCAAGCATAAAAAAGAGGGTGGACAAAAGTATTGGCACTGTTCGAAAAATCCTGTGATGCTTCTCTAATTTGTGTAATTAGCAGCACCTGTAACTTACCTGTGGCACCTAACAGGTGTTGGCAATAACTAAATCACACTTGCAGCCAGTTGACATGGATTAAAGTTGACTCAACCTCTGTCCTGTGTCCTTGTGTGCACCACATTGAGCATGGAGAAAAGAAAGAAGACCAAAGAACTGTCTGAGGACTTGAGAAACCAAATTGTGAGGAAGCATGAGCAATCTCAAGGCTACAAGTCCATCTCCAAAGACCTGAATGTTCCTGTGTCTACCGTGCGCAGTGTCATCAAGAAGTGTAAAGCCCATGGCACTGTGGCTAACCTCCCTAGATGTGGACGGAAAAGAAAAATTGACAAGAGATTTTAACACAAGATTGTGCGGATGTTGGATAAAGAACCTCGACTAACATCCAAACAAGTTCAAGCTGCCCTGCAGTCCGAGGGTACAACAGTGTCAACCCGTACTATCCGTCGGCGTCTGAATGAAAAGGGACTGTATGGTAGGAGACCCAGGAAGACCCCACTTCTTACCCCGAGACATAAAAAAGCCAGGCTGGTGTTTGCCAAAACTTACCTGAAAAAGCCTAAAATGTTTTGGAAGAATGTTCTTTGGTCAGATGAGACAAAAGTAGAGCTTTTTGGGCAAAGGCATCAACATAGAGTTTACAAGAGAAAAAAATAGGCATTCATAGAAAGAACACGGTCCCTACAGTCAAACATGGCGGAGGTTCCCTGATGTTTTGGGGTTGCTTTGCTGCCTCTGGCACTGGACTGCTTGACCGTGTGCATGGCATTATGAAGTCTGAAGACTACCAGCAAATGTTGCAGCATAATGTAGGGCCAATGTGAGGAAGCTGGGTCTCCCTCAGAGGTCATGGGTCTTCCAGCAGGACAATGACCCAAAACACATTTCAAAAAGCACTAGAAAATGGTTTGAGAGAAAGCACTGGAGACTTCTAAGGTGGCCAGCAATGAGTCCAGACCTGAATCCCATAGAACACCTGTGGAGAGATCTAAAAATGGCAGTTTGGAGAAGGCACCCTTCTAATATCAGGGACCTGGAGCAGTTTGCCAAAGAAGAATGGTCTAAAATTCCAGCAAAGCATTGTAAGAAACTCATTGATGGTTACCGGAAGCGGTTGGTCGCAGTTATTTTGGCTAAAGGTTGTGCAACCAAGTATTAGGCTGAGGGTGCCAATACTTTTGTCCGGCCCATTTTTGGCATTTTATGTGAAATGATCAATGTTTTGCTTTTTGCTTCATTCTCTTTTGTGTTTTTTCATTTAAGACAAATTAAATGAAGATAATAATACCAAAGAATTTGTGTTTGCAATTATTGTCAGGAAGAAACTGAGTATTATCTGACAGAATTGCAGGGGTGTCAATATTTTTGGCCACAACTGTACATACATACATATATGTGCATGCGCAGCGCTCTGTTGAGCTGTGCTGTAGTGCTCTGTGCTGCGCACACCATAGTTCTCCTGAGGTGTTTTCGCTGCTGTAGTGCCGGTGTGCACAAAAAACACAACCGCTTTCCACAGAGAAACACCAACCGCAGGAAGCAGATGGCTACTGCTGAGGTAACATGAAAGCCGAGGTATGATTGGGCACACTGAAAGCTGAGCTCTGATTGGTTATGTAACGGGGCCAGGGTGGTAGTCATGGCTAATGGTGGCTGTTTCGGCACACCCTGGTTCCCCGCCGTATTAACACAATGTCCCATCTGCTGTGTGCATGGTGTTTCACTCACTTGTGAGTTGGGGTCCTCTTCCAACTGCAGGGTCTCCATCTCCCCCAGCATCACACAAGGATATTCAGAGTCCAGGTTTATTTACTCAGCTCGTCCAGTTTAGTCACAGACACAGTGGGTCGCCCTCCCAGGGCTGTGGGGTACTCGGTACCGGGCCGGTCTCTCAGAGGGAGGTGTCACAGCAGCGGTGACCCGGTCCGTGGCCCTGGGCGCCCATGTAAAAGGGGATTGAGTGGTGAAATAGAGTTTGTGAGTGATTCGTGACACCACCTGTGGTGTTCGGCAATGAAGGTGTTAAGCCGACGCTGCAGACAGATCCTCTGGGACAGATGGTGTAGTGCAGCAATGATGGTGTAGCTCCCCACAGGCAGGGCTGTAGTCCCAGGGCAGTGTAGATCGGTGCTGGTGAATAGGGTGCAGTGTCTGGCACAGAGATGTAGCAGTGCTGAAGGAGTTGCAGGAAGAAGGCAAGGACACAGCGGAATGTAGTTTCTTTACCTTTACTTGTAAGTGCAGTCCAGGGTCCAGATTACAGATGGCACAGGAGCTAATTAGCCTGGAAGCAACTTAGGAATCTTTCTGTCAGATGGGTTGTGTAGTCTCCTCTCTAGCGCTTACTTGAGGTACATGCAGTACTGTGTTACACTGACTGTTATGAATGGGTCACCGAGGAGGAAAAAAGCAACGCACGCTAAGTCTCAGAAAACCAGAGAGGTTGGTAACTATGCAGACTGCAGAGTCCTGATCTTAACACACAACTAGAAGCAGTCATGGAGCATGCCTACGGTGGTCCTGGACGCCTCGTCACAACTGGAGAGCTAAATAAGCCTAAAGTAAGAAAAGAGGAAAACTAACTCCCCAGAGCAGACCCCAAAGGAAAGACAGCCCCCCACATGTATTGACGGTGAAGCAAGATGAAAACACAAACAAAGGCAGAAAAATAGGCTGAGCAAACGATGGGGCCAAACTAACTTGAAAGGAAAGATACTGTCTGCAATCTGCCAAAAAACCCTACCAAAAATAATGTCCAACACTTCTGATAACAAAATTAACCCTGAAGTCACTAGACTTCTCCCACTATATCAGCACTCTGGAATATTCTGAGAAAGAGCAAAAAGAGGCCAATTTAATAAAGGACAAAAAGACAAATTGGCAAATACAGATAAATAAGAGTGGAAATTCAGCACAGCCCAGCCGGGCTGGCTGACCACACAAAAACTGAGTTGACCAGCAAGAGCAAGTGTGAACATTAGCAAAAAACAAACTTAACTTGAGATGACTGGAGCAGAGCTGAGTCCAAGACCTGAGTAGCAGACTAATCACCAGCAACAGGATAGGGCGTCGGCTGTCTTATATCCAGTCTGATACTCCAGAGATCCAATCACTATCCTCCTCGTCAGGTGGCAGACCATTACCAATTAAACTAACCTCACTACCTCCTGTCACTACCAGAGGGAGAACGGAAGGAGAACTCCCAGCTGGTGGAGCAGAAAATGAGCTCATAACAATGACGTTCCTCCTTCTTCTTCCCTTTTGGATCTACCTTGTATGGCAGACAGCTGTAGCCTTCTATCTCTTCTCTTGGCTCACCCGTCGCTGTTGTGCCTCCGAGTCTTAGTTGGGAATAGAGCATTTACAGCTTCCTATTCCTCTGGTTTCTGTTGCAGGACCTTCAGTATCCTTACAACCGTGGAGAAGACCAGACTCCAGATCATGTGTTATCACTGGGAGGGAGCTCTCTATCTTCAGCTCAACCTCCAGCTTCTCTCCGCACATCTACACTCATTGCCCTCCTCACACTAACTACTAATTCCCTTCCTGGCCCTCAGAGAGCACTCCTCCCCCAATTCTGGTTCAGAGCTCCCTCTGCTGGCCTGGAGTGGGAACTGTGGTTAACTGTCAGAGAGACCCTTCATTGTTTCCAAGCCTAACATCACCCTCCCAGGAGGAAAGCAATGCCAGTGTGGCGACCATACTCCTGGGGGCACCACATTCCCCCCTAGTGCAATTCAGCACTCCTGGGCTGATGAAAAACATACACAACATATAAACAAATATAAATGTACAAGATTTAGAAAAATGAAAAATTACAAAAACCAAAAGCTCCAAAAATAGTCCTGTGATAAGTCCATGCATCAACGTCCATGGTCCATTCCTGGGCAAATGGTGAACTATGTACAAAGTTGGTGACTACACCTAGTCCAGTGACCAAAATGTCCATAACACAAACAGGAAAACACAAAAAGGAAATTTCTTACAGAATATCTGTAGGCACAAAATTAGAACAGTTACATATGTACATGTTAACACTTACATTGCTTTAACTTATTCATATGTGGAATCTAATGGGTGGTATACCTTGAGTAGCACGGGTAGATCTATGTAACACTGATGTGGTTGAGGGTCTTACTGGTTGCCTGATGCTTACTACTGGTGTAGTGGGTGATGTACTGGATACACTACTGGTGGTTCTGCGTAGCACAGGGATATTAGATTTCCTAGGACTTCTACTCACTGTGGGCATGACAGATTCACCACTGGCAGGGCGAGGGTTCTCTGGCTCCACTGCTGGTGTGGCATCTGCTGCCTGATTTTCCTGATTTTCAGGATTTTCTTGGGTCACTTCTTGTACTACCAGTTGGGGAAATGTCAACACTGGCACCCCTATGGCATCATTTACTTTAGTCCAATTTGCAGGGAATTCTCCAAGTATGGTGCTGACCTTTTCTTCTTCTATGGGTTGGATGTTATTTTGTTCTTCCATTCTTTCCTTTAGCTGGTTAGGGCATAATTTCAAATGATCCCTTGATATTGCTGCTGAGGTTTCTCCTCCATCTTTACTAATAAGGCACACCTTAGTATTGTCAAAGTTTGAGGGTAGAATGGTGTAGGGTTCAGCTTCTCATTGGTCATCCAACTTATGCATCCTTCTTTTCCTCTTTAGGACTTGTTCTCCTGGTGACAAGGGAACTGCAGGTGCATGCTGATTGTAGTTCCTCTCTTGTTTTTGTCTTGCCTGAGCTAGACTCTTTTCCACACACTCTTGTACTCTTCTGTACTGTTGCTGCCTCTCTGTGTTCCAGTCAGCATCTGGTGACGTCACCTCAGGTGAAAGGACTCCCATATCCAAATCAATAGGCAGCTTACCAGGCCTCGCTCTCATTAGGTAGGCTGGAGTGCAGTTGGTGGAATTCACAGGAATGTGGTTGTAGAGGTCTACCAGATCTGGCAACTTTTCTGGCCACAGATTTCTCTCTTCCAAGGGCAAGGTCTTCAGTAGGTCGATTACCACCTGGTTCATCTTTTCACACATGCCATTGGTCTGTGGATGGTACGGTGTTGTCCTGATCTTCTTACAACCGTACAAGTTACAGAATTCCTGGAACACTTCCGCCTCAAAGGCTGGACCTTGATCTGTAAGCACTCGCTCGGGGTATCCGTGTGGTCTACAAAAGTGCTGTTGGAATGCTCTGGCTGCTGTCCTGGCTGTTTGATCCTTGACAGGCACAACTACCAAGAATCTTGAGTAGTGGTCAACGATGGTAAGAGCATAAATGTAGCCTGAACGGCTTGGGACCAGCTTCACATGGTCCAGGGCGACCAACTCAAGTGGCTGTTTGGTTATTATTGGCTGAAAAGGAGCTCGCTGGTTGTTACGGTCCTTTCTGCGCAGGTTGCATTGTCCACACTCCCGGCACCAATTTTCAATGGCTTTCCTCATACCAGCCCAATAAAATCTTTCCCGGAGCAAGGCTTCCAACTTCTTCCATCCAAAGTGTCCAGCTCCATTATGGTATGTTTCCAAGACCATTGATGCTTCTCTCTTTGGGACTACCACCTGCCAGACCAACTCATGAATGCGGGCATTGGTACTCCTCCGACACAGCTTTCCTTCATAGATGAACAGTCTGCCTCTTTCCTTCCACAACTGCTGGGTTTCTTCAGGAGCATCTGAATCAGGGGGTGAGTCAGCTTGTGACAGTAGCTCCTTCACCAGGCGGACTGCAGGGTCGCTATCCTGGGTTTCTGCCCAGTCATGATGAGGCAATGGATTTAGGGTGGCCTCTTTCAAGCCAGACCGTCTGTTTCTCACTCCTTGGGCACGTTGGGTCGCAATTGGCCGGTGGAAGGGAGGTAACTCAATTTCTTCAAGTGCCTCAGGGTCTTCTCCTGCATCTGGCAGATTAGGCATCCTGGACAGCGCATCAGCATTGGCATTCTTGTGCCCTGCTCGGTACTTGATGGTAAATTCATAGTTAGACAGCCAAGCCATCCATCGCTGCTCCAGTGCACCTAGCTTGGCAGTTTTCAAGTGAGTCAAGGGGTTGTTGTCCGTGAAGACGATAAACTTGGCTGAAGCTAGGTAATGCTTGAATCTTTCAGTCACAGCCCAGACTATGGCGAGGAACTCCAGCTTGAAGGAACTGTAATTGTCAGGGTTCCTTTCAGTGGGACGAAGCTTCCTGCTGGCGTAGGAGATCACTTTTTCTTTGACATTCTGTACCTGTGACAGTACTGCTCCAAGTCCCATGTTGCTGGCATCAGTATACAACACAAAGGGTTTATCATAATCTGGGTAGGCCAGAACTTCATCTCCTGTGAGAGCCATTTTCAGTTGGGTGAAGGACCTCTCCAACTCCTCAGTCCATTCAAATGTGGAACTTTTCTGTTTGGCTTTCTTGGACTGCCCCACCAGAAGGTTTTGCATAGGAGTGGCTTTTCCAGTGAAGCCTTTGATGAACCTTCGGTAGTAGCCTACCAACCCGAGGAATTGGCGTACTTCATGGAGGTTGCTGGGCTTTGGCTAGTCCCGGATGACCGTGACTTTGTCAGGATCTGGTGCCACACCTTCTGCGCTCACTACATGACCGAGGTACTGAACCTTGGGCTTCAGGAGGTGGCATTTGAAAGGCTTCACCTTCAGGCCAAAGTTGGACAAGGCTTCAAACACCTCAGACAGGTGCTTCAGATGGTCTTCATAAGTCTTGGAGAAAACAATGACATCATCAAGGTACAACAGGACCGTCTCGAAGTTCTTGTGTCCTAGGCAGCACTCCATCAGCAGTTGAAATGTTCCTGGGGCTGTGCAGAGCCCGAATGGCATATAGTTGAACTCACAGAGACCCATTGGGGTGGTAAATGCTGTTTTCTCCTTGTCTGCCTCTGCCACGGGAACCTGCCAATACCCACTAGTGAGATCTAAGGTGGAAAAATAGTTAGCAGTCTTAAGTGCAGCTAATGATTCCTCAATTCTGGGTAATGGGTAGGCATCTTTATGTGTAATGCTGTTAATTTTCCTGTAATCAACACACATTCTCATGGTACCATCCTTTTTCTTTACAAAAACTATTGGAGCTGCCCAGGCGCTAGCTACAACTGTCTCTGATAACCCCTGCTTCCTTCATCTCTCTCAACATACCTTTAGCACATTGGTATTGTGTTGGGGCTATAGGCCTGTACATCTCCTTTATGGGTGGATGGTCTCCAGTGGGGATATGATGTTGAACCCCTTTTGCCTTCCCAAAATCTAGAGGGTGTTTGCTGAATATCTGCTCATACTCCTGGGTCACTCTGTAAACCCCATTCTTTTGGTATGAAGGTGTGGAGTCAGTTCCCACCTACAGTTGCTCACACCATTCGTCCCGCTAGTTTACAGAGCCATTGTCCACCACCTGGTCGGATGAGACCAAGGACTCTGCTGCCTGCATTGCATGATTACTGACAGTGAGCATCTTAGCAGCTGTGGCATACCGAGGTATTGTGGCCTCCTCCTCCCCACAATTCAAAAGACGTACAGGTACTCTCCCTTTGCGTACATCAACTACCCCTCTGGCTGTCAGGACAGTGGGCCTGCTATCAGAGTATACTGGCTCTACCAATGCCTGGTAATCTTTTCCTCTGGGGCCCATGGCTGCTCGACACCAAACCAACATTTCATATCTGGGGGGTATTGCAATGGGGAAAGAATCACTCACTCTTACGCTGCCAATCTCTCCGCCAGAGAGTTCTACCTGTTGTCTTTGCATCAGGGCCTTGATCTCCTTCTGCAGGACTCGTTGTTCACTGGAACCAGCAGTCTCAGCCACCTGTTGCAACAAGACAATAACCTCGGAAAGACAATTTTCAATTACATTTGTACCAAGAGTCATCATGGGATTACATTCTTGTCGATCAATATCCACAACTATCAGACCTTGAGATTTTAACTCTACTCTACCCACTTTAACAGTAATTTATTTACATCCCACTTGCGGTAAAGACTGAACATTACTGGCAACTACTGTCAGTTCATCACTTGGGCCACGGGTAAGTTCAGAGTCAGCCCAATACCGCTTGTAGAGGATATAGGGCATAGTGGTCACCTGGGAGCCAGTGTCCAGCAAAGCATTCATGGGGATGCCGTCAATCACCACTGGAAGGATCGGTCTCCCTCCAACATACTTGGCTCGCCAGTTCCTTGGGCCTTGTGGTCCTACTCCTGGGGGTTGGCCCTCTGCCCCAGGGGTTGCTCATTTAAATAACAGAATCTTGCAAGGTGACCTGCTTTGTGGCAGTGACGACAGATGGGACGTCCGTCCTGGTCATAGCGATCGTTGTTCCTCCCTCAGAGTGGCGGGGTTTTCCTCTTCCGGAGCCACGGGACATCCTCTGGACTGGAAGCAAGCTGGATCTTCTCCTTGGAGGACACCTGCAGGGACTGCATGGTTTTAGTAAATGCAGCCATCCCTTTGGTCAACTCCTGGACCTGAAGACACAGCTCTTCTGTCGAATCTTTATCCAGAGTCTGTGCATCAGCCTCCACAGGGATGAAAGGGAAAGATGTTGCTTCCTGGTGGTAGGTGATCGCTTGGCACCTAGGGGGCGCTGGACGGCTGACAGTTGGTTCCTGCAGCACCCGGATAGCTCTGTCCTTGAAATCAGCAAAGTCTAAATCAGGGTTCTGTAGGGCTATGATGCGCAGCTGTGCCCTGTGGGTACTGGATAGGAGTCCCTCAATGAATTGCCCCTTTAACAGTCAGTCTCCATCTTTCACACTGTCAGGGTCAATCTGCTTGACGGCTCGCAGCGCCTCCTGCAGGTTAAGAGCATAGTCCCTTATATTGTCCTGCGCTTTCTGTTTACATCCAAAGAACCTCATCTTGATTTCAGCTGCAGTGCGGGTGTCAAAGGTGCTTCTTAGCTTGGCCAAAGTCTTTTTAACAGTCTCTTTGTCAGTGTCCTGCCAGGCTTTTACTTCTCTCTGTGCTGCACCTGTTAGCTGCCCAATCAGGATGTTCTGGCTTTCAGATAGAGGATACACCTCAAACAAACTGCACAGTCTCTCTTTAAATTCACTCAGGGTATGTGACTCCCCTGAATACTGCGGTAGCCATGCTGCTCCCGGTATGTAAGGCATAGACAGCGGCATTATGCGGTGGGTGCTATTGGAGCCACAGCCGCCTTGGGCACTGCATCTTGCGGCGCTGAGGGGCTGGCGGGGGCATCCGCCGCTGCATTGGCGCATGCCTCGTACATTCTTCTTCCCTCCCTAGTTAACGGTTGCCAGGCCCCTGAGTAGAGCGGTTACCGGCTGTAGGCCCTAGCTCCTCCCCTTCTCGCGCGCTGTCCTCTCTTCCCGCGCAGCACTTCACTTCCTTGCGCTCTTTGGCAGGCTCCGCCCACGACGGCCCGCCTCTCTGGTTTCCCGCGCACGCCAAACAGCGGGATAATGGCGGCAATGGTGCCAACAGTACACAGGACCCGGGGATACTCACTGTTGTGCCTCCGAGTCTTAGTTGGGAATAAAGCATTTACAGCTTCCTATTCCTCTGGTTTCTATTGCAGGACCTTCAGTATCCATACAACCGTGGAGACCAGACTCCAGATCATGCGCTATCACTGGGAGGGAGCTCTCTATCCTCAACTCAACCTCCAGCTTCTCTCCGCACGTCTACACTCGTTGCCCTCCTTACACTAACTACTAATTTCCCTTCCTGGCCCTCAGAGAGCACTCCTCCCCCAATTCTGGTTCAGTGTGGCGACCATACTCCTGAGGGCGCCACAACAGCACAGCATTCTTCACATAATATAATCATTCCTTTCTCTGTGCTGTCCTTTGCTCTTCCTAGAATATCACGTTCCCGTACCGTACTCTCCGATACTGCAGCTTCCTGACTCGCCATACTAACCTGCTTCAGGAGTTCCCCGCCCGCTTCCCCTTGCGAGGGCAAAGTTGAAGGATGACACTTCCAATCCTTTCCAGGCCGTAGGCCTCGGGCATTAAGGGTTGTTCCCACGAGTTTAGCCACTACCATTCTTATGCTGCTCTCATATTCTTCCACAACCATGTTACGGTCAGCCTCTAGGCCCTGGACAGCTGGGTTCCACTGCTTAAAACGTTCCTTGGACACGACTACACTGTCTTTACTCCCAGTTCATACTGACTAACTCTCAAGAAGTCCCCAAATAACCCCGGCCCTGACCCCTCATAAAACATATCCTATTGGTTATCCTAATCTACTGTTCCCCCTACTGGTCTAAGTCCTATACTATCCCTATATCTCTACAATACATTGACATAGGTACAATGCAATATAACAATTCCACAAGACATGTGGGATGTACCTGTTTCACCAGGAAAGTGCACAAGGAGCGTGGAGCATAAACTGGGCCCCGTACACCCCTTACACGCCTCCCTCCTAAAACATGGCTGTCCCTGACCATACAGTGCCGGTACCACATAACTTTAATATAAAACCGTAAAAAGAAGAAATCATTTTGTTCTACATAAGAGTCCTTTTTCTTAACGTCCACCTCTTGACCTTTTGGCCAGCAATACACTCCACCATAACCTGGCACGATCCTCAGGTCGTCCTGCTGAGGCTCTTCCCCTCCCTCATTTGCACGGAGTATGGCCCTTTAACATGTGTGCTGCTCTTCCTAGAAATAAAATTCAGGTCACACATAACCAACTAAAACACAGTCCCTAGCCGCGGCCGCATGCAGTCCGTTTTTTTTCAGTCTAAAGGGCATGTACCCTTTTTGGAGATGGAAATTTCATGCTCCAGCAGGACTTGGCCCCTGTCCACACTGCCAAAAGTACCAATACCTGGTGTACACACAACAGTATCACTGTGCTTGATTGGCAGCAAACTCACCTGACCTTAACCCCATAGAGAATCTATGGAGTATTGTCAAGAGGAAGATGAGAGACTCCAGACCCAACAATGCAGACGAGCTGAAGGCTGCTATCAAAGCAACCTGGGCTTCTATAACCCCTCAGCAGTGCCACAGGCTGATCGCCTCCATGCCACGCCATATTGATGCAATAATTGATGCAGAAGGAGCCCGACCAAGTACTGAGTGCATTTACTGAATATACATTTCAATAGGACAACACTTCAGATTTTACAATCATTTTTCAAGCCGGTGTCATAAAGTATTCTAATTTACTGAGATAATGACTTTTGGGTTTTCATTGGCTGTAAGCCATAATCATCAACATTAACAATAATAAACACGTGAAATAGATCACTCTGTGTGTAATGACTCTATAGAATAGAGGAGAGTCAATTTTGTATTGAAGAACTGAAATAAATTCACTTTTTGATATTCTAATTTTGTGAGAAGCACCTGTACATTCATCTCCTTTTATTGGAGCTTGACCCTGCAGGCCAAGTCTTGTTCTCGGAGTTGGACCTTGCATGCTACATCTTGTTCTCAGAATTGGACCTTGAAGGCAATGCCTTGTTCTCAACTTGTAGAACAAGATACTGCAGGAAATGTCTTGTTCTACAAGTTGGAATTGGCAGTCCATATCTTCTCCTTGGAGTTTGGCTCTGCAGATCATGTCCTATTTTTGGAGATGGATCTGGCAGGCCATGTCTTGTTCTCATAGTTTGACCTTGCTGCCCAAGTCATTGTCTAATTGTTCAACTTTACAGGCCATGTCCTCTTCCAAGTGTTGGACTCTGCAGGTCATGTCCTCTCACTACTCGGTGTCCTGTTCTTTCCGCGCGTTTTCAAAACGCATAGAACTAGCCAGAAACGCGGAAAAATCAGCGAAATTAATGAGCATGCTGCGTTTTTTACCGCGATGTGGTTTTTTCGTGGTAAAAAACGCATCAATATGCACAAAAAGTGCAAAATGCATAGAAATGAATGGGAAGCTTATTTTTAGCGGTTTTATAGTGGTTTTATTGGCAAAACCGCTAAAAATACCGCTAAAAAAACGCTGTGTGAACACAGCCTAAGTCCTTACAGGTTCAGTCCATTTCCTCTTTTTTGTGTTAGACCCTGAATACCCTGTCCTCTGCCTTCTTATTGATGGCACTAAACTAGAGCTTCATCTCTTACTATTTTTCTTAATGTTGGACTTTGCAGGTCATGTCCTCTTCCTTTTTAGTGTTAGATCCTGCAAGCCTTGTCCTCTCCCTTCTTGGTGATGGCTCTGAGCCAGAGCTTCACCCTTTCCTTCCTGTTCTTGGTGATGGGTCTTGGAGACAATATCCTCTTCCTTCTTTGTGTTAGAACCTGCAGACCTTGTCCTCTTCCTTCTCAGTATTGGACCAAAACAGGCTGAGTCATGTTATTGAATCAAGCAGGCCATGTCCTGCTTTCAAAATTAGGCCTTGCATGCCTTGCCTTCCCCTTGCTTGGTGATGGCACTGAGCGAAAACATCAACTATCCATTCCTGTTCATGGTGAAGGCCATGTCCTTTTATTCTTTGTGTTAGACCCAGCAGGCTTTGTTTCTTTCCTTGAACATTGGACCATGCAGGATTTTTCCTTTTCTTGATATTGTACCATGCAGTCTATGTCCTCTCTTAGACCCTGCAGACCTTGTCCTACTTGATATTAGACCCTGCTGGTTATGTCCTCCTTCTTCTTTCTGTTAGACCATACAACCCTTGTTCTCTTCTTTCTCGATGTTGGACCATTTAGGCCTTGTCCTCGTCATGGTGTTGGACCGTGCAGTCCATGTCCTTTTCCTTCTTTATCTTAGATCCTGCAGGCCTTTTCCTCTTCTTTCTCTATGTTGGATCATGCTGGGTTTTTCCTCTTCTTGGTGTTGGACCTTGCAGTCCATGTCCTTTTCCTTCTTTATGTTAGACTGTGACTGAGTATGCGACAGAGCAGGAAGAGACACAAGGTCGATAAACAATCCAATGAGATTTATTGGAACAGGGAACTGGGGCAGCAAAAATGAAGGTAATGCTGCAGCGTCCGTAATTAGTCCACAATGAGTCCAGACAAAAGGAGAAGATCAGAGAGCGCCAATCGATAATTCAATGCCAGTGAAATATAGAAATAGTCCTTGGATGAGTTCAATGGATCCAGCAGATGAGGGACACAGCACAGTCCCACATGGCAGCTCTAACAATATGCACGGTCATCACATAACTGACTCGGCCAAAACATGAGTCTATTGTCCTGTGTCCTGAGATCAGCCCATCGATGGAGGAGGTTCACACCAACTTGTAACATGTGGCTACATTGAGAAGTTTCCAGAAGCTACCGGCTCCGTTCTGTCTTACAGGTTTGTGTATTGGATGAGTCCCATTCTGAGAAGAACAAAGACAGAATCCCCCACTAGATGCAGTACAAGGGAGGTGGACCAAGGCCTGATTACATTACAGTCCAGGAACACAGCCCGGGAGAGGGACATGCTCCACCCTCAATTTGTGTACAGACAAGTGACCGCTACAGGTTACTGATCATGTACATGTGGTCATGGCTGACAGGACCCGGGGATCCTCCTGACTGGTCAATCCGTCTGCATTTTGGTGTTGGCTGCCACTTCTATATTGTATTGTAAAGTTATAGGGTTGAAGGCCGAGCTCCATTTTACATCCTCTTTGACTTAAACTCAGCTTCCTGCACCCACAAATCGACATTATAGCTCTCCCACATCATTTCCTAGGACAATATCCGCAGGCAGGCCCCTTATCACCCCAATCACGAATGGCTTGACTCCAAAGCCAAAGTCCTGTTCTAGACTTGCTTTTGGGATATTCCTCCATTGGCCTCCAGCTAATTCAATGGTAATCCCAGGTCCATGCTGTATTGCGTCTGGCCGAACCACTCTGGAATCAGCTATGGTGAGAAACGCTCCAGAGTCACAAAACCCAAGAACTCTCCGACCGTCCGGCACGACCTCCTATAAGTGCTTTTGTGGCACCCCTGAGGGTTCAGTCACCACAGAGGTACTGCACCTCCTCCTGAGGTGTGGTACCCCATCATCCTGGTAAGGTGGAGACACCTGACCACACTCCAACACCTGCACCCCACACCACAAAGTAGTGTAGCAAAGCACCTTCGGCGGCTCCCTGCTTGGAGTGTAGCAAAGCACCCCTTGGTGGCTCCCTGTTGGAACACGAAACGTGCTGGGAGGTGGGTGGAGTTTAGTTCACATAAAAGAGCGGGAAGAGTTGAGTCAGTCAGTCAGTCAGTCTTTCACTCAGTCAGTGAGTGAGGATGTAGAAGGACAGAGAGTGAGAAAGAGAAGATCCCCGGGAGAGGGATGGAAGAAGGAAGTGCTGCAGCAGGCCACAGTGATCTGGGTCTGCTGACACAGGAAAGAGACAGAGAAAGGAAGCTTGATTCTCCATTGGGAAGAAGGATTAGCACAGAACGTAAGGAGAATAAGAGAACAAGGTCCAGGGTTAGAGGAGAACCCTTTTCAAGTTCTAAGTGCAAGGCCGGGGTCCGGTCCCCGAGGTTGTACGGATACTAATGGTCCTGCAGCAGACACCAGAGGAATAGAAGTAGTGACCACTTTATTCCCACACAAGACTTGGGGGCACAATAGCAACATATTAGTGAGCCGGGACTTAGTAGCAAGGAGTCCCCGAAGCAGGGTACAGCTGTCTGCCGTACAAGTAGAGTTCATAGAAACATCTGACAGGAGGAACTCCAGTGTAACTCAGTACTAGGAGTATTTCATTCAAAGGCGCTCTAATAGGAGACGTTCAGAAAAGGCACATATGTTGGTGGAGTGTTGGAAAGGAGTACTTCATCTTGCCTGGAAGTTGGCTGAGCTCCTGACCCGGAGGACACGGCACGGATGTGGGCACCTGTACCTGCAACAGACTGTGAGTAAAGCTTTGGAACTACATGCCCTGGTGTCCTCCACTTATTCCTGCGCCAACCTGCCCAGCACGGCTACATCCCTTGCACCTGACACTACACCACCTAAGTGTCACTTCCCCTACACTGCCCTGGAACTACAGCCCTGCCTGTGGAGGGCTATAACATCACTGCTGCACCACACCATCTGTCCCAGAGGATCTGTCTGCAGCGTCAGCTTACATCTTTATTGCCGAACACCACAGGTGGCGTCACGAATCACTCATCATCAGCACACTGAACCTTCCCCTTTTACAATGGGTGCCCAGGGCCACGGGCCGGGTCCCAGCTGCTGTGACATCTCCCATTGAAGCTCATCGGGCCCAGTACCGAGTACCCCACAGCCCTGGGTGTGAGGGCGTCCAACTTTCTTTGATGATTAAAAGAATTCTTGTCTGTGGCCGGCACCCCATAAACCCCTAATGGTCGAACATGGGTGTCTGAGCCATTAGGCAAGTCAATTTGGAGGGGTGACACCTCTTCCTCCATTTTATTCCATTTTGTTTGGCTGTAAATAATTGATAGGCCGATTTGGTGCAGGGTCATTCCTCAATTGACCATGAGAGCAGGTGTCTTGCAAATACCCTGGCTGCCCACATCAGTAACATCTGTGCTGTATCGCACTCCTTCCCATTTGCCATCTGGGGAAAGAACTAAGGGAACATAGAGGCTGATATACAGGTGAAGGTGCATGAGGTGGTTGTTGGGGTTGAGACCGATTTCTCCAGTGGATAGCTGGGCATGTGGCCTGCAGATGCCCGGGATGCCCACATACATACCACCTGCACTATAAAATTTTTCCTCCAAGTCGTATTCCCAGTGATGAGACAGGAGTAATGGAAGACACCTTCACACGGAGTTCGCCATGAGTTGGTAGTCTAGTGGGCCGGTGAACATTGGAGGCTGAAGGGCAAGGGGCCACCAGTGTTGGGAAGCTGGTAGTTTTTTTCTCACCGACTAGTAGTTTTTTCCACTGAGGTTTGATGGTGAGAACCTCATCAGCTAGAGCAGCAGCTTCCTCCACTGTCACTGGTTTCCTCTCATGCACCCATTCCTGGATCTCAGCGGGGTATTTGGCATAGAAATGCTCTTTTAGGATGACCTGGAAGAAAGTATCCCAAGTTAAGGCCCCCTCTCCTTCCAGCCAGTGATGACATACTTGTTTGAGCCTGTGGGCATAGATCTTGAAAGACACTTCCCCATCACAGGCTAAGGAGAGGAACTGAGTCCTGTAAGTGTCTGGGGTTACGGCGTAATGTTCTAGAATGGCCTCTTTTACCTCCCTGTACTCACAGTTCCACTGGGGGTCCATAGCTCTTTAGGCTTCGGCAGCTCCACCAACTAAAAGCCCCACCAGATGTCTGACTCGCTCTCTTTCCGGGACTTCCACTAATCGACATTGATGTTCGAAGTCCTGGAAGAAGTCCTCAATGTTGCCTGCAGCCTCATTAAATGGCTTAAAGTCCTTGCAGGACACTCTCATGGTGGATTGCTGTGGATACAGTCTGTCTGTTTCTTCCAGCTACTTCCACAGCGAGCTGTCTCTTCAGCAAGGCCCTCTCTTGAGCTCTACGAATGGCCTCCCTCTTATCCTCTATGGTGACTTCATCTCCAAGCAATGCCATCTCCTCCTCATACCACACAACCCATTGACTTTTTTGGATAGTTATCTGCAGCTCCTGTCTTTCTTCCCTTTGCTGTGGGAATCCTTCATCAGTGCCATCTTGCAGGCAAGCTCCTTCCAAAGCCTTAATTAGTTGCTCCTTGGTTAGTCCTTTTGTAGCAGACTCCTAATTTACGAGACTTTGTTACTCATAGTCGAAGCTACCAACTCTGTTCTGTCTTACAGGTTTGTGTATTGGATGAGTCCCATGCTGAGAAGAACAAAGACAGAAACCCCTACTAGATGCAGTACAACGGACATGGACTTAGGCCTGATTACATTACAGTCCAGGAACACAGGCCGGGAGAGGGACACGCTGTTACACAGACCCTGCAGGCCTTGTCCTCTTCTCTGTGTTGGACCTTGCAGTCCATGTCCTCTTCCTTCTTTATGTTAGACTCTGCAGGCCTTTTCCTCTTCTTTCTCGGTGTTGGACCTTGCAGTCCATGTCCTCTTCCTTCTTTATGTTAGACCCTGCAGGCCTTTTACTCTTCTTGGTTTTGGACCTTGCAGTCCATGTTCTTTTCCGTCTTTATGTTAGACCCTGTCAGCCTTTTCCTCTTCTTTCTCGGTGTTGGACCTTGCATTCCATGTCCTTCTCCTTCTGTATGTTAGACCCTGCCGGCCTTTTCATCTTCTTTCTTGGTGTTGGACCATGCTGGTCTTGTCCTCTCCTTGGTGCTGTACCTTGGGCACCATATCCTCTTTCTAGTGTTGGATCCGGCAGGCTATATCCTATTCTTTCTGTTGGACCCTGGAGCCCATATTTCCTTCCTCCTTAAAGTTGCCTCTTAGATGGAGCTGCACCTGTTCCTTCCAGTTCATCAGATATTTATTTATGGAGATGCCTTGACAGCCGCAGCTTCCCTCGGAATGCGCCTCGCTGGGATGTTTTCCTTCTACCCTGTGCAAATGAGAGGAGATCAGGCGCTTGGGTCTAATAATACGGTAAGAGGCAAAATGAACGAGGTGCCGCGCCACGTAAACATCCTCGCGCTCCATCCAGCACATCTGGGAAAGAGGTTAACGCTCTGTGCGCCAACATGGAAAAGGAGAGAGATGCGAGGAACCAGAGATCATAAGCCTCAGCTCATATCAGTCTTTAGTGCAGAAATAAAGATGTGTAAATTATCTGTATAGGCAGCTGAATGCACTCGACCCGTGCTGTGCTCCTCGGGTTCAGAGAAAGGATTTCCAACACAAATGTGTTTCTGCCCTGACATTGGAGGAAATAAAAAAATGACTTTCATTTAATTGGTTTTTCTTAAGTTCAGTGTTCAGGAACTCACCTCTCCGCTGCCTCCTGACTTACTGCTTGCTGGGGGAAGAGGGTATATGTATGATTGACAGCTCACTCTGCTGGTTCAAAGTGTCTTTCTCCCTCCATGCAGCAAGCAAAGGAAGTATTGGAAGTGCACAGAGGCACTGAAGTTGGCCGGATCGCAATCCACTTTCAGAGTAGCACTTACAAGCTTTAAAGCAAAGAACTTGTAAGCCCTGAGTTCCTGCTCAGGACACTGCTGATAGGCTGCAGAGATTGTTGATAAATGGGGCAATAAACTGTGGAATTAAATATCCCTTCACTAAGAACATATTAATAAGCAAACTGGAAGGTATCTTGACTTTGAAAGCACATTGAAATGTTGCCCATTTAATAAACTGAGATAACCACTTGTAGCATAGCTGTGGAGGACAGGGATTAATCTCAGCTCTGCAGGGTCTTGATTAAAGACACCTGTAGAGTTTTGCTAAGAACCAGGAAGTAGCTTCTTGAAGTGTCAGTCTCCTGAGGGAGTGTCAGTCTGCTGAGGGAGTGTCAGTCTCATGAAAGAGTGTCAGTCTGCTGGATGTTGAGCAGAGTTCAGTGTGCCACTGGGGAGTGTCCAGTCAAAATGTGAGCTGTAGCTGAGAGAGACATGCCAGAGTCTCTCCCTAAATGGAGACTGCGCTAAGCAGACTGTTTATGAGGGCTGCACAGACTGAAGGTGTTACTGAGACTGGTGGGATTGTTTATGAACTCAGCTCCAGCAAAAAAGGACTGTAATCTTCTTGGTTGAGCCTGCTCTGACATATGTGTTCATGATTAAATGCACCAGCCATCTGCAGAGAACCACAATTATCACTGGTTCCTATGAACAAAAGCTGCATGTGTGACTGAACCGGGCCAGAGAGAGTGAACGCCTGCACCCTGAAAATGTTATTCCAAAGTCCATGCAAGGCCTCATTTTCATGTATTTACTAGTCCAGAGGATAATGATCAGGTCTAAGTAGTTGAGTTCAGAAGCTGCGCAGCCAAGGGGAACACCACCAGCATCACATCCATGGCCGATGTCGCACCCATGTCAAGGGTCATCATTATTTTTAGAGCCCGTTTACTAAATTCAAAATGGTGCATTAGAACCATGCAAAAAATGTAATAATAAATGAATAATAAATTATTAATTTCTGTCCTTTTTCCAGTGAATTGGTTTTGAACTTAATGTAGGGACTTGAAGATAATGAGGACCCTTGACATGGGTTGCAATCTTGTGTATTTTGGCCAAAATATTGACAAATGCCTATGGCATTATAAACATCTTTTTTGCACATTTTTTGTGCAGGTGGAGTGGTGTCATGGTCTGTATGGAAGTTCTTGTCTAGTGATTCAGGGGTTAATGCTGTTGGCCTCTCTGGTTCCGGGAGGGCTTTAAATAGCCTCTTTTGGGCGTTGTCAGTGATACTTTTGACCTCGGCTGAGTTCCTGATCCCTGTGTATCTGAGGATACGGTCTGCCTGTGTGTGATTGCTTGTGTTTGACCCGGTCTGTTCCTGTTTCTGAGTTTGCTACCCGATTTTGTACGTACTTAGTCTCTCGGTTTTTACCTCTGCTTGTTCCTGACCTTACGCTTTGTGTTTCCTGTTTGATACCACGCTGCTATCTCCAGCTTTCTGACCCTGGATTGTTATTGACCATGTCTCTGTCTGTTTCCGTCTGTACTGTCCTCTCCTGGCATCTGTCTGGCATCCCCCTGGGCTTCTCTAGCCTGAGCTCCGGTCCCCGGAGTCCGGGGCTTGTCTCCACCCCCTGACACTCCCCTTGCGGTCACGTGCTTCAGATCCTCTTTACCTGAAGCACGCTTCTCCACCGCGGCCCTCCCGTTCCTCTGGAATCTCTGGGCACCATCCTCTCAACTCAGGACACACGCACTGACTCGGTAAGCAAGGGCAGTGCGGTGTCCTTTACAAGTGGCTGGGTAATGTGGGGTGTCTTACCTGTGAGTGCACATTGTATTGACAGCCCCCCTGATCTCATGGTAGTGACGTGTCACGAAATTTACGTATATATAATCAATTTGTCAAGAAGTATATAACCCCACAACTTTTGTTTCCACTTTCAGTTCCAGTTATGAACTTGCAGCTCTCTGGTGCCCCCTTATCCTCAGGTCAGTCAGGGAACTGCACCTAGGATAATTAGTTGCTGGAAAGGCTACCTTGTCACGTACTGGCTATCGGACACTCTGCAGTGAGGGTGGTGTGTATATCACCAGTCCCAGGCAGGGAATACACACATAAACCTCTGATCCATCACTGCCAGAATCCCCCAATACCACAAGGATTTTATGCTCCCACCAGTTCCTCGTTTGATACTAAATCCTATCAGGTCAGGAACCAACCCACAGGTGGCGGGATTTGGCACGGTGTATGTGTTGGTTTGGTCCTAGAGCATAAAGAACGAAGCTAGTAAATTTACAAATTTATTCCAGAAAATATAGGCAGTGTTTACAAAAATACAAAAGATATTACAAAGGAGACAAAATACAATATGTATAGGCAGTTACAAATAAAAAAGGATTAAAATAGGAAACTTACTCTCAGTCACAGGGAGGACGTGTCGATAAAGAGGATGAGAGCCTTCCCAAGGAAAATGGTTCATCAGCACAGCATCTTAGCTGGCTCTCCTGGCATCTGACACCTTCCCAATTGAGCACCTCATTTTTATCCTTTGGCCAAAAACCAAGGGACTCCTCCCTTGCTGACCTCACTTGGTGGGCTGTTTTAGAGGACATACACCCCTTTTGAAAAGTTATTAAAACTCCTATCTTTCCATATCTTTGACTGGGGGGCTCACAGGGTAATGATAGGGGCATTACATTTTCCCCTGCGACGTGACCATTCTTTTGAGACCAAATATGACATGCCTGCATGTTACTGGGGGGCAGAAACAATCTCCCCGGTTTCTGATGGCCGTACTGGCTGCAAAACGTTGCCATGCGTAGCCTTAATTGTACTGATTTTAGAAATATATTTTTCCAGTCTGTAGGATTATTGTGTGTTATTAAATTCAACCTGGAATAGACAAAGGAAATCTTGGCAGGAAAAAAATGCACTTAACCGGCAAGATGCAATAAAAATGACCATTTGCTGAAGAGAGGAGGGAGTGGAAAGAATTTCACAGAGACAGAGAGAGGGAGGGCTGCAGCTGCGAGGGGGAAATCGCTGATGAAGCTGAATTTCACAGAGACAGAGAGAGGGGGGCTGCAGCTGTGAGGGGGAAGCTGTGAAGCTTGATCTTTACAAACCAATGGGGGGAAAGGACAGTAATTGAGCTCTGGATGTGTACCTGTGGTATTAGGGAATAACTCACATTTTCCTGACACCTCCCCTTTTGGACTGTGCTATGGAGGCAGGACCTCTTGGTACTCCTCCATGCATACCTCTGCATGCTCGCCCCGCCGGGATAACCCGTCTGCATTGCCATGCTTGCTGCCCTTTTTTTGTTAACTGTAAAGTCGTATTGCTGGAGGGTGAGGCTCCAATGTAGCAACCTTCCGTTGGTACCAGACACGGTGTGCAGCCAACTCGGGGGTTTATGGTCGGTCACGATGGTGAAGGTGCACCCATACAGGTAGGGCTGCAAGTGTTGCAGGGCACAAACCATGGCCAAGCACTTTATGGTGGAATGGGCCACTTCCCTCGGCAGGAGTTTCAGGCTCAGGTACAACACGGGGTGCTCTTGGTTCCCCGAGTCGACCTGGCTGAGCAGAGCACCGAGGCCAATCTTACTGGTGTCGGTCTGTACTAAGAACGGCTGACTGCTGTTGACTGCCCTTAGCACAGGAGAGCTGCTCAGGGCTGCTTTCAAAGCCTGAATGGACAAGCAACTGTGAGGTGGCCTATCGACTGTATGGGGTAGGTTTTTCTTAGTGAGGTCTGTCAAGGGCTTCGCAAGGCTATTATAGTTTTGTATAAAGCGCCCACAGTACCCTGCAGTGCCCAAGAAGGACATCACCTGCTTCTTGGACCAGGGGCTGGGCCATGATGCGATAGAACTCCCGCCTACCCGGAGCCCAAGGTAGTGGACCTCGCTCATGCTCATCTGGCACTTTCCTGGCTTGATGGTCAGGCCTGCTTGGTGAATGCGCCCGAGCACCTCCTGAAGATGCTCGAGGTGATCCTCCCAGGTGGAACTGAAGACGGCAGTGTTATCCAGGTACGCTACCGTGCACCTCTCCTGTCCCTGGAGCAGGTGGTTGACCATCCATTGGAATGTGGCAGGGGCATTCTTCATGCCAAAAGGCATGACCGTGGAATCGTACAGTCCAAAGGGGGTGATAAAGGTGTACTTCCTTGTGCCTTGGGGCTCAGGGGAATCTGCCAATACCAATACCTCCGGCGCAGATCCCGCTAACCGCTCAAGCAGCTCCTCGATGCGTAGCATTGGGAGCGCATCGGAGGCTGTTATGACGTTGAGCCCCCTGTAGTCCACACAGAATCCGGTCGTCCGATCCTTCTTTGGCATCTGTACTACAGGTGAGGTCCATGTGCTCTTGGACCACTTAATCACCCTCAACTGTAACATTTCATCGATCTCCTGGCGCATGACTGGCTGCACCTCGCCCAAAATCCAATAGGATGTCCGAAGGATTGGGGCACGATTCCCGATGTGCACTTCTTGGACCACTACCTCAGTATGTCCAGGTCTGTTGGCAAACACGGCCCGGAAGGATTCCAGCATGCCTCGCAGCTGAGACCACTGATGTGCAGGTAGCAAGGCGCTCACCTCCATATCCTCTATGTACCCACCGGCCCATAAATTCAGGTGAGGCGTCTGGTATCGCGCGCGTATCATCCCCAAACCAATGGTTTGTGTGAGCGCCTCAACGGTACCCTCAAACAGATGCTAAAAATGCTGGATGAGACCCAGGGATGCGACTGGGAGTAGTACCTCCCACACCTGCTATTTGCTTACCGAGAGGTTCCGAAAACCTCGATGGGGTTCTCCCCCTTTGAGCTCCTGTATGGCAGGCGAGTCCGGGGATCCCTTCGGTTGGTAGGGGAATCCTGGGAAGATGAGCCGAGCCCTTCAGAAGTGTCCATCGTGGAGTATGTCATACACTTCGTGACAAGGTGCAGACCTTGACGATGCAGTTGGTGCATGACAACATGGCACAGGCCCACGCTGACCAGAAGCACTGGTACGACCAGAACGCCTGGAACCGGACCTACAAGGTGGGTCAGAAGGTGGGTGTGCTGGTCCCTGTACCAAAAGATAAGTTTTAGGCAGCCTGGCAAGGCCTATACGTCATACACCAATAGTGCCCCCTCTGTGCCTCCATGTAGCAATAGTGCCCCCTCTGTGCCTCCCATGTAGTAATAGTGCCCCCTCTGTGCCTCCATATAGTAATAGTGCCCCCTCTGTGCCTCCCATGTAGTAATAGTGCCCTCTCTGTTCCTCCATATAGTAATAGTGCTCCCCTCTGTGCCTCCATATAGTAATAGTGCCTCCTGTGTTGTGAGTTCATTTTCCCCTCCGTCACTGAGGCCTGGTGAACTCCCTATTCTAGTGAAGGAAGGTAGTGAGCCTGATTATCAGGCACCTGGGACTAATGAAGACGATTGGCTGAGTGGAGTCACTGACTGGATTTAAGGCAGCCTACGCCCTTTCTGCCCTGCGGGTGATTTCTCTGTGGACTCTTGGACACCAGTCTGATTCCTGCTCTCCAAAAGCTAAGTTTTCTGTTTTGCCTTTTTGCATTTAAGATTTGTTTTTGTTTTTCTTGCTTTTGGATTCTGCCACTCCCTGCTGGAGTGTGCAGTGTTCCGTTAGCTCTGTCTTCTGAAAGTTCCTGAGTGCTGATTTAGTTTTTGAAGCTTAGTTGCTTCAGGGCCATTTTTATATCAGCTTGTTGGCTTTTGTCTCTGATAGGGTTTTGGCAGATTGCAGACAGCAGCCTTCCTATCCGTTCCTATCTAGGTAGTTTTTGGGCCCCGTCTTTGCTCAGCCTGTCTTTCTGTCTGTGTGTTTTCATCTTGCTTCACCGTCATTATATGTGGGGGGCTGCCTATTGCTTTGGGGTCTGCTCTGGGGCAGTTAGATTTCCCCTTTCCTTCTTTAGGCCTATGTATCTCTCCGGCTGTGATCGAGGGGTCTAGGTCATCGTAGGAACCCCCCACGGCTACTGCTAGTTGTGTTGATGGTTCAGGGGTCTGCAATCTGATAGTTGCCAACTTCTCTGGTTTTCTGGACTTAGCTAGCATTTCTATTTTTGCCTCCTACGGTGACTCAATCATAACACTCCTGTGTCTCCATATAGTAATAGTGCCCCCTCTGGGCCTCCATATAGTAATAGTGCCCCCTCTGTGCCTCCATATAGTAATAGTGCCCCCTCTGTGCCCCCATATAGTGAGAGTGCTCCCTCTGTGCCTCCATATAGTAATAGTGCCCCCTCTGTGCCTCCATGTAGTAATAGTGCCCCCTCTGTGCCTCCATATAGTAATAGTGCCCCCTCTGTGCCTCCATATAGTAATAGTTCCCCCTCTGTGTCTCCATATAGTAATAGTGCCCCTCTGTGACTACATATAGTAATAGTGCCCCCTCTGTGCCTCTATATAGTAATAGTGCCCCCTCTGTGCCTCTATATAGTAATAGTGCCCCCTCTGTGCCTCCATATAGTGATAGTTCCCCCTCTGTGTCTCCATATAGTAATAGTGCCCCTCTGTGCCTACATATAGTAATAGTGCCCCCTCTGTGCCTCTATATAGTAATAGTTCCCCCTCTGTGTCTCCATATAGAAATAGTGCCCCTCTGTGCCTACATATAGTAATAGTGCCCCCTCTGTGCCTCCATATAGTAATAGTGCCCCCTCTGTGCCTCTATATAGTAATAGTGCCCCCTCTGTGTCTACATATAGTAATAGTGCCCCCTCTGTGCCTCCATATAGTAATAGTGCCCCCTCTGTGTCTCCATATAGTAATAGTGCCCCCTCTGTGTCTACATATAGTAATAGTGTCCCCTCTGTGTCTCCATGTAGTAATAGTGCCCCCTCTGTGCCTCCATATAGTAATAGTGCCCCCTCTGTGCCTCCATATAGTAATAGTGCCCCCTCTGTGCCTCTATATAGTAATAGTTCCCCCTCTGTGTCTCCATATAGAAATAGTGCCCCTCTGTGCCTCCATATAGTAATAGTGCCCCCTCTGTGCCTCCATATAGTAATAGTGCCCCCTCTGTGCCTCTATATAGTAATAGTGCCCCCTCTGTGTCTCCATGTAGTAATAGTGCCCCTCTGTGCCTCCATATAGTAATAGTGCCCCCTCTGTGCCTCCATATAGTAATAGTGCCCCCTCTGTGCCTCTATATAGTAATAGTGCCCCCTCTGTGTCTCCATGTAGTAATAGTGCCCCTCTGTGCCTCCATATAGTAATAGTGCCCCCTCTGTGCCTCTATATAGTAATATAGCCTACACAGTGTGGAAAACAAGTATTTGATACACTGTCAATTATCAAGTTTTCCACCTACAAAGAATGGAAAGGTCATAATAATAATACATTTTATTTCTACAGCGCCAACATATTCCGCAGCACTTTACATTTCAGAGGGGATTTGTACAGACAATAGACATTACAGCATAACAATAATCACATAGATCATAACAGACACCAAGAGGAGTGAGGGCCCTGCTCGCAAGCTTACAGTCTATGAGGAAAGAGGGAGACACGAAAGGTGGGTGGTAACTATTGCTTTATTGTTTTTATAGTTTGGACCATCCCTAGTGTAAGAATCGGGTGTTCCTGTTGCTGCATGAACCAGTTAAAAGTCTAAATATGTAACAGTACAGACACAGAGGGCTATTAAACGCAAAAAGCATGTGAGAACATGATGCGGGGAACCTGGTTATGGTAAAAAATTTAGAAATGAGCCACACAGGAATATTTACGTTAATATGTTGAGGCTGTAGGCCAGTCTGAACTAATGAGTTTTTTTAAGGCATGCTTAAAATTGTGGGGATTGGGGATTAATCGTACTAGCCTGTGTAATGCATTCAAAAGAATTGGCGCGGCTCGTGAAAAGTCTTGAAGATGGGAGTGGGAGGTTCTGATTATCGAGGATGCTAACCTCAGGTCATCAGCAGAACGGAGGGTGCGGGTAGGGTGGTATACTGAAACAAGGGAGGAGATGCAGGGTGGTGCTGAGCCATGGAGAGCTTTGTGGGTGAGGGTAATAAGTTTGTACTGGATTCTGGAGTGGATGGGTAGCCAGTGTAATGACTGGCACAAGGTAGAGGCATTGGTGTAACGATTGGTGAGGAATATGATCCTGGCTGCAGCATTCAAGACGGACAGGAGAGGGGAGTGTTTGTTAAGAGGGAGACCGATTAGTAGAGAGTTACAATAGTCGAGACGAGAATGAATAAGAGAAATAGTAAGAGTTTTTGCAGAGTCAAAAGTAAGAAAAGGTCGAATTCTAGAAATGTTTTTGAGGTCTATAATTTTTATCGCAGAAAAATGAGGTCAACTCTGGCACGTGGTAAGGTCTTTAATATTACACAGTGTAGGACCGTCCCGATCAGGGTCACCTTGTCGATGGTGGGATGGCTTTTATGCTATTTTTGATGAAAATCAGTATTACTTAGAACCCTGTGTTATTTAGACAGCTCTTTGGTCTTGGCCATGGTGGAGAGGGTGGAGTGTGATTGAGTGTGTGGATAGGTGTCTTTTATACAGGTATCGAGATGAAACAGGTGCAATTAATACAGGTAAGAGTGCCAAGTAGAAGGCTTCTTACAGAAAAATAACAGGTCTGTGAGAGACAAAATTCTTGCTGGCTGGTCAGTGATCAAATACTAATTTCATGCAATAAAATGCAAATTAATTATGAAAAATCATAGAATGTGATTTTCTGGCTTTTATCTTTAGATTCCGTTTCTCACAGTTGACGTGTACCTATTGTAGGATTTTGTACTCACTCGGCTGCGGTTGAGGTCGGCACAGGAAGCAATATTGCTGAAATGTCCGGGCAGGTTTATGAAAATGACCAGGCAGGTTTATTAGAACTGCATAAACCGGTCAGGAATCCAAAGTAAAGTACAGCCTTTACCGGCAGAAGGTGACAACACAAAGTAAAACGTCCGTACAATACAATTCGCCCGCTCAGGGTGGTGTCCGGTTCTTTAGGCCTTAGCACAGACCAACACCCAGGAGATTCACACATCTCCAGATCCAGACACTGAATTAGACACTTGGCCTCCATTTTATCTTCCAAAACTCGCCCCTGGGGTGGGGGTATGTGAGCCGTCATTCCCACCCATCTCTTATGGCTGCTTGTAAAACCCGGCCCTGGAATGACCTACTAACTCTCTCAGCACTATATGTACTGGAGTATGCTGTCCGAGTTCACATCACCGAAGCTACCAACCTCAGTGATACACATCTCCCCTCAAGGACCTGTCCAGCAGTCATCTCACACTACGATTCACATTACAGACCTCTCCATTCTTGGTAGGTGGAAAACTTGCAAACTCAGCAGTGGATCAAATACGTATTTTCCGCACTGTAGTCCTAATGCTTCTTGCCTCCTTGGAGTGACCTCTATCCAGCGCAGACGCCTGTGCATATAACAGGACCGAGCAGCGTTCCCAGGACGGGCAGAGGGTGGATGGCATGGAATGTGCTTGGCACAGCTGTGGACGGGAGATGAATGTCACCCGCCCTCTCGTGGGCTCCATATACTTTATTACCCCCTTAATTCTTCAATGGGTCTTTGGTGTAAAGGTGAGAGTTATCTTCCCGGCAGATGTCTGCTGTTATCTCCTGGCTGCCGTCTGCCGCCAGCGTATGGCACAAAATGACTAGTTACTAACAATGCCTCGCGCCCGGGCAGGGGCATAATATCCCGCGGCCAGATGCACAGATTCTTCATTAGGAGAAGCTGACGGTCCATGTGGGATCCATCATTTACATCACCTTGGACTCACCTGGATTTCTTAAAGGAACAGCGCAGATGGGTAGGATCTGCGTCTAAAATATGCATCTGCTCTGTGCGTCTTATGCTACATCCCTACCCAGCCCGTCCCGGCATCTTCTGCTACATTATTCCCATAGCCCTATTTGGGGACGGCTGAGGTCACTTCAAAGATACAACATGATCTAATATGGTAGGTGCCATAAAATATAGGAAGTGAGGAAAGACAAAAAAGTAGAGTTAAAGGAGTATTTTTATTGATTAACAACTTAAAACAATTAATGACAATTATAAAGCAGACAGGGCAAACGGGGAGGACGACCAGCAGCGATAAATCCATATATAACTGCAAGTAATTAGAGATCATATAAATAGAGTGCACAGTAAGACACGCCGCAAAAAGAGACGGATCTCAATCATCGTCCCAAATTCCTAAAACCCCTAAAGCAGCGGCCGATAGCATACAGACTCAGCAAGTGCAAATGTATTGCTTGTTGTGCTGAGAAATGACGAAAGTAATATTAAATGCAGGGGATGGAAGAGACAAAATCCGGAAGGATGAAATAAAGAGGCTGCTTGTAGCTGTCATAGTGATCAGACTCAAATAACCGGTAGAGCATTCACGAAGTTCACATGGGTTGATGACCTGTTTATGTAGCTGAATAGGGACTGATGCTGTAAGACTGGGCACAGAGCCGCCCGACGAGCGCCGTTTCGCAGATTGCTTCTTCTGGGGGAGTGGACAGGTATACAGATGTTTTGAGGGGTAGCTGAGTGATGGTAAATGAATAAGATGAATAAGAATGCAAAGTAAAAATACGGCCTGTGCCGCCGACTCGGCAGTCTGATCCCAGGTCGGAGTCACCACAGCAAATTTGGTAAAATGATCGGTCATCACCAGACAGTGTTCATATCCCAGGTGAGCCGCACCACGGTAAAGTAGTCGATCATTAGCACCTCTAGAGGAGCAGCAGTCACGATGGTCTGCGTAGTGCCCTCTGTTCCGGAGGCATCGCTGACAGGCTTCATCTACTGCATTCTTCACCCGGAGATGGTGTCTCTTTGGCTGGGAAGTTGTTTCAAAGCCACCCACTGCCTCAACTGAGCAAGCTCCCCATCTTCCTGTTGCAGCCGTACCCAGTCATCACGGGGTAGTCCCAGTGTATGTTTTCCGGACGCCTCCCCAATCTGTCCCTTTTCTGCTGCCAGCGTCCTGGCAAAATTCTGAAATCCTGGAATCTCTTAGGCCTCCAGCTCTTCATCCCGGTTGTGTACAGGTCACTCATGAGTTATTCGGGATAAAGCATCGGCAAGTGTATTCTCAGTTCCACTTTGATATGCCGTATGTGTCACTATTACTGCACCATATATCACAATACTGAGCCGCTGCTGCCGTATGTGTCCCTATTACTGCACCTGATACCCCAATACTGAGCCGCTGCTGCCGTATGTGTCCCTATTACTGCACCTGATACCCCAATACTGAGCATCTGCTGCCGTATGTGTCCCTATTACTGCACCTGATACCCCAATACTGAGCCGCTGCTGCCATATGTGTCCCTATTACTGCACCTGATACCCCAATACTGAGCCGCTGCTGCCGTATGTGTCCCTATTACTGCACCTGATACCCCGATACTGAGCCTCTGCTGCCATATGGGTCCCTACATACGGCAGCAGCGGCTCAGCATTGGGGTATCAGGTGCAGTAATAGGGACACATACGGCAGCAGTGGCTCAGCATTGGGGTATGTGCCCCTATTACTACACCTGATACCCCAATACTGAGCCGCTGCTGCCGTATGTGTCCCTATTACTGCACCTGATACCCCAATGCTGAGCCGCTGCTGCCGTATGTGTCCCTATTACTGCACCTGATACCCCAATGCTGAGCCGCTGCTGCCGTATGTGTCCCTATTACTACACCTGATACCCCAACACTGAGCCTCTACTGCCGTATGTGTCCCTATTACTGCACCTGATACCCCAATACTGAGCCGCTGCTGCCGTATATGTCCTTATAACTGCACCTGATACCCCAATACTGAGCCGCTGCTCTATGTGTCCCTATTACTGCACCTGATACCCCAAAACTGAGCCGTTGCTGCCGTATGTGTCCCTATTACTGCACCTGATACCCCAATGCTGAGCCGCTGCTGCCGTATGTGTCCCTATTACTGCACCTGATACCCCAATACTGAGCCGCTGCTGCTGTATGTGTCCCTATTACTGCACCTGATACCCTAATACTGAGCCACTGCTGCCGTATGTGTCCCTATTACTGCACCTGATACCTCAATACTGAGCCACTGCTGCCATATGTGTCCCTATTACTGCACCTGATACCTCCTATACACACACGGCTCTGCTCCACACCCTCTATACACACATGGCTCTTTTCCGTACACCTTGTACACATGCACCTCTGCTACGTACACGCTGTACACATGCATCTTTGCTCCGTACACGCTGTACACACACGGCTCCGCTCTGTACACCTCATACACACACGGCTCTGCTCTGTACACCTCATACACACACGGCTCTGCTCTGTACACCTCATACACACACGGCTCCGCTCTGTACACCTCATACACACACGGCTCCGCTCTGTACACCTCATACACACATGGCTCTGCTACATCCACCCTGTAAACCCCTCCTGAGCCCACACAGAAACTTACTTCACCTCATCCAGCACCATGACAACCAGCACAGCAGAGTCCTGCAGCCGCTGAAGCCCCTGGTCATGTGACCCCCTGACTCCGCCCCTCCCGTGACCTCATCACAGGTCCTGTGTGCACAGAGTAGCCCAGGATGACATTGCTGGCTGTGAGCTGGGGGGCACACTGCTGGCATCAGGGCCCCCCACCGCCTTCTCAGGGGCCCATAGCGGCTGGGCGGCAGAGTAGGGAGATCGATTCTCCCTGCTCTGCCGCAGAATATAACTGTAAGGGTGCGCTGTGCACACCGATACAGTTACAGTAGCGTAGCTCCGGTGGCCCCCTCAGAGCGCGGGGCGACCGCCCCCTCTGCCCCCCCCGGTAGCTACACTACTGGTACCAAGACTTTAGACCCAGACAGGTACTCAGCAAATTTCTCAGTCATGGCCCACACCAATGCCAGTAGTTTCAGCTTGAAAGAACTGTAATTATCTGGATTTCGCTCAGAGTCATGGAGGGACCGGCTTAAGCAATCACTCGCTCTTTTCCGTCCTGCATTTGTGACAATTCAGCTCCTAGTCCATGCAGGCTTCCGTCAGTGTGAAGGATGAAAGGTTGAGAGAAGTCTGCATAGGCTAACACGGGTGCTTCAGTCAGGGCTAGTGTTGAGCATTCCGATACCGCAAGTATCGGGTATCGGCCGATACTTGCTGTATCGGAATTCCGATACCGACTTCCGATATTTTTTCAATATCGGAATTCGGCATCGGAATCGGAAGTTCAGTTGATTGACGGCCTGACGTCATCATGATGCGCGGTGTGTGCGCATCATGATGCGCCGTCATTTCGGGCCTTCCGGGGGTCTCTGCCGGCCTGCCGGGGGGCTGTGCCGGCCTGCCGGGGGGCTGTGTGGACTGCCCGGGGTCTGTACCGGCCTGCCGGGGGGCTGTGCCGGCCTGCCGGTGGTCTGTGCACCCTGTGGGGGTCTGTACCGGCCTGCCGGGGGGCTGTGCCGGCCTGCCGGGGGGCTGTGCAAGCATCGTCCGATGGGACTACAAGTCCCATCGGGCGATGCCTGCTACCATGACAGTGATTGACACATTAGCCAATGATGGGACAGTAGTAGTCCCATCATCCGGCTAATGTGTTAAATGTTAAAAAAAAAAAAAATACTACATACATACTACATGCATGCTACATACATACTACATGCTACATACATACTACATATATACTACATATATACTACATACATACTACATACATGCTACATACATACTACATGCATGCTACATACATATTACATGATACATACATACTACATATATACTACATACATGCTACATACATACTGCATGCTACATACATACTACATACATACTACATACATACTACATGCTACATACATACTACATATATACTACATGCATGCTACATACATACTACATGCTACATACATACTACATATATACTACATACATACTACATACATGCTACATACATACTGCATGCTACATACATACTACATACATACTACATACATACTACATGCATGCTACATACATACTACATGCATGCTACATACATACTACATGCTACATACATACCACATACATACTACATACATACTACATACTACATATATACTACATGCATGCTACATACATACTACATGCATGCTACATACATACTACATGCTACATACATACCACATACATACTACATACATACTACATACTACATATATACTACATGCATGCTACATACATACTACATGCATGCTACATACATACTACATACATACTACATACATACTACATGCATGCTACATACATACTACATGCATGCTACATACATACTACATGCTACATACATACCACATACATACTACATACATACTACATACTACATACATACTACATGCATGCTACATACATACTACATGCATGCTACATACATACTACATGCTACATACATACCACATACATACCACATACATACTACATACATACTACATACATACTACATGCTACATACATACTACATACATACTACATGCATGCTACATACATACTACATGCTACATACATACCACATACATACTACATACATACTACATACATACTACATGCTACATACATACTACATATATACTACATACATGCTACATACATACTACATGCTACATACATACCACATACATACTACATACATGCTACATATATACTACATGCATGCTACATACATACTACATACATACTACATGCATGCTACATACATACTACATGCTACATGCATGCTACATACATACTACATACATACTACATGCTACATACATACCACATATATACTACATACATACAATACATTCATACAATACATACATAGACATACAGTACATATAACATAGAGTAACATACTTACCAATACTTGTCACATTGTTCCCCGAAGCCATTGTCTTTTCCGGAATAAATATTAACATAACAAACCACAAAAATACTCACCCACGATCCGAAGCAGTCCACGAGTGTGTCCCACGACGATCTTGGGTAGAGAACTGCAGCATCAGATGATGCTGCCGTTCTCTACGGGCTGCAGGAATCCAATGACGGAAGGTAGGTATCCTTCCGCACTGTATTCCTCCGCCACTTAAAAAAAAAAAAAGTCCCTAGTCTCACTTTATGCCATTGCTGTGTGGGAATTTCCCATGTATGTATGTAGTATGTATGTAGTATATATGTAGTATGTATGTAGCATGCATGTAGTATGTATGTAGTATGTATGTAGTATGTATGTAGCATGCATGTAGTATATATGTAGTATGTATGTAGCATGCATGTAGTATGTATGTAGTATGTATGTAGTATGTATGTAGCATGCAGTATGTATGTAGCATGTATGTAGTATATATGTAGTATGTATGTAGCATGTAGTATGTATGTAGTATGTATGTAGCATGCATGTAGTATGTATGTAGTATTTTTTTTTTTTTTTTTTTTTTTAACATTTAACACATTAGCCGGATGATGGGACTACTACTGTCCCATCATTGGCTAATGTGTCAATCACTGTCATGGTAGCAGGCATCGCCCGATGGGACTTGTAGTCCCATCGGACGATGCCTGCACAGACCCCCGGAGCCTGCACAGCCCCCCGGCAGGCCGGCACAGCCCCCCGGCAGGCCGGCACAGCCCCCCGGAGCCTGCACAGCCCCCCGGCAGGCCGGCACAGCCCCCCGAAAGGCCCGTACAGACCCCAGAGAGGCTGTACAAGGGCAGGAAAGGGTTTTTCTTATTCCGATACCGGAAGTCCCATAGACTTGAATGGGACTTCCGGTATCGGAATCGGCGATACCGATACTTTTTTTAAAGATCGGCCGATACCATCCGATACGATACTTTGAAGTATCGGACGGTATCGCTCAACTCTAGTCAGGGCCACTTTAGGGCTCGGAAAGCTTCTTCCTGGTTATCTCCCCACTGGATGGTCCGATTATTTGCGCTGGACGGCACCCCTTTCAACAACTCCAGCAGCGGATTAGTTTTCATGAACCATCGATAGTACCCGGTAAGTCCCAGAAAGGCCCTGACATCCTTCACGGTTTTCGGGGTGGGCCAGTCCTGTACTGGTGCGATCTCCTCACGCAATGGTCTCATTCCTTCAGTGGATACAATATGCCCCATATATTCAATCTGCTTGCGGAAGAAATGACACTTCCGGGGTTTCACTTTCAGGCCATGCTTCTGTAGCTGGCTCAGCACTTATTCCAGCCGTTGAAGGTGCTCCTCAAAGGTGGCTGCACAAACGATGATGTCATACAATCATCCAAAGTTCAAATTTCCCAAACATCTCTCCATCAATCGTTGGAAGGTCCCGGGTGCGTTGGTAAGGCCAAAAGGCATCCGATAGAATTTGAACAATCACATGGGCAGTATGAAGGCTGTCTTTGCATGGTCATGCTCAGACATGGGAACTTGCCAATATCCACTGGCCAGATCCAATGAGAATTACTTTACTTTTCCCAGGGCAGACAACGATTCCTGGATTCACGGTAGTGGGCACGAGTCTCGCACGGTGCAGGCGTTCAGTTTACTGTAGTCTACACAGAAGCGCAGGGTCCCCTCCTTCCGTACTAGGACAATGGGTGCAGCCCATGGACTTGGACTCTCTTTGATGACCCCACTTTGCAGCATATGCGCCATGAGGGTGTCTCATTTCCTGGCGAGGCTCGGGATCAGTCATGCCTTCGGAGAGGTTCAGGGGTACTAAAGGTTTCTTTCTTTAGTTGGACCATAACGCTCGCATGTCCTGGATTTCCTTCTGGAGTTCTCTCAACCAACTTGGTTCAGTTGCCAGCGAAACGGATACCTCCCTGCTCCGAACCTTACCCGTTGAGACTGTCACCCTCTGCTCCTGCTCACGTGCACGCGCTTCCGCCCCAACTTTCAGAAAGGACATATGCAGATTAACCCGCAAGAGCTCTCGCAAAGGTCTGTTTAAGCAACGCATCTATAAAGCCCGCCACTAGCTAGTCTCTCAAAACGATGTCAGGGGTTCCTACGCCTACGTCATCCCGCTTAGCGATCGCAGTGTGGATCTCCTGCAGCACGTTCATGTATTGGGTCACAGACTCCTCCTCTCTTTGGACACGGCTAAACAAGCGCATGCGCAATTCTCCAACGTCCGTGGGTCCCCATGCATTTCCTCTAGGATTTGTAACACCTTGGTAAATGTATCTCGCTCATACGGGGGCCAGAACATGACGGAGCACCTCGCATCCCCTTCCAGGGCCATCATGGCAATCTCTGCCTGCAAAGCGGGGGTCATGGGGTGCATCCTCAACATACCCTTGACCCGCTCGGTCCAATCCCATAGTAAAGTGTTGCTCCCTGTGAACTTTGGGAGGTTGCTCAACATTGCCCCCAGCGGTATACTGGCCATTGGGCAGCCACAGCCGCTTGGTCTGTCACTTCCATACCTGTAGACTGCATCCTGCCAACTACGCCAAGTGTGAGCAGGTTGCGGGATGCAGTGACAGACAGAACGCAGAGCAAGAGTTAACAACTTTACTTTAACAGACGGATACTCCACGCAGGGAGGTAAAAGGTTAAATGGGGAAATTAATAGTTAAATGGTAGAATGCACGGTTCAAAGATAAAGGATATGTAGGGTTGAAAAACAATGGATCCAATGACTGTAGTTCATTTAAGTTAATTTATCCTGTCAGTCGTTTCTCAAGCCATGGATGTTGCTGAACTGATGATGGTGCCAACAACTGCCGGCACAATGCTTGTCTGATGAGGTCCTGTGAGCAACGATGGTCTGTCTTCTGGCGGCACCAGTCGTTCTCCTGTACCTTCCGCTGAGCCACTTGTCCATTAATTGACGCAGCCGAGATTGGGCAGGCCACAGCACTATCCAGGTCCAACGTAGCCCAGCAAATGTATATTGGCAAGTCAAGGCGCAAACATCTGTCCCGCACCCGGCCTCTCTTAGGTGGCACGTGCGCTGTACTCACGGGCTCGCAGTGTATGTCACCTTTTCTAGTCACCACTGGACACACTGCACTTCTCTCTCATCTCCGCTAGTGGCGGTGGAGGTACGCGGATGCGGGACTGTGCGGTAGCAGTACTCCAGGGAAGACACACACTTCTCTCCTTGCCACGCGCTGCCTGTTCCTGCCAAGGGTGACTGCTTCCATGCACACTGTCACACCCCTTACTTCCAGGTGCAAAGTTTTGTCCAGTTCATTATATTTTCCCCTGGACAACAGAGGAGACAGCCCCAACCCGGCACAGAACAGGTACTCCCGGTCTTCCTCCTTACATGCAAGCTCGGCAACACTCCCCACTGCACCCGACCCTTATCACTGCTGTGCGTCCTATTGCTGCTCACGGCATGGCACAGGTCCTCTCTCACTCAGCCCTTCGACAGGAAGCCCCTCACTTTTCCCGCACAAACCTCCTTATACTTCCCTGACTCACCAAGCCCCCTCTCTGCAGGTCATGGGTCTCCTCCATCCTCAATTTCCTTCCTCCCTGCAACAGGAGGTTCAGCTCCAAAAGTTTTGGACCCGGCGCTTCAGCAGCACTTACAGCCTGGTTCTCTTTTCTACACCTGTGTGCATTGTCCATGTACTGTGACATCACTGGGTGCGTTATCCCTGTACTATGACATCACTGTGTGTATTATCCCTGTATTGTGACATCACTGTGTGTATTATCCCTGTACTGTGACATCACTGTGTGTATTTTCCCTGTACTGAGACATTGCTGTGTGTATTTTCCCTGCACTGTGACATCACTGTGTGTTAGGCGTCGGATTCCTGGCACTGCACAGTGGGAGTCCAAAGCCAGACATCCTGTGGTCTCCCATTCTTCCTCGACCGCTCCGGGTGCTGCTCAGCAAACACGGTGAGCCAGGCTTGCTGCTCATACTCGCTCTGACAGCCTGGATGTTGCTGCCACCTCTGGTGCAGCCACCTCTGGTGCAGCAATAGCAGCGCAACCTGCTCTGCAGGGAACTGCTCCTGAGGCTAAGTCCTCATGCCGTGCTACTGGGCATGCCCGCAAGGTGACCTCTCACTGGAGAGCAGGGGTCACATGTTCAGGTCCTACGTCGGATCTGATTGGTCCTTCCCAAGCTAATGGAAGGTCCCGGAAGCGCATCGCTATAAAAAGCCCGCATGGTGGCTCGGCGATGTGCTAGTGTAGCATATTATGCTGTGTGTGTATGGTGATGGATGTGTGGACTGGTGACTGACGCATTATGAAACCCCTTCCCTCGGATATTATGAATGGTGACAGAGAGTTGGATAGTCAGTCTCAGCTTGTGGCAAGCTACACGCCACGTGATCCTCGCCTACACTAGCGTCCGTCGGCGCCTGTGTCTCAGCGCCGACGTCTGCGGCTTTACCTGCCGCTGCGCTGCACTAACCGCAGCTACTCTTGGTTGCTGTTGCGACGCCACACGCAGGCCTCTGTGACATTAACAGAGCCGCGTCTCGGCATCACATTGTCCCTTGCGACTCTGTGCCAGAACAGAGCCGTCCTTAGCGTTCGGTTGACGTTAACCCGAGCGCAGTACCTCATTGATTAGGTGCATCTGCCATTGTTCAGCAGCGGTCTTGTCACCTACCGCACGGTGGACCCCGGGCGGCGAACGCACCTCCTGTTATTTTATATTTGGTGCGTTCTGCCGTCCTAACATTACACTAGCGCCAGGGTCTGGCTGACAATGGCAGACGTGCAGCAGCTGCAGCGCTACATTCGGCAGCTGGAGAGCAGGTTGGCGGCTATTGAGAGCACCAACTCAGCTGCGAATGCTGCGCTAGCTGCCGCCCAGACGGTCGCTGAGGCCGTCTCACGTGTGCCCACACTTTTGCCCTCGCCAACAATCTCTTCCCTCCCGCTCCCTGATAAGTTTTCGGGTGAAAGCGCCACCTGTAGGGGATTCGTCAGTCAGTGCTCCATTCACCTGGAGTTGCTGGCTGCACGGTTTCCTACAGAGCGGGCTAAGGTGGGCTTTATTGTCTCCTTGTTAGCTGGCCGGGCATTGCAGTGGGCCACACCATTGCGGGAACGTGATGATCCCGTGGTTCAGGGGCCTGCTCAGTTCCTCGCGGCTCTGAAGCAGGTCTTCTTGGGACCACGGGTCACGCACGATATGGCTCTCCAACTGTTAGCATTAACACAAGGGTCACTCTCGGTTAGCCATTATGCTGTCCGGTTTCGGACATTGGCTTCCGAACTGGAGTGGCCGGACAAAGTGTTAGTCCCAGTGTTCTGGAGAAGCCTAGCTGAGCACGTCAAGGATGCTCTAGCCACCCGAGATATTCCCACAACTCTGGAGGAATTGATCTCCGTCTCCACCCGTATTGATCTCCGGTTCACGGAGCGCGGGCTGGAGAGGACTCAATCCAGACGTAAAATTAACCTGGCTCCCACCTTTACCGAACCGCTGAGCCATTCCGCACAGGAGCCTCCCTCCATCGAGCCCATGGAGGTATCTCGCACCGGTACTAAGCCACGTCAGGTGCTGGGCTCTGTGCGCTGTTATCACTGCCGATACCTTGGCCTGCCCAAGTCCAGTGGCAGTACGGTCATCTGGGTGGTTACCGACCATTTTTCCAAAATGGTACATGTGGTGCCACTTGCACGCCTACCCTCCGCCCTAGGTTTGGCCGTCCTGTTCATTAAGCATGTATTCCGTTTACATGGTATGCCGGACAAAATCGTAAGTGACCGAGGTCCCCAGTTTGCGTCTCGTTTTTGGAGGGAGCTCTGCAGCTTACTCAGCATCGAGCTAAATCTGTCTTCTGCCTACCATCCCGAGACGAATGGCTTGGTCGAAAGGGCCAATCAGACCTTGGTCACCTATCTATGACATTTTGTCTCTGCCAGGCAGGATGACTGGGTATCCTTGCTGCCTTGGGCTGAGTTTGCCCTAAACAATGCGGTGGCCGATTCCACTGGTCAGACGCATTTTCTCCTAAATTATGGTCAACACCCACGCGTCCCTGTCCCAATACCTGTGTCCTCCACTGACTCCAGGGTGGCAGACTGGGCGGTGGAGGCCCGGGACATTTGGGATCACACTCAGGATGCTATCCGGGCATCTAAAGAAAGGATGAGGGCATCCGCCGACACGCACCGGCGATCCGCGCCAAGCTTCTCCCCTGGCGACAAGGTGTGCCTCTCCACCCGGAACATTAAATTGCGGGTCGAGTCTCCCAAGTTCGCACCACGATAAATTGGACCGTTCAAGGTCCTCGAGCGACTTAGCTCAGTGGTCTACCGCCTGGCTCTTCCTCCACATTTGGCCATATTGGACGTGTTTCATGTGTCCCTCCTCAAACCAGTTCACATGGTCCGGTTTTCTGAGCCATCCACCGGGTCATCAGACTTATCGTCTGACAAGTATGAGGTTAATGCCATCGTGGGGCGCAGGTTTGTCCGTGGCAAAAAGTTCTATTTGGTGGACTGGAAGGGTCATGGTCCCGAGGATATTAATGCACCGCTCCTGGTTGCGGCTTTTGAGCGCAGTGGGGTAATGTTAGGTGTCGGATTCCTGGCACTGCACAGCGGGAGTCCAGAGCCAGACATCCTGCGGTCTCCCATTCTTCCTCGACCGCTCCGGGTGTTGCTCAGCAAACAGGCGAGCCAGGCTTGCTGCTCATACTCGCTCTGACAGCCTGGATGTTGCTGCCACCTCTGGTGCAGCAATAGCAGTGCAACCTGCTCTGCAGGGAACTGCTCCTGAGGCTAAGTCCTCATGCCGTGCTACTGGGCATGCCCGCAACGTGACCTCTCATTGGAGAGCAGGGGTCACATGCTCAGGCCCTGCGTCGGATCTGATTGGTCCTTCCCAAGCTAATGGAAGGTCCCGGAAGTGCATCGCTATAAAAGGCCCGCATGGCAGCTCGGCGATGCGCTAGTGTAGCATATTATGCTGTGTGTGTATGGTGACGGATGTGTGGACTGGTGGCTGACGCATTATGAAACCCCTTCCCTCGGATATTACGAATGGTGACAGAGAGTTGGATAGTCAGTCTCAGCTTGTGGCAAGCTACACGCCACGTGATCCTCGCCTACACTAGCGTCCGTCGGCGCCTGTGTCTCAGCGCCGACGTCTGCGGCTTTACCTGCCGCTGCGCTGCACTAACCGCAGCTACTCTTGGTTGCTGTTGCGACGCCACACGCAGGCCTCTGTGACATTAACAGAGCCGCGTCTCGGCATCACATTGTCCCTTGCGACTCTGTGCCAGAACAGAGCCGTCCTTAGCGTTTGGGTGACATTAACCCGAGCGCAGTACCTCATTGATTAGGTGCATCTGCCATTGTTCAGCAGCGGTCTTGTCACCTACCGCACGGTGGACTCCGGGCGGCGAACACACCTCCTGTTATTTTATATTTGGTGCGTTCCGCCGTCCTAACACTGTGTGCATTATCCCTGTACTGTGACATCACTGTGTGCATTATCCCTGTACTGTGACATCACTGTGTGCATTATCCCTGTACTGTGACATCACTGTGTGTATTATCCCTGTACTGTGACATCGCTGTGTGCGTTATCCCTGTACTGTGACATCACTGTGTGTATTATCCCTGTACTGTGACATCACTATGTGTATTATCCCTGTACTGTGACATCACTGTGTATTTTCCCTGTACTGTGACATCACTGTGTGTATTATCTCTGTACTGTGATATCGCTGTGTGTATTATCCCTGTACTGAGACATCGGTGTGTGTATTTTCCCTGTACTGTGACATCACTATGTGCATTATCCCTGTACTGTGACATCACTGTGTGTATTTTCCCTGTACTGTGACATCACTGTGTGTATTATCCCTGTACTGTGACATCACTGTGTGTATTATCCCTGTACTGTGACATCACTGTGTGTATTTTCCCTGTACTGTGACATCACTGTGTATTATCCCTGTACAGTGACATCACTGTGTGTATTATCCCTATACTGAGACATCGCTGTGGGTATTTTCCCTGTACTGTGACATCACTGTGTATTATCCCTGTACAGTGACATCACTGTGTGTATTATCCCTGTACTGAGACATCGCTGTGTGTATTTTCCCTGTACTGTGACATAACTGTGTGTATTATCCCTGTACAGTCATGGCCAAAAGTTTTGAGAATGACAAATATTAATTTTTACAAAGTCTACTGCTTCATTTTTTCTAATGGCAATTTGCATATACTCCAGAATGTTATAAAGAGTGATCAGCTTAACAGCAATTACTTGCAAAGTCAATATTTGCCTAGAAAATGAACTTTATCCCCCAAAACACATTTCAACATCATTGCAGCCCTGCCTTAAAAGGACCAGCTAACATCGTTTCAGTGATTGCTCCATTAACACAGGTGTGGGTGTTGATGAGGACAGGGCTGGAGATCAATCTGTCATGATTAAGTAAGAATGACACCACTGGACACTTTAAAAGGAGGCTGGTGCTTGGCATCATTGTTTCTCTTCTGTTAACCATGGTTATCTCTAAAGAAACACGTGCAGTCATCATTGTACTGCACAAAAATGGCCTAACAGGGAAGAGTATCGCAGCTAGAAAGATTGCACCTCAGTCAACAATCTATCGCATCATCAAGAACTTCAAGGAGAGAGGTTCCCTTGTTTCCAAAAAGGCTCCAGGGCGCCCAAGAAAGACCAGCAAGCGCCAGGACCGTCTCTTAAAAGTGTTTCAGCTACGGGATCAGGCTACCAGCAGTGCAGAGCTTGCTCAGGAATGGCAGCAGGCAGGTGTGAGTGCATCTGCACGCGCTGTGAGGCGGAGACTCTTGGAGCAAGACCTGGTCTCAAGGAGGGCAGCAAAGAAGCCACTTCTCTCCAGAAAAATCATCATGGACAGACTGATATTCTGCAAGAGGTACAGGGAGTGGACTGCTGAGGACTGGGGTAAAGTCATTTTCTCTGATGAATCCCCTTTTTGATTGTTTGGGACATCTGTAAAACGGCTTATTCGGAGAAGACCAGGTGAGCGCTAACACCAGTCTTGTCTCATGCCAACTGTCAAGCATCCTGAAACCATTCATGTGTGGGGTTGCTTCTCAGCCAAGGGAATGGGCTCTCTCTCAGTCTTGCCTAAAAACACAGCCATGAATAAAGAATGATACCAGAATGTCCTCCGAGAGCAACTTCTCCCAACCGTCCAAGAGCAGTTTGGCGATCAACAATGCCTTTTTCAACATGATGGAGCACCTTGCCATAAAGCAAAAGGTGATAACTAAATGGCTCAGGGAACAAAACATAGAGATTTTGGGACCATGGCCTGGAAACTCCCCAGATCTTAATCCCATTGAGAACTTGTGGTCAATCATCAAGAGTCGGGTGGACAAACAAAAACCTTCAAATTCAGACAAAATACAAGCATTGATTTTGCAAGAATGGACGGCTATCAGTCAGGATTTGATCCAGAAGTTGATTGAGAGCATGCCAGGGAGAATTGCTGAGGTCCTGAAGAAGAAGGGTCAACACTGCAAATATTGACTTGCTGCATCAACTCATTCTAACTGTCAATATAACCTTTTGTTACTCATAATATGATTGCAATTATATTTCTGTATGTGATAAAAACATCTGACAAACACATAAAAACCAGAGGCCAGCAGATCATGTGAAAATATAATATTTGTGTCATTCTCTAAACTTTTGGCCATGACTGTACTGAGACATCGCTGTGTGCATTTTCCCTGTACTGTGACATCGCTGTGTGTATTTTCCCTGTACTGTGACATCGCTGTGTGTATTATCCCTGTACTGTGACATCACTGTGTATATTATCCCTGTACTGAGACATCACTGTGTGTATTATCCCTGTACTGTGACATCACTGTGAATATTATCCCTGTACTGTGACATCACTGTGTGCATTATCCCTGTACTGTGACATCACTGTGTGCATTATCCCTGTACTGTGACATCACTGTGTATATTATCCCTGTACTGTGACATCGCTGTGTGTATTATCCCTGTACTGAGACATCACTGTGTGTATTATCCCTGTACTGTGACATCGCTGTGTGTATTATCCCTGTACTGAGACATCGCTGTGTGTATTATCCCTGTACTGTGACATCACTGTGTGTATTTTCCCTGTACTGTGACATCGCTGTGTGTATTATCCCTGTACTGAGACATCGCTGTGTGTATTATCCCTGTACTGTGACATCACTGGGTGTATTATCCCTGTACTGAGACATCGCTGTGTGTATTATCCCTGTACTGTGACATCGCTGTGTGTATTTTCCCTGTACTGTGACATCGCTGTGTGTATTATCCCTGTACTGTTACATCACTGTGTGTATTATCCCTGTACTGTGACATCACTGTGTGTATTTTCCCTGTACTGAGACATCACTGTGTGTATTATCCCTGTACTGTGACATCACTGTATGTATTCTCCCTGTACTGTGACATCACTGTGTGTATTATCCCTGTACTGAGACATCGCTGTGTGTATTATCCCTGTACTGAGACATCGCTGGGTGTATTATCCCTGTACTGAGACATCGCTGTGTGTATTATCCCTGTACTGTGACATCGCTGTGTGTATTTTCCCTGTACTGTGACATCGCTGTGTGTATTATCCCTGTACTGTGACATCGCTGTGTGTATTTTCCCTGTACTGAGACATCACTGTGTGTATTATCCCTGTACTGAGACATCACTGTGTGTATTTTCCCTGTACTGAGACATCACTGTGTGTATTTTCCCTGTACTGAGACATCACTGTGTGTATTATCCCTGTACTGTGACATCACTGTGTGTATTATCCCTGTACTGTGACATCACTGTGTGTATTATCCCTGTACTGTGACATCACTGTGTGTATTTTCCCTGTACTGTGACATCACTGTGTGTATTATCCCTGTACTGTGACATCACTGTGTGTATTATCCCTGTACTGTGACATCACTGTGTATTATCCCTGTACTGTGACATCACTATGTGTATTTTCCCTGTACTGTGACATCACTGTGTGTATTATCCCTGTACTGTGACATCACTGTGTGTATTTTCCCTGTACTGTGACATCACTGTGTGTATTATCCCTGTACTGTGACATCACTGTGTATTATCCCTGTACTGTGACATCACTATGTGTATTTTCCCTGTACTGTGACATCACTGTGTGTATTATCCCTGTACTGAGACATCACTGTGTGTATTATCCCTGTACTGTGACATCGCTGGGTGTATTATCCCTGTACTGTGACATCGCTGTGTGTATTATCCCTGTACTGTGACATCATCACTGTGTGTATTATCCCTGTACTGAGACATCGCTGTGTGTATTATCCCTGTACTGTGACATCACTGTGTGTATTTTCCCTGTACTGTGACATCACTGTGTGTATTATCCCTGTACTGAGACATCACTGTGTGTATTTTCCCTGTACTGAGACATCACTGTGTGTATTTTCCCTGTACTGAGACATCACTGTGTGTATTATCCCTGTACTGTGACATCACTGTGTGTATTATCCCTGTACTGTGACATCACTGTGTGTATTATCCCTGTACTGTGACATCACTGTGTGTATTTTCCCTGTACTGTGACATCACTGTGTGTATTATCCCTGTACTGCGACATCACTATGTGTATTTTCCCTGTACTGCGACACCACTGTGTGTATTATCCCTGTACTGTGACATCACTGTGTGTATTTTCCCTGTACTGAGACATCACTGTGTGTATTTTCCCTGTACTGTGACATCACTGTGTGTATTATCCCTGTACTGTGACATCCATGTGTGTATTTTCCCTGTACTGTGACATCACTGTGTGTATTTTCCCTGTACTGAGACATCACTGTGTGTATTTTCCCTGTACTGAGACATCACTGTGTGTATTATCCCTGTACTGTGACATCGCTGTGTGTATTATCCCTGTACTGTGACATCACTGTGTGTATTTTCCCTGTACTGTGACATCACTGTGTGTATTATCCCTGTACTGTGACATCACTGTGTGTATTTTCCCTGTACTGTGACATCGCTGTGTGTATTATCCCTGTACTGTGACATCGCTGTGTGTATTATCCCTGTACTGAGACATCACTGTGTGTATTTTCCCTGTACTGTGACATCACTGTGTGTATTATCCCTGTACTGTGACATCCATGTGTGTATTATCCCTGTACTGTGACATCACTGTGTGTATTTTCCCTGTACTGAGACATCACTGTGTGTATTTTCCCTGTACTGAGACATCACTGTGTGTATTATCCCTGTACTGTGACATCACTGTGTGTATTTTTCCTGTACTGTGACATCACTGTGTGTATTATCCCTGTACTGTGACATCACTGTGTGTATTTTCCCTGTACTGTGACATCACTGTGTGTATTATCCCTGTACTGTGACATCACTGTGTGTATTTTCCCTGTACTGAGACATCACTGTGTGTATTATCTCTGTACTGTGATATCGCTGTGTGTATTATCCCTGTACTGAGACATCACTGTGTGTATTTTCCCTGTACTGTGACATCACTGTGTGTATTATCCCTGTACTGTGACATCACTGTGTGTATTATCCCTGTACTGTGACATCACTGTGTGTATTTTCCCTGTACTGAGACATCACTGTGTGTATTATCCCTGTACTGTGACATCGCTGTGTGTATTATCCCTGTACTGTGATATCGCTGTGTGTATTATCCCTGTACTGTGACATCACTGTGTGTATTATCCCTGTACTGTGACATCACTGTGTGTATTATCCCTGTACTGTGACATCACTGTGTGTATTATCCCTGTACTGTGACATCACTGTGTGTATTATCCCTGTACTGTGACATCACTGTGTGTATTTTCCCCGTACTGTGACATCACTGTGTGTATTATCCCTGTACTGTGACATCGCTGTGTGTATTTTCCCTGTACTGTGACATGACTGTGTGTATTATCCCTGTACTGTGACATCACTGTGTGTATTTTCCCTGTACTGTGACATCACTGTGTGTATTATCCCTGTACTGTGACATCCATGTGTGTATTATCCCTGTACTGTGACATCACTGTGTGTATTTTCCCTGTACTGAGACATCACTGTGTGTATTATCCCTGTACTGTGACATCGCTGTGTGTATTATCCCTGTACTGTGACATCACTGTGTGTATTTTCCCCGTACTGTGACATCACTGTGTGTATTATCCCTGTACTGTGACATCGCTGTGTGTATTTTCCCTGTACTGTGACATGACTGTGTGTATTATCCCTGTACTGTGACATCACTGTGTGTATTTTCCCTGTACTGTGACATCACTGTGTGTATTATCCCTGTACTGTGACATCCATGTGTGTATTATCCCTGTACTGTGACATCACTGTGTGTATTTTCCCTGTACTGTGACATCACTGTGTGTATTATCCCTGTACTGTGACATCGCTGTGTGTATTATCCCTGTACTGAGACATCACTGTGTGTATTTTCCCTGTACTGTGACATCACTGTGTGTATTATCCCTGTACTGTGACATCCATGTGTGTATTTTCCCTGTACTGTGACATCACTGTGTGTATTTTCCCTGTACTGAGACATCACTGTGTGTATTTTCCCTGTACTGAGACATCACTGTGTGTATTATCCCTGTACTGTGACATCGCTGTGTGTATTATCCCTGTACTGTGACATCACTGTGTGTATTTTCCCTGTACTGTGACATCACTGTGTGTATTATCCCTGTACTGTGACATCACTGTGTGTATTTTCCCTGTACTGTGACATCGCTGTGTGTATTATCCCTGTACTGTGACATCGCTGTGTGTATTATCCCTGTACTGAGACATCACTGTGTGTATTTTCCCTGTACTGTGACATCACTGTGTGTATTATCCCTGTACTGTGACATCCATGTGTGTATTATCCCTGTACTGTGACATCACTGTGTGTATTTTCCCTGTACTGAGACATCACTGTGTGTATTTTCCCTGTACTGAGACATCACTGTGTGTATTATCCCTGTACTGTGACATCACTGTGTGTATTTTTCCTGTACTGTGACATCACTGTGTGTATTATCCCTGTACTGTGACATCACTGTGTGTATTTTCCCTGTACTGTGACATCACTGTGTGTATTATCCCTGTACTGTGACATCACTGTGTGTATTTTCCCTGTACTGAGACATCACTGTGTGTATTATCTCTGTACTGTGATATCGCTGTGTGTATTATCCCTGTACTGAGACATCACTGTGTGTATTTTCCCTGTACTGTGACATCACTGTGTGTATTATCCCTGTACTGTGACATCACTGTGTGTATTATCCCTGTACTGTGACATCACTGTGTGTATTTTCCCTGTACTGAGACATCACTGTGTGTATTATCCCTGTACTGTGACATCGCTGTGTGTATTATCCCTGTACTGTGATATCGCTGTGTGTATTATCCCTGTACTGTGACATCACTGTGTGTATTATCCCTGTACTGTGACATCACTGTGTGTATTATCCCTGTACTGTGACATCACTGTGTGTATTATCCCTGTACTGTGACATCACTGTGTGTATTATCCCTGTACTGTGACATCACTGTGTGTATTTTCCCCGTACTGTGACATCACTGTGTGTATTATCCCTGTACTGTGACATCGCTGTGTGTATTTTCCCTGTACTGTGACATGACTGTGTGTATTATCCCTGTACTGTGACATCACTGTGTGTATTTTCCCTGTACTGTGACATCACTGTGTGTATTATCCCTGTACTGTGACATCCATGTGTGTATTATCCCTGTACTGTGACATCACTGTGTGTATTTTCCCTGTACTGAGACATCACTGTGTGTATTATCCCTGTACTGTGACATCGCTGTGTGTATTATCCCTGTACTGTGACATCACTGTGTGTATTTTCCCCGTACTGTGACATCACTGTGTGTATTATCCCTGTACTGTGACATCGCTGTGTGTATTTTCCCTGTACTGTGACATGACTGTGTGTATTATCCCTGTACTGTGACATCACTGTGTGTATTTTCCCTGTACTGTGACATCACTGTGTGTATTATCCCTGTACTGTGACATCCATGTGTGTATTATCCCTGTACTGTGACATCACTGTGTGTATTTTCCCTGTACTGTGACATCACTGTGTGTATTATCCCTGTACTGTGACATCGCTGTGTGTATTATCCCTGTACTGAGACATCACTGTGTGTATTTTCCCTGTACTGTGACATCACTGTGTGTATTATCCCTGTACTGTGACATCCATGTGTGTATTATCCCTGTACTGTGACATCACTGTGTGTATTTTCCCTGTACTGAGACATCACTGTGTGTATTTTCCCTGTACTGAGACATCACTGTGTGTATTATCCCTGTACTGTGACATCACTGTGTGTATTTTTCCTGTACTGTGACATCACTGTGTGTATTATCCCTGTACTGTGACATCACTGTGTGTATTTTCCCTGTACTGTGACATCACTGTGTGTATTATCCCTGTACTGTGACATCACTGTGTGTATTTTCCCTGTACTGAGACATCACTGTGTGTATTATCTCTGTACTGTGATATCGCTGTGTATATTATCCCTGTACTGAGACATCACTGTGTGTATTTTCCCTGTACTGTGACATCACTGTGTGTATTATCCCTGTACTGTGACATCACTGTGTGTATTATCCCTGTACTGTGACATCACTGTGTGTATTTTCCCTGTACTGAGACATCACTGTGTGTATTATCCCTGTACTGTGACATCGCTGTGTGTATTATCCCTGTACTGTGATATCGCTGTGTGTATTATCCCTGTACTGTGACATCGCTGTGTGTATTATCCCTGTACTGTGACATGACTGTGTGTATTATCCCTGTAAAGTGACATCACTGTGTGTATTATCCCTGTACTGTGACATCACTGTGTGTATTTTCCCCGTACTGTGACATCACTGTGTGTATTATCCCTGTACTGTGACATCGCTGTGTGTATTTTCCCTGTACTGTGACATGACTGTGTGTATTATCCCTGTACTGTGACATCACTGTGTGTATTATCCCTGTACTGTGATATCGCTGTGTGTATTATCCCTGTACTGTGACATCACTGTGTGTATTATCCCTGTACTGTGACATCGCTGTGTGTATTATCCCTGTACTGTGATATCGCTGTGTGTATTATCCCTGTACTGTGACATCACTGTGTGTATTATCCCTGTACTGTGACATCACTGTGTGTATTTTCCCTGTACTGTGACATCACAGTGTGTATTATCCCTGCAGGGAGAATGTGACATGGAGGTGAAGCCACCAAGAGAGTTATGAGGTGTCTTGTAAACTACTATAGTCTAGAGAACATACTATAGAATCCGCCACGACGGGGATGCCGCCGGAGGCGTGAGACGGAGGAAGGCGAGGAGGGTAAAAGTCCACCTGAAATGATTCTACACTTAGCTCCGGGGTGCCCCCTAGTGCTTGATAAGAGGAGGTCTCGGATTCTGCAGTGTCCTTCGCCCAGGCTCTGTTGACTGTCATTTCTGAGCCCGGGATACAGCAGTCTGAGTTAACCCTTGGAGGTGTGGACCCACACCCACCCTGGCACCAGAAGGGTTTGGTGGGAGACAATGATGCTTGGTGACAGCCCGGCTAATTGGAGAAAGTGAATTTTCTTGGGTGCAATGTTTCTCGTCGTTCTCCGTTTCCCCTGCATAAGTGATGAGCGCCAGGGCCTGAATTAGCTCTGACTTTTTAATCATTTAGGAGTGCAATCTGTTAATTAGCGCGGGGGAACGATGCCAGCTCTGCAGCTGCACCACGGAGAGGAGGCCTGTGATTCTCATGTCAGACGCGGGGGGCTGTGATTTATTCATTTACCCAGCAGATGCCGACAGTGGGGGGAGCGGAGGAGGGGGCAGCGGCCCTAGAAGTTTACCGAAACTTTACGCGGCTTCATAATTCAGAATCCTTCCATCGAGAAACATCTTATAATGGGCCCCATCTTCCTAGGGCCCCGAGTCCCACTGTTAGTTCCTCAGTACCATCAGGCTTTACAGCAAGGCTCCATGATGACCAGAAAGTAGTACCCAAGCTGGGGCGTGCCAGCATCTGAGCGCCACAGTGGTTGTGCCCCCACTGTCCTTTGAGGTTCATCATCAATACATTGTGCAGATGGAGTCAAGGCGCGACATCTGCATCCCGAGATGAGACGATGGGAACAAATGAGGCTCGAACAGCGTGTGTGCTGCCGAGAGGCAGGTGACCAAATCTAAGCTCCGCCCAGTCCTGAGCACTGTAAACAGAAGAGAGGCGTGGCTTGTGAACATTTGCATAAAACCAGGTGTGACTAGGTAGTCCCGGGATGTCCTGAAATGATCAATTTCCTGTGATCTGTTCTGGACATGTTACAAAGTGACTTACAGGTTGTGTAAGGCTTTACTCACTCGACTGCGGGTTTTCATAAAATGTTCCGTCAGGTTTATTCGCTCCATAAACCTGCTTAAGATTAAGCAAACAAATGATGGCCTTCTGCTGCACAAACAGCAAAAAATAAGCAGTTTATATGGCACAGCGGGTCCGCCCGCTCAGGTCAGTGTCTTAGCAAACACACATTGGAGACCTCCATGCCTCCAGTCGCAGGCCATGTTCCCAACCACAGCCTCCATTATATAGTCTGTAACCAAACCCTGATGTTAGGTATGTGGGTAGCCAGACCCAGCCATCTCTCATAGCTACCCGCAACCTGGTCCCAGGTGCACCAAACGCCTCTAAGTGCTTATGTGCATTAAGGAAATACTCCGGCTTACATCACAGAGAGCAGTCATCTGTGACACATATCTCCCATCGACTATGCGGCCATTAGCCTCCTTAAATTTTATACAAAGTTTCCTCCATAATGATAGTATGTATATAAAGTTACATCATTACTAGTGATGGGCGAGCACTAAAATGCTCGGGTGCTCGTTGTTCTGGTCGAGCAGATTGGAATACTCAGGTACTCGGACAGAACAACGAGCCCAATGTAAATCTATGGGAGACCCGAGCATTTTTACCGCGATCCCCCCGGGGGTCCTTTTAAGGTCTAAAAATGTCTGAAAATGATGGAAACCCTGCTCAGATGACACAGGGACATCATGGGGATCGCCCCTGGAAGCATTCCTGACTCCTAGGTCACAGCTGTGAACAATGTTGTCAGAGATTCATGCCATTTTTACTGGTGGACCAAAAAACCTACCAAAACGAAACCAAAACGGATTTTGCCTGGAAATATGTTAAGGAACATCCTTTCCAGGGTAATGACTTGTATATAAGCCAAAATAATTAACCCAAAACAAAAATGTTCCTCCCCCACTTGGGCTATGTTCAGGCACAGCGTTTTTGATGAGTTTTTCAACTTTAACATTGCTTTCAACCAATACAAATGCATTCCCTGGGGAATGTCATTGTAACATTTACCAACCTTATCTGGCCATGTGGAGTGTGACACATCAGCAGACACATCTTGTTTCATTTCTGAAGGAGGGACTCTAAGGCTCTGTGCCCACGTAGCATTTCTTAAACAGAATATTCCTGAGCAGAAACGCACACCCTCTTCCCGGGAAAACACATGCGGTTTTTGACGCGCTTTTTTAAGCGTTTTTGCCCATACAATTGATGGTATGCTGAATTGCGTGCGGTTCCGCAAAATTAATGAACATGCTGCTTTTTTTACTGCTAAGCGATTCCGCAGCGGTAAAAAACGCACTATTGGCACAACATGTGCATTTTCAATTAGGAATGCATGGAATGCTTTTCTTAAGCGTTACCACGGCAGAATCGCGCATTTAAAATCGCTGCGGAAACGCTCACAGCCTTAAAGTCACAGAGCCTATTTTTACAGGGGCATCAGGCTGCATTAATCTTCTTAAAGAGCCATTATTAAACAGTGGGTCTCCTATGCTGTTATTGTCTATGCAGTGAGTGGATGGGCTGCCAAGAATTACGACGCACTCCAATACCCCTTTCACGGGAGGTACAGGAGGGCTTCCAGAAAAAATGTTGCATTGAATGCAAGGCCTGGCCTGCGCCAAAGTTACATGCACCCCAATAATCTTTTCAAGCCATGTACTGGATGGGCACAGGAAAATCCACTTCACATTATTCATTTTGTACTCCCATTCTGTTTTCTTATGCATTGACTGCAAGGGCCACCTTGACCCAAATTTGCACCCACCCTGGAAGAAACATGGAGGAGGGCCTCATAAAAAAAGTCCCATTACAAAGGAGCAGGTCTCCTAGCTTTGTAATGTATGGGCTGTCCATTGACAGGCAAATGCGCTTATCAGTTATAATTCCACCAGCGGCAGTAAATACCCGCTCTGACAGAACGCTAGCGGCAGGGCAGGCCGGGACCTCCAAGGCGTAGAGATCCAGTTCATGCCACGTGTCCAGCTTGGAAACCCAATAATTATAAGGCACAGAGGAATCACGGAGGACGTTGGTACGGTCAGCAAGGTGCTCTCTCAGCATCTTAGAAAACATTCCACTCCTTGTGACATGACACGGCGCCTCAGGGCCAGAGCGATGGGAGGGTCTGAGAAAACTGTCCCAGAACTTTGCCAGTGTTCCCCTGCCTCTGTTGGATTGAAGTTGTGTCTCTCTCGCCTGTACAACGAACTGTTATGTCTGCCGCCAGCATTTTGAGATGGGAATTTTTTTTAATAATTTTGAAACAATGGCCCTCTGGTACTGCAAAATTTTAGTACACCTGTCTGCCTCTGGAAGAAGAGATTGAAAGTTCTCCTTGTAGCATGGGTCTAGAAATGTCACCAACCAGTAATGACTGTTATCCAATATTTTCATAATACGAGGGTCATGGGAAAGGCAGCGCAACATAAAGTCAGCCATGCGTGTCAGACTGGTAACAGGCAAGCCTTCTGTGTCCTCACCAACAGGATGACTGACCATGCTGTCCTCCTCCTCTTCCTCCCTTTCCTCAGGCCATCCACGCTGAACAGATGGTATGACAGTTATGCTTGTAGTACCGTCTAAAGTAGCTCCTGTTCTTCCTCCTCCTCCTCTTCCTCATTGTCAACCAATCCACGTTGGGATGACATGAGGCTGGGCTATGTGTAATCACCCTGTATGGTTCCTTGCTCCATGTCCTTGTGCTCCGCATGCAATGCATCCTCTTTCATTGGGAGTAGAGTGCTTTTCAGAATGCAGAAAAGTGGGATGGTGACTCTAATTATGGCATCATCGCCCCTCACCATCTTGGTGGACTCCTCAAAGTTTTGGAGGATATTACATATGTCTGACATCCATGTCCACTCCTGAGGTCTTGTGTGTGGAGTCAAACTTGAATAACAATGGCCTTGTTGATGCTGGTATTCAACAACTTCCCTCTTCTGCTCACAAATCCTTTCCAACATATGCAGTGTAGAATTCCAACGTGTGGGGACATCACACACCAGTTGGTGAGCCGGAATCTGCAATCGCTGCTGAAGCACTGCAAGGGCGGCTGAAGCTGTAGCTGACTTTCTAAAATGGGCACACAGGCGACGTACTTTCACCAGCAGATCCGGCAGCTCCGGGTAGCTTTTTAGAAAATGTTGAACAACGAGGTTAAGCACATGTGCCAGGCAAGGTACGTGTTGTAGTTCGCCTCGTCTCAGAGCTGCCACCAGGTTCCTGCCATTGCAACACATGACTATGCCTGGCTGTAGGTTCAGCGATGTCAGCCACACATCTGCCTGCTCTTTCAGAGCTGTCAACTACTCTTCAGCATTGTCCGGTTTGTCACCTAAGCAAATTTGCTTCAGCGGAGCCTGTTGCCGCTTAGCTTTGGCAGTGCTTCCAGCTTGTGACTGATGTGCTCATTTTGGAGATGGAGGCTGAAGAGGAGGAGGAGGTGAATGAGCTGTACACTGTGGGTGCAACCCTGATTGACATAAGGCCCGCAATCCTTGGCGTCGGGAGGATGAGTTCCATCCAAAGTTCTGACAGGGTCTCGGCTTCCACTATGTTAACCCAGTGTGTCGTCAGCGACATGTACCATCCCTGGCCACATCTAGGTGTACTTTCCCAGTAACTGCATTGTTGAGGGCACGGGTAATGTTGTGGGACATGTGCTTGTTTAATTCCAGGATGGCACAGCGGGAGAAATAATGGCGGCTGGGGACAGAGTACCTTGGGACGGCCGTCACCATCAGGTTGCGCAAAGATTCTGTCTCCACAAGCCTAAGAGGCAACATTTTGAGTGCAAGCAGACGAGAAATGTGTGAATTGAGTAATGTGGCCTGTGAGGCGTTGGCTGCGTATTTCCGCTTACGTGCCAATGACTGGAGTATGGACAACTGAAGGCTGCGCTGGGACAAGGACATGCTTGATGATGGTGCTATTTGACTGTGGGTAACGGCAGGTGCAGGGCAGGAGGCATCTTCGCATGCACCGTGGACAGGGGATTGACTTGCACGCACAACAGTGGAAGAAGCAGTGGTGTCACCCACAGACAATGTTCTGGAGCCTGGGGTTGGGCCCACAAAGTCGGTTGCTTTGTTGACATGTGCCTGATCATGCTGGTGGTGGTAAGGCCGGTAATTTTGTAACCCTGCTGATGCTGGCATGACAGGTGATGCAAATGGCCTGTTTGGGGTTATCGGCAGAATCTTTAAAAAATAACCAGACTCAGAAAGACCTAACAGTTGGAATGGCATCTTCTGTCATGTTGGTGTTACAGGGAACGGTTGCCCGCCTTCTGTATGTGGCCAACACACTGCTTCTTCCTGCCTGTTGGGGTGCTACGCCTCCCTCCCCCTGTGTGCTGCTGTCCTCGCTCTGCATGTCCTCCTGCCAGGTTGGGTCTGTTACTACATCATCCACCACCTCATCTTCCTCTTCCGCACCCTGGTCCTCCTCCTGACTTTCTGGCCATTGTGTCTCATCATCGTCCACCTCTTGTGACCCTGGCTGTTCAAATATTTGGGCATCGCTACATGGAATCCCATCTTGCCCCGCTTCAAGTGGACCGGGCGAGAGGCATGAATCTATAAATGGACAACTGAACAGCTCTTCTGAGTGTCCGAGTGTGGTATCAGTTGGCTCAGGGCACTCAGCATGGTGGGAGGAAGGAGGAGCAGGGTGAGGAATATGCGGTCCCGATTCACGGCTACTCAAACTTGACGGTGTTGAAGACAGGTGCTGGTGGTGGTGGATAAGTAACTGGAATTATTATCCGCTATCCAACCAACAACTTTTTCACACTGCTCGGGCTTCAGTAGTGGTGTGCTGCTGTGGTCCCTTAGGACTTCAGACACTAGGGTCCAGCGAGAAGATGTGGGTGTTTTTGGTGGCCCAATTTCAGAAGCTTGCCCACGGCCTCGGCCTGCACCATCACCATCACGTCCGCTTCCCTGTCCCTTGCCACGCGCCTTGCCCATTGTAAATGGACTAGAATATTTTACACGTTCACTACAAATGGCTGAGTTGGGAGCAAACTTGTATGTGATATGTGTGAGGGGAAAACCACACTTTAAACTATCTGGACTGTAGTTAAAAAGGTTTTTTTGGTTATCAAATTGGTGTCAATAAGTACGGTAACAGACTGCAAAAACACCAGAATATGAAGGCCTAACATGGCCAATATCTTTGCACAGATATCTGAGGCCTGGCACGGAGATACCACACTGACAAATATGTGCCCTGTTCTTTTTTTTTTTTTTTTTTTTTTTAAAAAGCAAAATATTGCTATATATAACTAGAGTGACAGACTGGAAGACCAGCCTAAAATGGCCAAACTTGGACAACACAGATATATGATGCCTGGCACGGAGATACCACAGTGCAAAATATGTTAATGCAAAATAGTGCTATAAACAACTAGAGAGGCAGACAGCAAAAAAAAGGAATTTAGGCCAAAAATGCCCAAATTTTTAGCACACGGATGTATGAGGCTTGTCACAGATATACCACACTGTGAAATATGTGGTCTAAACTAAAAGCAAAGCCACAAAAATAGACTAAAGCCTCCAAAAATTCAAATTACACAGCAGAAAAAAAGGCCGCACAGCTTATCTGCACAGATCTTAGATCAAATGCACTACAGGGTGCAGCCAGCCCATAAAGGAAGATGTTGGCAACACAGGTGCACAGTGTTCACACTGGGATGCATTGAGGGTGTGCTGGCCAGCCCGCCTAATCGAATAGTAGGGGCATGACTAATAGGCTGTGAACCAGGCGCTGTGCAGTACCCAGGGAGGAGTCGACATTTATTATCAGCTAAACTGATCTCAATGTCAGGCAGTCATCCAGGGAATAAACCCACGTCAGATGTGTCCAGTCCGATCCACCAGGATCTCCAGCTCAGGCGCTCGTGAAGCTCCTCCATCACTCTGAGCACAGGAGCTCCATGCAGTCTGTGAGGAATGGGAATGTGGCGCCCATGAGGCTCATTCGCCACAGAGGTACTGCACCTTCACCTAAGGTGTAGTGCCCCACCGCCTAGGTAAGTTGGGAACTCCTTTCCACGCTCCAACATCTGCATCCCACACACAGGATATTTCAGTAGGTCCGCCTAGCAGCTTCAGGCTGGGGGTAGCAGAGCACACTTCGTGGAACCCTGCTTCGTAACACGAGATGTGCTGGGAGGTGGGTGGAGTTAGTATAAAAGAGAGGGAAAGTCGAGGATGGTAGGTCAGTCTGACGGGAGGCCAGGCGAGAGGAGTTCAGTTCTGAAGTTAGTTTTCTGTTCAGTTTGAGTTCAGTTTAGAAAAAGAGTGCTGCAGCTGCCTCAGTGATCTGAGCCAGCTGGCACGGGAAAGAGAAGAAAAGGAGAAAGACGTAGACCTGCAACCTAAGCTTCCATAAGAGAGAGAAGGAACAGCGCGGAACGAAGGAGTAGAAGAACAGAGAGGAGTTGTGGGTTGGAAGAGGAACCCTGCCAATAGGTTCTCAGTGCAAGGCCGGGGCCCGGTCCCCGAGGTTGTATGGACATTGGACACTTATGTAGTTGGCTGTAAATGCACTACTCCCATCAAAGACTTGGGACACAACAGCAACTGGATAGAGAGCCAGGACTTCTGAGAAGGGAGTCCCCGATAGAGGCTACAGCTGTCTGTCATACAAGTAAGGTTCTAGGAACATCTGACAGGAGGAATTCCAGAGAACTACGGTACTGGAGCTCTTCACAGTAAAAGACGCAATAGAGGAGTCGTTCAGGAAAGGCACATGTTGGCGGAGTGTTGGAGAGGAGAACCCTGATTTGCCCGGGAGGTTGATTGAGTCTCTACCCCGGAGGACACGGCACGGAGGCAGGCACCAGTGGGTACCACGAACTATGAGTAAAGCGTATAAACTGCAAGCCCTGGTGTCCTGCATTCATTCGTCGCTAACACCGTCAGCACCGCTACATCTGGGTAACAGCATCTATACCATTCTGCTACCTATCCTCATCCATAGCGCCTACACTGCCCTGGGACTACAGCTCCACCTGTGGGGAGCTACACCATCTTTGCTGCACCACACCATCAGTCCCAGTGGATCTGCATGCAGCGTTGGCTTACCATCTCCCTTGCCAAACACCACGGGTGGCGTCACAAACTATTCAAATAAACTTTAACACCATTAACATCACCGCCATTGATATTGGGCACCCAGGGCCACGGACCGGGTCAATGCTGCTGTCATACATTCCCCCTGACACCAGCCCGGTACCAGGTTCCCCGCTGCCCTAGGTGTGAGGGCGACCCAGGAACATCAGAGCAAGACTAAAGATGGACACCCGTGACCCAGCAGGACCAATGGAGCACGATACAGATCTCAGACAAGGCTGAGATAGGCATGTGCCCACAAGACCTTAAAAAGCCTTCGAACTGCAGTGTAAAGCATAGTGAAGAAGACAAAGTAATGTGATAATAAGATCAGCAGATATGTAAGCACCTTTTTGGCCATCCACCAGGAAAAGTTAATACCAGCAGGGTAAAGTATGGTACAAAAATCTTAATTATATGGTAACAAGAAAAGAAGACATTTGATAACTCTAGACACTCTTCAGAATAGCTTTCTACCTAGAACCACAACTAAAGCTATAAATTGAATAAAAAAGAAACCTCTGGCATCTAAAAAACTTTCTCCAAGAAGGATGGAAACATTCTCTATTCCATGTCTGGAATGAAAAATATTGTGAATGGCTCTATCTATCAGCTCGTGGTCCCCCTCTTACAGGTCCTGGCTTTATCTATCAGCTCACAGTCCCCCTCCTATAGGTCCTGGCTTTATCTATCAGCTCACGGTCCCCCCTCCTATAGGCCCTGGCTTTATCTATCAGCTCACGGTCCCCCTCCTATAGGCCCTGGCTTTATCTATCAGCTCGCGGTCCCCCTCCTATAGGCCCTGGCTTTATCTATCAGCTCACGGCCCCCCTCCTATAGGTCCTGGCTTTATCTATCAGCTCACGGCCCCCCTCCTATAGGCCCTGGCTTTATCTATCAGCTCACGGTCCCCCTCCTATAGGTCCTGGCTTTATCTATCAGCTCGTGGTCCCACTCCTATAGACCCTGGCTTTATTTATCAGCTCACGGTCCCCCTCCTATAGGTCCTGGCTTTATTTATCAGCTCGCGGTCCCCCTCCTATAGGCCCTGGCTTTATTTATCAGCTCACGGTCCCCCTCCTATAGGTCCTGGCTTTATTTATCAGCTCAGGGTCCCCCTCCTATAGGCCCTGGCTTTATCTATCAGCTCGCGGTCCCCCTGCTATAGGCCCTGGCTTTATCTATCAGTTCGCGGTCCCCCCTCCTATAGGTCCTGGTTTTATCTATCAGCTCACAGTCCCCCTCCTATAGGCCCTGGCTTTATCTATCAGCTTGCGGTCCCCCTCCTATAGGCCCTGGCTTTATCTATCAGCTCGCGGTCCCCCTCGTAAAGGCCCTGGCTTTATCTATCAGCTCACGGTCCCCCTCCTATAGGCCCTGGCTTTATCTATCAGCTCGCGGTCCCCCTCCTATAGGTCCTGGTTTTATCTATCAGCTCGCGGTCCCCCTCCTATAGGCCCTGGCTTTATCTATCAGCTCGCGGTCCCCCTCCTATAGGCCCTGGCTTTATCTATCAGCTCGCGGTCCCCGTCCTATAGGCCCTGGCTTTATCTATCAGCTTGCGGTCCCACTCCTATAGGCCCGGGCTTTATCTATCAGCTCACGGTCCCCCTCCTATAGGCCCTGGCTTTATCTATCAACTCACGGTCCCTCTCCTATAGGCCCTGGCTTTATCTATCAGCTCGCGGTCCCCCTCCTATAGGCCCTGGCTTTATCTATCAACTCACGGTCCCTCTCCTATAGGCCCTGGCTTTATCTATCAGCTCACGGTCCCCTTCCTATAGGCCCTGGCTTTATCTATCAGCTCGCGGTCCCCTTCCTATAGGTCCTGGCTTTATCTATCAGCTCACGATCCCCCTCCTATAGGCCCTGGCTCTATCAATCAGCTCGCGGTCCCCCTCCTATAGGCCCTGGCTTTATCTATCAGCTCGCGGTCCCCCTCCTATAGGCCCTGGCTTTATCTATCAGCTCGTGGTCCCCCTCCTATAGGCCCTGGCTTTATCTATCAGCTCACGGTCCCAGTCCTATAGGCCCTTTCATTATCTATCAGCTCGCGGTCCCCCTCCTATAGGCCCTGGCTTTATCTATCAGCTCGCGGTCCTAGTCCTATTGGCCCGGGCTTTATCTATCAGCTCGCGGTCCCCCTCCTATAGGCCCTGGCTTTATCTATCAGCTCGTGGTCCCCCTCCTATAGGCACTGGCTTTATCTATCAGCTCACGGCCCCCCTCCTATAGGCCCTGGCTTTATCTATCAGCTCACGGCCCCCCTCCTATAGGTCCTGGCTTTATCTATCAGCTCACGGCCCCCCTCCTATAGGCCCTGGCTTTATCTATCAGCTCACGGTCCCCCTCCTATAGGCCCTGGCTTTATCTATCAGCTCACGGTCCCCCTCATATAGGCCCTGGCTTTATCAGCTCACAATCCCCCTCCTATAGCTCCTGGCTTTATCTACCAGCTCACAGTCCCCCTCCTATAGGTCCTGGCTTTATCTATCAGCTCACGTTCCCCCCTCCTATAGGCCCTGGCTTTAACTATCAGCTCACGGTCCCCCTCCTATAGGTCCTGGCTTTATCTATCAGCTCGTGGTCCCACTCCTATAGACCCTGGCTCTATCTATCAGCTCGCGGTCCCCCTCCTATAGGCCCTGGCTTTATTTATCAGCTCACGGTCCCCCTCCTATAGGTCCTGGCTTTATTTATCAGCTCAGGGTCCCCCTCCTATAGGCCCTGGCTTTATCTATCAGCTCGCGGTCCCCCTGCTATAGGCCCTGGCTTTATCTATCAGTTTGCGGTCCCCCTCCTATAGGTCCTGGTTTTATCTATCAGCTCACGGTCCCCCTCCTATAGGCCCTGGCTTTATCTATCAGCTTGCGGTCCCCCTCCTATAGGCCCTGGCTTTATCTATCAGCTCGCGGTCCCCCTCGTAAAGGCCCTGGCTTTATCTATCAGCTCACGGTCCCCCTCCTATAGGCCCTGGCTTTATCTATCAGCTCGCGGTCCCCCTCCTATAGGTCCTGGTTTTATCTATCAGCTCGCGGTCCCCCTCCTATAGGCCCTGGCTTTATCTATCAGCTCGCGGTCCCCCTCCTATAGGCCCTGGCTTTATCTATCAGCTCGCGGTCCCCGTCCTATAGGCCCTGGCTTTATCTATCAGCTTGCGGTCCCACTCCTATAGGCCCGGGCTTTATCTATCAGCTCACGGTCCCCCTCCTATAGGCCCTGGCTTTATCTATCAGCTCGCGGTTCCCCTCCTATAGGCCCTGGCTTTATCTATCAACTCACGGTCCCTCTCCTATAGGCCCTGGCTTTATCTATCAGCTCACGGTCCCCTTCCTATAGGCCGTGGCTTTATCTATCAGCTCGCGGTCCCCTTCCTATAGGTCCTGGCTTTATCTATCAGCTCACGATCCCCCTCCTATAGGCCCTGGCTCTATCAATCAGCTCGCGGTCCCCCTCCTATAGGCCCTGGCTTTATCTATCAGCTTGCGGTCCCCCTCCTATAGGCCCTGGCTTTATCTATCAGCTCGTGGTCCCCCTCCTATAGGCCCTGGCTTTATCTATCAGCTCACGGTCCCAGTCCTATAGGCCCTTTCATTATCTATCAGCTCGCGGTCCCCCTCCTATAGGCCCTGGCTTTATCTATCAGCTCGCGGTCCTAGTCCTATAGACCCGGGCTTTATCTATCAGCTCGCGGTCCCCCTCCTATAGGCCCTGGCTTTATCTATCAGCTCGTGGTCCCCCTCCTATAGGCACTGGCTTTATCTATCAGCTCGCGGTCCACCTCCTATAGGCCCTGGCTTTATCTATCAGCTCACGGTCCCCCTCCTATAGGTCCTGGCTTTATCTATCAGCTCACGGTCCCCCTCCTATAGGCCCTGGCTTTATCTATCAGCTCACGGTCCCCCTCCTATAAGCTCTGGCTCTATCTATCAGCTCACGGTCCCCCTCCTAGAGACGCTGGCTTTATCTATCAGCTCGCACTCTCCCTCTTATAGGTCCTGACTTTATCTATCAGCTAATGGTCCCCCTCCTATAGGTCCTGGCTTTATCTATCAGCTCGCGGTCCCCCTCCTGTAGGCCCTGGCTTTATCTTTCAGCTCACGATTCCCCTCCTATAGGCCCTGGCTTTATCTATCAGCTCGCGGTCCCCCTCCTATAGGCCCTGGCTTTATCTATCAGCTCACAGTCCCCCTCCTATAGGTCCTGGCTTTATCAGCTCACGGTCCCCCTCCTATAGGCCCTGGCTTTATCTATCAGCTCACGGTCCCCCTCCTATAGGCCCTGGCTTTATCTATCAGCTCACGGCCCCCCTCCTATAGGTCCTGGCTTTATCTATCAGCTCGCGGTCCCCCTCCTATAGGCCCTGGCTTTATCTATGAGCTCACGGTCCCCCTCCTATAGGCCCTGGCTCTATCTAACAGCTCGCGGTCCCCCTCCTATAGGTCCTGGCTTTATCTATCAGCTCACGGTCCCCCTCCCAAAGGTCCTGGCTTTATCTATCAGCTTGCGCTCTCCCTCCTATAGGCCCTGACTTTATCTATCAGCTCACGCTCTCCCTCCTATAGGCCCTGGCTTTATCTATCAGCTCGCGGTCCCCCTCCTTTAGGCCCTGGCTTTATCTATCAGCTCACGGTCCCCCTCCTATAGGTTCTGGCTTTATCTATCAGCTTGCGGTCCCCATCCTATAGGCCCTGGCTTTATCTATCAGCTCGCGGTCCCCCTCCTATAGGCTCTGGCTTTATCTATCAGCTCGCTGTCCCCCTCCTATAGGCCCTGGTTCTATCTATCAGCTCGCGGACCCCTCCTATAGGCCCTGGCTTTATCTATCAGCTCACGGTCCCCCTCCTATACGTCCTGGCTTTATCTATCAGCTCGCGGTCCCCCTCCTATAGGCCCTGGCTCTATCTATCAGCTCGCTGTCCCCCTCCTATAGGCCCTGGCTCTATCTATCACCTTACTGTCCCCTCCTCTTGGTCCTTGCTCTATCAGCTGGCAGTCCCCCTCCTATAGGCCCTGGCTCTATCTATCAGCTTTCGGTCCCCCTCCTATATGTCCTTGCTCTATCAGCTCACGGTCCCCCTCCTATAGGCCCTGGCTCTATCAGCTCGCGGTCCCCCTCCTATAGGCCCTGGCTCTATCAGCTTGCGGTCCCCCTCCTATAGGCCCTGGCTTTATCTATCAGCTCGCGGTCCCCTTCCTTTAGGCCCTGGCTCTATCTATCAGCTCACAGTCCCCCTCCTATAGGCCCTAGCTTTATCTATCAGCTCGCGGTCCCCCTCCTCTAGGTCCTGGCTCTATCTATCAGCTCGTGGTCCCCCTCCTATAGGTCCTGGCTCTATCTATCACCTTGCTGTCCCCTCCTCTTGGTCCTTGCTCTATCTATCAGCTGGCAGTCCCCCTCCTATAGGCCCTGGCTCTATCCATCAGCTTGCGGTCCCCCTCCTATATGTCCTGGCTCTATCTATCAGCTCACGGTCCCCCTCCTATAGGCCCTGGCTCTATCTATCAACTCGCGGTCCCCCTCCTATAGGCCCTGGCTCTATCAGCTTGTGGTCCCCCTCCTATAGGCCCTGGCTTTATCTATCAGCTCGCGGTCCCCCTCCTATAGGCCATGGCTCTATCAGCTCGCGGTCCCCCTCCTATAGGTCCTGGCTTTATCTATCAGCTTGCGCTCTCCCTCCTATAGGCCCTGACTTTATCTATCAGCTCACGCTCTCCCTCCTATAGGCCCTGGCTTTATCTATCAGCTCGCGGTCCCCCTCCTTTAGGCCCTGGCTTTATCTATCAGCTCACGGTCCCCCTCCTATAGGTCCTGGCTTTATCTATCAGCTTGCGGTCCCCATCCTATAGGCCCTGGCTTTATCTATCAGCTCGCGGTCCCCCTCCTATAGGCTCTGGCTTTATCTATCAGCTCGCTGTCCCCCTCCTATAGGCCCTGGTTCTATCTATCAGCTCGCGGACCCCTCCTATAGGCCCTGGCTTTATCTATCAGCTCACGGTCCCCCTCCTATACGTCCTGGCTTTATCTATCAGCTCGCGGTCCCCCTCCTATAGGCCCTGGCTCTATCTATCAGCTCGCTGTCCCCCTCCTATAGGCCCTGGCTCTATCTATCACCTTACTGTCCCCTCCTCTTGGTCCTTGCTCTATCAGCTGGCAGTCCCCCTCCTATAGGCCCTGGCTCTATCTATCAGCTTTCGGTCCCCCTCCTATATGTCCTTGCTCTATCAGCTCACGGTCCCCCTCCTATAGGCCCTGGCTCTATCAGCTCGCGGTCCCCCTCCTATAGGCCCTGGCTCTATCAGCTTGCGGTCCCCCTCCTATAGGCCCTGGCTTTATCTATCAGCTCGCGGTCCCCTTCCTTTAGGCCCTGGCTCTATCTATCAGCTCACAGTCCCCCTCCTATAGGCCCTAGCTTTATCTATCAGCTCGCGGTCCCCCTCCTCTAGGTCCTGGCTCTATCTATCAGCTTGTGGTCCCCCTCCTATAGGTCCTGGCTCTATCTATCACCTTGCTGTCCCCTCCTCTTGGTCCTTGCTCTATCTATCAGCTGGCAGTCCCCCTCCTATAGGCCCTGGCTCTATCCATCAGCTTGCGGTCCCCCTCCTATATGTCCTGGCTCTATCTATCAGCTCACGGTCCCCCTCCTATAGGCCCTGGCTCTATCTATCAACTCGCGGTCCCCCTCCTATAGGCCCTGGCTCTATCAGCTTGTGGTCCCCCTCCTATAGGCCCTGGCTTTATCTATCAGCTCGCGGTCCCCCTCCTATAGGTCCTGGCTTTATCTATCAGCTCGCGGTCCCCCTCCTTTAGGCCCTGGCTCTATCTATCAGCTTGTGGTCCCCCTCCTATAGGCCATGGCTCTATCAGCTCGCGGTCCCCCTCCTATAGGTCCTGGCTTTATCTATCAGCTCGCGGTCCCCCTCCTATAGGCCATGGCTCTATCAGCTCGCGGTCCCCCTCCTATAGGTCCTGGCTTTATCTATCAGCTTGCGGTCCCCCTCCTTTAGGCCCTGGCTCTATCAGCTCGCGGTCCCCCTACTATAGGCCCTGGCTTTATCTATCAGCTCGCGGTCCCCCTCCGTTAGGCCCTGGCTCTATCAGCTCGCGGTCCCCCTCCTTTAGGCCCTGGCTCTATCTATCAGCTTGTGGTCCCCCTCCTATAGGCCCTGGCTTTATCTATCAGCTCGCGGTCCCCCTCCTTTAGGCCCTGGCTCTATCTATCAGCTCGCGGTCCCCCTCCTTTAGGCCCTGGCTCTATCTATCAGCTCGCGGTCCCCCTCCTATAGGTCCTGGCTTTATCTATCAGCTCGCGGTCCCCCTCCTTTAGGCCCTGGCTCTATCAGCTCGCGGTCCCCCTCCTTTAGGCCCTGGCTCTATCTATCAGCTTGTGGTCCCCCTCCTTTAGGCCCTGGCTCTATCAGCTTGCGGTCCCCCTCCTATAGACCCAGGCTTTATCTATCAGCTCATGGTCCCCCCTCCTCTAGGCCCTGGCTCTATCTATCAGCTTGCGGTCCCCCTCCTCTAGGTCCTGGCTCTATCTATCAGCTCACGGTCCCAGCTTCCCTCTTATTCCGGGCTCAGCAGGGTGCAGGAAGGTGTTTCTGCCTTTCTGTTACTTTCACTCGCAGCACGTTCACAGTTTGCAGCTGTGTTCATTCCCCGTGTTTAACAGTTTGACTCTGTTTGTGTCGCACCAAGTTCTCATCATGCACAAAGTATTTACGGAGAGCTGCAAACGATCCGCGGAAGACGCTGATCGGGGGGAGGTCTGGACGGGCGGCCAAGTGCCAACTATAACAAGTCAATCATACACAGTAGAAAGATACAGGAGATTGTCAAGGAACAGCCAGGAGATCCCACAGATATCCCCCGCCGTGGTCAGATGATGATGGACCAGACTGTGCCTGACGAGGCCGTGGCTGCTCCCAGAACCAGGCCGGAGCTGACAGTGAGCCTATGTGATACACACCTCCGATCCCAGCACATTGAATATCTACACATATATACTCTGACATGAAAACCTCAAAAAGAGGAAAAAAATCCTCCAAAAAATTCAGATACAAACCAGACAGGCCTAAATGCATCTGCACTAATCCAGGGTGCAGCGGACCCAAGTAAAATGGCAGCTGCACAGGTGCAGAAATACCAAATGAGACAGCCAGCCTACAATCAGGGATTGGCCGTGTGTCCACCAGTGCAGAAGAAATAATCCGCATGTGGCAGTGTTCACACAGGGAATGCAGGGCTTCTGGTACACAGCCTCTTAGTAACACCATATAGGGGGCTGCCCAGTGCCAACTAGAAGGCATCCCGTGTACGCACCCGTACTCCACACAGGCATCCCTGTCCGCCACTGCGCAGGCGCGTTACATGTGATTTTCAAGCATCATTCACCGCCCAGTGGCAATGTCACTTCTGGGGGCGACATCCACCTGCACGCTTCCGGTCAGACGGCGGTGACGGGGTACTATTACATCCCCTAGTCCTCTCATACTGCACGCTGCAGCCACTACCCAAACTTCCACCCGACCCAGGAAAACACACAGTCGCATGACTGTAATCAGTGTCGGCCTGGGGTGCCAAGGGCCCACCAGGAACAATGACTTTGGGGGCTACGATTCACCTGTATACAAACACTACACTACCCGCCTTCACCCATTTACCTCTATCTCTATATAATAATAAACTAGGAAGTTTGGTTAATGAATGATGAGATGCTGCAGCACGGTGGCTCAGTGGTTAGCACTGCAGCGCTGGGGTCCTGGGTTCAAAACCCACCAAGGACAACATCTGCAGGGAGTTTGTATGTTCTCCCCGTGTTTGCGTGGGTTTCCTCCAACATTCCAAAGACATACTGATGGGGAATGTAGATTGTGAGCCCCATCGGGGACAGTGATGATAATGTGTGCAAACTGTAAAGCCCCCTTTACATTTAGCGATGCACCAGCGATCCCGACCACGATATGACCCGGTCAGGATCGCTAAATGGTCACACAGGCCGATCTCACCAGCGACATCGCAGCGGTCGTTACTTACCTGTCAGACGCGGCGATGAAGACGTCCACGCGTCGCTCATCGGCGCCAGCAGGAAGCAGCCGGCGAGAAATGGACATGGACGATCTTGCGCGATCAGCGACAGACAGCGGGGGAGCCGGTCGGAGGTAAGTATCACATGTAGCAATATCGCTGCTGCGTCACAAAATCGGTGACGCTTTAGCGATATCACTATGTGTAAAGCCCCCTTAAAGTGCTGCGGAATTATTGGTGCTATATAAGTGAGTAAAATAAATGCTGCCTTTTTCTGTACAGAGTGAATCATGCCAAGTACTACCCATATAGTAGAGTTGGGGGCCCCCATCTGCACAGGGGCCCACCGTGGGATTCTCCTGTTCCCCTACGGGCCAGTCCGAGCCTGACTGTAAGGCTGGAGTCACACACAATGTAGAAAAATGCGGACTGTATTGTATGGCCGCTGACGTCACTGAGGCTGCGGGGAGTCCCCGGCTGATCTGTGAATGAACTAATGACCGTGGGAAAAAAAATCAGAAACTTTCCCATGGTAATTAGATCATCTACAGGCAGCCATTGAGGCTGCGCAGAGCTGAATCAATTCATTTTTCAGTAGATTACAGTGGGGCTGGTCACATTAGCACCGGCCCTCATCGTAAACTATTTAACCCCTTATGATGGATTGCAGCGTGGGACATGACTGAACGGCGGAGAGGTAAGGAAATTGGTGATTTTTTATGTTATTTTTGTTGCAGGTCATGGTTTTATTTTGGATTACCAGACTAATACAAATTTGTCAAAAACTTGGTGTATTTATTTCATTAAAAGACTTATTAATTAATGTCTGTGTGTGGTTTTTAACCCTTTCTTAGTATAGGGTTAATAATGGATCGGTGTCTTATTGACACTAACCGACGCAAAATACGGTCCGTAGTTTACAGGCGTAATATGGATGAATGGCCCCTAAATAGTGCTCCGTATGTCATCCGTAAGCAAGGTGCGGTCGCGTATTTTGCACATGTGAGCATCCGTATGTAATCCGTATGGCGAGATTTTCTCGCAGCCTTGCAAAATGGTCATTTAACGGTTTTGAGGCCTGCTATTTAAATCATTAGCCTGCACCCTATTTATTGCCTCAGGAACAGGTGGCTGCCTCCATTCTGTCCATTTGTCTAGAATCATAGAATCGTAGAGTTGGAAGGGACCTCCTGGGCCATCTGGTCCAACCCCCTGCTCAAAGCAGGATTCGCTAAATCATCCCAGTCAGATGTCTGTCCCGCCTCTGTTTGAAGACTTCCATTGAAGGAGAACTCACCACTTCTCGTGGCAGCTTGTTCCACTCATTGATCACTCTAACTGTCAAAAAGTTTTTTCTAATATCTAATCTGTGTCTCCTCCCATTCAGTTTCATCCCATTGCTTCTAGTCTTTCCTTGTGCAAATGAGAATAAAGTTGATCCTTCTACAATGTGACAGCCCTTTAGATATTTGTAGACAGCTATTAAGTCTCCTCTCAGTCTTCTCTTTTGCAAACTAAACATTCCCAAATCCTGCAACCTTTCCTCATAAGACAGGGTTTGCAGACCGGTCACCATTCTGGTCGCTCTTTTCTGAACTTGCTCCAGTTTGTTGATGTCTTTTTTAAAATGTGGTGCCCAAAACTGGACACAATATTCCAGATGAGGTCTGACCAAAGAGGAGTAGAGGGCAATAATGACTTCACGTGATCTAGACTGTATGCTTCTGTTAATAAATCCTAGAATTGCATTTGCCTTTTTTGCTGCTGCATCACACTGTTGACTCATATTCAGTCTGTGATCTATTAGTATACCCAAGTCTTTTTCACATGTGCTGTTGCTTAGCCCTATTCCTCCCATTCTATATATGATTTTTTCATTTTTATTGCCCAGATGTAGTACTTTGCATTTTTCCCTGTTAAAAACCATTCTGTTAGTTGCTGCCCACTTCTCCAGTTTATTTATATCTTTTTGAATCCTCTCTCTCTCTTCTCTAGTATTAGCTATCGCTCCTAGCTTTGTATCATCAGCAAATTTAATCAGTTTACCCTCAATTCCTTCATCTAAATCATTGATAAAGATGTTGAACAATACAGGGCCCAGGACAGAGCCCTGTGGTACCCCACTTGAGACATTCTTCCAACTGGATGTGCAGCCATTTACGACCACTCTTTGGGTCCGATCACTAAGCCAGTTATGAATCCACCTAACAGATGCCTTGTCCATTCCATACTTAGTCATTTTTTCAATAAGGATTGTATGAGATACTTTGTCAAATGCTTTGCTGAAGTCAAGATATACTATATCTACAGCATTTCCTTGATCCACCCAATCAGTGATTCCGTCATAGAAGGAAATTAAGTTAGTCTGACATGACTTCTTAGTTACAAACCCATGCTGACTCTGTTTAATCACTTCATTCTTATCCAGTTACTGACATACATGTTGTTTAATAATTTGTTCAAAGATCTTTCCTGGTATAGAAGTCAGACTCACCGGCCTATAGTTGCCTGGGTCCACCTTCTTCCCCTTTTTGAAGATAGGAACAACATTTGCTCTTCTCCAGTCTTCTGGGACTTCTCGTGTTCTCCAAGAATTTTCAAAGATCATGGAGAGGGGTTCAAAAATTTCTTCTGCTATCTCCTTCAGTACTCTGGGGTGTAATTCATCTGGACCTGGAGACTTGAATTCATTTAGGTTAGCTAAGTGTTTCCTCACTATCTTTCTGTTTATAGATATCCTGGATTCTTCTATACCCTTAATAGGACAGTGAAGAACAGTTGATGTTACGTTTCCTTGCTGAGAGAAAACAGATGCAAAATAGGAATTTAAAAGTTCAGCCTTCTCAACATCCTGTCTTACCATTTCATCATTTTCATCCTGTAAAAATCCTATAGCATCTTTGACTTTTCTTTTACTTTTGACATATCCCCAAAATCCTTTATTATTGCTTTTGACATCTCTTGCAAGCCTCAATTCATTTTCAGCTTTAGATAATCTGATTTGTACCCTGCAGGTTCTGCAGACAGCATTATATTCTTCTTTAGATATGCCTCCCTCTTTCCATTTTATAAACATTTTTTTCTTCCTTTTTAGCATGTGCTTAAGTTCTGTGTTCATCCATCCTGGTTTCCTTAAATGCTTCCTATTCTTCCCTCTTTTCGGAATTGTTAACAACTGTGCTTTGAGAATTTCATTTTTCAAGATTTCCCATCCTTCCTGGACATTTTTGTCTTTAAGGATATCCAGCCATTGGATCCCTCCAATTCTCTTTCTGAATCCCTTAAAATCTGCCTTTCTGAAATCTAACCTTGATGTCTGAGTCTTCACAGGTCTTCCTCCTCTAGTTATCCAAAATTCTAAAATAGCATGGTCGCTACCTCCTAGGGTCCCAGCCACTTTTACCTCCTCAACCATTTCCTCCCTGTTTATAAGGATTAGATCCAAGGTAGCAGTTCCCCTTGTTTTCTCCCTTACCTTTTGGAAGATAAAGTTGTCAGCAAGAGAGGATAAGAATTTCCTTGACCTGTTAGTTTTGCCTGAGAGAGATTCCCAACAAATGTCTGGATAGTTGAAATCTCCCATGACAACTATGTCATATTTTTTGGAGAACTTGGCCATTTGATGCATAAAGAGATCATCCATATCTTCAGCTTGCACAGGCGGCCTGTAGTAAATGCCTACAATGGTGTCCTTTCCATTGTTCTGTCCTTGTATTCTTACCCAAACAGTTTCCACACAACTCCCAGTCTCTGAAGCTTCAATCTCTGTGCAGATATACACGTTTCTAACATACAATGCGACACCCCCTCCTCGTTTATCAAGTCTGTTTCTTGCAAATAAGTTGTATCCTTCTAGTCTTGTATTCCAATCATGTGTATTGTCCCACCAAGTTTCAGTGATTCCAATGACATCATATTTCTTTTCCTGTGTTAGTAGTTCCAATTCTCCTTGTTTGTTGCCCATGCTTTGTGCATTAGTATAGAAACATGTTAGTTTGTGATTGGTTTCTCTTTCTCCAATATTTTTATTAATTAGATTCTTTTGTCTTTGTTCTTCCTTTCCACTTCTAATAGCAGAGTTCTCAATAGCATTTGTCAGGTGTATGGCTTTTTCTGGTCTTTTGCTTCCCTTCCCATGTTGTTCTAGTTTAAAGCTCTCCTTACAAGTGTAGCAAGGCGACTTCCAAATACATGCTTTCCAGTCTTCGTAAGGTGCACCCCATCTCTAGCAAGTAGTCCATCGTATAAGTAATTCACTCCGTGATCCAGAAATCCAAATCGTTGCTGACGGCACCATCGACGTAGCCAGTTGTTCACCTGCAGAATCTTATTCCACCTCCTTGTTCCATGGCCATCCACTGGGAGGATGGAAGAGAAGACCACCTGCGCTCCCAGTTCTTTCACTTTCTTGCCTAAGTCTTCAAAGTCTCTGCAGATGGTTTCCAGGTCGTTTCTTGCGGTGTCATTTGTCCCCACGTGTAGTAGCAGGAATGGGTAGTCATCTGTAGGTCTGAAGAGTCCTGATATCCTGTCAGACACATCTTTAATTTTTGCACCTGGAAGACAGCACATTTCTCTTGAAGTTATATCCGGTCTGCAGATAGCGACCTCTGTTCCTCTCAACAGGGAATCCCCCATGACCACCACTCTCCGTTTCTTCTTCACAACATTTTTCTTTCTCCATCCAGGAGGACTCTGAAGGCGTACAAGGTTGCTGTTTGTTGGCAAAGTCTTATCCTGATGTATTTCTTCATCATTTTCCTGCGTGAGAGCCTGGTACTGGTTTCTGAGCAGTATGGGTGCTGACTGCCTCCTGATCCTCCTGCTTCTCTGGGTCACATGTCTCCATTCCTCTGTTTCTTCAGGTGCACTTCGAATTTCTTCTCTTTCTGTAACATGAAGAGATAATTCTGCTCTGTCCAAGAACTCTTCACCTTCCTTAATGATCTTCAACGTAGCCAACCTCTCTTCGAGATTTTGCAACTTTTCCGCCAACAGGGACACAAGCTTGCATTTGTGGCATGTGAAGTTTGGCTTTTCCACTGGTAAGTCTGTGAACATGTAGCAAGAAATGCAGCTCACCAAATGGCTCCTGGCCTCTTCCATCTTGAGATTTCTTAAAAACGATGAAAGATGAGCCAAAATTCGCGCGCCGACAGGTTTTCCGATTTCCTCTTTTCAGCTGCAACAGCCAAAACCCAGTGATCGTTGAGCTCGTGGAGACTCTTCACTTATCCCAGAAGGCACTGGGAATATGCAAATGATCTCCTCAAGACTCTTCCCCTGGTTTAATATAGGGCACAGCACCTCCTCTTCCGGGTCAGGACCAGGGGAGAACTTCCTAGTTCAGATGCTCCAGGATCACAAAGTGCAGTCACATGATCAGGGTTTCAGACATGACGAGATGATCACAGAACCAGACAGTGCAGGATCTTAGGAAACGTCACATGATCAAGGTTTCAGACATGACGAGATGATTGCAGAACCAGACAGTGCAGGATCTTAGGAAAGGTCACATGATCAAGGTTTCAGACATGACGAGATGATTGCAGGACCAGGCAGTGCAGGATCTTAGGAAATGTCACATGATCAGGGTTTCAGACATGACGAGATGATTGCAGAACCAGACAGTGCAGGATCTTAGGAAACGTCACATGATCAAGGCTTCAGACATGACGAGATGATTGCAGAACCAGACAGTGCAGGATCCTAGGAAAGACATGATCAGGGACATGACGAGAAGATCACAGAAGGCAGAGCAGAAACGCAGGCATCTTGCAGCTCAGCAGACATGAGGTGAGTGTGCAGACTGCTCTAGGGAACAAGCAGGATAGCAGACATGAGATGCACGTGCACACCGCTCCAGGGGTCATGAGGCAAAACAGATATGGTGGACATAACAGACATGGCGAGCATGACAACTAGGTGTGTTCCTGTTGTATGTGCAGCATGGCAGACAGTCTGACTTTCAACACAACTGAGCAGGTTCTCTTTACCTGGCTTTTGTCACGCCGCTTTGGGCAACCATACCCAGTGATAGTGGATCCGCGGAGGAGGAGACGCATGTGGGTACATCCACTTCTGAGGCAACGACTCACAAGAGGGCATTTTCACCGCCTCTATTCTTCTCTGCGGGAGCATCCGGGTAAATTCTACCAGTACTGTCGCATGAGCCTTGCAACATTTGATCGACTCTTGGAGACAGTGCGCCCTGGGATCACCTTTCAGGACACAAGGATGCGCAAAGCCATATCTGCAGAGGAGCGACTTCTACTCACAATACGGTATGTACTACACAACCACATTCTCTATATTCATAATGTGTGGGCCAAAGTATGTAGATATTGCTTCATGGACTAATTTTAATGCCCTCATCTTAGTCCAGATATGTTTCAACTTACACACCAGAATGTTAGGTGTAATATGTGCTGAATATCACTTACTCATTGTGCAACCAAATATGTGTGTGTTAGTCGCTCTGAAATCCTAACAAGTTTGGTATGTACCTGCTTTTTTTGGAATTTGTGCATTATAAAATCTTCCTTTTCTGTTGTTCTACAGCTTCCTGTCCACTGGCCTGTCTTATGCCGCCCTCCACCATGAGTTTCTGATTGGAGGATCTACCATTTCTGGCATAGTCAGGTCTACATGTACAGAAATCTGGACAAGACTCCATCAAGTGGTCATGCCCGAGCCCAGGATGGAAGACTGGTTGAGGATATCAAGGGACTTTGAGAAGGACTGCCAATTTCCTAATTGTATTGGGGCCCTGGATGGCAAACATATCCGGTGCGTAAGCCGCCGAACTCTGGCTCCCAATTCTTCAATTCTAAACAATACTTTTCTGTTGTATTGTTGGCTCTGGCCGACCCTCAATACAAGTTTATAATTGTTGACATTGGGGCCTATGGAAGGACGGGAGACTCTAGAGTCTTCAATACTTCCTTTATGGCTCGGCGGCTACGCACCAACCACTTGGATCTACCACCACCACGCCAGCTACCAGTCTCCCCTGAAGAATCAGTCCCTTATGTCCTTGTGGCAGATGAGGCCTTTCAGTTATCGCGCAATGTCATGAGGCCATATCCCCGGCGCAACCTGGACCACCGGCGCAGAATTTTTAACTTGCGCCTATCACGTGCTCGGCGACTGGTGGAGTGTTCCTTTGGGATTCTTTGTGCCAAATGGCGGGTACTCCAGTCTGCTATTCAGCTGAGTGAACAAAATGTTGATGAAGTAGTGAAAGCCTGTGTGGTTCTTCATAACTTCACCAGGATACATGATTGTTCCTCCTCTGATGGTGTTGTGCGTGGGTCGGACAATGTGCGTAGGGTGAGACCACCTATCATCCCTCAATGTAGACCAATCTCTGGCCTCAAAGTGCGTGATATATTCACTAATTACTTTATGCCACCCGAGGGGGCAACTTCTTGGCAAGAGCATGCTGTGTCTATGTTATAATTTTTGGTTTTATCTGTGTCTAAATATATATATTTCTTCCCCTTCTGATTCTATAACTGTTTCATTGCATTGGTAAGCGTATGTTAGTATGCTGACACGGTTTTTCAGAATTGAGACAGAGACGTAAAATGTAGTAGACAAATTTTTACTTTTGCCTTTTTTTTTTTTTTTTTAAATACATAGAGAGAGTGTGCTGTCCTTATTCAATTAGTCACTTTTTTGGCAGCTAACTATATTCCCAAATCAAGGCGAACAGCCTCAAGAACATCACGCTCTCTCTATGTATTATCAAGTGAGTAGTCTATTTTGATCCTTTGACTTTCCCAGTATAGCGCGGTGAAGTATTGTCTTTTTTACAGACATGTAATATGTGTCAGAAACGCGTAAGGTAGCCTTGCCTGTCATGGTGGCCTATTAATATGATTTGAAAACCTTCCTAATAAATGTGAGTTTTATCTTTTTTATATAATTTTGATGATGGAGAACACCTCTTTTTTCCTTTGGATTGGGATTTAGAGCACCAGTTGAACCACACTGGACATCTCCTGGCATCAGACCGCTTATGGACACTGATGTACGGTATGCGTAAAGAATTTGCATGTTTTTATGCTCTTATAAATTGTGGAAAGTTGGGGAAGGAGAAGGCGGAAGAGCAGCCTGTGGTTGCTTCTGGTTACTTTGGCCAACATCGCCCTGTGTGGGGGCATACTGCTGCCCATGATGTGGGTAGTGTCCTTCCTCCTGGGATTGTTGGGGGTACTGGCCAGAGTAATAATGAAGAGGGGCATCTTGTTGGCTCGGGTAGGCCCGTGTCTCATACCCACCAATATAGCCATGTCGTCCCCAACCAGGTTGGGACCAGCCTCCAACACTGGGTGGGAAAAAGTGGCCATATTGTTGGGGTTGGCTAGAGGCAGACTGTTGTGAGTTCATTTTCCCCTTCATTACTGAGGCCCGAGGAACTCCCTCTTCTGGTAAAGAAAGGTAGTGAGCCTGATTGTCAAACACCTGAGGCTGATGATGATGAATGGCTGAGTGGAGTTACGGACTGGATATAAGGCTGCCGACGCCCTTCTGCCCTGCGGGTGATTTCTCTGTGGGATCCTTGGAGACCAGTCTGAATTCCTGCTCCTCCAAAGCTAAGTTTGCTGCTCTGCCTTTTGCTTTTGTGCTTTGACTTTGTTTTTGCTTTGTTTTTCTGGATTTCTGCCATTCCCTGCTGGGGTGTGCTGAATTTATTTAGCTCTGTCTTCTGAAAATACCTGAGTGCTGATTTAGTTTTTGAAGCCTAGCTGCTTCAGGACCTTTTTCATATCAGCTGGTTGGCTTATGTCTTTGATAGGGTTTTGGCAGATTGCAGACAGCAGCCTTCCTGTCCTTTCCTATCTAGGTAGTTTTGGGGTCCCGTCTTTGCTCAGTCTATCTTTCTGTCTGTGCTAGTATTTTCATCTTGCTTCACCGTCATTATATGTTGGGGGCTGCCTATTGCTTTGGGGTCTGCTCTGGGGCAGTTTAGATTTCCCCTTTCTTTCTTTAGGCCTATGTATTTCTCCGGCTGTGATCGAGGGGTCTAGGGCTTCGTAGGAACCCCCCACGGCTACTGCTAGTTGTGTTGATAGGTTCAGGGGTCTGCAATCTGATAGTCGCCAACTTCTCTGGTTTTCTGGACGTAGCTTCTATTTTTGTGTCTGCCTCCTACGGTGACTCATTCATAACAGAATCACCCGCCTTACCGCAGATCCTAGGGTACTCAATAGCAGGAAAGAATTGTAAAAAAAAAAGTGTGTATATTTTTTCCTCTATATCTCTGAGGCTGTAGGGGGAATTTTTTTTTTCTCTCTCAATGGAGATAAAGCAATTGTCTGATCGTGTGGAGCAGCTCGCTGCGGAAGTGCGGGGAATTTCCGCCTACCTTGCTCATTCACATGCTGCTGAACCAAAGATTCCTACACCTGATGTATTTTTTGGGGATCGGTCTAAATTTTTGAATTTCAAAAATAATTGTAAATTATTTTTTGCCTTGAAGCCTAACTCGTCAGGGAGCTCCGCGCAGCAGGTTAAAATTGTCATCTCTTTGCTGCGTGGCGATCCCCAGGATTGGGCGTTTTCTTTGAAACCAGATGATCCTATTCTGACTAATGTGAACGCATTCTTTCAAGCTTTGGGGTTGTTGTATGACGAACCTAATGCCATTGATCAGGCTGAAAAGACCCTGCTGGCATTGAGCCAGGGTCGTGATTCGGCAGAATTGTACTGTCAAAAATTCCGAAAGTGGGCAGTACTTACTACCTGGAATGATAATGCCTTGGCTGCTCTCTTTCGGAAGGGGTTGTCAGAAGCCGTAAAAGATACTATGGTGGGATTTCCTGTTCCCTCTGGTCTTGACGATTCTATGTCATTAGCCATTCAGGTTGATCGGCGTTTGCGCGAACGCAAAGCTGCACGAGAGGTGTTGCCACCTGTTGAACAAATGTCTGAACCTATGCAATGTGATAGAGTTTTTTCCAGAGAGCAGCGTCAGGAGTTCAGAAGGCGTAATAAGTTGTGTTTTTTCTGTGGAGATGCCTCGCATATTATTTCTGTCTGTCCCAAACGAGAGAAACGCTTTGCACACACGTTTTCTGTTGGGGGTGTCCAACCTAAGTTTCTTCTGGCTATTACTCTGATCTGCTCCCTGTCCACATTTTCCGCCAAGGCGTTTGTGGATTCGGGAACAGCCCTAAACCTAATGGACTTGGATTTTGCGAAACGTTGTGGATTTCCGATGACACCTCTGCAGACGCCTATCCCTTTGAGGGGAATTGATGCTACTCCTTTGGCTAAAAATAAACCCCAGTTTTGGACCCAGGTGGAAATGCGGGTCGCCCCAGACCATCAAGAAAATTGCAGATTTCTGGTGTTACATAATCTGCATGATACTGTTGTTCTGGGGTTTCCCTGGTTACAGATTCATAATCCAGTTTTGGATTGGAAATCTGTGTCTGTGGTGAGTTGGGGTTGTCGGTGTGCCTTTAGTGAGTCTCCGGTGTTTTCCACCTCTCCTCAGTCGCATGATGTTCCTGACTATTTGGCGGACTTTTATGATGTATTTAGTGAGAATGAGTCTGCGTCTCTGCCTCCTCATAGGAGTTATGACTGTGCAATTGAACTGAGCCCGGGGTGTAAATTTCCCAAGGGTCGGCTCTTCAATTTATCTGTACCCGAGCACGAGGCTATGCGATCCTATATTAAGGAGGCGTTGGAGAAGGGTCATATTAGACCATCCTCGTCACCCTTGGGTGCCGTTTTTTTTTTTTGTAGCCAAAAAGGATGGATCATTAAGACCTTGTATTGATTATCGTGCCCTCAACAAAATTACTGTTAAATATCAGTATCCGTTACCCGTGATTTCTGATCTATTCTCCAGAGTTAAAGGTGCTTGCTGGTTTACCAAGCTTGACCTCAGGGGGCGTATAATCTTATTCGCATTAAGCATGGGGATGAATGGATGACGGCGTTTAATACTCCGGAGGGACATTTTGTGTACCTGGTGATGCCTTTTGGGCTCACTAATGCCCCTTCTGTCTTCCAGTGCTTCATGAACGATATTTTCCGAGATTTTGTCGATAAATTTTTGATTATCTATCTGGATGATATTTTGATCTTCTCCAAGGATTGGGATTCTCATGTGGAACATATTCGGACTGTGTTCCGGATCTTGAGGGAGAATTCCCTGTATGTAAAGGGATCGAAATGCCTTTTTGGAGTACAGAGGATTTCTTTTTTGGGATTATTTTGTCCCCGTCAACTATTGAAATGGACCCGGCCAAGGTACAGGCCATTCACGATTGGGTTCAGCCCACTTCTTTGAAGGCCCTCCAGAAGTTTTTGGGTTTTGCTAATTTTTATCGGAAATTTATAACAAAATTTTCCAGTATTGCCAAGCCATTGACTGATTTGACTAAGAAGGGTGCTGATGTGTTAAATTGGTCTCCGGAGGCTGTTTCTTCCTTTCAGGAGTTGAAGCGAAGATTCACCTCTGCCCCGGTTTTGCGGCAACCTGATGTCTCACTTCCATTCCAGGTAGAGGTGGATGCTTCTGAGATTGGTGCAGGAGCTGTTTTGTCCCAAAAGGATCCTGTAACATCTAAAATGAATCCCTGTGCTTTCTTTTCCCGAAAGTTCTCTCCATCTGAACGTAACTATGATGTGGGGAATAGGGAACTGTTGGCCATGAAATGGGCATTTGAGGAGTGGAGACATTGGTTGGAGGGAGCTAAGCATCAAGTCGTGGTCCTCACTGACCACAAGAATTTGATTTACCTAGAGTCGGCTAAGCGCTTGAACCCTAGACAGGCTAGGTGGGCCTTGTTTTTTACACGTTTTGATTTTGTGGCTTCTTTTCTTCCTGGAACAAAGAATGTCAAGGCAGACGCCCTCTCTAGGAGCTTCCTTGCTGATTCTCCTTTGGTGACCAAGCCTGCTACCATCTTAGGCGAAGGGGTAGTTCTTTCTGCCATCTCGCCCGATTTGAGACGTGCTCTGGAAGAGTTCCAGGAGGACAAACCTGAGCGTTGTCCCAGTGGAAAGTTGTATGTTCCTGACCAGTGGAAGAAGAGAGTGATGTCTGAAGTTCATTGCTCTGCTTTGGCTGGTGATCCAGGTATTTTTGGTACTAGAGATCTGGTGAGTCGGTTTTTTTGGTGGCCCTCTTTGTCTCGTGATGTCAGGAATTTTGTGCAGTCCTGTGGGACGTGCTCCCGGTCTAAATCGTGTTCTCGCTCTAGTGGGTTGTTGATGCCTTTGCCTGTCCCCAAGAGGCCATGGACCCATATTTCAATGGATTTCATCTCTGATATGCCTGTCTCTCAGAGGATGACTGTTATTTGGGTGATTTGTGATAGGTTCTCTAAGATGGTTCATCTTGTACCACTCCCTAAGTTGCCGTCTTCCTCTGAGTTGGTGTCCCTGTTTTTACAACAGGTGGTTCGTTTGCACGGGATTCCTGAGAACATTGTATCTGACAGAGGAGTCCAGTTTGTGTCTAGATTTTGGAGAACTTTCTGTTCCAGGCTGGGAATTCAGTTGTCCTTCTCCTCTGCTTTTCACCCTCAGACCAATGGGCAGACAGAGAGAACAAACCAGACCTTGGAGTCATATTTGAGATGTTTTATTTCTACTGATCAGGATGATTGGGTTTCATTTTTGCCCTTGGCCGAATTTGCTTTAAATAATAGAGCTAGTTCTGCCACTTTGATGTCACCTTTTTTTTGTAACTTTGGGTTTCATCCTCGATTTTCTTCAGGGCAGGTGGAGCCCTCTGCCTGCCCAGGTGTTGACACTGTGGTGGAGAGAATGCACCAGATCTGGGACCAAGTGGTGGATAAGTTATCTCTCTCCCAGGAGAAGGCCCAGCGGTTTTCCAACCGACATAGGACCATTGGTCCCCAGTTTAAGGTTGGTGATATGGTGTGGTTATCATCAAAAAATATTGCTATGAAGGTGGCTTCTCCTAAGTTTAAGCCTAGATTTATTGGACCTTACAAGATTGTGGAGATTATTAATCCGGTCTCTTTTTGTTTGGCTCTTCCTGTCACATTTAAAATCCATAATGTGTTCCATAAATCGTTGTTGAAGAGGTTTGTTGAACCTGTTGTTCCGGGGGTGGCACCTCCAGACCCTGTATTGGTTGAAGGTAACATGGAGTATGAGGTAGAGAAAGTACTGGATTCCCGTCTGGATAGACGGAGACTCCAGTATTTGTTTAAGTGGAAGGGTTATGGTCAGGAGGATAATTCCTGGGTCTCTGCCTCTGATATTCATGCCAAACGATTGGTGCGTGCCTTTCATCGGGCTCACCCTGATCGCCCTGGTGGCGTAGTTGAGGGTTCGGTGACCCCTCCTCAAGGGGGAGGTACTGTTGTGAGTTCATTTTCCCCTTCATTACTGAGGCCCGAGGAACTCCCTCTTCTGGTAAAGAAAGGTAGTGAGCCTGATTGTCAAACACCTGAGGCTGATTATGATGACTGGCTGAGTGGAGTTACGGACTGGATATAAGGCTGCCGACGCCCTTCTGCCCTGCGGGTGATTTCTCTGTGGGATCCTTGGAGACCAGTCTGAATTCCTGCTCCTCCAAAGCTAAGTTTGCTGCTCTGCCTTTTGCTTTTGTGCTTTGACTTTGTTTTTGCTTTGTTTTTCTGGATTTCCGCCATTCCCTGCTGGGGTGTGCTGAATTCATTTAGCTCTGTCTTCTGAAAATACCTGAGTGCTGATTTAGTTTTTGAAGCCTAGCTGCTTCAGGGCCTTTTTCATAACAGCTGGTTGGCTTATGTCTTTGATAGGGTTTTGGCAGATTGCAGACAGCAGCTTTCCTGTCCTTTCCTATCTAGGTAGTTTTGGGGCCCCATCTTTGCTCAGTCTATCTTTCTGTCTGTGTTAGTATTTTCATCTTGCTTCACCGTCATTATATGTTGAGGGCTGCCTATTGCTTTGGGGTCTGCTCTGGGGCAGTTTAGATTTCCCCTTTCTTTCTTTAGGCCTATGTATTTCTCCGGCTGTGATCGAGGGGTCTAGGGCTTCGTAGGAACCCCCCACGGCTACTGCTAGTTGTGTTGATAGGTTCAGGGGTCTGCAATCTGATAGTCACCAACTTCTCTGGTTTTCTGGACGTAGGTTCTATTTTTGTGTCTGCCTCCTACGGTGACTCATCCATAACAGCAGACATATGTTGCTGGTGTTGTAAAGGTTGGGTAGGGGGAGGAAGGGGTGAGGTGTACGCCTACATATTTGAGGATCCTCAGAGCCTGCTTGAGCAAGCATCTGTGTGGGTGGTCTCATGCGCATTAGATTTCAGGGGGAAAGCTACCACCTCTCCAGATATTCAAACAGCTCATACGCGGTATTGGGGGGTGTGCTTGCATCAAGCAGGATCTTAAAACATCCTTGAATACAGAGCCTCACCTCACGGGAAAGGGCATGTAGATAAAGGGCCAGGCTACGTGAGTATGCCTCCTCCCCATTATCTGTATTCACTCTAGCCAGATAGTTGAGGACCCCTGTGTCCACATTGGTCCGGGTATCTTGGGCAGGGATATGGCGCCTTCTTCGTCCTCGCCGGGATGGTCCAGCAGGCTGTGGGGAGCCCCGGATCTGGGCAGTTGGGCTGCTGTTCATGTTGCCCTGCTCCTCCAGTATGGGTGATGGTGCAGCAGCAGACGGTCCTGGTGGTGGGGTTTGTGGCGCAGGCAATGGGTTCTCCTGAGAGGATTCTTCACCCATGCTTCTTGTAGGGAGAGAACATGGGCTAGCCACCTCATCCCCTACAGGATCAATGATGGGCTCTGTATCTGAGCCCGTTCCTCTATCCGTAAGTTTGGACTGAGTTCTGTTATGAAATAGAACAGAGCCAAAAATACATTAATATTTTTGGCCCCGTAAATGTGGGGAAGACATCGCCAGGGAGCCTCCCCACGGGATCCCATAGCCATGAGGCTAGCCCCGCCAGACAGGAGGCTGCGGGAGGAGCCGCGGGATGACGTGTCGGAGGCCGCAGCGCTGGGGAAGGTGAGAGTTCCGCAAGCGGCCCCCACCACCCGGCCACACCGCGCGGCCTCCTGTCCTCCTGGAGGCTCGGCTGCGGAGGACTCGGCGGCCTCCGCTGGGCTGATCGATGCCCCTGCTCCTGTCCCCGAACCACCCTGCCCGGCGGCGCCATGTCCGGTGTCGCCGGTGCGGAACTGCCACGTCCCCGAACCACCCCACCCGGCGGCGCCACGTCCGGTGTCGCCGATGCGGAGCCAGCCTGCGGCCGACGCTGCTGCGTTCCCCCTTTCAGCAGTGGCCCCGTCCATGAAGCCGGCCGCTACTCCGTCCCCGTCTGCAACTCCGGTTGCGGCCTGCTCCGCGGCCGTCCCCGGGTTCGATTGCGGCACCGGCCGCGGCCTACCCGGCAGCACTCGCGGCCGCCTCTGCCGCAGCCATACCACGGCTGCATCCTGCCCATCAAGGTCCCTGGCTGCTCCGGATTGCGGCTTCGGCCGGGTCATCGGGCTCTGCTGCCTCTGCGGAGCCGTCTGCTAACCACGCTAGCAGGCCCCAGCTTCGCCGCTCCGCTTCTCATCGGTCCACGGCCCCGGTCCCTCACCTGTGGTTGGAGCTGCAGGTGCTGGGGGCCGGACGGAGCGAAGCCACCACATCGACAGAGATGAGTGCGTCCACGCCGCCACCGGTGGTGGACTGCTGGTTCCCAAGCAGAGAACTAGCGCGGAATGCGCACTGTGGAACCACTTTCGGCCCCTTCTATCCCCTTTGACTCATCTCTCAGGAGGGAGATGGCCCCTGAGCCCTGGGCAAAAAGAACACTCAGGGCTCGGGAACAGTCGAGACATCCCAGGAACCTCACGGCTGTGGGGTTCCCCTGCTGGACTGGAGCAACATCTGCCGTCAGGAGATGACCCGGACTGTTGGGATTTCGTTGCACCGTTGTGCAGGCCTAAAGAGGACAGTTATGCATCCAAAGTTGAGGAAAAGGTTTATTGTTTTCTCCTGATACAGCGGGGATGTGGGAAAAAGTGCTAATGTTAAAGGGAGGGGGAGTAGTTCCATTTTATGTTTGAAAATAATGTGTTTAACGAAGGAGTTATGGAAAAAAGAGAGAAAGGAAGAGAAAGAGAAGGGGGGGTTGCTCCAGTTGAGTAACTCCTATTGTTATTAGAATAGTGGTAATCATATATACGGTATGTTAAAGTTGATTTAATAAGTAGTGTGTTTAACAAAAAATGTATGTAACAGGTTCCGGGTACGAGGTAGTTGTTTTTTTTTTTGTTTTTTTTTTCCAATCAATTTTTATTGTAGGAAGTTACATTACAAATAGGAGAAATTCAGGTATCATTGGCAATAATACACAAAGAGAACAACGCTGTAACACGTGGTAGTAAATCCTTTGATTATGATTCACATTTCCTATCACGCCACCAACAATCATGTCCGTTGCAACTTTTTTTTTGGTTAATCAACACCCAATACGTATAGAGTCAACCTACCAATTTACTCTTTAATCCTCAAAACGAGGGTTCCAAACAACTAGAACCAGAGAGTAAGAAAGGAAGATAAGAAAAGGGAGGGGAGAAAGAGGTGGGGGGAGAACCATGGATGGTTGCAAAGATGCAACCAGGGAGGGGGAGGGGGGAGGTAGGGAATTAGATGGCGTTCCGGGGTAGCCCCAGCAGTAACAACAACAGAGTTATAAACACCTTGAATATTGACATGTGGTACGGATGAACTCCCTGCGTAACACTCTCTTTGACCCTATTTGACCCATTTTATTAATCTCAGACAGTTTGCCCTGGAAACAGAGGTACGAGGTAGATGTGACGAAGACGCCGACCATGACTCTTTTAATGAAGGACGAGGAGATGAGAGATATTGAACCAGACAGTGGTCCCAAGTCAGATCCCTGACACCACGGACACCCCAAAAAGGAAGAAATGGTGGAAGGGGAGAGCAGTGGGAGGTACACGCCGTAGAGTAGTCCGGGTGGACCTCGCCAACCCGAAGGAAGTTGTCACGTGGTGTGCGCGCTGGCGGGTAGCAGTAGGCTGCTCGGAGCATGGTGCTCCTGGTTTAGTTCGGTCCCCGTGGTGGGTGTGGCCCAACGACCGGTCCGACAACAGACTGTGGACAAGCTTCAGAACGACATAGGTAGGGAGTGCGATTGTCGGGACGACAATGGACAAAGGGTGGGAAAGTGTGGGGAAGGTGACTTGACTGACAGACGTGACTGGTAGAAGGAGGGGACGGTTTGTGCTCTAGTGACAGAGATTGACAGGTTAGAAAGGTAACAGCAGGGAAAGACAGAAAAGGGAGTGCAGTACCGTGAAATGACCACAAGATGGCAGGGGAGAGTATTACAGAACTTAACATCAGCTTAGGGCTTAGGAATCTGCTTAGTCATGGGGGCGGGGAGATAGGAGCTCGGGTGGGAAATTCCCCTGTGAGAGAGGGGATAAATAGAAGAAGGCGGGGCTCCAGGAGAGTTTAGTCCCGGGAGGAGCTCAGAAGAAGACGGAGAAAGTGAGAAGAGCTTGGCCAGGGGGACGGACCAAGGAGAGACAGTCAGGGGGGTGGCCCTGACCCGACGGACTGCAGGACAGGCAAGGAGAAGAGGCAGCCAGGGGGGAGACCCTGACTCGACGTACCGCAAGACAGACAAGGCCCCGGGGGTACCGATTGGAAGACGATCTCGGGCAGGTGAAGCGCTGGGGGTAGATTGGTCTAGGACAGCCCCCAGTGAAAGATCCATGAGGTGCGTTACTGCGACTGGAGCTGAAGAATAGGTACCCGGGCCTGGGGATACAGTGGTGTAAAGAAGCTGCGGTGCGTGTTTGGTGGTCGTCAGGAGGACGACAAATAAATCCGGAACTGTTACAAGTGGAAGCTGTCACCGTCTCGTCTTTGCCTCGTCTGGTAAGCAGTGGCCCACCCCCAAGTCCGGCCCCCTACCACATAAAGTATCTGTGTAATGTGGTGTGATGTATCTACTTACGGTCTCAGATCCAGAATAGGGGCGAGGAAGGAGAGGCAGTCATAATAGATGTATTTCCTCTTTATGTAGCCCGCATCCCCACTCCTGGACCGCTGCTGACGTTCCCGCCTGTACTGATCCCGGATGCTTCCCCAGCGTCTCATCACATCATCCACTGCAATGTGACAGGAAATATTGTCAATTTCACATATTTGATTGGTCACATTTGCTACCAGTATCCTAGGCATGGGGCCTTCTGGGGTGTGCGTTCTACCCAGGGAGGCATATCTAATTGGGCAGATACACAGGGTCACAATAATTCATGTATCAAGTAACTACACTTAATAACTTGGTTGGCCAAGAGGATGAGGAGCTTGTGGCCTGGGCCAAATGATGGCAGTGTCAAACCACGGGTCACATCAAAATCTACCCGCCTCATGAGGCAAAAAGGAGAAGGACAGGAAGGGGGGGGGCAGAATCTGTAATCATTTTTTGATATGAGGTAATTTTACTCATGTTTTGGATTGTACTTACTCAGTTTCTGCTGCTCCTCATGTGTCCGATCACCAAACTCATGGAACATCTGGTGACATATGCGCCTCCATGACGCCTCCTTTCTAGCCCGGTTGGCATAATGGTCATCACGTTGGTCCCAGAGTTCTGGTCGCTCCTGCACTAATACAATCAGCATCTCCACATTGAGGAAACATGGCGCCATGACGCTGCTGTACTCCGTGGAGGCGTACTGCCGGGATGTCTTTTTGAGCCCATTTGCATGTCTAGGCTTCCTGATGATGGATTGGCCCATATCCTGTCACCAGGAGAAGTCCTGCGTATTTCTCGCAAGTCACATGTGTGCTCCGTGTGTAATCCGTATTTTTTGCGCACCCATAGACTTGCATTGGCGTACTACGGCCGTAATACGCTGACAGTCGCAGCATGCACGGACCGTAGAATACGCCGGAGAAATATACGGCTGTTGGGAGCTGCCCCATAGAGAATCATTGGTCCGTGTGTAATGCGTGGTGCTAGCGCCTCTCACTCGGCCGTATTCCTCTCTAGTGTGACCCCGGCCTAATACACTTGATACATATAGCTCTACCTCTGCCTAGCTTCCAAACACTGCTATATGACAACATCATGTCTGATCCTCCAGTCACCTCCAGAGCTGCAGTCACTACTCTGCGGTTACATCATGTATTATCCCCCAGTCACCTCCAGAGCTGCAGTCACTATTCTGCTGTTAGATTGTGTCTTATCCTCCAGTCACCTCCAGAGCTGCAGTCACTATTCTGCTGTTACATCAGGTCTTATCCTCCAGTCACCTCCAGAGCTGCAGTCACTATTCTGCTGTTACATCAGGTCTTATCCTCCAGTCACCTCCAGAGCTGCAGTCACTATTCTGCTGTTACATCAGGTCTTATCCTCCAGTCACCTCCAGAGCTGCAGTCAGACAGTCGTACACCGTACAGCAGTAGAGCAGGATTTTTCCACCACAGAGCAGAAATCATCAGCGATGTAAAGGGAGGATCTGAGAAGTCATTACAATTATGAATGCAGCTCTGGAGGCGCTGACCGAGGATGGAGGGATCTACTGATCCTCATTCACTGGGAACTCCAGCTCCGTCTGCGCCAAAGTCTCATCAGCAGATTGTGGCCGAAATGAGATTATTAGTCTGAACAAGACGGAGCATCGTGTACAGCAGTGCTTGCAGGTGGCAAAGGGAAGCTGGTCCATCAAGGGTTAACTGCACCATCGACGGCACAATGGATCTAGTGATCAATTGCCCTAGATACCGAGGAGATATGCCCAATATAATCAATTACCAGAGAGACTCAAGCGGCAGAATTATCTACAAGACAAAATTACTATAATACTGCCCCCTATATACAAGAATATAGCTACTATAATACTGCCCCTATGTACAAGAATATAACTACTATAATACTGCCCCTATGTACAAGAATATAACTACTATAATACTGCCCCTATGTACAAGAATATAACTACTATAATACTGCTCCTATGTACAAGAATATAACTACTATAATACTGCCCCTATGTACAAGAATATAACAAACTATAATACTGCCCCTATGTACAAGAATATAACTACTATAATACTGCCCCCTATGTACAAGAATATAACTACTATAATACTGCTCCTATGTACAAGAATATAACTACTATAATACTGCCCCTATGTACAAGAATATAACTACTATAATACTGCCCCCTATGTACAAGAATATAACTACTATAATACTGCCCCCTATGTACAAGAATATAACTACTATAATACTGCTCCTATGTACAAGAATATAACTACTATAATACTGCCCCCTATGTACAAGAATATAACTACTATAATACTGCCCCCTATGTACAAGAATATAACTACTATAATACTGCCCCTATGTACAAGAATATAACTACTATAATACTGCCCCCTATGTACAAGAATATAACTACTATAATACTGCTCCTATGTATAAGAATATAACTACTATAATACTGCCCCATGTACAAGAATATAACTACTATAATACTGCCCCCTATGTACAAGAATATAACTACTATAATACTGCCCCTATGTACAAGAATATAACTATTATAATACTGCCCCCTATGTACAAGAATATAACTACTATAATACTGCTCCTATGTACAAGAATATAACTACTATAATACTGCTCCTATGTACAAGAATATAACTACTATAGTACTGCCCCCTATGTACAAGAATATTACTACTATAATACTGCCCCTATGTACAAGAATATAACTACTATAATACTGCTCCTATGTACAAGAATATAACTACTATAATACTGCCCCATGTACAAGAATATAACTACTATAATACTGCCCCCTATGTACAAGAATATAACTACTATAATACTGCCCCTATGTACAAGAATATAACTACTATAATACTGCCCCTATGTACAAGAATATAACTACTATAATACTGCTCCTATGTACAAGAATATAACTACTATAATACTGCTCCTATGTACAAGAATATAACTACTATAGTACTGCCCCCTATGTACAAGAATATTACTACTATAATACTGCTCCTATGTACAAGAATATAACTACTATAGTACTGCCCCCTATGTACAAGAATATTACTACTATAATACTGCTCCTATGTACAAGAATATAACTACTATAGTACTGCCCCCTATGTACAAGAATATAACTACTATAATACTGCTCCTATGTACAAGAATATAACTACTATAATACTGCCCCTATGTACAAGAATATAACTACTATAATACTGCTCCCTATGTACAAGAATATAACTACTATAATGCTGCCCCTATGTACAAGAATATAACTACTATAATGCTGCTCCCCTATGTACAAGAATATAACTACTATAATACTGCTCCTATGTACAAGAATATAACTACTATAATACTGCCCCTATGTACAAGAATATAACTACTATAATACTGCCCCTATGTACAAGAATATAACTACTATAATACTGCCCCTATGTACAAGAATATAACTACTATAATACTGCTCCCTATGTACAAGAATATAACTACTATAATGCTGCCCCTATGTACAAGAATATAACTACTATAATACTGCTCCCCTATGTACAAGAATATAACTGCGTAGATATATATCTACGGCAGTAAAGAGGGACTTTCTATATATTCAATATTCCACGACAATACATAGAGATTCCACTATAGCAGGGAACCAACAGAACAAAACCCAGGAGGCTGGTATCCTCAAGAAAAGGAGCATATAATTCAATTGTGGCTCATAAGAAACAGGCATATGACAGTTGCTCATTCAGCCCTCTCGGTTCGAGTGACTCCATCCTGAATATCCATTCACACTCTCTCCTAAGAATCACTTTATCCACATTCCCTCCTCTTGGGTTCACATGGACTACCTCTACAACACAGAATTTTATGTCACCGGGGTCACCTTTATGACACATCCACATGTGCTTAGCAAGCGGGGTTTCTCTTTTGTGTCTGATGTCTCCAAGATGTTCTCCCACTCTTCTTCTGAATTCTCTCCTGGTCTTACCTATGTAATTTTTTGGGCATGAACATGTAGCCATATAGATGACCCCTGCAGTTTTGCAATTTGAGAAGTCACGTTGAAAAAACACCCTACCAGTGCTCGCACTGCAGAAAGACTTCCCCGGTCTCATATATTTGCAAAAGCTACAGTCCCCGCATTTAAAGAAACCACATGGTCTCCTGTCCAGCCAGGTACCACCAGACGCATTTAAAGAAACCACATGGTCTCCTGTCCAGCCAGGTACCACCATATATTTCTAACAGTGGGAGACTGTTGATGGCCTTTATAGTCATTTTTCAATCATCTTTTTGGGCTATGGCTTATTATTGAGTCAATGTAAAAGCTGCCTCTCTTGGTTATGAATCGTTTGTACAAGATTTAGGCATTATTTGAACTGAGTTATCCCACTGGGTTGCCGTATGGCTGTCTGCTTTTTTGTGGGACTTTAATATGACCACCTAATGCCATGTGTGTTCTAAATTTATTTTAACCTCTTTTCTTGGGACACAGGGTCCTCTATAGAGTAGGTTGATCTCTGTTTAGAATTAGGGGTTCCCTTGTATCGGGTAGAAGGGACCACTAGTGGCTGTAGGGTTTGTTAGGGCCCCCAGGGATAGCCATCGTGAGCGGGGGCGCCACAACGTTCCCCCCTTAGGGTGCCAACCTCCGCAGCCAGGCAGGGTACAGCTTAGTAACGAATTAGGGACTCGTAGGGGTTACCTTAGTGTGGGCTATGTTTGAACACTAATTTTCAACTTCTGTCACATTTTTTCTGGTGTGTACCACATTTGTGGTTTTTAAACAATAAAGTATCGTTTTAGGGATTTAATATATGAGTTTATTTGAGAACCCTTGAAGGATTATATTTCAGATTGTGTCTGTGGTTCTCCTCATGTCTGGAGGAAGCCCAGGGAGGGGCCACCCTGGGCGGGGAAGCTCCCCAAGCAAGGCCCAGGCTTCCAGGCCTACACTGGGAGGAAACTCCCAACCTTCTCATGTGGATGGAAATCCCAGAATTGCCTCTGGGGAAAATAAACCTCAGAATGGAAGGCCCAGCAGCATGGAGAAAGATCATGTGTTGAAGTTCAGCACAGTAAAGAAACAGGAGAAAGCTTTGTCTGTGTGCAAGGATGTTTCTGTTAAACAGTCGGCCAGTCAAGGCAAACAGTGTCCAGAGCCTGGAAGGAAATCCCAGAAGGCATCTTCTGCTGAGACCCTGAGTGCTGGAGGGCAGGTGGCTGCACAGAAGGTGAGGCAGAGTCCATCACCAGCTTCAGGTGTGCAGCTCACTCCAGGCAGACAGAGACGGACATCTCTGGAGAAGCAAACACTCCAGGAGAACCTTCAGCTGGGACATGTGGTGACCAGCATGGCGAGCTCTGGACGCACGAGGTTGCAGGCTGGGGGCAGCGGTAAAAGTGTTGTGGAGGCTGGAGTCACAAAACCAGCGACATTAAAAACCAAGGTGTCAACCCCTAAAGCAAGACCCCAGAAGGAGCCGCCGCGTGCCCCGGAGCTACAGCTGGCAGAGGAGATACCAGGACTGGTCAGGAGGATGGGTGAGTTGCAGCAGCAGAGGAATCTTCTGCAAATGGAAATTGACTGCATTTACAAGGTGAAGGCTGCAAATCCTGGGGATCACTCTGTATATGACCAGAGACTGAATGCACTGGGGGTAGAGCTGGCGACTGTGGTGCGGGACATGGACTGTGTGCTGGCGAGGATGGGGCCCCTGGCAGAGACATATAGGAACCAGGAGCGGTTTAGGTCCTGCGCGCAGGACTCTGCTGGTTCCCGCACAGACATTGTCCCAGGGGGACCCGGCAGCAGGTACGGCCGGTGCTGCAGCCCGCTAGCTTCTGTTTTAAGGAGGGTCAGATACTGCACCAGCAGCCGCAACTACCTGCGGCAGACCCCAAGCAGGAGCAAGAGGCTCAGATCCCAGCGGTACCACAAGTCCCAGCATACCCAGCACAACAGCAAGACAGTGGACATGAGACTGCATCTACTGCTGGAGCCCAGGAGAGCAATAATTCTGGGGATATTGATACTGTTCATGTGGGGTTGGGGGCTGAAGGGGGTACAGAGACTGTGGTGGACATTGCGCATCCTGATGACGCTTTTGAGATTGATGATGATGATGTTGATATTAATGTGCAAAATGTCTGTGATTTCCCCCCTTTGGTTTCCAGCACACAAGGTGTAACAGGCCCCTCCGCTGCAGACACTCGCCCTGTCAGTCAGCCCAGTGTGGCCCCACAGGTCCCTCCCAGTAATGTTTGGAGCCGCGGCACTCCATCCTTTACCTCCAGCGCCAATTACACCGGGCAGGCTTTCAAAAGGAGGAATGTGGTGCGGTTCAGACACAGAGGTGCCAAGGAGGATCTGCCGGATAGGAGGCTGGTGGTCAGGGAGCTTCTGTGCCGCCAGATGGGGTTTGCGCCGGTTAATATCTTGGCGGTCATCAATCTGCCAGACAGACAGGGCTATGATATCAGCTTTAAGCTTATGTCTGATCTGGACAGATTCTGGGCCAATTTCCCCAAGTTCAGGGACGCTGATGGGTGGAATAAGTTCAGCTTCATTCCAATATCTAAGCCAGATACCGCCTCGGTTAACATCATCTTTTGGAATGAGGCTGTTCCCCCGCAGGACATTGTGGTGTGGCTCCGGAGGCATTGTGACCTTGTCTCCGACCTCACCAAAAACAGGGATGAGGACGGTATATGGACCGGTGGATGGAAGGTGCTGGTGAAACTGCGCCAGCACAACAATATCACGGCTCACTTACCCAACTCCTTCTTTATCGGGAGGGAGAAGGGGGTTTGCTTCTACCCTGGGCAGCCACGAAAGTGTTTTAAGTGTGGTAAAGTGGGTCACCTGGCAAACACCTGTACCGTGGTAAAGTGCAGCCTGTGCGGGGAAGTCGGCCACTTAGCGGCAGACTGCCAGAACATCAAGTGCAACCTCTGTGGGGAGATCGGCCACCCTCACAGGGACTGTCCAGATGCCTGGCACAATATATGCAAGCTCCTTCCTGATGAGGAGTTAGTGACAGGGACAGAGGCTCAGGAGGAGGAGGCTTTAATGTCAGGGACAATACTGACCAGGTCAGAGGTCCACCAGGGGTCCGCTCAGGTAACATCAGAGCAGCTTTGCACAGAGGGTACAGAGGGGAGCATGGAGGTCGTTCCTCAGGTCCAGCAGCCACATGTAGCCACCACTTCAGTATCACCATCTCTAGCTGAAGAAAGTGGCTGTAATCAGGTAAAAAGGAAAAAAAAGGACAAGGCCTCCCGTAAACCTGAGGAGGAGTATGTCACTAGCCAGGGTGGCAGGAAAAAAGTCCAGAGTTTGGCAGGTGTGATGGTCATGTCCAATAAGTTTGATGTTTTGTCTGAGTCTGATGGGGACTTGGAGGAAGAGATAAAAAGAATAGAGACTGAGTATGACAGGGACGTAGCGGACGATCCCCCTACAAAACGGAAGCCCGTACCTGCTGACAATGAGATACAGTCTGACATGGAGACCGGTGGTAGTCAGAACATCTGTGACCCAGACTTATGATGGCGGCTTTTACATCTCTGCTCCTCTGTTGTGGCATTGTGATGGCAGACTTCTCATTAAAAGTAACATCCAGTAATGTGAACAGCATTAAGGTGAGGAGGACGAGGCACGCTGTCTATGACCATCTCCGATACCTGGACGCAGATGTCATCTTTCTGCAGGAGACGCGGCTGACGACTCAGGGGCTCATGAGGGAGGCTGAGAGGGAATGGCGGTCTGGTCCCTCTTTTTGGTCACTGGCTGTGGAGCCGTACGCCGGGGTCGCCATTCTGTTTAACACCGGGCATGTGACAGTACATAGGATGACGGAGGTGGTTATGGGAAGGTGTCTGGTCCTGGAAGTCACTGTCCATGGGAGGCGTCTCCGGCTTATTAACATCTATGGGCCACAGACGGTGACTGACAGGATACAGTTATTTAATGATGTCAAGCCTTATCTGTTCACCTCTCTTCCAGTGATAATGGTGGGGGACTTTAATGCCATACTGACATCTGGTGACAGCTCCTCAGGTAGAACCGTGACGAGGGATGGTAGGATCTTGAATAACATAGTCCTGCAGGCCGGATTAGGTGACGTCTTTAAACGGGGAGGACGAAAGCCAAAATTAACCTATTCCTGCTCCAATAGAGGTAGTAGAATAGATCTGGCTTTTGTAAGTCCCATGGAAGTCATTGGTGCCATGAGTGAGAGAGTCGTCCCATACTCAGACCATCTTGCCCTATATTTCTGCCTGGGGGCCACTAAGCGAGCTGATGTTGGTAGGGGGTTATGGAGACTCAATTCTAGCCTCCTCCATGATGTCTCTGTCCAGAGTTGTGTCCACTCCCTTTTGCAGGGTCATCTACAAAGAGTGGACTTCTATGACAACATGGCCGACTGGTGGGAGGACGTCAAGGATGATATCAGATGCCTCTTGAAGAGACTGTCAGTTAAGAAGGGCAGGAGTAAGTATAGCCAGTACCTAAGGCTGCGCAAAGAATTGGAGTCACTCTATTCGGAGGGCGGGGGTAACAAAGAGAAGATCGACCGGTTGAAATCTGAGATAAGGCAGTATCAGTTCAGCAGGTATACCTCCTTGGTTCTTGAACGGGATTATGGGGTCTTAGGGGCACCTGATCCCTTTGAGAATTGCCGGGAGCGGGTGGCCAATAAATTGGTCACAGGTCTCATTGACTCCCAGGGTGTGTTGCAGGAATCTCGGGATGGTATCCTGGGGGTTGTGAAATCTTATTATACTGACTTGTTTCAGAGGAAGGCTTTGGATAAACATAAAATGACTCAATTCTTGGAGGCAACTCCAACGCCTGATACTAATGATCTGGACTTTTCTCCTTTGACAGCAGAATTAACGGTGGAGGAGGTTAAGGAGGCCATTGATAAGTTACATCTGAAGAAGGCACCAGGTCCGGATGGTATAACAGCAGAATTTTATAAGAAATTCAGAGACCTCCTGGCTCCAATTCTTGTGGATGTTTACAAAAATTGTCTAGAAAATCACCTGATGCCTCCATCCATGAGAGTGTCCTCATTAATTCTGCTGTCTAAAGGTAAGGAGCCGAGCGACATCAAGAACTGGAGGCCAATTGCCCTCTTGAATGTTGACAGGAAGATTCTGGCGAAGATCCTGTTTTCTAGGTTAGTCTGTTTGTCCTCAGCACTGTTGGCAGGCTCTCAGTTTGGCACGGTAAAAGGGCGGAACATCTCTGGAGCGGTCATTTCTATACGGGAGATGTTTGAGAGATGTAAAGCTCTGCGGTGTGGGAGATATGTTGTCAGTCTGGACCAAAGGCTAAAGCCTTTGACAGAGTTGATCATGATTATCTGTGGGCCACTTTGTCAAAGTACGGTATTCCAGGACAATTTGTGGATTGGCTGAAGACTTTGTACAGAGAGGCGGTGAGCTTTCCTCTGATTAATGGTTGGCAGGGTGGCACTTTTGGAGTTGAGGCGGGGGTGAGACAGGGCTGCCCGCTGAGTCCACTCCTGTATGTTTTTGCCATAGACCCGTTTCTGAGGTCACTGCAGGAGTGTAACTTTTGGGGGGTGCCGGTCCCCCACTGCTTGCCTCTGAAGGTGGTTGCCTACGCGGATGATGTGACGCTGGTGATATCTAATCCTCATGAGGTGCAGATGTTGTCTGCGGCCATCAGAAGTTACTCAGAGGCCTCCGGGTCTCTGGTCAACCTTGAGAAGAGTCAAGCTCTGTGGACATTGCAATCTGACCCAGACTTTGATCTGCCGCAGTTTGTTAAGGCCTCCACCCATATTAAGATCTTAGGGGTGAAATTTGGGAGGGAAGATAATGCCAGCCTAAATTGGGAGGAAAAATTGGAGACCGGAAATGCAAAGGTTCAGCGATGGAAGAACTGGAGGCTGACTTACAGAGAAAGGGTTGCTATGTTGAAGACGTACCTGGTCCCCGTCTTCTTGTATGTCTCTGTCGTTTTTCCTTTGCCAGAATCCTTCTCGGCGAGGCTCTTCAGCCTGTTCTTCCAGCTCTTGTGGGGGAACAGGATGAACCTGATAAAGAGGGGAATAACATACCTACAGCGGAGTGAGGGCGGGCTGGATATGTTAAATCCAAGGGTTTTCTTTGACTCCTTGTTTCTGAAAGTAAATTTTGGGAGCATGGATTCAAACAGTAGCTCCCTGTGGGCGAATAGTATCAGGTATTGGATATTGCCTTTTGCGGAATCTTGGGTGCGAGGCGGCAGTCTCAAGAGGAGGAGATGGACAGGTGACCACCTCCCCCAGTATCTGGAATATGGTCTGAAGTGTGTCAGGAAGTGGGGACTGGAGAAGTCCTACATTGAGAGTAATACGAGGAAAGATCTGTGTGCTCATATATGTAGGACTTTCTTCTACTCTCCACTGGCCCTAAGGGATTGTGCCACCAGGACCCTTCAGGACAGTCTCCGGTTCCTCAACGGGAGGCGACTTCCAGCAAAGTTTTTTGACATTGCTTGGCTGTCGCTACATGGGAAGCTCTTTGTGAGGGGGAACTTAAAATATTTAAGTGTTTCGGATCGGAACTGTCCCCTTGGTTGTCAGCAGGAGGAAACCATGGAGCATTTTATTTGTGATTGCTGGGGAGGTAGGGAAATATGGACGGAAGTATCAACCAAGCTGAAAATCCCCAGACTGCTGTCCCTGAATTACCCTGACATTGTCTATGGAGTCCCATCCACTGACGGTAACATCGACAGGGGGACAATGTACCTGATCATTACCACCATTAAGTATTACCACTGGCACATGAGAACCCGAGTGTCCCTCCACAGCGAGCCCTTCCTTCCCGTCACCGCAGCCACAAAGATACTGTCCGAGCTCAGATGGATAAGAGCGATAGAGATAAAGAAAAGTCAGAATAATGAGAAACTATGGAGGAATGTGTCTGTGGGATAATAACATGATCGTGTTACTAAAAGTGTTTATTTCATATTCTTCCTTCCACAGGAGTGAACTCTAAGTTACCTTTATTCCTAATGTATTAATTTAGTTCTGTAATTATTGTCTGATGCATTCATGAGAATTTATGTTTTGTATTAAGGAAGAATTCTGTTTATTTTAATTATATTTGTTGGTTTTATACAATAAAAATTGCCCCCTATGTACAAGAATATAACTACTATAATACTGCTCCTATGTACAAGAATATAACTACTATAATACTGCCCCTATATGCAAGAATATAACTACTATAATACTGCTCCTATATACAAGAATATAACTACTATAATACTGCTCCTATATACAAGAATATAACTACTATAATACTGCCCCTATGTACAAGAATATAACTACTATAATACTGCCTCTATGTACAAGAATATAATTACTATAATACTGCCCCTATATACAAGAATATAACTACTATAATACTGCCTCTATGTACAAGAATATAACTACTATAATACTGCTCCTATATACAAGAATATAACTACTATAATACTGCCCCTATATACAAGAATATAACTACTATAATACTGCCCCCTATGTACAAGAATATAACTACTATAATACTGCCCCTATATACAAGAATATAACTACTATAATACTGCCCCTATATACAAGAATATAACTACTATAATACTGCTCCTATATGCAAGAATATAACTACAATAATACTGCTCTTATATACAAGAATATAACTACTATAATACTGCTCCTATGTACAAGAATATAACTACTATAATACTGCCCCTATGAACAAGAATATAACTACTATAATACTGCCCCCTATATACAAGAATATAACTACTATAATACTGCCCCCTATGTACAAGAATATAACTACTATAATACTGCCCCTATGAACAAGAATATAACTACTAAAATACTGCCCCCTATATACAAGAATATAATTACTATAATACTGCCCCCTATGTACAAGAATATAACTACTATAATACTGCTCCTATATGCAAGAATATAACTACTACAATACTGCTCCTATGTACAAGAATATAACTACTATAATACTGCTCCTATGTACAAGAATATAACTACTATAATACTGCCCCGTATGTACAAGAATATAACTACTATAATACTGCCTCCTATGTACAAGAATATAACTACTATAATACTGCCCCCTATGTACAAGAATATAACTACTATAATACTGCTCCTATGTACAAGAATATAACTACTATAATACTGCTCCTATGTACAAGAATATAACTACTATAATACTGCTCCTATGTACAAGAATATAACTACTATAATACTGCCACCTATGTGCAAGAATATAACTACTATAATACTGCTCCTATGTACAAGAATATAACTACTATAATACTGCTCCTATGTACAAGAATATAACTACTATAATACTGCATCCTATGTACAAGAATATAACTACTATAATACTGCCCCCTATGTACAAGAATATAACTACTATAATACTGCTCCTATGTACAAGAATATAACTACTATAATACTGCCACCTATGTGCAAGAATATAACTACTATAATACTGCTCCTATGTACAAGAACATAACTACTAATGTACTGCTCCTATGTACAAGAATATAACTACTATAATACTGCCCCCTATGTACAAGAATATAACTACTATAATACTGCCACCTATGTACAAGAATATAACTACTATAATACTGCCCCTATGTACAAGAATATAACTACTATAATACTGCCCCGTATGTACAAGAATATAACTACTATAATACTGCCTCCTATGTACAAGAATATAACTACTATAATACTGCCCCTATGTACAAGAATATAACTACTATAATACTGCTCCTATGTACAAGAATATAACTACTATAATACTGCTCCTATGTACAAGAATATAACTACTATAATACTGCCCCCTATGTACAAGAATATAACTACTATAATACTGCTCCTATGTACAAGAATATAACTACTATAATACTGCTCCTATGTACAAGAATATAACTACTATAATACTGCCCCGTATGTACAAGAATATAACTACTATAATACTGCCTCCTATGTACAAGAATATAACTACTATAATACTGCCCCCTATGTACAAGAATATAACTACTATAATACTGCTCCTATGTACAAGAATATAACTACTATAATACTGCTCCTATGTACAAGAATATAACTACTATAATACTGCCACCTATGTACAAGAATATAACTACTATAATACTGCTCCTATGTACAAGAATATAACTACTATAATACTGCCCCTATGTACAAGAATATAACTACTATAATACTGCCTCTATATACAAGAATATAACTACTATAATACTGCCCCCTATGTACAAGAATATAACTACTATAATACTGCCCCCTATGTACAAGAATATAACTACTATAATACTGCTCCTATGTACAAGAATATAACTACTATAATACTGCTCCTATGTACAAGAATATAACTACTATAATACTGCCCCTATGTACAAGAATATAACTACTAAAATACTGCTCCTATGTACAAGAATATAACTACTATAATACTGCCCCTATGTACAAGAATATAACTACTATAATACTGCCCCTATATACAAGAATATAACTACTATAATACTGCTCCTGTGCACAAGAATATAACTACTATAATACTGCCCCTATGTACAAGAATATAACTATTATAATACTGCTCCTATATACAAGAATATAACTACTATAATACTGCCCTCTATGTACAAGAATATAACTACTATAATACTGCCCCCTATGTACAAGAATATAACTACTATAATACTGCTCCTATGTACAAGAATATAACTACTATAATACTGCTCCTATGTACAAGAATATAACTACTATGATACTGCCACCTATGTACAAGAATATAACTACTATAATACTGCTCCTATGTACAAGAATATAACTACTATAATACTGCTCCTATGTTCAAGAATATAACTACTATAATACTGCTCCTATGTACAAGTATATAACTACTATAATACTGCCACCTATGTACAAGAATATAACTACTATAATACTGCCCCCTATATACAAGAATATAACTACTATAATACTGCCCCCTATGTACAAGAATATAACTACTATAATACTGCCCCCTATGTACAAGAATATAACTACTATAATACTGCTCCTATGTACAAGAATATAACTACTATAATACTGCTCCTATGTACAAGAATATAACTACTATAATACTGCCCCCTATGTACAAGAATATAACTACTATAATACTGCTCCTATGTACAAGAATATAACTACTATAATACTGCTCCTATGTACAAGAATATAACTACTATAATACTGCCACCTATGTACAAGAATATAACTACTATAATACTGCCCCCTATGTACAAGAATATAACTAATATAATACTGCTCCCTATGTACAAGAATATAACTACTATAATACTGCCCCTATGTACAAGAATATAACTACTATAATACTGTCCCTATGTGCAAGAATATAACTACTATAATACTGCCCCTATATACAAGAATATAACTACTATAATACCGCCCCTATGTACAAGAATATAACTACTTTAATACTGCTCCTATATGCAAGAATATAACTACTATAATACTGCCCCTATGGACAAGAATATAACTACTATAATACCGCCCCTATGTACAAGAATATAACTACTATAATACTGCCCCTATGGACAAGAATATAACTACTATAATACCGCCCCTATTTACAAGAATATAACTACTATAATACTGCCCCTATGGACAAGAATATAACTACTATAATACTACCCCTATGTACAAGAATATAACTACTTTAATACTGCTCCTATATACAAGAATATAACTGCTATAATACTGCTACTATGTACAAGAATATAACTACTATAATACTGCCCCCTGTGTACAAGAATATAACTACTATAATACTGCTCCTATGTACAAGAATATAACTACTATAATACTGATCCTATGTACAAGAATATAACTACTGTAATACTGCCCCTATGTACAAGAATATAACTACTATAATACTGCTCCTATGTACAAGAATATAACTACTATAATACTGCCCCCTATGTACAAGAATATAACTACTATAATACTGCTCCTATGTACAAGAATATAACTACTATAATACTGCTCCTATGTACAAGAATATAACTACTATAATACTGCCACCTATGTACAAGAATATAACTACTATAATACTGCCCCCTATGTACAAGAATATAACTACTATAATACTGCTCCCTATGTACAAGAATATAACTACTATAATACTGCCCCTATGTACAAGAATATAACTACTATAATACTGTCCCTATGTGCAAGAATATAACTACTATAATACTGCCCCTATATACAAGAATATAACTACTATAATACCGCCCCTATGTACAAGAATATAACTACTTTAATACTGCTCCTATATACAAGAATATAACTACTATAATACTGCCCCTTTGGACAAGAGTATAACTACTATAATACCGCCCCTATGTACAAGAATATAACTACTATAATACTGCCCCTATGGACAAGAATATAACTACTATAATACCGCCCCTATGTACAAGAATATAACTACTATAATACTGCCCCTATGGACAAGAATATAACTACTATAATACTACCCCTATGTACAAGAATATAACTACTTTAATACTGCTCCTATATACAAGAATATAACTGCTATAATACTGCTACTATGTACAAGAATATAACTACTATAATACTGCCCCCTGTGTACAAGAATATAACTACTATAATACTGCCCCCTGTGTACAAGAATATAACTACTGTAATACTGCCCCTATGTACAAGAATATAACTACTATAATACTGCCCCTATGTACAAGAATATAACTACTATAATACTGCTCCTTATATACAAGAATATAACTACTATAATACTGCCCCTATGTACAAGAATATAACTACTATAATACTGCTCCTATGTACAAGAATATAACTACTATAATACTGCTCCTATGTACAAGAATATAACTACTATAATACTGCCCCCTATGTACAAGAATATAACTACTATAATACTGCTCCTATGTACAAGAATATAACTACTATAATACTGTCCCTATGTACAAGAATATAACTACTATAATACTGCTCCTGTGCACAAGAATATAACTACTATAATACTGTCCCTATGTACAAGAATATAACTACTATAATACTGCCCCTATATACAAGAATATAACTACTATAATACTGCTCCTGTGCACAAGAATATAACTACTATAATACTGCCCCTATGTACAAGAATATAACTACTATAATACTGCTCCTATATACAAGAATATAACTACTATAATATAATAATAATAATAATAATAAATTTTATTTTTATAGCGCCGACATATTCCGCAGCACTTTACATTTCAGAGGGGATTTGTACAGACAATAGACATTACAGCATAACAATAATCACATACAGTAGATTATAACAGATACCAAGAGGAATGAGGGCCCTGCTCGCAAGCTTACAGTCTATGAGGAAAGAGGGAGACACGAAAGGTGGGTGGTAACAGTTGCCCTGATTGTATGGACCAGTCATAATGTTAAGTGTGTAACAGTACAGACACAGAGGGCTAATGGAGGCATAAAGCATGTGGGAACATGATGCGGGGAACCTGGTTATGGTAAAACTTTTGGCTCTGCCACACACGGATAGGTTAGGTTAATGTGTTGGGGTGGTAGGCCAATCTGAATAAATGCGTTTTCAGGACACGCTTAAAATTGTGGGGATTGGGGACTAATCGTATTGACCTGGGAAGTGCATTCCAAAGAATTGGCGCGGCACGTGTAAAGTCTTGGAGACGGGAATGGGAGGTTCTGACTATTGAGGATGCTAATCTCAGGTCATCAGCAGAACGGAGGGCGCGGGTAGGGTGGTATACTGAAACAAGGGAGGAGATGTAGGGTGGTGCTGAGCCATGGAGGGCTTTGTGAGTGAGGGTAATAAGTTTATACTGAATTCTGGAGTGGATGGGTAGCCAGTGTAATGACTGGCACAAGGTAGAGGCATCGGTGTAACGATTGGTGAGGAATATGATCCTGGCTGCAGCATTCAAGACAGATTGGAGGGGGGAGAGTTTGGTAAGAGGGAGACCGATTAGAAGAGAGTTACAATAGTCGAGACGAGAATGAATAAGAGAAACAGTAAGAGTTTTTGCAGAGTCAAAGGTAAGAAAAGGTCGAATTCTAGAAATGTTTTTGAGGTGCAGATGACAAGATGATAATACTGCCCCCTATGCACAAGAATATAACTACTATAATACTGCCTCCTAGCTGTGAGCTTGTGTGTTTGTAGCTCTCCTGATGTCTGGAGCAAGCCCAGGGGGAGGCCACCCTGGGCGGGGTAACTCCCCAAGCAAGGCCCAGGCTTCCAGGCCTACACTTGGAAGTAACGCTCAAGTTGTGTCTAAGGCGGATGCAAGTCCCAAAGTTGTTTCTGAGGGAAAGAAAGCTCAGAATGGAAGTAGCAGCAGCAGCAGCAGCAAGAAAGATGAAGCTGTGAAAGTGCAAAATGTAACGGAACAAGGAAAAGCCATGGCTGTGGGTAAGAAAGTTCCAGTTAAGCAGTCGGCCAGCCAAGGCAAACAGAGTGAAGGACAACTAGGAGAAATCCAGAAGAAATCTACTGGTGAGAAGCTGAATGGAGGAAAGCAGCCTGCAGCTCAGGAGGTGCCATCACCGGCCTCAGGTGTGCAGCTGACTCCCAGCAGACAGAGGAGAACCTCACTGGAGAGACAGACGCTCCAGGAGAACCTGCAGCAGAAGCATGTGGTGGCCAGCATGGCGAGCTCTGGGCGCACAAGGTCGCAGTCAGGTGGCAGCAGTAAAAGTGCTGTGGAGCCTGGAACCACGAAACCAGCAGTGGTGAAAGTTAAGGAGACATCTGGTTTCAAGCATCCAGGGACATTGCTGAAAGCAGGATCCCAGGAGGAGACGCCATGTGCACCTGAGCTTCAGGTCGCAGAGGAGATCCCAGGACTGGTCAAGAGGCTCGGTGAGTTACAGCAGCACAAAGACTTGCTGCAGAAACAGATAGACATGGGCTATAAGGTAAAGGCTGCTAATCCTGGTGGGGATCACACCTTTTATGATCAGACTCTGAACATGCTTGGTATACAGCTGGCAAAAGTGGTGACTGACATGGACTGTGTCCTAGAGAAGATGGGGCCCCTGGCGGAGACTGATAGGAACCAGGAACTGTTTATGTCACACAAGCAGGACTCTGCAGGTTCCAGCTCAGACATTGTCCCAGGTGGGCCCCAGAAGCCGGTGCGGCCAGTGCTGCAGCCTGCAAGTTTCTGCTTCCAAAAGGGTCAAATACTGCAGCCGCAGCAACCTGCGGCAGACCCCAAGCAGCAGCATGTTATGCAGATTCCAGCAGGTGTACCACAAGTCTCAGAATGCCCAGCACAGCAGCCTGCAGCAGATTCCAAGCAGCAGCATGGACTGCACTTTCCAGCAGAGGGACTACAAGTCTCAGAATGCCAAGCGCAACAGTTGGGCAGTGGACATGTGCCGGTCATTTCTGATGGTGCCCAGCAGGGCTCTGATGCTGGGGATAACCGCACTGTATCTGGGGGGTCGGGGGCTTGGGGGAGCACAGTATCTTTGGTGGACGCTGCACAGTCTGATAATGACGTTGATGCTGATGATAACAATGTGCATGATAATGTCTGTGATTTCCCCCCTTTAATTTCAAGCACACAAGGTTTGGCTGCCCCTCCTGCTGCAGACCTTCACCCCGTCAGTCAACCCAATGTGACCCCGCACGGTCCCCCCAGTAATGCCTGGAGTCGTGGTGCTCCGTCCTTTACCTCTGGTACCAATTATACAGGCCAGGCGTTTAAACGGAGAAACGTTGTGCGTTTCCGGCACAGAGGTGCCAAGGAGGACCTGCCGGACAGGAGGTTTGTCGTCAGGGAGCTCTTGTGCCACCAGATGGGGTTTGTGCCAGTCAGCATCCTGGCAGTGATTAATCTTCCAGACAGGCAGGGCTATGATGTCAGCTTTAAGCTCATGTCTGACCTGGACAGATTCTGGTCTAGTTTCCCCAAGTTTAGAGACGCGGAGGGCTGGAGTAAGTTCAGCTTTATTCCTATCTCTAAGCCAGATACCGTTACTGTTAGTGTCATCTTCTGGAATGAGTCTGTTCCCCCGCAGGACATTGTGGTGTGGCTCCGGAGGCATTGTGACCTGGTCTCGGACCTCACCAAAAGCAGAGACAGTGATGGGATCTGGACGGGAGGGTGGCGGGTTTTGGTGAAACTGCGCCAATGCAATAACATCACGGCCCATTTACCCAACTCCTTCTTTATTGGGAGGGAGAGGGGTGTGTGTTTCTATCCTGGGCAGCCTCGTAAGTGCTTTAAATGTGGCAAGGCAGGTCACCTGGCAGATACCTGTACTGTGGTGAAGTGCAGCCTGTGTGGGGAGGTCGGCCATCTAGCTGCAGACTGCCAGAACATCAGGTGCAACCTCTGTGGGAAGATCGGTCACCCTCACAGGGACTGTCCAGACGCCTGGCACAATATCTGTAAGGACTTTCCTGACGAGGACTTGGTGGCAGGGGCAGAGATTCTGGAGGAGGCATCTTTACTGTCAGGGGAAATACTGACCAGACCAGAGGTCCACCAGGGGTCTACTCAGCTAACACCAGAGCAGCAGGGTTCAGAGAGAGAACAGGGGAGTATGGAGGTTGTACCTCAGGGGCAGCGGTCACAGGAAGGCATTACTTCAGTGCTACCATCTGTGTCTGAAGAGTATAGCAATAATCAGAAAAGGAAGAAAAAGGACAAGGCCTCCCGTAAACCTGAGGGGTATGACACTGGCCAAGGAGCCGGGAAGAAACTCCAGAGTTCTGCAGGTGTAATGGTCGTATCTAACAGGTTTGATGTTCTGTCTGAGTCTGACGGCGATTTTGAAGATGAGCTTAAGAGAATTGACGCAGAGTGTGATAGGGACGTAGAGGACTGTCCTCCGCCAAAGCGGAAGCCCTTACCTGAGGGCACTCGAGTAGAGTCTGAGATAGAGACCGGTGGTGAACAGAATAACTCCGACTCAGATCTGTGACGCTGTCAACCAGATAATGTCCAAACTCAGATAGGGAAAATCATTAGGAGAAATTAGGAAATGATAAGATACGGAAGGATGAGTCACCGGGTAGGAACATGATGAGCTCTGTTTGTAAAGTGTTTTTTTTTTTTTTTCTCAAACTAGGAGTATGGACTCTAAGTTAATTTGATGTATAAACTGGATATGTAATGAATGTATGTACAATCCTAGTGAATTCAGTTTTGTATTATTGGAGGAATGTTATTTGTATTTGTTTGGTTTTTACAATAAAAATTGCCCCCTATGTACAAGAATATAACTACTATAATACTGCTCCTATGTACAAGAATATAACTACTATAATACTGCCCCCTATGTACAAGAATATGACTACTATAATACTGCTCCTATGTACAAGAATATAACTACTATAATACTGCTCCCTATATACAAGAATATAACTACTATAATACTGCCCCCTATGTACAAGAATATAACTACTATAATACTACCTCTATGTACAAGAATATAACTACTATAATACTGCCCATATGTACAAGAATATAACTACTATAATACTGCCCCATGTACAAGAATATAACTACTATAATACTGCCCCTATGTACAAGAATATAACTACTATAATACTGCTCCTATGTACAAGAATATAACTACTATAATACTGCTCCTATGTACAAGAATATAACTACTATAATACTGCCCCCTATATACAAGAATATAACTACTATAATACTGCCCCTATGTACAAGAATATAACTACTATAATACTGCCCCTATGTACAAGAATATAACTACTATAATACTGCCCCCTATATACAAGAATATAACTACTATAATACTGCCCCCTATATACAAGAATATGACTACTATAATACTTCCCCATGTACAAGAATATAACTACTATAATACTACCTCTATGTACAAGAATATAACTACTATAATACTGCCCCCTATGTACAAGAATATAACTACTATAATACTGCTCCTATGTACAAGAATATAACTACTATAATACTGCCCCCTATGTACAAGAATATAACTACTATAATACTGCTCCTATGTACAAGAATATAACTATAATAATAATAATAATAAATTTTATTTTTATAGCGCCGACATATTCCGCAGCACTTTACAATTCAGAGGGGATTTGTACAGACAATATACATTACAGCATAACAATAATCACATAGATCATAACAGATACCAAGAGGAGTGAGGGCCCTGCTCACAAGCTTACAGTCTATGAGGAAAGAGGTAGACACGAAAGGTGGGTGGTAACAGTTGCCCTGATTGTATGGACCAGCCATAATGTTAAGTGTGTAACAGTACAGACACAGAGGGCTAATGGATGCATAAAGCATGTGGGAACATGATGCGGGGAACCTGGTTATGGTAAAACTTTTGGCTCTGCCACACAGGGATAGGTTAGGTTAATATGTTGAGGCGATAGGCCAGTCTGAATAAATGCGTTTTCAGGACACGCTTAAAATTGTGGGGATTGGGGACTAATCGTATTGACCTGGGAAGTGCATTCCAAAGAATTGGCGCAGCACGTGTAAAGTCTTGGAGACGGGAGTGGGAGGTTCTGACTATTGAGGATACTAACCTCAGGTCATCAGCAGAACGGAGGGCGCGGGTAGGGTGGTATACTGAAACAAGGGAGGAGATGTAGGGTGGTGCTGAGCCATTGAGGGCTTTGTGAGTGAGGGTAATAAGTTTATACTGAATTCTGGAGTGGATGGGTAGCCAGTGTAATGACTGGCACAAGGTAGAGGCATCGGTGTAACGATTGGTGAGGAATATGATCCTGGCTGCAGCATTCAAGACAGATTGGAGAGGGGAGAGTTTGGTAAGAGGGAGACCGATTAGAAGAGAGTTACAATAGTCGAGACGAGAATGAATAAGAGAAACAGTAAGAGTTTTTGCAGAGTCAAAAGTAAGAAAAGGTCGAATTCTAGAAATGTTTTTGAGGTGCAGATGACAAGAGCGAGCCAGTGATCGAATGTGGGGGGCAAAGGAAAGCTCGGAATCAAGTATGACCCCAAGACAGCGGGCATGTTGCTGGGGAGTAATAGTGGAACCACACACGGAAATGGCAATGTCGGGTATAGGTACATTAGTAGCGGGAGGAAACATCAGGAGTTCAGTCTTTGACAGGTTCAGTTTCAGATATAGAGAGGACATGATATTAGACACAGCGTTTAGACAATCGCCGGTGTTTTCTAGAAAGGCTGGCGTGATGTCAGGAGAAGAAGCCTATAATTGGGTGTCATCAGCATAGAGATGGTACTGGAAACCAAATCTACTGATTGTTTGACCAATAGGGGCAGTGTACAAGGAGAAGAGGAGGGGGCCTAGAACCGATCCTTGAGGAACCCCAACAGTAAGGGGAAGGTGAGAGGAGGTGGAACCGGCAAAAGATACAGTAAAGGAGCGGTCGGAGAGATAGGAGGAAAACCAGGAGAGAACGGTGTCCTTGAGGCCAATGGAACGGAGCATAGTGAGGAGGAGCTGATGATCCACAGTGTCGAATGCTGCAGAGAGATCCAAGAGAATTAGCATGGAGTAATGACCATTTGATTTAGCTGTTAGCAGATCATTAGAGACTTTAGTGAGGGCAGTTTCAGTGGAGTGTAAAGAGCGGAAACCGGATTGGAGAGGGTCGAGAACAGAGTTTTCTGAGAGATAGCGGATAAGACGGGAGTGGACCAGGCGTTCCAGGAGTTTAGAGATGAAGGGAAGATTAGAGACAGGTCTATAGTTAGCGGCACAGTTTTGGTCGAGGGATGGTTTTTTAAGTAGTGGATGTATGATGGCATGCTTAAATGAGGAGGGAAAAATACCAGAAGAGAGAGAGAGGTTAAATATTTTAGTTAGGTGAGGGGTGACAGCAGGGGAAAGGGACTGGAGGAGATGTGACGGAAATGGGTCACTGGTGCAAGTAGTTGGGCGAGAAGATGCAAGGAGCCTGCTTACTTCTTCTTCTGTGACTGGTTCAAAATCAGAGAGTGAGTTAGATGCAGTGGGGGAGGGAGGACAGTGCATGATGATTTAGCGAATCCTGCTTTGAGCAGGGGGTTGGACCAGATGGCCCAGGAGGTCCCTTCCAACTCTACGATTCTATGATTCTATGATTCTATGGTATGAGGGGATTTGGAGATAATTTCCTGTCGGATCTGGTCAATTTTTTCTTTGAAGTAATTTGCCAGATCGTCAGCGCGGAGCTCTGTGGTTGGGGCCTGTACTCTTGGATTGAGTAGAGAATGAAAAGTGTCAAAGAGACGTTTCGGGTTATTGGACAGTGAGATGATGAGGGTGTTGAAATAGGTTTGTTTGGAGAGGTGAAGGGCAGTGTTGTATGTTCTAAGCATAAACTTAAAATGGATGAAATCTTCGTGTAGATTGGATTTTCTCCACAGACGTTCGGCGCACCTGGAGCACCGCTGCAGGAAACGTGTTTGCACCGTGTGCCAGGGTTGGCACCGTCTGCGTTGTGGTGTTCTATTTATAGGGGGTGCAAATTCATCCAGGGCACTTTGAAGTGTTTCATTGTAATGCTTCAATGCAGAATCAGGACAGGAGAGGGAGGAGATAGGGGCCAATGAAGACTGCAAGTTCTTCAGAAGTTTCTGGGTGTTAATGGCCTGTATGTTTCTATAAGTCTGGACAGTGGGGGTGACCTGAGCAGCCTGGCAGTTCTTGATAGAGAATGAAAGAAGATTGTGGTCAGAGAGCGGGAGAGAGGAGTTTGCAAAATCATCCACTGCACAAAGCCGAGAGAAGACCAAGTCGAGGGAGTTTCCGTCTTCATGCGTTGGAGAATTAGTAAGCTGCGAAAGGCCAAATGAGGAGGTTAGAGATAAAAGGTGAGTAGCAGATGGGTAGAGGGGAAGAGCAATGGGGATGTTGAAATCTCCCATGATGAGGGTAGGGATGTCACAGGAGAGAAAATGTGGAAGCCAAGTGGCAAAATGATCCAGGAACTGATGGGAGGGGCCGGGAGGACGATACACCACCGCCACTCGCATGGAGAAGGGGGTGTAGAGTCTGACGGCATGGACCTCAAACTACTATATACTATATACTATATACTAACTACTATAATACTGCTCATATGTACATGAATATAACTACTATACTACTGCTCCTATGTACAAGAATATAACTACTATAATACTGCTCCTATGTACAAGAATATAACTACTATAATACTGCTCCTATGTACAAGAATATAACTACTATAATACTGCTCCTATGTACAAGAATATAACTACTATAATACTGCTCCTATATACAAGAATATAACTACTATGATACTGCCACCTATGTACAAGAATATAACTACTATAATACTGCTCCTATGTACAAGAATATAACTACTATAATACTGCTCCTATGTTCAAGAATATAACTACTATAATACTGCTCCTATGTACAAGAATATAACTACTATAATACTGCCACCTATGTACAAGAATATAACTACTATAATACTGCCCCTATGTACAAGAATATAACTACTATAATACTGCCCCCTATATACAAGAATATAACTACTATAATACTGCCCCCTATGTACAAGAATATAACTACTATAATACTGCCCCCTATGTACAAGAATATAACTACTATAATACTGCTCCTATGTACAAGAATATAACTACTATAATACTGCTCCTATGTACAAGAATATAACTACTATAATACTGCCCCTATGTACAAGAATATAACTACTATAATACTGCTCCTATGTACAAGAATATAACTACTATAATACTGCCACCTATGTACAAGAATATAATTACTATAATACTGCCCCCTATGTACAAGAATATAACTACTATAATACTGCTCCCTATGTACAAGAATATAACTACTATAATACTGCCACTATGTACAAGAATATAACTACTATAATACTGCCCCTATGTACAAGAATATAACTACTATAATACTGTCCCTATGTGCAAGAATATAACTACTATAATACTGCCCCTATATACAAGAATATAACTACTATAATACTGCTCCTGTGCACAAGAATATAACTACTATAATACTGCCCCTATGTACAAGAATATAACTACTATAATACCACCCCTATGTACAAGAATATAACTACTATAATACTGCCCCTATGGACAAGAATATAACTACTATAATACTACCCCTATGTACAAGAATATAACTGCTATAATACTGCTCCTATGTACAAGAATATAACTACTATAATACTGCCCCCTGTGTACAAGAATATAACTACTATAATACTGCTCCTATGTACAAGAATATAACTACTATAATACTGATCCTATGTACAAGAATATAACTACTATAATACTGCTCCTATGTACAAGAATATAACTACTATAATACTGCCCCTATGTACAAGAATATAACTACTATAATACCGCCCCTATGTACAAGAATATAACTACTATAATACTGCCCCTATGGACAAGAATATAACTACTATAATACTACCCCTATGTACAAGAATATAACTACTTTAATACTGCTCCTATATACAAGAATATAACTACTATAATACTGCTACTATGTACAAGAATATAACTACTATAATACTGCCCCCTGTGTACAAGAATATAACTACTATAATACTGATCCTATGTACAAGAATATAACTACTATAATACTGATCCTATGTACAAGAATATAACTACTATAATACTGCCCCTATGTACAAGAATATAACTACTATAATACCGCCCCTATGTACAAGAATATAACTACTATAATACTGCCCCTATGGACAAGAATATAACTACTATAATACTACCCCTATGTACAAGAATATAACTACTTTAATACTGCTCCTATATACAAGAATATAACTGCTATAATACTGCTACTATGTACAAGAATATAACTACTATAATACTGCCCCTATGTACAAGAATATAACTACTATAATACTGCCCCCTGTGTACAAGAATATAACTACTATAATACTGCTCCTATGTACAAGAATATAACTACTATAATACTGATCCTATGTACAAGAATATAACTACTGTAATACTGCCCCTATGTACAAGAATATAACTACTATAATACTGCCCCTATGTACAAGAATATAACTACTATAATACTGCTCCTTATATACAAGAATATAACTACTATAATACTGCCCCCTATGTACAAGAATATAACTACTATAATACTGCTCCTATTTACAAGAATATAACTACTATAATACTGCTCCTATGTACAAGAATATAACTACTATAATACTGCCCCTATGGACAACAATATAACTACTATAATACTACCCCTATGTACAAGAATATAACTACTTTAATACTACTCCTATATACAAGAATATAACTGCTATAATACTGCTACTATGTACAAGAATATAACTACTATAATACTGCCCCCTGTGTACAAGAATATAACTACTATAATACTGCCCCATATACAATATAACTACTATAATACTGCCCCCTATGTACAAGACTATAACTACTATAATACTGCCCCTATGTACAAGAATATGACTACTATAATACTGCTCCTATGTACAAGAATATAACTACTATAATACTGCTCCAATGTACAAGAATATAACTACTATAATACTGCCCCCTATGTACAAGAATATAACTACTATAATACTGCTCCTATGTACAAGAATATAACTACTATAATACTGATCCTATGTACAAGAATATAACTACTATAATACTGCCCCTATGGACAACAATATAACTACTATAATACTACCCCTATGTACAAGAATATAACTACTTTAATACTACTCCTATATACAAGAATATAACTGCTATAATACTGCTACTATGTACAAGATTATAACTACTATAATACTGCCCCCTGTGTACAAGAATATAACTACTATAATACTGCCCCATATACAATATAACTACTATAATACTGCCCCCTATGTACAAGACTATAACTACTATAATACTGCCCCTATGTACAAGAATATGACTACTATAATACTGCTCCTATGTACAAGAATATAACTACTATAATACTGCTCCAATGTACAAGAATATAGCTACTATAATACTGCCCCCTATGTACAAGAATATAACTACTATAATACTGCTCCTATGTACAAGAATATAACTACTATAATACTGATCCTATGTACAAGAATATAACTACTGTAATACTGCCCCTATGAACAAGAATATAACTACTATAATACTGCCCCTATGTACAAGAATATAACTACTATAATACTGCCCCCTATATACAAGAATATAACTACTATAATACTGCCCCCTATGTACAAGAATATAACTACTATAATACTGCTCCTATGTAGAAGAATATAACTACTATAATACTGCTCCTATGTACAAGAATATAACTACTATAATACTGCCCCTATATACAAGAATATAACTACTATAATACTGTCCCCTATGTATAAGAATATAACTACTATAATACTGCCTCCTAGCTGTGAGGTTGTGTGTCAGTGGTTCTCCTGATGTCTGGAGCAAGCCCAGGGAGGGGCCACCCTGGGCGGGGAAGCTCCCCTAGCAAGGCCCAGGCTTCCCGGCCTACACTGGGACTAGCCTCCCAGGCTTCTAATGGGAATGTTAATCCCAAAGCCACTGTGAGTCCAGTGAATGCAGCGAGCCAAAGCTGCAGCAGTTCGGTGAAGGAGGAAACAGTTGTGACTAAAGTTTTGGGAGGAAAACCTTCTCCAGTTCCAGCAAAGAAACAAGAAGGAAAAGTGTCAGTGAGTGATGGAAACCAGCTGATTGTGAAGTCTTGTAGCTCCCCAGTCAGTAAGCAGCTCCTGCCAGGTGCACAGGTGAGATCGGCCCCAGCTGTGCAGATCACCTCTCCTGCTTCCAGGCAGAGACGGACGTCTTTGGAAAGGCAGACAATGCAGGAGAACCTACAGCAGCATGGCAGTATGGCGCGGTCAGGACACACACGGTCACAGTCAGGTGGCAGCGATAAACCTGCTGCGGAGCCTGCATCCAGCCAAGGGGCCACAAAACCATCCGTGGTGGACCCGCACAAGACTGTGTTCAAAACCCCTGTACCCGTGGTCAAGACTAAGCCTGTGGAGCCGGCGCGTGCACCCGAGCTGCAGCTAGCGGATGAGATACCGGGACTTGTCCGAAAACTGGGTGAGTTACAGCAGCAAAAAAAAGCGCTGCAAATGGAGGTAGACTTCATCTATAGCCTAAAGACCACTAATCCTGCCAGTAATGACGCCTATGACCTGAGACTGAACACACTGGGAGTACAGCTGGCGAGTGTTGTGCAGGACACTGAGTCTGTGCTGGAGAGCATGGGGCCCCTGGCAGAGACCTACAGGAACCGCGAGCGGTTCGCCTCCTATAAGCAGGACTGTGCTGTAGAGGCCAGGACCCCTGATGTTCAGGACGGGACCCCCCAGCAGCGGACACGGCCAGTGTTACAGGCTGCCCGCTTCTGCTTCCAGGAGGGAAAACAACTGCAGCAGCCGGCAGCTCAGTGTGAACAGGAGCATACACTTCAGACTGCAGCAGAGGCACCACAGGTCCCAGAGTGCCCCACACAGGAGCAGGACAGTATATGTGAGACTGTTTGTGCTGATGAGGCTGAGGCAGCCGAGTGTGAACAGGAGCACACACTGCAGACTCCAGCAGAGGCACCACAGGTCCCAGAATGCCCCACACAGGAGCAGGACAGTGTATGTGAGACTGTTTGTGCTGATGAGGCTGAGGCAGCCGAGTGTGAACAAGAGCACACACTGCAGACTCCAGCAGAGGCACCACAGGTCCCAGAATGCCCCACACAGGAGCAGGACAGTATATGTGAGACTGTTTGTGCTGATGAGGCTGAGGCAGCCGAGTGTGAACAAGAGCACACACTGCAGACTCCAGCAGAGGCACCACAGGTCCCAGAATGCCCCACACAGGAGCAGGACAGTGTATGTGAGACTGTTTGTGCTGATGAGGCTGAGGCAGCCGAGTGTGAACAGGAGCATACACTGCAGACTCCAGCAGAGGCACCACAGGTCCCAGAATGCCCCACACAAGAGCAGGACAGTGTATGTGAGACTGTTTGTGCTGATGAGGCTGAGGCAGCTGAGTGTGAACAAGAGCACACACTGCAGACTCCAGCAGAGGCACTACAGGTCCCAGAATGCCCCACACAGGAGCAGGACAGTATTTGTGAGACTGTTTGTGCTGATGAGGCTGAGGCAGCCGAGTGTGAACAAGAGCACACACTGCAGACTCCAGCAGAGGCACCACAGGTCCCAGAATGCCCCACACAAGAGCAGGACAGTGTATGTGAGACTGTTTGTGCTGATGAGGCTGAGGCAGCTGAGTGTGAACAAGAGCACACACTTCAGACTCCAGCAGAGGCACCACAGGTCCCAGAATGCCCCACACAGGAGCAGGACAGTGTATGTGAGACTGCTGATGAGGCTGAGGCTGAAGCACATACTGTGGCTGGTGATGCTGTGCCCATGGGGTCGGGGGTTGGAGGGGTTTCACATGCTGTAATGGACGTCTGATGATAATGATGCTGCTCATGATAATGTGCATGATATGTGTGATTATCCCCCTTTGCCATCCAGTCCACAAGGTGTGACAGCCCCCCCTGCTGCAGGCCCTCTCCCTGTCAGTCAGCCCAGTGTGACCCGGCAGGTGCCCCCCAGGAATGCCTGGAGCCGCGGCGCCCCATCCTTCACTTCCAGCGCCAGGTACACCGGCCAGACATTCAAACGCATTAATGTGCTGCGGTTTAAATACATAGGCGCCAAGGAGGATCTGCCACAACGCAGGTATGTGGTGAGAGAGCTGCTCTGCGGCCAGATGGGGTTTGTGGCAAATGAGATACTGGCAGTGTCTAATCTTCAGGACAGGCAGGGCTACGAGGTCAGCTTCAAGCTCATGTCTGACCTGGACAGATTCTGGGCCAATTACCCCAAGTTCAGAGATGCTGAGGGCTGGAATAAGTTTGTGTTGGTTCCTATCTCCAGGCCGGACAGTCACATTAAACATCACTTTCTGGAATGAGGCCGTTCCTCCACAGGACATCGAGGTGTGGCTCCGGAGACACTGTGACCTCGTCTCTGGACTCACCAAGGTCAAAGATGAGGATGGTGTCTGGACAATGGGGTGGCGGGTCTTGGTAAAATTGCGGCAATGTGATAACATCACTGCCCACTTACCCAACTCCTTCTCCATTGGGAGGGAGAAGGGAAGGTGTTATTATCCCGGGCAACCCAGAAAGTGCTTCAAATGTGGTGGGAAAGGTCATCTGGCTAACGCCTGTACTGTGGTGAAGTGCAGTCTGGGGCAATCGGCCATGTCGCTGCAGACTGCCGGGACGTCAGGTGCAACCTCTGTGGTAGGATGGGCCACCCTCACAGGGACTGTCCAGACGCCTGGCACAACATCTGCAGAGTCTCCCCTGATGAGTTAGTGATGGCAGGGGCAGAGGCTCAGGAGGATGAGGATGTGGTGGCAGGGACACATGAGGAGGAGTGTTTAATGTCAGGAGAGATGTTGACCAGCTCAGATGCCCACCAGGAGTCCACTCAGGCAGCACCAGAGAAGCAGGGTGCAGAGGGGAACATGGAGGTCGTCCATCAGGTCCAGCAGCCTCAGATAGCCCCCCCTTCAGCATCACTGTCTGTATCTGATGACTGGAGCATTAATAATAATAAAAGGAAGAAAAAGAACACATCCTCCCGTAAACCTGAGGCAGAATATGACACTGGTCAGAGTGCTAGTAAGAAGGTTCAGAATTCTGCAGGAGTGATGGTCGTGTCCAACAAGTATGGAGTTTTATCTGACTCCAATGGTGACGATTATGAGGAAGAGTTGAGGAAAGTTGATGCTGAGTGTGACAGAGACATAGAGGACCATCCCCCACCAAAGCGGAAGCCCTTATCTGTGGACCCTCAGGTAGAGTCTGACATGGACACCAGTGGTGGACAGAACATCTCTGACTCATGATGATGGCTGTTACTCTGCTCCTTCTATATTGTGTTGTGATGGCGGGGTTCTCATTGACAGTGACCTCGAGTAATGTGAATAGCATTAAGCTGAGGAGAACTAGACACACGGTGTATGAACATCTCAAATATCTGGACACAGATGTCATCTTCCTGCAGGAGACACGACTGACATCTCTGGGGCTTATGAGAGAGGCTGAGAGGGAATGGCGGTCCGGTCCTTCTTTCTGGTCACTGGCTGTGGAGCCTTACGCCGGGGTCGCTGTCCTGTTTAACACCAATGATGTGACTGTGCATAGGATGACGGAGGTGGTCATGGGAAGATGTCTGGTCCTGAAAGTCACTGTCCATGGGAGGCGACTCCGGCTTATTAACATCTATGGGCCACAGACAGTGACGGACAGGATCCAGCTGTTTAATGACGTCAAGCCTTACCTCTTCACTTCTCTTCCAGTGGTGATGGCGGGGGACTTTAATGCCATAATGACATCAGGTGACAGCTCCTCGGGCAGGGCAGTGACCAGGGACGGTAAGGTCCTACATAACGTCATAATGCAGGCAGGATTGACCGACGTTTTCACACAGGGTGGGCAACAGCCAAAATTCACGTATTCATGTTCCAACAGGAGCAGTAGGATAGATTTTGCTTTTGTCAGTCCTACTGAGGCTGTCGGCGCCCTGAGTGAGAAGGTCGTCCCTTACTCTGATCACCTCGCCTTGTGCTTCTCTTTGGGTTCCTCTAACCGTCCGGACATTGGTAGAGGGTTGTGGAAGCTCAATTCCAGTCTCCTGGATGATGCCTATGTTCAGAGCCGTGTTCACTCCCTTATCCAGCTTCATCTAGACAGGGTTGACTTCTATGATAACATGACCGACTGGTGGGAGGACGTCAAGTAGGATATCAGATCCCTCTTAAAGAGACTGTCAGTTAATAAAGGGAGGAATAAGTACAGCCAGTACCTAAAGCTGCGCAAAGAATTGGAGTCACTGTATTCGGCGGGCGGGGATGACAAAGTGAAGATCGACCGGCTGAAATCTGAGATAAAGCAGTATCAGTATAGCAGGTATACCTCCCTGGTTCTTGAACGGGATTATGGGTCCTTAGGGGCCCCTGATCCCTTTGAGAATTGCAGGGAGAGGGTGGCCAAAAAAATGGTCACGGGTCTCATTGACTCCCAGGGTGTATTGCAGGATTCACGGGAGGGTATCCTGGAGGTGGTGAGATCTTACTATGCTGACTTGTTTCAGAGGAAAGTTTTGGATAAAGATAAGATGACTCAATTATTGGAGGCAACTCCAGTGCCTGATACTAATGATCTGGACTTTTCTCCTTTGACAGCAGAATTAACGGTGGAAGAAGTTAAGGAGGCTATTGATAAGTTATATCTGAAGAAGGCACCAGGTCCAGATGGTATAACGGCAGAATTTTATAAGAAATTCAGAGACCTCCTGGCTCCAATTCTCGTGGATGTGTATAGAAATTGTCTAGAAAATCACCTGATGCCTCCATCCATGAGGGTGTCCTCGTTAATTCTGCTGTCTAAAGGTAAAGAGCCGAGTGACATCAAGAACTGGAGGCCGATTGCCCTCTTGAATGTGGACAGGAAGATTCTAGCAAAGATCCTATTTTCTAGATTAGTCTGTTTGTCCTCGGCACTGTTGGCAGGCTCTCAGTTTGGCACAGTAAAAGGGCGGAACATCTCTGGAGCAGTCATCTCGATACGAGAGATGTTTGAGAGATGTAAAGCTCTGCGGTGTGGGAGATATGTTGTTAGTCTGGACCAGGCTAAAGCCTTTGACAGGGTTGATCATGACTATCTGTGGGCCACTTTGACAAAGTACGGTATTCCGGGACAATTTGTGGATTGGTTGAAGACGTTGTACAGAGAGGCGGTGAGCTTTCCTCTGATTAATGGTTGGCAGGGTGACACTTTTGGAGTTGGGGCGGGGGTGAGACAGGGCTGCCCAATGAGTCCGCTCCTGTATGTTTTTGCCCTAGACCCATTTCTGAGTTCACTGCAGGAGTGCGATTTTCAGGGGGTGCCGGTCCCCCACTGCCCGCCTCTGAATGTTGTTGCCTATGCGGACGATGTGACGCTGGTGATCTCCAATCCTTGTGAGGTGCAGATGTTATCTGCGTCCATCAGAAGCTACTCAGGGGCCTTCGGGTCTCTGGTCAACCTTGAAAAGAGTCAAGCTCTGTGGACATTAGATACTGAGCCCAGCTTTGATCTGCCGCAGTTTTCCAAAGCCTCCACCCATATTAAGATCCTAGGGGTTAAATTTGGGAGGGATGATAATGCCACACTAAATTGGGAGGAGAAATTGGAAACCGGAAATGCAAAGGATCAGCAATGGAAGAACTGGAGGCTGACTTACAGAGAAAGGGTTGCTATGTTGAAGACGTACCTGGTCCCCGTCTTCTTGTATGTCTCTGTCATTTTCCCTTTGCCAGAATCTTTCTCAGCGAGGCTCCTCAGCCTGTTCTTCCAGCTCTTGTGGGGGAACAGGATGAACCTGATAAAGAGGGGAATAACGTACCTACAGCGGAGTGAGGGTGGGCTGGATATGTTGAATCCAAGGGTTTTCTTTGACTCCTTGTTTCTAAAGGTGAATTTTGGGAACATGGACTCAAACAGTAGCTCCCTGTGGGCGAATAGTATCAGGTACTGGATATTGCCTTTTGCAGAATCTTGGGTGCGAGGCGGCAGTCTCAAGAGGAGGAGATGGACAGGTGACCACCTCCCCCAGTATCTGGACTACGGTCTGAAGTGTGTTAGGAGGTGGGGACTGGAGAGGTCTTACATTGAGAGCAGTACGAGAAGAGACCTGTATGCCCGTGTATGTAGGACTTTCTTCTACTCTCCACTGGCCCTGAGAGATTGTGTCACCACCACCCTGCAGGAAAGCCTTAGGTTCCTAAACGGGAAACGGCTACCTCCTAAACTGTTTGATGTCACTTGGCTTTCACTGCATAGTCGGCTCTTTGTCAGAGGGAACCTGAAACATCTATGTGTCTCTGATCGGAAGTGTCCCCTTGGTTGTCAGCAGGAGGAGACTATGGAACACTTTATATGTGATTGCTGGGGAGGGAGGAAGATCTGGGAGGAAGTGTCAGATAATCTAAAAATCCCCAGACTGCGGACCCTAAAGTACCCTGACATAATCTATGGTGTCCCCTCCACTGTTAGTAACATCAACAGAGAGACGATGTACATTATAATCACTGTCATCAAATACTATCACTGGCACATGAGAACCCGGGTGTCACTACACAATGAGCTGTTCGATCACACCGCTGCCGCCAATCAGGTGATGTCAGAACTCCGGTGGATAAAATCACTGGAAGTTGGAAGGAGTCCGAGAAACATAACGTTATGGAGAAACGTAAAATTCAGTTAGAAAATATGATAATGTGTTTTTGCTTTTTTTTTCCCTTTAACTTTCTTTTTCCATCCCCAGGTGTGGACACTTTAATTTATTTATGAATATGATCTGATCATTAGTGCTGCGTATATATTACCTAAGTGGTTTGTGTTTTGTAATACTGGATGATTTTTGTTTTATTATAATTGTATTTATGTTTGGGTTTTTATAATAAAAATTGCCCCTATGTACAAGAATATAACTACTATAATACTACCCCTATGTACAAGAATATAACTACTATAATACTGCCCCTATGTACAGGAACATAACTACTATAATACTGCCCCCTATGTACAAGAATATAACTACTATAATACTACCCCTATGTACAGGAACATAACTACTATAATACTGCCCCCTATGTACAAGAATATAACTACTATAATACTACCCCTATGTACAAGAATATAACTACTATAATACTGCCCCCTATATACAAGAATATAACTACTATAATACTGCTCCTATGTACAAGAATATAACTACTATAATACTGCCCCCTATGTACAAGAATATAACTACTATAATACTACCCCTATGTACAAGAATATAACTACTATAATACTGCTCCTATGTACAAGAATATAACTACTATAATACTGCCCCTATGTACAAGAATATAACTACTATAATACTGCCCCCTATGTACAAGAATATAACTACTATAATACTACCCCTATGTACAAGAATATAACTACTATAATACTGCCCCCTATATACAAGAATATAACTACTATAATACTGCTCCTATGTACAAGAATATAACTACTATAATACTGCCCCCTATGTACAAGAATATAACTACTATAATACTACCCCTATGTACAAGAATATAACTACTATAATACTGCTCCTATATACAAGAATATAACTACTATAATACTGCTCCTATGTACAAGAATATAACTACTATAATACTGCTCCTATATACAAGAATATAACTACTATAATACTGCCCCCTATGTACAAGAATATAACTACTATAATACTACCCCTATGTACAAGAATATAACTACTATAATACTGCCCCCTATATACAAGAATATAACTACTATAATACTGCTCCTATGTACAAGAATATAACTACTATAATACTGCTCCTTATATACAAGAATATAACTACTATAATACTGCCCCTATGTACAAGAATATAACTACTATAATACTGCTCCTATATACAAGAATATAACTACTATAATACTGCCCCTATGGACAACAATATAACTACTATAATACTGCTCCTATGTACAGGAATATAACTACTATAATACTGCCCCCTATGTACAAGAATATAACTACTTTAATACTGCTCCTATATACAAGAATATAACTGCTATAATACTGCTACTATGTACAAGAATATAACTACTATAATACTGCCCCCTGTGTACAAGAATATAACTACTATAATACTGCTCCTACGTACAAGAATATAACTACTATAATACTGCCCCTATATACAATATAACTACTATAATACTGCCCCCTATGTACAAGACTATAACTACTATAATACTGCCCCTATGTACAAGAATATGACTACTATAATACTGCCCCCTATGTACAAGAATATAACTACTATAATACTGCTCCTATGTACAAGAATATAACTACTATAATACTGATCCTATGTACAAGAATATAACTACTGTAATACTGCCCCTATGTACAAGAATATAGCTACGGTAATACTGCCCCTATGTACAAGAATATAACTACTATAATACTGCTCCTTATATACAAGAATATAACTACTATAATACTGCCCCCTATGTACAAGAATATAACTACTATAATACTGCTCCTATGTACAAGAATATAACTACTATAATACTGCTCCTATGTACAAGAATATAACTACTATAATACTGCCCCTATGTACAAGAATATAACTACTATAATACTGCTCCTATGTACAAGAATATAACTACTATAATACTGCTCCTATGTACAAGAATATAACTACTATAATACTGCTCCTATGTACAAGAATATAACTACTATAATACTGCTCCTATGTACAAGAATATAACTACTATAATACTGCCCCTATGTACAAGAATATAACTACTATAATACTGCTCCTATGTACAAGAATATAACTACTATAATACTGCCGGTTGTGATGGTGTGATATGCTATGTGGATGTCATTTTTTGTATATTCCTATTTTTCTATTCAGTTATTTTCATAGTGTTTTTCTTATTACATTGTAAGTCTACAGCCTCACTGTATCTGTCTCTTGATGATCCCCTGTAGTGCATTAATCCCTAAGGCCCTTTGTTCTCCTCTGGGACGCCTGGAAACCGCCTCAACTTGTTTGACTTTCCCTGGACAAGGAGGGGGGTCAGGGGAGAACAGGAGCTGGGCAAGTCAGTTACAGAGTGGACAGGATCGTGTAAAGACTGCATTTCAGAGAGAAGGACCCATTTCATCCTCTGGTGCTAGGGTTTTGGAATCTCGTTTCCCTGGACATTTTATTCTGTTACTGGACTGCATTCTTATTCTGGACTATCTTATCCTTTGTGTGGTGGACTGAATATGGACCTTTTCGTATTTTTGCCTGAATAAAGGTCTTGAAATTGTTCACTCTTCGCTTGCTCTGTTGATTGTGTAATACCAGGGAAGGACCCCGTGACACCCCCTATGTACAAGAATATAACTACTATAATACTGCCACCTATGTACAAGAATATAAATACTATAATACTGCCTCCTATGTACAAGAATATAACTACTATAATACTGCCCCCTATGTACAAGAATATAACTACTATAATACTGCCCCCTATGTACAAGAATATAACTACTATAATACTGCCACCTATGTACAAGAATATAAATACTATAATACTGCCTCCTATGTACAAGAATATAACTACTATAATACTGCCCCCTATGTACAAGAATATAACTACTATAATACTGCCCCTATATACAAGAATATAACTACTATAATACTGCTCCTATGTACAAGAATATAACTATTATAATACTGCCCCCTATGTACAAGAATATAACTACTATAATACTGCTCCCTATGTACAAGAATATAACTACTATAATACTGCCCCCTATGTACAAGAATATAACTACTATAATACTGCCCCTATATACAAGAATATAACTACTACCTTCTATTAATCAGCTGGCTATGTTTAGTCTTGATTGTTCCTTGACTTCCTTTGTTTCCCTTTATAAGCATGTGTTCAGATGTATTATGTGTTGTCTTAGAATAAGGACTGTTTTTTGTCCGAAACGCGTCCAACTACACGTCCTGATGCGTCTCTTATCATGATGGAGAATCTTATGATTTTTTTAAATTTTGGAATAAAGGAATAAAAATTTTTTTAATCTAATTACTGATCTGGATGCTGGAATTTTTTTCCATATTACAAGAGTATAACTACTATAATACCGCCCCTATGTACAAGAATATAACTACTATAATACTGCCCCTATGGACAAGAATATAACTACTATAATACTACCCCTATGTACAAGAATATAACTACTATAATACTACCCCTATGTACAAGAATATAACTACTATAATACTGCCCCCTATATACAAGAATATAACTGCTATAATACTGCTACTATGTACAAAAATATAACTACTATAATACTGCCCCTATATACAATATAACTACTGTAATACTGCCCCCTATGTACAAGAATATAACTACTATAATACTGCTCCTATGTACAAGTATATAACTACTATAATACTGCTACTATGTACAAGAATATAACTACTATAATACGGCTCCTATGTACAGGAATATAACTACTATAATACTGTCCCCTATGTACAAGAATATAACTACTATAATACTGTCCCCTATGTACAACAATATAACTACTATAATACTGCCCCTATGTACAAGAATATAACTACTATAATACTGCTCCTATGTACAAGAATGTAACTACTATAATACTGATCCTATGTACAAGAATATAACTACTGTAATACTGCCCCTATGTACAAGAATATAACTACTATAATACTGCTCCTTATATACAAGAATATAACTACTATAATACTGCCCCCTATGTACAAGAACATAACTACTATAATACTGCTCCTATTTACAAGAATATAACTACTATAATACTGCCCCCTATGTACAAGAATATAACTACTTTAATACTGCCACCTATGTCCAAGAATATAACTACTATAATACTGCCTCCTATGTACAAGAATATAACTCCTATAATACTGCTCCTTATATACAAGAATATAACTACTATAATACTGCCCCTATGTACAAGAATATAACTACTATAATACTGCCCCCTATGTCCAAGAATATAACTACTATTGTGAGGAATATCCCACCGCTGCCACCAATATGTGAGGAATGGCGGACCGCTGCCGCCAAATTGTGATGGATAGCGGACCCTGTGCCATCAATAGGTCACGATCCCACCACCGACACGGGTTTGTCAGCGGACGGAGGGACGTGACGCACTGCCGGCACACGCTATCACAGGCACAGTGGGGGCTTATCTTAGTTATCCCACCACTGGCACCATGTGACAAAAATACAGCAAGCTAATCTTGCTCTAACAATTTATCGCAGGGGGGTATTTTGGTTGCCCCACCACTGCTAACAACCTCCCAAGAACTGCGGGGATTTATGTATATCCCACTTTTTCAGTTCCACTTTGGAACTCGCAGCTCTCCGGCTCCCCCTTACCCTCAGGACAGTCAGGGAACTGCACTTAGGATAATTATTCGCCAGACGGGCTACTTGCTGTGCACGGGCAACTAGACTACTGCAGTAAGGGAATTATCAATGCTGTGGCCGCAGCCCCTCATTCAGCATGTAAGACCCGTCTGCACTGCCAGCTAGCCTTGCCAGCCGCGCACACCACGCGTCACCAGCCACGCTTTACTTAATCAAAGAGTTAATTAAGACGGTCCATGACAAACCCCAAATTAGTAGCGATTATCTAAAAAAGGCGCATAGTTCGTTTCTTAGAGCATGGACTCAAACTGATAATTTTATGATTTATTCCCCAAAGTCGGGCAGTGATTACAAATACAAAAGTTGTAATAATAAATTGAGACATTAAATATGTACAGTTCTAAATATGAAAACAACATGGATTAAAAAGCAGAAAGTAACACTTACATGTGCCTAGGTGGTATCAGGCAGACCATGCGGCTCGGGGGATGGGCAGCAGTCAAACATCCCAAGTCATGGGGTCGGTCTGTTCAGCATCAGAACTCCAGCTTAACTGACTCGAATTTTGTAGAGAATACCTATAGCCTAGGGTCTGTGACCTCACAAAATGGGCGGTCTGGTGAGGTCCAACCCCCCTTCTCTCTCAGTTATAACTTAACTAAAAAGGTTATGATAACCATATCTTAATGGGGGAAGCTCGTAAGAACTCACCAAGGGTATCATGTTTCCCAGTGTAATGAACCCAACAAGAAAACATCAAGAATGCACTCCATTTGAGAGCAATCCATATCTCAATTTCTGGAAGTCCGAGAATTGCGAAACTTAGGGGTTTAGAAAGCTGGCTTCGTGCCCTTTACAGAAATGTGAGTTTCATATCTCTGTCACAAGCGAAGTGCGCGCTAGGCTTCTTTTAACATTTCCTATACCTGTATTCAAGCTTCATGGTTTCAGAACAAAGCAATGCTTTCCCATGCAGGGGGGAGGCTGCGAGAGGAAATGGACGGTTTCAGGTTTCACAGAGCTGCACGCAGGAAGACACTGGTGTGTGTGTTGTGGGGGAAGAGGGGGGTTGCAGCTACATGACAGGCTCGTCTCCTCAGTGTGTAGCAATGGGAGATTCTAGAAAGTTCTGCAACATCATATCTTACATTACACCATTACACACTGAACAGGAAACCACTGGGTAAATCTGACCTGGAGAAGAACTTGGGGATCCTAGTTAATGATAAACTTACCTGGAGCAGCCAGTGCCAGGCAGCGGCTGCCAAGGCAAACAGGATCATAGGGTGCATTAAAAGAGGTCTGGATACACATGATGAGAGCATTATACTGCCTCTGTACAAATCCCTGGTTACACCGCACATGGAGGACTGTGTACAGTTTTGGGCACTGGTGCTCAGGAAGGATATAAGGGAACTAGAGCGGGTACAAAGGAGGGCAACAAAATTAATAAAGGGGATGGGGGAACTACAATACCCAGAGAGATTAGCAAAATTAGGATTATTTAGTCTAGAAAAAAGACGACTGAGGGGAGATCTAATAACCATGTATAAGTATATAAGGGGACAATACAAATATCTCTCCGAGGATCTGTTTATACCAAGGAAGGTGACGGTCACAAGGGGCATTCTCTGCGTCTGGAGGAGAAAAGGTTTCTCCACCAACATAGAAGTGGATTCTTTACTGTTAGGGCAGTGAGAATCTGGAATTCCCTGCCTGAGGAGGTGGTGATGGCGAACTCAGTCGAGGGGTTCAAGAGAGGCCTGGTGTCTTCCTGGAGCGTAACTGACTCGCCCCCAGAGGCCGTGGGGTACTCAGTGCCGGGCCCGTTGATTTCAATGGGAGATGTCACAGTGGCAATGACCCGGTCCGTGGCCTCAGGCGGTCAATGTAAAAGGGGTAGAGTGATGGGGATAAAGTCATTGAGAGGATTCCTGACGCCACCTGTGGTTTCTGGTCAGTTTGACCAGTGCTGCAGGGTTACTTCTCTGGGACAGATGGTGTGGTGCAGCAATGATGTTGTAGCCCTCCACGGGTAGGGCTCTAGTCCCAGGGCAGAGTAGATGAGGTTGGCAAATGAGGAGATAGTGAGGAGAAGTAAATGGTGCAGTGTTAGGCACAGAGATGAAGCAGTGCTGAGTAGGTTGGCGCAGGAAGAAGGCAATGAGACAGATGAATGCAGTTCCAGTTCTTTTACTCACATTCTTGGCAAAGACAGGTGCCCGCTTCAATGCCGCGGTCTCCAGATCAGGGGCTCAGCCAACTCCCAGGCAGATGGAATTAACCTTTCCAGCTCTCCCTTTCGTGTGCCTTTTCTGAACGTCTCCTTTTTAGCGCTTATACTGAAGTACTTGTAGTTGTGTGTTAAACCCAAGTTCCTCCTCTCAGATGTTCTTTGGAACTCTCCTCGCATGACAAGTGACTGTAGCCTGCTTCGGGGACTCCATCCGTCAGGTCCCGGCTCACACATAGGTTGCCACTGTGTCTTCGAGTCTTTTGTGGGAATAGAGTGGTCACAGCTCCCATTCCTCCGGTGTCTGCTGCTGGAACATTAGTTTCACAAACAGCCTCGGGGACCGGACCCCGGCCATGTGCTTCAAACTTCAGGAAGGGTTCTGCATTGACCCTAGTCCTTAGTTCTCTTCTCCTTATGTTCTGTACTAAACTATCTTCCTTCTGAAGAATCAGGCTTTCTATGGCTCTTTCCAGTGCCAGCAGCTCCAGGTCACAGAAGTCTGCTGCAGCACCTCCTTCACTCCATCCCTCTCAGGGGATCTTCTCTCACAGACTGACCACTTCCTAACATTCTCCAGCTCTCATGTGCAGTCTCAGCTCCACCCACCTCCCAGCACTCTTTGTGTTCCAAGCAGGGAGCCACCAAGGGTGCTCTGCTACACTACTGCGTTGTGTGGGATGCAGGTGTTGGAGGCTGGCAAGGTGTTACCATCTTACCTGGGGAGTGGGATACTACACCTCAGGAGGAGGTGCAGTACCTCTGTGGCGACTGAACCCTCAGGGGCGCCACATAACAATATTGTATCTTACAGTTATTAGGTTCTTTAGAAGGACGTAGATCTGGGGATTTCATCTGATGGAATATAGGCTGAACTGGATGGACAAATGTCTTTTTTCGGCCTTGCTAACTATGCTACTATGTGGGACTCTCCACGCTATACTCAAATTTAACCCGGTGAATGCTGAAGTAATACACTATAGCTGGTTTTGAATCAATTCTGGTGATTGCCCAGCTACTTAACTAAGCTGTCTTACCCTGATCCTTGCCAGATGTAGTTTGTGCTTCTTGGTGTTAGCCTGATTCTGTTGCTCTGAGTTCTGATCTTCTGCTGCCTGACCCTTTGGAACGTGTTCTGAGTGACTATTCCTTTGTCTTGTCCTTTGGTTTTTGATCTGCTATCTCATGTTATTGACCTTGGACTGTGACCTGACTTACGCCTTCGTCTTTTTCCTTGGTTTACTACATACTCTTTTGGTATTGACCCCAGAACGTCTGACTCTTCTGCCTCAGTCTGTCCGTGAATACTGACTAGCGTTACAAGAAAAAGATGGTAACTTGTGTGTTGAGAGATATCAAGTTTAAGCTCAGGACTCTCAGAGGAGATGGTAGAAATATGGCTGGAGCTCAGCCAAGCGAACTAGTAGTAGCAAACTCATGAGACAACTGTGGACCATGCTGCATAATACACCACCACCCATCTCTGTCTGACCCGGGCCTAGGCCCTAGTCTAATGTCAGAGGAGTTTACCTGAGAAACCTGATGTGGGCTACTGTAAAGGGAGACAATAGGAGAAGGGAATCCACACTTTATGTGAGGATTTTGAATAGACCTATAAAGTTCCTCCGTTTGTGGCATGAATCTCAGAGACAGGTCCTCTCTCACTGGGCTAAATAGCTGTCTATTGATATTGATGACATGATTACTATATATGACATCAGTAGGGAGTGAGGAAGGAGACAACTTCTACCAAGGCTTGGAGGGATGCAACTTCTGAAGAATAAAGATAACTCTCAGTTTTATCTGAGATGAAGACCTTCAACCATTTCCAGATTCTGGGCATAAAGCTAGGTCCATAGTCCACAGACATCCTGGCATGACAACATCCAGACAGGATGTGCCCAGTATGACATGCCATATCATCTGCTCTTCTTCAGTCTCCCTGATATCTCTGAGTCATCTCTAGGTCACAATACCAAACCACAGACTTTCCAACACCCACTTCTAATGAAATGTCTACAAAGCTCCTGAAGCCTCATGGACACAGATCTCCTCCGAGAGCACAGAGCAGACGTAACTATTATTGTGATGGATATAGGTTCTACAACAAACACCTTGACTGTTTCTTGCACACAGTAATGGTTTGTCCTGAGTGGGAGAAAACAAAGTAATGAGACGCATATGTAGTGAGAAGAACTAAGGAGTAGAGTGAAAGTCCTCCATGTGTTCCCAGTATCTCCAGCACATGGACAAGAGCTCAAAGTCACGACATAGACAAGTACACAATCCCTACAAGAGATTCGAGGGGTGTTCAATAAAGATTTCCCCTTACCCACTTCCTGTGGACTGAGAGCAATGAAACTTGGCACAGTTATTAGTCCTTCTCTACATAGGTGGCACCTAGGGACACTAGGTGCCACCTAGGCTCGCTTGTAGAAGTCGACAGGTTGCTCCAAAAGCCACATTGTGACTTCGGAAATTAGAGTCTCGTCATCTGGAAAATGCTTGCCCTTCAAAAATAACTTAATTGTTGGAAAGAGGTGGAAGGCCGATGTTGCGAGGTCGGGGGAATAAGTGGGATGCGGTAGAATTTCAAAGCCACAGGAGTATGCTTTGGACAACATGTGAGTTGTGAATTGGCGCATTATCTTGCAGAACGCGCCACCTTTGGTGAGCATGCCACGTCTCTTGGTTTTCTTGCAGCAGGTGGACACCTTTAGTGAGTGTGAGGGATGATGGAGATGTCCCTCCACTCCTGAAATTGCCCCCACCCTTGGGATTCCACAGGATCATTGTTTTTCTTTAATTAAACTCCAGGAACAAGCCCTTTGAAGCTCTGTGACTAGCAATTGGCACAATGGTGTGAGCTCTAGTGCAGCTGCAGACAGCTGGCTCCCTTTGTTCCTTCAGGCTTACATCGTGGCTCCAAAGATCCCAGGCTAACCAGTGCAAGGCTCTGAGATATGGAATCTAGAAAATGGCCCATAATAACAGAATGAGACATCTCTGAGCCCAGCTGAGCACATTATCGGACTCTGCATTCCTTCCCCCACGAGCCCATGGAGTCCAGCCACCCCTAGAACTCTGCGTTATAGAGTTATGAACCATAGCTACCAGGAATTACATACGGTAAGCATATTTGGTCTTCCTGCACAGATAAAATCCAACAGAATCCAATGGCACCGCTGTTGTTCCATTCAGAGCTTTGGGCGGGAAGTTGTGAGCCTCCACAGTTCTGGACAGTAAATCATACTCTCAGATATGGGAGGAGAGAGGCTTTAATTGCAACGTATCTATACCCTACCTCTGTACTACACTCCTGACTGTATATATTTATTCTTGTATATATATATATATATATATATCTGTGTTTTCTAGTGCGCCTTTTTGGCGACTAAATATAAAATTAATCTTGGGCTTTTATCTTGATACACGAATCTCCATGTCCGCACGCTCCGTTGGTTATTATACGCTACCCGGGTTGGTTTCTGACCTAATATAAGCCTGCTGTCGGACGGGGCTTATTTTGAACGAGGAAATGGTGGCAGCATACCATAGTGTTTTAGTGAGGAGATTGGACAGTGACAGCCGGGAGGTTTATATATTTGTATCCCCAGCCTGGACTGGTGATATATATCCCCCCTCACTGGGAGTGCCTCAATAACTCATACCTATAAGGGAAGCCTTTCCGACGACTATTTGCCCTCGGTGCAGTTCCCTGACTGACTTGGGGCAAGTGGTGGCGCCAGAGAGCCAATCCCTGCTGGGTCCTTCTCTCCCCTCCTCCGAGGTGAGCAAAGTCGACACCCCCTTCCCTTGTGTGATCGTTCACCGATTGGTGGCAGAGCGGTGGGGTCGAGATAATAGTGTGCTTTGGATCCCTACTCCCAGACACTAAGAACTAACAGCAGTAGATTTGGGGTTCTAAGATCAGCTCAGCACTAGACAGTCCGAGAACAAGTACTGTAGGTGTGTGTGTGCTCAGGTTGCCGTTGTGTCCGTGACCGAGGGCTGAAAAGACTGGCTGCAAGCACTCAAAGCCGGACAAGAATAATGGCCGCGGAGCTAGCCCATATTGCAGGGAATGACTGTACTGGTTCCGAAGAAGGGGTGAACCAGTGGGGCCGCCTGGACTCCCCAAGCTTCTCGCCGCTGGTGTACAACCCTGCAACAGGAGAATGCCCTCCTACTGCCCTTCTCCCTGGACAGCTCAGATCGGAGGCCCTCTTTCAAGCTGCCCTGGCGAGTCTCGAGACGGGGTGTGAGGAAGCCTCTGCAGCCCTCCTGAAAGCAGCAGAATGCCAGGCAGAGTGAAAGGTGGCAGAATGCCATGCGGCTGCAGAGCGGGAGGCGACAGAATGCCAAGTAGAGCGGGAGCGTGAGGCGTTGAAACACCGTAAAGCTGCAGAGCAACAGCATCAGCTGGCGTTGGCTTGGCAGGGTCTCCTACCACCCACCACACCATCTCCAGAGCCCAAGACAGCTACGGTCCAAGCCGAGGACTACCCCTTGCTGGAGAAGGACGGAGACCTGGACTCCTTTCTGCCGGCCTTTCAGCAGACCTGCCGACAGCATCATCTGTCCTCGGATCAGTGGGCCAAGTACCTGACCCCCCATTTGAGGGGTAAGTCTCTGGAGGTTTCGGGGGACTTACCTGCCAAGGTGGAACAAGACTACAAGGCTGGTTTCACACTTGCGTTTTTTTGCGCTGTATTTTAGCGCTAAAAAACGCATGCGCTTTTTTTCCTATATTTTGCATGGGATGCGCTTATGTGCGCATACACATGCGTTTTTACACATGCGGTTTTTTGTGGTGTGCGCTCGGGCGCACAAAATGCATCCTGTTGCATTTTTTGGGCGTCCGACTTGCCTCAAAAAAATGCATGCACGCGCAATGCGTTTTCTTTACAGCAAGACACCCATTATAAGTCTATGGGTGCGCATATGTGCGCATTGGCATGCTCATGTATGCGTTTTTTTGCGCATGCGTTTTTTTGTTGACCATTGGTTAGAAAATGGAAATTAGGGATTTGGGTTAGAGTTAGGGTTAGTTAAAGGGGTTTAGGGTTAGGGTTAGGGTTTGGGTTAGGGTTAGTATGGTTTGGTTAAGGGTTAGGGTTTAGGGTTAGTTAGGGTTTAGGGTTAGGGTTTGGGTTAGGGTTAGTAGGGTTTGGTTAAGGGTTAGTATGGTTTGGTTAAGGGTTAGGGTTAGGGTATGGTTTGGTTAGGGGTTAGGGTTAGTAAAGTCATGGTTTGCGTTAGAGTGAGGTGCCAACTAATGTTGGAAAAAAATGGAAACGCGGTAAAAACGCACTAAAAACGCATACAAACGCATAAAAACGCTGCGTTTTTTTCATGCATGCTCATAAAAATGCTTGCAAAAAACGCAGCGTTTGTATGCATTTTTTCCATGCGTTTTTTTGCGGGAAAAATGCGCTGCAAAACAAAGCAAGTGTGAAAGTAGCCTAAGAGCATCAAATAGGCCCTGATCCAGCAGTTCGACCTCTTACCGCACAAAGTTCCGGAGCCTGCAAAAGGGCCCCAAGGACACTTGGGCGGACCACATGCAGGGTCTCTTGTAAGTTGCAAACCACTGGACCAAGGGTCTGGAGCTCACCACTGGCCAGGAGATCCAGGAAGCGTTTGTCACGAAGCAATTCTTGTGGAACTGACCAGAGGACCTCCAGCAGTACGTTGTGACCGGAAACCAACGGGGGCCACTGCTACAGCCACCTTGGCAGATGACTATGCCAATAACCGGGCCACTGAAGCCATGCGGGCCGCCCACAGAGCCTGGAGAAGGGGTAAGACTCATCCTGCCCCTGTTTCCCCAGCCCCTAGAATGCAAGAGGCGTCACCCTCTGCTTCCCTCTCCAGTACAGAGATAGAACCCAGGAGGTGTAACCTCTGCAACCATCCCGGACACTTCAGGGCGATTTGTCCCCAGCACCACAAGGCCCCATCCTCATGCCAAAAACAGTCCCGTCATGTGTGTGGATGGGGGTGATGGGAGGTCCCATGACAATTACCAGCAGGTCACCGAAAACCATGCCACTCCTAAGGAGCTGTATGACTCAGTGTACAAGGCGGAGACCCTCAAATCCAGTGTGCGAGGCGGAGACCACTCATATCCAGTGTACAAGGTGGACCACTCATACCCAGTGTATGGGGCAGAGACCCTTCATATCCAGTGTGCGAGGTGAAGACATTCTCCCCACGCACAGTATGCATAGCTCCCAACTGTCCCGAATCTGGCAGGACAGTCCCGTTATTGTTTGCCTGTCCCACTGTCCCAGGCGGGACCTTATTTTTCCCGCATTGCACTGAGCTGCCACACCCCCCCATGCACCGACCCCATCCTCGCCCTCCAAGACAGACCCACCAGCCACCGCAGCCCCTCCCTGATAAATCCCTGCTCTGTGCGCACAGGACCTGTGATGAGGTCACAGAAGGGGAGGAGTCAGGGGTCACATGATCAGGGGCCTCAGTCTGTGGCCCCTGATCATGTGACCCCTGACTCCTCCCCTCCTGTGACCTCATCACAGGTCCTGTGCGCACAGCCCTCAGTGTATGCAGGACTCTGCTGTGCTGGTTGTCATCGTGCTGGATGTGGGAAGATCAAGTATGTGTGGGGTAAGGAGGGGTTTAAAGTGTGGATGTAGCAGAGCCGAAAGTGTGCGAGGTGTACAGAGCGGAGCCATGTGTGTACGAGATGTACGGAGCAGAGCCGTCTGTGTACGAGGTGTACGGAGCGGAGCCATGTGTGTGTACAAGGTGTACGGAGCGGAGCCGTGTGTGTGTACGAGGTGTGTGGAGCAGAGCTGCGCATGTACGAGGTGTACGGAGCAGAGCCACGCGTGTACGAGGTGTACGGAGCGGAGCCGCGTGTGTACGAGGTGTACAAAATGGAGTCGCGCATGTTGTGAATTCGCTTTCTGGCCTCCCTGTGGTTATTACTGAAGGTAGTGGAGCTGGTCAGATTGACAGAGGGGTTGCGAGTTCTCTTTCTGGGTTCCCTCTGGTGGTTACTGGAGGTAGTGGAGCTGATTTGATTGACAGAGGCTTGCCACCTGATAATGAGGAAGACGATTGGAGATCTGCGGTTTCTGATTGGGATTTAAGACAGCTGACTCCCTCTATCCCTGCTGGTGATTTTCTTCCTCTGCCTTCTGAGGTCTGATGTCTCCTGCTCTTTCCCTGCATGGTTCAGCTAAGTGATTCATTTGCTATTCTGTTTGCATTTGATCTGGTTTTGTCTATCTCTGTTTTGTGCGGGTCAGCCAGCTCCGGCTGGGGCTGTGCTGAATCACCGCCCATATGTTACTGCTTGTGCCAGTTTGTTTTGTCCCCTGTTATATTGATCTCTTTTTGCTTTGCTTTCAGAATATACCAGAGTGCTGATATAGTGGGGGTGAAGTCGTGCGACTTCAGTGTTTTTGTGCATCAGACGTATTGGACTTTTTGCAGGGTTTTTGTGTGATTGCAGACAGTGTCTTTCCTTTCCTATCCTGTCTAGTCAATGTGGGCCCCATCATTTGCTCAGTCTATTTTTCTGCCTGTGTTTGTGTTTTCATCTTGTCTCACCGACTATATATGTTTGGGAGCTATCTATTCCTTTGGGGTCAGCTCCGGGGCAGTTTAGATTTCCCCTTTCTTGCTTTAGGCTTAGTTAGCTCTCCGGCTGTGCCGAGGCATCTAGGATCATCGTAGGTACGTTCCACGGCTACTGCTAGTTGTGTGGATAGGATCAGGGGTCTGCAATCCGCTTAGTTACCAACCTCTCTGGTTTTCTGTGGCTTAGCCTGGGCCTGCTCTCCTCCTCGGTGACCCATTCATAACAGGAGCCATGCGTGTACTGAGTGGAGCTGTGTGCGTGCGAGGTATACGGAGCGGAGCCATGTGTATACGAGGCATACAAAAGCAGAACCATGTGTGTATGAGGTGTGCAGAGCCATGCATGTACAAGGTGTATGTGGGGAGCATTCATACCTCCCAACCGTCCCAGATCCTGCAGGACAGTCCCGATTTTGAGAGTCTGCCCCACTGCCCTGGCTGGAAGCTTACTTTTTTCGCGGACACAGGAGTACTTTAAAACTCGCACGTGACATTCCATCGGAAGTGATGTGCTGGAAGTTGACCGGAAATTAGGTAATTTTGGGAGGAGATTGTGACGGAACCATGGAGGCACTTCAGGGAATGCTTCAGATCCATCACCGTGTCCTCCGACAGCGTGATCACCTTGGACTCAGGCCATGTGAGCGGATCATGATATGTCCTGCACCAGGAGGCTCAGGAGTGCATTACAATGTGAGCCGGACTGGTATAGTATCTTTATAGAATCTTTCTTTCTCTCTCTGTTTCTTTCTTTCTCTGTTCTTTCTTTCTCTCTATCTCTGTTCTTTCTTTCTCTCTCTCCTTTCTTTCTTTCCCCTCTTTTTTTCTCTTTCTCTCGCTCTATTCTTTCTTTCTCTTTCTTTGCCCTATTTCTTCCTCTCTCTAATCTTTCTTTCATTCTCTCACTGTTCTTTCTTTCTCTCTTTCTCGCTCTCTGTTCTTCCTTTCTTTCCCTCTGTTCTTTTTTGTGTCGCAGTTCTCTTTCTTTCTCTGTTCTTTCTTTCCCCTCTTTCGTTCTTTTGCTCTCTATTCTTTCTTTCCCCTCTTTCTTTCTCTCTCCCTCTCTGTTCTTTCTTTCACCCTCGTTCTTTTTCTCTCCCTCTGTTCTTTTTTTCTGTCCCCTCTTTCTCTCCCCTCTGTTCCTTTCTTTCTATCTCACTGTTCTTTGTTTCTTTCCCTGTTCTTTCTTTCCTCTATTTCTTTCTCTTTCTTTCTCTGTTCTTTCTTTCCCCTCTTTCTTTCTCTGTTCTTTCTCTCTATCTGTTTCTTTCTCTCTATCTTTCTGTTCTTTCTTTCTTTGTTTCTTTCTTTTTATCTCTCTCTGTTCTGTCTTTCGCTCTGTTCTCTTTCTTTCCCCTTTCTTTCTTTCCCCTCTTTCTTTCTGTTCTTTCTCTTTTTCTTTCCCCTCTTTCTCTCTCCCTCTCTGTTCTCTTTGTTGCTCCTTCCTTTCTCTTTTTTTTTCTTTCTTTTCTCTCTGTTCTTTCTTTCCCCTCTTTCTTGCTCTTTCCCTCTGTTCTTTCTTTCCCCTTTCTTTTTTTCTCTCTCTGTTCTTTTTTTCTGTCCCCTCTTTCTTTCTCTCTGTTCTTTCTTTCTCTCTGTTCTTTCTTTCTCTCTGTTCTTTCTTTCTCTCACCTTTCTTTCTCTCTCTGTTTTCTTTTTTCTCTCTCTCTGTTCTTTCTTTCTTATCCTCAGTACCAGTCACTGTGCCACAATGCCAGCCACTGTGCCCATAATGCCAGCCACTGTGCACTCAGTACCAGTCAGTGTGTTCAGCAATGCTAAATGGGTGTGGTTGGGGTGTGGATATGGGTGTGACTAGTTGTGAAATGGGTGTGATCAGGGCGTGGTCTAAAATTTGCCCTTTCTATCATAGCTGCGATGATCTGTGTTTCCTGACACCTTTTTATCATAGCTGCGATGCTCTGCACGTCCTGACTCTTTTCTATCATAGCTGCGATGCTCTTTGCGTCCCGACTCCTTTCTATCACAGCTGTGATGCTCTGCTGGTCCTGATCCCTTTCTATCATAGCTGCAATGCTCTGCAGGTCCTGTTCCTTTTCTATCATAGCTGTGATGCCCTTTAGGTCCTGATCCGTTTCTATCATAGCTGTGATGCTCTGCTGGTCCTCACTCCTTTCTATCATAGCTGCAATGCTCTGCGGGTCCTTATACTTTTCTATCAGAGCTGTAATACTCTGCGTGTCCTGACACATTTCTATCATAGCTGCGATGCTCTGTGGGTCCTGACACATTTCTATCATAGCTGTGATGCTCTGTGGGTCCTGATGCTTTTCTATCATAGTTGCGATGCTCTGCATGTCCTGACTCTTTACTATCATAGCTGTGATGCTGTGCGCGTCCTGACTCCTTTCCATCATAGCTGCGATGCGCTGCGGGTCCTGATTCTTTTCTATCATAGCTGTGATGCTCTGTGGGTCCTGATGCTTTTCTATCATAGTTGCGATGCTCTGCATGTCCTGACTCTTTACTATCATAGCTGTGATGCTGTGCGCGTCCTGACTCCTTTCCATCATAGCTGCGATGCGCTGCGGATCCTGATCCTTTTCCATCATAGCTGTGATGATCTGCAGGTTCTGACTCCTTTCTATCATAGCTGTGATGGTCTGCGGGTCCTGACTCCTTTTCTATCATAGCTGCGATGCGCTGCAGGTCCTGACTCATTTCTATCATAGCTGCAATGCCCTGCAGATCCTGATCCCTTTCTATCAGAGCTGCGATGCTCTGCATGTCCTCACTTTCTATTGTAGCTGTGATGCTCTGATGGTCCTGATCCCTTTCTATTATAGCTGCGATGCTCTGCAGGTTCTGATCCCTTTCTATCATAGCTGTGATGCTCTGCGGGTCCTGATCCTGTCTATCAGAGCTGTGATGCTCTGCGATTTCTGATGCTTTTCTATCATAGCTGCGATGCTCTGCGGGTTCTGATACCTTTCCATTATAGCTGCGATGCTCTGTGGGTCCTGATCCTTTCTATCATAGCTGTGATGCTCACAGACACCGGGTCCTGCTCCTCCTGCGTGTGGAGCTCTGTGCTATCACTAGGGGGCAGTGTATCCCTGCGTCCTCATGTTTTTACGCTGAGATCTTGGCTGTGTCTGGCTCTGCCTGTGCACATGGTCATCTGTCCGCATCTCCAGGACGAGGACCAGTGAGCGGAAATCTTCTGGGGTCGCAGTGAGGGATCTGGTATATCCTGCAGAACAGGGGGCTGACTGTGTCTGTGCTGCTCCCCTCGTGTGACCATGGTGCGGCACAGCCTCATAGTGACACCGGGAAGTAGACGGAGGCTGGCGGTGTTTCCTCGGCTCCATTCCCTGGTGTAGCTAATGATCTGAGGTGTCAGTCACCCGTTATCATGGCTGGCGGGCTGTGATCGCACCTGCCACACTTCACACTCACAGATGCTCATTAACCTTTTCTGATTAATACAATTATTTCTCCAACATTAACCTTGACTCTAAACAAGGCAGACGGCTCCGCTGCCCAAGGAGAAAGCTCCGCTGCCCGAGACGACGGCTCTGCTGCCCAAGACGATGGCTCCTCTGCTCAAGGAGAAAGCTCCGCTGCCCGAGACGACGGCTCCGCTGCCCGAGACGACGGCTCTGCTGCCCAAGACGATGGCTCCTCTGCTCAAGGAGAAAGCTCCGCTGCCCGAGACGACGGCTCTGCTGCCCAAGACGATGGCTCCTCTGCTCAAGGAGAAAGCTCCGCTGCCCGAGACGACGGCTCCGCTGCCCGAGACGAAGGCTCCGCTGCCCGAGACGAAGGCTCTGCTGCCCGAGACGAAGGCTCCGCTGCCCGAGATGACGGCTCCGCTGCCCGAGACGACGGCTCCGCTGCCTGAGACAACAGCTCCACTGCCCGAGACAACGGCTATGTTGCCTGAGACAATGGCTCCGCTGCCCGAGACGAAGGCTCCGCTGCCCGAGACGACGGCTATGTTGTCCGAGACAACAGCTCCGCTGCCCGAGACGACGGCTCCGCTGCCCGAGACGACGGCTCCGCTGCCCGAGACGACGGCTCCGCTGCTCGAGACGACGGCTCCGCTGCTCGAGACAATGGCTCTGCTGTCCGAGACGACGGCTGCGCTGCCCGAGACGACGGCTCTGCTGCCCGAGACAACGGCTCCGATGTCCGAGACGACGGCTGCGCTGCCCGAGACGACGGCTCCGCTTCCCGAGACGACGGCTCCACTGCCCGAGTCGACGGCTCCACTGCCCGAGATGACGGCTCCGCTTCCCGAGACGACGGCTTCACTGCCAGAGTTGGCAGCTCCACTGCCCGAGATGACGGCTCCGCTTCCCGAGACGACGGCTCCGCTGCCCGAGTCGACGGCTCCACTGCCCGAGACGATGGCTCTGCTGCCCGAGACGACGGCTCCACTGCCCGAGTCGACGGCTCCACTGCCCGAGACGATGGCTCTGCTGCCCGAGACGACTGCTCCGCTGCCCAAGGAGAAAGCTCTGCTGCCAGAGACAACGAGCCTACAGCCGGTTCTGACCCGGTGTATGGGGCCTAGTGACTGTTCTGACCCAGCACTTAGACCCCTGCACCCTTTTGACATCTAAGTCCCCGATGTCACATTTTATGAGTCTGTTGTTGCCATCGCTCTAAGCACAGTACAAGCTGCTTGTGCTGGAGCCCAAGGCAAAACTTCACGCTCCTAGGGACTCTCATACTGACACATACAGCCCATCTATTACCGCCACAGAGTGCCATAATAGTACTGACAAGTACAGCCCCCCCTATTATTATTATTATTATTATTATTTTTTATTTCTATAGCGCCATTGATTCCATGGTCTGTACATGAGAAGGGGTTACATACAAATTACAGATATCACTTACAGTAAACTAACAATCACAGACTGATACAGAGGAGAGAGGACCCTGCCCTTTCGGGCTTACATGCTACAGGATGGTGGGGAAGGAGACAGTAGGTTGGGGGGGTTGCAGCTGCTCTAGTGATGGAGAGGCGGTGGCTCCGGTAGTGGTGAGGAGGCAGCGGGGATCATTGCAGGCTGTAGGCTTTCCTGAAGAGGTGGGTTTTCAGGTTCCATCTGAAGGATCCGAATGGGGTAGATAGTTGGACTTGTTCGGGCAAAGAATTCCAGAGAATAGGGGCTATTCTGGAGAAGTCTTGGAGGCGGTTGGGTGAAGAGCGAGTAAGTGTGGAGGAGAGAAGGAGGTCTTGGGAGGACCGGAGATTACGTGAGGGAAGGTATCGGGAGATTAGTTCAGAGACATATGGGGGAGACAGGTTATAGATGGCCTTGTAGGTCAGTATTAGTAATTTGAACTGGATACGCTGAGGGAATGGGAGCCAGTGAAGAGATTTGCAGAGGGTAGAAGCGGAGGAGTAGCGAGGAGAAAGATGAATTAGTCGGGCAGCAGAGTTAAGCATCGACTGGAGAGGTGCGAGGGTGTTAGCAGGGAGACCACAGAAAAGGATGTTGCAGTAGTCGAGGCGGGAGATGATGAGGGTGTGCACAAGCATTTTAGTAGATTGAGGGTTTAGGAAATGACGGATTATGGAAATATTTTTGAGCTGGAGGCGACAGGTGGTAGAAAGAGCTTGGATGTGCGGTTTGAAGGACCTATTAGCCCATATAGTGCCATAATAATACTGACACATACAGCCCACCTATTACCGCCATATAGTGCCATAATAATACTGACAAGTACAGCCCACCTATTACCCCATATAGTGCCATAATAATAATGACAAGTACAGCCCACCTATTACACCATATGGTGCCATAATAATACTGACAAGTACAGCCCACCTATTACCCCATATAGTGCCATAATATTACTGACACATACAGCCCACCTATTACCGCCATATAGTGCCATAATAATACTGACAAGTACAGCCCACCTATTACCCCATATAGTGCCGTAATAATAATGACAAGTACAGCCCACCTATTACCCCATATAGTGCCATAATAATAATGATAAGTACAGCCCACCTATTACCCCATATAGTGCCATAATATTACTGACACATACAGCCCACCTATTACCGCCATATAGTGCCATAATATTACTGACACATACAGGCCACCTATTACCCCATATAGTGCCATAATAATACTGACAAGTACAGCCCACCTATTACCCCATATAGTGCCATAATAATAATGACAAGTACAGCCCACCTATTACCCCATATAGTGCCATAATAATACTGACAAGTACAGCCCACCTATTACCCCATATAGTGCCATAATATTACTGACACATACAGCCCACCTATTACCCCATATAGTGCCATAATAATAATGACAAGTACAGCCCACCTATTACCCCATATAGTGCCATAATAATACTGACAAGTACAGCCCACCTATTACCCCATATAGTGCCATAATATTACTGACACATACAGCCCACCTATTACCGCCATATAGTGCCATAATAATAATGACAAGTACAGCCCACCTATTACCCCATATAGTGCCATAATAATAATGACAAGTACAGCCCACCTATTACCCCATATAGTGCCATAATAATACTGACAAGTACAGCCCACCTATTACCCCATATAGTGCAATAATAATACTGACAAGTACAGCCCACCTATTACCCCATATAGTGCCATAATATTACTGACACATACAGCCCACCTATTACCGCCATATAGTGCCATAATAATAATGACAAGTACAGCCCACCTATTACCCCATATAGTGCCATAATAATACTGACAAGTACAGCCCACCTATTACCCCATATAGTGCCATAATAATACTGACAAGTACAGCCCACCTATTACCCCATATAGTGCCATAATATTACTGACACATACAACCCACCTATTACCCCATATAGTGCCATAATAATAATGACAAGTACAGCCCACCTATTACCCCATATAGTGCTGTGATGGTGTGATATGCTATGTGGATGTCATTTTGTGTATATTTCTATTTCACTTGTTTTCATAGTGTTTTTCTTGAAGCTCTGTGGTTCTCCAGCCTGACTGTGTCTGTCTCTTGATGACCCCCTGTAGTGCATTAATCCGGTTGTGATGGTGTGATATGCTATGTGGATGTCATTTTGTGTATATTTCTATTTCACTTGTTTTCATAGTGTTTTTCTTGATGCCCTGTGGGTCTACAGCCTGTGTCTGTCTCTTGATGACCCCATGTAGTGCATTAATCCCCAAGGCTCCTTTGTTCTCCTGGCCTGGAAACCGCCCCAACCTGCTTGACTACCCCTGGACACAAGGAAGGGGGTGGGGAGAACAGGAGCTGGGCAAGTCAGTTCCTGTTTGGAGTGGATTGTGTAAAGACTGCACTTGAGAGACAAGGACCCATTTTATCCTCTGGTGCTAGTTTTGGAATCTCGTCTCCCTGGACATTTTATCCTATTACTGGACTACATTCTTGTTCTGGACTATTGTATCCTCAGTGTGGTGGATTGTTTATGGACCTTCTAATTTTGCCTGTAATAAAGGTCTTGGGATTGTTCACCCTTCCCTTGCTCTGTTGATTGTGTGGTATCGGAGAAGGACCCCATGACAACTGGTGGCAGCAGTGGGATCAACAGAGCATAACCCAATGGAGAACCACCCACAGAGTGAGTACAGAAATTGGACTATCCAGTTTACAGGAGAGAGCCAGAGACCTGGGCCTGAACTTCCAGGGACTGACTAAAGAGGCCTTAATTGATCTACTGGTGGGCGCTAGCCCGGCCACCTCCTCCCAGATGTCTGAAGGGCGAGCACTGGAGACCGGGATCCCCTTCGAGAAAAGCCAGTGGTTGGTGTGGTACGAAGAAGAGATGGCGGCTCTGGGCCCCGGCGTCTCTCAGGAGTACAAGGAGGAGGCTGCTCGCCGGGCACAGCAGAGACAAGAAGCAATGGAGCTTGAAAGAGGGAGTAACGCAATGTGGAGTGTAACCCCAACGATCCGGGAGCCTGTACGGATCACCCGGACAGAGTTTAAGCCATTTGATGAGGCATCCGGAGATGTGGAGGGGTTCTTCAAAGACTTTGAGCAGCAGTGTGCTCTGATGGAGGTGCCCCACTCTAGCTGGATGCGTTTGTTAGTGGGGCTCCTGAACGGAAGCATGGCGGAGGCTTACCGAACCATTGACGCACCTCGGAATCAGGATTATAACATTGTAAAGCGGACTATCCTGGATTACCATGCTATCACCCCAGACTCATTTAGGGCCAAGTTCCAAGACCTCCCATGCACCACGGGGGGGGGGGTCATTTAGAATGTATGCACATAAGATGTCCCAGGCATGTCGGAGATGTCTGGAAGCAGAAAACGCCTTTACTGTGGAAGATGTTATACAGGCGTTCCTTATAGAACAATTTCTTGCCAAGTGCCCTACAGAGGTACGGGAATGGGTCCGGGAGCGCACGCCGTGTACCGTGGATAGAGCTGCAGCCCTGGCTGATGAAGCCCTTACTATCCGGCCGCAATCGAGGAGACTTCTGGACAATGAACCACGGCCTGCTCCCGCGCCCCGTCCCCCTCCAGTTATATCTGCCCTTCCACCTAGTCGCAAGCTGATGACAATCACGCCTCACAATCCTAGGCCTCAACAGTTCCGACCATGACCTGGGGGTATCACAGAGAGGAGGTGTTATGGGTGTGAGCAACCTGGACATTTGCAGTCTGGCTGTCCCTCCAGGATTCGGAGGGAGCCCCACGTAGCCCCACCTCGTCCAGTGCATCTTGTGCACTCCACCACGCCTGAGGAAGAGCTACCACCACCCCCACCAGAGTGGACCACCGACCACGGCACCATAGATACCCCTCCTGGAGTGTACGGACTCTGGCCTCTATCCTTTAGCTACTCAGAGCAACAGCAACGCCACCTGCAGGATGTCTTTATTGATGGATACAAAGTGTCAGGATTTAGAGACACGGGGGCATTCTTGACTATCGCTGACCCCCGTGTGGTTCGACCCGAGGCAATTTACCAGGGTCCGGGAATTCCCATTGTCCTGGCGGGGGGTGCCCGCAAATATATACAGCGAGCTTCTGTGCGTTTGGATTATGGTTGTGGAGAAAAACTGTGTTGGATTGGAGTTATGGGAGGACTTCCTGCAGATATCCTCCTTGGGAACGACATTGGGGAGTTACAGTGCCAATTTGTGGGAGCAGTCACCCGACTACAGGCCCTTCAAGCACTACGTCATCCGGACCCCACCGGGGAGCAACCACCACGAACCGCATCAGAGTCGGTAAGCAATACTTTCGCTGCTACTACATTGGGAGAGTCTTGGGACAGAGAGGAGTTTAGGAGAGAAATAGAGGGTGACACTACCTTAGCAGCCCTTAGGCGAAAGGCAGAAACTGGGCACATGGGAGATAATGGGGATGGCTTCACTCGAGAAAACGGACTGTATTATCGTGTAACAAAGGGCAATGACCAGGGCAACCCTGACGCAACGACCAGGCAACTCATTGTCCCTCAGAAGTACAGGGCACAGCTACTTCAACTGGCCCATGACATCCCCTTGGCTGGGCATCAAGGGAGAAAAAGGACTGAAAAGCGACTCACCCAAAGTTTTTACTGGCCGGGCGTCTCGCAGTCGGTAGCCCATTATTGCCGCACCTGTGATGTGTGCCAGCGAATGCGGCATCCAGGAGCTCGACATAAGGTACCCCTGCAATCCCTGCCCATAATTGAGGAACCATTTCAACGTGTAGCCGTCGACATCATAGGTTCTCTGGCCCACCCCAGCCGGTCGGGGAAAAAATATATCCTTACCATGGAGGACTATGCCACTAGGTATCCTGAAGCTGTGGCCCTGTCCAGTATTACAGCAGTAAAGGTAGCCGAGGCCCTTGTGACCATCTTTACCCGGGTAGGGTTTCCTAGTGAAATATTGTCGGATCAAGGCACTCAGTTCATGTCAGATCTGGTCCAGTCCCTATGGCATACCTGTGGTGTTCGAGCCATTCGCACCACCCCATACCACCCGCAGACCAACGGACTATGTGAACACTTTAATGGAACCCTAAAAAAATATGCTGAGGGCTTTGTTGACGTTGAAAAAGACTGGGAAAAGTACCTGCCACATCTCCTCTTCGCCTATCGGGAGGTTCCCCAAGAGTCCACAGGGTTCTCTCCCTTCGAACTACTGTTTAACTGGAAGGTCCGTGGGCCTCTCACTCTTCTGAAAGAACATTTGGAGGGAGACATCTCAGATACCGGAATGCCCATCGTTCCCTATGTTCTAGAGCTCAGAGACCGTCTCGCCCAGCTAGCTACCTTCGCTAAAGAACATCAGCGAATGGCCCAGTCCAGACAAAAAACCTGGTATGACCGTAATGCCAGGAACCGGGAATTTATGGAAGGACAGCAAGTGCTCATGATTACTGCTTCCCCTGCCAACAAGCTTCAAGCAGTGTGGGAAGGCCCTTATCAGGTTGTCAAGAAAATTAATGACACTAACTATGTTATTGCCCTGGACTCTAGTGGTCGACGACAGAAAACCGTCCACATTAACATGCTGAAAGACTACCACGACCGATCTCTGCCTGTTCTAGCTGTCTGCCACCCCCCTAGTGATACCGCCGCCGACGAGTATCTCCCCGATCTCCTCCAGGTTGCCCAAGCGGGAGGATCACTGGAACAAGTGCCCCTGGGCTCCCATTTATCGGATATACAAAAGGACGATATTGTCGCCGTACTAAGGCCGAGGGCTGCTGCTTTCTCCTCAAAGCCGGGGAAGACTACTCTCACCAGTCACCATGTGGAAACCCCCGGACAACGCCCCATCCAGCAGGCTGCCTACCGGGTTCCAGAGGCTGTTCAAGGCATGATAAAGAATGAACTGGAGGAGATGAAATGACTGGGAGTTATTCAGCCATCTCACAGTTCTTGGGCCTCTCCTGTCGTCCTGGTCCCCAAGAAGGATGGTACAACATGATTCTGCGCTGATTACAGACGACTAAATGATGCCACCAAGAGTGATGCTTATCCCATGCCCAGGATTGATGACCTATTGGATCGTCTGGCCAGTGCCCAATTTGTGACCACGTTAGACTTGAGCAAGGGGTACTGGCAGATACCCACCTATTACCCCATATAGTGCCATAATAATACTGACAAGCACAGCCCACCTATTACCGCCATATCTTGCCATAAAATTGACACATACAGGCCATCTATTACCGACATATAGTGCCATAATACTGACATATACAGGCCACCTATTATTGCCATATAGTGCTATAATATTACTGACACATACAGTCCACCTATTTCCGCCATATAGTGCCATAATATTACTGACACATACAGCTCACCTATTACCGCCATATAGTGCCATAATACTGACACATACAGCCCACCTATTACCCCATAAGGTGCCATAATACTGACACATACAGCTCACCTATTACCGCCATATAGTGCCATAATACTGACACATACAGCCCACCTATTACCCCATAAGGTGCCATAATACTGACACATACAGCTCACCTATTACCGCCATATAGTGCCATAATACTGACACATACAGCCCACCTATTACCCCATAAGGTGCCATAATACTGACACATACAGCTCACCTATTACCGCCATATAGTGCCATAATAATACTGACACATACAGCCCACCTATTACCCCATAAGGTGCCATAATACTGACACATACAGCTCACCTATTACCGCCATATAGTGCCATAATACTGACACATACAGCCCACCTATTACCCCATAAGGTGCCATAATACTGACACATACAGCTCACCTATTACCGCCATATAGTGCCATAATACTGACACATACAGCCCACCTATTACCGCCATATAGTGCCATATTACTGACACATACAGCTCACCTATTACCACCATATAGTACCATAATACTGACACAGCCCACCTATTACAGCCATATAGTGCCATAATATCACTAGCACATACAGCCGACCTACTACTGCATTATAGTGCCATAATATTACTGACCCATACAGCCCACCTATTACCCCATAAAGTGCCATAATACTGACACATACAGCCCACCTATTACCCCATATAGTGCCATAATAATACTGACACATACAGACCACTTATTACCACATATAGTGCCATAATAGTACTGACACAGACAGCCCATCTATTACCGCCATATAGTGCCATAATATTACTAGCACATACAGCCCACCTATTACCACATATAGTGCCATAATATTACTGACACATACAACCCACCTATTACCGCCATATAGTGCCATAATATTACTAGCACATACAGCCCACCTATTATCGCCATATAGTGCCGTAATATTATTAACACATACAACCCATCTATTACCGCCATATAGTGCCATATTACTGACCCATACAGCCTTCTATCACCGCCATATAGTGCCATAATATTACTAACACATACAGACTACTTATTACCCCATATAGTGCCATAATAATACTGACACATACAGACCACTTATTACCACATATAGTGCCATAATAGTACTGACACAGACAGCCCACCTATTACCGCCATATAGTGACGTAATATTACTAAAACATACAACCCATCTATTACCGCCATATAGTACCATATTACTGACCCATACAGCCCACCTATTACTGCCATATAGTGCCATAATATTACTGACACACACAGCCCACCCATTACCGCCATATAGTGCCATAATATTACTGACACATACAGGCCACCTATTACCGACATATAGTGCCATATTACTGACCCATACAGCCCACCTATTACTGCCATATAGTGCCATAATATTACTGACACATACAGCCCACCTATTACCGCCATATAGTGCCATAATATTACTGACACATACAGCTTATCTATTACCGCCATACAGTGCCATAATACTGACACATACAGCTCACCTATTACCGCCATAACACTGACAAGTACAGCCCATCTATTACCCCATATAGTGCCATAATATTACTCACACATACAGCCCACCTATTACTGCCATATAGTGCCATAATACTGACACATACAGCTCACCTATTGCCGCCATATAGTGCCATAATTCTGACACACAGCCCACCTATTACTGCCATATAGTGCCATAATATTACTGACAAATACCAAATACAGCCCACCTATTACTGCCATACTGTGCCATAATAATACTGACACATACAGCCCACATTACCGCCATATAGTGCCATAACATTACTGACAAATACCAAATACAGCCAACCTATTACCGCCATACTGTGCCATAATATTACTAACACATACAGCCCACCTATTACCGCCATATAGTGCCATAATATTACTGACACATACAGGCCACCTATTACCCCATATAGTGCCATCATAATACTGACACATACAGGCCACCTATTACCGCCATATAGTGCCATTATATTACTGACACAGCCCACCTATTACCCCATAAGGTGCCATAATACTGACACATACAGCCCACCTATTACCGCCATATAGTGCCATAATACTGACACATACAGCCCACCTATTGCCGCCATATAGTGCCATAATACTGACACATACAGCCCACCTATTGCCGCCATATAGTGCCATAATACTGACACATACAGACCATATATTACCGCCATATAGTGCCATAATACTGACACATACAGCCCACTTATTACAGCCATATAGTGCCATAATACTGACACATACAGCTCACATATCACCGCCATATAGTGCCATAATACTGACATATACAGGCCACCAATTACCGCCATATAGTGCAATAATACTGACACATACAGCTCACCTATCACCGCCATATAGTGCCATAATACTGACATATACAGCCCACCTATTACCGCAATATAGTGCCATAATACTGACACATACAGCCCACCTATTACCGCCATATAGTCCCATAATACTGACAAATACAGCTCACCTATTACCGCCATATAGTGCCACAATACTGACACATACAGCCCACCTACCATATAGTGCCATTATACTGACACATACAGCTCACCTATTACCGGCATATAGTGCTATAATACTGACACACACAGCTCACCTATCACCGCCATATAGTGCCATAATATTACTAACACATACAGCCCACCTATTACCGCCATAAATTCCCATAATATTACTGACACATACAGCCCACCTATTACTGCCATACTGTGCCATAATAATACTGACACATACAGCCCACATTACCGCCATATAGTGCCATAATATTACTGACAAATACCAAATACAGCCAACCTATTACCGCCATACTGTGCCATAATATTACTGACACATACAGGCCACCTATTTCCGCCATATAGTGCCATAATATTACTGACACATACAGGCCACCTGTTACCCCATATAGTGCCATAATATTACTAACACATACAGCCCACCTATTTCCGCCCTATAGTGCCATAAATTACTGACACATACAGCTCATCTATTACCGCCATATAGTGCCATAATATTACTGACACATACAGGCCACCTATTACCCCATATAGTGCGATCATAATACTGACACATACAGGCCACCTATTACCGCCATATAGTGCCATTATATTACTGACACAGCCCACCTATTACCCAATAAGGTGCCATAATACTGACAAATACAGCGCACCTATTACTGCCATATAGTGCCATAATATTACTAACACATACAGCCCACCTATTACCCCATATAGTGCCATAATAATACTGACAAGTACAGCCCACCTATTACCCCATATAGTGCCATAATAATACTGACACATACAGCCCATCTATTACCGCCATATAGTGACATAATATTACTATCACATACAGATCACCTATTACCGCCATATAGTGCCATATTACTGACCCATACAGCCCACCTATTACTGCCATAAAGTGCCATAATATTACTAAAACATACAGACCACCTATTACCGCCATATGTTGCCATAATATTACTAGCACATACAGCCCACCTATTACCGCCATATAGTGCCATAATATTACTAAAACATACAGACCACCTATTACCGCCATATGTTGCCATAATATTACTAGCACATACAGCCCACCTATTACCGCCATATAGTGCCATAATATTACTAACACATACAACGCATCTATTACCGCCATATAGTGCCATATTACTGACCCATACAGCCCACCTATTACTGCCATATAGTGCCATAATATTACTGACACACACAGCCCACCCATTACCGCTGTATAGTGCCATAATATTACTGACACATACAGCCCACCTATTACCGACATATAGTGCCATAATATTACTGACACATACAGCCCACCGATTACCACCATATAGTGCCATAATATTACAGACACATACAGCCCACCTATTACCGCCATATAGTGCCATAATATTACTGACACATACAACTCATCTATTACCGTCATATAGTGCCATAATACTGACAAGTACAGCCCATCTATTACCCCATATAGTGCCATAATATTACTGACACATACAGCCCACCTATTACTGCCATATAGTGCCATAATACTGACACATACAGCTCACCTATTACCGCCATATAGTGCCATAATACTGACATATACAGCCCACCTATTACCGCCATATAGTGCCATAATACTGACACATACAGCTCACCTATTACCGCCATATAGTGCCATAATACTGACACATACAGCCCATTTATTACCGCCATATAGTGCCTTAATACTGACACAGACAACCCACCTATTACCGCCATATAGTGCCATAATACTGACAAGTGCAGCCCATCTATTACCCTATATAGTGCCATAATATTACTGACACATACAGCCCACCTATTATTGCCATATAGTGCCATAATACTGACACATACAGCTCACCTATTACCGCCATATAGTGCCATAATTCTGACACATACATCCCACCTATTACCGCCATATAGTGCCATAATACTGACACATACAGCTCACCTATTACCGCCATATAGTGCCATAATACTGACACATACAGCCCACCTATTGCTGCCATATAGTGCCATAATACTGACACATACAGACCATATATTACCGCCATATAGTGCCATAATACTGACACATACAGCCCACCTATTACTGCCATATAGTGCCATAATACTGACACATACAGCCCATCTATTACTGCCATATAGTGCCATAATACTGACACATACAGCCCACCTATTACCGCCATATAGTGCCATAACACTGACACATACAGCCCACCTATTACTGCCATCTAGTGCCATAATACTGACACATACAGCCCTGTTGTGAGTTCATTTTCCCCTTCACTACTGAGGCCCGAGGAACTCCCTCTTCTGGTGAAGAAAGGTAGTGAGCCTGATTGTCAAACACCTGGGGCTGATGATGATGACTGGCTGAGTGGAGTTAGTGACTGGATATAAGGCTGCCGACGCCCTTCTGGCCTGCGGGTGATTTCTCTGTGGACTTCTAGGAAACCAGTCTGATTCCTGCTCATCTAAAGCTAAGATTTCTGCTTTGCCTTTTTGCATTGTGTTTTGTTTTCCTTGCTTTTCTGGATTCTGCCATTCCCTGCTGGGGTGAGCTGAATCTCCTTTTGCCGGTTGCTCTGTCTTCAGAATATTCCTGAGTACTGACATAGCCTTTTCTGAAGCCTAGCGTCTTCAGGGCCTTTTTTCTGTCAGTTTGTTGGCTCTTATTTTCATAGGGTTTTTTCACGGATTGCAGACAGCAGCCTTCCTGTCCTTTCCTAACTAGTTAGTTTGGGCCCCATCTTTGCTCAGTCTATCTTTCTGTCTGTGTTTTGTTCTTTCTTCTTGTTTCACCGTCATATGTGGGGGGCTGCCTTTTGCTTTGGGGTCTGCTCTGGGGCAGTTTAGATTTCCCTTTCTGTCTTTAGGCTATGTAGTCCTCCGGCTGTGATCGAGGGGCCTAGGGCATCGTAGGAGCCCCCCACGGCTACTGCTAGTTGTGTTGATAGGTTCAGGGGTCTGCAATCCGATAGCTGCCAACTTCTCTGGTTTTCTGGACTTAGCTAGCATTTCTATTTTTGCTTCCTACGGTGACTCAATCATAACACAGCCCACCTATTACTGCCATCTAGTGCCATAATACTGACACATACAACCCACCTATTACTGCCATATAGTGCCATAATACTGACACATACAGCTCACCTATCACCGCCATATAGTGCCATAATACTGGCATATACAGCCCACCTATTACCGCCATATAGTGCCATAATACTGGCATATACAGCCCACCTATTACCGCCATATAGTTCCATAATACTGACACATACAGCTCACCTATTACCGCCATATAGTAACACAATACTGACACATACATCCCACCTACTATATAGTGCCATTATACTGACACATACAGCTCATCTAATACCGCCATATAGTGCTATAATACTGACACACACAGCTCACCTATCACCTCCATATAGTGCCATAATATTACTAAGACATACAGATCTTCTATTTCCGCCATATAGTGCCATAATATTACTAACACATACAGACCATCTATTACCGACATATAGTGCCATAATATTACTAACACATACAGCCCACCTGTTACCGCCATATAGTGCCATAATATTACTAACACATACAGCCCACCTATTACTGCCATATAGTGCCATAATACTGACATATACAGCCCCACCTATTACAGCCATAAATTCCCATAATATTACTGACACATACAGCCACCTATTACCGCCATACTGTGCCATAATAATACTGACACATACAGCCCACCTATTACCGCCATGTAGTGCCATAATATTACTGACACATACAGCCCACCTATTACTGCCATACTGTGCCATAATAATACTGACACATACAGCCCACATTACCGCCATATAGTGCCATAATATTACTGACAAATACCAAACACAGCCAACCTATTACCGCCATACTGTGCCATAATATTACTGACACATACAGGCCACCTATTTCCGCCATATAGTGCCATAATATTACTGACACATACAGGCCACCTGTTACCCCATAAGGTGCCATAATACTGACACATACAGCCCACCTATTACTGCCATATAGTGCCATAATAATACTGACACATAGAGCCCATCTATTACCGCCATATAGTGACATAATATTACCAGCACATACAGCCCACCTATTACCGCCATATAGTGCCGTAATATTACTAACACATACAACCCATCTATTACCGCCATATAGTGCCATATTACTGACCCATGATAAAGCCCACCTATTACCGACATATAGTGCCATAATATTACTAACACATACAACCCATCTATTACCGCCATATAGTGCCATATTACTGACCCATACAGCCCACCTATTACTGCCATATAGTGCCATAATATTACTAACACATACAACCCATCTATTACCGCCATATAGTGCCATATTACTGACCCATACAGCCCACCTATTACCGACATATAGTGCCATAATATTACTGACACATACAGCCCACCGATTACCACCATATAGTGCCATAATATTACAGACACATACAGCCCACCTATTACCGCCATATAGTGCCATAATATTGACACATACAGCTCACCTATTACCGCCATATAGTGCCATAATACTGACACATATAGCCCACCTATTGCCGCCATATAGTGCCATAATACTGACACATACAGACCATATATTACCGCCATATAGTGCCATAATACTGACACATACAGCCCACCTATTACTGCCATATAGTGCCATAATACTGACACATACAGCCCATCTATTACTGCCATATAGTGCCATAATACTGACACATACAGCCCACCTATTACTGCCATATAGTGCCATAATATTACTAACACATACAACCCATCTATTACCGCCATATAGTGCCATATTACTGACCCATACAGCCCACCTATTACCGACATATAGTGCCATAATATTACTGACACATACAGCCCACCGATTACCACCATATAGTGCCATAATATTACAGACACATACATCCCACCTATTACCGCCATATAGTGCCATAATATTGACACATACAGCTCACCTATTACCGCCATATAGTGCCATAATACTGACACATATAGCCCACCTATTGCCGCCATATAGTGCCATAATACTGACACATACAGACCATATATTACCGCCATATAGTGACATAATATTGACACATACAGCCCACCTATTACTGCCATATAGTGCCATAGTACTGACACATACAGCCCATCTATTACTGCCATATAGTGCCATAATACTGACACATACAGCCCACCTATTACCGCCATATAGTGCCATAACACTGACACATACAGCCCACCTATTACCGCCATCTAGTGCCATAATACTGACACATACAGCCCTGTTGTGAGTTCATTTTCCCCTTCACTACTGAGGCCCGAGGAACTCCCTCTTCTGGTGAAGAAAGGTAGTGAGCCTGATTGTCAAACACCTGGGGCTGATGATGATGACTGGCTGAGTGGAGTTAGTGACTGGATATAAGGCTGCCGACGCCCTTCTGGCCTGCAGGTGATTTCTCTGTGGACTTCTAGGAAACCAGTCTGATTCCTGCTCATCTAAAGCTAAGATTTCTGCTTTGCCTTTTTGCATTGTGTTTTGTTTTCCTTGCTTTTCTGGATTCTGCCATTCCCTGCTGGGGTGAGCTGAATCTCCTTTTGCCTGTTGCTTTGTTTTCAGAATATTCCTGAGTACCGACATAGCCTTTTTTGAAGCCTAGCGTCTTCAGGGCCTTTTTCACTGTCAGTCTGTTGGCTCTTATTTTCATAGGGTTTTTCACGGATTGCAGACAGCAGCCTTCCTGTCCTTTCCTATCTAGTTAGCTTGGGCCCCTCTTTGCTCAGTCTATCTTTCTGTCTGTGTTTTGTTCTTTCTTCTTGCTTCACCGTCATTATATGTGGGGGGCTGCCTTTTGCTTTGGGGTCTGCTCTGGGGCAGTTTAGATTTCCCTTTCTGTCTTTAGGCTATGTAGTCCTCCGGCTGTGATCTAGGGGCCTAGGGCATCGTAGGAGCCCCCCACGGCTACTGCTAGTTGTGTTGATAGGTTCAGGGGTCTGCAATCTGATAGCTGCCAACATCTCTGGTTTTCTGGACTTAGCTAGCATTTCTATTTTTGCCTCCTACGGTGACTCAATCATAACAAATCACCCGCCATACCGCAGATCCTAGGGTACTCAATAGCAGGAAAGAATTGTAAAACAAAAAAAAAAAAAAAAGTGTGTATATTTTTTCCTCTATATCTCTGAGGCCGTAGGGGGAATTTTTTTTTTTCTCTCAATGGAGATAAAGCAATTGTCTGATCGTGTGGAGCAGCTCGCTGCGGAAGTGCGGGGTATTTCCGCCTACCTTGCTCATTCACATGCTGCTGAACCAAAGATTCCTACACCTGATGTATTTTTTGGGGATCGGTCTAAATTTTTGAATTTCAAAAATAATTGTAAATTATTTTTTGCCTTGAAGCCTAACTCATCAGGGAGCTCCGCGCAGCAGGTTAAAATTGTCATCTCTTTGCTGCGTGGCGATCCCCAGGATTGGGCGTTTTCTTTGAAACCAGATGACCCTATTCTGACTAATGTGAACGCATTTTTTCAGGCCTTGGGGTTGTTGTATGACGAACCTAATGCCATTGATCAGGCTGAAAAGACCCTGCTGGCATTGAGCCAGGGTCGTGATTCTGCAGAGTTGTACTGTCAAAAATTCCGAAAGTGGGCAGTACTTACTACCTGGAATGATAATTCCTGGGTCTCTGCCTCTGATATTCATGCCAAAAGATTGGTGCGTGCCTTTCATCGGGCTCACCCTGATCGCCCTGGTGGCGTGGTTGAGGGTTCGGTGACCCCTCCTCAAGGGGGAGGTACTGTTGTGAGTTCATTTTCCCCTTCACTACTGAGGCCCGAGGAACTCCCTCTTCTGGTGAAGAAAGGTAGTGAGCCTGATTGTCAAACACCTGGGGCTGATGATGATGACTGGCTGAGTGGAGTTAGTGACTGGATAAAAGGCTGCCGACGCCCTTCTGGCCTGCAGGTGATTTCTCTGTGGACTTCTAGGAAACCAGTCTGATTCCTGCTCATCTAAAGCTAAGATTTCTGCTTTGCCTTTTTGCATTAGTGTTTTGTTTTCCTTGCTTTTCCGGATTCTGCCATTCCCTGCTGGGGTGAGCTGAATCTCCTTTTGCCTGTTGCTCTGTCTTCAGAATATTCCTGAGTACTGACATAGCCTTTTTTGAAGCCTAGCGTCTTCAGGGCCTTTTTTACTGTCAGTTTGTTGGCTCTTATTTTCATAGGGTTTTTTCATGGATTGCAGACAGCAGCCTTCCTGTCCTTTCCTATCTAGTTAGTTTGGGCCCCATCTTTGCTCAGTCTATCTTTCTGTCTGTGTTTTGTTCTTTCTTCTTGCTTCACCGTCATTATATGTGGGGGGCTGCCTTTTGCTTTGGGGTCTGCTCTGGGGCAGTTTAGATTTCCCTTTCTGTCTTTAGGCTATGTAGTCCTCTGGCTGTGATCGACGGGCCTAGGGCATCGTAGGAGCCCCCCACGGCTACTGCTAGTTGTGTTGACAGGTTCAGGGGTCTGCAATCCGATAGCTGCCAACTTCTCTGGTTTTCTGGACTTAGCTAGCATTTCTATTTTTGCCTCCTACGGTGACTCAATCATAACACAGCCCACCTATTACTGCCATCTAGTGCCATAATACTGACACATACAACCCACCTATTACTGCCATATAGTGCCATAATACTGACACATACAGCTCACCTATCACCGCCATATAGTGCCATAATACTGACATATACAGCCCACCTATTACTGCCATATAGTGCCATAATACTGACACATAAAGCTCACCTATCACCGCCATATAGTGCCATAACACTGACATATACAGCCCACCTATTACCACCTTATATTGCCATAATACTGACACATAAAGCCCACCTATTACCGCCATATAGTCCCATAATACCGACACATACAGTCCACCTATTACCACCATATAGTGCCATAATATTACTGACACATACAGTCCACCTATTTCCGCCATATAGTGCCATAATATTACTGACACATACAGGCCACCTATTACCCCATATAGTGCCATAATAATACTGACACATACAGGCCACCTATTACCGCCATATAGTGCCATAATGTTACTGACACAAACAGCCCACCTATTTCCGCCACATAGTGCCATAATATTACTAACACATACAGTCCACCTATTACCACCATATAGTGCCATAATATTACTGACACATACAGGCCACCTATTTCCGCCATATAGTGCCATAATATTACTGACACATACAGCCCACCTATTACCCCATATAGTGCCATAATAATACTGACACATACAGCCCACCTATTACCGCCATACTGTGCCATAATAATACTGACACATACAGCCCACATTACCGCCATATAGTGCCATAATATTACTGACAAATACCAAATACAGCCAACCTATTACCGCCATACTGTGCCATAATATTACTGACACATACAGGCCACCTATTACCCCATCAAGTGCCATAATATTACTGACACATACAGCTCATCTATTACCGCCATATAGTGCCATAATATTACTGACACATACAGGACACCTATTTCCGCCATATAGTGCTATAATATTACTGACAGATACAGTCCACCTACTTCCGCCATATAGTGCCATAATATTACTGACACATACAGGCCACCTATTACCGCCATATAGTGCCATAATATTACTGACACTTACAGCCCACCTATTACCCCATGAGGTGCCATAATACTGACACATACAGCCCACCTATTACTGCCATATAGTGCCATAATATTACTAACACATACAGCCCACCTATTACCCCATATAGTGCCATAATAATACTGACAAGTACAGCCCACCTATTACCCCATATAGTGCCATAATAATACTGACACATACAGCCCACCTATTACCGCCATACTGTGCCATAATAATACTGACACATACAGCCCACATTACCGCCATATAGTGCCATAATATTACTGACAAATACCAAATACAGCCAACCTATTACCGCCATACTGTGCCATAATATTACTGACACATACAGGCCACCTATTACCCCATATAGTGCCATAATATTACTGACACATACAGCTCATCTATTACCGCCATATAGTGCCATAATATTACTGACACATACAGGACACCTATTACTCCATATAGTGCCATAATAATACTGACACATACAGGCCACCTATTTCCGCCATATAGTGCTATAATATTACTGACACATACAGTCCACCTATTTCCGAAATATAGTGCCATAATAATACTGACACATACAGGCCACCTATTACCGCCATATAGTGCCATAATATTACTGACACTTACAGCCCACCTATTACCCCATGAGGTGCCATAATACTGACACATACAGCCCACCTATTACTGCCATATAGTGCCATAATATTTCTAACACATACAGCCCACCTATTACCCCATATAGTGCCATAATAATACTGACAAGTACAGCCCACCTATTACCCCATATAGTGCCATAATAATACTGACACATACAGCCCATCTATTACCGCCATATAGTGACATAATATTACTAGCACATACAGCCCATCTATTACCGCCCTATAGTGCCGTAATATTACGAACACATACAACCCATCTATTACCGCCATATAGTGCCATATTACTGACCCATACAGCCCACCTATTACTGCCATAAAGTGCCATAATATTACTAAAACATACAGACCACCTATTACCGCCATATGTTGCCATAATATTACTAACACATACAGCCCACCTATTACCGCCATATAGTGACATAATATTACTAGCACATACAGCCCACCTATTACCGCCATATAGTGCCATAATATTACTAACACATACAACCCATCTATTACCGCCATATAGTGCCATATTACTGACCCATACAGCCCACCTATTACTGCCATATGGTGCCATAATATTACTGACACATACAGCCCACCTATTACCGCCATATAGTGCCATAATATTACTGACACATACAACTCATCTATTACCACCATTTAGTGCCATAATACTGACACATACAGCTCACCTATTACCGCCATATAGTGCCATAATACTGACACATACAGCTCACCTATTACCGCCATATAGTGCCATAATACTGACACATACAGCTCACCTATTACCGCCATATAGTGCCATAATACTGACACATACAGTCCCCCTATTACCGCCATATAGTGCCATAATAATACTGACACATACAGCCCATCTATTACTGCCATACTGTGCCATAATAATACTGACACATACAGCCCACCTATTTCCCCCATATAATGCCATAATATTAATGACACATACAGCCCACCTATTACCGCCATATAGTGCCATAATAATACTGACACATACAGCCCACCTATTACCCCATATAGTGCCATAATAATACTGACACATACAGCCCACCTATTTCCGCCATCTAGTGCCATAATATTACTGACACATACAGGCCACCTATTACCGCCATATAGTGCCAAAATATTACTGACACAGACAGCCCACCTATTACCCCCATGTAGTGCCATAATACTGACACATACAGCCCACCTATTACCCCCATATAATGCCATAATAATACTGACACATACAGGCCACCTATTACCCCCATATAATGCCATAATATTACTAACACATACAGCCCACCTATTTGTGCCATAATAATACTGACACATACAGCCCACCTAATTCCGCCATACTGTGCCATAATATTACTGACACATACAGCCCACCTATTACCCCATATAGTGCCATAATATTACTGACACATAAAACCCACCTATTACCGCCATATTGTGCCATAATAATACTGACACATACAGCCCATCTATTTCCGCCATATAGTGCCATAATATTACTGACACATACAGCCCACCTATTACCGCCATATAGTGCCATAATAATATTGACACATACAGCCCACCTATTACCCCCATATAATGCCATAATATTACTAACACATACAGCCCACCTATTTGTGCCATAATAATACTGACACATACAGCCCACCTAATTCCGCCATACTGTGCCATAATAATACTGACACATACAGCCCACCTATTTCCGCCATACTGTGCCATAATAATACTGACACATACAGCCCACCTATTTCCGCCATACTGTGCCATAATAATACTCACACATACAGCCCACCTATTACCCCCATATAATGCCATAATATTACTGACACATAAAGCCCACCTATTACCGCCATATAGTGCCATAATAATGCTGACACATACAGCCCACCTATTACCCCCATATAATGCCATAATATTACTGACACATAAAGCCCACCTATTACCGCCATATAGTGCCATAATAATGCTGACACATACAGCCCACCTATTACCCCCATATAATGCCATAATATTACTGACACATAAAGCCCACCTATTACCGCCATATAGTGCCATAATAATACTCACACATACAGCCCACCTATTACCCCCATATAATGCCATAATATTACTGACACATAAAGCCCACCTATTACCGCCATATAGTGCCATAATAATGCTGACACATACAGCCCACCTATTACCCCCATATAATGCCATAATATTACTGACACATACAGCCCACCTATTACCCCCATATAGTGCCATAATATTACTAACACATACAGCTCATCTATTTCCGCCATATAGTGCCATAATATTACTGACACATACAGCCCACCTATTACCGCCATACTGTGCCATAATAATACTGACACATACAGCCCACATATTACTGCCATATAATGCCGTAATATTACTAACATATACAGCCCACCTATTTCCGCCATATTGTGCCATAATATTACTGACACATACAGCCCACCTATTACTGCCATATAGTGCCATAATACTGACACATACAGCCCACCTATTACTGCCATCTAGTGCCATAATACTGACACATAGAGCCCACCTATTACTGCCATCTAGTGCCATAATACTGACACATAGAGCCCACCTATTACTGCCATATAGTGCCTTAATACTGACATATACAGCCCACCTTTTACCCCATATAGTGCCATAATACTGACACATACAGCCCACCTATTACCGCCGTATAGTGCCTTAATACTGACACATACAACCCACCTATTACCGCCATATAGAGCCATAATACTGACACATACAGCCCACCTATTACTGCCATCTAGTGCCATAATACTGACACATACATCCCACCTATTACCACCATCTAGTGTCATAAGACTAACACATACAGCCCACCTATTACCGCCATATAGTGCCATAATACTGACACATACATCCCACCTTTTATCGCCATATAGTGCCATAATACTGACACATACAGCCCACCTATTACTGCCATCTAGTGCCATAATACTGACACATACAGCCCACCTATTACCGCCATATAGTGCCATAATACTGACACATACAGCCCACCTATTACCGCCATATAGTGCCATAATACTGACACATAAAGCCCACCTATTACTGCCATCTAGTGCCATAATACTGACACATACAGCCCACCTATTACCGCCATCTAGTGCCATAATACTGACACATACAGCCCACCTTTTACTGCCATCTAGTGCCATAATACTGACACATACAGCCCATCTATTACCACCATCTAGTGCCTTAATACTGACACATACAACCCACCTATTACCGCCATATAGTGCCATAATACTGACACATACAGTCCACCTATTACCGCCATCTAGTGCCATAATACTGACACATACAGCCCACCTTTTACTGCCATATAGTGCCATAATACTGACACATGCAGCTCACCTATTACCGCCATATAGTGCCATAATACTGACACATACAGCCCACTTATTACCGCCATCTAGTGCCATAATACTGACACATACAGCCCACCTATTACTGCCATATAGTACCATAATAATACTGACACATACAGCTTACCTATTACTGCCATCTAGTGCCATAATACTGACACATACAGCCCACCTTTTACTGCCATATAGTGCCATAATACTGACACATGCAGCCCACCTATTACCGCCATATACTGCCATAATACTGACACATACAGCCCACCTATTACTGCCATATAGTGCCATAATACTGACACATACAGCCCACCTATTACTGCCATATACTGCCATAATACTGACACATACAGCCCACATATTACTGCCATATAATGCCGTAATATTACTAACATATACAGCCTACCTATTTCCGCCATATAGTGCCATAATATTACTGACACATACAGCCCACCTATTACTGCCATCTAGTGCCAAAATACTGACACATAGAGCCCGCCTATTACTGCCATCTAGTGCCATAATACTGACACATAGAGCCCACCTATTACTGCCATATAGTGCCTTAATACTGACATATACAGCCCACCTTTTACCCCATATAGTGCCATAATACTGACACATACAGCCCACCTATTACCGCCGTATAGTGCCTTAATACTGACACATACAACCCACCTATTACCGCCATATAGAGCCATAATACTGACACATAAAGCCCACCTATTACCGCCATATAGTGCCATAATAATGCTGACACATACAGCCCACCTATTACCCCCATATAATGCCATAATATTACTGACACATACAGCCCACCTATTACCCCCATATAGTGCCATAATATTACTAACACATACAGCCCACCTATTTCCGCCATATAGTGCCATAATATTACTGACACATACAGCCCACCTATTACCGCCATATAGTGCCATAATATTACTCACACATACAGCTCACCTATTTCCGCCATATAGTGCCATAATAATACTGACACATACAGCCCACCTATTACCGCCATACTGTGCCATAATAATACTGACACATACAGCCCACCTATTACCGCCATACTGTGCCATAATAATACTGACACATACAGCCCACATATTACTGCCATATAATGCCGTAATATTACTAACATATACAGCCCACCTATTTCCGCCATATAGTGCCGTAATATTACTGACACATACAGCCCACATATTACTGCCATATAGTGCCATAATACTGACATACAGCCCACCTATTACTGCCATCTAGTGCCATAATACTGACACATAGAGCCCACCTATTAGTGCCATAATACTGACACATAGAGCCCACCTATTACTGCCATATAGTGCCTTAATACTGACATATACAGCCCACCTTTTACCCCATATAGTGCCATAATACTGACACATACAGCCCACCTATTACCGCCGTATAGTGCCTTAATACTGACACATACAACCCACCTATTATCGCCATATAGAGCCATAATACTGACACATACAGCCCACCTATTACCGCCGTATAGTGCCTTAATACTGACACATACAACCCACCTATTACCGCCATATAGAGCCATAATACTGACACATACATCCCACCTATTACCACCATCTAGTGTCATAAGACTAACACATACAGCCCACCTAATACCGCCATATAGTGCCATAATACTGACACATACAGCCCACCTATTACCGCCATATAGTGCCATAATACTGACACATACATCCCACCTTTTATCGCCATATAGTGCCATAATACTGACACATACAGCCCACCTATTACTGCCATCTAGTGCCATAATACTGACACATACAGCCCACCTATTACCGCCATATAGTGCCATAATACTGACACATACAGCCCACCTATTACCGCCATATAGTGCCATAATACTGACACATACAGCCCACCTATTACTGCCATCTAGTGCCATAATACTGACACATACAGCCCACCTATTACCGCCATCTAGTGCCATAATACTGACACATACAGCCCACCTATTACCACCATCTAGTGCCTTAATACTGACACATACAACCCACCTATTACCGCCATATAGTGCCATAATACTGACACATACAGTCCACCTATTACCGCCATCTAGTGCCATAATACTGACACATACAGCCCACCTTTTACTGCCATATAGTGCCATAATACTGACACATGCAGCTCACCTATTACCGCCATATAGTGCTATAATACTGACACATACAGCCCACCTATTACTGCCATCTAGTGCCATAATATTGACACATACAGCCCATCTATTACCACCATCTAGTGCCTTAATACTGACACATACAACCCACCTATTACCGCCATATAGTGCCATAATACTGACACATACAGTCCACCTATTACCGCCATCTAGTGCCATAATACTGACACATACAGCCCACCTTTTACTGCCATATAGTGCCATAATACTGACACATGCAGCTCACCTATTACCGCCATATAGTGCTATAATACTGACACATACAGCCCACTTATTACAGCCATCTAGTGCCATAATACTGACACATACAGCCCACCTATTACTGCCATATAGTACCATAATAATACTGACACATACAGCTCACCTATTACTGCCATCTAGTGCCATAATACTGACACATACAGCCCACCTATTACTGCCATATAGTGCCATAATACTGACACATACAGCCCACCTTTTACTGCCATATAGTGCCATAATACTGACACATACAGCCCACCTATTACTGCCATATAGTACCATAATAATACTGACACATACAGCCCACCTATTACCGCCATCTAGTGCCATAATACTGACACATACAGCCCACCTTTTACTGCCATCTAGTGCCATAATACTGACACATACAGCCCATCTATTACCACCATCTAGTGCCTTAATACTGACACATACAACCCACCTATTACCGCCATATAGTGCCATAATACTGACACATACAGTCCACCTATTACCGCCATCTAGTGCCATAATACTGACACATGCAGCCCACCTTTTACTGCCATATAGTGCCATAATACTGACACATGCAGCTCACCTATTACCGCCATATAGTGCCATAATACTGACACATACAGCCCACTTATTACCGCCATCTAGTGCCATAATACTGACACATACAGCCCACCTATTACTGCCATATAGTACCATAATAATACTGACACATACAGCTCACCTATTACTGCCATCTAGTGCCATAATACTGACACATACAGCCCACCTTTTACTGCCATATAGTGCCATAATACTGACACATGCAGCCCACCTATTACCGCCATATACTGCCATAATACTGACACATACAGCCCACCTATTACTGCCATATAGTGCCATAATACTGACACATACAGCCCACCTATTACTGCCATATACTGCCATAATACTGACACATACAGCCCACATATTACTGCCATATAATGCCGTAATATTACTAACATATACAGCCTACCTATTTCCGCCATATAGTGCCATAATATTACTGACACATACAGCCCACCTATTACTGCCATCTAGTGCCATAATACTGACACATAGAGCCCGCCTATTACTGCCATCTAGTGCCATAATACTGACACATAGAGCCCACCTATTACTGCCATATAGTGCCTTAATACTGACATATACAGCCCACCTTTTACCCCATATAGTGCCATAATACTGACACATACAGCCCACCTATTACCGCCGTATAGTGCCTTAATACTGACACATACAACCCACCTATTACCGCCATATAGAGCCATAATACTGACACATAAAGCCCACCTATTACCGCCATATAGTGCCATAATAATGCTGACACATACAGCCCACCTATTACCCCCATATAATGCCATAATATTACTGACACATACAGCCCACCTATTACCCCCATATAGTGCCATAATATTACTAACACATACAGCCCACCTATTTCCGCCATATAGTGCCATAATATTACTGACACATACAGCCCACCTATTACCGCCATATAGTGCCATAATATTACTCACACATACAGCTCACCTATTTCCGCCATATAGTGCCATAATAATACTGACACATACAGCCCACCTATTACCGCCATACTGTGCCATAATAATACTGACACATACAGCCCACCTATTACCGCCATACTGTGCCATAATAATACTGACACATACAGCCCACATATTACTGCCATATAATGCCGTAATATTACTAACATATACAGCCCACCTATTTCCGCCATATAGTGCCGTAATATTACTGACACATACAGCCCACATATTACTGCCATATAGTGCCATAATACTGACATACAGCCCACCTATTACTGCCATCTAGTGCCATAATACTGACACATAGAGCCCACCTATTAGTGCCATAATACTGACACATAGAGCCCACCTATTACTGCCATATAGTGCCTTAATACTGACTTATACAGCCCACCTTTTACCCCATATAGTGCCATAATACTGACACATACAGCCCACCTATTACCACCGTATAGTGCCTTAATACTGACACATACAACCCACCTATTACCGCCATATAGAGCCATAACACTGACACATACAGCCCACCTATTACTGCCATCTAGTGCCATAATACTGACACATACATCCCACCTATTACCACCATCTAGTTTCATAAGACTAACACATACAGCCCACCTATTACCGCCATATAGTGCCATAATACTGACACATACAGCCCACCTATTACCGCCATATAGTGCCATAATACTGACACATACATCCCACCTTTTATCGCCATATAGTGCCATAATACTGACACATACAGCCCACCTATTACTGCCATCTAGTGCCATAATACTGACACATACAGCCCACCTATTACCGCCATATAGTGCCATAATACTGACACATACAGCCCACCTATTACCGCCATATAGTGCCATAATACTGACACATACAGCCCACCTATTACTGCCATCTAGTGCCATAATACTGACACATACAGCCCACCTATTACCGCCATCTAGTGCCATAATACTGACACATACAGCCCACCTTTTACTGCCATCTAGTGCCATAATATTGACACATACAGCCCATCTATTACCACCATCTAGTGCCTTAATACTGACACATACAACCCACCTATTACCGCCATATAGTGCCATAATACTGACACATACAGTCCACCTATTACCGCCATCTAGTGCTATAATACTGACACATACAGCCCACCTTTTACTGCCATATAGTGCCATAATACTGACACATGCAGCTCACCTATTACCGCCATATAGTGCTATAATACTGACACATACAGCCCACTTATTACAGCCATCTAGTGCCATAATACTGACACATACAGCCCACCTATTACTGCCATATAGTACCATAATAATACTGACACATACAGCTCACCTATTACTGCCATCTAGTGCCATAATACTGACACATACAGCCCACCTATTACTGCCATATAGTGCCATAATACTGACACATACAGCCCACCTTTTACTGCCATATAGTGCCATAATACTGACACATGCAGCCCACCTATTACCGCCATATAGTGCCATAATACTGACACATGCAGCCCACCTATTACCGCCATATACTGCCATAATACTGACACATACAGCCCACCTATTACTGCCATATACTGCCATAATACTGACACATACAGCCCACCTATTACCGCCATATAGTGTCATAATACTGACACATACAGCCCACCTATTACCGCCATATAGTGCCATCTTCTGCTCCCCACCTTCCATGTCCTGTATATAGTACCGCCATCTTCTGCCACTGTAAGAGGAGGGCAGGACAGTAGTCGCAGCCGAGGACACCGGGGCTCTGGTGTCCTGACCTCCTCTCGGCGTACCTGTTCTGGTGCTGGTCCACGGTCAGGGATTCCACTGCGGAGCGACCCAGCTCCTGCACACTTGGTTCCAGGGCTCAGGGTGGAAATAACGGACACAGATACCGGTTCTGATGCCAAATCATTGATTTTACTTTCTTCTTCAACGGTCCCGGACACATCAGTGACATTACCGTTCACCCAGCCTTCCTCCTGCACTTTCCCTTTCTTGCTTTCTATATCCTCACGCACATTCCGGGGTAGCAGCGCCCTTGGGGGTACCACAGCACCACTCCTGTAGGACCTCAAGACATAGGGGATCCCGTTCATCCTTTCGCCTCAGACTTGCAGGCTTCAGCCTTATTAAAGATCTGCCACATGGTGAATACTCTGCGCCCTGCACGACTTTTGGACCAAGTATTCCTTCCCGTTCCTGCTGCTGTCATAAACTGCAGTTTCCCCGGGTGCTCCGGTCTTATCCGGCACCCGTCTGACTGTGCGTTTCTGCTTTTCACAACCTTGCATAGCTGCTATAGTGTCCTGGGCTTAGAGCCCTTGTGGACACTTCGGGCGTGCTTTCCCTTCTCACTAGTTCCTACAGCCTAAACTTACTTAACCCATAGCAGCTCCTCCTACATTTAACCCTTATGTGAACTACCTATCAACTATACCTAACAAGGCCCACTAGTATATCACCATCTAGTGGCCTTCAACAGAACTATGCTTACCCATCTCTATGAACTCTATACTAACAGTGCCCTCCACTATTGAACCCGATACAACACAATATATTACAATATGCCCAGCACGGTAACACATGCAATGTGGCGGTACCAATGAGAGCGGTGGTAATACACAATAGTGTAGCAGTACCGGAGCATAATCATATCTGTACAACATTTACAATATGTTTATATTAGAACTCCTTAAAGGGGAGATGGCATTAAAGGGATATTCTGCTTCAATCTTCTACACCACCACCTCCCATATCCAGTATACAGTACCACCATCTTCTGCCACCACCTCCCATGTCCAGTGTATAGTACCGCCATCTTCTGTCCCTCACCTCCCATGTACAGTATATAGTACCAACATCTCCTGCCACCACCTCCCATGTCCAGTATATAGTACTGCCATCTTCTGCCACCACCTCCCATGTCCAGTGTATAGTACCGCCATCTTCTGTCCCTCACCTCCCATGTACAGTATATAGTACCAACATCTCCTGCCACCACCTCCCATGTCCAGTATATAGTACTGCCATCTTCTGCCACCACCTCCCATGTCCAGTGTATAGTACCGCCATCTTCTGTCCCTCACCTCCCATGTACAGTATATAGTACCAACATCTCCTGCCACCACCTCCCATATCCAGTATATAGTACTGCCATCTTCTGCCACTACCTCCCATGTCCAGTGTATAGCACCGCCATCTTCTGCCACCATCTCCCATGTCCAGTATATAGTACTGCCATCTTCTGCCACCACCTCCCATATCCAGTATATAGTACCGCCATCTTCTGCCACCACCTCCCATGTCCAGTGTATAGTACCGCCATCTTCTGCCACCACCTCCCATGTCCAGTATATAGTACCGCCATCTTCTGCCACCACCTCCCATGTCCAGTGTATAGTACCGCCATCTTCTGTCCCTCATCTCCCATGTACAGTATATAGTACCGCCATCTTCTGCCAACATCTCCCATGTCCAGTATATAGTACCGCCATCTTCGGCCACCACCTCCCATGTCCAGTATATAGTACTGCCATCTTCTGTCCCTCCCTCACCGCCCATGTACAGTATATAGCACCGCCATCTTCTGCCACCACCTCCCATGTCCAGTGTATAGTACCGCCATCTTCTGTCCCTCATCTCCCATGTACAGTATACAGTACCGCCATCTTCTGCCAACATCTCCCATGTCCAGTATATAGTACCGCCATCTTCGGCCACCACCTTCCATGTCCAGTATATAGTACTGCCATCTTCTGTCCTTCACCTCCCATGTACAGTATATAGTACCGCCATCTTCTGCCACCACCTCCCATGTCCAGTGTATAGTACTGCCATCTTCTGTCCCTCCCTCACCTCCCATGTACAGTATATAGTACCAACATCTCCTGCCACCACCTCCCATGTCCAGTATATAGTACCGCCATCTTCTGCCACCACCTCCCATGTCCAGTATATAGTACCGCCATCTTCTGCCACCACCTCCCATGTCCAGTATATAGTACTGCCATCTTCTGTCCCTCACCTCCCTTGTACAGTATATTATGGTACCGCCACCTTCTGGCCCTCACTTGCCATGTCCAGTATATAGTACTGCCATCTTCTGCCACCAGCTCCCATGTCCAGTGTATAGTACCGCCATCTTCTGCCACCACCTCCCATGTCCAGTATATAGTACCGCCATCTTCTGCCACCACCTCCCATGTCCAGTATATAGTACTGCCATCTTCTGTCCCTCACCTCCCTTGTACAGTATATTATGGTACCGCCACCTTCTGGCCCTCACTTGCCATGTCCAGTATATAGTACTGCCATCTTCTGCCACCACCTCCCATGTCCAGTGTATAGTACCGCCATCTTCTGCCACCACCTCCCATGTACAGTATATAGTACTGCCATCTTCTGCCACCACCTCCCATGTCCAGTGTATAGTACCGCCATCTTCTGCCACCACCTCCCATGTACAGTATATAGTACTGCCATCTTCTGCCACCACCTTCCATGTCCAGTATATAGTACTGCCATCTTCTGTCATCACCTCCCATGTCTAGTGTATAGTACCGCCATCTTCTGCCACCACCTCCCATGTACAGTATATAGTACTGCCATCTTCTGCCACCACCTCCCATGTCCAGTATATAGTTCTGCCATCTTCTGCCACCACCTCCCATGTCCAGTATATAGTTCCGCCATCTCCTGCCACCACCTCCCATGTCCAGTAAATTATAGTACCAATATCTCCTGCCACCACCTCCCATGTCCAGTATATAGTACCGCCATCTTCTGCCACCACCTCCCATGTCCAGTATATAGTACCGCCATCTTCTGCCACCATCTCCCATGTCCAGTATATAGTACTGCCATCTTCTGCCACCACCTCCCATGTCCAGTATATTATAGTACCACCACCTTCTGGCCCTCAGTTGCCATGTCCAGTATATAGCACCGCCATCTTTTGCCCTCACTTCTGCACGTATCTGGGAGCGGCTGCGGGATGTTTTTGGCTTTCTGGCTCCTTCCAGTGAGCGCTGTTCCCATGATGGTGCTCGTTAGTAGCGGTCATTAGATGTAATGACAACCGCGCACACTCCTGCGCCCAGAGCAGCGGCTGAGCGCGGTCACTGTCCCCTGTATAGTACCGCCATCTTCTACCCTCACTTTTGCACGTATCTGGGAGCGGCTGTGGTATGTTTTTGGCTATTTAGCTATTTCCAGTGACCCCCCGTCCTCATGATGGTGCTTGTTATTAGCAGTCATTAGATGTAGTGACACCTGCGCACACTCGTGCTCCCCCTGTATAGTGCCGCCATCTTCTGCACATATCTGGGAGCGGCTGCAGGATGTTTTTGGCTCCTTCCAGTGGCCCTCATTCCCATGATGGTGCCTGTTATTTGCGGTCATTAGATGTAATGACACCTACGCACACTCCTGCGCCCAGACCAGTGGCTGAGGAGGTCACTGTCCCTTGTATAGTACCGCCATCTTCTGAACTCACTTCTGCACGTATCTGGGAGTGGCTGCAGGATTTTGTTGGCTTTTTGGCTCCTTCTGGTGACCCTCGTTCCCATGATGGTGCCTGTTATTAGCGGTCATTAGATGTAATGACACCTGCGCACACTCCTGCACCCGGAGCAGCGGCTGAGGCGGCCACTGTTCCTTGTATAGTACCGACATCTTCTGTTCTCCCTTCTGCACTTATCTGGGAGTGGCTGCGGGATGTTTTTAGGTTTTTGGCTCCTTCCAGTGACCCTTGTTCCCATGATGATGGCTGTTATTAGCGGTCATTAGATCTTATGACACCTGCGCACACTCCTGCGCCCGGAGCAGCGGCTGAGGCGGCCACTGTTCCTTGTATAGTACCACCATCTTCTGTTCTCCCTTCCGCACTTATCTGGGAGTGGCTGCGGGATGTTTTTAGGTTTTTGGCTCCTTCCAGTGACCCTTGTTCCCATGATGGTGCCTGTTATTAGCGGTCATTAGATGTAATGACACCTGTGTACACTCCTGCGCCCGGAGTAGCGGCTGAGGCGGTCACTGTTCCTTGTATAGTACCGCCATCTTCTGTTCTCCCTTCCGCACTTACTTGGGAGTTGCTGCGGGATGTTTTTAGGTTTTTGGCTCCTTCCAGTGACCCTTGTTCCCATGATGGTGGCCGTTATTAGCAGTCATTAGATGTAATGACACCTGTGTACACTCCTGCACCCGGAGCAGCTACTGAGTGCGGTCACTGTCCCTTGTATAGCACCGCCATCTTCTGAACTCACTTCTGCACGTATCTGGGAGTGGCTGCAGGATTTTGTTGGCTTTTTGGATCCTTCTGGTGACCCTCGTCCCATGATGGTGCCTGTTATTAGCGGTCATTAGATGTAATGACACCTGCGCACACTCCTGCGCCCGGAGCAACGGCTGAGGCGGCCACTGTCCCTTGTATAGTACCGCCATCTTCTGTTCTCCCTTCCGCACTTACTTGGGAGTGGCTGCGGGATGTTTTTAGGTTTTTGGCTCCTTCCAGTGACCCTTGTTCCCATGATGGTGGCCGTTATTAGCGGTCATTAGATGTAATGACACCTGCGCACACTACTGTGCCCGGAGCAGCGGCTGAGGCGGCCACTGTTCCTTGTATAGTACCGCCATCTTCTGTTCTCCCTTCCGCACTTACTTGGGAGTGGCTGCGGGATGTTTTTTAGGTTTTTGGCTCCTTCCAGTGACCCTCGTTCCCATGATGGTGCCCGTTATTAGCGGTCATTAGATGTAATGACACCTGCGCACACTCCTGCGCCCGGAGCAGCGGCTGAGGCGGCCACTGTTCCTTGTATAGTACCGCCATCTTCTGTTCTCCCTTCCGCACTTATCTGGGAGTGGCTGCGGGATGTTTTTAGGTTTTTGGCTCCTTCCAGTGACCCTCGTTCCCATGATGGTGCCCGTTATTAGCGGTCATTAGATGTAATGACACCTGCGCACGTTCCTGTGCCCGGAGCATCAACTGAGCGCGGTCACCGTCCCCTGCAGTATATGGCGGGTTTATTGGGCCATTAATATTTATGAGGCAGAAGCGGCAGATGCTGCTGACATCTGTGTGATGTCAAGATGCTGTCAACACATTGTTAGCATGGCTGTCAGGCCGCCTGCGCGCTCCGCCGCCACATGCTCCGCTCAGCTATGCAGCGTGAATTCAATTTTCATGTTTATCTTCCGACACTTGGCACCGGCTCCGGCTTATGTTCTCCCATAAAATACCCAATTAGAGCCATGTGGCACCGGTGATGTTTTTATTAAACTCATCCTGCGACGTGTGGATCTCGGCTAAATAACAAATGGAGCCTCTGAGTAGTCTGGAGACGATGAGCGGCAGCTTATGTTCCCCGTCAAACACCCGACGCCTCGGTCGCTCTGTTTCAAAAACAATTTGTGTCGCTGCTCTGATTTATTCCTCTGCTTTGTCGCCGGTGATATTTGAAGACTGCGAGATGATGGTGGCAGCCATGACAATGAAGAATAAGGGCGAGAGAACATGAGTAACCCCATAAAAGATGCATGAGATACCGCCATAACAGTACCGCAATATGCCTCCCATGTACTACACTACTGGTGTAGAGCAGTCACCTACAGGCATTGGTTCTCTACTGAAGGCCCTGATTTTATAACCAGAAAATGGACCATGATTAGTTCAAGAGGTCCACACTGACCATAGTGGATGTAGGACCATCATGGATCGGAGGAACGAGAACTCTGAGCGGAGGCAAAGAGTCCAGGACTCTAGATGGCGACTGTATGTGAAGATTTATGCTCCATCTTCATCTTGTAGAACACATGGGCGGCGCATGGTCACTGGGCAGAACCTATTTAACCCAGGCCCCGTGAGCCAGTTATAGGCGATATCCTCTGATTTCACCCGTTGTGACCCTATTTCACTTACTGCTCTTTGGATCCAGCACTCTACGGCCTCCCTCTATTGTACAATCACCATTACTGGACCTCCAGCCAGTCTAATTATACTTATGTCCACTCCATGGTACCACGCGCCGGTTCTTACCGATCTCTTTCCTGATTCACTAGGCACCCATGTCCCTATATCATGGTTGGTTCTGAGACTGACATTTATTTTTTTTTAAGAAAAGAGCGGAATTTTTTTTTGTTTATCCCTCACTATATCTATTGTTGATCTATGACGTCTTCTCACTATCCTGATTCGCCCTAATGCAGCTGCTGCATTCCCTGCCTTGGCTTTTATACAGGCAATGACAGTCTCTTCTGATTGGCTGCGCTATATCATGTGATGTCACAGCGGCAAGGCATTATGGGGAGGCCTACACCTGAAGTCATAACAGTCTTCTCTAGGTCATGCAATCTTCTCCTATGTGTAAAATGGCAGCTGGCAGTTTTCTTGGTGATTCGTACAAATCAAATTGGTTGGTTCTTTCAAGATCCAAAAAAATTGTTGAGAGTGGACTCGAATAATTGGCTGATGAGTGTATTGTAAACTTCCCAGATGGTGGAGATGAGTGGAGGCATCTTCTGCAATGAGTGGATAGGAATTTTTACGGTGGGTGAAATGGTCACTGCTGGACCCTGCGCCTGACCTGCGCCCCCTGTGGTCTAAAGACACCACTGACGTGCGCCACCTGTGGTCTAAAGACGCCACTGACCTGTGCCCCCTGTGGTCTAAAGACATCACTGACCTGCTCCCCCTGTGGTCTAAAGACACCACTGACCTGCTCCCCCTGTGGACTAAAGACACCACTGACCTGCGCCCCCTGTGGTCTAAAGACACCACTGACCTGCGCCCCCTGTGGTCTAAAGACACCACTGACCTGCGCCCCCTGTGGTCTAAAGACATCACTGACCTGCGCCCCCTGTGGTCTAAAGACACCACTGACCTGCGCCCCCTGTGGACTAAAGACATCACTGACCTGCTCCCCCTGTGGTCTAAAGACATCACTGACCTGCGCCCCCTGTGGTCTAAAGACACCACTGACCTGCGCCCCCTGTGGTCTAAAGACACCACTGACCTGCGCCCCCTGTGGTCTAAAGACATCACTGACCTGCGCCCCCTGTGGTCTAGAGACACCACTGACCTGCGCCCCCTGTGGTCTAAAGACACCACTGACCTGCGCCCCCTGTGGTCTAAAGACACCACTGACCTGCGCCCCCTGTGGTCTAAAGACACCACTGACCTGCTCCCCCTGTGGCCTAAAGACACCACTGACCTGCTCCCCCTGTGGTCTAGAGACACCACTGACCTGCGCCCCCTGTGGTCTAAAGACATCACTGACCTGCGCCCCCTGTGGTCTAGAGACACCACTGACCTGCGCCCCCTGTGGCCTAAAGACACCACTGACCTGCGCCCCCTGTGGTCTAAAGACACCACTGACCTGCGCCCCCTGTGGTCTAAAGACACCACTGACCTGCGCCCCCTGTGGTCTAGAGACACCACTGACCTGCGCCCCCTGTGGTCTAAAGACACCACTGACCTGCGCCCCCTGTGGTCTAGAGACACCACTGACCTGCGCCCCCTGTGGCCTAAAGACACCACTGACCTGCGCCCCCTGTGGTCTAAAGACACCACTGACCTGCGCCCCCTGTGGTCTAAAGACATCACTGACCTGCGCCCCCTGTGGTCTAAAGACACCACTGACCTGCGCCCCCTGTGGTCTAGAGACACCACTGACCTGCGCCCCCTGTGGCCTAAAGACACCACTGACCTGCGCCCCCTGTGGTCTAGAGACACCACTGACCTGCGCCCCCTGTGGCCTAAAGACACCACTGACCTGCGCCCCCTGTGGTCTAAAGACATCACTGACCTGCGCCCCCTGTGGTCTAAAGACATCACTGACCTGCGCCCCCTGTGGTCTAAAGACACCACTGACCTGCGCCCCCTGTGGTCTAGAGACACCACTGACCTGCGCCCCCTGTGGTCTAAAGACACCACTGACCTGCTCCCCCTGTGGTCTAAAGACACCACTGACCTGCGCCCCCTGTGGTCTAGAGAAACCACTGACCTGCGCCCCCTGTGGTCTAGAGACACCACTGACCTGCGCCCCCTGTGGTCTAAAGACATCACTGACCTGCGCCCCCTGTGGTCTAGAGAAACCACTGACCTGCGCCCCCTGTGGTCTAGAGACACCACTGACCTGCGCCCCCTGTGGTCTAAAGACACCACTGACCTGCGCCCCCTGTGGTCTAGAGACACCACTGACCTGCGCCCCCTGTGGTCTAAAGACACCACTGACCTGCGCCCCCTGTGGTCTAGAGACACCACTGACCTGCGCCCCCTGTGGTCTAGAGACACCACTGACCTGCGCCCCCTGTGGTCTAGAGACACCACTGACCTGCGCCCCCTGTGGTCTAGAGACACCACTGACCTGCGCCCCCTGTGGTCTAGAGACACCACTGACCTGCGCCCCCTGTGGTCTAGAGACACCACTGACCTGCGCCCCCTGTGGTCTAGAGACACCACTGACCTGCGCCCCCTGTGGTCTAGAGACACCACTGACCTGCGCCCCCTGTGGTCTAGAGACACCACTGACCTGCGCCCCCTGTGGTCTAGAGACACCACTGACCTGCGCCCCCTGTGGTCTAAAGACACCACTGACCTGCGCCCCCTGTGGTCTAAAGACATCACTGACCTGCGCCCCCTGTGGCCTAAAGACACCACTGACCTGCGCCCCCTGTGGTCTAAAGACACCACTGACCTGCGCCCCCTGTGGTCTAAAGACATCACTGACCTGCGCCCCCTGTGGTCTAAAGACATCACTGACCTGCGCCCCCTGTGGTCTAAAGACACCACTGACCTGCGCCCCCTGTGGTCTAAAGACACCACTGACCTGCGCCCCCTGTGGTCTAAAGACATCACTGACCTGCGCCCCCTGTGGTCTAAAGACACCACTGACCTGCGCCCCTTGTGGTCTAAAGACACCACTGACCTGCGCCCCCTGTGGTCTAAAGACATCACTGACCTGCTCCCCCTGTGGTCTAAAGACACCACTGACCTGCGCCCCCTGTGGTCTAAAGACACCACTGACCTGCGCCCCCTGTGGTCTAAAGACACCACTGACCTGCGCCCCCTGTGGTCTAAAGACACCACTGACCTGCGCCCCCTGTGGTCTAAAGACACCACTGACCTGCGCCCCCTGTGGTCTAAAGACATCACTGACCTGCGCCCCCTGTGGTCTAAAGACACCACTGACCTGCGCCCCCTGTGGTCTAAAGACATCACTGACCTGCGCCCCCTGTGGTCTAAAGACATCACTGACCTGCGCCCCCTGTGGTCTAAAGACACCACTGACCTGCGCCCCTTGTGGTCTAAAGACACCACTGACCTGCGCCCCCTGTGGTCTAAAGACACCACTGACCTGCGCCCCCTGTGGCCTAAAGACACCACTGACCTGCGCCCCCTGTGGTCTAAAGACATCACTGACCTGCGCCCCCTGTGGTCTAAAGACACCACTGACCTGCGCCCCCTGTGGTCTAAAGACATCACTGACCTGCTCCCCCTGTGGTCTAAAGACACCACTGACCTGCGCCCCTTGTGGTCTAAAGACACCACTGACCTGCGCCCCCTGTGGTCTAAAGACACCACTGACCTGCGCCCCCTGTGGTCTAAAGACATCACTGACCTGCGCCCCCTGTGGTCTAAAGACACCACTGACCTGCTCCCCCTGTGGTCTAAAGACATCACTGACCTGCGCCCCCTGTGGTCTAAAGACATCACTGACCTGCTCCCCCTGTGGTCTAAAGACACCACTGACCTGCACCCCCTGTGGTCTAAAGACATCACTGACCTGCGCCCCCTGTGGTCTAAAGACACCACTGACCTGCTCCCCCTGTGGTCTAAAGACATCACTGACCTGCGCCCCCTGTGGTCTAAAGACACCACTGACCTGCGCTCCCTGTGGTCTAAAGACACCACTGACCTGCGCCCCCTGTGGTCTAAAGACATCACTGACCTGCGCCCCCTGTGGTCTAAAGACATCACTGACCTGCTCCCCCTGTGGTCTAAAGACACCACTGACCTGCGCCCCCTGTGGTCTAAAGACACCACTGACCTGCGCTCCCTGTGGTCTAAAGACATCACTGACCTGCTCCCCCTGTGGTCTAAAGACACCACTGACCTGCGCCCCCTGTGGTCTAAAGACACCACTGACCTGCGCCCCCTGTGGTCTAAAGACACCACTGACCTGCTCCCCCTGTGGTCTAAAGACATCACTGACCTGCGCCCCCTGTGGTCTAAAGACACCACTGACCTGCTCCCCCTGTGGTCTAAAGACATCACTGACCTGCGCCCCCTGTGGTCTAAAGACACCACTGACCTGCGCCCCCTGTGGTCTAAAGACATCACTGACCTGCGCCCCCTGTGGTCTAAAGACACCACTGACCTGCGCCCCCTGTGGTCTAAAGACACCACTGACCTGCGCCCCCTGTGGTCTAAAGACACCACTGACCTGCGCCCCCTGTGGTCTAGAGACACCACTGACCTGCTCCCCCTGTGGTCTAAAGACATCACTGACCTGCTCCCCCTGTGGTCTAAAGACACCACTGACCTGCGCCCCCTGTGGTCTAAAGACACCACTGACCTGCGCCCCCTGTGGTCTAAAGACATCACTGACCTGCGCCCCCTGTGGTCTAAAGACACCACTGACCTGCTCCCCCTGTGGTCTAAAGACATCACTGACCTGCGCCCCCTGTGGTCTAAAGACATCACTGACCTGCGCCCCCTGTGATCTAAAGACACCACTGACCTGCGCCCCCTGTGGCCTAAAGACATCACTGACCTGCTCCCCCTGTGGCCTAAAGACATCACTGACCTGCGCCCCCTGTGGTCTAAAGACATCACTGACCTGCACCCCTGTGGTCTAAAGACATCACTGACCTGCGCCCCCTGTGGCCTAAAGACATCACTGACCTGCGCCCCCTGTGGTCTAAAGACATCACTGACCTGCGCCCCCTGTGGTCTAAAGACATCACTGACCTGCGCCCCCTGTGGCCTAAAGACACCACTGACCTGCGCCCCCTGTGGTCTAAAGACACCACTGACCTGCTCCCCCTGTGGCCTAAAGACATCACTGACCTGCGCCCCCTGTGGTCTAAAGACATCACTGACCTGCTCCCCCTGTGGTCTAAAGACACCACTGACCTGCTCCCCCTGTGGTCTAAAGACATCACTGACCTGCGCCCCCTGTGGTCTAAAGACATCACTGACCTGCGCCCCCTGTGGTCTAAAGACACCACTGACCTGCTCCCCCTGTGGTCTAAAGACATCACTGACCTGCGCCCCCTGTGGTCTAAAGACACCACTGACCTGCGCCCCCTGTGGTCTAAAGACACCACTGACCTATGCCCCCTGTGGTCTAAAGACATCACTGACCTGCGCCCCCTGTGGTCTAAAGACACCACTGACCTGCGCCCCCTGTGGTCTAAAGACATCACTGACCTGCGCCCCCTGTGGTCTAAAGACATCACTGACCTGCGCCCCCTGTGGTCTAAAGACACCACTGACCTGCTCCCCCTGTGGCCTAAAGACACCACTGACCTGCGCCCCCTGTGGTCTAAAGACACCACTGACCTGCGCCCCCTGTGGTCTAAAGACATCACTGACCTGCGCCCCCTGTGGTCTAAAGACATCACTGACCTGCGCCCCCTGTGGTCTAAAGACATCACTGACCTGCGCCCCCTGTGGTCTAAAGACACCACTGACCTGCTCCCCCTGTGGCCTAAAGACATCACTGACCTGCGCCCCCTGTGGCCTAAAGACACCACTGACCTGCGCCCCCTGTGGTCTAAAGACATCACTGACCTGCGCCCCCTGTGGTCTAAAGACACCACTGACCTGCGCCCCCTGTGGTCTAAAGACATCACTGACCTGCGCCCCCTGTGGCCTAAAGACATCACTGACCTGCGCCCCCTGTGATCTAAAGATATCACTGACCTGCGCCCCCTGTGGTCTAAAGACACCACTGACCTGCGCCCCCTGTGGACTAAAGACATCACTGACCTGCGCCCCCTGTGGACTAAAGACATCACTGACCTGCGCCCCCTGTGGTCTAAAGACACCACTGACCTGCGCCCCCTGTGGTCTAAAGACACCACTGACCTGCTCCCCCTGTGGTCTAGAGACATCACTGACCTGCGCCCCCTGTGGACTAAAGACACCACTGACCTGCGCCCCCTGTGGACTAAAGACATCACTGACCTGCGCCCCCTGTGGTCTAAAGACACCACTGACCTGCTCCCCCTGTGGTCTAAAGACACCACTGACCTGCTCCCCCTGTGGTCTAAAGACATCACTGACCTGCGCCCCCTGTGGTCTAAAGACACCACTGACCTGCGCCCCCTGTGGACTAAAGACATCACTGACCTGCTCCCCCTGTGGTCTAAAGACATCACTGACCTGCTCCCCCTGTGGTCTAAAGACATCACTGACCTGCGCCCCCTGTGGCCTAAAGACATCACTGACCTGCGCCCCCTGTGGTCTAAAGACAACACTGACCTGCGCCCCCTGTGGTCTAAAGACACCACTGACCTGCTCCCCCTGTGGCCTAAAGACACCACTGACCTGCGCCCCCTGTGGTCTAAAGACACCACTGACCTGCGCCCCCTGTGGTCTAAAGACACCACTGACCTGCGCCCCCTGTGGTCTAAAGACACCACTGACCTGCGCCCCCTGTGGTCTAAAGACACCACTGACCTGCGCCCCCTGTGGTCTAAAGACACCACTGACCTGCGCCCCCTGTGGACTAAAGACATCACTGACCTGCGCCCCCTGTGGTCTAAAGACATCACTGACCTGCGCCCCCTGTGGTCTAAAGACACCACTGACCTGCGCCCCCTGTGGTCTAAAGACACCACTGACCTGCGCCCCCTGTGGTCTAAAGACACCACTGACCTGCGCCCCCTGTGGTCTAAAGACATCACTGACCTGCGCCCCCTGTGGTCTAAAGACACCACTGACCTGCGCCCCCTGTGGTCTAAAGACATCACTGACCTGCGCCCCCTGTGGACTAAAGACATCACTGACCTTCTCCCCCTGTGGTCTAAAGACATCACTGACCTGCTCCCCCTGTGGTCTAAAGACATCACTGACCTGCGCCCCCTGTGGCCTAAAGACATCACTGACCTGCGCCCCCTGTGGTCTAAAGACATCACTGACCTGCGCCCCCTGTGGTCTAAAGACACCACTGACCTGCTCCCCCTGTGGCCTAAAGACACCACTGACCTGCGCCCCCTGTGGTCTAAAGACATCACTGACCTGCGCCCCCTGTGATCTAAAGACATCACTGACCTGCGCCCCCTGTGGTCTAAAGACATCACTGACCTGCGCCCCCTGTGGTCTAAAGACATCACTGACCTGCGCCCCCTGTGGTCTAAAGACACCACTGACCTGCGCCCCCTGTGGTCTAAAGACACCACTGACCTGCTCCCCCTGTGGTCTAAAGACATCACTGACCTGCGCCCCCTGTGGTCTAAAGACACCACTGACCTGCTCCCCCTGTGGCCTAAAGACATCACTGACCTGCGCCCCCTGTGGTCTAAAGACACCACTGACCTGCGCCCCCTGTGGTCTAAAGACACCACTGACCTGCGCCCCCTGTGGTCTAAAGACACCACTGACCTGCTCCCCCTGTGGTCTAAAGACATCACTGACCTGCGCCCCCTGTGGCCTAAAGACATCACTGACCTGCGCCCCCTGTGGTCTAAAGACATCACTGACCTGCGCCCCCTGTGGTCTAAAGACACCACTGACCTGCGCCCCCTGTGGTCTAAAGACACCACTGACCTGCGCCCCCTGTGGTCTAAAGACACCACTGACCTGCGCCCCCTGTGGTCTAAAGACACCACTGACCTGCTCCCCCTGTGGTCTAAAGACACCACTGACCTGCGCCCCCTGTGGTCTAAAGACATCACTGACCTGCGCCCCCTGTGGTCTAAAGACACCACTGACCTGCGCCCCCTGTGGTCTAAAGACACCACTGACCTGCGCCCCCTGTGGTCTAAAGACACCACTGACCTGCTCCCCCTGTGGTCTAAAGACATCACTGACCTGCGCCCCCTGTGGCCTAAAGACATCACTGACCTGCGCCCCCTGTGGTCTAAAGACATCACTGACCTGCGCCCCCTGTGGTCTAAAGACACCACTGACCTGCGCCCCCTGTGGTCTAAAGACATCACTGACCTGCGCCCCCTGTGGTCTAAAGACACCACTGACCTGCTCCCCCTGTGGTCTAAAGACATCACTGACCTGCTCCCCCTGTGGCCTAAAGACATCACTGACCTGCGCCCCCTGTGGTCTAAAGACACCACTGACCTGCGCCCCCTGTGGTCTAAAGACACCACTGACCTGCGTCCCCTGTGGTCTAAAGACACCACTGACCTGCTCCCCCTGTGGTCTAAAGACACCACTGACCTGCGCCCCCTGTGGTCTAAAGACACCACTGACTTGCGCCCCCTGTGGCCTAAAGACATCACTGACCTGCGCCCCCTGTGGCCTAAAGACACCACTGACCTGCGCCCCCTGTGGTCTAAAGACATCACTGACCTGCTCCCCCTGTGGTCTAAAGACATCACTGACCTGCGCCCCCTGTGGTCTAAAGACACCACTGACCTGCGCCCCCTGTGGTCTAAAGACATCACTGACCTGCTCCCCCTGTGGTCTAAAGACATCACTGACCTGCGCCCCCTGTGGTCTAAAGACATCACTGACCTGCGCCCCCTGTGGTCTAAAGACATCACTGACCTGCGCCCCCTGTGGCCTAAAGACACCACTGACCTGCGCCCCCTGTGGTCTAAAGACACCACTGACCTGCGCCCCCTGTGGTCTAAAGACATCACTGACCTGCGCCCCCTGTGGCCTAAAGACACCACTGACCTGCGCCCCCTGTGGTCTAAAGACACCACTGACCTGCTCCCCCTGTGGTCTAAAGACATCACTGACCTGCGCCCCCTGTGGTCTAAAGACATCACTGACCTGCGCCCCCTGTGGCCTAAAGACACCACTGACCTGCGCCCCCTGTGGTCTAAAGACATCACTGACCTGCTCCCCCTGTGGTCTAAAGACATCACTGACCTGCGCCCCCTGTGGTCTAAAGACACCACTGACCTGCGCCCCCTGTGGTCTAAAGACATCACTGACCTGCGCCCCCTGTGGTCTAAAGACATCACTGCCCTGCGCCCCCTGTGGTCTAAAGACATCACTGACCTGCGCCCCCTGTGGTCTAAAGACATCACTGACCTGCGCCCCCTGTGGTCTAAAGACATCACTGACCTGCGCCCCCTGTGGTCTAAAGACATCACTGACCTGCTCTCCCTGTGGTCTAAAGACACCACTGACCTGCGCCCCCTGTGGTCTAAAGACATCACTGACCTGCTCTCCCTGTGGTCTAAAGACACCACTGACCTGCGCCCCCTGTGGTCTAAAGACACCACTGACCTGCGCCCCCTGTGGTCTAAAGACATCACTGACCTGCGCCCCCTGTGGTCTAAAGACATCACTGACCTGCTCCCCCTGTGGTCTAAAGACATCACTGACCTGCTCCCCCTGTGGTCTAAAGACATCACTGACCTGCGCCCCCTGTGGTCTAAAGACATCACTGACCTGCGCCCCCTGTGGTCTAAAGACATCACTGACCTGCTCCCCCTGTGGTCTAAAGACATCACTGACCTGCGCCCCCTGTGGCCTAAAGACATCACTGACCTGCGCCCCCTGTGGTCTAAAGACATCACTGACCTGCGCCCCCTGTGGTCTAAAGACACCACTGACCTGCGCCCCCTGTGGTCTAAAGACACCACTGACCTGCGCCCCCTGTGGTCTAAAGACATCACTGACCTGCTCCCCCTGTGGTCTAAAGACATCACTGACCTGCGCCCCCTGTGGTCTAAAGACACCACTGACCTGCGCCCCCTGTGGTCTAAAGACACCACTGACCTGCTCCCCCTGTGGTCTAAAGACATCACTGACCTGCTCCCCCTGTGGTCTAAAGACATCACTGACCTGCTCCCCCTGTGGTCTAAAGACACCACTGACCTGCGCCCCCTGTGGTCTAAAGACACCACTGACCTGCTCCCCCTGTGGTCTAAAGACATCACTGACCTGCGCCCCCTGTGGTCTAAAGACACCACTGACCTGCGCCCCCTGTGGTCTAAAGACACCACTGACCTGCTCCCCCTGTGGTCTAAAGACATCACTGACCTGCTCCCCCTGTGGTCTAAAGACATCACTGACCTGCGCCCCCTGTGGTCTAAAGACACCACTGACCTGCGCCCCCTGTGGTCTAAAGACATCACTGACCTGCGCCCCCTGTGGTCTAAAGACACCACTGACCTGCGCCCCCTGTGGTCTAAAGACACCACTGACCTGCGCCCCCTGTGGTCTAAAGACATCACTGACCTGCGCCCCCTGTGGCCTAAAGACACCACTGACCTGCGCCCCCTGTGGTCTAAAGACATCACTGACCTGCGCCCCCTGTGGCCTAAAGACACCACTGACCTGCGCCCCCTGTGGTCTAAAGACACCACTGACCTGCGCCCCCTGTGGTCTAAAGACACCACTGACCTGCGCCCCCTGTGGTCTAAAGACACCACTGACCTGCTCCCCCTGTGGCCTAAAGACACCACTGACCTGCGCCCCCTGTGGTCTAAAGACACCACTGACCTGCTCCCCCTGTGGCCTAAAGACATCACTGACCTGCGCCCCCTGTGGTCTAAAGACATCACTGACCTGCGCCCCCTGTGGTCTAAAGACGTCACTGACCTGCGCCCCCTGTGGTCTAAAGACATCACTGACCTGCGCCCCATGTGGTCTAAAGACATCACTGACCTGCGCCCCCTGTGGTCTAAAGACACCACTGACCTGCTCCCCCTGTGGCCTAAAGACATCACTGACCTGCGCCCCCTGTGGTCTAAAGACATCACTGACCTGCGCCCCCTGTGGTCTAAAGACGTCACTGACCTGCGCCCCCTGTGGTCTAAAGACATCACTGACCTGCGCCCCCTGTGGTCTAAAGACATCACTGACCTGCGCCCCCTGTGGTCTAAAGACATCACTGACCTGCGCCCCCTGTGGCCTAAAGACATCACTGACCTGCGCCCCCTGTGGTCTAAAGACATCACTGACCTGCTCCCCCTGTGGTCTAAAGACATCACTGACCTGCTCCCCCTGTGGCCTAAAGACATCACTGACCTGCGCCCCCTGTGGTCTAAAGACACCACTGACCTGCGCCCCCTGTGGTCTAAAGACATCACTGACCTGCGCCCCCTGTGGTCTAAAGACACCACTGACCTGCGCCCCCTGTGGTCTAAAGACACCACTGACCTGCGCCCCCTGTGGTCTAAAGACATCACTGACCTGCGCCCCCTGTGGTCTAAAGACACCACTGACCTGCGCCCCCTGTGGTCTAAAGACACCACTGACCTGCTCCCCCTGTGGTCTAAAGACATCACTGACCTGCTCCCCCTGTGGTCTAAAGACATCACTGACCTGCGCCCCCTGTGGCCTAAAGACACCACTGACCTGCGCCCCCTGTGGCCTAAAGACACCACTGACCTGCGCCCCCTGTGGTCTAAAGACACCACTGACCTGCGCCCCCTGTGGTCTAAAGACATCACTGACCTGCGCCCCCTGTGGTCTAAAGACACCACTGACCTGCGCCCCCTGTGGTCTAAAGACACCACTGACCTGCTCCCCCTGTGGTCTAAAGACATCACTGACCTGCTCCCCCTGTGGTCTAAAGACATCACTGACCTGCGCCCCCTGTGGCCTAAAGACACCACTGACCTGCGCCCCCTGTGGCCTAAAGACACCACTGACCTGCGCCCCCTGTGGCCTAAAGACATCACTGACCTGCTCCCCCTGTGGTCTAAAGACATCACTGACCTGTGCCCCCTGTGGTCTAAAGACACCACTGACCTGCTCCCCCTGTGGTCTAAAGACATCACTGACCTGCGCCCCCTGTGGCCTAAAGACACCACTGACCTGCTCCCCCTGTGGTCTAAAGACATCACTGACCTGCTCCCCCTGTGGCCTAAAGACATCACTGACCTGCGCCCCCTGTGGTCTAAAGACACCACTGACCTGCGCCCCCTGTGGTCTAAAGACATCACTGACCTGCTCCCCCTGTGGTCTAAAGACACCACTGACCTGCTCCCCCTGTGGTCTAAAGACACCACTGACCTGCTCCCCCTGTGGTCTAAAGACATCACTGACCTGCTCCCCCTGTGGCCTAAAGACATCACTGACCTGCGCCCCCTGTGGTCTAAAGACATCACTGACCTGCTCCCCCTGTGGTCTAAAGACACCACTGACCTGCTCCCCCTGTGGTCTAAAGACACCACTGACCTGCTCCCCCTGTGGTCTAAAGACACCACTGACCTGCGCCCCCTGTGGCCTAAAGACACCACTGACCTGCGCCCCCTGTGGTCTAAAGACACCACTGACCTGCTCCCCCTGTGGTCTAAAGACATCACTGACCTGCGCCCCCTGTGGTCTAAAGACATCACTGACCTGCTCCCCCTGTGGTCTAAAGACACCACTGACCTGCTCCCCCTGTGGCCTAAAGACACCACTGACCTGCTCCCCCTGTGGCCTAAAGACATCACTGACCTGCTCCCCCTGTGGCCTAAAGACATCACTGACCTGCTCCCCCTGTGGTCTAAAGACATCACTGACCTGCTCCCCCTGTGGTCTAAAGACACCACTGACCTGCGCCCCCTGTGGCCTAAAGACACCACTGACCTGCTCCCCCTGTGGTCTAAAGACATCACTGACCTGCGCCCCCTGTGGCCTAAAGACACCACTGACCTGCTCCCCCTGTGGTCTAAAGACATCACTGACCTGCTCCCCCTGTGGTCTAAAGACACCACTGACCTGCGCCCCCTGTGGTCTAAAGACATCACTGACCTGCTCCCCCTGTGGTTTAAAGACACCACTGACCTGCTCCCCCTGTGGTCTAAAGACATCACTGACCTGCGCCCCCTGTGGTCTAAAGACACCACTGACCTGCGCCCCCTGTGGTCTAAAGACATCACTGACCTGCGCCCCCTGTGGTCTAAAGACACCACTGACCTGCTCCCCCTGTGGTCTAAAGACATCACTGACCTGCTCCCCCTGTGGTCTAAAGACACCACTGACCTGCTCCCCCTGTGGTCTAAAGACACCACTGACCTGCTCCCCCTGTGGCCTAAAGACACCACTGACCTGCGCCCCCTGTGGTCTAAAGACACCACTGACCTGCTCCCCCTGTGGTCTAAAGACACCACTGACCTGCGCCCCCTGTGGTCTAAAGACATCACTGACCTGCGCCCCCTGTGGTCTAAAGACACCACTGACCTGCTCCCCCTGTGGTCTAAAGACACCACTGACCTGCTCCCCCTGTGGTCTAAAGACATCACTGACCTGCTCCCCCTGTGGTCTAAAGACACCACTGACCTGCGCCCCCTGTGGTCTAAAGACATCACTGACCTGCTCCCCCTGTGGTCTAAAGACACCACTGACCTGCTCCCCCTGTGGTCTAAAGACATCACTGACCTGCGCCCCCTGTGGTCTAAAGACACCACTGACCTGCGCCCCCTGTGGTCTAAAGACATCACTGACCTGCGCCCCCTGTGGTCTAAAGACACCACTGACCTGCTCCCCCTGTGGTCTAAAGACATCACTGACCTGCTCCCCCTGTGGTCTAAAGACACCACTGACCTGCTCCCCCTGTGGTCTAAAGACACCACTGACCTGCTCCCCCTGTGGCCTAAAGACACCACTGACCTGCGCCCCCTGTGGTCTAAAGACACCACTGACCTGCTCCCCCTGTGGTCTAAAGACACCACTGACCTGCGCCCCCTGTGGTCTAAAGACATCACTGACCTGCGCCCCCTGTGGTCTAAAGACACCACTGACCTGCTCCCCCTGTGGTCTAAAGACACCACTGACCTGCTCCCCCTGTGGTCTAAAGACACCACTGACCTGCTCCCCCTGTGGCCTAAAGACACCACTGACCTGCGCCCCCTGTGGTCTAAAGACACCACTGACCTGCTCCCCCTGTGGTCTAAAGACACCACTGACCTGCGCCCCCTGTGGTCTAAAGACATCACTGACCTGCTCCCCCTGTGGTATAAAGACACCACTGACCTGCGCCCCCTGTGGTATAAAGACACCACTGACCTGCGCTCCCTGTGGACTAAAGACACCACTGACCTGCGCCCCCTGTGGACTAAAGACACCACTGACCTGCGCCCCCTGTGGTCTAAAGACACCACTGACCTGCGCCCCCTGTGGTCTAAAGACATCACTGACCTGCGCCCCCTGTGGACTAAAGACACCACTGACCTGCGCCCCCTGTGGTCTAAAGACACCACTGACCTGCGCTCCCTGTGGACTAAAGACACCACTGACCTGCGCCCCCTGTGGACTAAAGACATCACTGACCTGCGCCCCCTGTGGTCTAAAGACACCACTGACCTGCGCCCCCTGTGGTCTAAAGACACCACTGACCTGCTCCCCCTGTGGTCTAAAGACACCACTGACCTGCGCCCCCTGTGGTCTAAAGACATCACTGACCTGCTCCCCCTGTGGCCTAAAGACACCACTGACCTGCGCCCCCTGTGGTCTAAAGACACCACTGACCTGCACCCCCTGTGGTCTAAAGACACCACTGACCTGCTCCCCCTGTGGTCTAAAGACATCACTGACCTGCGCCCCCTGTGGTCTAAAGACATCACTGACCTGCGCCCCCTGTGGTCTAAAGACACCACTGACCTGCGCCCCCTGTGGTCTAAAGACACCACTGACCTGCTCCCCCTGTGGCCTAAAGACACCACTGACCTGCGCCCCCTGTGGTCTAAAGACATCACTGACCTGCTCCCCCTGTGGTCTAAAGACACCACTGACCTGCGCCCCCTGTGGTCTAAAGACACCACTGACCTGCTCCCCCTGTGGTCTAAAGACATCACTGACCTGCGCCCCCTGTGGTCTAAAGACATCACTGACCTGCGCCCCCTGTGGTCTAAAGACATCACTGACCTGCGCCCCCTGTGGTCTAAAGACATCACTGACCTGCTCCCCCTGTGGTCTAAAGACACCACTGACCTGCGCCCCCTGTGGTCTAAAGACATCACTGACCTGCGCCCCCTGTGGTCTAAAGACATCACTGACCTGCGCCCCCTGTGGTCTAAAGACACCACTGACCTGCTCCCCCTGTGGTCTAAAGACACCACTGACCTGCGCCCCCTGTGGTCTAAAGACATCACTGACCTGCGCCCCCTGTGGTCTAAAGACACCACTGACCTGCTCCCCCTGTGGTCTAAAGACATCACTGACCTGCTCCCCCTGTGGTCTAAAGACACCACTGACCTGCGCCCCCTGTGGTCTAAAGACACCACTGACCTGCGCCCCCTGTGGTCTAAAGACATCACTGACCTGCGCCCCCTGTGGTCTAAAGACATCACTGACCTGCGCCCCCTGTGGTCTAAAGACACCACTGACCTGCGCCCCCTGTGGTCTAAAGACACCACTGACCTGCGCCCCCTGTGGTCTAAAGACATCACTGACCTGCCCCCCCTGTGGTCTAAAGACACCACTGACCTGCGCCCCCTGTGGTCTAAAGACATCACTGACCTGCGCCCCCTGTGGTCTAAAGACACCACTGACCTGCTCCCCCTGTGGTCTAAAGACATCACTGACCTGCTCCCCCTGTGGTCTAAAGACACCACTGACCTGCGCCCCCTGTGGTCTAAAGACACCACTGACCTGCGCCCCCTGTGGTCTAAAGACATCACTGACCTGCGCCCCCTGTGGTCTAAAGACACCACTGACCTGCTCCCCCTGTGGTCTAAAGACATCACTGACCTGCGCCCCCTGTGGTCTAAAGACACCACTGACCTGCCCCCCCTGTGGTCTAAAGACACCACTGACCTGCGCCCCCTGTGGTCTAAAGACACCACTGACCTGCGCCCCCTGTGGCCTAAAGACATCACTGACCTGCGCCCCCTGTGGCCTAAAGACATCACTGACCTGCGCCCCCTGTGGTCTAAAGACACCACTGACCTGCTCCCCCTGTGGTCTAAAGACACCACTGACCTGCGCCCCCTGTGGTCTAAAGACATCACTGACCTGCGCCCCCTGTGGTCTAAAGACATCACTGACCTGCTCCCCCTGTGGCCTAAAGACACCACTGACCTGCGCCCCCTGTGGTCTAAAGACATCACTGACCTGCACCCCCTGTGGTCTAAAGACATCACTGACCTGCGCCCCCTGTGGTCTATAGACACCACTGACCTGCGCCCCCTGTGGTCTAAAGACATCACTGACCTGCACCCCCTGTGGTCTATAGACACCACTGACCTGCGCCCCCTGTGGTCTATAGACACCACTGACCTGCTCCCCCTGTGGTCTAAAGACATCACTGACCTGCGCCCCCTGTGGTCTAAAGACATCACTGACCTGCTCCCCCTGTGGTCTAAAGACACCACTGACCTGCGCCCCCTGTGGTCTAAAGACATCACTGACCTGCGCCCCCTGTGGTCTAAAGACATCACTGACCTGCGCCCCCTGTGTTCTAAAGACATCACTGACCTGCGCCCCCTGTGGTCTAAAGACACCACTGACCTGCTCCCCCTGTGGTCTAAAGACACCACTGACCTGCTCCCCCTGTGGTCTAAAGACATCACTGACCTGCTCCCCCTGTGGTCTAAAGACATCACTGACCTGCGCCCCCTGTGGTCTAAAGACATCACTGACCTGCGCCCCCTGTGGTCTAAAGACACCACTGACCTGCTCCCCCTGTGGTCTAAAGACATCACTGACCTGCGCCCCCTGTGGTCTAAAGACACCACTGACCTGCGCCCCCTGTGGTCTAAAGACACCACTGACCTGCGCCCCCTGTGGTCTAAAGACACCACTGACCTGCCCCCCCTGTGGTCTAAAGACACCACTGACCTGCGCCCCCTGTGGTCTAAAGACACCACTGACCTGCGCCCCCTGTGGCCTAAAGACATCACTGACCTGCGCCCCCTGTGGCCTAAAGACATCACTGACCTGCGCCCCCTGTGGTCTAAAGACACCACTGACCTGCTCCCCCTGTGGTCTAAAGACACCACTGACCTGCGCCCCCTGTGGTCTAAAGACATCACTGACCTGCGCCCCCTGTGGTCTAAAGACATCACTGACCTGCTCCCCCTGTGGCCTAAAGACACCACTGACCTGCGCCCCCTGTGGTCTAAAGACATCACTGACCTGCACCCCCTGTGGTCTAAAGACATCACTGACCTGCGCCCCCTGTGGTCTATAGACACCACTGACCTGCGCCCCCTGTGGTCTAAAGACATCACTGACCTGCACCCCCTGTGGTCTATAGACACCACTGACCTGCGCCCCCTGTGGTCTATAGACACCACTGACCTGCTCCCCCTGTGGTCTAAAGACATCACTGACCTGCGCCCCCTGTGGTCTAAAGACATCACTGACCTGCTCCCCCTGTGGTCTAAAGACACCACTGACCTGCGCCCCCTGTGGTCTAAAGACATCACTGACCTGCACCCCCTGTGGCCTAAAGACACCACTGACCTGCGCCCCCTGTGGTCTAAAGACACCACTGACCTGCTCCCCCTGTGGTCTAAAGACATCACTGACCTGCTCCCCCTGTGGTCTAAAGACACCACTGACCTGCGCCCCCTGTGGCCTAAAGACACCACTGACCTGCGCCCCCTGTGGTCTAAAGACACCACTGACCTGCGCCCCCTGTGGTCTAAAGACATCACTGACCTGCGCCCCCTGTGGTCTAAAGACACCACTGACCTGCGCCCCCTGTGGTCTAAAGACACCACTGACCTGCGCCCCCTGTGGCCTAAAGACACCACTGACCTGCGCCCCCTGTGGCCTAAAGACACCACTGACCTGCGCCCCCTGTGGTCTAAAGACATCACTGACCTGCGCCCCCTGTGGTCTAAAGACACCACTGACCTGCGCCCCCTGTGGTCTATAGACACCACTGACCTGCTCCCCCTGTGGCCTAAAGACATCACTGACCTGCGCCCCCTGTGGTCTAAAGACATCACTGACCTGCTCCCCCTGTGGTCTAAAGACACCACTGACCTGCGCCCCCTGTGGTCTAAAGACATCACTGACCTGCACCCCCTGTGGTCTAAAGACATCACTGACCTGCGCCCCCTGTGGTCTATAGACACCACTGACCTGCGCCCCCTGTGGTCTAAAGACATCACTGACCTGCACCCCCTGTGGTCTATAGACACCACTGACCTGCGCCCCCTGTGGTCTATAGACACCACTGACCTGCGCCCCCTGTGGTCTATAGACACCACTGACCTGCTCCCCCTGTGGTCTATAGACACCACTGACCTGCGCCCCCTGTGGTCTAGAGACATCACTGACCTGCGCCCCCTGTGGTCTAAAGACATCACTGACCTGCGCCCCCTGTGGTCTAAAGACACCACTGACCTGCTCCCCCTGTGGTCTATAGACACCACTGACCTGCGCCCCCTGTGGTCTAAAGACACCACTGACCTGCGCCCCCTGTGGTCTATAGACATCACTGACCTGCGCCCCCTGTGGTCTAAAGACATCACTGACCTGCGCCCCCTGTGGTCTAAAGACACCACTGACCTGCGCCCCCTGTGGTCTAAAGACATCACTGACCTGCGCCCCCTGTGGCCTAAAGACACCACTGACCTGCGCCCCCTGTGGTCTAAAGACACCACTGACCTGCTCCCCCTGTGGTCTAAAGACATCACTGACCTGCGCCCCCTGTGGTCTAAAGACACCACTGACCTGCTCCCCCTGTGGTCTAAAGACATCACTGACCTGCGCCCCCTGTGGTCTAAAGACATCACTGACCTGCGCCCCCTGTGGTCTAAAGACACCACTGACCTGCGCCCCCTGTGGTCTAAAGACATCACTGACCTGCGCCCCCTGTGGTCTAAAGACACCACTGACCTGCTCCCCCTGTGGTCTAAAGACATCACTGACCTGCGCCCCCTGTGGTCTAAAGACATCACTGACCTGCGCCCCCTGTGGACTAAAGACATCACTGACCTGCGCCCCCTGTGGTCTAAAGACACCACTGACCTGCTCCCCCTGTGGTCTAAAGACATCACTGACCTGCGCCCCCTGTGGTCTAAAGACATCACTGACCTGCGCCCCCTGTGGTCTAAAGACACCACTGACCTGCGCCCCCTGTGGTCTAAAGACATCACTGACCTGCGCCCCCTGTGGTCTAAAGACACCACTGACCTGCTCCCCCTGTGGTCTAAAGACATCACTGACCTGCGCCCCCTGTGGTCTAAAGACATCACTGACCTGCGCCCCCTGTGGTCTAAAGACATCACTGACCTGCGCCCCCTGTGGTCTAAAGACACCACTGACCTGCTCCCCCTGTGGTCTAAAGACATCACTGACCTGCGCCCCCTGTGGTCTAAAGACATCACTGACCTGCTCCCCCTGTGGTCTAAAGACACCACTGACCTGCTCCCCCTGTGGTCTAAAGACATCACTGACCTGCTCCCCCTGTGGTCTAAAGACACCACTGACCTGCGCCCCCTGTGGCCTAAAGACACCACTGACCTGCTCCCCCTGTGGTCTAAAGACATCACTGACCTGCGCCCCCTGTGGTCTAAAGACACCACTGACCTGCTCCCCCTGTGGTCTAAAGACACCACTGACCTGCGCCCCCTGTGGTCTAAAGACACCACTGACCTGCGCCCCCTGTGGTCTAAAGACATCACTGACCTGCGCCCCCTGTGGTCTAAAGACATCACTGACCTGCGCCCCCTGTGGTCTAAAGACATCACTGACCTGCGCCCCCTGTGGTCTAAAGACACCTCTGACCTGCGCCCCCTGTGGTCTAAAGACACCACTGACCTGCGCCCCCTGTGGTCTAAAGACACCACTGACCTGCGCCCCCTGTGGTCTAAAGACATCACTGACCTGCGCCCCCTGTGGTCTAAAGACACCTCTGACCTGCGCCCCCTGTGGTCTAAAGACACCACTGACCTGCGCCCCCTGTGGTCTAAAGACATCACTGACCTGCGCCCCCTGTGGTCTAAAGACATCACTGACCTGCGCTCCCTGTGGCCTAAAGACACCACTGACCTGCGCCCCCTGTGGTCTAAAGACACCACTGACCTGCGCCCCCTGTGGTCTAAAGACACCACTGACCTGCGCCCCCTGTGGTCTAAAGACACCACTGACCTGCGCCCCCTGTGGTCTAAAGACACCACTGACCTGCGCCCCCTGTGGTCTAAAGACACCACTGACCTGCGCCCCCTGTGGTCTAAAGACACCACTGACCTGCGCCCCCTGTGGTCTAAAGACACCACTGACCTGCTCCCCCTGTGGTCTAAAGACACCACTGACCTGAGCCCCCTGTGTTCTAAAGACACCACTGACCTGCGCCCCCTGTGGTCTAAAGACACCACTGACCTGCGCCCCCTGTGGTCTAAAGACACCACTGACCTGCGCCCCCTGTGGTCTAAAGACACCACTGACCTGCGCCCCCTGTGGTCTAAAGACACCACTGACCTGCGCCCCCTGTGGTCTAAAGACATCACTGACCTGCTCCCCCTGTGGTCTAAAGACACCACTGACCTGCGCCCCCTGTGGTCTAAAGACATCACTGACCTGCGCCCCCTGTGGTCTAAAGACACCACTGACCTGCGCCCCCTGTGGTCTAAAGACACCACTGACCTGCGCCCCCTGTGGTCTAAAGACACCACTGACCTGCGCCCCCTGTGGTCTAAAGACACCACTGACCTGCGCCCCCTGTGGTCTAAAGACATCACTGACCTGCTCCCCCTGTGGTCTAAAGACACCACTGACCTGCGCCCCCTGTGGTCTAAAGACATCACTGACCTGCTCCCCCTGTGGTCTAAAGACACCACTGACCTGCGCCCCCTGTGGTCTAAAGACATCACTGACCTGCTCCCCCTGTGGTCTAAAGACATCACTGACCTGCTCCCCCTGTGGTCTAAAGACATCACTGACCTGCTCCCCCTGTGGTCTAAAGACATCACTGACCTGCGCCCCCTGTGTCCTTCATATCCCTCTTAGTCTTCTAGACCCTTCTTTTTTCCAGGCTCCTCTGTCTCTTTCAGAATCCTTTCTTCTCAAAACTCTTCTTTTTTCAAGCAAGCTTTATTAATATTTTCAAATTTTTTAACGCACAAAACTGAACAGGGAGGAAATTAGGGAATATGTGGGAAAGGGATCGGGCAGTGTCATACTCTACTTTATTAGGGAGCAAAACAGGAAGAGGACCAATCCTACCAGAAATCTGTATCGCAGTGGTCAGGTAGTCACAATGTAAAGGGTTAATCAAAATCTGGAGAGGAACAATGAAAATAACATAATCCAGAAATAAGCCGGATCCCAGATACCGAGTAGTTATTTGGGATTGTCTCGCTCCTTTCTTATCAGTAGTGTCACTAACATCCGGCGCAGACTTTCCAACGTGCGGCTGTCACATTTTTAGGGTCGGAGTGTCCTGTCTCGATGGAAGGAGCTGAGACATTTCACTGGGTTACTTTATTCATCAAAACAGAAATTCCTTTCCACAAGGGCTGCAGCTTAGGACATCCCCAGAACACATGTCTCAAGTCACCTTTCAGGCCCCAGCCACTCCAGCAATCAGGAGATTTACCTGGAAATGCTCTGGCCATTTCAGCAGGAGTAAAATATCGTCTGGAAACAAACCTGAAGAAGGATTCATGCAATGGCGGCAAAAAAATAGACAAATACGTTGATTTGAGGGACAATTGCCAATGCTCTGGAGAAATGGAAACTCAAAACCCTTCTGTCCCTTCCAGGCCCATCTGAGGAGAGACATGAGTGAGGAGCACAAAAGACCGAAGGGTAGAAGTATCTGGAGGACCACTGATGTGTGGAGGGAACATAGCGATCAGGAGGAGCAGCACGGTGGCTCAGTGGTCAGCGCTGTAGCCTTGTAGTCCTACAAATCCCACCAAGGACAACATCTGCCAGGAGTTTGCATGTTCTGCCCATGTTTGCCTGGGTTTCCTCCCACACTCCAAAGCCACAGTGAAATGGATTGTAGATTGTGAGTCCCAATGGGGACAGAGATGATAATGTCTGTGAGGCGCTGTGCATATAATGGTGCTATATCAGTGAGTACAATAAATAAGACTGGATGGGGGTCTGAAGACGAGACAAGGAATACCAGGAGGGGCAGAGGAGCTAGAAAGGACAGAGGTGACCTGATATGTCTTCATGGTGCCTACTTTCACTTGCCTTCTTCATAATATTAATATTGTGGCAATATGAGCTCAGGACTCCAAAAGCAGCACGGTACGGGTCCAGATGGTCCCTCACAACGAGGAAACACTCTCAGATGATCCCTCAATAATGAGACACTCTCAGGTGATCTCTCACAATGAGGAGACATTTTCAGATGATCCCTAACAATAAGGAGACACTCTCACATGATTCCTCACACTGAGGAGACACTCTCAAATGATCCCTTACAACGAGGAGACTTTCAGATGATTCCTCACTATGAGGAGACTCTCAGATGATCCCCACAATGATGAGACACTCTCAGATGATCCCTCACAACGAGGAAACACTCTCCGATGATGCCTCACAATGATGAGACATTCGCAGATGATCTCTCACAATGAGGAGACAGTTTCAGATGATCCCTCACAATAAGGAGACACTCTCAGATGATCCCTCACAATAAGGAGACACTCTCAGATGATTCCTCACAATGAGGAGACACTCTCAGATGATTCCTCACTATGAGGACACACTCTCAGATGATTCCTCACTATGAGGACACACTCTCAGATGATTCCTCACTATGAGGAGACTCTCAGATGATTCCTCACAATAAGGAGACACTCTCTGATGATTCCTCACAATGAGGAGACACTCTGATGATCCCGACAATGATGAGACACTCTCAGATGATCCTGACAATGATGAGACACTCTCAGATGATCCCTCACAATGATGAGACACTCTCAGATGATCCCTCACAATGATGAGACACTCTCAGATGATCCCTCACTATGAGGACACACTCTCAGATGATCCCTCACTATGAGGAGACTCTCAGATGATTCCTCACAATAAGGAGACACTCTCAGATGATTCCTCACAATAAGGAGACACTCTCAGATGATCCCTCACAATGAGATGTGGCACCCCCGAGGGTTCAGTCGCCACAGAGGTACTGCACCTCCTCCTGAGGTGTGGAGCCCCACCATCCAGGTAAGGTGGAGACACCTGACCACACTCCAACACCTGCACCCCATACCACAAAGTAGTGTAGCAAAGCACCTTCGGCGGCTCCCTGCTTGGAGTGTAGCATAGCACCCCTTGGTGGCTCCCTGCTTGGAACACGAAACGTGCTGGGAGGTGGGTGGAGTTTAGTTCATATAAAAGAGCGGGAAGAGTTGAGTCAGTCAGTCTTTCATTCAGTCAGTGAGTGAGGATGTAGAAGGACAGAGAGTGAGACAGAGAAGATCCCCGGGAAAGGGATGGAAGAAGGAAGTGCTGCAGCAGGCTACAGTGATCTGGGTCTGCTGGCACAGGAAAGAGACAGAGAAAGGAAGTTTGATTCTCCATTGAGAAGAAGGATTAGCATGGAACGTAAGGAGAATAAGAGAACAAAGGACCAGGGTTGGAGGAGAGAACCCTTCCCAAGTTCAATTCGCATGGCCGGGGTCTGGTCCCCGAGGTTGTATGGACACTAATGGTCCTGCAGCAGACACCGGAGGAATAGAAGTAGCGACCACTTTATTACCACACCAGACTTGGGGGCACAACAGCAACGTGTGTGTGAGCCGGGACTTAGTAGCAAGGAGTCCCCGAAGCAGGCTACAGCTGTTTGCAGAACAAGTAGAGTTCATAGGAACATCTGACAGGAGGAACTCCAGTGTAACTCAGTACTGTGAGTACTTCATTCAAAGGCGCGAAAAGAGGAGACGTTCAGAAAAGGCACATATGTTGGCGGATTGTTGGAAAGGAGTACTTCATCTTGCCTGGAAGTTGGCTGAGCTCCTGACCCAGAGGACACGGCACGGATGCAGGCACCTGTACCTGCAACAGACTGTGAGTAAAGCTTTGGAACTACATGCCCTGGTGTCCTCCACTTATTCCTGCGCTAACCTGCCCAGCACGGCTACATCCCTTGCTCCCGACACTACACCAACTACGTGTCACTTCACTTACACTGCCCTGGGACTCCAGCCCTGCCTGTGGAGAGCTATAACATCACTGCTGCACCAAACCAAATGTCCCAGAGGATCTGTCTGCAGCGTCGGCTTACATCTCCATTGCTGAACACCACAGGTGGCGTCACGAGTCATTCATAAACTTTCCTCTTTTTACAATGGGCGCCCAGGGCCACGGGCCGGGTCCCAGCTACCGTGACATCTCCCATTGAAGCTCATCGGGCCCAGTACCGAGTACCCCACAGCCCTGGGAGGGCGACCCAGAGACACTTTCAGATGATCCCGACAATGATGAGACACTCTTAGATGATGCCTCACAACGAGGAAACACTCTCAGATGATCTCTCACAATGAGGAGACACTCTCAGATGATTCCTCACAATGAGGAGACACTCTCAGATGATCCCTCACAATGAGGAGACACTCTCAGATGATCCTGACAATGATGAGACACTCTCAGATGATCCCTCACAATGATGAGACACTCTCAGATGATCCTGACAATGATGAGACACTCTCAGATGATCCCTCACAATGAGGAGACACTCTCAGATGATCCCTCACAATGTGGAGACACTCTCAGATGATCTCTCACAATGAGGAGACACTCTCAGATGATTCCTCACAATGAGGAGACACTCTCAGATGATCCCTCACTATGAGGAGACACTCTCAGATGATCCCTCACAATGAGGAGACACTCTCAGATGATCCCTCACAATGAGGAGACACTCTCAGATGATCCCTCACAATGATGGGACACTCTCAGATGATCCCTCACAATGAGGAGACACTCTCAGATGATCTCTCACAATGAGGAGACACTCTCAGATGATTCCTCACAATGAGGAGACACTCTCAGATGATCCCTCACTATGAGGAGACACTCTCAGATGATCCCTCACTATGAGGAGACACTCTCAGATGATCCCTCACAATGATGGGACACTGTCAGATGATCCCTCACTATGAGGAGACACTCTCAGATGATCCCTCACAATGAGGAGACACTCTCAGATGATCCCTCACAATGATGAGACACTCTCAGATGATCCCTCACAATGAGGAGACACTCTCAGATGATCCCTCACTATGAGGAGACACTCTCAGATGATCCCTCACAATGAGGAGACACTCTCAGATGATCCCTCACTATGAGGAGACACTCTCAGATGATCCCTCACAATGAGGAGACACTCTCAGATGATCCCTCACAATGAGGAGACACTCTCAGATGATCCCTCACAATGATGAGACACTCTAAGATGATCACTCACAATGATGGGACACTCTCAGATGATCCCTCACTATGAGGAGACACTCTCAGATGATCCCTCACAATGATGAGACACTCTCAGATGATCCCTCACAATGATGAGACACTCTCAGATGATCCCTCACAATGAGGAGACACTCTCAGATGATCCCTCACTATGAGGAGACACTCTCAGATGATCCCTCACAATGAGGAGACACTCTCAGATGATCCCTCACAATGAGGAGACACTCTCAGATGATTCCTCACTATGAGGAGACTCTCAGATGATTTGTAACAACCCTGCTGGCATCACTGCATGGCCTCCCATCCCCGCACACCAACTTACTCACTGCTCCAGGTCATGCGGTGATTTCTGTCTGCTGCTAGCTCCATGTCCTATGCATCTTGTTTTCCTGCTTTCTCTCTTCATGCTTCCTGACTGTGTGTATAGGGGGGCGGTGCCTGAACTCTCTGGTTCTTATGTAGTCAGGGTGCACCGGTCTAAGCTGTCCCCAACCAATCACCTGGAGCCCTTTACTATATAGGGTCACCACACCCACTAACCCTGGCCTGTGCAATGTCTCTACTCAGTTAGCTCCTTGCTACTGAGGAAGCCAGGCCCTGTCCTTTGTCTTGCCTTCCTTGAGAGGCTTTACTCCTAGCTTTTCTTGTACACTCTGAGTGCCCGCCAGGAGGCTTATATCCTGGTCCCTGTCTTGTCCTAGAACTCTGTATAATTTAAATGCACTTTTGCTTTTTACTTATTTAATTATAGCAGGGTTTTTTTCATTTTGTCCTATGTAGGTTTTGTATGCTTTTTGGCCATGTGAACATGCATTTATATGCTGCATGTGTACAAACTCAAACCAAGCTCAATTTTTGTGTTTTTTCTTGTCCTAGCCTTGTCTGAGTACTTGCCTGGTACTTCTCAGCTAGCCCTCCAGGAGGCAGAATATCCTGGTCCCTGTATCCTTCAGTCCCTGTACCTTGTCTTGTACTGTTTCTCTGTCTGAACTTACCTGTCTGTCAGTCTCCTTGTCTGTGGTTCCTTTACCTGCTGTGTCTTTCCCTGTGTCCTCCCTGTCTGAGCCTCTGCACCCTTGCAGCTCTGTCTGAGCCTCTGCACCCTTGCAACTCTGTCTGAGCCTCTGCACCCTTGCAGCTTTGTCTGTGCCGCTGCACCCTTGCAGCTCTGCCTACTCCGCTCCTGCTGCTGCAGAACCTCTTGCTGCAGCTTCTCTCCACAGACCTTGTGGATCAGCTTTGCTCCGCCCCTGCTGCCGCTGCAAAACCTCTTGCTGCAGCTTCTCTCTGCAGACCTTGTGGTTCAGCTTACTCCGCACTCCTGTGGCTCCGCCTACTCTGCACTCCTGCAGCTCCACCTACTCCACACTCCTGCCTGTATCCATACCTGTACCTCCTGTGTGAACAGGTCCAACCCTGTTCCTTCATATTCCACTCCTTCCTGCCTGTATCCATACCTGCACCTCCTGTGTGAACAGGTCCAAACCTGTTCCTTCATATTCCACTCCTTCCTGCCTGTATCCATACCTGCACCTCCTGTGTAAACAGGTCCAAACCTGTTCCTTCATATTCCACTCCTTCCTGTCTGTATCAGTACTGGTACCCGCTCTGTGAAGAGGTCTCTACCTAATCCCTCATATAAAACTCCTGCTTGCCCTGTGTCTCCAAGCCGTGCCTGCTTGCCCTGTGTCTCCAAGCCGTGCCTGCTTGCCCTGTGTCTCCAAGCCGTGCCTGCTTGCCCTGTGTCTCCAAGCCGTGCCTGCTTGCCCTGTGTCTCCAAGCCGTGCCTGCTTGCCCTGTGTCTCCAAGCCGTGCCTGCTTGCCCTGTGTCTCCAAGCCGTGCCTGCTGGCCCTGTGTCTCCAAGCCGTGCCTGCTGGCCCTGTGTCTCCAAGCCGTGCCTGCTTGCCCTGTGTCTCCAAGCCATGCCTGCTTGCCATGTGTCTCCAAGCCGTGCCTGCTTGCCATGTGTCTCCAAGCCGTGCCTGCTTGCCCTGTGTCTCAGCCATGCCTGCTTGCCCTGTGTCTCAGCCTGCCTGTTAGTCACACCTGTCCAAGTGACTTGTCCCCGAGTGGGATCAGCAGCCACAGCCAGACACCCCCCTGGAGTTGCACCCGACAGCTATCTGCCGCACAAGCCTGACCTCACCATCAGAGGTTCCAGCGAAGACCGTGGTAGCCCTGCGAAGCCAGTGCTCCAAGATCCTGAGCCTGTAGGAGAGACGGCCCTTGGCATCAGCACTCCCTCTCCATTAAAAGTTAGGACTGTTTCTCTGCCTTCTGGGAGCTTTGGTGTGTATAAACCGTCAGCCATACGGAGTCAGTGTGTAGTCTCTGTCATACAGCTCCTGAAGCCGGCATGGGCGTTGTCTCGAGGTGGCCGAGCCAGGTTGGAGCTCTATACATGAAGAAATTCATTCTCCACTTGCTGACTGGTATGCCCATGGGTCATTCAGAACCAGAGATTCTAGTACCCATTTATGTCTGGAGACCTAGCAAGGTGCCTCGCTTGAAACAAACAGGTGGCAAAACGTGTCTGGTTCCCTTGCATCAAAGTCAGTCGGCAGTCTCGTCTTCATCTAGTCTGCTGGATGCCGAGTCAAGGTGTGATGACGTCTCCAAAGAGGGGGAAGCGGAGGCATTCTCTTCATACGTCTCCAGCAACGATACCAGTGGCCTGCCCTCGGGCATCCCTGCTTTTTGATTGTTTTCCCAAGGATAAAGGGCTGAAGATGGATCCTGAGTGGATGCCCTTGGCTCCTCTATGGCGAGTGGGTGAAGGTCCCAAGATTGAGCATTACTAATCCTCTAACCTGAAAAAGGTGGCCCAGTTTTTTTCTGAGTAGCAGGTTGAAGAGGCTCCCTGTATGTATACATCCAGCTTCCATATGGCAGATGGATGTACAGGTGGGAACAGAGGCCTACGTACCTCTGTTTTTCACCCACCTGGAGGAGGAGATCCAATTTTCTTTGGATAGCGGGCTAAAATTGGGCTCAGTGAAGGTATCTTCTGTTTCCAACTGGCCGGCTGATGTAGGGATCAAGTCTGAAGCTTCCAGGTCCCTGCTTTCTGTAAATCAGGAGGAAGAAGTCCTTGTACCCTCTGTGTTAGAAGCTGTCGGGCACCAAGAAACTTGGCACTCTGTGAAACTCTGTGATTCTGGATGGCACGCCTACTTCACCTCACCAGAAGGATGCCCTATCAGCCTGGACTGTGTGTGGTCCCGTACTCCATCTTCTGGTTGTCATGTCCGCTGTAGGGCTGAGGAGAACCAGAAGTGAACCCGCAGGACCGTGACGACGAACCTCCTCGGGGCGAGCTGGCCAAGTGGACCACCCCCTATACAGGGAGCGTCTGGGGCAAGCCTCGGAGAGACTATCGCCGCGGAAGCTGATACCCGGGGACAACAGCAGGAGGAAAACCAGAGGTGGCCACAAGGGTTGCGGAAGGACCAGCAGGGGAGGGTTTGTAGACAGGAACGGATTTAGGCTGACGATGGTAGATACTGCAGGAGAGGACTTGAGACCGGGGACGGGCGAGGCAGGCACTAGGAGAGAACACAGGGAGAGATTACAAGAAGACACTGGGACACAGAGAGCAGGACAGAGTGCTAGGCTGGGAAAGCGCAGGGACGCGTGGACCTGAATCAGCAGTGCTAGACACAATTGATAGTCAGGCACGGGCAGGAGGCGAGGCTACCTGATATAGGACTGCAGGCAGCGCTTCCGGGTCAGGGTCGGCCAGGAGGTGGAGCAGCAGCAGCAACAGGGGAGATGAGTGGCAGGATCACTGGCGCGCAGTGCGCAGGCGCACCCGACAGGCATGGAAGGCCGGTTGCAGCGGCGGCAGAGAAGGAGCAGGATGGCGCGTGCGCACCTCGGGAGCGCGCCGGGTGAGGTGAGTGCGCCGGTGTTCGGGAGGAGGGGCAGAGGATGCAGCTGCGGGCGGCATGATAGAAGCAGCGGGGAGCGTGGCAGCGGGTGGCGTGACAGTACCCCCCTCCTTACGCCCCCTCTTCTTGAGACTGGCAAGGAACCTAGCTAGAATCCGGGGGGCCTGGATGTTCTTCCGGGGCTCCCAAGACCTCTCTTCGGGACCAAAACCCTTCCAATCAACTAAGAAGAGGGTCTTTCCTCTAGATCTTTTTACGGCAAGAATGTCTTGGACCTCAAAGACATCCTGGGCAGAAACTGGCTGGGGAGAGTGACCTACAGAGGCATGGAACTGGTTGAATATGACAGGTTTCAGGAGGGACACGTGAAAAGAATTGGGAAATCGTAGCGAGGCGGGAAGTTTTAACTTGTAGGCAACATCATTGATGCGGGCTAAGACCTCAAAAGGCCCGATATACCGAGGGCCTAGCTTATACGAGGGGACTTTAAGACGAACAAACTTGGAGGACAGCCACACTTTATCCCCGGGATGGTACAACGGAGAATCCAGACGCCTTTTGTCTGTGTGTCTTTTTATTCTGTCCCGTGCTAGTTCAAGCGCAGACTTGGTCTCCTGCCAGACCCTGGAGAACTCCTCGTTCAGAAGGTCGGCCGTCGGCACACCCGAGGCAGGGGGTACCGGCAGAGGTACACTGGGATGTTGCCCGTAGACGATGAAGAAAGGTGATTTAGACGAAGACTCGTTGGTGTGGTTGTTGTAGGCAAATTCGGCCCACGGGAGCAGGTGGGACCAGTCGTTGTGGTGAACGTTGGAGAAGTGGCGAAGATAGGTTATCAAAATTTGATTCGTGCGCTCAGCCTGACCATTAGTTTGGGGGTGGTAGGCACAGGAGAAGTCCAAAGTGACATCCATCAGTTTACACAGAGCTCGCCAGAAGTGTGAGGTAAACTGAACTCCTCTATCCGAAACGATATGCTGAGGAAAGCCGTGAATCCGGAAAACATGGGTAATGAAAATTCTTGCCAGTTCAGGAGCGGAGGGTAATCCAGGCAGGGAGATGAAATGGGCCATCTTGGAAAATCGATCTACGACCACGAGGATGACTGTGTGACCCGAAGACCGAGGCAAATCGGTAATAAAATCCAAAGCAATGTGTTGCCAGGGAGCAGAAGGAACTGGGAGCGGATGGAGAAGACCAGCAGGCAGGTGTCGGGGAACTTTGTTTTTGGCACAAGATGGACAAGAGGCGACAAAACTTTGAACATCTCGAGCAAGTGAGGGCCACCAATAGTAACGAGAGATGAAGGAGAGGGTTTTCTTGAGGCCGACGTGACCTGCTAGCTTGGAGGCATGACCCCAATGTAAGACTCGCTTCCTATTGTCCTCTTGAACAAACATCTTACCCGGGGGCAAGGAAGTCAGGTTTACAGGAGCAACCACAATGACCTTGTTAGGATCCACGATGTGTGAAGGCTCTTCCAAAAAGGATCTGGATAGAGCATCCGCCTTGAGGTTTTTATCGCCGGGGCGGAAATGGAGTTTGAAATCGAACCGGGCGAAGAACAGAGACCACCTGGCTTGTCGAGGATTAAGTCTTTGCGCTGTCCGGATGTATGCCAGGTTCTTGTGGTCAGTGTAGATTCTGACGGGATGCACCGCTCCCTCGAGGAGGTACCGCCATTCCTCCAAGGCCAACTTGATAGCTAGCAGCTCTCTGTCACCAATGGTATAGTTTCTCTCCGGGGTGGAGAATGACTTCGAGAAGAAGCCACAGGTGACCAGTCGTCCAGAGGGTGACGTCTGGGAAAGTACTGCACCGGCTCCGATGGCAGAGGCGTTTACTTCCAGAGTGAAGGGTTTATTGGCCTCTGGGCAATGGAGTACGGGAGCCGCAGCAAAGGCTTGTTTCAGGGAGCAGAACGCGTCTTCGGCCTCAGGTGACCAGAAGTGGGGATTGGCCCCCTTACGGATCAGAGCGGAGATAGGGCTGGTCAGGGTGGAAAAGTGTGGGATAAACTGCCGGTAATAATTGGCGAACCCCAGGAATCGTTGGATAGCTTTCACTCCCTGGGGACGCGGCCAGTTGAGTATGGCAGACAGTTTTCCCGGGTCCATTCGTAGACCAGTATTAGAAATAATGTAGCCCAAAAACGGTAGAGAAGACTGTTCAAAGGCACATTTCTCGAGTTTGGCATAGAGACGATGCTCTCTCAGGCGCAACAAGACTTGACGGACGTCCTTTCTGTGAGTAGACAGGTCCGGGGAAAACACCAGAATATCATCCAGGTACACCACCACGCAAGAATAGAGAAGATCTCGGAAGACATCATTGACAAATTCTTGAAACACGGCGGGTGCGTTGCACAAGCCGAAGGGCATAACCAGATATTCATAGTGGCCATCGCGAGTGTTGAAAGCCGTCTTCCACTCATCTCCAGGGCGAATGCAGATTAGGTTGTAGGCTCCACGCAGATCCAATTTGGTAAAGATTTGCGCCCCTCGGAGACGGTCGAATAACTCCGGGATGAGAGGAAGCGGATATTTATTTTTAATTGTAATATCGTCGAGGCCCCGATAGTCAATGCAGGGACGAAGGGTCCCGTCCTTCTTCTTGACGAAAAAGAAACCCGCACCTGCGGGCGAAGAAGACTTACGAATAAAGCCTTTGGCCAAGTTTTCTTGAACATATTCGGACATGGCTTGGGTCTCTGATGGCGACAGCGGATAAATCCGACCTCGGGGTGGAGTAGAACCGGGAACGAGATCGATTGGGCAATCGTAGGGACGGTGAGGAGGCAGACTCTCTGCTTCTTTCTTGCTGAAGACATCCGCATAGGCCCAATAGGCCGAAGGTAAATCTGGGGATACCGATGTTGGACGAGGAGAGTTTCTTGGCTGGACGGAAAGCAAACACCCCCTCTGACAGAACTGTCACCACCGCACGATGTCACCAGACTGCCAGTCTAAGGTAGGCTCGTGTTTTCTTAGCCAAGGAAGGCCCAACAGGATAGTGTGTGATAAGGTCGGCAGCACATAGAAGGCTATCTTCTCCAGATGCAAGGCTCCGACCTGAAGGTCCAACTCTTCGGTGACCTGCGTAATGGACACCCGCAGGGGTTGGCCGTCGACCGACGCAATTTGCCGAGGAGTCTCCAGGGATCTGACCGGAATACGAAGCCTCCTGACTGCCTCAAGCTGAATAAAATTTCCAGCCGCACCAGAATCTATGTAAGCCCACTCGGAGGAACGCTTGGGACCCAGATGCAAGAGAACAGAAAGAGTCAAGGGTAGAGAGGAGTCATAGGTACCTAGGGAGGCCTCTCTTACCTGTCCTAGGCGGAGGCGTTTCCCGGGCGCTCAGGGCAGGAATGCAGTAAGTGTGATGCACTCCCACAATACAGACAAAGACCCTGAGTGAACCTCTCCTTTCAGCGTTGCTCCATCGGCTTAAGGCGATCTACTTGCATGGGCTCAGGTGCGGAAGGTGTCGACGCCAGAGCAGGGCGCGAGCGAGATGGGCTGCGGGCAGCGGATGGGACACGAGGAAACCTCCTATCCCTGGCGGCCTCTCGAGAACGCTCCTGGAAGCGCAAGTCGATGCGGGTAGCCAGGGAAATTACATCCTCCAAAGAGGTTGGAGTATCCCGTCCCGCCAGCTCGTCCTTAATTCGGCCTGAGAGTCCCCGCCAAAAAGCTCCTACCAAGGCCTCATTGTTCCATCCTACCTTGGAGGCCAGGGTATGGAAGCGAATGGCGTACTGACCCACGGAGAGCGTGCCCTGTTGCAGGTTAAAAAGTGACTCGGTGGCAAAGGCTACGCGACCCGGCTCGTCAAACACTTTACGGAAAGAGTCAAAGAAGATGGAGAGTTGGGAGACCAAGGGGTCATCACGCTCCCAGAGAGGGTTTACCCAAGCCAAAGCTTCACCCTCCAAATGGGAAATGACAAAGGCCACCTTGGCTCTGTCGGTGAGGTACTGTTGAGGCAATAGCTCAAAATGGAGCTGGCACTGATTTAAAAAACCCATGCACGACTTAGGGTCGCCACCATAACGCGGGGGTTTTGCCAAACGGGGCGACGGATGGGATACCGCAGCCTGGACCGGGGTCGAGGCCACAGATTGCAGGGCAAGGAGACAGTTATCTATAGATGCCATATAGTTCAATATATGGGCCTGGGTGTCTCGCTGCTGAGCCAGCTCCTGTTGGAGGCTGCCCAGCTGGGAGGCAGTCCCAGGATCAGAGGCCTGTAGAGTCGACAAGCGGGACTCCATGGACTTAAGGAAGGACATTATCCTTGCTTGATTCTCCCGTAGGAATAGGAGCTCCTTTTGGGTTGGGGTCGGGGTACCAGCGGGGTCCATGGCCTGACTATACTGTAGGGCTGAGGAGAACCAGAAGTGAACCCGCAGGACCGCGACGACGAACCTCCTCGGGGCGAGCTGGCCAAGTGGACCACCCCCTATACAGGGAGCGTCTGGGGCAAGGCTCGGAGAGACTATCGCCGCGGAAGCTGATACCCGGGGACAACAGCAGGAGGAAAACCAGAGGTGGCCACAAGGGTTGCGGAAGGACCAGCAGGGGAGGGTTTGTAGACAGGAACGGATTTAGGCTGACAATGGTAGATACTGCAGGAGAGGACTTGAGACCGGGGATGGGCGAGGCAGGCACTAGGAGAGAACACAGGGAGAGATTACAAGAAGACACTGGGACACAGAGAGCAGGACAGAGTGCTAGGCTGGGAAAGCGCAGGGACGCGTGGACCTGAATCAGCAGTGCTAGACACATTTGATAGTCAGGCACCGGGCAGGAGGCGAGGCTACCTGATATAGGACTGCAGGCAGCGCTTCCGGGTCAGGGTCGGCCAGGAGGTGGAGCAGCAGCAGCAACAGGGGAGATGAGTGGCAGGATCACTGGCGCGCAGTGCGCAGGCACACCCGACGGGCATGGAAGGCCGGTTGCAGCGGCGGCAGAGAAGGAGCAAGATGGCGCGTGCGCACCTCGGGAGCGCGCCGGGTGAGGTGAGTGTGCCGGTGTTCGGGAGGAGGGGCAGAGGATGCAGCTGCGGGCGACGTGATAGAAGCAGCGGGGAGCGTGGCAGCGGGTGGCGTGACATCCGCCATGTCTGTCATGTCTGCCCTGTCTGTTTTCTCTCAAGAACTCATGGAGCGATGTGCATGCGCATATCTTGTCTGCTATCCTGCTTGTTCCCTAGAGCAGTGTGCACACTCACCTCATGTCTGTGCTGCAGGATGCCTGCGTTTCTGCTCTGCCTTCTGTGATCTTCTCGTCATGTCTAGAATCCCAGATCATGTGTCCCTGCCTGGATCCTGCACTGTCTGGTTCTGCAATCATCTCATCATGTCTGAAATGCTGATCATGTGACGTTTCCTAAAGATCCTGCACTGTCTGGTTCGGCAATCATCTCGTCATGTCTGAAATGCTGATCATGTGATGTTTCCTAAAGATCCTGCACTGTCTGGTTCGGCAATCATCTCGTCATGTCAGGAACTCTGATCATGTGACTACGCTCTGTTATCCTGTGGATCTGAACCCGGAAGTGCTCCCCTGGTCCTGACCTGGAAGAGGAGGTGCTATGCCCTATATCAGGCCGCCCCTTCCTATGTTCAGGGCCTGAGTATTGTCCCTGCATGGTCTGTGGGTTGCTCCCTCTATTCTGTGCCCTTGCACCTTGCTCTGTAGTGCGTCTCTGCACACGCTCCGTGCTCGTATTCCGTCTCTGGTCTCGTGTCTTTTCTAGTGTTTGTCCTTTGTGCCATGTTTTGTCCCTGCTCTGCTTTGCCTTGCAGTCCTTGTTTGCTCTGATTCTGTTCCGTGTTTCTGTCCTCATGTTATGTCTCGCTCTGCTTTGTGGCTTCAGGTGCCCTGCCTCTGTCTCCGTCCCTGGCGTGTCTCTACACGTGCAGGCCTCCGCTCTGAACCTCTCCCTGGCGTGTCTCTCTACACGTGCAGGCCTCCGCTCTGAACCTCTCCCTGGCGTGTCTCTACACGTGCAGGACTCGCTCTATACCCTGTCTAGTCCCAAGGTCCTTCCTTGGCCCGGCTCTGGGCTTCGGCCTACGCTCCGCTGCTAGACTGTCCCTGGCATGCTCTTCGCATGCGCAGGTCTCTGCCTCGTTCTTTGTCTTGTCCCCGTTGTTTCGTGCGCTCTTGCACATTTCGTACTAGGCTTTGCCATGCTGTCTCGCAAGTGGCTCTGTCATGTACCCTTTGCCTAGCCCTGCCTTGTGGCTCCGTGCCTCCGTGCACGTGCCTGGTTGCCTGTGCCTGCCTGGTGTGCCTCAGCCGTGCTGCCTCTAGCCGTGCTCGCCTGTGTGCCCCAGCCGTGCCCCGTCCAGTGCTATAGTGGTCTGGCTGCGTGGCCCCGCAGCGGTGCCGCCTCTAGTCGTGTCCGCTTGCAACTGCCATCATCGGTACCACCTGCGAGTGCTCCCAGCCGTGTTCTCTGTGCTTCCTTGCACTCACGCTGGTTCTCGCACTGTGCCTTTTCGTGCTACTCTTGCACAAAGCCTATGTCTCCTTTTGCTCCTTTCTGTTCCCTAGTTCGCCTGCCGGATTCCATAACCTGCCGACCACTGCCAGAGGTCCGGACCTAGATGACTGCGGCCTGATGTCCAGAGCTGATGTCCGTAGCCAGATACCAGGACCCTGTCGGTCGATGCCAGCACTTGGATTCCGATACCACCGTACCCTGTGTCTCTCCCTGGCATGCCCCTTGGCATGCGCAGGCCACCATCCTGTGAACCTGACCCGTCCCTGGCATGCCCCTCGGCATGCGCAGGTCTCTGTCCTGTGAACCTGTTCCTGGCGTGTCCGTTGACACGCACCATGTCACTAACTCTATCTTGTTTCCTTACATGGAACCCTGGCTAACTTCTGGATGTCCGGATCCTGCCGATCACCCTCTGAGCTACAGACCCTGATGCCCTGGTTGATCGTGGACTGTTGTCCGGAGTCCGAAGTCCACGTACCATCTGCACGTTCCATGCTTGGACCTCAGCGTGCCATTGCACGCACCCTGTTCCACGAACTCTGTGTGTTCACGTTTGCTCCTGTTGCACCTTGAAGAGTTCCTCAAGTCTTGGACCTCGACGTGCTCTTGCACGCACCTTGTCTTATGTTCTGTGTGTCCACGTTTTGCACCTGTTGTACCTGAAGTCTTCCTTAATGAAGTTTCTTTGAATTAACGACTCATCTTGCCTTGTCTTGTTTCCCTGAGCCGGCCATCTGGTGTGGTGGCTCACCCCCTTGGTCTTGCCCCTGACACTCCCTGTATAGGGGGTGGTTCTCATTAGGTCAGCTTGCCCTAGGTGGGTGGGTGCCACGGCCCAGAGGGTCCACTCTTTCTAAGAAGAACGACTCAGCATAAGCTGACACTCGTCACACTGGTCATTCTGGCAGGCTTGAGGAAGAGGGGCCGTAAAGGGGGGGTACTGTAACAACCCTGCTGGCATCCCTGCCTGGTCTCCCATCCCCGCACACCAACTTACTCACTGCTCCAGGTCATGCGGTGATTTCTGTCTGCTGTCAGCTCCATGCACTATGCCTCTTATTTTCCTGCTTTCTCTCTTCATGTTTCCTGACTGTGTGTATAGGGGGCGGCGCCTAAACTCTCTCCTTCTTATGCAGTCAGGGTGCAGCGGTCTAAGCTGTCCCCGACCAATCACCTGGAGCCCTTTACTATATAGGGTCACCACACCCACTAACTGTCATGATCCCAGTGCAGGTTTTTGAGCTGCACGTCAGGGGTTAATGTCTGGAGCTCAGTGCAGGTTTTGACCTGCACACCTGGGGTTAATGATTGTGGCCTCTTTCTGGTTCTGGGAGAGCTCCAGTCCCTGCCAGTTATACTTTTGCCGTTGGCCTAGTGTGCTGACCTCTGTGTGCCTGTGCCTGTTCGTTGCTATTGCTTGTTTATATGGTTCTGACCCAGTTCTGTTTCCCGTTGTGAGTTTGCCTGTTGATTCTGTACTGTGCTATCCTCTCTGTGTATGACTCGTTGCCTGTGATCTGACTACTCTCTGCTCGCCCCTCTTGTACCTTGCAGCTATCTCTGTGTATGACTCATTGGCTACGTCCTGACTATCCCCCTGTCTATGCCCCTTGGAAACTTTGTCTCGCAGTTACCCTGCTAGGAGTTCTCTTGCAGCTCCTAGCTCTCTGGAGTTTAGATCACGCCCCTAGCAGTCACATGCTTCAGGTCCTGCTGTTCTGAAGTACGCACCTTCTCTGCTGCTGCCCGCTCCACAGGGATCTCTGAGCATAGTTCGCTTTACTCAGGACACGCGCACTGGCTCAGTGAGCAACTTCAGTGCGGTGTTTCTGACACTAACCCTGGCCTGTGGAATGTCTCTACTCAGCTCCTTCCTACTGAGGAAGCCAGGCCCTGTTCTTTGTCTTTCCTTCCTTCAGAGGCTTTACTCCTAGCTTTTCTTGTACACTCTGAGTGCCCGCCAGGAGGCTTATATCCTGGTCCCTGTCTTGTCCTAGCCTTGTCTGAGTACTTGCCTGGTATTTCTCAGCTAGCCCTCCAGGAGGCAGAATATCCTGGTCCCTGCATCCTTCAGTTCCTGTACCTTGTCTTGTACTGTTTCTCTGTCTGAACTCCGTCTTACCTGTCTGTCAGTCTCCTTGTCTGTGGTTCCTTTCCCTGCTGTCTTTCCCTGTGTCCTCCCTGTCTGAGCCTCTGCACCCTTTCAGCTCTGTCTGAGCCTCTGCACCCTTTCAGCTCTGTCTGTGCCGCTGCACCCTTGCAGCTCTGTCTGTGCCACTGCAGCCTTGCAGCTCTGCCTGCTCCGCTCCTGCTGCTGTGGAACCTCTTGCTGCAGCTTCTCTCCACAGACATTAATGGTGTCGGCCCTTTATAGAACAATGAGGGTGAAATCATAGAGAGCGATGTGGGAAAAGCAAATGTTTTAAATACTTTTTCTCAACAGTGTTCACACAGGAAAAGGATTTGCCAGGGGAAATGCAGAGTGATAATGTAAACTCCCCATTAAGTATTACCGGCCTAACCCAGGAAGAAGTGCAGAACCACCTTAGTAAGATTAAAATGGACAAATCACCAGGCCCTGATGGCATTCACCCTCGGGTATTAAGGGAGTTAAGTAATGTGATAGACAGGCCTCTATTCCTTATATTTAAAGACTCTATTGAAACAGGGTCTGTTCCTTTTGATTGGCGGCAAGCAAATGTGGTACCAATATTCAAAAAGGGGTGTAAAAGGGAACCTGGAAACTATAGGCCGGGAAGCTTAACGTCTGTTGTGGGTAAAATTTTTGAAGGGTTTCTAAGGGATACCATTATGGAATATCTCAATGTTAATAAATGTTTAACTCCATATCAACATGGATTTATGAAGGATCGCTCTTGTCAGACTAACCTGATCAGCTTCTATGAGGATGTAAGCTCTCAAATGGACCAAGGCAAATCATTGGATGTCATTTATCTCGACTTCTCTAAAGCATTTGACACTGTCCCACATAAAAGATTGGTAAGTAAGATGAGAAAGTGGGTCGCTTTCCCAGGGCTGTGGGGTACTCGGTACCGGGCCGGTGTCAGTGGGATGTGTCACAGCAGCAGTGACCCGGTCCATGGCCCTGGGCGCCCAAGTAATGGGGAAATGTAATGGTGTAATGGAATAGTTTGTGACGCCACCTGTGGTGTTCGGCAAGGGAGATGTTAAGCCGACGCCGCAGACAGCTCCGCTGGGACAGATGGTGAGGTGTAGCAGTGATGGTATAGCCCTCCACAGGCAGGGCTAATGTCCCAGGGCAGTGTAGAGGTGGATGACACAGTGATGTAGCAGTGCCGTAAGGGTAGGAAGCAGACAAGACACAGCGGGGTGCAATTTCTGTACCTTTACTTGATAACTGCAGTCCAGTGTCCTAATTACAGATGGTATTGGAGCAGGCTAGCCTGGAAGCAACTCAGGGATTCTCTCTCACAGACGGGCTGTGCAGTCTCCGTCCTAGCGCCTTGTGGTGTGAAGCACTCCAGTACTTAGTTACTCTAGAGTTCCTCCTGTCAGATGTTCCCAAGAACCTCACTTGCATGGCAGACAGCTGTAGCCTCTCTCGGGGACTCCTCTTTAGTCCTGGCTCTCTATCAAAGCTGCTGTTGTGCCTCAAGTCTTAGATGGGAATAGGGCATTTACAGCCTCCTACTCCTCTGGTATCTGCTGTAGGACCGTTAGTATCCGTACAGCCGTGGAGACCGGGCTCCAGTTCGTGCGCTCTCAGCTGAGGGAGCTCTCCTTCCTAGCTCAACCTCCAGCTTCTTTCCACACGTCTGCACACTTCACCTTCCGCAGACTATCTGACCACTCCTTCCTCTTGGCCCTCAGAGGGCACCCCTCCCCTTAATCCTGGTTCAGAGTTCCCCCTGCTGGCCTGGAGTGGAACTGTGTTGCATGTATGGATTGACTGCGAGAGAGACCCATCATTGCCTCCAAGCCTGGCATCACCCCTGGAGGAAGGTAAAGCCACTGTGGCGACCATACTACTGGGGGTGCCATATTCCCCCCTAGTGCAAGTCAGCACTCCTGGGCTGAACAAAAGAAAACATGGATAACATATAAACAGCTACAATAGTAATAATTGTACAAAATTAAAAATGAAAAAGTTACAAACACCAAGTGCTTCAAAAATGGCCCTATGATGATAAGTCCAGCATCAATGTCCATGGTCCATTCCTGGGCAAATGGTAAAAGTTTTTTGACCACACACAAGTCCTGTGGTTCAGTGTCCATAAAACAAAACTCCAAAGGAAACTCTTACAGGTTACCTGTAGGCACAAAACTTGAAAAACAGTTACATATTTACATACATAATTTCAACATTTACATTTTTCTATATGCGATATCTAAGGGGTGGTATACCTTGTGTGGTGTGGGTAGACCTGCATAACTCTAGTGTGGGCAAACTGGGTAGCATTCTCCTACCGACTCTTAGACTCACCAGGGGCATGGCAGATTCACCACTGGCAGGGCAAGGGTTCTCTGGCTCCACTGCTGGTGTGGCATCTGCTACCTGATTTTCTTGAGTCACTTCTTCTTGTGCTACCACTTGGGGAAACAGCAACACTGGCACCACTATAGCGTCGTTCACTTTAGTCCAATTCGCAGTGAATTTTCCAAGCACTTTGCTGACTTTTTCTTCTTCCACCATGGGTTGGATGTTATCTGGTTCTTCTTTCCTTTCTTTTAACTGGTCAGGACACAACTTCAAGTGATCTCGCGATACCGCTGCTGAGGTCTCTCCTCCATATTTACTCACAAGGCATACCTTAGTATTATCAAAGTTCGAGGGCAGAATGGTATAAGGTTCAGCTTCCCACTGATCATCCAACTTGTGCAATCTTCTCTTCCTTTTCAAGACTTGCTCCCCCGGCAACAAAGGAATGGCTGGTGCATTTTGATTGTAAAGCTTCTCCTGCTTTTGCCTTGCCTGGGCCAAACTCTTCTCCACACATTCTTGAACTCTTCTGTACTGTTGCTGCCCTCCGTGTCCCAATCAGCATCTGGTGACGCTACTTCAGGTGTCAGGACTCCCATGTCTAAGTCAATAGGCAGCTTACCAGGTCTGGCTCTCATTAAATAGGCTGGGGTACAGTTGGTGGAGTTCACTGGGATATGGTTGTAGAGGTCCACCAGATCGGGCAACTTCTCTGGCCACGGATTCCTCTCCTCCAAGGGCAAAGTCTTCAGGAGGTCAATCACTACCTGGTTCATCTTCTCGCACATGCCATTGGTCTGTGGGTGATACGGCGTTGTCCGGATCTTCTTACAACCATACAGGTTACAGAATTCTTGGAACACTTCTGCCTCGAAAGTTGGACCTTGATCTGTAAGCACTTTCTCCGGGTACCCATGTGGTCTACAGAAGTGCTGTTGGAATGCTCTGGCTGCTGTCCTGGCTGTCTGATCTTCGACAGGCACAACTACCAGGAATCTTGAGTAGTGGTCCACAATGGTAAGTGCATAGATGTAGCCTGGCCGGCTTGGAACCAGCTTCACATGGTCCAGGGCTACCAACTCAAGGGGCTGCTTGGTGATGATTGGCTGTAGAGGCGCTCTCTGGCTGTCCCGATCCTTTCTGCGCAGGTTACATTGTCCACACTCCCGGCACCACCTCTCAATGGCTTTCCTCATACCAGCCCAGTAGAAGCTCTCTCGGAGCAATACTTCCAACTTCTTCCATCCGAAGTGTCCAGCTCCATTGTGGTATGCTTCCAGGACCATTGATGCCTCTCTCTCTTTGGGACTATCACCTGCCAAACCAGCTCATGAGTGCGAGCATTGATACTCCTCCGACACAGCTTCCCTTCATAAATGAACAGCCAGCCTCTCTCCTTCCACAACTGCTGAGTTTCTTCAGGAGCATCCGACTCTGGACGTGAGTCAGCTCGGGTCAGCAGCTCCTTCACCAGGCAGACTGCAGGGTCACTATCTTGCGTTTCTGCCCAATCATGATGGGGCAATGGGTTCAGGGTGACCTCCTTCAAGCCAGACTGTCTGTTTCTCACTCCTTGAGCATGCTGGGCCACAAGTGGCCGGTGGAAGGAAGGTAGCTCTATCTCTTCAAGAGCCTCAGGGTCTTCTCTGGCATCTGGTAGGTTAGGCATTCTGGACAGCGCATCAGCATTGGCATTCTTGTGCCCTGCCCGGTACTTGATGGTAAACTCATAGTTCGATAGCCGAGCCATCCATCGCTGTTCCAGTGCACCTAGTTTTGCAGTATCCAAATGCGTCAACGGGTTGTTGTCCGTGAAGATAGTGAACTTGGCAGAGGCTAGGTAGTGTTTGAACCTTTCGGTGACAGCCCAGACTATGGCAAGGAACTCCAGCTTGAAAGAACTGTAATTATCAGGGTTCCTTTCAGTGGGGCGCAGCTTCCTGCTGGCATAGGAGATCACTCTTTCTTTCCCATTCTGTACCTGCGACAGTACTGCTCCTAGTCCCACGTTGCTGGCATCTGTGTACAGCACAAAGGGTTTGTCATAATCTGGGTAGGCCAGAACTTCGTCTCCTGTGAGAGCCATCTTCAATCTGATGAAGGACCTTTCCAACTCTTCAGTCCATTCAAAGGTGGAATTTTTCTGTTTGGTCTTCTTGGACTGCCCCACCAGGAGATTTTGCATAGGGGTGGCTATTTCAGTAAACCCCTTGAAGAATCTTCGGTAGTAGCCTACCTGTGCAAGGAATTGACGTACTTCATGAAGGTTGCTGGGCTTCGGCCAGTCCCGGATGACTGTGACCTTATCCGGATCTGGTGCCACACCTTCTGCACTGACCACATGACCGAGGTACTGCACCTTGGGCTTCAGGAGGTGGCACTTGGAGGGCTTCAGCTTCAGGCCAAAATTGGACAAAGCTTCAAACACTTCAGCCAGGTGTTCCAGATGATCTTCATAGGTTTTGGAGAAAACAATGACATCATCCAGGTACAACAGGACCGTCTCAAAGTTCATGTGTCCCAGGCAGCACTCCATCACCCGTTGAAATGTTCTTGGAGCAGTGCAGAGCCCAAATGGCATATAATTGAACTCACAGAGACCCATTGGAGTGGTAAATGAGGTTTTCTCCTTGTCTGCCTCTGCCACGGGAACCTGCCAATACCCACTAGAGAGATGCAAGGTGGAAAAGTAATTAGCAGTTTTAAGTGCAGCCAATGATTCCTCAATTCTAGGTAATGGGTAGGCATCTTTATGTGTAATGCTGTTAATTTTCCTGTAATCAACACACATTCTCATGGTACCATCCTTTTTCTTTACAGACACTATTGGAGCTGCCCAGGGGCTACAACTGTCTCTGATGACCCCTGCCTCCTTCATCTCCCTCAACATACTCTTAGCACACTGGTATTGTGTTGGGGGTATAGGTCTGTACCTCTCCTTTATGGGTGGATGGTCTCCAGTGGGGATATGATGTTGAACCCCTTTTGCCTGCCCAAAATCTAGTGGGTGTTTGCTGAATACCCGCTCATACTCTTGTGTCACTCTGTAAACCCCATTTCTCTGGTATGAAGGTGTAGAGTCAGTTCCCACCTGCAGTTGCTGACACCACTCATCTGGCTGCTTCACAGAGCCATTGTCCTCCACCTGATCGGATGAGACCAAGGGATCTGCTGCCTGCAAAGAGTTGTTATTAACAGTGAGCAGCTTAGCAACTGTGGCGTACCGAGGTATTGTGGCTTCCTCTTCCCCACATTTCAAAAGGCGAACAGGTACTCTCCCCTTTCGTACATCAACCACCCCTCTGGCTGTCAGAACAGTGGGCCTGCTCTCGGAGTATACTGGTTCTACCAACGCCTGGTAATCCTGCCCTCTAAGTCCTATAGCTGCCCGACACCAAACCAACATTTCACATCTGGGGGTATTACAATAAAAAGCATCACTCACTCTGACACTGCCAATCTCTCCGCCAGAAAGTTCTACCTGTTGTCTTTGCATCAGGGCTCAGATCTCCTTCTGCAGGACTCGTTGTTCTCCGGAACCAGCAGTCTCAGCCACCTGTTGCAACAAGACAATAACCTCGGACAGACAGTTTTCAATTACATTTGTACCAAGAGTCATCATGGGATTACATTCACGTCGGTCAATATCAACAACTATTAAATCTTGAGACTTTAGCTCTTTCTGCCCCACTTTGACAGTAATTTCTTTACATCCTATCTGCGGTAAAGACTGACCATTACTAGCAACTACGGTCAGTTCATCAGTTGGGCCACGGGTAAGTTCTGAATAAGCTCAGTACCTCTTGTACAAAATGTACGGCATAGTGGTCACCTGGGAGCCAGTGTCCAGCAAAGCGTTCATGGGGATGCCGTCAATCACCACAGGAAGGATGGGTCTCCCTCCCACATACTTGGCTCTCCAGTTCTTTGGGCCTGGGGATCCTACTCCTGGGGGTTGGCCCTTTGCCCCAGGGGTTGCTCATTTAAAGGACAGTACCTGGCAAGATGACCTGCCTTGCAGCAGCGACGACAGATGAGACGTCCGTCCTGGTCATAGCGATCGTTGTTCCTTCCTCGAAGTGGCGGGCTTCTCCTCCTCCGGAGCCACGGGACATCCTCTGGACTGGAAGCAAGCTGGACCTTGTCTTTGGAGGACACCTGCAGGGACTGCACGGTTTTGGTGAGTGCAGCCATTCCTTTGGTCAACTCCTGGACCTGAAGACGCAGCTCCTCAGTGGGATCTTTATCCAGAGTTGGGCATCAGCCTCCACAGGGATGGAAGGGAAAGATGGGGATCCTGATGGTAGGTGATCGCTAGGCGCCTAAGGGGAGCTGGACGGCTGTCACTGGATTCCTGCAGTACCCGAATAGCCCTGTCCTTAAATTCAGCAAAGTCCACATCAGGGTTTTGCAAGGTTATGATACGCAACTGTCCTCTGTGGGTACTAGACTGGAGTCCTTCAATGAACTGCTCCTTCAACAGTTTATCTTCTTCCTTTACGCTGTCAGGATCAACTTGTTTAACTGCTCGCAGCGCCTCCTGCAGGTTGAGAGCATAGTCCCTTATACTGTCCTGCGCCTTCTGTTTACAGCCAAAGAACCTCATCTTGATTTCAGCTGCAGTGCGGGTGTCATAGGTGCTCCTCAGCTTGGCCAGGATCTTTGCAACAGTCTCTTTATCAGTGTCCTGCCAGGCTTTCACCTCTCTCTGCGCTGCACCCGTTAGCTGTCCAATCAGGATATTTACTTTCTGGCTTTCAGACAGAGGGTAGACTTTGAACAAACTGCACAGTCTCTCTTTAAATTCACTCAGGGTGTGTGACTCACCCGAGAACTGCGGTAGCCAGGCCGCTCCCGGTATGTAGGGCATAGACAGCGGCATTATGGGGACCGCTGCGGTGGGTGCTCCTCCTGGCGGCACCGCGGGGTTGACAACGGCGTCCGCCGCTGCATCGCCGTTTGGCGCGGACATCTTCTTCCCCCCCTAGTTAATGTTAGCCAGGGCTGGGGGTTGTGTGAGCTCACCGGCGGCCGCTTCACAGGCCCGATGCTCCGGGCTGTAGGCCTCAGCTCCTCCTCTCGCGCGCTGTCCTCTCTTCCCGCGCGGCACTTCGCTTCTTCGCGCTCTGCGGCAGGCTCCGCCCACGAAGGCCTGCCTCTTTCTTCCCGCGCGCGCCAAGCAGCGCGGCAATGGTGGCAACTGGCGCCAATTACACACAGTTCACAATCACAGTCTATGGCACACAGGACCTGGGGATACCGGGCTCCGTAATCCTGTTCATGACGCCAACTTGGGTCGCCCTCCCAGGGCTGTGGGGTACTCGGTACCGGGCCGGTGTCAGTGGGATGTGTCACAGCAGCAGTGACCCGGTCCGTGGCCCTGGGCACCCAAGTAATGGGGAAATGTAATGGTGTAATGGAATAGTTTGTGACGCCACCTGTGGTGTTTGGCAAGGGAGATGTTAAGCCAACGCTGCAGACAGCTCCGCTGGGACAGATGGTGTGGTGCAGCAGTGATGGTATAGCCCTCCACAGGCAGGGCTAATGTCCCAGGGCAGTGTAGAAGTGGATGACACAGTGATGTAGCAGTGCCGTAAGGGTAGGAAGCAGACAAGACACAGCGGGGTGCAATTTCAGTACCTTTACTTGATAACTGCAGTCCAGGGTTCTGATTACAGATGGTATTGGAGCAGGCTAGCCTGGAAGCAACTAGGGATTCTCTCTCACAGACGGGCTGTGCAGTCTCCTTCCTAGCGCCTTGTGGTGTGAAGCACTCCAGTACTTAGTTACTCTAGAGTTCCTCCTGTCAGATGTTCCCAAGAACCTCACTTGCACAGCAGACAGCTGTAGTCTCTCTCGGGGACCCCTCTTTAGTCCTGGCTCTCTATCAAAGCTGCTGTTGTGCCTCAAGTCTTAGATGGGAGTAGGGCATTTACAGCCTCCTACTCCTCTGGTATCTGCTGTAGGACCGTTAGTATCCGTACAGCCGTGGAGACCAGGCTCCAGTTTGTGTGCTCTCAGCTGAGGGAGCTCTCCTTCCTAGCTCAACCTCCAGCTTCTTTCCACACGTCTGCACACTTCACCCTCTGCAGACTATCTGACCACTCCTTCCTCTTGGCCCTCAGAGGGCACTCCTCCCCTTAATCCTGGTTCAGAGTTCCCCCTGGTGGCCTGGAGTGGAACTGTGTTGCATGTATGGATTGACTGCGAGAGACCCATCAATGCCTCCAAGCCTGGCATCACCCTCCCCTGGAGGAAGGCAAAGCCACTGTGGCGACCATACTCCTGGGGGCGCCACAAAAGCTTGGGCTAGGGGAAAATGTGTGTAGATGGGTAGGTAGCTGGCTTAGTGATAGAAAACAAAGAGTGGTTATTAATGGGGCATCCTCAGATTGGGCCAGGGTTACTAGTGGGGGACCACAGGCGTCTGTATTGGGCCCCCTACTGTTTAATATATTTATTAATGATCTAGTGGATGGCTTACACAGTAAAATATCAGCATTTGCAGATGATACAAAACTATGTAAGGTAGTTAACACAAAGGAGGACAGTTTGCAACTACAGACAGATTTGAGTAAATTGGAGAATTGGGCTGAAAAATGGCAAATGAGGTTTAACACAGATAAGTGTAAGGTTATGCACATGGGAAGGAGAAACAGATGCTACAATTACTTACTAAATGGGAAACTGCTGGGGAAATCAGACATGGAAAAAGACTTAGGCATCTTAGTCAATAAGAAGCTAAATTGGAGTGCCCAGTGTCAGGCAGCTGCCACCAAAGCAAATAGGGTCATGGGATGCATTAGAAGAGGTCTGGGGACACGAGATGAAGACATAATTCTCCCTTTCTACAAATCACTCGTCAGACCACACTTGGAGGATTGTGTGCAATTTTGGACGCCGGTGCTCAAGAAAGACATTACTGAACTTGAAAGGGTTCAAAGGCGGCTACTAAAATGATAAATGGAGTTGGTTCACTACAATACCCAGAAAGGTTATCAAAATTAGGTCTATTTACTCTAGAAAAGAGAAGACTTAGGGGAGACTTAATATATATGTACAAGTATATCAGAGGGCAATACAGAGATCTCGCCAATTAACTGTTTGTACCAAGGACTGTGACAAGAACAAGGGGGCATTCTCTTCGTTTGGAGGAAAGACAATTTCTGCACCAGCATAGAAGAGGGTTCTTCACGGTAGGAGCAGTGGGGCTCTGGAATTCTCTTCCTGAGGAAGTGGTGCTGGCCAACTCACTGAATGAATGTAAGAAAGGAATGGATGCTTTTCTTGTGAGTAACAGTATAGAAGGTTACGAATAACAGAATATTATAGGTAGATGATTGACCCAGCTTAGGGGAAGGAATTTTTTTCCCTATGGAGAAAATTGGCTTCTGCTCTGTGATTTTTTTGCCTTCCCCAGGATCAACAATGCAGAACAGCTGCACTAAAAATAGGCTGAACTAGATGGACATAAGCTCTTCCTTCAGCCTTCAAAGCTATGTTACTATGTTAGCTTTGCTCTGCTGCTGCAGAACCTCTTGCTGCAGCTTCTCTCCACAGACCTTGTGGTTCAGCTTTGCTCCGCTCCTGCTGCCGCTGCAGAACCTCTTGCTGCAGCTTCTCTCCGCAGACCTTGTGGCTCCGCCTACGCCGCACTCCTGCCTGTATCCATACCTGCACCTCCTGTGTCAACAGGTCTAAACCTGTTCCTTCATATTCCACTCCTTCCTGCCTGTATCCATACCTGCATCTCCTGTGTGAACAGGTCCAAACCTGCTTGCCCTGTGTCTCCAAGTCGTGCCTGCTTGCCCTGTGTCTCCAAGCCGTGCCTGCTTGCCCTGTGTCTTTAAGCCGTGCCTGCTTGCCCTGTGTCTCCAAGCCGTGCCTGCTTGTCCTGTGTCTCCAAGCCGTGCCTGCTTGTCCTGTGTCTCCAAGCCGTGCCTGCTTGCCCTGTGTCTCCAAGCCGTGCCTGCTTGCCCTGTGTCTCAGCCGTGCCTGCTTGCCCTGTGTCTCCAAGCCGTGCCTGCTTGCCCTGTATCTCAGCTGTGCCTGCTTGCCCTGTGTCTCAGCCTGCCTGTTAGTCACACCTGTCCAAGTGACTTGTCCCCGAGTGGGATCAGCAGTCACAGCCAGATACCCCCCTGGAGTGGCACCCGACAGCTATCTGCCGCACAAGCCTGACCTCACCATCAGAGGCTCCAGCGAAGATCGAGGTAGCTGTCATAGTCACGCCCCTTCCAGGGTAGTCTGAATATGTGGCACAGTGGGGCCACAACCCCCCGGCTCATGCCATTCAGCCAAGGCGCGAGCGTGACATGATCCCTCACAATGAGGAGACACTTTCAAATGATCCATCACAACAAGGAGACTCTCAGATGATTCCTCACTATGAGACACTCTCAGATGATCCTTCACCATGAGGAGACACTCTCAGATGATCCCTCACTATGAGGAGACTCTCAGATGATCCCTCACCATGAAGAGACACTCTCAGATGATTCCTCACACTGAGGAGACATTCTCAAATGATCCCTCAAAACGAGGAGACTATCAGATGATCCCTTACTATGAGGAGACTCTCAGATGATCCCTCACAATGAGGAAACACTTTCAGATGATCCCTCACAATGAGAAGACACTTTCAGATGATCCCTCACAATGAGAAGACACTTTCAGATGATCCCTCACAATGAGGAGACACTTTCAGATGATCCCTCACAATGATGAAACACTCAGATGATACCTCTCAATGACGAGACACTTTCAGATGATTCCTCACCATGAGGAGACACTTTCAGATGATCCGTCACAACGAGGAGACTCTCAGATGATCCCTCACAATGACGAGACACTTTCAGATGATCCCTCACAATAATGAGACACTTTCAGATGATCCCTCACAATGAGGAAACACTTTCAGATGATCCCTCACAATGAGGAGACAGTCTCAGAAGATCCCTCACAATGACGAGTCACTTTCAGATGATCCGTCACAATGACGAGACACTTTCAGATGATCCCTCACAATGAGGAGACAGTCTCAGATGATCCCTCACAATGAGGAGACACTCTAGGTGATGAGCTTCTGACTTTTATGAGGCTTTATAAAACACCAAATGATTTTCACAGTTTCCACAATCCCATCCTTATACAAATCCATAAAATCAGTGATCAGATATTGGTATTTCTTTTCCTGTGAGTTTTCTCTTCATTCGATTGCCCAATTTCAGGCTCCACAACACGCGTCACAGAACTCAATAATCATCGTTCTTTGGCCGACTGAGAAAATTTCACTTTCTTTAGTTCTGTACAAGTCGGAGGAGAGAATGACTGTCTCCATTGGCAGGAGCCCAAGCCAACTGGTCTCCTCTTCCTCTGCCTGATTCTTGCACACTTTGGGCGGTGGTAACATCTTGAAAGCCGTGTGTGTTTGCATGTGCCCAGATGGCATGACAAAATTATAGTGAGCAGTCACGCTTCCTTTTAAAGCCATGGAAATTCATTTTATGAACCGGCTTCTGCCTACATTAATTCCACAAGTCTTGGCGTCTGTTGAGTATTATGCACATACACGGGCAGCACGCGGCCCACAAATTGTGAAACTTTATTCTCCATGTATTTTCCTGGCATAAAACTTTTATGACTGGCACACAGATCTTTTCACACTTTCCGACCTCGCAGACATCAGAGACTAGCTCACTGTTTCTCCACACGGCCTCCGTGTCTGGTCACTTTATAGACTGCGAATATTATTGGGCCATCATTATTATTATGGGCCATCATTATTGGGACATGACGCTCTCCTCCATCTCGTCTTCTGTAGAGAACGTCATATTTCTCTGCAAAGTCTCCAGGACTAGAGATGAGTGAATATTTCAATGTTCGGTTCTGCTCACGATTGCCAAATTTGCAATATTCGTCGATTGAATTGGTGAATATAGCCGAACATACACAGCACAAAAGCCGGTGTTACCAAAGCTGTGTGACAGTGTGGGAAACACCGGCGTAGCACTTGTGATCAGCTTTGTAATTATCCCCGCCGGTCAGAGAGTCACGGTTCCCACACTATCAGAAAACAGCGTGAGCGCTCAGCTGTGATCGGCGGTATAACACTGGTGTCAGCTGATGAGACCACTGATCCCATCATCCAACACCTGCAGCCGCTAATAACAGTGAGAGCAGGAGCGGCGGATGAGAGTATTCATTAGCCGCTCATGTGCTGTAAATAAATAATAATAAAAAAAAACCTGCGTGGGTTCCCCTGTATTTTCTATAACCAGACAGGCAATACTCACATCTGGGGCTGCAACCCTCAGCTGTAAGCTTCAGTAAGGCTCGTTACCAAGAATAGAGGGGTCCACACGCCGTATTTTTTAATTATTTAAGTAAATAATTTTAAAAAACGGTGTGGGGGTCCCCCCTCAGTTTTGACAACCAGCCTTGCTAAAGCAGACAGCTGGGGGCTGGTATTCTCAGGTTGGTAAGCAAGCGCAGCCTAAGTGACTAGCGGTGATGTCATCGAGGTTACCTCTGGTCACTGAAGCTGTGTTCCCAGCTGGACTAAACTGAGGTGACCTCGGTGAGATCCCCGCTAGCACCGTGAGAAAGTCGCACAGTGCAGAGGCGAGTTTACCGCAGATGAAATTCACCGTTGTGAAATTCTACCAGTGAACTCGCGACTTTCTCACGGTGCTAGCGGGGATCTCACCAAAGTCACCGCAGTTCAGCCCGGCTGGGAACACAGCCTCAGTGACTGGAGGTAACCTTGATGACATCACCGTTAGTCACTTAGGCTGCGCTCGCAGCAGCTCATCCACCAATGGTTTTCAGCCTTGACGGTTGTATCTTGGCACCGTCCAGGTTGAAAACTATTTCTTCCCTAGACATTGATTATGGCGTGGGACAGAACGATGGAGAGGTGAGGGATATTATTGTTTTATTATTTTTGGTTTATCACAAGAGATCGAGGGCTTCGGTGGAGTTAGGTGAGGTGGTAAGTATAGTTTAATTAAGATTATTAAAGGAGTCTGCATCATTTTTTCAGTTATAGGACTTTATTCTGGGTGTCTGTGTTTTCATACAATGTGACTATGGGGTTAGTAATGGGGGTGTCTTATTTATGCCTCTCCATTACTAACCTCGGGCTTGATGTCACCACACAATACAAAGGTGACAACAACACCTCCAACTATTACCCACTTGCCACCGCTACAGGGCAAGTAGAAAGAGCGAGGCTAAGTGCCAGAATTAGCTCATCTTAGAGATGCGCCTTTTCTGGGGCAGCTGAGAGTTGATGTTTTTACCTTGGGGGGGCAGTATCCATGGCCCCTTCTTTGGCAATTACTATCAACCCGCAGCTGTCTGCATAGCCTTTGCTGGTTGTTAATTATAGGGTAACACTATATCATTTTTTTAGGGTCCCCAACTTTAATAGCTAGTAAAGGCTAAGTATACAGTTGTGAGCTGATATTAATAGCCTGGGAAGCTCCATGGATATTATCCCTTCCCAGGCTATAAACAGCGGCCCCCAGCCATCAGCTTTCACTCTGCTGGTTACAAAAATTATACGAGAGCCCACATCATTTTTTTCAGAAAAATAATCTTTTATTAATTAAATACATATACAGTAAGCTGCACACACACCTTACTAACTGTATATGTCACTGACATCTATATTTCTACCTATGCTATGTGTATTTACTGTATGTAATCCATCTCTTTTATGCTGTCAGCTCCTGTATACATATATATATGTGTGTGTCACTGACATCTACGTACATATATGTATTCTATGTGTATATACCTATTCTATCCTTTCTATTGTAACCTGTCACGCAGTGATTTCACTGAATGCGGCACTTGAATTACTGACTTTTATTCTATATTTTACCAAATGTTACCGACTTTTTCCAATTTTAAGAAAAATGCTCGTGTTACCGATCGCGAATCCGAATGTGTCATATTTGTGTAGAATTTATATTTGGCGATAGTTTTCCGAACATAGTCGCTCATCTCTATCCAGGACTAAACTATTTTGGATCTGGCCCAATTTCCACCCTCACGGCTCCTTATACCACATACGTCTATAACATCCAGCTCTTACACCATTTATTAAAAATAAAAAAACAAAGCGATACATCATTGGTCTCTGTGTACTCGGACTGACCATACAGTGAACATGGTGAATAAACACAAAATGCAATTGTGCAATTACACTTTTTTTTTGAAAAATCAACACACTTGGAATTTTTTCCTCATTTTCCAGTACAGAATGTGGTAAAATCAATGATGTCATCCAAAAGTACAACTCGTCTCGTAAAAAACAAACCCTCAGAGAGCTATGGGGACAGAAAAATAAAAGCACTTATGGCTCTTGGAAGAAGGGGAGGAAAAAACGTAAACGATAAAAACTGAAAAAGTCCCAGGGGTGAAGTGGTTAAGGGTTATAGCCGGGCTGGGCCAGGTGGCAGGAATGCATATGCCCCAGGCCGGTGCCTAAGCAGCTGCACAGGGCCGCTGGAGGACTGGAAGTGATTTTAATACATAGCGCACCTGTAGTGTGCGGTCGCGTCATCCCGCCAGCTGGCCTGACATGCAGGCTGCTGCAGTATGTGATGAGCAGGCCGGGGAAGGGGGCCCGGGGCACACAGCGGCAACAGGGGGCAGCTCCTGGCACACAACTAAGAGGAGGGTTCGTCCTCTTCTGTGCGCAGATCTGTCTCCAATCAGCCAGGACCTGGAGGGGGAGGAGCATCAGCACAGAACAGCAGGACAAGATGAGAGGTAGCTGCCCCAATTGCCCACTGCCCAGCACATACCAGGTAACCTCTCCAGCTTCCTAGCTCAAGTTTTGCTGTGCTAAGTAGCAGAGGGGAGGGGGCATTTCACAAATTAAACATGGCACGTGTTTTTTTCTGGGTGCGCACATTTCCTTTGTGTGTGTGTTTTTCCTGGGTGTGTGTGTGTTTTTTCCTATGTGTGTGGGTCGCCCTCCCAGGGCTGTGGGGTACTCGGTACCGGGCCGGTGTCAGGGGAATGTGTCACAGCAGCAGTGTCCCGGTCCGTGGCCCTGGGTGCCCAATATCAATAGCGGTGGTGTTTGTTTGTAATGTAAAGTTCGTGACGCCACCCGTGGTATTTGGCAAGTGAGATGTTAGCCAACGCTGCGTGCAGATCCTCTGGGGCTGATGGTGTGGTGCTACTTAGAAGGTGTAGCTCCCACAGGTGAAGCTGTATAAGTGATGGGCACGGTGATGTAGCAGTGCCGACAGGTTAGGAAGCAGACACGACACAGCGGGGTGCAGTTTCAGTACCTTTACTTGGTAACTGCAGTCCAGGGTCCTGATTACAGATGGTATTGAGCAGGCTAGCCTGGAAGCAACTCAGGTATCTCTCTCACAGACGGGCTGTGCAGTCTCCTTAATGGCGCTGTGTGTGTGAAGTACTCCAGTCCTTAGATACTCTGAAGTTCCTCCTGTCAGATGTTCCTAGAACTCTCCTTGCATAGCAGACAGCCGTAGTCTCTCTGTCTCTCTGGGACTCCTCTCACTCTCTGAATCCCCAGCACTCTATCCGTTTCACTGTTGTGCCTCAAGTCTTTGCTGGGAGCAGGGCATCTACAGCCTCCTACTCCTCGGGTATCTGTGGCAGGGCCGTTAGTACCCGTACCACCATGGAGACCCGACTCCAGTTCTGTGCGCTCTCAAGCTGAGGGAACTCGCCTGGTGCAGCTCAACCTCCAGCTTCGTATTCTCCCGTCTGCACACTTCACCCTCCGCAGACTAACTAACTCTACTTCCTCCTGGCCCTCAGGAATCACCCTTCCCCTCAAACCTGGGTCAGAGCTCCCCCTTCTGGTCAGGAGTGAAACTGTGTTGTATGCATGGATTGACTGTGAGAGAGTCCATCATTGCCTCCAAGCCTGGCATTACCCTCCCCTGGAGGAAGGCAAAGCCAGTGTGGTGACCGTACTCCTGGGGGCGCCACATGTGTGTGTGTGTTTTTTTCCTGGGCGTGTGTGTTTTTCCCTATGTGTGTGTGTTTTTTTCCTGGGCGTGTGTGTTTTTCCTGTGTGTTTGTTTTTCCTGGGTGTGTGTGTGTTTTTCCCTATGTGTGTGTTTTTCCCTATGTGTGTGTGTTTTTTTCCTGGGTGTGTGTGTGTGTTTTTCCTGTGTGTGTGTGTGTGTTTTCCTGTGTGTGGGTGGGTGGGTGTTATCTGGATGTGTGTATTTTTCCTGGGTGTAGGGTTTTCCTGGGTGTGTGTGTTTTTTCCTGGGCGTGTGTGTGTTTTTCCTGTGTGTGTTTTTCCTGTGTGTGTGTGTTTTTGCTGTGTGTTTTTCCTGTGTGTGTGTTTTTTTCCTCTGTGTGTGTTTTTCCTGGGTGTGTGTGTGTGTTTTTCCTGGGTGTGGGTATGTGTGTGTGTTTTTCCTGTGTGTGTTTTTCCTGTGTGTGTGTGTTTTTCCTGTGTGTTTTTCCTGTGTGTGTGTGTTTTTTTCCTCTGTGTGTGTTTTTCCTGGGTGTGTGTGTGTTTTTCCTGGGTGTGTGTGTTTTTTTCCTGGGCGTGTGTGTGTTTTTCCTGTGTGTGTGTGTGTTTTTCCTGTGTGTGTGTGTGTGTTTTTTTCCTCTGTGTGTGTTTTTCCTGGGTGTGGGTATGTGTGTGTGTTTTTCCTAGGTGTGTTTTCTCTAGTGTGTGAGTGTGCATGTGTGTGTGTGTGTTTTTCCTGTTTTTGAGAGTGCATGTGTGCGAGCGTGTGGACAGGCCATAATTTCACTTTCAAATATCAAATTTGTAATGTGTATATGGATCAGTCCCAGAGTATGGCACATAGTCGTCGACCCCAGCGTATCCCGCGTGGCGGATAGTCGTCGGCCCCGGCGTATCCCGCATGGCAAATAGTTGTCAGGCCTGATGGAACCCGCGTGGCGGATAGTTGTCGGCCCCGGTGTATCCCTTGTGACATAAACGGCATAATTAAAGTGCCCCTGTCAGAAGGATTGTGCGCAGTAACCTACACACAGCGTCAGGTCGGCACCATTATACTGATTACACTGATACCGGGTGATGGAATCCGTCTTGATGTTGTTTAATCTTTATTGTCAGTTTTGTGTTAATGATCTGCTCGTGCTCCGGGGCGGAGCTGTGGGGGGTCTTCATATGGTGCGCTGATTAGATATTCATGATGCAGACTGCTGACAGGTCACTGATCCCTCACAGCCCGCCCTCCAGTTTACATAATGAATATTTTAGATATGTATCTTGGGAAAATAAATCCCCTTCTGCAGGCAAGCTCCAGCGGTGGCCTCTGCGCTGCAGCCTGATCGCATGTGTACTGTGTATATAATTAATTTGTTAAATGTTATCCTGAAATTCTTTAAAAAAAAAAATTGCTCGCAGCGCTGTGGTTGTTCGCCGGGTGTGTGACTGCAAGTTTGTGATTTGCATACATGCAGTCACATGCCGACTAGACTTGCATGGCGTAATGCAACTGTATTGAGCAAGGCCAGAAACAGTCTAGTCGGAATGTGGCTGGGAATATATATATCGCTTGCTTGCAGTCACAAGACCACCTGTTCCCGGCACCGGTACCAGAGAATCCACGCAGCGCACAGTGCGCATGGCATGAGGATTCACACATAGTGACTGTAGACATGTAGCTTAAGATCCGACAACCCCTTTAAGGATGGGCCGCTACTCATGGGCCACTGCTGTTTGATTGCCCCCCAGGCTAAATTTGCCAGCCAGCCCCTGGGTTATACCCAACTGGGCAAGGTGCACCCCATCCAGAAGAGGTGATAGCATGCAGATCTCTGGGGATCGCCTACTGGAACGTCTACGAGACAGAGGTTAGTACCCTGTTAGAGAGCAGCGCTCCGCTATCTCCGCCGGCAGTCTCATAGCCAATAGAGTGCAGCCACTGCCCTGTTTCCGCAGAACCCCTCTCTCAGGATTAGTGAGGATCCCGGCAGTCAGATGAGTAGGGATCGACAACTTCAGTAGGAAATAAACCCGCCTTGTAGCATCAGAACGATGTCCATTAGTCTCCATGTATTGCATCCGTCTTGCCCTATTATTCATAATTTCCCTGGAGCCTGAAGGGACCAAAAGACCCTCAGTCCCACAGAAGACCACCGGCATTATAAGACCACCGGCATTATAAGACCACCGGCATTATAACTGATACAGAATTACCCCCTATAAATATAGGAGCTAACAGAAAGGATTTATTGTATATCTACTAGCGGGAGAAGTTGTGTATTGTTAATCTGTGACTTGTGTTATATAGGGTTAATCTGTGATGGCGGATCGCATTCCGTTACTGATCACAGATCTCACTTCAGCACTGATGGCGGATTTCACCCGGGTACTAATGGCGGATCTCACTGCGGCACTGATGGCGGATTTCATCCCGGTACTAATGACGGATCTCAGCCCCGACACAGATGGTGGATCTCACCCCGACACTGATTGTGGATCTCACCTCGACACTAATGGCAGATCTCACCCCGACACTGATGGCGGATTTCACCCCGACACTGATGGCGGATCTCACCCCGACACTGATGGCGGATCTCAGCCCCGACACTGATGGCGGATCTCAGCCCCGACACAGATGGTGGCTCTCACCCCGACACTGATGGCGGATCTCAGCCCCGACACAGATGGTGGATCTCACCCCGACACTGATTGTGGATCTCACCCCGACACTGATGGTGGATTTCACCCCGACACTGATGGCGGATTTCACCCCGACAAAGATGGCGGATTTCACCCCGACACTGATGGTGGATCTCAGCCCCGACACAGATGGTGGATCTCACCCCGACACAGATTGTGGATCTCACCCCGACACTAATGGCAGATCTCACCCCGACACTGATGGCGGATCTCACCCCGACACTGATGGTGGATCTCACCCCGACACTGATTGTGGATCTCACCCCGACACTAATGGCAAATCTTACCCCGACACAGATGGCGGATTTCACCCCAATACTGATAGTGGATCTCACCCCGACACTGATGGTGGATTTCACCCCGACACTGATGGCAGATTTCACCCCGACAAAGATGGCAGATTTCACCCCGACAAAGATGGCGGATATCACCCAGACACTGATGGCGGATTTCACCCCAATACTGATAGTGGATCTCACCCCGACACTGATGGCGGATTTCACCCCGACGCTGATGGCGGATTTCACCCCGACGCTGATGGCGGATCTCACCCCGACACAGATGGCAGGTTTCACCCCAACACTGATGGCGGATCTCACCCCGACATAGATAGTGGATTTCACCCTGACACTGATGGCGGATTTCACCCCAACACTGATGGCGGATTTCACCCCGACACAGATGGCGGATTTCACCCCGACACTGATAGTGGATCTCACCCCGACACTGATGGTGGATTTCACCCCGACACTGATGGCGGATTTCACCCCGACACTGATGGCGGATCTCACCCCGACGCTGATGGCGGATTTCACCCCGACGCTGATGGCGGATCTCACCCCGACACAGATGGCGGATTTCACCCCGACACTGATGGCGGATCTCACCCCGACACAGATAGTGGATTTCACCCTGACACTGATGGCGGATTTCACCCCGACACTGATGGCGGATTTCACCCCGACACTGATGGCGGATTTCACCCCGACACAGATGGCGGATTTCACCCCGACACTGATAGTGGATCTCACCCCGACACTGATGGTGGATCACACATTTTGTTGTTTTTTATTTTTTTGTTCTTTACTTAAATATCCTAAAGGTTTGTGTCTTTTGTTTTTTCTGATAATTTGGTTTTTGCCTCTGATATATGACAATAAAACCGAACATTTGAGTGCTGAAATTTTTTTTTTTAATTATTCTTAAGTTGGTTTACTTCCGAGCACCATTTTTCCCCTGAACAAATGTGAGCAGCCCCTTGGTCCCTCAAAGTGGATCTCACCTTGGCACTGATGATAGATTTCACCCCGACACTGATAGTGGATCTCACCCCAACACTGATAGTGGATCTCACCCCAACTGACAGTGAATGTCACCCCGACACTGATAGTGGATGTCACCCCGTCACTGATTGTGGATCACGCCCCGACACTGATAGTGGATCTCACCCTGACACTGATAGTGGATCTCACCTTGGCACTGACAGTCGATGTCACCCCAGCACTGACAATGGATGTCACCCCGGCACTGATGGCGGATCTCACCCTGGCATTGATAGTGGATCTCAGCCTGGCATTGATAGTGGATCTCACCCCGGCACTGATGGCGGATCTCAGTCCAGCAGTGATCCCTGATTTTAATGATCTCCTCTCCTCATCCACGCTGGATGCTATATCACATGACAATGGCAGCGCCAGAAGGGATGGATCGTTCCCAGTGTTACTGCTCACCTTGCACCTTTGGTTCCTGGAGGATTTCTGGGTGTTGTTGTTGCTCTGCCATCATGAAGTTGCCAGTCATTGAATGACGATAAGTAAATATTTTCTGCCAAATTTGTGGGGGTTCAGGAAGTATAAAGACCACCGCCTTCCATAGACTCCTCTGTGTAGACCGTGTCGATAAGCCGCGGGTCGTCATATAGTTTAGAAGAGTCATCACTGAATCCATCTACAATGGGTTAAGCGTGCAGCCGTTCGCCGAGCTCGCACCACACCGTCCAAACATGGCACCACATCCAGCAAACACACATGCCAATTAAAAGTGAAACATTAAACAGATTGGCAGCGCGCCTGCCCTCCGCGCGGAGATAAACCAGCCGCTTGTTGACTGCAGATATTGTCTTGTTTTCTGCAGCCCATCTGGCCTCTTCGAGACTTTGCTGCCGAGCCGGAGAAGGTGCCGGAGCCAGATGTTTTACAGTCTTTGGATTAACAATGCAAATGACTATGTGACAGCGTTTAATTGCTGGAGTGATTGACAGCTGCCAGGCTGCTCCGTGGTGGGGGCAGCGAGACCCCCGCAGCCTGGTACCTCTATATGGGGAGCGGATGGTACGTCTGCCGGATGCAGAGGCCGCTGGAGCCTCGTCTTGTAGAATATTCACTAATGGTTCCCATAAGGAGAATAAAAGTCTATAAGAAGCCTGCAAAGAAAGCGAGAGACAGGCCGTCAGAAATGTCCAGAAAGGCCTAGAAACGGTCTCGCACCTGTCAACCGGTGGGCTCCTCTGGTGTCAGCTTCCTGGGTCTCCTCCGGACACGGCCTCCACAACTGGAGCTTTGTTTTCTGGTTTTAGTTGGAACCGTTGGCACTTTAGGAGCACGGTCTGACAGCTGTATATCAGGGGCTCATTGTGCTGATGTTTACCTGTGGCCCAGGGTCCAATTGTCACCATGGGTGCTCCAATGGTCCAAGCTCTGACATGGCGATGGCCAGCAGCAGATGGAGATGACTTTGGAGTCAGTCACTTGGCATTAGTGTCTGTATTATTATGGGGCACACTATGCAGGCACTGATTATGGGGGCACACTATGCTGGCATCCAAAGTCAAATGGACAGACCGAGCGCGTTAATCAGCATTTGGAGGCTTGCCTCAGGTGTTTTGTCTCCGAGAATCAGGAGGATTGGGCACCCAGAATTTACTCACCGTCAGGAATCTACCGGCAGGTCACCGTTCTTTGGTGCATTCGGTTACCATCCACAGTTTGGTACCTTTAGCAAGGGAGAACCTTCAGGAGTTCCTGAGGAGGAACCTTTTGCTTCGTCGCTCTCTTTGTTGTGGAGGGGGGTTCAGTTTTTGCCATCAGTCACAATGTGTCGTTTTGTCAAAAAAACGGATCCAGCAAATGATTGTGCTGGATCCATTTTTTTCTCATAGACTTGTCTTAGTGACGGATTGTGACGGATGGCCACATGTGTCATCTGTCGTCCGATGGTTCCGTCGGAGAATCTTTGTCCGTCGGCCGCATACAACGGACAAAGTAACGTTTTTTGTGTACGTACGTGTAATGGAAGCCTATGGACGCAGGATCTGTCGCTATCCGTCAAAAAATGGAATCCAGTGACGAACTCCGTCTTTTACACTGAGCATGGCCGGAACAATATCTCTTTCTTTATTTTAACCCCCCACGGCTGCTTTTTCCATTCTGGCACAGAAAAAAATCTCTCTCTCCCCTCTCCTCTCTCTCTCCTCCTCTCGCTCCTCTCCTCTCTCTCACCTCTCCTCCTCTCTCCCCTCCTCTCTCTTCTCTCCTCTCTCTCTCCTCTCCTCCTCTCCACTCCTCTCCTCCTCTCTCTCTCTCCTCCTCTCTCTCTCTCTCCTCTCCTCCTCTCTCTCTCCTCTCTCTCCTCTCCTCCTCTCTCTCTCCTCTCCTCTCTCTCTCCTCTCCTCCTCTCTCTCCCTATCCAGCTTTGACGGATCCAGTGCATCAGTTTTTTGCAATCTTCACAGGATCCATTTTTTTCACATTGTGACTGATGGCAAAAAACTGATGTGTGAAAGAGGCCATAAACGTATGGCTGACAGGAAACACTCACCAGGTCCAGACCGGAATGTGAATGACTGTGTGGTTGTCTACCAGGAATATCAGGTTGAGGAGTCGTTCCTGGAAGTTGTGTCCTAGATTTATTGGTCCCTATAAAATAACCGCCGCCGTCATTGGCCCAGCAGTGTTTTGTCTTGAGCTACCTCAGGCCCTTAAGAGCCACAATGCCTTTCACAGGTCTCTGCTCAATAAATATGTGGAACCTCTGAGCCTTCACCCCTACTGCCACCCCCAATAATGGTTGATGTAAATCTAGATCTTCAGATTTCGAGAATTGTAGATTCTCGTCTCCAACGTCGGTCCTTACAGGACTTGTTGCACTGGAAGGGTTATGGAGCAGAGGAAAGGATACAAGTTTTGGCATCAGAGGTGAATGCCCCTGGCTGGTTTGTTCATTCCTCACCTTTTATCCTGAGAAACCTGGTTCTGAGTGTCCAGAGGCCACTCATAGAAGGGGGGGTACTGTCACAGGTGTGTCAGATGCTACAGACAGTCGCTCTGCATCTGGCTGCAGAAGGGCTATGCGTTTGGCATTACAGATATCTTCTTAATCCTTCTGACTCTTAGACCCAGCGGCAACCTCCCTCCGGCTCTAATTGACACACCTGGACCTGGGTGTTTATAGACTCTCAGTCTGCGTCAGAGAGTCGCCAGTAATATTCACATTTTCCCTTGTGAAGGCTTGGAGCTATAGCTGTCGGCTAACTTAATCTCTCTGGTGCTGTTGGAGGACGGTTGGTGTTACCTCTCTGGGTCTGCTCAAGCTAAGTTGCTTCCCCCTTTTTGTCTCACTTCTTGCCTTTCATGCACAGTGGGGACTGACCAGTGCTCATCCCCCCTTCCCTAATCAGGACCTGGCTCTAGGGATAAACAGGGCTCAGGTTTCCTGCTTGGTGATTGGTGTGGAACCAATATAGGGATGATAGGGCAGGTAGGGTGCTATTAGGTCTGCCTAGGGTTCTCCACTCAACCTTTCCTTAATATTTGGGCTTTCTTTACCTCATCCCCTCATGTTGCCCAATTACCTGTTATACGCTGCATATGGGTCCAGTGTAGTGTTTGGTGCCATTAGTGATATGTACAGTATGGCAGCATTATATAGTGAGGGCGTGATCTGCCCCTTCTGAAGTCAGAAATAATCTCCTCTATGTTTATCTTGTAGCTCTAAATAAGCTGAACTTAAGGGATGAACTGGTCCTCCGCAGCATGGAGGATGTCCCCCACTTTCAGGCCGACACCAAAAGTGACCGGCAGGTCCAGCAGAAGATGCCCCTCTCTGTAATACTCTGTATAACCTGTATATGGGCCCTGTATATGGTACCATTAGTGATGTGTACAGTATGGCAGTATTATATAGTGAGTGCAGTGATGGGGGTGTTACCTGTAATACTCTGTATACCCTGTATATGGGCCCTGTATATGGTGCCATTATAATATGTACAGTATGGCAGTATTATATAGTGAGTGCAGTGATGGGGTGTTACCTGTATTACTCTGTATACCCTGTATATGGGCCCTGTATATGGTACCATTAGTGATGTGTACAGTATGGCAGTATTATATAGTGAGTGCAGTGATGGGGGTGTTGCCTGTAATACTCTGTATACCCTGTATATGGGCCCTGTATATGGTGCCATTAGTGATATGTACAGTATGGCAGTATTATATAGTGAGTGCAGTGGTGGGGTGTTACCTGTAATACTCTGTATACCCTGTATATGGGCCCTGTATATGGTGCCATTAGTGATGTGTACAGTATGGCAGTATTATATAGTGAGTGCAGTGATGGGATGTTACCTGTAATACTCTGTATACCCTGTATATGGGCCCTGTATATGGTGCCATTAGTGATGTGTACAGTATGGCAGTATTATATAGTGAGTGCAGTGATGGGGGTGTTACCTGTAATACTCTGTATACCCTGTATATGGGCCCTGTATATGGTGCCATTATGATATGTACAGTATGGCAGTATTATATAGTGAGTGCAGTGATGGGGTGTTACCTGTATTACTCTGTATACCCTGTATATGGGCCCTGAATATGGTACCATTAGTGATGTGTACAGTATGGCAGTATTATATAGTGAGTGCAGTGATGGGGTGTTACCTGTAATACTCTGTATACCCTGTATATGGGGCCATTATGATATGTACAGTATGGCAGTATTATATAGTGAGTGCAGTGATGGGGGTGTTACCTGTAATACTCTGTATACCCTGTATATGGGCCCTGTATATGGTACCATTAGTGATGTGTACAGTATGGCAGTATTATATAGTGAGTGCAGTGATGGGGTGTTACCTGTAATACTCTGTATACCCTGTATATGGGCCCTGTATATGGTGCCATTAGTGATGTGTACAGTATGGCAGTATTATATAGTGAGTGCAGTGATGAGGGTGTTACCTGTAATACTCTGTATACCCTGTATATTGGCCCTGTATATGGTGCCATTAGTGATGTGTACAGTATGGCAGTATTATATAGTGAGTGCAGTGATGGGGTGTTACCTGTAATACTCTGTATACCCTGTATATGGGCCCTGTATATGGTGCCATTAGTGATATGTACAGTATGGCAGTATTATATAGTGAGTGCAGTGATGGGGGTGTTACCTGTAATACTCTGTATATGGGCCCTGTATATGGGCCCTGTATATGGTGCCATTAGTGATGTGTACAGTATGGCAGTATTATATAGTGAGTGCAGTGATGGGATGTTACCTGTAATACTCTGTATACCCTGTATATGGTGCCATTAGTGATGTGTACAGTATGGCAGTATTATATAGTGAGTGCAGTGATGGGATGTTACCTGTAATACTCTGTATACCCTGTATATGGTGCCATTAGTGATGTGTACAGTATGGCAGTATTATATAGTGAGTGCAGTGATGGGATGTTACCTGTAATACTTTGTATACCCTGTATATGGGCCCTGTACAGTATATGGTGCCATTAGTGATGTGTACAGTATGGCAGTATTATATAGTGAGTGCAGAGATGAGGGTGTTACCTGTAATACTCTGTATACCCTGTATATGGGCCCTGTATATGGTGCCATTAGTGATGTGTACAGTATGGCAGTATTATATAGTGAGTGCAGTGATGGGATGTTACCTGTAATACTCTGTATACCCTGTATATGGTGCCATTAGTGATATGTACAGTATGGCAGTATTATATAGTGAGTGCAGTGATGGGGTGTTACCTGTAATACTCTGTATACCCTGTATATGGGCCCTGTATATGGTGCCATTAGTGATATGTACAGTATGGCAGTATTACATAGTGAGTGCAGTGATGGGGGTGTTACCTGTAATACTCTGTATACCCTGTATATGGGCCCTGTATATGGTGCCATTAGTGATATGTACAGTATGGCAGTATTATATAGTGAGTGCAGTGATGGGGGTGTTACCTGTAATACTCTGTATACCCTGTATATGGTGCCATTAGTGATGTGTACAGTATGGCAGTGTTATGTATGGACACTGTATGGCGACATTCTGCCCAGGGCGTGGATGTTATAATGTGTCGGTACAGAAGTGACCGGAGTGGTGTGACGCCGTGCTGCCGTCTCAGCAGATCTGACTGATTAGTTTACTATGCAAATCATCTTCAGAAAATCATTTAATATGCTCCTATCTGCCCTAACCTATTCAACTCACACTGAGAATCAAATAGTTCAAATAGGTGCATAAATCTGCATAATTACCATGCATATATCTGCATATATAATTTTCTTCTGCCCCCATCCCCTTTATCAACCATTTCCCCTACAAACGACCTTTCCTTTCAGTCTGCCTCTTCCGTGGCCATACTGTCCCTCTCCTCGATTTGCTGCTCCTAGGGTACCCCAAGAAAACATCATCTGGTCGGGGGATGGGCAGATGGTGATTTTGTGGCTTGTCAGCACAAATTAGAGTTAATTACTTGAAGTGGGAACTATTATGTGCAATTTATCACTGATAGGAATAAACTGTGAGCGGCTGGTGTAATGGCGCCTGAGGGCGCGACCTGCCCCCTTCTGAAGTCAGAAATAATCTCCTCTATGTTTATCTTGTAGCTCTAAATAAGCTGAACTTAAGGGATGAACTGGTCCTCCGCAGCATGGAGGATGTCCCCCACGTTCAGGCCGACACCAGAAGTGACCGGCAGGTCCAGCAGAAGACGCCCCTCTCTGGAGGGGAAGTCAGAGCAGTTATGTACTGGGACCCATCTGAATCCTCTCTGGGGGCCCAGGAATTCTTCTGAAACTGTGAAACTGACTATCAATTAGCATATTGGACAACAGAAGAGAATCTTGGAGATCAAATTATGTCCTGACGTATGACCAGGAATCATCCTACCATGTAAGAACGTCTACCTAAAGCCCCCTATATTCAGCAATGTCCTGTACCCAAGAATGGTCAAAGGGTCTTCATTATCCTGGAATATAAGGTAGAAATGGACACAGGCCCTAGAATTTGGGGTCAATGGGAACCTTGGAACGTTCCAAACCATCTAACTAACTAACTAACCAACTATTCATCCTTTAACTGGTCCTCGTAGGACATAGTTTGCAGTCTGCTCACCATCCTGGTAGATCTTCTCTGAATTTGCTCCAGTTTTTCAATGTCTTTTTTAAAATGTGCCCAGAACTGGACACAGTATTCCAGATGAGGCCTGACCAAGGAGGAGTAGAGGTGTATTATTACTTCACATTATCTAGACTCTATTCTACTCTTAATACATCCTAGAACTGTGTTTGCCTTTTTTGCTGCTGAATCACAATGTTGACTTATGTGTAGAGATGAGCGACTTTGCCTTTTTTAGGGTCGAGTCGGGTTTCATTTCTCAAAAGTCGGGTCGAACGAAATCGGCCGATTATCGTGAAAAGTCGAAGGCCGACTGAAACACGAAACCCAATGCAAGTCAATGGGGAAGCAAAGTCGGCAGGGAGTGGAGGCCAGGAAACACACCTACAGTGCCCATTTTAATGCCAAAACATCAATTTTTATTACTGAAGCTTGTCAACCTTAATTTACTTCATAATACAAGTTACGCACTGAAAACTGGGAGTTATTTGGCTAAAGCTGTGGGGGGGTAGGGCTGGCTCCAGGTTTTCATGAGCCCTGAGCCAAAGAGCGCCCCTTTAACACATACCACAACTCATGATGCTCCGATACGGCAGAGAAATAGCGGTATAGTGCAATGAAAAATACTTCACTTTTTACATCTCATTACTGATATCCATTTTAAATTCTCCAATAGCTCCAAAAACAGACAGTATATTACTCCATACAGTATTATGGGCACCGCATAGTGCGCCATACAGAGTAATGAGGCCCATCTATTTCTCCATACAGAATCATTGGTCCCATATAATGTTTGAAACAGTATATGATGAGCTCCACATAATGCTACAGTATATGTTGGTCCCCATGGATGAAGCTCCACTGTCTTATGAGTCCAAATAATGCTCCAAACATAATGGGCCCCATTTCTAATGCTCTAGTGTATAATGGGCCCTGTAAATGCTGCTCCAGTGTCTGATGTCCACCTTTGGAATGCTCCAGTGTATGGTGGGCCCCATTTATCATTCTCCACAGTAAAGTGCTCCCCAAAAATTGGTGTCCCAACATTGAAAACAATTAAATAAGTCTCCTCGCTAGGGAATCCCTGTACTAGTCTGGACTCCTCGTCGTCCCCATCTTCCATCTCACTGCACTTGGACTGTTTAGGCAGAGGGCGTACAGACGTGATGTCATTGCGCTGTCTGATCAGAATATCACTGTCAGGACACGCGGAAGACGTCATGGCGGTGGAGCAGGGAGAGGTAAGTATTTCAACTTTGCAAGTGCTGTTGTGGCACCCCTGAGGCTTCAGTCACCACAGAGGTACTGCACCTTCTCCTAAGGTGTAGTGCCCCACCATCCAGGTAGGCTGGGAAATCCTTTCCGCATTCCAACACCTGCACCCCACACACAGGATAGTTCAGCAGGGACCCATCCATGCTTTATGCTGGAAAGGTCATAGGGTGCCTTTTGTGGTCCCTGGCTTTCGTAACACGAGAGGTGCTGGGGGGCAGGTGGAGTTAGATATAAAAGAGAGGGAAGGTGTAGGATTTCAGGTCAGTCTGGGGTGAGTCCCAGAGAAGGAGATCAGTCAGACGAGTGTTATGAATGAGTCACCGGAGGAGGAGAAAACAAAAATACAAGAAAAGTCCAGAAAACCGGAGAGGTTGGTAGCTATCGGATTGCAGACCCCTGATCCTATTCACCACAACTAACAGTAGCCGTGGGGGGTTCCTACGGTGCCCTAGACCCCTCGTCACAGCCGGAGAACTACATAAGCCTAAAGAAAGAAAGGGGAAATCTAAACTGCCCCAGAGCAGACCCCAAAGCAATAGACAGCCCCCAACATGTATTGTCGGTGAAAAACAGATGAAAACACAAATACAGACAGAAAGACAGGCTGAGCAAACGATGGGGCCCAACTAACTAGATAGGACAGGACAGAAAAGATGCTGGCTGCAATCCGCAAAAAACCCTACAAAAATGTCCCAACCGTCTGATAGGAAAAAAGGCCCTGAAGTCACTAGACTTCAAAATCACTATATCAGCACTCAGGTATATTCTGAAAACAGAGCAAAGAGATCAACTGATCAGAGACAAAAATGGAATTCAGCCAGTCCCAACCAGGACTGGCTGAATACAAACACTAAGGAAACCAGACAAAATCTCATGGAATAATAGTAGGGCAAAAACTTAGCTTTTAGTAGACAGGAACTAAAACTGGATGCCAGAGCTCAGAGCAGAAAGGATCACCAGCAAACCCTGCAGGGCGTCGGCTGCCTTATATCCACTCAGAAATTCCAGATGTCCAATCACACTCCGCCTGTTCAGATAACAGGTTCTTCCCATCCCAATCAATTTCACTACCTCTCTTCACCAGCAGAGGGAGTTCATCAGACATCAAAGGTGAAGGGGAAAATGAACTCACAACAGACGAGGGTCTGAGAGAGAGAGAGCAGGCTGACAGCAGGTCAGCCTGAGAGGAGCTCAAGGTGGAGGAAGGCAGTCAGTCAGGAGAGGCTGAGGACTGGTCTTAGTGGAACGAGCTCCCTAGGGAAGGAAAAGAAGGAGAAAAAGACGTAGACTGGAGACTACAGATTCCATAAGAGAGATAGAACAGATCGGAACGAAGGAGAATAGAAAGACGGTGGGAAGCTGGTTGAAGAAAGATAGAGAACCCTTCCAGTCCAGAGAGCGCAAAGGCCGGGGCCTGGTCCCCGAGGTTGATTGGATCTTTATGTCCGGCAACAGACACCGGAGGAGTAGTGAGCCACTAACGCCTTCCTCCCATCATAGACTTGGGACACAACAGCAACCGAATAGAGAGCCGGGACGCAGTGAGGAGTCCCCGAAGCAGGCTACAGCTGTCTGTCATACAAGTAAAGTCTAGGAACACCTAGAGAGAGGCATTCCAGGGTACCTAAGTACTGGAGTGCTTCGCACCTAAAGGCGCATTGGAAGAGTCGTTCAGTAAGGTACATGTTGGCGGAGTGTGGAGGGGAGAATCCTATCCTGCCTGGAGGTTGGCTGGAGCCCTGACCTGGAGAACACAGTACGGAGGCAGGCAGTTGAGTGAACTGCAAACAGTGAGTAAAGCTTTGGAACCGTATACTCTGGTGTCCTCCAGTTATTCCCGCACCACTACACCTGGGTACCAGCCTCCATACCATTCTGCGCCTCTCCTCATCCATTACACCTACACTGCCCTGGGAATACAGCTCCACCTGTGGGGAGCTATACCATCTTTGCTGCACCACACCATCAGTCCCAGCGGATCTGCATGCAGCGTTGGCTCAACATCTTACTTGCCAAACACCACGGGTGGCGTCATGAACTATTCTAATAAACTTTAACACCATTAACATCACCGCCATTGATATTGGGCTCCCAGGACCACGGACCGGGTCACCGCTGCTGTGACACATTCCCGCCTTGACACCGGCCCGGTACCGAGTACCCCGCTGCCCTGGGTGTGCGAGGGTGACCCACTGTGATCCGGAGCAAGCAGGGGGGGCCCACTCGTTGGGGACGACACTGGCACAGGGCCCCTCACAGTATGGCGGTGTGTCTCCCACCGGCAGAGACACTTTTGCGTACTATGAGGGGCCCTGTGCCTGTGCCGTCACCCATGAGTATGCCCCCCACCTGCTCAAGGAACCTGCACTTTCATCTGCACATTCCTCTTTGTCACCGTATAAGGTGGTATAGTATGCGTGAAGGGGAGCCTGAGTTTCCTCAGGGTCAGATTCTGGCTGTGTAGAGTGTGAGGGGAATGTAGTGGTCTGGGTAAATGTACCAGCAGAATCATCTAGCAGTGGCTGGGCATCAGTGCACTTGTGGCATCCCCAGGAGTACGGCATTACCTTCCTCCTAGGGAGTGTGATGTCATGCTTGGGAGCAACGAAGGATCTCTCTAGCAGTTAAACCAACACACAACACATTTCCCACTCCAGGCCAGCAGGGAGACCTCCGAACCTGACTGCTGAGGAGCTGCTCTCTGTGGTCGGGAGGAGGTAAGTTAGGGCACTCTGTGCAGGGAAGGGGAAGTGTGTGGATGTGAGAAGGGGAGCTGGAGTATGAGCAGAGATAAGGCTCACTCCTAGCTGGAGCGCATGGTCCGGATTCCGGTCTCCGAGTTTGTAGGGACACTGACGTTCCTGCAGCCGAAACCGGAGGAAGTAGCAGCTGTAAATGCTCTGTACCCAACTAAGGCTCGGAGGCCCCAGCATCGACGTGTGGGAGCAAGAAGGAAAAGGCTATGGCTGCCTGCCATATGAGAAAGTTCCAAAAGAGAGTCAACAGGGGGAACTTCATTGAACTCAGCACTGTGAGTACCTCAGATAAGCACTAGAACGGAGGCCACACTACCTATCTGCAGAGAGAGAATTCAAAATTGGCTTCCAGGCTGACCAACTTCTTCTCCATCTGTACTCTGGGTCCTGGACGGCACTTACCAAGTACAGGTAAAGGAACTGCACGACTGTCTGTCATCTTTCTCCTGCGCCTGGCGCATGGCTCTGCTACATCCTGCACTGCACACCATCTACCAACTCTTTCATCTGCCCTGCGACTATGGCCCTACCTGTGCAGGGCTTCTACATCTTAGCTGCACCACAACATCTGTCTCAGAGAAGCGACACTGCAGCGCTGGTCAATCTAATCAGAAACCACAGGTGGCGTCATGTATCATTCATCTATAAACGTAATTCACCCCTTTGCATGGACGCCCAGGGCCACGGAATGGGTCACCACCACCGTGACCCATCCCTGTGAGACACCGGCTCGGTACCGATTAACCCCACCACCCTGGCTGGCCACCCACACTCCATGTCAGATTCATCTTGGACTTGGGAATTCACGATTTGACTTGATAAACCATGCATGGTATGATAGAAAGAGCTACATGGACTAATGTGAAGTGTGGCCTGCTGCATCATTCACTTTGGGTGCGGGTGAAGGACACAAGGAAAGGGGTTCTTCCTGACCAGGAGCCAGCACTTGACGACTCAGTGCTTGCATTTTTTGAAACTTCAGAAGAGGAGGGCATATTTGCTGGAGTCTGTTTCGGCAATGTAAGCCGAAACCAGTTCCTCATGCTCTGCCTTTAAAAGCAGTTAACCTACTCCCAGAAAAGGTAGCCTTCCAGGCGTTCCGTAGACAGACCATGACGCAGGCTCAACACCTCCTGCCTTAACTGCTATTGTGCTTTTGCCACTACCAGCAGATGCACCACCACAACCAGCACCAGCTGGCCCCCCCACGCCCACGTCCGCGGCCTCTTCCACCAAACTTCAAAATTTTGCCGAAAATAGACCCAAAATAACATCAGATATATGGCACTGTATCAGAAGCGTACAGCTCTATTCAGTCAAAGGATAATTGACAATCTCCCTATATATTCCATCAGTCACACAGAGATGCTCACAGGCTCAGTATGGATTAGACAAGAATATAAAAATTAGACAAAGTGTACGGTATCATCAGATAGCAGGTATATATAGTATAGTTTAAACATTCTAAATCTCCGTAGATATTTGAGGAGGCACACACAGACACTCTCAGGCTCCGTATTGGATTACAACACAATCTAAAAAGCCATAAACCGGTAATGGATCTGAAGCGTACAGCTGTACACAGTGTAGGTGTCATTGTTGTCAATCTCAGTATTTATTTCCACGGTCAGAAAATAACTCTCACTTGGTCAGTTTGGATTAGACCAGAATATAACAAGCAGTAAATGGGTAATGTATCCCAAGCGTAGAGCTGTATACAGTGTTGGGGTAATTTTTAAATGTACATCTAAATTGCAGGAGTAACCCATAGACACTCACACGCTCAGGATGGATCACACCACAATATAACAAGAAGATCCGCAAGAAATAATCACACATGTGGGACAATGTTCCAGGTGTCAATGATACACTTAGAGTGTTGGTTGGAGGAGGACTTCCTGTCAGAAAGGGTTCAGTATCACCAGATACCAGGTATATATAGCCTAGTTGAAACATTAACAATGTACGTCTATATATCAGGAGTAGTGTTGAGCCACCCCGCTAGTGTTTTGGTTCGTCGCACAGTAGGCAAGTTCGTCGAATGTTCGTCGAACGTTCAAAGAACACCGCCGAACCCCATTGAAAACAATGGCAGGCAAACACATACAGACACACAGAAAACAATTACAAAACACCTTTAAAGGTGTCCCAAAGCCGACAAAATGCTCAGAAGACAAAAATAACATATGGAAAAGGGCAACTACATTTAGAAAAGAGGTGGAGGAGTAAAAGGAGGGGGTGGAGGAGACACAGATATAGGCTTGTCATGCCCTTATGAAGTCAAGAAAGGCTGGAAAAAGAAGTAAAATACAAACCAAAACAAAACAAAAAATTCTGAAATCGAACACGATCATATACCGTCGGACTTCCCACCGATAAATTATGCCAACTGCCGATCGGGCGGCGTTATTCCCACGGACCTCCAAACTGCGTCCATGAAGGCAAAGTGTTTGGTTTCCGGGGGCTATATGATTGCAAAGCTGAACCTTAAAGGAATGTCCAAAAGGGCACCACCAGGAGTGGAGCCTGTGGCTTAATTGGACTCCACCCGGGAAACCACAACCATACAAGCTACAGAAAAGATGGACAGATTGCAAGCTTTGTCGATTCTGTGTGTGGTGTGGTATGTCCGTTTGTAGTTGTGCTAGCAATTTCTCAGCTTTATTCCGTTAACGACCGAGACTCCGGCATGGCCCCGCGGTACGCGTCAAGCTTACTAGAGGGATACGCGAGGCTCTGGCATGCGAGATGGAGCAATAACAGGGCTATCATGGCCTTCCATGTCTGGGGCTGCATGCGTGCTACACTGAAAGGACCAGCTTTTCTCGCTTACAGGTGCTGATAACCCACTGAACACCGTTAGTGATGGGGATCTGGGATTCCAATTGTTCCCCGCGAACGATGATTTCCCAGTAAGTGCAGGTCAACCGCAATTACGGAATTTGGCCTAACCGGCATTCCTGACAAAATGAAGAAATTACGTGTCCAAACCACAGGTGCTGTAGCTTACTTAACAGCTCAGCAGCCGTTCTCAGGCCCAGTATGGATTCGACAACATTGCAGAAAGTTGATAAAGGGTAGCGTATCACCCGATTACAGGTATGTATAGCATAGTTTACACATTAAAAACCTATGTCTATATATCAGGAGGCAGGCTCAGACGGTGTCAGGCCCAGTATGGATTACACGTGATTGGACAAAGGTGAGAAAGGGTAACGTATCACCGGATTACAGGTATGTATAGCATAGTGTACACATTCAAAATATATGTCTATAGATCAGGAGGCAGGCTCAGACGGTGTCAGGCCCAGTATGGATTTGACCAGCTTGTACAAAGTTGAGAAAGGGTACATTATCACTGGATAGCAGGTATATATAGCATAGTTTAAACATTTAAAATCTCCGTGTTCTCAGTATGGATTAGACAACAATCTAAAAAGTAGAAAAAAGGAAATGTATTTGAAGCGTACACCAGTAGACACTTTTGGTGGTATTTTTAAATCTTTATATATATTTCTGTCTCAGTAATACAGTCCAGCCTCTCCGCAATAGGCAATGAGATGCATACAATTACTGACATAAAGGCTAGTGATTGCAGAAATCTAGGAATTAATAATCATGGGAAAAACTTCCATCACAATTCTCAGAGGCGATGCTGACGCTCAATTAATTAGTGTGTGTACACAGCAAAAACCTTTGTTTGTGAAGAAAGTGTTGCTGTATCGCAGTACCGTTGATCCCATCGCCATTACTCATATCCATATAATTTTGATCACAGGGAGAGATGTAAACATGGTGCTCACTGCCTATCATGCTCTGTCACGTAACTTTGGAGTGCAAAAGACAGAAGCCACAGGCCGTAGGCGATTCTATTTGATTGGCATGAGAGGGCACATTTTAAAATGTGTGCTGGAATGTCACACGTTTGTGAGTAGGAAAACTGTGAAAGCTGATGATAAACCACCACTGCATGTCACTGTGAGTCGACGTCCATAAGAAATGGAAGCCATTGATCATCTGAAGCTAGAGCCCAGCCAGCAGGACAGGGCATAGCTACATCTTAACCATCATCTTTCAGTTCAATCAATTTGTAGTGGCAGTCCCAGTGAAGGATTTGACAGCCCAGACTACACAGCGGAGGAGCAGGGAGAGGTAAACATTGCAAATGCTGGGGCCCTGCCCAAGCAAGGGGGGCACACTCATGGGTGTCGGTACTGGCACTGAGCCCCTCATAGTACGGCGGTGTGTCTGACGGCGGGTGAGCACCACCACCATCAGAGACACTTGATTGCACTATGAGGGACCCTATGCCAGAGCCCGCGCCCAAGAGTCGGCCTACCCACCTGTCCAGGGCAACGGCACTCGCACGGTTGCGTGCGCTAGCTGGTGACCCCGGCCATGGGAGGGGGCAGCCCAGTTAGGGAGGTTTACAAAATTGCATATGTTGATGTGGGACATTCACCTGCTGCTAAAGGTGAAATTGGTCAAGTCCGAGGAAGAGGAGGAGGACCAAAGCAAGCCATTTTTCTGGCAACCTATGTGTCATCAGGGTAAGGTGGGACAAAATCCTTGGAAACCCATGCATGGTTCATTTTAATGAAGGTTAGATCATCCACATTTTGGGGTGACAGACGGGTCCTTTTTTCTGTCAGGATTGATCCAGCTGCACTGAATACTCTTTCCGATAGCACACTTGCAGCTGGGCAAGCGAGCTCCTGTAAGGCATATTGTGCCAATTCAGGTCAGGTGTCCAGTTTAGCGGCCCAATAGTCAAAGGGGAATGACCTGTGTGGGAGAACATCGATATGGGAGGAAAAGTAGTTGTTAACCATAGTTGACAACTGCTGTCTCCTGTCACTTTCCATCGATGCAGTATTACCAGTCGTGTGAGTGGGACTTGAAAAATCAGTCCACAACATGGTCATGAACAGGGCCGGACTGGGACTAAAATCCAGCCCTGGCATTTAACACAGGCCCACTAGTCACATGGTGACTATATAATATCTTTGTACACTTGTAGTTTACAAAAAGTGAGAGGAGATTAACACGACTATATAACATGTAGTCGGAGCTGTGCCCAGGATTTCAGCTCAGTCCTATTTATTGCTTTTAGTTGCAGTACTCCTCCCAAATCTCTGTCCCCTTTTGTACGCACGGTGACAGAATTCCTGGCAGAACTGCTATCCATTGGGCAACCAGACCCCCTGGTCATAGCTGCCCCATCATACCTCCCAACTTTTGAAGAAGCCCGGCCACACCCATTTCGCAACTAGTCACACCCATGTCCACACCTAATCGCACCCATTTAGCACTGCTGATCACACTGACTGGTACTGAGGGCACAGTGGCTGGCATTATGGGCACACTGACTGGCACTAAGGAAGAGAGAAAACAAAGAGAGAAAAAAGAAAACAGAGAGAGGAAGAAAGGGGAAAGAAAGAACAGTGAGAGACAGAGAAAGAACAGAGAGAGAAAGAAAGAGGGGAAAGAAAGAACAGAGAGAGACAGAGGAAAGAAAGAAGAAAAGAAAGAAAGAACAGAGAAAGAGAGGAAAGAAAAAGAAAGAAAGAGGGGAAAGAAAGAACAGAGAGAGAAAGAAAAAAGAAAGATTAGAGAGAGAAAGAAAGAAAAAGAGAGAAAGAAATAAAGAAAGATTTTATAAAGATACTATAGCAGCCCGGCTCCCATTGTAGTGCCCACCTGAGCCTCCCGGTGCAGAACATATCATGATCCACTCACATGGCCGGCATCCCCGATTCCAAGGTGATCCTGCTGTCTGCGCTGTCGGAGGAGGACATGGTGATGGATCTGAAGCATTCCTGGTTCCATCACAATCTCCTCATGAAATTATCTCATTTCCGGTCAGCTTCCAGCACATCACTTCAGGTGGAACGTCGTACACGCGCGGCTCCTCTCCATACGCCTCGTACACGCGCGGCTCCTCTCCGTACGCCTCGTACACGCGCGGCTCCTCTCCGTACGCCTCGTACACGCGCGGCTCCTCTCCGTACGCCTCGTACACGCGCGGCTCCTCTCCGTACGCCTCGTACACGCGCGGCTCCTCTCCGTACGCCTCGTACACGCGCGGCTCCTCTCCGTACGCCTCGTACACGCGCGGCTCCTCTCCGTACGCCTCGTACACGCGCGGCTCCTCTACGTATGCCTCGTACACGCGCGGCTCCGCTCCGTACGCCTCGTATACACGCGGCTCCTCTCCGTACTCCTCGTACACACGCGGCTCCGCTCCGTCCACCTCGTACACACGCAGCTCCGCTCCTTACACCTCGTACACACAGCTCCGCTCCGTACACTTTGTACACACGGCTCCTCTCCGTCCACCTCGTACACACGCGGCTCCGCTCCGTACACATGCGGCTCCTCTCCGTACACCTCGTACACACGTGGCTCCGCTCCGTACACCTCGTACACACACGGCTCCTCTCCGTACACCTCGTACACACACGGCTCCACTCTGTACACCTCGTACACACACGGCTCCGCTTCGTACACCTCGTACACATGCGGCTCCGCTCCGTACACCTCGTACACACGGCTCCGCTCCGTACACCTCGTACACACATGGCTCCACTCTGTACACCTCGTACACGCGGCTCCTCTCCATACACCTCGTACACACGCGGCTCCGCTCTGTACACCTCGTACACACACGGCTCCTCACCGTACACCTCGTACACAAACGGCCCCACTCCGTACACCTCGTACACACGCGGCTCCGCTCTGTACACCTCATACACGCGGCTCCTCTCCGTACACCTCGTACACACGCGGCTCCTCTCCGTACACCTCGTACACACGCGGCTCCTCTCCGTACACCTCGTACACACACGGCTCCTCTCCGTACACCTCGTACACACACGGCTCCGCTCCGTACACCTCGTACACACACGGCTCCTCTCCGTACACCTCGTACACAAACGGCCCCACTCCGTACACCTCGTACACACGTGGCTCCGCTCTGTACACCTCGTACACGCGGCTCCTCTCCGTACACCTCGTACACACACGGCTCCTCTCCGTACACCTCGTACACACGCGGCTCCTCTCCGTACACCTCGTACACACGCGGCTCCTCTCCGTACACCTCGTACACACGCGGCTCCGCTCCGTACACCTCGTACACACACAGCTCCTCTCCGTACACCTCGTACACAAACGGCCCCACTCCGTACACCTCGTACACACGCGGCTCCGCTCTGTACACCTCGTACACGCGGCTCCTCTCCGTACACCTCGTACACACATGGCTCCACTCTGTACACCTCGTACACGCGGCTCCTCTCCGTACACCTCGTACACACATGGCTCCTCTCCGTACACCTCATACACACACGGCTCCTCTCCGTACACCTCGTACACGCTTCGTACACCTCGTACACGCACGGCTCTGCTCCGTTCACCTCGTACACATGCGGCTCCGCTCCGTACACCTCGTACACATGCGGCTCCGCTCCGTACACCTCGTACACAAGCGGCTCCTCTCCGTACACCTCGTACACACGCGGCTCCGCTCCGTACACCTCGTACACACACGGCTCCACTCTGTACACCTCGTACACACGCGGCTCCGCTCAGTACACCTCGTACACATGCGGCTCCTCTCCGTACACCTCGTACACACGCGGCTCCGCTCCGTACACCTCATACACACGCGGCTCCACTCTGTACACCTCGTACACATGCGGCTCCGCTCTGTACCGCTCCGTACACCTCGTACACATGCGGCTCCGCTCCGTACATCTCGTACACACGCGGCTCCGCTCCGTACACCTCGTGCACACGCGGCTCCTCTCCGTACACCTCGTACACACACGGCTCCACTCTGTACACCTTGTACACACGCGGCTCCTCTCCATACACCTCGTACACACGCGGCTCCGCTCTGTACACCTCGTACACACGCGGCTCCTCTCCGTACACCTCGTACACAAACGGCCCCACTCCGTACACCTCGTACACATGCGGCTCCGCTCCGTACACCTCGTACACGCAGCTCCTCTCCGTACACCTCGTACACGCACGGCTCCTCTCCGTACACCTCGTACACGCGCGGCTCCGCTCCGTACACCTCGTACACGCGGCTCCTCTCCGTACACCTCGTACACACACGGCTCCTCTCCGTACACCTCATACACACACGGCTCCACTCTGTACACCTCGTACACACGCGGCTCCTCTCCATACACCTCGTACACACGCGGCTCCGCTCTGTACACCTCGTACACACACGGCTCCTCACCGTACACCTCGTACACAAACGGCCCCACTCCGTACACCTCGTACACACGCGGCTCCGCTCCGTACACCTCGTACACGCGGCTCCTCTCCGTACACCTCGTACACACGCGGCTCCTCTCCGTACACCTCATACACACGCGGCTCCTCTCCGTACACCTCGTACACACACGGCTCCTCTCCGTACACCTCGTACACACACGGCTCCGCTCCGTACACCTCGTACACACACGGCTCCTCTCCGTACACCTCGTACACAAACGGCCCCACTCCGCACACCTCGTACACACGCGGCTCCGCTCTGTACACCTCGTACACGCGGCTCCTCTCCGTACACCTCGTACACACGCGGCTCCTCTCCGTACACCTCGTACACACATGGCTCCACTCTGTACACCTCGTACACGCGGCTCCTCTCCGTACACCTCGTACACACATGGCTCCTCTCCGTACACCTCATACACACACGGCTCCTCTCCGTACACCTCGTACACGCGGCTCCGCTTCGTACACCTCGTACACGCACGGCTCTGCTCCGTACACCTCGTACACATGTGGCTCCGCTCCGTACACCTCGTACACATGCGGCTCCGCTCCGTACACCTCGTACACAAGCGGCTCCTCTCCGTACACCTCGTACACACACGGCTCCGCTCCGTACACCTCGTACACACGCGGCTCCACTCCGTACACCTCGTACACAAACGGCCCCACTCCGTACACCTCGTACACACGCGGCTCCTCTCCGTACACCTCGTACACACGCGGCTCCTCTCCGTACACCTCGTACACACGCGGCTCCTCTCCGTACACCTCGTACACACGCGGCTCCTCTCCGTACACCTCGTACACACGCGGCTCCGCTCTGTACACCTCGTACACACGCGGCTCCGCTCCGTACACCTCGTACACACGCGGCTCCGCTCCGTACACCTCGTACACACGCGGCTCCTCTCCGTACACCTCGTACACACGCGGCTCCTCTCCGTACACCTCGTACACACACGGCTCCGCTCCGTACACCTCGTACACACACGGCTCCGCTCCGTACACCTCGTACACACGCGGCTCCTCTCCGTACACCTCGTACATACGCGGCTCCTCTCCGTACACCTCGTACATACGCGGCTCCTCTCCGTACACCTCGTACACACGCGGCTCCTCTCCGTACACCTCGTACACACGCGGCTCCTCTCCGTACACCTCGTACACACGCGGCTCCTCTCCGTACACCTCGTACACACACGGCTCCGCTCCGTACACCTCGTACACACACGGCTCCTCTCCGTACACCTCGTACACACACGGCTCCTCTCCGTACACCTCGTACACACGCGGCTCCGCTCCGTACACCTCGTACACACGCGGCTCCTCTCCGTACACCTCGTACACACACGGCTCCTCTCCGTACACCTCGTACACACACGGCTCCTCTCCGTACACCTCGTACACACGCGGCTCCTCTCCGTACACCTCGTACACACACACGGCTCCGCTCCGTACACCTCGTACACGCGGCTCCTCTCCGTACACCTCGTACACATGTGGCTCCGCTCCGTACACCTCATACACACACAGCTCTGCTACATCCACACTGTAAACCCCTCCTGACCCCACACATACTTAATTCAAGCAGCACCATGACAACAGCAAAGCAGAGTCTTGCAGACACCAAGAGGCAAGGCTGTGTGCAGAGGACCTGTGATGAGGTCACAGGAGGGGCGGAGTCAGGGGTCACATGATCAGTGGTCTGTACAAAGGCTCCTGATCATGTGACCCCTGACTCCTCCCCTCCTGTGACCTCATCACAGGTCCTGCGAACAGAGAGAACAGGCAAGCGACGCTGTGAGTGGGGGGGGCGTGGCGGATAATCTCCCTTCAGTGCGGGAGGAACTTGGAAATTATCACTGCCATGCCCGCAGAGGGCCAGCGGCACGAGCAACAGTGGCCGCAGCAGCTGGCAAGCGGCCAGATGATCGGGCGCTGCCGCCCGCGGCCCACGTGACAGCGGCCCAGCGGGAAAATGCCCGGTTGGTTACATTGCCAATCCAGGCCTGATCATGAAACCCCTGTCTCCAACGCCACTTCTGCTGTGTGCACCACGAACACCTCTGCCAAGCTGCCCCCGGCCCGTACGGCTCGTGTGAGAACCATCACCGCTGCTGTGTGCTGGGAATGCCTCAAGCAACCGATTTACCAGAGTTGCTTGTTTATTAGCCAATATTAGGTCAAGGTTCTCGTATGGCATGATGTTTTGTAATTTGCCTTTATAGCGTGGATCCAGGATGCTGGCCAACCAGTAGTCGTCATCGTTCATCATTTTGGCAATGCGGGGGTCCCTTTTTAGGATCTGCAAGGCATAATCTGACATGTGGGCCAATGTTCCCGGTGTCAATGATGCACTGCGAGTGCTGGTTGGAGGAGCACTTTCTGGCAAATCCACATCCCTCCAGTCACGCACAAACCCTGTACCAGACCTTGCCACGCCAACATTCTCACTTGCCCCACGAGATGCATCCTCCTCCCCTAAGTAATCATCCCCATCATCCTCCTCCTCCTCCTCCTCTTCTTCCTCCAACTCGTCCAGGAGAGGTCCCTGAGCAGATAATGGCTGAATGTCATCAAGGATTCCCTCCTCCTCTTCCTCCTCATCAACATTGGCTGCAGACGCCTGCTCCTTAAAGTGCGTCAAAGTTTGCATGAGCAGACGCATAAGTGGGATGCTCATGCTTAGGATGGCGTCGTCTGCGCTTACCAGCCGTGTGCATTCCTCAAAACACTGAAGGACTTTACAGAGGTCTTTCAGCTTCGACCACTGCACACCTGTCAACTCCATGTCTGCTCTCAAAGTGCCTGGCCGTGTATCCTCCCACAAATGCATTATGGCCTGCCTCTGCTCGCACAGCCGCTCCACCATGTGCAGGGTGGAGTTCCACCTTGTTGCAATGTCGATAATGAGGCGGTGGTTGGGAAGGTGGAGCAATCGCTGCAGCTTCTGCATACGAACGGAGTGTACAGGCGACCGGCGGATGTGCGCGCACAGTCTTCGCACCTTCTGGAGCAGGGCTGTTAACTCCGGATAATTTTTGAGGAAGCACTGCACCACCAGGTTCAAGGTGTGAGCCAAGCAAGGTATGTGTCTGAGTTTTGAAAGGGCTACGGCTGCCACAAAATTACGGCCGTTATCACTAACTACCTTGCCTGCCTCAAGATGTACACTGCCCAGCCATGACTCAGTTTGTCGCTGAAAGTAGTTTGCCAGCACCTCCGCGGTGTGCCTGTCGCCCAAACACATCATCTTCAACACAGCCTGCTGACGCTTTCCACTAGCTGCTCGATAGGGGGACACCTCATGTGCAACACTGGCAGCTGCAGATGGAGTGCTCGTACGACTGCGCTCTGTGGACGAGCTTTCGCTTCTGGAGGAGGAGGAGGAGGAGGAGGGTCGAACGCCTACAGCCAACTGTTTCCTATACCGTGGGCTAGACAGCACTGTCCCACCACCGCTGTCCCCTGAGGACCCTGCATCCACCACATTAACCCATTGCGCAGTGATGGACACGTAACGGCCCTGGCCATGCCGACTGGACCATGCATCAGTTGTGAGGTGCACCTTTCCACTCACTGACTGCTTGAGTGCATGGACAATGCGGTCTTTCACATGATGGTGGAGGGCTGGGATGGCTTTGCGAGAGAAGAAGTGGCGACTGGGTAGGTCATAGCGTGGTACTGCATAGGCCATGAGTTTGAGGAAAGCTGTGCTTTCCACCAACCGATAGGGCATCATCTCTAACGAGATTAGTTTGGCAATGTGGGCGTTCAAACCCAGTGTAAGCGGATGAGAGGATGAGTACTTTCTTGTCCTACTCATAGTCTCCGGTAGGGTGACCTGGACTTGAGAGCTGCATATGGTGGAACTAGCGGTGGACATGGCGGACTGAGAGAGGGTTGGTGATGGTGTTGGTGGTGTTGCTGATGGCCTAGATTCAGTCTTTCATTGATATAACATTGTGATTCCCTGACTGCTTTGGCCTTGCGACGACACCCAGGGGCGTATCTAGGGGGGGCAGCCGGGGCAGTTGCCCCAGGCGCAGCTGGCAGGGGGCGCAGTCCGGGCCGCAATGCAGCGGTCCGCAGTGTCCTCCCTGGCGGCTGCGTTCTGCCGCCCCCCCTGGCCTGAGAGTCGGCGGTTCTCTGTATCAGCTGTCAAGCTGACAGCCGGCGCAGAGAAGGTGCGCGTGCCGGCTCCCAGGGAACAATTGTACTGGCGTCTGTATAGACGCCAGTACAATTGCAGCTCTGACCGCCGGGCCAGAGCGACGTCAGCAGCGTGCATGTCAAGTGATCACGCTGCTGACGTCACTCCCCGGCGCCCAGAGTGAACGCTCAGCACTGGTGGTAAGTGTGCTCCAATGTAGAGCTGAAGAAACCACCGAAGATGGAGGGGTGTTAATGTGTGGCGATGGGGTTAATGTGTAGTGGGGTTAATGAGTGGGGATGGGGTTAATGCGTGAGGGGGGGTTAAAGAGTGGGGATGGGGTTAATGGATGGGGGTTAATGTGTGGGGATGGGGGTTAATGAGTGGGGGGGTTAATGAGTGGGGATGGGGGTTACTGTGTGGGGGGGTTAAAGAGTGGGGATGGGGGTTACTGTGTGGGGGGGTTAAAGAGTGGGGATAGGGTTAATGGATGGGGGTTAATGTGTGGGGATGGGGGTTAATGTGTGGGGATGGGGGTTAAAGAGTGGGGATGGGGTTAATGGATGGGGTTAATGAGTGGAGATGAGGTTAATGGGGGTTAATGTGTGGGGCTGGGGATTAATGTGTGGGGGGGTTAATGTGGGGGGTTAATGAGTGGGGATGGGGGTTACTGTGTTGGGGGTTAAAGAGTGGGGATAGGGTTAATGGATGGGGGTTAATGTGTGGGGATGGGGGTTAAAGAGTGGGGATGGGGTTAATGGATGGGGGTTAATGAGTGGAGATGAGGTTAATGGGGGTTAATGTGTGGGGATGGGGATTAATGTGTGGGGGGGTTAATGTGGGGGGGTTAATGAGTGGGGATGGGGGTTACTGTGTGGGGGGGGTTAAAGAGTGGGGATGGGGTTAATGTGGGGGGTTAATGAGTGGGGATGGGGGTTACTGTGTGGGCGGGTTAAAGAGTGGGGATGGGGTTAATGGATGGGGGTTAATGTGTGGGGATGGGGTTAATGGATGGGGGTTAATGAGTGGAGATCAGGTTAATGGATGGGGGTTAATGTGTGGGGATGGGGATTAATGTGTGTGGGGGGGTTAAAGAGTGGGGATGGGGGTTAATGTGGGGGGTTAATGAGTGGGGATGGGGGTTACTGTGTGGGGGGGGGTTAAAGAGTGGGGATGGGGTTAATGTGGGGATGGGGGTTAATGTGTGTGGGGTTAATGAGTGGGGATGGGGTTAATGTGGGGATGGGGGTTAATGAGTGGGGATGGGGTTAATGTGGGGATGGGGGTTAATGAGTGGGGATGGAATTAATGTCTGGGGGGGTTAATGAGTGGGGATGGGGGTTAATGTGTGGGGGATTTGGAGTGGGGGGTACATAATGTGTGGGGGGGATTTGGGAGTGGGGATGGGGGTTATTTAATGTGGGGGATTTGGAGTGGGGATGGGGTTAATGTGTGGAGGGGATTTGGGAGTGGGGATGGGGGGTTATTTAATGTGTGTGAGGGATTTGGAGTGGGGATGGGGGGATTTAATGTGTGTGGGGAGATTTGAGGACACAGAGTATGTATGAGGAAACAGTATGGGAGTTGGGTGCAGACAGTATGGGGAGCGAACGGGTTAATGTATGTGGACACAGTATGGGGAGTCAGGGGTATGTGTGAGCAGACAGTATAGAGAGTGAGGGGGTAAATATATGAGGAGACAGTATGGTGAACAGAGGGATGTTAGAGGAGGGAGGGGAATAGTGTGAGGTGACAGTATATTGCAGACATTTTTATTTAGGAGCATTATAATGACACTTCTATCTTTAAGGGCGTCGTGTGGAGATTTGCTGCAGAAGACCGGAGAAGATGGAAGACTGCAGAGACGAGATGTGGATGAGAAAACTCATCATGGGGTCTAGAAGAAAAGGAGAACAACTGCAGAGACGATGCCATCTATAAGGTACCTGGATGTAAATATTATTTGTGCTACTGACTTATTATCATGTTTTTATTTGTTAGGAGCATTACAGGGGTTGTCCAGGTTTGTGCTGAGTCTGCTGTCATTCTATGTGACTGCAGACTTCTGAATTCTCACAGTGCTCACTGAACGCTGTCAGGATTCTCTCGTGCCGGTAATTTACATACATGCGGTCACATGCTGACTAGTCATGTGTGGCCTCACTCAATGAAAATGAACGGAGCGAGGCCGGGCACGTCTAGTCGGAATGTGGCCAGAAATATATAAATCACATACTTGTGCTGACATGACTGTATATCGGCAAGGGAGAATCCTAAAAGTGTGCAGTGCATTCATTGTGAGAATTCAGAAGCTGCAATGTCAGGATTCAGCTCTGCAGGTTCCAGCAGTCATCACACGGACACTTCACTCATATGCGATTTTCATACTTGACAACGAGCTTCTCTTCCTGCTTCTCTCAGTTTTTTACTGAACATTGAGAGCATTAGGGAGAGCAGCTCGTGGGTACATGGCTAAGTGTGCAAGTCGCATATGTACTTGGGGGGGGGGGGGGGGCGCCGAACCGAATTCCTGCCCCGGGTGCCATGAAGCCTAGATACGCCTCTGACGACACCTCAACATTTGCTGCTGTGCTAACCGGTGTGCTTACAGTGGGGGAAACAATGTAGCGTTGTTGACTACCTTCGTTGTGATCAGTTGCACATGTGGCACTTGAGGTTTGGTGTTGTGTCCACTCTTGCAAGTGCATGCTGGTTAAATGTCTAAGCATGCAACTGGTATTCAAATTTTTCAGATTTTTCCCTCGGCTAAAGGTCTTTGCGCACTTCTTACAGATAACCTTGGCCTGATCATGAGGATTTTGTTCAAAAAAGTGCCACACTGCACTCTTCCTACTTTGGAAGACATTTTGCGGCCTAGCACGCTGTGCTATTTTGACCGTCTGGACAAGCTGTCCTGCAACTCTTTTGGTTTTTGTAACCCGTTTTTGGACTGCTCTGGGCCTGCCAGATAACAGCTGTTGCGATGTCGATGTCTGCTGTCGATGCTCCTCCTCCTCTTCTGAGCTATTGGCAGCGGCACCCTCTTCCCCCAATGGATGCCAATCTGGGTCAACAACTGGGTCATCCATCACCTCCTCTTCAATGTCATGTGCACCTTCCTCTGTGTCACCGTGTATGGTGGTATAGTGTGTGGGAAGGGGCACCTGAGTTTCATCAGGGTCAGAATCTGGCTCTGTACACTGCGAGGACAATGTAGTGCTCTGAGTGAATGTACCAGCAGATAAATCTAGCAGTGGCTGTGCATCAGTGCACTCCATGTCAGATTCATCTTGGCCTGGGTAATTCACGATTTGACTTGATAACCCAGGCATGGTATGTGAAAACAGCTCCATGAAGTAATCTGTAGTGTGGCCTGCCGCATCCTTCAATTTTGGTTGGGGTGAAGGACACAAGGAAAGGTGTGGTTCATGACCATGAGCCTCTAATGACGACTCAGTGCTTTTATTTTTTTAAAACTTCAGAAGAGGAGGTGATAGAGCTGGAGGCTGAGTCAGCAATGTAAGCCAAAACTTGTTCCTGAAGCTCCGGCTTTAAAAGCGGTTTACCTACTCCCAGAAAAGGGAGCCTTCAAGGCCTTGTGGAGCCAGACGATGACGCAGGCTCAACACCTCCTGCCTTAGGTGCTATTTTGCTTTTGCCACTACCAGCATATCCACCACGAACACCAACACCATCATTACCAGCTGCCAACCCCCGCCCACTTCCACGGACTCTTCCACCACACTTCCTCATTTTTGGGGAAAATGTACCCAAAATGCCACCAACTATATGGTACTGTAAAACAAGGTACAAGGTGTATATAGTAGTGGGGAGTATTTGAATCTCTCTACAGACTTCAGGACACAGTTGAATTCTGTCAGGCCCTGTGTATTTTACACCTCAAAGTAACAGGCTGATTCTGGATGGTGTAAAAAAGGTGTATAGAGGACTGGGGAGAAATGGAATCTCTCTACAGACTTCAGGACACAGTTGTATTCTGTCAGGCCCTGGGTAAATTACACCTCAAAGTAACAGGCTGATTCTGGATGGTGTAAAAAAGGTGTATAGAGGACTGGGGAGAAATGGGATCTCTCTACAGACTTCAGGACACAGTTGTAATCTGTCAGGCCCTGGGTATATTACACCTCAAAGTAACAGGCTGATTCTGGATGGTGTAAAAAAGGTGTATAGAGGACGGGAGAAATGGAATCTCTCTACAGACTTCAGGACACAGTTGTATGCTGTCCGGCCCTGTGTATTTTACACCTCAAAGTAACAGGCTGATTCTGGATGGTGTAAAAAAGGTGTATAGAGGACTGGGGAGAAATGGAATCTCTCTACAGACTTCAGGACACAGTTGGATTCTGTCAGGCCCTGTGTATTTTACACCTCAAAGTAACAGGCTAATTCTGGATGGTGTAAAAAAGGTGTATAGAGGACTGGGGAGAAATGGAATCTCTCTACAGACTTCAGGACACAGTTGGATTCTGTCAGGCCCTGTGTATATTACACCACAATGTAACAGGCAGAAATTGCCTAGTGTATGACAAACTACAAGGTGTATATAGAATTGGGCAGAATTGGAATCTCCCTAGAGTGTAGGTCTGTAAGAACGGACAAACTCCTAGGCTTTTCCTTACAGAGTCACACCCAGATAGCTTCAATTTGGCCGTGATACCAGCCGGTACATGGTACTGTGTGAGGAGCGTACACGTACACCGCTGTACGGTGTGTGTATGTAAAATTGTCAAGCTCTGTGTTTTTGTATACGGACTGACACACGCTGTCTCTCTCTAGTTTTGAATGTAATCAAACAGCAGATATACGAAACTGTTTGAAAAACGGACAAACTCCTCGGCTTTTCCTTACAGAGTCACACACAGATTGTCAAGCTCCGTGTTTTTGTATATGGACTGACACACGCTGTCTTTCTCTAGTTTTGAATGTAATCAAACAGCAGATATACGAAACTGTTTGAAAAACGGACAAAACTCTAAGGTGTAGGTCTGTAAGAACGGACAAACTCCTCGGCTTTTCCTTACAGAGTCACACACAGATTGCTTCAATTTGGCCGTGATAACAGCTGGTACACGGTACAGTGTGAGGAGCGTACACGTACACCGCTGTACGGTGTGTATGTAAAATTGTCAAGCTCCGTGTTTTTGTACACAAACTGACACGCTCTCTCTAGTTTTGAATGTAATCAAACAGCAAATATACGAAACTGTTTGAAAAACGGACAAAACTCTAAGGTGTAGGTCTGTAAGAACGGACAAACTCCTCGGCTTTTCCTTACAGAGTCACACACAGATTGTCAAGCTCCGTGTTTTTGTATACGGACTGACACACGCTGTCTCTCTCTAGTTTTGAAAGTAATCAAACAGCAGATATACGAAACTGTTTGAAAAATGGACAAAACTCTAAGGTGTAGGTCTGTAAGAACGGACAAACTCCTCGGCTCTTCCTTACAGAGTCACACACAGCTTCAATTTGGCCGTGATAACAGCCGGTACACGGTGCTGTGTGAGGAGCGTACACTGCTCTACGGTGTGTGAAAAAATGAACGCTCAGTACCTCACCAGGACAAAACAATAAAATTTGGATTGCTTTTAAAAAAGCAGTTTGAACACCAGTGTGCACACAGCAATGCAGGTAGCCTTAAAGGCAGCCTAATCACCACCAGCGCTGCTGCACAAAAGCAAAAATCTTCACCTTTCACTGCACACTAACTACAGTGAAAAGAGCTATCAGCAGAAGCAGTTTTTTTTTTTTTTGGCCTTCCTAACGCTCTCCCTACAGAATCATCAGCAGCAGCAGCTCTCCCTATTCTGAGATCAGCATAAGTAAGATGGCGGTCGGCGTGCACGCCCTTTTATACCCCCTGTGACGCCACACAAAGCATGCCAATCACTTGCATGCCCTTCTCAAAGATGGTGGTGACCGCTGCCTATGTCATCACATTGCCCACAGTGTCCATTCTTCCTGATTGGCTGAAAAAGGGCGCTAAAGCATCTTTTGAAACGCGACTTTGGCACTAAAGTCGCCGACCTCGTGGCCGACCTCACGCTAAGGTCGGGTTTCGTTTCATGAAACCCGACTTTGGCGAAAGTCGGCGACCTTTGAATTTTTTCAACCCGTTTCGCTCAACTCTACCACCAATAGTAGCGCGAGAGGAGGCAGAGGGTTTTCTTGACCCCGACGTGGCCCACAATCTTGGAGGAATGCCCCCAGTCTAGGACTTCCGACCTCTTATTCTGTGGGACGAAGGTCTTGCCCGGCGGAATGGGGGAGAGCGTCACGGGAGCCATGGTGACAACTTTGGCAGGTTCAGTGATATAAGAAAAAAACTCTTCAGTCTCAGGTGGCTGCAAAGACCTGGATAGGGCATCCGCTTTGATGGTTCTGTCCCCAGGTCGAAAATGGAGTTTGAAGTCGAAATGGGAGAAATATAGCGACCACCTGGCCTGCCTGGAGTTGAGCCTCTGCGCAGACTGAAGGTACGCCAAATTCTTGTGGTCCGTGAAAATTATGAATGGATGGACCGCCCCCTCCAGAAGGTACCGCCACTCCTCCAGAGCCATCTTAATGGCCAGTAATTCCCGATCTCCAATTGAATAGTTGCATTCTGCGGGGGAGAATGATTTAGAGAAGAACACACAAGGCACCAAATGGCCAGAAGATGACGCTGAGAAAGGACCGCTCCCACTCCAGTGGAGGACGCATCCACCTCTCGGATGAAGGGCCTATTGACTAACGGCCGGTGTAAAATCGGAGCAGTAGCAAAGGACCGTTTCAAGGCAAGAAAGGCCTCTTCAGCTTCAGGAGTCCAGACATTTGCTTTGGTCCCTTTTCGGGTCAGAGCGGAGATGGGCTTAGTCACAGAAGAGAAGTGGGGAACAAACTGCCTGTAATAGTTTGCGAAGCCCAGGAACCGTTGGATGGCTTTTACTCCAACCGGGCGTGGCCATTTGAGTACAGCAGACAACTTTTCGGGGTCCATCTTCACCCCAGAGTCCGTGATAATATACCCAAGGAAGGGCAATGAGGTTTGCTCGAACAGGCATTTCTCTAGTTTTGCATAGAGTCGTGTTATGATTGAGTCACCGTAGGAGGCAAAAACAGAAATGCTAGCTAAGTCCAGAAAACCAGAGAAGTTGGCAGCTATCGGATTGCAGACCCCTGAACTTATCAACACAACTAGCAGTAGCCGTGGGGGGTTCCTACGATGCCCTAGACCCCTCGATCACAGCCGGAGAAATAAATAGGCCTAAAGAAAGAAAGGGGAAATCTAAACTGCCCCAGAGCAGACCCCAAAGCAATAGGCAGCCCCCCACAAATAATGACGGTGAAGCAAGATGAAAACACTAACACAGACAGAAAGATAGGCTGAGCAAAGACGGGGCCCAAACTAACTACATAGGAAAGGACAGGAAGGCTGCTGTCTGCAATCCGTGAAAAACCCTATGAAAATAAGAGCCAACAGACTGACAGTGAAAAAGGCCCTGAAGACGCTAGGCTTCAAAAAGCTATGTCAGTACTCAGGCATATACTGAAGACAGAGCTATAGGCACAAGGGGAATCAGCTCACCCCAGCAGTGAATGGCAGAATCCAGAAAAGCAAGGAAAACAAAACACAAATGCAACAGGCAAAGCAAAAAACTTAGCTTTAGGAGAGCAGGAATCAGACTGGTGTCCTAGAAGTCCACAGAGAAATCACCCGCAGGGCAGAAGGGCGTCGTCCGCTTTATATCCAGTCAGAGACTCTACTCAGCCAGTCATCATCATTAGTCTCAGATGCCTGATAATCAGGCTCACTACCCTTCCTTACCAGAAGAGGGAGTTCCTCGGGCCTCAGTGTTGAAGGGAAAAATGAACTCACAACAGTACCTCCCCCTTGAGGAGGGGTCACCGAACCCTCAACCACGCCACCAGGGCGATCAGGGTGAGCCCGATGAAAGGCACGCACCAATCTTTTGGCATGAATATCAGAGGCAGGGACCCAGGAATTATCCTCCTGACCATAACCCTTCCACTTAACCAAATACTGGAGTCTCCGTCTAGCCAGACGGGAATCCAGTACTTTCTCTACCTCATATTCCATGTTACCTTCAACCAATACAGGATCTGGAGGTGCCACCCCCGGAACAACAGGTTCAACAAACCTCTTCAACAAAGACTTATGGAACACATTATGGATTTTAAATGTGACAGGAAGAGCCAAACGAAAAGAGACCGGATTAATAATCTCCAAAATCTTGTAAGGTCCAATAAATCTAGGCTTAAACTTAGGAGAAGCCACCTTCATAGCAATATTTTTTGATGATAACCACACCATATCACCAACCTTAAACTGGGGACCAATGGTCCTATGTCGGTTGGAAAACCGCTGGGCCTTTTCCTGGGAGAGAGATAACTTATCCACCACTTGGTCCCAGATCTGGTGCATTCTCTCCACCACAGTGTCAACACCTGGGCAGGCAGAGGGCTCCACCTGCCCTGAAGAAAATCGAGGATGAAACCCAAAGTTACAAAAAAAAGGTGACATCAAAGTGGCAGAACTAGCTCTATTATTTAAAGCAAATTCGGCCAAGGGCAAAAATGAAACCCAATCATCCTGATCAGCGGAAATAAAACATCTCAAATATGACTCCAAGGTCTGGTTTGTTCTCTCTGTCTGCCCATTGTTCTGAGGGTGAAACGCAGAGGAGAAGGACAACTGAATTCCCAGCTTGGAACAGAAAGTTCTCCAAAATCTAGATACAAACTGAACTCCTCTGTCAGATACAATGTTCTCAGGAATCCCGTGCAAGCGAACCACCTGTTGAAAAAACAGGGGCACCAACTCAGAAGAGGACGGCAACTTCGGGAGTGGTACAAGATGAACCATCTTAGATAACCTATCACAAATCACCCAAATAACAGTCATCCTTTGAGAGACAGGCATATCAGAGATGAAATCCATTGAAATATGGGTCCATGGCCTCTTGGGGACAGGCAAAGGCATCAACAACCCACTAGAGCGAGAACACGATTTAGACCGGGAGCACGTCCCACAGGACTGCACAAAATTCCTGACATCACGAGACAAGGAGGGCCACCAAAAGGACCGACTCACCAGATCTCTAGTACCAAAAATACCTGGATGACCAGCCAAAGCAGAGCAATGAAGTTCAGACATCACTCTCTTCTTCCACTGGTCAGGAACATACAACTTTCCACTGGGACAACGCTCAGGTTTGTCCTCCTGGAACTCCTCCAGAGCACGTCTCAAATCGGGCGAGATGGCAGAAAGAACCACCCCTTCGCCTAAGATGGTAGCAGGCTTGGTCACCACAGGAGAATCAGCAAAGAAGCTCCTAGAGAGGGCGTCAGCCTTGACATTCTTAGTTCCAGGAAGAAAAGAAACCACAAAATCAAAACGTGTAAAAAACAAGGCCCACCTAGCCTGTCTAGGGTTCAAGCGCTTAGCCGACTCTAGGTAAATCAAATTCTTGTGGTCAGTGAGGACCACGACTTGATGCTTAGCTCCCTCCAACCAATGTGTCCACTCCTCAAATGCCCATTTCATGGCCAACAGTTCCCGATTCCCCACATCATAGTTACGTTCAGATGGAGAGAACTTTTGGGAAAAGAAAGCACAGGGATTCATTTTAGATGTTACAGGATCCTTTTGGGACAAAACAGCTCCTGCACCAATCTCAGAAGCATCCACCTCTACCTGGAACGGAAGTGAGACATCAGGCTGCCGCAAAACCGGGGCGGAGGTGAATCTTCGCTTCAGCTCCTGAAAGGAAGAAACGGCCTCCGGAGACCAATTTAACACATCAGCATCCTTCTTAGTCAAATCAGTCAATGGCTTGGCAATACTAGAAAATTTTGCTATAAATTTCCGATAAAAATTAGCAAAACCCAAAAACTTCTGGAGGGCCTTCAAAGAAGTGGGCTGAACCCAATCGTAAATGGCCTGTACCTTGGCCGGGTCTATTTCAATAGTTGACGGAGACAAAATAAATCCCAAAAAAGAAATCCTCTGTACTCCAAAAAGGCATTTAGATCCTTTGACATACAGGGAATTCTCCCTCAAGATCCGGAACACAGTCCGAATATGTTCCACATGAGAATCCCAATCCTTGGAGAAAATCAAAATATCATCCAGATAGATAATCAAAAATTTATCGACAAAATCTCGGAAAATATCGTTCATGAAACACTGGAAGACAGAAGGGGCATTAGTGAGCCCAAAAGGCATCACCAGGTACTCAACATGTCCCTCCGGAGTATTAAACGCAGTCTTCCGTTCATCCCCATGCTTAATGCGAATAAGATTATACGCCCCCCTGAGGTCAAGCTTGGTAAACCAGCAATCACTTTTAACTCTGGAGAATAGATCCGAAATCAGGGGTAACGGATACTGATATTTAACAGTAATTTTGTTGAGGGCACGATAATCAATACAAGGTCTTAATGATCCATCCTTTTTGGCTACAAAAAAAACCCCGGCACCTAAGGGTGACAAGGATGGTCTAATGTGACCCTTCTCCAACGCCTCCTTAATATAGGATCGCATAGCCTCGTGCTCGGGTACAGATAAATTGAAGAGCCGACCCTTGGGAAATTTACACCCCGGGCTCAGCTCAATTGCACAGTCATAACTCCTATGAGGAGGCAGAGACGCAGACTCATTCTCACTAAATACATCATAAAAGTCCGCCAAATAATCAGGAACATCATGCGACTGAGGAGAGGTGGAAAACACCGGAGCCTCATTAAAGGCACACCGACAACCCCAACTCACCACAGACACAGATTTCCAATCCAAAACTGGATTATGAATTTGTAACCAGGGAAACCCCAGAACAATGGTATCATGCAGATTATGCAACACCAAAAACCTGCAATTTTCTTGATGGTCTGGGGCGACCCGCATTACCACCTGGGTCCAAAACTGAGGTTTATTTTTAGCCAAAGGAGTAGCATCAATCCCCCTCAAAGGGATAGGCGTCTGCAGAGGTGTCATCGGAAATCCACAACGTTTAGCAAAATCCAAGTCCATTAGATTTAGGGCTGCCCCCGAATCCACAAAAGCCTTGGCGGAAAATGTGGACAGGGAGCAGATCAGAGTAAAGCCAGAAGAAACTTAGGTTGAACACCACCAACAGAAAACGTGTGTGCAAAGCGTTTCTCTCGTTTAGGACAGACAGAAATAATATGCGAGGCATCTCCACAGAAAAAACACAACTTATTACGCCTTCTGAACTCCTGACGCTGCTCTCTGGACAAAACTCACATTGCATAGGTTAAGACATTTGTTCAACAGTTGGCAACACCTCTCGTGCAGTTTTGCGTTCGCGCAAACGCCGATCAACCTGAATGGCTAATGACATAGAATCGTCCAGACCAGAGGGAACAGGAAATCCCACCATAGTATCTTTTACGGCTTCTGACAAACCCTTCCGAAAGAGAGCAGCCAAGGCATTATCATTACAGGTAGTAAGTACCGCCCACTTTCGGAATTTTTGACAGTACAATTCTGTAGAATCTCGACCCTGGTTCAATGCCAGCAGGGTCTTTTCAGCTTGATCAATGGCATTAGGCTCGTCATACAACAACCCCAAGGCCTGAAAAAATGCGTTCACATTAGTCAGAATAGGATCATCTGGTTTCAAAGAAAACGCCCAATCCTGGGGATCGCCACGCAGCAAAGAGATGACAATTTTAACCTGCTGCGCGGAGCTCCCTGATGAGTTAGGCTTCAAGGCAAAAAATAGTTTACAATTATTTTTGAAATTCAAAAATTTAGATCGATCCCCAAAAAATACATCAGGTGTAGGAATCTTTGGTTCAGCAGCATGTGAATGAGCAAGGTAGGCGGAAATTCCCCGCACTTCCACAGCGAGCTGCTCCACACGATCAGACAATTGCTTTATCTCCATTGAGAGAAAAAAAAAAATTCCCCCTACAGCCTCAGAGATATAGAGGAAAAAATATACACACTTTTTTTTTTTTTTTTTTTACAATTCTTTCCTGCTATTGAGTACCCTAGGATCTGCGGTACGGCGGGTGATTCTGTTATGATTGAGTCACCGTAGGAGGCAAAAACAGAAATGCTAGCTAAGTCCAGAAAACCAGAGAAGTTGGCAGCTATCGGATTGCAGACCCCTGAACTTATCAACACAACTAGCAGTAGCCGTGGGGGGTTCCTACGATGCCCTAGACCCCTCGATCACAGCCGGAGAAATAAATAGGCCTAAAGAAAGAAAGGGGAAATCTAAACTGCCCCAGAGCAGACCCCAAAGCAATAGGCAGCCCCCCACAAATAATGACGGTGAAGCAAGATGAAAACACTAACACAGACAGAAAGATAGGCTGAGCAAAGACGGGGCCCAAACTAACTACATAGGAAAGGACAGCAGCAGGTTGCTGCTGCAATCCGTGAAAAACCCTATGAAAATAAGAGCCAACAGACTGACAGTGAAAAAGGCCCTGAAGACGCTAGGCTTCAAAAAGCTATGTCAGTACTCAGGCATATACTGAAGACAGAGCTATAGACACAAGGGGAATCAGCTCACCCCAGCAGGGAATAGCAGAATCCAGAAAAGCAAGGAAAACAAAAACAAAACACAAATGCAACAGGCAAAGCAAAAAACTTAGCTTTAGGAGAGCAGGAATCAGACTGGTGTCCTAGAAGTCCACAGAGAAATCACCCGCAGGGCAGAAGGGCGTCGTCTGCCTTATATCCAGTCAGAGACTCCACTCAGCCAGTCATCATCATTAGTCTCAGATGCCTGACAATCAGGCTCACTACCCTTCCTTACCAGAAGAGGGAGTTCCTCGGGCCTCAGTGTTGAAGGGAAAAATGAACTCCCAACAGAGTCGGTTTACCCGTAGGCGTTGCAGAACCAGCTGAACACTCCTCCTGTGGGTGGATAAGTCAGGCGAAAAGACGAGAATGTCATCTAGATATACGACGACACATGAGTACAGCAGGTCTCGAAAGATCTCATTAACGAACTCCTGGAAAACCGTCGGGGCATTGCAAAGACCAAATGGCATAACCAAATACTCGTAATGGCTGTCCCGAGTATTGAAGGCTGTCTTCCACTCATCCCCGGCACGGATCCGGATCAAGTTGTAGGCTCCCCGCAGATCCAATTTGGTAAAGATCCGAGCCCCTCTCAAGCAGTCAAAGAGTTCCAGGATAAGCGGGAGAGGATATCTATTTTTGACAGTGATACTGTTCAAGCCTCGGTTGTCAATACATGGCCGGAGGGATCTGTCTTTCTTCCGGATGAAAAAGAATCCTGCTCCAGCGGGGGAAGATGACTTCCGAATAAAGCCCCGAGCCAAGTTTTCCCGGATGTATTCAGACATAGCCGTGGTCTCTGCTGGAGACAGTGGATAAGTTCTTCCCCTTAGAGGAGTAGCTCCTGGACTCAACTCGATTGGGCAATCGTAGGATCGATGTGGCGGCAGGGTCTCCGCTTCTTTTTTGCTGAAGACATCGGCGTACAAGTGATAAGCCGTAGGAAGCCCAGGAAGATCGGTAGGAGCGTGTTGCAGACCAGGGCAAGATACTGATAACAGACAATGTTCATGGCAGGCGTGTCCCCAGCGGAGAATATCCCCAGAACGCCAGTCCAGAACGGGCTCATGTAGGCGTAACCATGGTAGGCCGAAGAGCACGGCGTGGGACAGATTAGGCAGAACATAAAAGGCGATCTTTTCTCGGTGAAGAGCTCCAACTTGTATCTCCACCTCGACAGTGACCATGGTGATGTGTTCAGGTAGCGGTTTGCCATCCACAGAGGCGATGATGCGTGGATTCTCTAGAGTAACCACTGGAATCCGGAACTGGTCCACTTCCTTGAGCCGGATGAAGTCACCAGCCGCACCCGAGTCCACATACGCCTCCACAGATCTACGCTCCCGACCTAAAACAAAGCCGAAATGGTAAGGGGCAGAGAGGAATCGGTGTCACCTAGGAAGGCCTATCTTACCTGGCCTAGGTGGAGGCGTTTTCCGGCCTCACAGGGCAAGTGCGCACAAAATGATTGGCCCCGCCACAATAAAGGCATAGCTCCTGCGATCTTCTCTCCCTGCGTTCCTGCTCGGACAACTTTACTCGGTCCACTTGCATGGGCTCGGGAGTGGAACTGCTAGAAGATGCTGGGGAGCGGGGAATAGGCACTTGATATAGCCTAAAAGATCTCTTCTCCCTAACTGACTCCCGGGAGCGTTCCTGAAACCGTAAATCTATACGGGTGGCTAGGGATATCAGATCCTCCAGGGTGGTAGGAGTGTCTCGGCCGGCAAGCTCATCTTTTATTTTGCCGGAGAGTCCCCTCAAAAAGGCCCTGACCAAGGCCTCATTATTCCACCCTAGTTCGGAGGACAGTGTCCCAATGCGGATAGCATACTGTCCTACGGTGAGAGAACCCTGGCGAAGATTGAAAAGAGCCTCAGTGGTGGAGGCTACAAGTCCAGGCTCATCAAATACCCTGCGGAAAGTATCTAGGAAGTTCTGTATGCTAGATACCACCGGGTCATCTCTCTCCCACAGGGGATTTACCCAAGCTAGGGCCTCCCCCTCAAGATGGGACACAATAAAGGCTACTTTGGCTCGATCAGAGGGGTACTGTTGAGGCAGGAGCTCAAAGTGCAACCGGCACTGGTTTAGAAACCCCCAACACAACTTGGGGTCGCCGCTAAACCTTGGAGGTTTCCCCAAGCATGGTGGCGGATGAGACACGGGATCTCGAGGTAGAGCTGAAGCGGCAGCAGAGGACTGTAAGGACAGAAGTCGGTCATCCACGGACGCCATGTCGCTCAGAATGAGGGACTGGGTGTCACGCTGCTGCGCGAGTTCCTGCTGGAGTCCCGCTAGCAATGGGGCGCTCCCTGGATCAGCAATTTGTAACGCGGAGAGGCAGGTGTCCATGGATTTCATAAAGGACATTATTCTGGTCTGGTTCTCACGCAAAAAGAGCAATTCTTTCTGCGTGGCCGCCGAGGCGCTAGCAGGGTCCATGGCCTGATTATGCTGTGACGACCAGACAGGTAACGTCCAAGAGTGGACCCTCTGGGTCACGGACCTGAAGCTCCCGGGGGCAAGCGCGCCAGGTGGAGCCGACCCCTATACAGGGACCGTTAGGGGCAGATCCTCGGAAAACAGATACCGCGACAGCTTCAACCAAGAGGGGCGGCTCAAAGGACCAGAGAGGAACTGGCGGAACCAGAGCAAGACGAATCAGAGATATAGGATGGGTCAGGCACACGAGAACGGAGTACAGGGATACGGGACTGAGTGCGAAGTGCAGGACTGAGTAGGTAGTGCAGGATGGAGTACCGGACTGAGCATGGGGTGCTGGACCGAGAACGGAGTACAGGAGTACAGGACTGAGTGTGAAGTGCAGGACAGAGTAGGCAGTGCAGGACGGAGGACGAACGGGGTACAGAACTGTACAAGAGTACAGGACGAAGTGCAGAACTGAGCTAGGAGTACAGGACTGAGGCAAGGCAGAAATACAGAGGGAGTTGCAGGGAAGAACCCCTACAACTTGGCCAGAGTACCGCAAGGTACAACACACGATAATCAGGCGTCTCTGCCATCTTGGAGACGCCTGATATAGTATGCACTGCGGGCTGATTTGCTGGCCAGACCTCTGGGCGGGCGCTGCAGAGTTAAGGAACCTGCAGAGCGCGCGCCCACGACCTAGAGCGCGCGCACGTGAGCACCACGCGCCGGGAGGACTGGGAAGAGGAGGAGGCGAGCACGGGACGGCAAGCTGAGGGCCGGTGAGTATGGGCGGCGGCGGACACCGCCGCCGACGTGACACTGTCCCTAACCACCTTGCCAGTACTGGTCTTGTCATTTTGTATTACAGCCAGATCCAGGTCAAAGAGGAAAAAATAGGTGGCACTCCATGATGCAGAAAAACATTCCTCTATTTATTCAATACAAGTAGTACATGGTTGCAGGGGAGCAGGTGCATGAGCCATACTTATCAGCTCCTGCCATGCCTGCATCATCTGTCTTCTCCTTCCGGGCTGTTCCTTGAGGGTCAGCTGCCGTGCGTCCATGGTTTGTCTTGGAGTAGCACCCTGGTGTTCATCAGAAGCCAAGCCTAACCCCACCATCAGGGGCTCTAGTGAAAAGTTAAGGGCTCCACCACTCCTGTTACAGAAGCATTATCTGCCATCCAACCAACCATATTTTTGCACTTCGCGTGGTGTCCTGTGTGACCCTGAAAAGTGGGACAGGAAGATGGGTCTCGAGGATGAACGTATTTGTTATGCTCCAGCAGCAGTAACAGTTTCAGCTGGGCCATGGCCTTGGCCTCTGCGTGCACCATCAGCATGTTGTTCAGTTCCCCATCCCTTACAGCATGCCTTGCACATTTTACATTAGGTATATCTAATATATAAAGCTCAAAGTATGTGTGTGTGTATGTCTGGGATAGGCATCCGCACCGTCGCAGCTACAGCCACAAAATTTGGCCCAGTCACACGTCTGGACCCCGAGAGCGTCCTAAGCTGTGTTGTGAGGCGAAATTTTAACCCCGTGCCTTCCAATTCAAACAATTTTGACCCTATCTACATAATGGGGAAAAAGTGTGTGCGCGTCAAGCCCCGCCCCTCATTGTGATGTCATAATGCCCCTTTTTCCATACTGGGGAAACAGTGTGTGCGTATCAAGCCCCGCCCCTCATTATGATGTCATAATGTTTGCCATGGCGACACTGATGTCATCATAGGTTGCAAGCCCCGCCCCTCATTATGATGTCATAATGGTTGCCATGGCGAAGATGCTGTCACAATGGTTGCCATGGTGATGATGATGTCTTAATAGGTGGCAATGGTGACGGTTATGTCATAACGGTTGCCATGGTGATGATGATGTCATAATGGGTATATGGGCACGGGACTATGGGATGGCGGATATGTATGATGGGTATATGGACACTGGACTATGGGATGGAGGATATGTGTGATGGGTATATAGGCACGAGACTATGGGATGGAGGATATGTATGATGGGTATATGGGCACGGGACTAAGGGATGGAGGATATGTATGATGGGTATATGGGCACGGGACTAAGGGATGGAGGATATGTATGATGGGTATATGGGCACGGGACTAAGGGATGGAGGATATGTATGATGGGTATATGGACACTGGACTATGGGATGGAGGATATGTGTGATGGGTATATGGGCACTGGACTATGGGATGGAGGATGTGTGATGGGTATATGGGCACGAGACTATGGGATGGAGGATATGTATGATGGGTATATGGGCACTGGACTATGGGATGGAGGATATGTATGATGGGTATATGGGCACGAGACTATGGGATGGAGGATATGTATGATGGGTATATGGGCACGGGACTATGGGATGGCGGATATGTATGATGGGTATATGGGCACTGGACTATGGGATGGAGGATATGTATGATGGGTAAATGAGCACGGGACTATGGGATGGCGGATATGTATGATGGGTATATGGGCACTGGACTATGGGATGGAGGATGTGTGATGGGTATATGGGCACGGGACTATGGGATGGAGGATATGTATGATGGGTATATGGGCACTGGACTATGGGATGGAGGATATGTATGATGGGTATATGGGCACGAGACTATGGGATGGAGGATATGTATGATGGGTATATGGGCACGGGACTATGGGATGGCGGATATGTATGATGGGTATATGGGCACTGGACTATGGGATGGAGGATATGTATGATGGGTATATGGGCACGAGACTATGGGATGGAGGATATGTATGATGGGTATATGGGCACGGGACTATGGGATGGCGGATATGTATGATGGGTATATGGGCACTGGACTATGGGATGGAGGATATGTATGATGGGTAAATGAGCACGGGACTATGGGATGGCGGATATGTATGATGGGTATATGGGCACTGGACTATGGGATGGAGGATGTGTGATGGGTATATGGGCACGGGACTATGGGATGGCGGATATGTATGATGGGTATATGGGCACGGGCCTATGGGATGGAGGATGTGTGATGGGTATATGGGCATGGGACTATGGGATGGCGGATATGTATGATGGATATATGGGCACTGGACTATGGGATGGAGGATATGTATGATGGGTAAATGAGCACGGGACTATGGGATGGCGGATATGTATGATGGGTATATGGGCACTGGACTATGGGATGGAGGATGTGTGATGGGTATATGGGCACGGGACTATGGGATGGCGGATATGTATGATGGGTATATGGGCACGGGCCTATGGGATGGAGGATATGTATGATGGGTAAATGAGCACGGGACTATGGGATGGCGGATATGTATGATGGGTATATGGGCATGGGACTATGGGATGGAGGATATGTATGATGGGTATATGGGCATGGGATGAGGGGATGGAGGATATGTATGATGGGTATATGGGCACGGGCCTATGGGATGGAGGATGTGTGATGGGTATATGGGCATGGGACTATGGGATGGAGGATGTGTGATGGGTATATGAGCATGGGACTATGAGATGAAGGATGTGTGATGGGTATATGGGCACTCAACTATGGGATCGTGGATATGTATGATGGGTATATGGGCATGGGACTATGGGATGGAGGATATGTATGATGGGTATATGGGCATGGGACTATGGGATGGAGGATATGTATGATTGGTATATGGGTACGGGCCTATGGGATGGAGGATGTGTGATGGGTATATGGGCACTCGACTATGAGATGAAGGATGTGTGATGGGTATATGGGCACTCGACTATGGGATGGCGAATATGTATGATGGGTATATGGGCATGGGACTGTGGGATGGAGGATATGTGTGATGGGTATATGGGCACAGGACTATGGGATGGAGAATATGTGTGATGGGTATATGGGCATGGGACTATGGGATGGAGGATGTGTGATGGGTATATGGGCACTGGACTATGGGATGGAGGATGTGTGATGGGTATATGGGCACGGGACTATGGGATGGCGGATATGTATGATGGGTATATGGGCACTGGACTATGGGATGGAAGATATGTATGATGGGTAAATGAGCACAGGACTATGGGATGGAGGATATGTATGATGGGTATATGGGCACTCGGCTATGAGATGGAGGATGTGTGATGGGTATATGGGCACTCGACTATGGGATGGCGGATATGTATGATGGGTATATGGGCATGGGACTGTGGGATGGCGGATATGTATGATGGGTATATGGGCATGGGACTATGGGATGGAGGATGTGTGATGGGTATATGGGCACGGGACTATGGGATGGAGAATATGTGTGATGGGTATATGGGCACGGGAGTATGGGATGGCGGATATGTATGATGGGTATATGGGCATGGGACTATGGGATGGAGGATGTGTGATGGGTATATGGGCACTGGACTATGGGATGGAGGATGTGTGATGGGTATATGGGCACGGGACTATGGGATGGAGGATGTATGATGGGTATATGGGCATGGGACTATGGGATGGAGGATGTGTGATGGGTATATGGGCACGGGACTATGGGATGGCGGATATGTATGATGGGTATATGGGCACTGGACTATGGGATGGAAGATATGTATGATGGGTAAATGAGCACAGGACTATGGGATGGAGGATGTGTGATGGGTATATGGGCACTCGGCTATGAGATGGAGGATGTGTGATGGGTATATGGGCACTCGACTATGGGATGGCGGATATGTATGATGGGTATATGGGCATGGGACTGTGGGATGGCGGATATGTATGATGGGTATATGGGCATGGGACTATGGGATGGAGGATGTGTGATGGGTATATGGGCACGGGACTATGGGATGGAGAATATGTGTGATGGGTATATGGGCACGGGAGTATGGGATGGCGGATATGTATGATGGGTATATGGGCATGGGACTATGGGATGGAGGATGTGTGATGGGTATATGGGCACTGGACTATGGGATGGAGGATGTGTGATGGGTATATGGGCACGGGACTATGGGATGGAGGATGTATGATGGGTATATGGGCATGGGACTATGGGATGGAGGATGTGTGATGGGTATATGGGCACGGGACTATGGGATGGAGGATGTGCGATGGGTATATGGGCACTGGACTATGGGATGGAGGATGTGTGATGGTATATGGGCATGGGACTATGGGATGGAGGATGTGCGATGGGTATATGGGCACTGGACTGTGGGATGGCGGATATGTATGATGGGTATATGGGCATGGGACTGTGGGATGGCGGATATGTATGATGGGTATATGGGCATGGGACTATGGGATGGAGGATGTGTGATGGGTATATGGGCACTGGACTATGGGATGGAGGATGTGTGATGGGTATATGGGCACGGGACTATGGGATGGCGGATATGTATGATGGGTATATGGGCATGGGACTATGGGATGGAGGATATGTTTGATGGGTATATGGGCACTCGACTATGGGATGGAGGATATGTATGATGGGTATATGGGCATGGGCCTATGGGATGGAGGATGTATGACGGGTATATGGGCACTCGACTATGAGATGGAGGATGTATGATGGGTATATGGGCACTCGACTATGGGATGGAGGATATGTATGATGGGTATATGGGCATGGGACTATGGGATGGAGGATGTGCGATGGGTATATGGGCACTGGACTATGGGATGGAGGATGTGTGATGGGTATATGGGCATGGGACTATGGGATGGAGGATATGTATGATGGGTATATGGGCATGGGACTATGGGATGGAGGATATGTATGATGGGTATATGGGCACGGGCCTATGGGGTGGAGGATAATTATAATTTGCTATAACTAACCACAGTTAGTTTCTATGCCCGGGCAGCGCCGAGCTCTTCAGCTAGTATAATATATGCTTGCAGTCTTTCCACTACTAATAGGGAAAAGAAAATACATAACCCTGAAAAGGACTTTTGTTGGTGCAGCAGCGGTATACAAGTACTGCTATAGCAATATTATTAAACCCTGACTAAGCTCTCCCTCTTGTAAGAACTCTCCTTGAACTGCTTCCAGAGGACCGTGTGCTGAGCTGTATGTCACCGGGTCTTATGTGATCACAGTGATGCAGTAGCCAACATGGGTACGACATTACTGTGTATGGTGGGCAATCCTCGCATGTTCATTTTTCTGTCTAACAGATGCAAAACATGTGGCACAGAGAATTGAGCATGGTGTTCCGCTCACGCCGATGCTCGATCGAGTAATGAGCGTACCCAAGCGTCCCGATGTTCAATCGAGTAATGAGTGAACCTGAGTACCCCGATGCTAGATCAAATAAAATGCATGCCCGAGCACCCCAATGCTAGATCAAGTATCGAGTTTGCCCGAGCACCCCGATCCTAGATCGAGTATCAAGCATACCCGAGCACCCCGATGCTAGATCAAGTATCGAGTTTGCCCGAGCACCCCAATCCTAGATCGAGTATCAAGCATACCCGAGCACCCCGATGCTAGATTGAGTATCGAGTAGTGGCGAGCACACTCGCTCATCACTAGTTAACACCTAAAAATACAAAGTAAGAGTTGACCCATTCTGTGCTGGATTCATACTGCTCACCAGAACTAACAATTAACCCTCCATGATCATGTGATGACTTCCCATAGAAAGTTCTTTCTGATGAGGGAATGTGAAGTCTTCCCCATAAGTAAATCAATGTAAGACCCTCAAGATGAGCAGGAAGTCTTGGAAGCTTCTTACCGCTTTCTAGGATTTAGGAGAGATTTCCTGACACATCTCCCTCCCCATAAGCTCCAGACAAGGGGCTTCAATTTGATTTACGTCACACATATTCAGGTTCCCCATTGCACACCCCTCATTTCCTCAGACATGACGGTTTTACGATTGCAGCAGATGGAGAAGCTTAATGCGTTTCTGCAAGGTGAACACAACCTTTCCAGGGAGACGTCCATAAGGGCGGAACGTGCCATCTTAGATGTGCAGATGTAACAGCGAGGAACGTTCCTTCTCCAATATTAATGTGAATAGTCATTGGAGTATTCATCATATTCATGTGTTTATTTGGAAGATACATCAACCACATGGCGATGATGTTTTCTCCACATTATAGTGATTTCATTCTCAAAATCCAAGCAGAACAAATCTCTGATTTCATGTACTGTCACACAATCACACCCATCTGACATCAGAACCATTGGCCATCATCCAAATCTGTGGATGATGTACAAAATAAAATAATTGTTAGGTGTCTCGGAATGGCTGCCCTCCTATAGATGACGGTTGTGCTGGTTGGACATGTGTCTCAGAATGGCTGCCCTCCTATAGATGACGATTGTGCTGGTTGGACCTTTGTCTCGGTATGGTTGACCTGCTCTAGATGATGTCATTGCTGGTTGGACATGTCTCTCGGAATGGCTGCCCTCCTATAGATGACGGTTGTGCTGGTTGGACATGTGTCTCGGAATGGCTGCCCTCCTATGGATGACGGTTGTGCTGGTTGGACATGTGTCTCGGTATGGTTGACCTGCTCTAGATGATGTCATTGCTGGTTGGACATGTGTCTCGGTATGGCTGCCCTCCTATAGATGATGTCACTGCTAGTTGGACATCTGTCTCAGTATGATGGTTCTTTTATGTTTGAAGTTTTATCTTCTAAACTCTCAGTCCCATAAATTAGATCATTAGTCGAGTACTGGACTCTCCACAACACTTTAATGAGACCACCATGAAGACCCTCATTTCCACAAGGAGGTGGTAGGATGTGACCAAGAAAAGTGTGAGAGTCGATAGACATCTGGCTTCTGATAAGTTGGCAAAGTTCCAGGAAATTTTCGCTCATCTGAGTCTCTACTAAGCTTATTGACTATTGTAATATTCAAATTGTAGGAATTGAGGCATCGGTGTAGGCCTGCTGTGCTGGGAGCCCTGATACCACATGCAACAGTTCAACCTGCTTTTATGTTCGGTCACACTCAGGTGGCACAAATATCAGTTTTGTAGACTACTATTGTAGAAAACTCTAACGATGGTAAAACGGGTAGTTGACTCAGAGGAGGAGGAGGCCTGATGGTCCCGGAGGCCTACTACAACAAGCAGCACGCATTTCCAATAATTAGTGGCAGACACCCCCAAAGTGGCATCAATTTCACAAGAGTGGAAATAGTAGAATAGGGACCAACATGTCTTTCACTACACCCGATCCAGCAGATGGACACTCAACCAGGAGTGTTCACATTTAAAGAAATGAGGGCCTGACACCACCGAAGTGGAATAACTGTCACTAATATAGAAATAGTATAATTGGGACCAACATGTCTTCCACTACAGCCAACCCAGCAGATGTAGACCAACCATGACTTTTCACATTTCCACAAATTTGTGTTTACATCAGCAGCAGCAGCAACAGCAGGCACAGAAGCCACACTAAAAATATCACAGAGTGCAGTTACGTGACGTTAATGCATCACACTAAAAAATGCAACATCACCTAGTCTGTACAGTCTGCGATTGGGCTGCAAAATTCCTTGGAGATCCATGACTTGTTCATCTTGATGAAAGTTAGGCGATTTACACTTTCAGGGGACAGCCGGTTGCACTTATCCATCAGGACACCACCAGCAGCGCTGAAGACACGTTCTGAGAGAATGCTGGCTGCTGGTCATGATAAAACCTCCAAGGTGTGTGAGGAGAGCTCTGGCCACTCATCCATTTTGGAAGACAAAAATATGAAAGGGTCCAAACCCTCCCTGATGGTATTGATATTCAGTTCTAGATACTCCTGCACCATCCTCTCCATTCGTTCACCCCATGTAAGACTTGGACTCTGTTGTGCTGATGCACCAGTTGGTCTAAAAAGATATGTCAAAGGACTCACATGAATTGTTTCTTCCACTTACATTACTGCTGCTGCTAATATTTTGGCGTTGACAAATTGATGTACCAGAGGTTAGAAGTCTAGAGCTGCGATGCGAACTGTGTGCTTCACTGCTGTCTTGGGAAAAATCTCTCTTAGGCTAGTTTCACATTTGCGTCTTTGTGTGCAGCGCATCGTGCGCAAGTAAAAACCCATGCAAAAATGCGCATGCGTTCTCTAGGTGTCACATTTCACAGGAGGAAAATCCTTGAAAAATCCTTGAAACAGACTCCACCAATGGGACATCAAACAATGTTTCTTTGTGTAGGGGGTGGTTTAAACCAGTGTCTAGACATGTTTACGCAAAAAACGCATGCGCATGAAAACACAGATGAACTCGTGTCCATGCGTACGCCTGCGTTCTCATAGACTGTAATGTGTTATTTTGTTGCATTGCGTGCGCAAGCATGCACATGCGTTTTCTTGACGCCTTTCGGCGGCCCCACAAACGCAACAGGTTGCGTCCGGCGTGCCTAGGCGCCCACCTGAAAAAATGCATGCGCACGAAAACGCATACGAACGCGTGCAATCGCAAGACCATGCGTACTCCATGTTAAATATAGGTACACATGACGCAAGCACATGGACGCGCACGATGCACTACGCAAAAACCGCTAATATGAAATCAGCCTTAAGGTTGTGTAAAAACGTGTTTCGATACTCCAGCATTCGCGGGTTCCTTTCCAGGGAGGGATGCATCTGGCAAAATTTGGTAAGTGGCAACCCAGTAGTCAGCATTATTACTAAACATAGCTATATGAGGATCATGTTGCAGATAGTGCAGCAAGAAGGCGCTCATATGTCGGGCTTTACCATGAGGTCCAAGCCCATGCTGGGTTGGTGGTCCGTCCCCTCCCGCCAACCAGGAACAACAGAGAGAGGAGGATTATCCTCTTCATCTGACAGTTGGTCGCCCATCACCTCTTCCTCTTCCATTTGTTCCTTGGATCTTGCACCTTTACTAACAGTTTGTCTGATATCACAGCACCCTACGATTGCAGTAATCCACCCTCCCTTGGCACCCGCCTGTGTAACGACAGTCTGGAACTTTGAGATAATGTTATCCCTTCTGCATCCTCCTCTGCTTCCACCTCTTCTTCTGGGACCACCATCTCCTCCCACAGACTATTCAAAGTCTGCTCCAGCATATACATGACCAGAATAGTGATGCTGATGGCGGCGTCGTCAGCGCTAACCTGAAAACTGAAACTGTGCAGAAGGGTGCAGAGATCCTTAATTTGTGCCCACTCTGTAAACATGATATGCGCCACTTCCATACTGCGTTGGCCCAGGCTATACAACATGACATACTGAGCCAGGGCTCATTGCTGCTGCCACAGTAACTGCAACATGTGTAGAGTGGAATTCCACTGTGTCGGCACATTGCTTATCACCCTGTTAACTGGCATGGACAAAGACCTCTGTCGATGCAAGTCGATGACCTGAGGGGTGCGAACGGTGGAAGTGAGCACACAGACATACGAGCACACAGCTTTCGTGCTTTCAGCAGCAGCTCACCCAGGTCAGAATAGTGGTGGATAAAATGCAGTACCACCAGGTTGAGGACATGAGTCATGCAAGTCACGTGTTTGAGCTTGCCTTGCCTTAGGGTCGCCAACAAGTGCACACCGTTTTCATGGCCTTCTCTGGATGCAGGTTCAGCGGAAACAGCCATTGCTCAAACTCGGCCTGAAGAGTTGTCCACAGCTCTTCAGCTGTTTGACTGCGATCTCCAAGGCATATAAATTTTAACACTGCCTGATTGCGGTGAGCCCTGGCTGCGCATTACAGAGGTGGTGGTGATTCGCTCTGCACTGTTGTCTGATTAAGGGACAGGTTGAGGGCGCAGGTGGAGGCCCTAGAAGAGGTAGAGAAGGCAGAAGCAGTGGATGAAGTGTGAAATACAGAGGTTTGTCCTGCCAGCCTTGAGGTTTCCAAGACTTGTGGAGCAGCACCTGCTCCCACAGCCATCACAGTCACTCAGTGACCAGTCAGCGAGATGTAACGCCCTTGTTCTGTCTCAGACATAATTAATGACTCCTGAACTGTCTATTTTGATAACATACAATGACTGCTGTATGTATAGAATGTTCAGATTTCCATAGTTTAATGTTTAGTGTTTTTGGCTCCATCTAGTGGACAAAGTCATAACTGCATGTTATTATGCATTGTATTTCCTGTATTCTTTCCCTCCAATTCACAATGTATCCTGGGTAAGTTTGCAAAGTACCATGATCTATTCCAGCCCCCTTTTTCTCTTCAGTCTGCCATTTTCTATCAAGTCTGCATACTGGAAGCACCTCATCCCTCTTCTCCCCCTGTGTTAGCATCGCCAGTAGGTGACATGTTCCCTCTGTACATTCCTATCTCCCACATTAGCCAGCTTAGTTAGTTCCTCTGCTCAGCTACAGTCAGATATGTATGTTGCATATGTATGTATTCTTATGAACTTACCACTGATTGTGTTCATGTATTTTTGTTGTAGTTTCACCATCTATATACCTACATTCAATAAACCACAGATTCAACTACAGTCTCCCTTGTTGGACCCTGGTATAGCAGTTTAGCTGCTTGTTAAGCTATATGAATCCCGTTCATTTAGCTGAAGACAGGACAATGAAATGGTGGCTCTCCAGCTAGTGGGAATACAGAGAGAAGAGCCTTCCACCTTGCAGACCGCAGTAAAACAGCGGCTCTCCAGCTAGTGGAACTCAGAGATAGAAGAGTCTTCCATGCTGCAGAGGCCAATTACACAGCGCCATCCAGCTAGTGCAATTCAGGGAAAGGACAGCCTTCATCCATCCTGCAGGAACTAGTGATGCTGCAGAAATCCATCTAGTGAGATTCAAGCCACTGGCTACACAGAGACTAATACAGCTACAGCAATCTCTGCACAGCCAAGCATCCCTCCAAGACACCATGTCCCACAAATCACACAGGACAAAATCTGCTACATCCGTCTCCTCAAAGACTGTATCTATCATCAGCGCGGTCGCCATTGCCCGCGCAAATGCTGAAGCCACCAAAATGGGAGCAAGCTTTGTTGCAGAAGAGATGAAATTTAAATTAGAGAAAGCGCGCCTAGAAGATCAAGAGAGAAAGTCACGCATAAAGAGAAGTCACGCTTAGAAAGAGATGAGCAAGAGAGAAAGACGCAGTTAGAGAAGGCACGTGTGGATGCCACCTTAGAGAGCCTAGCAGTAAAAAGAGAGGCTGCTGCAGCACTAGCCGAGGCAGAATCACTAGAAGCCGCGCACAACCCTGAGCTGCATAGCCGTAGCAGCGCGTCAAGTCTGAAGTTGCCTTTGCAAGAATCGCCACAACGCACATCTCAGTATGTAAATGAACTTCCTGATCCAAACTATAACCAAGAGCACGACACATCCAGTGAAACGAGTGAGAGTCACCATGAGGCTCAGCTCCAGAAAAACGTGGAGCAAAGCAACACTGCTATCTACCTTGCCCCTCACCAGGTAACCAACGTGCATCACCTTGCTGACACACCGCACATCAGACAGAAGCAATATGACACCAGCTGGCACCACCCTTCGGATACTACAGGTCTGAACGCACCTCACATCACTATCAGGGTGACCCATCACCAGTATACTCTGCTGACCACTGGTTCACATCAGAACTTGCTAGGATCTTCACCCGACGTGATCTGGTTACCAAGGGACTCATGAAATTCACTGACCACACTGAAGGTTACAGAGCTTGGAAAGCTTCCTTCCAAAATGTTACTAGAGACTTGGGGCTACAACACAGGGAAGAGATAGACCTCTTAGTCAAATACCTAGGAGAAGAGTCAGTCAAACATGCAGTAAGAATCAGAGATATTAATATAAACCACCCTCAAATCAGCCTTAAAGAGATCTGGAAGAGGATGGATGACTGTTACGGCTCTGCAGAGGTAATAGAGAGAGCCTTGTTCAAAAGCATCGATGACTTTCCTAAAATATCTAACAAAGGTCTCCCAAAACTCCCAAGGTATCCCAGAGCTAGGTGACCTGCTACAAGAGGTCCTAGTTGCCAAATGTGAAGGTGACCTACCAGGACTTGCATACCTCGACACAGCCAAAGGTGTTAACCCTATAGTCCAAAAGTTGCCCTACAGTCTACAGGAGAGGTGTCTCACACGTGGTTCCACGTACAAATACAAACACAGTGTTCCGTTCCCTCCCTTCTCCATTTTTGTAGACTTTATACACAAACAAGCGACAATCAGAAATGATCCCAGCTTTGACTTTGCAATGTCATATGCCGCACCACCATCAGCTGCAAACCCACGCAGAACATCTGTGGCAGTGCACAAGACTTATGTTTCTTCTCCGAGTTCCAATTACAGGTCTGCTGGCTGCTCTCAATCAGAGACAAAGGTATGAGAACCTGACAAGCAGTGCCCGCTCCATCAGAAGCCTCATCCTCTCCTGAAATGCAGAGCCTTCAGGAGAAAATCTATGCCGGATCGCAGAAGCTTCCTGAAAGAGAACGGTATCTGCTACAAGTGCTGCTCATCCACCACTCATCTCGCCAAGGATTGTAAGGTCAGTGTAAAGTGCACAGAATGTGGCACCACAGATAATAACACTGCCCTACACCCTGACCCAGCTCCATGGAGTGCACAGAACACGCCAGCTGACAGTGAGCATGGCAGGGAGGAAAAGAGCACTGATACAGCTACGCCAGAGACCACTTCACAATGTACTGAAGTCTGTAAAGGGAAAATAGACAGTAGGTCCTGTTAAAAAATATGCCTCGTCAGAGTCTACCCAAAGGGCCATGTCACAGTCCAATTCTTGGATCTGTGTCACACTCTGGATTCCCTCATTTAAACCTTTTTTTTCCTTTAAGGCCTTTGGGGCTTTAATATGGGTTTTTGCCCCCCCGGTGGCCACAGGTGTTTTACATGTCTGATAGTTTTCTTTGCTTTACCTTTTGCCCACGGTGGTCACTGGGGTTTATACATGTCTTTGTTTTCTCTGCTGATGGTGACCACTCCTCCTTTCCTATATAAGGTCAACTGGTGTATCAGCTGGTGTAGGTTATAGCAGGTTCTTGGTGGATTCAAACCACGGTGAAGTTAGCAGCTGGCTCTGAGGTGTTTAGCCACTGCTGAAAGCTAATCTGGTGCTGAACTCTGCTGCCCGGTGACTGCAGCAGAGAAAGATAAGTCTTTTGTTGTTTTTCCCCCATTTGGTGTATTTTCCTTCGTTTGTATTAGTGCAATGGTGGGACCAGTATCCGCACTATCCAGTTCCCTAGTAAGGGATAGGTGCAGGGCTAGTGAATGCAGAAAAGGATTTCCAGTTTGTCAAGGAGCGCTTCCGGCTGATTCATTAATTACTCCGAATATTTAAAGGAATATCCAGTTTATTATTAGTGTTTTTATGTCTAATAATAAACTGGATATTCCTTTAAATATTCGGAGTAAATATTCGGAGTAATTAATGAATCAGCCGGAAGCGCTCCTTGACAAACTGGAAATCTTTCTGTGCAGGGCTAGTGAGGGATTCAGGTATCCTGGTCGACGACAGGTGAAGAACCTGTATAGGGAACGTTAGGAGTGTTCAGGGACACTGCCTCAGGGGAGTGCAGGAGGTCTCCTTGTCCCCGTTCCCTATTGCAGGGCCCACCGTTGTAACTGTTTCCCCAGTGTTCCCCTTTTCTCTTGTTGTTTCAGGTACCGACCTGCGGGTCGTGTCACACAGGACAGGTACACGTGACAGGCCATAGAGACAAAGCTGTGAGACTATGCTATTTTGGATGATCAAAGTAATCGATCCCTGGCTAGATCAACATTCTTTGACCTATTCAACATTAAAGGACCAAGCACTCCTTACTTATTAAAGATATGTGCAGGTTCTGTGGCAACAGCAGGCAGGAAAGCCACTGACTACCAAATTGAGTCCTTAGACGGAAAATTCTGCCTGCCACTACCTACAATCATCGACTGTAATCAGATCCCAGACAACAGATCAGAAATCCCTACACAAGATGTGGCAATCCATCATGCTCACTTAAAACGCATAGCACACCTTATACCGGAACTCGACCATCAGGCACAGATAATACTGCTGTTGGGAAGAGATATCCTACTTGTTCATAAAGTGAGAAGTCATATCAATGGACTCCACAATGCTCCCTATGCCCAAAGGCTAGACCTAGGATGGGTCATAATAGGAAACGTATGCTTGGGACGCATGCACGCCCCATCTTCTCTGACAAGTATGCTAACAAATACATTGGAGAAAGGACGCCCATCTCTGTTTCAACCTTGCAACAGTGAGTTCCATGTCAAGGAACTAACACACAGCATCCAACTACCCAACCACTTAATAGACTTTACTCATGACAGCAGTGTGGTGTCAGGAAGCTATGAGGATCAGTTGGGGTGCACAGTCTTCCAGAGAACTAAGCAAGGCAACCAAGTAGCAATGTCGGTAGAGGACAAGTTGTTCTTAGAGGTAATGGACAAGGGACTCGTAAAAGATGAGACCAAAAGCTGGGTCGCACCTCTCCCCTTCAGAACCCACAGACCACGTCTACCAAACAACAGAGATCAGGCATTCAAACGTTTCTCCTCTCTCAAACATAATCTGCAAAAGAAGCCAGAGATGAGAGATCACTTCTTCTCCTTCATGTCAAAGATTTTTGAGGACTGCCATGCAGAACTATCTCCCACTCTCAAAGACACTGAGGAATAATGGTTCCTACCCATGTTTGGAGCATACCACCCTAAGAAACCAGGCTAGATTAGAGTGGTGTTCGACTCCAGTGCTAAGTTTGATGATGTCTCCCTGAATGATCTTCTACTGACAGGACCAGACCTCAATAACAAACTGCTGGGAGTACTTATGCGCTTCCGTAAGGATTCCATTGCCTTCATCGCTGACATACAGCAAATGTTCCATTGTTTCCTTGTGATAGAGAGACAGGAACTTCCTAAGATTCTTCTGGTACAAAGACAATGATCCTACTAAAGAGGTCACAGAGTATCGCATGAGAGTGCACATCTTTGGCAATAGCCCTTCTCCTGCAGTCGCCATCTATGGACTCAGAAGGTCAGCTCAAGAAGGAGAAACAGAATACGGATCAGATGTCAGACAATTCATAGAAATTACTTTTATGTTGATGACTGTCTGAAAGCCATGCCTTCAAATGAGACTGCCGTCAGTCTTCTCAGGAGAGCCCAAGAGATGCTTGCTTGCACCAACCTCAGGCTTCACAAAATAGCCTCAAACAGCCAAGAACTCATGAAAGCATTCCCTTCACAAGACTTGTGTAACGGTCTCAGAGATCTGGGGTCAGACCCCACACCAATGCACCTCGGGCTTCTCTGGAATCTACAGTCAGACACTTTCACCTTTCAGGTCAGCCAGGAAGAAAAGCCTTTCACACGCAGAGGTGTCCTGTCTACCATCAACAGCCTGTACGTTCCCTTAGGTTTTGCAGTTCATCTTACTATACAAGGCAAAGCCATACTAAGAGACTTAACTAAGGAGACTTCTGACTGGGATGCACCTCTACCACCTGACAAGAGAATCCAGTGGGAAGTATGGAAGAACTCTTTAGCAGCCCTCTCCAACCTGAATGTACCAAGGCCATACACCCCTGTGCCGTCTACAGAGATACAGAGCCAAAGACTGTATGTATTTGCAGATGTGTGGGGAGGTTGAGCTGATGGACAGGTCTGTCTGTAGTAAGAGACAGCGAGATAGTGAAAAGAGTGTCATGTGGCAGTTTGAACATTAGAGGGCAGTGGGGAGTATAGGAGAGGGTGATTGTGTAACTGCCCTGGGTCAAGGTAACTGCCATTGGTCAAAGGTAACTGTCAGGTGACAGTGGGCGGGGCTACTGGAACTGGGAGCATAAGAGGTTAGGGAAGGTTCTGGAAAGTCCAGTCAGCCAAGGGAGTTCACTAGAGAGGAGGACCTGCTGTAGGGAGGAAGGTGGATAAAACCTACAGAGAGTAACTGACAGTGGAGTCGGTCACGGGGGGTGACCCAAAAGGACAGTAGCCGCGGACGGAAATGGTCTGTGAGTACCAAGTGTTCGGTGTACTTTGAAGGGTGAAACGCCGTGGTGGATGTGCCTAGGGCAGCCACGGTGGGAAGAGCCACGAAGGACACCACAACGGTGACAATCAAGAAGTGAAGGTACCCAGGTCTGTGAGCAAGAGAACAGTGAAAAATTCCAGTCAAGAATTGTGCTGATCATCAGAAAGGCGGCCAATAAAAGCGGAACCTGTTGAATATAACTCTTGTCTCTGTCTCATGTCTGTCGGTGCCAAGAAGTGGGTCGCCCCCCATTCCTTGGGGATCAGCACCTCCCCTCGCCTATCCTACATTTGGCGTAGTCGGCAGGATCAATTGCCACCAATACAACACCTTCAGTGGCAAGCCTGCTCCCAAGTACCACAGGCCCCCCAAGCTGTACGGGGTGAAGAGTTTTTATTATTTTTTTTTTCTCTTTCTTCTCTTCCTCTGTGGATTATAATTTGGGACTGTCCTCCGGATTGCTGGCTGCCAATAAGAAATACCAGAGCAGAAAAGTGTACTGGTACAATGGCTGTGGCATTTCAGCGTCAGGAAAAGACACAGGAGTTTGCAGCTGTAAAGGACAATCTAGGACTGTGTCGTATCCGCACCTGGGGCAGCGGTTTACATCAGGAGACAGCCTCCCTCCCATGCTGGACCTTGGAAAATGGGTGGAGAGGCCAACCACCGCCCCACCCTCGGGTGGGAGTGGCCCTGGTGAAGAGACAGAGTGTAGCTGCTTGACGCCATTTAGTCTCGGGAACTCGGGCGATATGTGACGCTGCAATTGCCGTGGCCTCGGACGCCTGGAGTGGAAATGGCGTCAGGAAGTTGAAACCCGCTGGGAGACCTGCCCCTGGGAGCCGTTCTCGGTGCCTCGTACCTCGATGCAACCGCCAGTGGAAGAAGTTAGAAAAGTATCTCTCCCGCAGAGCCATCGGGCCTCGAGGCCAACCCTGCCGGACGGCAAAGTAAAGATCCATGGCGATTGGAGGAGCTGTGGGCACTACAGACAGATCCCGCCCCCACACCCAGTGCACCAGACAGGTCCCCGGGCCCTGATGCCAGCCATCGGCCCCCTCAGCCGACCTCCCACTCTCCAGCAACGATGGCCCTGGAAGACATTACTCCTCCTGACTAACATCCCGAGCCGCCCCGCCTGGCGACGCCGGTGCGGAGCCAACCTGCTGCTGCCCCTGCCGTGATCTTGTCTTCCAGCCGTGGCCTGTTCACCGGAGCCTGCTGTCCCTTCGGGCCCGCCGCAAGTCACCGCGGCCTACTTACCAACACCCGCAGCCGCCGCTGTCCCATCTGCGGCCATGGCTACAGCCTACTCATTGGAGCCCACGGCTGCCTGATTCCGGTTGCGGCCGACTACACAGCCTACCCGATAACACCTGTGGCCGTTTCTGCACCGTCCGCTACTTCAGTTGCGGCCTGCTCCCCAATGTCTGCGGCCGCCTCTGCTCCACTCTCGGCTGCGGCCCGCACACCGGATTCTGCGGCCTATACCAGACCCTCTGCTTGGTTTGTGGGAATTATTGAAAAGAAGAAGGCCAGGGAACGGGAGGTGTGGGCTTTACTACATGAGAAGGAGGAGGCCGCCATGTCTGTTCCATGGTCGCGTGGACGGCTGGTGTATATGGACACTGGTGGGGGCTTTATTAGAGACATCACCATCTGCAAAGTATATCTGAACGTGGCCTCAATTAAGCACAGCCGGGTTCCGTGGGAGTGAGACCTAGTCTCCTATTATAAAGAATATTATTTATATTGGACTGCCGGGACTGCAGTGCACCGTTGCACAATGAGGGGACTGTTCCGCCTCCCCATAGGATATATATCCTCCTGGTGCATCAGGAATGCTTAATGAGAAGTGTTTTACTTAAAGGAAGGGGGAGCACCCCTGTCCTCATTTAGTTAATATTTTTCTTTTTGTTTTGTTTGCTTGTTTGGGGGGTATTGTTTTTTTTGTTAAAAAAAGGGGGTAAAAAGGCTAAAAAAAAATGTTTTGATAAAACGTATTGCAAGAGATATAGTAAAGTGTGTGGTAAATTTGACATGTTGAAATGTTATAGAAAAATGTGTGTTCAACAGGTCCCGGGTACTTGGAGTATGCCGACCGTGACGTACTCAAGTAGGCAGGACGACGAGATAGGAAGGGTGTAGACAATGGTCCTTGAGTCAAGTCCCCAGTATCACGTGCCCTCAGACACTGACGATGACCTGATAGGATGGCGGTCTGAATGGAAATGAAGGTGACAGAAGGGGAGAAAAGTGGGAGGTACGCATCTGTAGAGTAGTCCGGATGGACCTAACCCAACCGGAAAGAATTGTCATGGTGGCGTGCGCGCTGACGAGTAACCCGTGAGTTACTCGGAGCATGATTGCTCTCGGTTTGGTTCAGCCCCCGCGTATTGCGGGCCTGGCTCAACAACCAGTCCGACAAAAGAAGGTGGGGAAGTTTCAGAACGGAAAAGGAGATAAGATTGTCGGGGACGACAATGGATTAAGGAAGGGAGAATGTGGGGAGGTTGAGCTGATGGACAGGTCTGTCTGTAGTAAGAGACAGAGAGATAGTGAAAAGAGTGTCATGTGGCAGTTTGAACATTAGAGGGCAGTGGGGAGTATAGGAGAGGGTGATTGTGTAGCTGCCCTGGGTCAAGGTAACTGCCATTGGTCAAAAGTAACTGTCAGGTGATAGTGGGCGGGGATACTGGAACTGGGAGAATAAGAGGTCAGGGAAGGTTCTGGAAAGTCCAATCAGCCAAGGGAGCTCACTAGAGAGGAGAACCTGCTGTAGGGAGGAAGGTGGAAAAAACCTACAGAGAGTAACTGACAGTGGAGATGGTCACGGGGGTGACCCAAAAGGACAGTAGCCGCGGATGGAGACGGTCTGTGAGTACCAAGTGTTCCGTGTACTTTGAAGGGTGAAACGCCGTGGTGGATGTGCCTAGGGCAGCCACGGTGGGAAGAGCCACGAAGGACACCACGACGGTGACAATCAAGAAGTGAAGGTACCCGGGTCTGTGAGCAAGAGAACAGTGAAAAATTCCAGTCAAGAATTGTGCTGGTCGTCAGAAAGGCGGCCAATAAAAGCGGAACCTGTTGAATATAACTCTTGTCTCTGTCTCGTGTCTGTCGGCGCCAAAAAGTTGGTCACCCCCCATTCCTGTGGGATCAGCACCTCCCCTCGCCTATCCTACAGATGCTTCTGTCAAAGTAATTGCTGCTGTTGCCTATCTCAAAACTGTGGACTCCAAATGTCAGAGCCACATTGGATTCGTTATGGGGAAGGCCAAACTTACTCCACAACCAGAGAACACCATACCAAGGTTAGAACTTTGTGCTGCAGTCTTAGTGGTCGAGTTAGCAGAGTTCATCGCATCCAAGATGGATATCGACCTGACACAAGCCAAGTTCTACTCAGACAGCAAAGTAGTCTTGGTATACATCCACAATGAAACCAGGCGAATCTACGTTTATGTCAACAACAGAGTGCTACAAATTAGGAGATCAGTTCATCCAAAACAGTGGCATTACATCCCCACGAACCAAAACCCTCCAACTAGAGCAGTTGACGCAAGTCAACTAGAGCACAACATGGCTCTCAGGACCAAAACTATTGTACACTGAGGAACGTTGTCCAGACACCTTTGAACTTGTGAGAGAGGACTCAGGTGCTGATATCCGCCCTCAGGTGTCTACACTTCGTACAAAGACTTCAGCTACTCTCCTAATCCAGAAATAGGACTATCCAGTGCCCCTCCAGGAGGATTTGATGCTAAAGACCTCTACAAGTGCCAATGGAGACAGGTACAAAGTCTTGCCAATACATTCTGGGACAGCTGGCGCAAACAATATTTGTCTACCCTGCAGCCACGGACAAAGTGGCAATCTACCAAGCCTAATCTTCGGATTGGTGACCTCGTCCTTGTTAAAGACTGTCAGGCCCATCGAAACCAGTGGCCACTTGGACTAGTGACTGCTGCATTCCCGAGTAAAGATGGCCATGTCCGCAAAATCGAACTCAAGATGGCCAAAGGAGATGAACCTAAGACATTCTCCAGACCAGTGACTGAGCTGGTCCTATTGATGTCATCAGAGGATAGGAATGGTGGCATCTATTCAATGCCAGACGGGGTGTGTTCTTTCTCCGACATAATTAATGACTCCTGAACTGTCTATTTTGATAACCTACAATGATTGCTGTATGTATAGAATGTTCAGAATTCCATAGTTTAATGTTTAGTGTTTTTGGCTCCATCTAGTGGCCAAAGTCATAACTGCATGTCATTATGTATTGTATTTCCTGTATTCTTTCCCTCCAATTCACAATGTATTCTGGGTAAGTTTGCAAAGTACCATGGTCTATTCCAGCCCCCTTTTTCTCTTCAGTCTGCCATTTTCTATCAAGTCTGCATACTGGAAGCACCTCATCCCTCTTCTCCCCTTGTGTTAGCATCACCAGTAGGTGACATGTTCCCTCTATACATTCCTATCTCCCACATTAGCCAGCTTAGTTAGTTCCCCTGCTCAGCTATCAGTGCAAACATGTATGTTGTATATGTATGTATTCTTATGAACTTACCACTGATTGTGTTCAAGTATTTTTGTTGTAGTTTTACCATCTATATACCTACGTTCAATAAACCACAGATTCAACTACAGTCTTCCTTGTTGGACCCTGGTATAGCGGTTTAGCTGCTTGTTAAGCTATATGAATCCCGTTCATTTAGCTGAAGACAGGACAGCCCTTGGCCATGCTTAGTCTTCCAAGTGTCTGTGGTGAAATTAATCCTGGCAGACATAGATTTAGTCAAGTAACGAATGATGTTGTCTGCGACATGCTGGTGTAGCGCAGGCACAGCTTTCTTAGAAAAGTAATTGCAACTGGTCAATTGGTACTTGGGGACTGCAACGGCCATCAGCTCTTGGAAACAGTTTGTATCCACCAGGCGGAAAGGCCTAGAGGAAGTGGAGGAGGCATAAGCAGTGGAGGAACTGTTATATGCAAAGATTTGTCCCACAAGCCTTGGGGATTCAAAGACATGTGGAGCAGCCATTTGACCACCTGCACCCACAACCACCAGAGTCACAAACTGCTTAGTCAGTGAGATACAACACCCCTGCCCATGTTTGCTCGTCCAGGTGTCAGTGGTGAAATGCACCCAGGAAGACATAGATTTTTTCAGGGAACAGGTGATGTTGTCGGTAACATGCTGATGTAGCGCAGGCACAGCTTTCTTAGAGAAGTAAAGGCGACTGGGCAGCTGGTGCTGGGGCACTGCGACTGCCATTACCTTTCTGAAACCGTCTGTATACACCAGGCAGAAAAGCAGCATTTCTGTGACCAACAGATTGGAGATGGTGGAGTTCAACCTCTTAGCTTTGTCATGTGTAGGAGGAAACAATCTTTTACGTGACCACAACTGCGGGACTGAGGGCTGGCTGCTGTGCTGAGAGAGGGCAGAGTACGGTGATGGTGAATCAGGCAAACTGCTGGACCATGAGAGAGTTGCAGGCGGAGATGTTACGATGGTTTGAGAAAGTTTTGGTGTGCGTGTTCTTTGAGATAGGTCAAAAACAGCAGGCGTGTCCGCTTCCGTTACAGCTGACGGTGGGCTCTCAGTCAGCGTGACTGGAGCGCATAAAGAACCCGAGGTTCTGCGGTTGAAGACCTACATAACAATATTTGTGTTAAATAATAATTATTGGTTATTGATTTATTCTTATTCTCAATTCTGTACTGAGCACGTTGCCTCGTGGAAGGTTTCGCTGATATTACATGTGTTATTCCTGTATATTTAGCTCAGGGTTAATGTAGAATTAGTTTGCACAGCTGGGCCCGGCGCCCTCCTAGCTAAATCAGGACATAGAGTCGTCATTCCACCTATTACCCGTGCACCCTGACTGCTTCCACGTCTAAGGTTGCATGTATTATTTTGATATGTGCCTGCCGATGGGATGTTCCATTTTGTGTCACTATTTTGAGCTGTTCAGCACTTTCCTGGACTGGGTAGTCCGGTATGAAACAGGCAGTAATTCTCTGAGTCACTACCTCAATCATTTTTGTTCGTCGGCCCCAAAAATTCTAAACTCTGCTCCTTCCTTCTCGAAAAATTTAAAGTTATATCATGGCATTTCGGCCTACCACCATCACCACCAGAAAAAACAGCCAGCGTATGTAATGTATTGCCTTTCCTTGGCATTGAAATAGACATTATGCGATGGTTTTTCGCTTACCAGCAGAAAAGATACAGAAAACACTACATATGGTGTGAGGTTTCTGTGAGGTAAAGAGGTTGCCCTCCAGCAGATGCGCCTTTCTGGGTCTGCTGACATTCACCACCCGCGTAATGTCGGTCAGCGGAGCCTTCTCTCGCCAACTATCGTTGGCAGCTGAGGATATTTCCCAGCCGGATCATAGAATTAGGATCACTCGCTCGTTGAAGGCAGGCATTCTAGTCTGGGAGACATTCCTACCATCCTACAATGGCCATACTTGCATCATGGCAAAAGAAACATCAAGCAAGGACCTAGGGCTCGCGGTAGGGGGGCGCTACAAAGAGGATTTTGCAGCAATCTACAAAAATCAATGGTGCAAATTCAGCTGGCCGGACCTCTGGGTCACATCAAGCTTGGGACGCGATCCAGCCCTGTGGGAAATTTTTGCAATAGTATCAACGGTGGAGCTATGGGGTACACAGCTGAGAAACGCGAACATTTGATTTCAAACGAAAATCCAAGAACCGCAAGGAGCTTAAACCATATGTCTTCTGCATCCCTCGCTTTTTTACGCCGACTAGGGCTACTATGTTTGAAAATCAACACCTGGTGCCGAGCCAGATTAGTGGCAGAGGTAGACGATAATCTCATTACCTCAGTTCTCTTCTGAGTGGCAGACCTTCAGAGCCCTTATCCCCAATGCGCAACCATTGGGCATCCAGTGTCCTCCATCCCTATGGGACACAGCGGCCAGTCACTGATGCCATTAAAGGGAATCTGTCACCTCATTTTCGCGCTGTATGTAAATTAGTTGGGTCCGGTCCGATGGGCGGTGTATTTGCTCCTTCCCTCCACCCCTCCTTGGCCGCTGTACACAATATTTCATGCAATTTCCTTAGTGCTCGTCCATATTTTGCGCATGTGCATTGCAATCTCGAAAAGCATTAGTGCGCATGCGCCGGTGAACTATGTCCTGGAACGCAGAAATGTCAGCAAAATACTTCCGGGACATAGTACTTCCGGCACATGCGAACTACTTTTTCTGGCTTTGCCCGCAGTTGGGCAAAGCATACTGCGCATGCATGAGTGGAGATTGCAATGCGCACACGCGAATTATGGACGAGCACTACGGAAATTACCTGAAATATTGCATACAGCGGCCAAGGAGGGGTGGAGGGAAGGAGCAAAAACACTGCCCATCGGACCGGACCCAACTAATTTACATACAACGCGAAAATGAGGTGTCATATACCCTTTAATCCGTGCCTCCATTACACCGGCTACCTGGCAGGTCTATGGTAAGACTGGTGCTCCTTAATTCAGGGTAGGCCTATCGATAAGTGTGACCGAGCGAGATGTAAAGTGACGTCAGAGTCTTTGATTCAGCTCAAGGAAAGAGTGGCGTCGGGTACATCAGCACAACGGCATCTATCGGGAATAGGCTTTTTCTTTCAACTAATAGGGTGGGTGAACGTTACTAAGCTAATTTTTATCAAACAAGCCATTAAAGGCTGGAAACGTCTTCGGCCCATTTAATTGACTTTATTTCAATATCTCCATCAGTATGAAAGTCGCAATACGAGACGATCCTCATGTCAGCAGCTTTAGCTATCGCTTTTTTCAGCGCGCTGCACATTAACAATTTGTTGTGGCAGTCAAAGATAGCGACGGGAAGGCGGTTTATTCAACGAGGACTTAGTCATATGCAGCGACGCTCTGCGCATTTGCGTGTGAAAATCCAAGTGCGATCCCACCGGTAGGGGTACGTGGGTCCTAGTTAACTCATCAGATGGCCCAGTATGCCCACTAAAAATAGTCAAATGCTTCGCGGTCCCCTCTTACCAAGTATCAATTTCAGGCAATTTTCAAGCAGTGTTTAGAAAAAAACGGCTCTAATCCGAAGGAATACGGGACGCATGGTTTCCAAATCGGAGCAGCCACTGAAGCAGCTAGGGCAGGAGTATCAGAGGCCGAGGTGCAGAGAATGGGTTGTTGGGAATCCGCATGCTTCGCCAGTTATTTAAGACCTGATTTGCTGAAGTAACACAGTTTGTCTCTTACAGGCGTCTGGGTATTAGGACATTCATATGTCTACGGGGCGGCAAAAAGGGCCGAGCTCCGGCCTAGAGGAAAAAATCTAGGCTTCCTGAGATTAAAGGTAACTGGAGAGGTATCAGAGGGCTCCAATGGCAACAGGTGTTCCCGGAGATAGTCGACACCTCCAGGAGGGCCAAAGGGACAAAGATATTAGTGATGCACGCCGGTGGCAATGATCTGGGCAAATGAAAAATCGCCAAACTTTACACAGTGATGACAAGTGACATAGAACGTTTTACCTGTTTCTTCCCAGATATAGCATTGGTGTGGTCATAGATGATGCCATGAGCCTGTCGGGGTAGCTATTGAGGGAGGGCTAATTTAGCCCTTCACGGTTGAGCCAGTGATGTCCAAATTATTCCAACTCAAATGACCACACGGAGACGGGGGTCTTTGTACGGGAGGATCAAGGCAGATCACTAAGCCCCTTTATTTTAGTCACTTCTTTTATAACATTTTGCTTAATTATGCAAAGTTCTCAACTACCAATAACATCATTTCACTTTATAAGCCAATAATATTGCAAGAAAACCGGAAACTACATATATATCCGTATCCAGATAGCATAGAAAGGAATATAATGGCATATTCTTCAGAATTCTACACCCCCACCTGCCTTATCTTGCACCTGATGGGAGCAGTCTGGTTTCATGACAGTTTGAACTTTTACCTAATTACAAAATTTATCTTACAGCAACAAAAACGGAGAAACGAAACCTTCAGGAAAAATGGAGAAGTGAAACTTCAGCTCTGATTTTAGTATTAACCCTTCACGAGCCGTCTGGCACAGTGCAAGGGATGCAAAAGCCATAGAGCGCGCAAGGAGAAAGCTCAATGTGCGGATGGCGACATTCGTGAGGGGTAAATCTGGTATTGTGGTTCGTCACCACCTGCTGGAAGGCAGTAACTCAACACTACTGAGACCAGATGGCATTCACCTTAGAGGAATTGGTCTCAACATACTTTTGTCCGGTTTGCAGGATGGAGTTGGACAGGCCCTAATGTTGATGGGTGGGGTCGGAGCCCTGTGTAGGTCATAAACATGATCCTCCGTGGTGGAAAATGTGGAGAAGGGCAAAGGTTCGTAACCGCTCATTGGCCTGCTCGCCTGTCTGTCACGGACAGGACCTTCGGTGATGAGCCCGTTATGCCTTTCTCTGCATATGTAAGTAATAAACTGTGACTGACCTGTTTCAACTCATCTAGGCCTGACCGTGTTTTCATTACGGGATTGGTGGGAGGGGGAAGGCCCTGTTTAAGACACACGGGTCTCCACAGTCACACTATTCCCCCTTGAATATGTCATGATTCCTCTGCTCTGAGTGTCTAGGACTCGGTGATGGACAGCTCTGGCATGCTATCCTGTGCTGGGGCATGCTGAGCTGTCGGTGCTTTGATTGACAGCTCGGTTGACCCATCTGACTGGAAGGTGCAGAAACTTCCACAGGTGCTCCATATTCCTGGTAATTGCCCTGTTATTTAGTTGAGCTGTCTGACCCAGATCATTGCCAGTCAAAAGCTTGTTCTAAGCTGGTGCTCTCTGGTGTGTTCGCCTGCCCCTTGTGCTGTAAGTTCTGATCTTCTGCTGCTGCTGACCTGTGGACCGTGTTCAGACTACCCGTTTCTCATTGCCCCTTTGCATCTGATATTCCGTTGCTGATTCCGTTGGATCGTGTTCAGACTTTGCTTATCCTCTGTTTCTCCGGCATTCTCACCCTGGCATGCGACCTGACTTGTGACTCTGTATTGTCCCTTGGTTTACTACGTGATCTTTTGGCATTGACTCCAGAACGTCTGACTGCACTTATTCACGGCCTAGTCGTGGGTTGTGACTAGCGTCACAGAATACATTCTCCTAACGGTGTGTTCTGGGGTCCCCGAACGGCAGTTTGCTTTCTTTTCTACTGTATATGTGGTTTTAATAGTGATTAATAAAATATTGCTTTTTATACTCATTTTTGGGATCTCTTCTTTCTTATGTGTACTTTATGTGATTGGTTGTTGTATCGCCTTATCTATGTCTACCACCCTACATCTCCTCCTCAACTCTGTCTATCACTCTACCCGTCCTCTCCACAGTGCTGCACCGCCCTACATCTCCTCCTCAACTCTGTCTATCACTCTACCCATCCTCTCCACAGTGCTGCACCGCCCTACATCTTCATCTACCACCTAACCATCCTCTCCACAATGTTGTACTGCCGTACATTTCTTCCTCATCTCTGTTTACCACCCTACTCATTCTTGCAAAATGCTGTACCACACTACGCATCCTCTTCTCTGAATACGACCCTACCTGTCCTCACGACAGTACTGCACCACCCTACATCTCCTCCTCATCTCTACCAACCTACCCATGCTCATCACTGCTCTAACCCTCATGTCAGGTTTGGCAACAGTAAGTCTGGCAGGCGACACAACATACACCAAAAACTGGATGGAATAGGGAAAGGAAGGCCCTAACTGTAGGGAGCGAGGGATGGGGCACCTCCTGACTCCAACCTGTGCCTATCCCCAATCTGCCCTAACACCCTATGCATATCCTTCGCCCCCGCCTCCGTCACGTGCCTGGTCCCTGATTGTCACCTCAATATACTCTGGCTAGTGCACTGGCCGGCAAGATTGCTAGCTTCATCACTACAGGTGGTAACAACACAGAAAGTAACAAGCCCATGATGTTAGTGGGGATGTCAGTCAGAAGAAAGTGAAGAAGCCAGGTAGAGAATTGGTCAATGAAGGCAGTGGTCGGGCCCGGAGGTCGGTATATGACGGCCACTTGGAGGTTGGAGGGAGAGTAGATGCGGACAGAGTGGACTTCAAAAGAGGGGAGGACAAGAGAGGGAAGAGGTGGGATTGGGTTGAAGGTGCAGTTGGAAGAAAGGAGAAGGCCCACTCCTCCACCATGTCTGTTGCCTGGGCGAGGAGTGTGGGTGAAGTGGAGGCCGCTGTGACACAGCGCGGCAGGGGAGGCGGTGTCAGAGGGTGTCAGCCATGTTTCTGTGAGGCTGAGAAAGGCAAGATTGCGAGAGGGAAAGAGGTCATGAAGCTTATTGCAGATGGAGCATTCCAGAGTGATCCAGAGAGAGGGAGCATGGGGTTGGGTGTCAATGGCACGGGTTTTAAGTTGGAAAGATTGCAGTAGTTTTTATTAGATAGGGAGCGATAGGAAGGGGTAGTAATGGGGGGTATGAGGGGTTATAAATAAATAATAATAATACCGCCTATGCCTTTGCCTCTTCCTCATCTCTGTCTACTACCCTCTCCAATGTATGTATTGTACAGACATGACCAGCAGGGGGCAGTGCAGTATGTAATGTGCAGACATGACCAGCAGGGGGCATGTATGTATTGTACAGATATCAGCAGCAGGGGGCAGTGCATGATATAATGTACAGATATCACCAGCAGGAGACAGTGCAGTATGTAATGTACAGTTATCTCCTATTACACAGTTATCGGCCTAACCGACCGCTGCGCTCTGCAAACGACTTTCGACTAACCTCTGCACTAATCCGTACCTCCCACTCCCGACTCCAAGATTTCTCCCGCGCTGCACCAATCCACTGGAATGCTCTACCCCAAGAAATTAGGACTATCCACAATTTGCATAGTTTCAGGTGCTCCCTCAAAACACATTTGTTCAGAGCGGCCTATCACATTCCCTAATCACAGTCATTCTCTGTGTAAGTGTGCGTGTGTAGCCCATTCACTATCTCCATCCATCCCTCACTCCCTCATGATGGCTGGACCATCATTGTATATACACACCTGTCCTCTGTATCTCCCCCACCTCACTGTAGAGTGTAAGCTCTCACCAGCAGGGGCGGCTGATTGTGATTTAATTATTGTATTGTTAACGTTGTTACTTATGACTTGTGTTTTGAAACTGTTAAACTGTAAAGCGCTGCGGAATATGTCGGCACTATATAAATAAAGATTATTATTATTATCACCACCAGCAGGGGGCAGTGCAGTATGTAATGTACAGATTTCACCAGCAGGGGGCAGTGCAGTATATAATGTACAGATTTCACCAGCAGGGGGCAGTGCAGTATGTAATGTACAGATATCACCAGCAGGAGGCAGTGCAGTATGTCATGTACAGACATGACCAGCAGGAGGCAGTGCAGCATGTAATATGCAGATGTTATGTAAAGATACCACCAGCAGGAGGCAGTGCAGTCTGTAATCTACAGATATCACCAGCAGGAGGCAGTGCAGTGTGTAATGTACAGACATGACCAGCAGGAGGCAGTGCAGCATGTAATATGCAGATGTTATGTAAAGATACCACCAGCAGGAGGCAGTGCAGTCTGTAATCTACAGATATCACCAGCAGGAGGCAGTGCAGTGTGTAATGTACAGACATGACCAGCAGGAGGCAGTGCAGTATGTCAACTCCTGTGTGTCTCCACTCCATTCGATGTCAACAAGCAGTTAATCCTGAATGCTTTATATGTGTCTTCAGCTATGCAAGTTTATATCTGGTATATAGTTATTTCAACTTACTCTGCTTGTCCCCTTATGTTGTGAGGTCAAGAAAGTTTTCAAAGTGCTTTATGATCCATGTAGTGCTGGACATATGTTTATCTGACCACAACATTTATTGGGTCCTGCTGTCTCAATTTAGTTTGATTGATTAGCGAGAAGAGAGAGAGCAAAAAAAAAAAGAGGAGATCTAAGCCTTAGCCTCCTATATATTCAGACATAGCTTGGGGAAGGCATTTATGCGTATTTGATCGAAGTACGAGGCAGTTATAACATGGCAGTGAGACAGGGCAGGAGGCAGGTAAGACATTTATATACATCTACTCCCTGTAATTTGGATTACAACAAATATATACCATATGCATTTGTGTAATTTATATCCTGTCCGCTGCATTCACACACATCCACCGCCCTGGCATTAACTCTCTACACTCCGTCCATATTGGCCCCTCGCTCCTTTCCTCTCCTATGTATAGCACTCACGCTCTTTTCACATTGCTACACAGCACAGACCCAGTCAGTCCCACCATTCAACATCAGAGACGCTCTCACAAATCACTCAACCATCTGCTCACTCTTTCTATCCTCCTTCTCCTAGTCGAAGGAGACATTGCTCCCAACCCTGGTCCCCCATGTTATAGAAAGTCAAACCCCCCGACTGCTACACTCAGAAACCCCTCTAATCTTATTAATATTCCCTGCATGCCATCTATCTCTCTTAATTGTGCCCTTTGGAATTCTCGCTCCGTGTGTAATAAACTCTCCTTCATCCATGACTTCTTCCTTTCTAATTCTCTTAACCTCCTGGCTCTTACTGAAACCTGGATCCAGCAGTCAGACACTACCGCTGCTGCTGCTCTTTCATACGGGGGGCTACACTTCTCCCATACCCCAAGATCAGACAATAGAGCAGGTGGAGGCGTTGGTCTGCTCCTATCACCAAAATGTACCTTTCAGGTTATCCCTCAAGTACCCTCACTAGTCTTCCCTTCTTTTGAGGTCCATGCCGTCAGACTCTACACCCCCTTCTCCATGCGAGTGGCGGTGGTGTATCGTCCTCCCGGCCCCTCCCATCAGTTCCTGGATCATTTTGCCACTTGGCTTCCACATTTTCTCTCCTGTGACATCCCTACCCTCATCATGGGAGATTTCAACATCCCCATTGCTCTTCCCCTCTCCCCATCTGCTACTCACCTTTTATCTCTAACCTCCCCGTTTGGCCTTTTGTAGCTTACTAATTCTCCAACACATGAAGACGGAAACTCCCTCGACTTGGTCTTCTCTCGGCTTTGTGCAGTGGATGATTTTGTAAACTCCCCTCTCCCGCTCTCTGATCACAATCTTCTTTCATTCTCTATCAAGAACTGCCAGGCTGCTCAGGTCACCCCCACTGTCCAGACTTATAGAAACATACAGGCCATTAACACCCAGAAACTTATGAAGAACTTGCAGTCTTCATTGGCCCCTATCTCCTCCCTCTCATGTCCTGATTCTGCATTGAAGCATTACAATGAAACACTTCAAAGTGCACTGGATGAATTTGCACCCCCCATAAATAGAACACCACAACGCAGACGGCAACAACCCTGGCACACCCTGCAAACACGTTTCCTGCAGCGGTGCTCCAGGTGCGCCGAACGTCTGTGGAGAAAATCCAACCTACCCGAAGATTTCATCCATTATAAGTTCATGCTTAGAACGTAGAACAAACAGCCATTGCCATCCGTCGCTTCTGATGGAGTCAAGGGTTCTGCAGCCTGAATATCATTGTTGCTGACTGTGAATAGTTTGGCTACGGTTGCATAACAGGGCAAACAAGCTTCCTCCTCTCCACAGGTCAGAACACGTACCGGGACCCTGCCCCTTTTAACATCAACAATGCCCCTGGCTGTCAGCACAGTAGGTCTGCTATCTGAGTATACTGGTTCAAGGAGAGCTTGGTAGTCCCGTCTTTTGATGCAGATGAGGGTCTCACTCCTAGGGGGAAGCATAATGGAGTGGGGATCACTCACCCTTACACTACCAATCTCTCCACCAGTTAACACCACCTGCTGTTGCTGCACAAGGGCCTTGATATCTTTATTGAGGGCATGCTGTTCTTTGTACGGGGCCGACTCGGCTATGTCTTTCAAAATGGTTATGACCTCACTTAAACAATTTTCAATTACATTTGTGCTCCTTGTTATGATAGGTTGACACTCTGCTCTGTCCACCTCTACCACCACGAGACTTTGAAATTTGAGCTCCACCTTCCCCACTTTAATGACAACCTCTTTGTACCCCACCTGTGTCAGAGGTTGACCATTAGTTGCTATTAATGACAAGTCACCATCAGGAAGTTGGGTGAAATCAGCATCAGTCCAATATCTCTGGTACAGTGTGTGAGGCATTGTGGTTACCTGTGATCCAGTGTCCATGAGGGTGGTGAAGGGGATACCATCCACTACCATGGGTATAAGTGGACGTCCTCCAACATACCTGTTTCTCCAGTTAGTTGGACCAGATTGTCTTACTCCTGGGGGTTGGTCCCTGCCCCCAGGGGTCGCCCATTTAAAGGACATTCCCTTTCAAGGTGATCAACCTTATGGCACCGTCTGCAGATGGGTCTTCTGGAAGAGTCAAATCGGTCCGTTGTTCTCCTGCCGGAGCGAGTCAGTCGTCGCTGATGTTCTGGCATCCTCTTTGGCCGTCGCCATGGGACATCATCCGGGCTTGATGCTAGTTGGATCCTCTCTGTGGGGGAACAAGTCTGGAGATTCTGAACAGTTTTACATAGAGCAGCCATATTTTTAGTCAGTTCCTTTACTTGCAGCCGTAAATCTGCAATAGAATCATCAACTGGAATCTGCACATGCTGTACTGCAGGCATCTGGGGTGAGGATACTGCCCCCTGGTGGTATGTAACTGCTGGATGTTTAACTGGCTCAGTGCAGACATAGGTATATTCTCTTAAGATAAGGATGGATCTGTCCTTAAACTGAACAAAGTCCATGTCGGGGTTCTGCAATGACATCATGCGCAGTTGTGCCTTACTGGAGTCAGACAGAAGACCTTCAATAAACTGCTCTTTCAGCATTTTGTTCTCATCTCTTACACTGTCTGGATCAATTTGTTTAATGGCCTGCAGCGCCTCCTGCAGGTTTAAGGCATAGTCACTAACAGTGTCCTGTGATTTCTGTCTGCAGCTGAAAAATCGCATCTTTATTTCTGAAGCAGTACAGGTGTCAAAAGTATCCCTTAAATGTCTTTTACAGTCTTTTTATCAGTCGCTGACCAAGATGTAACTTCTCTCTGAGCAGCGCCACTGAGCTGACTTGTAAGTATACTGACTTTCCGCTCCTCTGACATAGGGGAAATTTCAAACATGCTGCGCAGCTTCCCTTTGAAGTCACTTAAGGTGTGCGATTCCCCATTGTACTGTGGCAGCCATGACGCACCCGGTATATAAGGCATGGTGAGAGGCAATATGGGAGCTGCAGCTGCTGCACCCTGAGCGTCGCCAGTATTAGACATCTCCCCCCCAGTTAACCCTTGCAGGGGTGAAACTCACCGCTTCAGTTGCTGCAGGTTGTTCCTCCTGTAGGACTTTAGGCACGCACAGTATCCTGTCCACATCCTGTTTGTGATGCCAAAAATGATGCGCCCGAGGGGCCGTAGGATACACGGTACCAGGCCCGTTAACTTCAATGGGAAATGTCACAGTAGCAGTGACCCGGTCCGTGGCCCCAGGCAGTCATGTAAAAGGGATAGAGTTAAATGGGGATAATGTTTATGTTGTGATTTGTGATGCCAGTTGGAGAGTTCGACTGTAGTATAGCCGGCACTGCAGATGATCCCTGGGGGAGTAGATGGTGATGGCAGTGCAGATGTTATACCCCCTCCAACCAGGGCTGACCCCCAGAGATTGTGATGCAAGTAGAAGGCACGGAGTAGTAAGGCAGGAGACAAGGAAAGTCACTTTATCACTTACTGTAGTTCAGGTGCAGTTCAGAGGAGATATCACAACTCTCACCAGGTTACAGTCTGCTCTGCAGAATGGGAGTTATATTTCCCTGCTGTGACTCAGTGTAACTTCCTGCTATTCTAATCCCTTCTGGGACCAAGGGTTCCCGGAGTTTAGAACTTCCTAGTATTGCCTCTACTCACTGTGTATTTCGCCTTCAGCAACTTGCAGCGTGAATCCTGTGTGAAGCATCTCAAGTTCCCACTTGCACTATTCTTCACTGATTCTAGGTTATTGCAGTATTTCTGAGGGAAAACACTGCGCTGTTGGTTGTATAATCCCACACAGTCTCTCAGCTTACCACCCTGCTCTGAAAGCATGGATGGTCTAGGAGCTGGTCCCTGATGCTTCTTAGCTCTCAGTCCTGGATCGAGCATATGTCTAATCATGGCTTCCAAGACGTTCTTCCTCCTTCTTGTTCACACTGAGAACAACAAGTCTCGACTCCTTCCCCTCCCAGTTAGGGTATGTCTGCAAAGCTCTAAGCTTCAGACAAGTAAGGGAGTGGTGTAAATTGTGTGTGTGTTGTGGTCCTCAGCAAAGCATAACTCCCATTGCTCACAAAGCACATACAAAACAGTACATATTTAACCCTTTTGTGGCGATAAAGATGCAGGGTGCCACACCAGAAGGTCCTGGAACAATGTTCTGTGGATGGATGAGACCAATATTTGGTATAAATGAGAAGCGTTATGTTTAGAGAGAGAATAAAACTGCATCGCTGCATAAAAACCTTGTGCTATCTGTGACATAGTAGTATTATGGTTTGGGTGTGTTTTGCTACATCTGGGCCAGGATGACCACCACCATTGATAGAACAATGAATTATGAATTTGTTATGGGCTCACCTTGTGAGGTGGATCCTCCAAGCCCAGGTCGGGGCATTGATGCAGTATCAGGAAGGCACATATGGAGCCAGTTTTGAAGCACTGGCTTACAGGACACAGGAAAGCATGTATGGAGCTAGGTCTTGAAGGCAGCCGCTATAGGGGAAGGTCTTGAAGCCTTGCCAAGCTGAGGCATATGCATAACATTACGCCCTTTTAGGACTCCACTCAGACGTGTTGGCAATAGATGATACAGAATGCTTTGCACAAAATTTCTTGAGCAGGATTGCAGCATCTTTGTGCTTTTTAGGAACCCCGCATCTCTCCTCAGGACCACAAGTCACTTTACAGTCCAGAATTTGGTTCATTTCATGCTCAGTGATTTTATCAGAAGCAGGAATGATTAGACTGTAGAAGAGGACTTGTTGAGGGCAAAAGGAAGACCTGCTGATGGCGAGTTGGAAAATGAAGAAGTGAGCAAGGACACACTGAGCCTCAGTCACAACTTCCATGCGGTTCTCTTTGGCCCTATGCTTGGAGAAGACATCTGCAGCAGGAATATTAGAGGCAGCAGATGCTCAGCAGGGTTACTGAGAAGGTGGTTGAGGTGGAATTCTGAAGCAGTTCTGAAAACAAGATGATCCCCACTGGACAATCTGTTGAGACAACTAGTTAATGACCAGAGTTTCTAGCTGTAGCCATGGAAGTTCCAAAAGAACCGGCGTATCAGAAAGTGGCAAAACTAAAAAGATGTGTCCTCAACCTGTAGCGCACCAATCTGGAGAATTACCTTCTCTATCTGAAATTGGATGTGACCACTTGGAATTGTTGAGCCATTCATATAGGTTCGCTTCAGGGGAGTCTGCAAAGAAACTGAAGGAATTTTTAGCCTGATGGTCAAAGAGAAGTCCATAAAATCATCTACTGCTCCGGAATCATTGAGCGCTTGTCCTGTGAACACAGAGGAGTTGGAGGAAATGGTCATAGGCACCAGAAATGTATATTTAGTGAAGGAAAGAGTTAAGGCAGACAGGAAAGATAGTAATGAATGCATCATAGGGTCACCGCATTCCCACAGTGGTGCACCCCACGCCAAAGCGTCTCCAGACAGCAATGGAAGGATGTAGGCCACTTGGAACTAAAAAAAATGGAGAAAAATACTGCTGAAAACATAACTCAATGTGCACAGTGCTTTGGCTTGCAAAGCCCCGGAAGGCCTTCATATCTCCATCACAACATGCAGGAGTCGGCAAATATGGAGAAGTTCCCCAAGCGAAATGTTGCAGGTCCATATTAGGCTGTGGCAGGAGTTGGTAATTCTGTTATGGGCTCACCTTGTGAGAGGGATTCTCTAAGCCCAAGTCCGAGTGGACACACGGATCCCGAGCACTGATGCAGCGGCAGCAGGTACTGCACGACGACTGGAAGCCCTGGAGGCCGCAGGCAGACAGGACACAGGACAGCAGGTATAGAGCGAGGACTTGAAGTACTGGAGGCCGCAGGCAGACAGGACACAGGACAGCAAGTATAGAGCGAGGACTTGAAGCACTGGAGGCCGCAGGCACACAGGACTGCAGGTATAGAGCGAGGACTTGAAGCACTGGAGGCCGCAGGCAGACAGGACACAGGACAGCAGGTATAGAGCGAGGACTTGAAGCACTGGAGGCTGCAGGCAGACAGGACACAGGACAGCAGGTATAGAGCGAGGACTTGAAGCACTGGAGGCAGCAGGCAGACAGGACAAAGGACAGCAGGTATAGAGCGAGGACTTGAAGCACTGGAGGCCACAGGCACACAGGACTGTAGGTATAGAGTGAGGACTTGAAGCACTGGAGGCAGCAGGCAGACAGGACAAAGGACAGCAGGTATAGAGTGAGGACTTGAAGCACTGGAGGCTGCAGGCAGACAGGACACAGGACAGCAGGTATAGAGCGAGGACTTGAAGTACTGGAGGCCGCAGGCAGACAGGACACAGGACAGCAAGTATAGAGTGAGGACTTGAAGCACTGGAGGCAGCAGGCAGACAGGACACAGGACAGCAGGTATAGAGCGAGGACTTGAAGCACTGGAGGCCGCAGGCAGACAGGACACAGGACAGCAGGTATAGAGCGAGGACTTGAAGCACTGGAGGCAGCAGGCAGACAGGACACAGGACAGCAGGTATAGAGCGAGGACTTGAAGCACTGGAGGCCGCAGGCAGACAGGACACAGGACAGCAGGTATAGAGCGAGGACTTGAAGCACTGGAGGCAGCAGGCAGACAGGACGAAGGACAGCAGGTATAGAGCGAGGACTTGAAGCACTGGAGGCCACAGGCACACAGGACTGCAGGTATAGAGTGAGGACTTGAAGCACTGGAGGCAGCAGGCAGACAGGACAAAGGACAGCAGGTATAGAGTGAGGACTTGAAGCACTGGAGGCAGCAGGCAGACAGGACAAAGGACAGCAGGTATAGAGTGAGGACTTGAAGCACTGGAGGCTGCAGGCAGACAGGACACAGGACTGCAGGTATAGAGTGAGGACTTGAAACACTGGAGGCAGCAGGCAGACAGGACAAAGGACAGCAGGTATAGAGCGAGGACTTGAAGCACTGGAGGCCACAGGCACACAAGACTGCAGGTATAGAGCGAGGACTTGAAGCACTGGAGACCGCAGACAGACAGGACACAGGACAGCAGGTATGGCTCAAGGACTGGAAGCACTGGAGGCAGCAGGCAGACAGGACACAGGACTGCAGGTATAGAGAGAGGACTTGAAGCATTGGAGGCCGCAGGCAGACAGGACAGCAGGTATAGAGTGAGGTCTTGAAGCACTTGAGGCCGCAGGTGTAGGGAGGAGGACCCCCGCAGAGTGTCCGGGCTGGAACCAAGGGGACCACTATCTGAGTTCCTGAGGAAACAGTACCCGAAGAGCAGAGAAGAGTGGACTTCTGAGAGTGACAGTATAGCAAGGGGAGGGGCGAGTATAAAAGGGACAGGGAGCGCGCAGGGGAGTCAGTTGGTGAGACGTCAGACACGGAGCAGGAGACGGAGGGGGCGTGAGTGAACGAGAAGGCCACAGACAGTTCAGAGAGGAGACCAGCAGCAGAGGGGAGATACGCAGTGGCCGTCAGGAAGGAGGCGCCGAGCTTACCGACAGGGGACTGTCTCTTCACCCCAATCCTGGGTCACGATCCCCGGTCATCCTCAGCCGTTACCGCTGAACTCGAGCCCGCCGCAGCCTGCCCGCTGCCACTCGCGGACGATGCCGTTTCACTTCGGCCTGTGGTTGCGGCCTGTCCGTCACTGCTCACAGCTGCCTTCACCCCGCTGCAGTCGGCAGTTGGGGCCTGTTCCTCGTCAGCAGAGACACTCTTCACACAGCCCCAGGCTGTGTGCGTGGCCAGTAAACCGCCACTCTTGGGAACTGTGACACAAACCTGCTTGGGGACAGGAATCCCATTGAACTCGCTAACAAGCACAACCCCGCTGTTACTACAGGGGGTTATCTTATCTCAGGACTCCATCAGGGCCTGTTGTGTGCCCCAACTCCTCCTGGGCGCTGGGGCACCCGAAGACTATGCCAGATCTTCAGCAGCTGGGCCCAGCGGCTGCGACGCCGAAGCAGCTTCATCAAAGACGGCAAAGTAGCTTCATCAGAGACGCCAAAACAGCTTCATCAGCAACGTAGCTGCAACAGAGATGCCAAGGGATGTCAGGACGGATAAGTGATCTTATAAAGCATAAGGACCCATAGACGGCCATACCGCGGCCCCATAGTAACCGGCCTCGGCCCGGTTAGTCGTGTTCTTTTTAAATAGTGTTTGGTTGTACTGAGTCACTGCGAGGACAACTGTTGTTATCCCTTTTTGGTTTCTTAGTATAGCCCTAGCGGCTTCAATTTATAAAATTTTATTTTCCAAAGTTCAACCAGTCTCGCGTCTCGTCACTGCATCCTGCGTACCTGCTGTTACCTACACTTGGCGTAGTCGGCAGGATGCAGTCTCCGAGCGCAGACAACGACACCCTAGACCAGGGCAGGGCTGTGAACTCAACAGTTGACGAGGGCCCTCGTTCCAGCATTTCGTTGGGGGCTATGCTGAGCAACCTGCCTAGATTTTCCGGCTCCAATACCATGCTATGGAGCTGGACAGAGCGAATGAGGGGGCTCTTTCGAATGCACCCGATGACTCCTGACCTGGAAGCAGAAGTAGCTCTCATGGCATAAGACGGGGAGGCTCGGAATTCAGTGATGTTGAGACCCTCGGGACACCGCAACATCTTTGATAAGGTTTTGCAGATTTTAGAACAGACCCATGAGGACCCAACCAATGTGGGAGAGTTAAGGACCCGGTTGTTCAGTCGGATGCAGGGGGAGGGGGAGACCATCACCCTGTTTATGAATGTCCTCCAAAAGTTACACACGGCCATCGAAAGAAAGGACGGCGTAGGGGTAGGACCTGTTGACATTACACTACGCGACCTGTTGGTGGCTGGACTGCGGGACCCGTTAATAAAGCAGGCATTACGGGAACAGATTAGAATGAATCCACGTATAGACTTTTCCAAGGTGGGAAGTCAAGCACGCGCTCGAGAGCAGGAGCAGGGGATGGCAGTCCCCGTGGGGAAGGTCCGGAGTGTGGAGGCTTCCCTGAACGCAGTTGCGGAGCCTCAATGGGTAGAGGAAATGAAACAGGAGTTGAAGAACATCCAGAGCGAGTTGGCTGAAGTGAAAAGAAGGACTGAGTCTGGTACTGGACGGCCTAGTTTCAACCCTGGTCCCTGGGGACCCCGCTTCCCCCGGGGCGGTCGGTCTGCGCAGACCCGGTGTTATGAGTGCGGGGAGCCGGGCCACTTCGCCCGAGAGTGTCCGCGGCGTGGGAGATACCCACCTCGGCGGCCATTAAACTAGAGGGCTCCGGGCTGGGGGGAACGCCGCTCAGAGCCAGAAACCACGATTAGGGGTGGTGGAAGTCCTGAAGATTTGGTTGCAAGATGTCCGGTGGTATGGGCAGAAGTAGAGGGCTGGGCAGTCCGGTGCCTAGTGGACACAGGGTCACAAGAGACAACTATGCCTGCAACATATTTCCGGCAAAATTTCCCCGAAGCAGCGAGACCCCAGTGGGGACCCATGATCAGACTGGTAGCCGCCAATCAACTACCGGTCCCCGTTGCCGGGGTGGTGTGGGTTCAGGTGACACTGTGCGGTAAATCCCTCGGTCGCAGAGGAGTGGTACTGACTCAAGGGGAAACCGATAAGCAGCATCCAGTCATTCTGGGCATGAACATACTGCGGGAGTTTGGCAATCTGCTCCTCCATGATCTCACGCACAAGATCCTGAAGCAGTGGGGTTCCCGAACGGCCCAAGGACAGGTATTCCAGCAGTTGGTGTGGGAAGCGCGGGTACACCAGGACTGTCGGGAGGGCGAGGCTCTGGGCAAAGTCATCGCGCCAGCGGCTCCCCTACTTGTACAGCCTCCTGGGCAGACGGTGATGGCCATGCCCATCCGCGCCCCGATACCCTTGGAGGGCGTAGAGATGCAGGTGGAGCCATTCATACTTCCTATGGGACTATTTGAGTTCAATCGAATGCCGTTCGGGCTGGCCAACGCCCCAGAGACCTTTCAGCGGTTGATGGAGCGGTGTCTGGGAGATATCAATTTTGAGGCCACGTTGATATACCTGGATGATATCATCATCTACGCTGCCACGTTTGAGGGCCACCTGAAGCGCTTGGGGCAGGTACTCGGCCGGCTGCAAAAGTACGGGTTTAAGGTAAAACCAAAAAAATGCCACTTATTCCGCACCCAGATCGAATATCTGGGCCATGTCGTCTCGGTGGAGGGCGTAAGGTCGTCCCGGAAAAAGGTTGCTGTCATTCAGGGATGGCCTACCCCCGAGATGATAAAAGACATGCGGGCCTTCCTGGGGTTGGCCGGATACTACCGTCGTTTCGTAAAGAATTTTGCATGTCGAGCTCGAGCCCTGCACGACCTGCTGAAGGGGGCTCCCACTGGGGCAAATGGATGAAAATCCAGTGGCAACAACCTCAAAAAGAGGCCTTCCAAGACCTTAAGGCTGCGCTCTCGGATGCTCCAGTGTTAGCTTATGCGGATTTCTCGCAACCGTTCATCCTACACACTGACGGGAGTCTTCACGGGCTAGGGGCTGTGTTGTCACAAGTTCAAGACGGCCGGGAGAGAGTGATCGCGTATGGAAGCCGCTCACTCCATGATTCCGAGCGCATTCTCTTCGTTTGGAGGAAAGACAATTTCTGCACCAGCATAGAAGAGGGTTCTTCACGGTAAGAGCAGTGAGGCTCTGGAATTCTCTTCCTGAGGAAGTGGTGATGGCCAACTCACTGAATGAATGTAAGAAAGGAATGGAGGCTTTTCTTGTGAGTAACAGTATAGAAGGTTACGAATAACATAATATTATAGGTAGATGGTTGACTCTGCTTAGGGGAAGGAATTTTTTTCCCTATGGAGAAAATTGGCTTTTACTCTGTGGGTTTTTTGCCTTCCCCAGGATCAACAATGCAGAACAGCTGCACTAAAAATAGGCTGAACTAGATGGACAAAAGGTCTTCCTTCAGTCTTCAAAACTATGTTACTATGTTAACCCTGACAATTACAGCTCTTTTAAGCTAGAGCTCCTTGCAGTAATGTGGGCTATGACGGAGCGGTTCGCAGAGTACCTGGTGGGCTCCGAAGTAGTGGTGCGGACTGACAACAACCTGCTGGCTCATTTGGAAAATGCCAAATTGGGGGATCTAGAACAGAGATGGGTGGCCAGGATTGCGTAATTCAACTATAAAAGAGGGGCCGAGAATGTACACGCTGACGCCCTCACCAGAATTCGACATACAGCCCCAGGGAAGAGTCGAGACGACAAACTAGAAGGGGAAGAGATACCGTTCACCCTCACCGCTGCCGTGCTCACAGCTGCCACCCAGAAAGTACCTCCCATGGAGACCCTAAGGAACATGCTGGAACAATCCCGGGATAAGTGGATAAGTGGATCCAACAGCAGCAAGAAGACGAAGAAATTGGGCTTCTCTGGAAATGACCGCTGGCAAACTGCCCACTGACTCCCAAAGACAGACTTTGACTCAGGACATGTCGCTGATGTTACGACAATGGGAGAGGCTGGTTAACCGAAAGGGACTAATGCATCGTAAAATGACATCACGAACAACATCTATGACGATTTGGCAGGTAGTTGCGCCCGGAGCCCAACTTAACGAACTGGCTCGAGAAGCCCACGAAAAAGGGGCTCATTTCGGAGCTCAAAAATACATTGCAATGGTTGCAACAGAAAATTTACCATCCATGCATGCATGCTGTTGTGGACGAGACTTGCTGGACCTGTCGCCTATGCGAATTAGCTAAACCACCCGCACAGCGAGCCTCAGTACAAACAATCGTGACCTCAGCGCCCCTCGAGCTTCTGACGGTGGATTACCTGACCATTGGTCCTGCATTCCAGGGGTATGAACACTGCCTCGTCATGGTAGACCATTTCACTAAGTTCGCTGTGGTAACCCCCACTCGAGACCAGACCGCGGAGTCGGCTGCCTCCGCAATTTGTAGAAACTTCATACAAGTTTACGGTTGCCCTCAATGAATACATTCCGATCAAGGAGCTTGTTTTTTGGGAAAAATAATGGAGGAACTGCACCGTCTCTACGGTATTGACAAATCCTGGACCACGCCATACCACCCGCAGGGAAACGGGGCCTGCGAACGATTTAATCGGACATTAATCCAAATGTTTTATACTCTGGAGAGTGACAAGAAGGCCCGTTGGCCCGAATATGTCCCTGAACTAGTATGGGTCTATAACAACTGAGTACATCGAGTTACCGGCTATACTCCCTACTCCCTGTTGTTCGGATGCGAGGGCAAAGGGATCACAGAGGTAGAGTTGGACCCAGAGGAACCTCAGCCCTGGACCGGAGTATCATCATGGGTCCGAAATCACCGGCACAGGCTGCAAACTCTTCATCGAATCGTACATACCAAACTTCAAGACTTAGAACATCCAGGAAAGAATTCATCTCCACCTCCCAACCTCCAAAGTGGAGACCGAGTACTCGTTCTAGACCAACGCCCCCAGAACAAATTAAAGCCACGCTTGGAAGAGGGTCCCTATCGGGTCCTACGCCATATAAACTCTGAAGGACCTGTGTATGAAATACAACCCGAGAAAGATGAAACGCTGCCTACCCGCATTGTACATCGTAATATGCTACGCCCCTGTATTTCCACCCACCCGAAACTACCTGAACCTGCTCCTCAGGTTTCTGAACCATTGCCCGTGTTCTGGGACCTGGACGACGAAGAAGACTTCCCCACAATAACCAGGGGCTCTCTACTCAATGACAAACCAACTGACACATTTACAGTAGCTTGCCTGACCCAGCTAGCACACCACCGATCACCACCCCAGAAGACTCCACCCTAGTTGAACTAAGACGCTCCGAGCGGTCAACAACCGGCAAACCCCCCGAACGATACGAACAGGACCAGTTCATATGGCAACAAAAACTGACACCTCCGCAGACCAACCCAAGTATACTGAGGCCTTCCCCCGAGGACTGGTGAGCTTACAGGATGGGGGAGTGTAGGGAGGACGACCCCCCCAGTGTCCGGGCCGGAACCAAGGGGACCGCCATCTGAGTTCCTAAGGAAACAGTACCCGGGGAGCAGAGGAGGAGAGTGGACTGCTGAGAGTGACAGTATAGCAAGGGGAGGGGTGAGTATAAAAGGGACAGGGAGCGCGCAGGGGAGTCAGTTGGTGAGACGTCAGACAGAGCAGGAGACGGAGGGGGCGTGAGAGAACGACAAGGCCACAGACAGTTCAGAGAGGAGACCAGCAGCAGAGGGGAGATACGCAGTGACCCTCAGGAAGGAGGCGCCGAGCTTACTGACAGGGGACTGTCTCTTCACCCCAATCCTGGGTCACGATCTGCCCCCGGTCATCCTCGGCCGTTACCGCTGAACTCGAGCCCACCGCAGCCTGTCCGCTGCCTCTCCCGGCCGCTGCTGCCCCACTTCAGCCCGCGGTTGCGGCCTGCCCGCTGCCACACGCGGACGCTGCCGTTTCACTTCGGCCTGTGGTTGCGGCCTGTCCGTTACCGCTCACAGCAGCCTTCACCCCGCTGCAGTCGGCAGTTGGGGCCTGTTCCTCGTCAGCAGAGACACTTCACACAGCCCCAGGCTGTGCGTACAGCCAGTAAACCACCACTCTTGGGAACTGCGACACAAACCTGCTTGGGGACAGGAGTCCCATTGAACTCGCTAACAAGGGCAACCCTGCTGTTACTACAAGGGGTTACCTTATCTCAGGACTCCATCAGGGCCTGTTGTGCCCCAACTCCTCCTGGGTGCTGGGGCGCCCGAAGACTACCCCAGATCTTCAGCCGCTGGGCCCAGCGGCTGCGACGCCGAAGCAGCTTCATCAAAGACGGCAAAGCAGCTTCATCAGAGACACCAAAACAGCTTCATCAGCAACGCAGCTGCAACAGAGATGCCGAGGGATGTCAGGACGGATAAGTGACCTTATAAAGCATAAGGACCCATAGACGGCCATACTGCGGCCCCATAGTAACCGGCGTCGGCCAGGTTAGTCGTGTTCTTTTTAAATAGTGTTTGGTTGTACTGAGTCCCTGTGAGGACAACTGTTTTTATCCCTTTTTGGTTGCTTAGTATAACCCTAGCGGCTTCAATTTATAAAAGTTTATTTTCCATAGTTCAACCAGTCTCGTGTCTCATCACTGCATCCTTCGAACCTGCTGTTACCTACACAGGCAGACAGGACACAGGACAGCAGGTATAGAGCGAGGACTTGAAGCACTGGAGGCCACAACCAGACAGGACACAGAACAGCAGGTATAGAGTGAGGACTTGAAGCACTGGAGGCCACAGGCACACAGGACTGCAGGTATAGGGCGAGGACTTGAAGCACTGGAGGCTGCAGGCAGACAGGACACAGGACAGCAGGTATAGAGCTAGGACTTGAAGCACTACATCTGGGCAATAAAAATGAAAAAAGCATATACAGAATGGGAGGAATAGAGCTAAGTGACAGCACATGTGAAAAAGACTTTCGTATACTAATAGATCACAGACTGAATATGAGTCAACAGTGTGATGCAGCAGCAAAAAAGGCAAATGCAATTCTAGGATGTATTAACAGAAGCATACAGTCTAGATCACGTGAAGTCATTATTTCCCTCTACTCCTCTTTGGTCAGACCTCATCTGGAATATCGTGTCCAGTTTTGGGAACCACATTTTAAAAAAGACATCAACAAACTGGAGCAAGTTCAGAAAAGAGCAACCAGAATGGTGACCGGTCTGCAAACCCTGTCTTATGAGGAAAGGTTGCAGGATTTGGGAATGTTTAGTTTGCAAAAGAGAAGACTGAGAGGAGACTTAATAGCTGTCTACAAATATCTAAAGGGCTGTCACATTGTAGAAGGATCAACTTTATTCTCATTTGCACAAGGAAAGACTAGAAGCAATGGGATGAAACTGAATGGGAGGAGACACAGATTAGATATTAGAAAAAACTTTTTCACAGTTAGAGTGATCAATGAGTGGAACAGGCTGCCACGAGAAGTGGTGAGTTCTCCTTCAATGGAAGTCTTCAAACAGAGGCTGGACAGACATCTGACTGGGATGATTTAGCGAATCCTGCTTTGAGCAGGGGGTTGGACCAGATGGCCCAGGAGGTCCCTTCCAACTCTACGATTCTATGATTCTATACACTGGAGGCCGCAGGCAGACAGGACACAGGACAGCAGGTATAGAGCGAGGACTTGAAGCACTGGAGGCCGCAGGCAGACAGGACACAGGACAGCAGGCATGGGGCAAGGAGTTGAAGCGCTGGAGGTCACAGGCAGACAGGACACAGGACAGCAGGTATAGAGCAAGAACTTGAAGCACTGGAGGCCGCAGGCAGACAGGACACAGGACAGCAGGTATGGGGCGAAGGAGTTTAAGCACTGGAGGTCACAGGCAGACAGGACACAGGACAGCAGGTATAGAGCGAGAACTTGAAGCACTAGAGGCCGCAGGCAGACCGGACAGCAGGTATGTAGTGAGGTCTTGAAGCACTGGAGGCCACTGGCAGACAGGACAACAGGTATGGGGCAAGGAGTTGAAGCGCTGGAGGTCACAGGCAGACAGGACACAGGACAGCAGGACAGGAGCAGCCACTGGCGCACAAACAAGCATAACTAAGGATCTTAATGTCTCACTGTTGTACAAAGATAACAGAAGACAAACTCTAGGAGACAACATCAGGGGCTAATAATTGTCCCACAAGAAGAATCAACAGTTTATTATTCTGAGCCTACACAATTTATGTCTGGCATAATTAAGAAAAAATGTTGAGTCGTCATATGGCCTTTTTGGCCTCAAAGGGAAAGCAGCCCTTAAAACTTCCTTTGGTCAACATACGAACTTGATTACTACAAAACAGTCTTTGGCTTGAAAATGGGGCAGTCAACTCTTAACACAGATTTTCCACAGGTTTCTGAAAAACAACAATTCACCTTGCCTCTCCCTTCTTCCGAGCCTCCTTCCTCTCGATCATAAAGGTGGCCCAATCAATGTTGGAGCGTTGTTTCTTCAACCTCTAAGGTTGGTTCGGAGAACTTACTGAGCCCGGGGTCTTCTTCTCCCGAAGTGACACTCCCACAGCCCACTTGGGTGGGACCATAACTCGTCACCTCAAACTTCTGGACCACCAGGATGGCTGTTACCCTGTTGCCTTCCACGGGTCCTGGCCTGGTGGAGCCCAACCCTTCGTTCTGTGGCGCCTCACAAGGAGATTCAGCCGGACCACGGCCCCCAGGGGAATCTCCACATTCTTCCTCAGACTCTGCCAGTGACTGATCTGGTGCCATCTCTTCCTTGTAGGAATTGCCGGTCCTCGGTGTAGTCAGAAACCCTTTTGGAGCCTCTCTAGCCCGCTTCTCTTGGGCCTCTCTCTTGGCCCTCTAAACTAGCCCCATCGACACTCATGAAATACATGATTTTGAAATTTAAAGTACATGATTTTGCTGGGGTATAGACTGTGAAATCGTGAGGGCAAGTACCTCCGCTTCACCACATTGCGGCTCACGTATATTTCATCCCCAGTTCATTCCTCCTCCAGGAACTTGTACCCCTTCTTTATATTGAATTCAGTGGGTCGCCCTCCCAGGGCTGTGGGGTACTCGGTACCGGGCCTGATGAGCTTCAATGGGAGATGTCACGGTAGCTGGGACCCGGCCCGTGGCCCTGGGCGCCCATTGTAAAAGGGGAAAAGTTCAGTGTGAATGATTCGTGACGCCACCTGTTGTGTTCGGCAATGAAGATGTTAAGCCGACGCTGCAGACAGATCCTCTGGGACAGATGATGTGGTGCAGCAAGGATGTTATAGCCCTCCACAGGCAGCGCTGTAGTCCCAGGGCAGTGTAGGTGAAGTGACACGTAGATGGTGCAGTGTCAGGCGCGGGGGACGTAGCAGTGCTGAGTAGGTTGACGCAGGAATAAGTGGAGGACACCAGGGCATGTAGTTCCAAAGCTTTACTCACAGTCTGTTGTGGTACTAGGGCCCACATCCGCGCCGTGTCCTCTGGGTCAGGAGCTCAGCCAACTTCCAGGCAAGATGAAGTCTTCCTTTCCAACACTCCGCCAACATGTGCCTTTTCTGAACGTCTCCCTCTTAGCACCTAGAGTGAAGTACTCACAGTACCGAGTTACACTGGAGTTCGTCCTGTCAGATGTTCCTATGAACTCTACTTGTACGGCAGACAGCTGCAGCCTGCTTCGGGGACTCCTTACTACCTAGTCCCGGCACACTCACGATGCTGTTGTGCCCCCAACTCTGGTGTGGGAATAAAGTGGTGACAACTTCTATTCCTCCGGTGTCTGCTGCAGGACCAATAGTATCCATACAACATCGGGGACCGGACCCCGGCCTTGCGCTGTAAACTTGGGAAGGGTTCTGCTCTAACCCTAGTCCTTAGTTCCCTTCTTCTCCTTACGTTCCGTACAAATCCTTTCCTTCTTATGGAGAGAGTCAGGCTTTCCATCAATGTCCCTTTCTTGTGCCAGCGGACCCAGTTCACTGAGGTCGGCTGCAGCACTTCCTTCATCCATCCCACTCAGGGGATCTTCTCTCACAGACTGCCTCTGTCAGACTCTCTGACTGACTGACCAAATGCTCAACTCTTCCCGCTCTTTTGGTGCAAACTAAACTCCACCCGCCTCCCAGCACGCTTCGTGTTCCAAGCAGGAAGTCACCAAAGGGTGCTTTGCTACACTACTGTGTTGTGTGGGATGCAGGTGTTGGAGTGTGGTCAGGTGTCTCCACCTTACCTGGATGGTGGGGCACCACACCTCAGGAGGAGGTGCAGTACCTCTGTGGCGACTGAACCCTCAGGGGCGCCACATTCAACAACCTGTCCTTGGGTCTGAAAATTTACCACTGCCTCCCGCCGGGCGGCATTGGACCCTTCTAACCACCCTTGCAGGTATAGATCAGTCCACTTTCTGCACTCTAGCAGACTCAGCGAACGAGGGCATTCAGCTTACCTCCTCTATGCATACAGCATGTCTGTATACAGAGGTGATGTGTATGTGTAGTGTGAGTGCACAGAGGTGATGTGTATGTGTAGTGTGAGTGCACAGAGGTGATGTGTAGTGTGAGTGCATAGATGCGATGTGAGTGTGTAGTGTGAGTGCATAGAGGTGATGTGAGTGTGTAGTGTGAGTGCACAGAGGTGATGTGTATGTGTAGTGTGAGTGCACAGAAGTGATGTGTACTGTGAGTGCATAGAGGTGATGTGAGTGTGTAGTGTGAGTGCACAGAGGTGATGTGTATGTGTAGTGTGAGTGCACAGAGGTGATGTGTAGTGTGAGTGCATAGAGGTGATGTGTATGTGTAGTGTGAGTGCACAGAAGTGATGTGTACTGTGAGTGCATAGAGGTGATGTGAGTGTGTAGTGTGAGTGCACAGAGGTGATGTGTATGTGTAGTGTGAGTGCACAGAAGTGATGTGTACTGTGAGTGCATAGAGGTGATGTGAGTGTGTAGTGTGAGTGCACAGAGGTGATGTGTAGTGTGAGTGCATAGAGGTGATGTGTGTAGCGTGAGTGCATAGAGGTGATGTGTATGTGTAGTATGAGTGCACAGAGGTGATGTGTACTGTGAGTGCATAGAGGTGATGTGTATGTGTAGTATGAGTGCACAGAGGTGATGTGTAGTGTGAGTGCATAGAGGTGATGTGTGTAGCGTGAGTGCATAGAGGTGATGTGAGTGTGTAGTGTGAGTGCACAGAGGTGATGTGTATGTATAGAGTCTGTGTAGTGTGTGTACATAGTGATGTGTGAACAGTGGTGATGTGTTATGAATGAGTCACCGAAGGAGGAAAAAACAAAAATACAAGCTAAGTCGAGAAAACCGGAGAGGTTGGCAGCTATCGGATTGCAGACCCCTGATCCTATCCACAACAACTAACAGTAGCCGTGGGGGGTTCCTACGATGCCCTAGACCCCTCGATCACAGCCGGAGAACTAAATAGGCCTAAAGAAAGAAAGGGGGAATCTAAACTGCTCCAGAGCAGACCCCAAAGCAATAGGTAGCCCCCAACATATAATGACGGTTGGAAAACCCCTGGGCCTTTTCCTGGGAGAGAGACAACTTATCCACCACTTGGTCCCAGATCTGGTGCATTCTCTCCACCACAGTGTCAACACCTGGGCAGGCAGAAGGCTCCACCTGCCCTGAAGAGAATCGAGGATGAAACCCAAAGTTACAAAAAAAAGGTGACATCAAAGTGGCAGAACTAGCTCTATTATTTAAAGCAAATTCGGCCAAGGGCAAAAATGAAACCCAATCATCCTGTTCAGCAGAAATAAAACATCTTAAATACGACTCCAAAGTCTGGTTTGTTCTCTCCGTCTGCCCATTGGTCTGAGGGTGAAACGCAGAGGAGAAGGACAACTGAATTCCCAGCTTGGAACAGAAAGTCCTTCAAAATCTAGACACAAACTGAACTCCTCTGTCAGATAGAATGTTCTCAGGAATTCCGTGCTAGCGAACCACCTGTTGCAAAAACAAGGGCACCAACTCTGAGGAAGATGGCAACTTAGGGAGTGGTACAAGATGGACCATCTTAGAGAATCTATCACAAATCACCCAAATAACAGTCATTCTCTGAGAGACAGGCATATCAGAGATAAAATCCATTGAAATATGGGTCCATGGCCTCCTGGGCACCGGCAAAGGCATCAACAACCCACTAGAGCGAGAACAAGGTTTAGACCGAGAGCAAGTCCCACAGGACTGCACAAAATTCCTGACATCACGAGACAAGGCGGGCCACCAAAAAGACCGACTCACCAAATCTCTAGTACCAAAAATACCTGGATGACCAGCCTATGCAGAGCAATGAACTTCAGACATCACTCTCTTCCTCCACTGGTCAGGAACATACAATTTTCCAATGGGACAACGCTCAGGTTTGTCCTCCTGAAACTCTTCCAGAGCACGTCTCAAATCGGGCGAGATGGCAGAAAGAACTACCCCCTCACCTAAGATGGAAGCAGGCTTGGTCACAACAGGAGAATCAGCAAAGAAACTCCTAGAGAGGGCGTCTGCCTTGACATTCTTAGTGCCCGGAAGAAAAGAGACCACAAAATCAAAACGTGTGAAAAACAAGGCCCACCTAGCCTGTCTAGGATTCAAGCGTTTGGCCGACTACAGGTAAATCAAATTCTTGTGGTCAGTAAGGACCACAACTTGATGTTTAGCTCCCTCCAACCAATGTCTCCACTCCTCAAATGCCCATTTCATGGCTAACAGTTCTCGATTCCCCACATCATAGTTACGTTCAGATGGGGAGAACTTTCGGGAAAAGAAAGCACAGGGATTCATTTTAGATGTTACAGGATCTTTTTGGGACAAAACAGCTCCTGCACCAATCTCAGAAGCGTCCACCTCTACCTGAAACGGGAGTGAGACATCAGGTTGCCGCAAAACCGGAGCAGAAGTGAACCTTCGCTTCAGCTCCTGAAAGGAAGAAACAGCCTCTGGAGACCAATTCAGCACATCAGCACCCTTCTTAGTCAAATCAGTCAATGGTTTGGCAATACCAGAAAAATTAGCTATAAATTTACGATAAAAATTAGCAAAACCCAAAAACTTCTGGAGGGCCTTCAAAGAAGTGGGCTGAACCCAATCATAAATGGTCTGTACCTTGGCCGGGTCCATTTCAATAGTTGACGGAGACAAAATAAATACCAAAAATTAAATCCTCTGTACACCAAAAAGGCATTTCGATCCCTTGACATACAGGGAATTCTCCCTCAAAATCCGGAACACAGTCCGAACATGTTCCACATGAGAGTCCCAATCCTTGGAAAAGATCAAAATATCATCCAGATAGATGATCAAAAATTTATCCACCAAGTCTCCAAAAATATCATTCATGAAGCACTGGAAGACAGAAGGGGCATTAGTGAGCCCAAAAGGCATCACCAGGTATTCAAAATGTCCCTCCGGAGTATTAAACGCCGTCTTCCATTCATCCCCATGCTTAATGTGAATAAGATTATACGCCCCCCTGAGGTCAAGCTTTGTAAACCAGCAAGCACCTATAGCTCTGGAGAATAGATCAGAAATCAGGGGTAACGAATACTGATATTTAACAGTAATTTTGTTGAGGGAACGATAATCAATACAAGGCCTTAATGACCCATCTTTCTTAGCCACGAAAAAAACCCCAGCACCTAAGGGTGAAGAGGATGGTCTAATATGACCCTTCTCCAACGACTCCTTAATATAGGATCGCATAGCCTCGTGCTCAGGCACAGATAAATTGAAAAGTCTTGGGAAATTTACACCCAGGGCTCAGCTCAATTGCACAGTCATAACTCCTATGAGGAGGCAAAGACGCAGACTCATTCTCACTAAATACATCATAAAAATCAGCCAAATAGTCAGGAACATCATGCAACTGGGGAGAGGTGGAGAAAACAGGAGCATCACTAAGGGCACACCGACAACCCCAACTCACCACAGACACAGATTTCCAATCCAAAACTGGATTATGGATTTGCAACCAGGGAAACCCCAGAACAATGGTATCATGCAAATTATGCAACACCAAAAATCTGCAATTCTCTTGATGGTCTGGGGCGACCCGCATTACCACCTGGGTCCAAAACTGAGGTTTATTCTTCGCCAAAGGAGTAGCATCAATACCCCTCAAAGGGATAGGCGTCCGCAGAGGTGTCATAGGAAATCCACAACGTTTAGCAAAATCCAAGTCCATCAGGTTCAGAGCTGCTCCCGAATCCTCAAAAGCCTTAGCGGAAAATGTGGACAGGGAGCAGATCAGAGTAATTGCCAGAAGAAACTTAGTTTGAACACCACCCACAGCAAATGTGTGTGCAAAACGTTTCTCTCGTTTAGGACAGACAGAAATAATATGCGAGGCATCACCACAGAAGAAACACAGCTTATTACGCCTTCTGAACTCCTGACGTTGCGCCCTAGACAAAACTCTATCACATTGCATAGGTTCAGACATTTGTTCAACAGCTGGCAACACCTCTCGTGCGGTTTTGCGTTCACGCAAACGCCGATCAACCTGAATGGCTAATGACATAGAATCGTCAAGACCAGAGGGAACAGGAAATCCCACCATAGTATCTTTTACGGTTTCTGACAAACCCTTCCGAAAGAGAGCTGCCAAGGCACCATCACTCCAGGTAGTAAGGACCACCCACTTTCGGAATTTTTGACAGTACAACTCTGCAGAATCCTGACCCTGGCTCAATGCCAACAGGGCCTTTTCAGCCTGATCAATAGCATTAGGTTCATCATACAAAAACCCCAAGGCTTGAAAAAATGCGTTCACATTAGTAAGAATAGGATCATCAGGTTTCAAAGAAAACGCCCAATCCTGGGGATCGCCGCGCAGCAAAGAGATGACAATTTTAACCTGCTGCGCGGAGCTCCCCAACGAGTTAGGCTTCAAGGCAAAAAATAATTTACAATTATTCTTAAAATTCAAAAATTTAGACCGATCCCCAAAAAACACATCAGGAGTAAGGATCTTTGGTTCAGCAGCATGTGAATGAGCAAGATAGGTGGAAATTCCCCGCACTTCAGCAGTCAGCTGCTCCACACGATCAGACAATTGCTTCATCTCCATTGAGAAAAAAAAATTCCCCCTACAGCCTCAGAGACATAGAGGAAAAAATATACACAACAAAAAAATTCTGACAAACTCTTTTTTTTTACAATTCTTTCCTGCTATTGAGTACCCTAGGATCTGCGGTATGGCTGGTGATTCTGTTATGAATGAGTCACCGAAGGAGGAAAAAACAAAAATACAAGCTAAGTCCAGAAAACCGGAGAGGTTGGTAGCTATCGGATTGCAGACCCCTGATCCTATCCATAACAACTAACAGTAGCTGTGGGGGGTTCCTACGATGCCCTAGACCATTCGATCACAGCCGGAGAACTAAATAGGCCTAAAGAAAGAAAGGGGAAATCTAAACTGCCCCAGACCCCAAAGCAATAGGCAGCCCCCAACATATAATGACGGTGAAGCAAGATGAAAACACTAACACAGATAGAAAGATAGGTTGAGCAAACGATGTGGCCCAAGCTAACTAAAAAGGACAGGATAGAAAAGCTGCTGTCTGCAATCGATAAAAAACTCTACCAAAAAATGTCCCAACTGTCTGATATGAAAAACAGGCCCTGAAGTCGCTAGGACGTCAAAAAGACTATACCAGCACTCAGGTAAATTCTGAAGACAGAGCAAAGAGACAAACTGATCAGAGACAAAAATGGAAATCAGCACACCCCCGCCCGGGGATGGCTGAACTCCAAGAAACAAGGTAAACAAAACAAAACTAATAAGTTCAATAGCAGAGCAAAAACTTATCTTTGGGAAGCAGGAGTCAGACTGGTCTCCAAGAATCCAGCAGAGAAATCACCAGTGACTCAGAAGGGAGTCGGCTGCCTTATATCCAGTCAGAAATTCCTGTTACCCAGTCATCATCTACCAGATCAGATGTTTGGTAATCAGCCTCACTACCTTCCTTCACCAGAAGAGGGAGTTCATCAGACATCGACGGTGAAGGCGAAAATGAACTCACAACAGTGATGTATATGTTAGAGTGTTTATGTATGTGGAGGTGATGGGTGTGTAGAGTAATGGTGTTGAGCGTGGATGTATGTGGGTGTGTGATTATGTGAGTTTATGTACAGAGAGTGTGTGTGTGTGAGTATTTTGTGCATGTGTGATGCGCGTGTGTAGTTTGAGTGTGTGAGTGTACAAAGATATGTAACGTGTGCAATGTGTAGTGTGTATAATATGCGTGAAGTTTGTGTAGTGTGCGTAATGTGTGTAGTGTGTATAGTGATGGTGTGTGTAGTGTGTATAGTGATGGTGTGTGTGTAATGTGTGTGCTAATGTTGGGCTCCAGCACATTACACCAGTCACTGGCCCGTGGTGCAGTCATATCATAGAATCATAGAATCATAGAATCGTAGAGTTGGAAGGGACCTCCTGGGCCATCTGGTCCAACCCCCTGCTCAAAGCAGGATTCGCTAAATCATCCCAGTTAGATGTCTGTCCAGCCTCTGTTTGAAGACTTCCATTGAAGGAGAACTCACCACTTCTCGTGGCAGCCTGTTCCACTCATTGATCACTCTAACTGTCAAAAAGTTTTTTCTAATATCTAATCTGTGTCTCCTCCCATTCAGCTTCATCCCATTGCTTCTAGTCTTTCCTTGTGCAAATGAGAATAAAGTTGATCCTTCTACAATGTGACAGCCCTTTAGATATTTGTAGACAGCTATTAAGTCTCCTCTCAGTCTTCTCTTTTGCAAACTAAACATTCCCAAATCCTGCAACCTTTCCTCATAAGACAGGGTTTGCAGACCGGTCACCATTCTGGTCGCTCTTTTCTGAACTTGCTCCAGTTTGTTGATGTCTTTTTTAAAATGTGGTGCCCAAAATTGGACACAATATTCCAGATGAGGTCTGACCAAAGAGGAGTAGAGGGAAATAATTACTTCACGTGATCTAGACTGTATGCTTCTGTTAATACATCCTAGAATTGCATTTGCCTTTTTTGCTGCTGCATCACACTGTTGACTCATATTCAGTCTGTGATCTATTAGTATACCCAAGTCTTTTTCACATGTGCTGTCACTTAGCCCTATTCCTCCCATTCTATATATGCTTTTTTCATTTTTATTGCCCAGATGTAGTACTTTGCATTTCTCCCTGTTAAAAACCATTCTGTTAGTTGCTGCCCACTTCTCCAGTTTATTTAAATCTTTTTGAATCCTCTCTCTCTCTTCTCTAGTATTAGCTATCCCTCCTAGCTTTGTGTCATCACATATGTAAGCTGACATTTACACATGATGGCGGCTGAGCGGTGATGGTATGTGTGTATAGTGATGGAGTGTGTAATGTGTCTGTAATATGTGCATAGTGATGGTTTGATAGGCTATGTGGATATCATTTTGTGTATACTTCTATTTCACTGATTTTCATGTTTTCTTGTTGCCTTGTATCATTTCTTGCATTCCCCATATTGTCTGGAGTTTCAATTACCTCCCAAAAGGCTGATAATTGAATTAGCTCACTTACTGTCTGCAGCCTGACTGTACATAGTGTGTGTTCATCTTTGTCTATTGATGTGTACTGATATGCTAATTGTGCACTGTATTATGAAACTAGTTTGTTGACTTCTAAAGAGGGAACAGAATGTGAGGGTGTACTGAAGGACACTGGGTAATTCTAAAAATAGCTTACCTTTCTGGGGTATAAAAGACCCTGAGACTGAGAGACCACATCTCATCTCATCACACAGTACGTCAGAGAGAAAGGGAAGCGTATGGACTTTTTATCCTCTGGCTGCTGGTTATTGGACTCTCATCTCCTTGGACATTTTATCCTGTTACTGAACTTCATTCGTGTTCTGGACTATTGTATCCTCAGTGTGGTGGATTGTTTATGGACCTTCTAATTTTGCCTATAATAAAGGTCTTGGGATTGTTCACACTTCCCTCACTCTGTTGATTGCGTGGTATCGGAGAAGGACCCCGTGACAATTGGTGACAGCAGTAGGATCAACAGAGTGTAACCCAATGGAGAACCACCCACAGAGTGAGTACAGAAATTGGACTGTATCCAGTTTACAGGAGAGAGCCAGAGACCTGGGCCTGAGCTACCAGGGACTGACTAAAGAAGCCTTAATTGACCTACTGGTAGGTGCTAGCCAGGCCACCTCCTCCCAGATTTCTGAAGGACGAGCACTGGAGACAGGGATCCCCATCCAAAAAATCCAGTGGTTGATGTGGTACGAAGAAGAGATGACGATTCTGGGCACAGAATGAGGAGTGTAACCCCAACGATCTGGGAACCTGTACGGATCACCCGGACAGAGTTTAAGCCATTTGATGAGGCTTCCGGAGATGTGGAGGGGTTCTTTAAGGACTTTGAGCAGCAGTGTGCTGTGATGGAGGTGCCCCACTCTGGCTGGATGCATTTGTTAGTGGGGCTCCTGAACGGTAGCATGGCGGAGGCTTACCGAACCATTGACTCACAGCCGAATCGGGATTATAACATTGTAAAGCGGACTATCCTGGATTACCATGCTATCACCCCAGACTCATATAGGGCCAAGTTCCGAGACCTCCCATGCACCACAGGGGGATCGTTTAGGATGTTTACACATAAGATGTCCCAGGCATGTCGGAGATGGCTGGAAGCAGAAAATGCCTTTACTGTGGAAGATGTTATACAGGCGTTCCTTATAGAACAATTTCTTGCCAAGTGCCCCGCAGAGGTACGGGAATGGGTCCGGGAGCGCACGCCGTGTACCGTGGATAGAGCTGCAGCCCTCGCCGATGAAGCCCTTACTATCTGGCCGCAATATCCAAAATTTCATTAATCATGTGTTCTCTGATTTCATTGGATGTTTTATGGTGGTATATTTGGATGACATATTGATCTACTCTCCTGATAAAGAGGCTCACATTGGTCATGTTCGGGCAGTTCTCCAAAGGCTCCGGGAGAACTGTCTCTTTGCTAAATTAGAAAAATGCTTATTTTTCGTCCAAGAACTGTTTTTTCTGGGGTTCATTGTGTCTGCTCAAGGGTATCGCATGGATCCTAATAAGGTGCAGGCCATTGTCGAGTGGGTTTAACCTTGTGATTTGAAGGCTCTGCAGCATTTCCTAGGATTCGCCAATTACTACCGTAAATTTATAAGGGGGTTCTCACAGGTGGTTAAACCCCTCACAGACATGACTCAAAAAGGGGCCGATATCAAGAATTGGTCAACCGCAGCAGTAGCGGCGTTTCAGTTTTTTAAAAAATGTTTTATGTCTGCCCCGGTTCTTATTCAACCGGACCCTTCTGAACCATTTATTGTTGAGGTAGACGCCTCAGAGGTGGGGGTGGGGGCAGTATTGTCCCAGGGACCCGCCACTTTGACAAATTTGAGACCTTGCACCTTTTTCTCGAAGAAGTTCTCCCCTGCGGAGAGAAACTATGATGTGGGGAATCGAAAACTTCTGGCCGTAAAGTTGGCCTTTGAAGAATGGAGGCATTTTTTGGAGGGGGCTGTCCATCCTATAACCGTAATTACGGACCACAAAAACCTAGCTTACATTGAGTCAGCCAAAAGGTTGACTCCCAAACAGGCTAGATGGTCACTTTTTTTTCCCCGATTCAACTTCTCGATCACTTTTCGTCCAGGATCTAAAAATGCCAGAGCGGATGCCTTGTCACGCAGTCTAGATCCGGTGTCCCCCCTGGAACCTCCATCCTCCAGCCTTGGGGTGGTGGTGGCAGATATTTCTAATATGTTGGAACGGGAGATTCGGGAAGCTCAGTCTCTTGCACCTCCGACTAAGCTGGTGGATAAACTTTTCGTGCCAGCTCAGTTTCGCCTCAAGGTCCTCCGGGAGCTCCATGACTCAGTTCTGGGTGGACATCCAGGGATCTCGGCTACCCGGAAGGCCATTGCTAGAGTATTCTGGTGGTCTGCTTTAGCCTCTAATGTTGGGGAATATGTGTCTGCTTGTGATGTTTGTGCCCGTGCAAAAACCCCCCATAACCGGCCGGCCGGGGAATTGGTACCACTGCCAATTCCTGAGAGACCATGGACTCATTTGTCCATGGATTTCATCACCAACCTTCCCCCCTCCAAGGGTAATACCGTTGTTTGGGTTGTGGTGGACAGGTTTAGTAAGCAGGCACATTTTGTACCTTTGGCAGCTCTACCTAATGCGGAAACATTGTCCAGATTGTTCGTTGAGCATGTGGTGCGGTTGCATGGGGTACCCTTGAATGTGGTGTCTGATAGAAGAGTGCAATTTGTTTCCACATTTTGGAGAGCTTTTTGTAAGAGATTGGGTATTGGTCTGTCCTTTTCATCCGCTTATCATCCAGACACTAATGGGCACCGAGCAGACCAATCAGTCTCTGGAGCAAATTCTGCGTTGCTTGACCTCAGCCCGACAGGATGATTGGTGTTCTGTATTACCATTGGCCGAGTTTGCATTTAACAACCGCATTAACCAGTCTACGGGTACATCTCCCTTTTTCTGCAATTATGGGTTTCATCCTCATTTTGGAGAATTTTCCCGTTTGAATTCTGGGTGTCCTGGGGCGGATGAGACGATCCAGCGGTTGGGGGAGGTATGGCGGGAGGTCCAGAGTAACATTACGAAGGCCCAGGACAAATTTAAATTTTTTGCGGACAAAAAACGTTCCGTGGAACCAGTGTTTCAGATTGGGGATAAGGTATGGTTGTCCACCAAGAATATAAGGCTCAAGGTCCCCTCTGCGAAGCTTGGACCCAAGTTTATAGGTCCCTATGAAATTACCGAAGCAGTTAACCCTGTGGCTTTCCGGTTGCGTCTCCCGCCATCTCTGCGGATCCCAAATGTTTTCCATAGGGCCCTTTTGAAACCTGTGAGGTCCGGTGGGGAGGGATCATCAGCTTCCCCACCACCGGTTTTGGAAGACGGGCAGTCGGAGTACGAGGTGGAACGAATTGTCGACTCCAGGTTGGTCCGTCGTGCTCTTCAATATCTGGTACATTGGAAAGGCTACGGTCCTGAAGAACGGTCGTGGGTTCCTGCTCGATCGGTCCATGTGCCAAGTATCCTGAGAGACCTGGGGGTCCAGTGGCCCCCCATTGAGAGGAGGGTACTGTCATGATCCAGGACGGGGTTTCGCTTTGGCCTGTCCTGATCAGACTGGGGGTTAATTATTCCGCCTCTCTCTGGCGGCGGCTATTTAATGCTCACTGGACCTAGGTCCGGTGTCAGTTATACTCCTGCCCTCGGCTGAGTTAGTTGACCTTGTGCGTACATGTGCCTTGTGCCTGATATCTTGCTTGCTTGTTTGGTTTTGATCCGGTTGTGTCCCTGTTTCGAGTTCTGCCTGACCCCTTTGTACTGCGCTACCTCTCATGTATGACTCTTTGCTTGTGACCCGACTTCTCTCTGCTCATCCCCTTGGTACCACATCGCCATCTTGTATATGACCTTTGGCTTTGTCTGACCACCCGTCTGTTTGTCCCTCCTGTGCCTCGTTTGCCCCCCTGTGCCTCATTTGCCCGTACTGTGAACGACCTCCGTTTTGCCCGACTCTGAGTTGTTGTATGGTGTCCTGTCATCTCTGAAAGCAGGACGCTAAGACCCTCCCCCTTGCAGTCACATGACCATAGGTCCTGTTCCAGCTAGCTAACTTCAGCGTCCTCAGGTCCTGTGCATCTTTACTTTCCGGCGCTGACAGGATCCTGACTAGAGTTGAGCGAAACGGGTCGAAAAAATTCAAAAGTCGCCGACTTTTGGCAAAGTCGGGTTTCATGAAACGAAACCCGACCATAGGATGAGGTTGGCCACGAGGTCGGCGACTTACGCGCCAAAGTCGCGTTTCAAAAGTTTGTTTTGCGCTCTTTTTCAGCCAATCAGGATCCACGGACACTGTGGGCAACGTGATGACATAGGCACGGGTCACCACCATCTTTCAGAAGGGCATGCAAGTGATTGGCTTGCTTTGGTGGGCGTCACAGGGGGTATAAAAGGGCGTGCACGCCGACCGCCATCTTACCTCTGCCGATCTTAGTATAGGGAGAGGTTGCTGCTGATTCTGTAGGGAGAGCGTTAGGCAGGGAAGAAGACAAAAAAACTGCTTCTGCTGCTAGCGATTTGGCCTGCACAACACACCAGTCACTGTGTGTGCAGTGCAAGGGGAGGCTATATAGTGGTGTATCAGTGGTGTTGGTTGTTGGGCTGCCTTTTAAGGCTTCCTGACAGGCTGGCATTGCTGTTTACCCACTGCTCCGCAAACTGCTTTTTTAAAAGCAATCCCAATTTTTTTTCTTGTCCTGCTGAGAAGAAAAAAAAACTGCTTCTGCTGCTAGCAATTTGGCCTGCACAACACACCAGTCACTGTGTGTGCAGTGCAAGGGGAGGCTATATAGTGGTGTATCAGTGGTGTTGGTTGTTGGGCTGCCTTCTAAGGCTTCCTGACAGGCTGGCATTGCTGTTTACCCACTGCTCCGCAAACTGCTTTTTTAAAAGCAATCCAATCTCCCTTATCCTCTAGTCACTTTTGTCACAGCTGTGCCATCGAGCCTGTCACATAGCGCTCAGATATTCATTGGGCCTCACACAATCCAAAAGTGTCCAGTGTCCAAAAGTGTGTGCAGAGATTCAAAATCTCCCTTATCCTCTAGTCACTTTTGTCACAGCAGTGCCATCGAGCCTGTCACATAGCGCTCAGATATCAGTGGGCCTCACACAATCCAAAAGTGTCCAGTGTCCAAAAGTGTGTGCAGATATTCAAAATCTCCCTTATCCTCTAGTCACTTTTGTCACAGCAGTGCCATCGAGCCTGTCACATAGCGCTCAGATATCAGTGGGCCTCACACAATCCAAAAGTGTCCACTGTCCAAAAATGTGTGCAGAAATTCAAAATCTCCCTTATCCTCTAGTCACTTTTGTCACAGCTGTGCCATCGAGCCTGTCACATAGCGCTCAGATATCAGTGGGCCTCACACAATCCAAAAGTGTCCAGTGTCCAAAAGTGTGTGCAGAAATTCAAAATCTCCCTTATCCTCTAGTCACTTTTGTCACAGCTGTGCCATCGAGCCTGTCACATAGCGCTCAGATATCAGTGGGCCTCACACAATCCAAAAGTGTCCAGTGTCCAAAAGTGTGTGCAGATATTCAAAATCTCCCTTATCCTCTAGTCACTTTTGTCACAGCAGTGCCATCGAGCCTGTCACATAGCGCTCAGATATCAGTGGGCCTCACACAATCCAAAAGTGTCCAGTGTCCAAAAGTGTGTGCAGATATTCAAAATCTCCCTTATCCTCTAGTCACTTTTGTCACAGCAGTGCCATCGAGCCTGTCACATAGCACTCAGATATCAGTGGGCCTCACACAATCCAAAAGTGTCCACTGTCCACAAGTGTGTGCAGAAATTCAAAATCTCCCTTATCCTCTAGTCACTTTTGGCACAGCTGTGCCATCGAGCCTGTCACATAGTGCTCAGATATCAGTGGGCCTCACACAATCCAAAAGTGTCCAGTGTCCAAAAGTGTGTGCAGATATTCAAAATCTCCCTTATCCTCTAGTCACTTTTGTCACAGCAGTGCCATCGAGCCTGTCACATAGCGCTCAGATATCAGTGGGCCTCACACAATCCAAAAGTGTCCAGTGTCCAAAAGTGTGTGCAGATATTCAAAATCTCCCTTATCCTCTAGTCACTTTTGTCACAGCAGTGCCATCGAGCCTGTCACATAGCGCTCAGACATCAGTGGGCCTCACACAATCCAAAAGTGTCCACTGTCCACAAGTGTGTGCAGAAATTCAAAATCTCCCCTGCCCTATAGACACCTTGTACCTTGTTTTACGTTACTATATAGTTTGTTGGATTTTGTCTACATTTCTACCAAAAATGAGGAAGGCTGGTGGAAGAGGCCGTGGAATTGGGCGGGGGTTGGCAGCTGGTAATGATGGTGTTGGTGGTGGATCTGATGGTAGTGGCAAGAGCAAAATAGGACCGAATGCAGGAGGTGCTGACCCTGCGTCATCGTCTGGCTACATAAGGCCTCGAACGCTTAGTTTTCTAGGAGTTGGCAAACCGCTTTTAAAGCCAGAGCATCAGGAAAAAGTTTTGTCTTACATTGCTGACTCAGCCTCCAGCTCTATCGCCTCCTCTTCTTCAGTTGTAAAAAGTAAAAGCACTGAGTCGTCATTGGAGGCTCATGTTCATGAACCACACCTTTCCTTGTGTCCTTCACCCCAACCAAGATTGAAGGATGACGCAGGCCATACTACTGATTACTCCATGGAGCTGTTTTCACATACCATGCCTGGATTATCAAGTCAAATGGTGAATTACCCAGGCCAAGATGAATCTGACATGGAGTGCACTGATGCACAGCCGCTGATGGATGATTCTGCTGGTACATTCACTCAGAGCACTACATTGTCCTCGCAGTGTACAGAGCCAGATTCTGACCCTGATGAGACTCAGGTGCCCCTTCCCGCACACTATACCACCATACACGGTGACACAGAGGAAGGTGCACATGACATAGAAGAGGAGGTGATGGATGACCCAGTTGTTGACCCAGATTGGCATCCATTGGGGGAAGAGGGTGCTGCGTCCAATAGCTCAGATGAGGAGCATCCACAGCAGACATCGACATCGCAACAGCTGTTATCTGGCAGGCCCGGAGCACTCCAAAGACAGGTTCCAAACATCAAAAGAGTTGCTGGACAGCTTGTCCAGAGGGTCAAAAGATCACAGCGTGCTAGGCCGCAAAATGTCTGCCAAAGTAGGAAGAGTGCAGTGTGGCACTTTTTTGAACAAAATCCTCATGATCAGGCCAAGGTTATCTGTAAGAAGTGCGCAAAGACCTTTAGCCGAGGGAAAAATCTGAAAAATTTGAATACCAGTTGCATGCTTAGACATTTAACCAGCATGCACTTGCTAGCGTGGACACAACACCAAACCTCAAGTGCCACATGTGCAACTGATCACAACGAAGGTAGTCAGCAACGCTACATTGTTTCCCCCACTGTAAGCCCACCGGTTAGCACAGCAGCAAATGTTGAGGTGTCGTTGCAAGACCACAGCAGTCAGGGAATCCCACCGTTATATCAACGAAATACTGATTCTAGGCCATCAGAAAGAACACCAACTCCATCACCATCATCAACCCTCTCTCAGTCCGCCCTGTCCACCGCTACTTCCACCATATGCAGCTCTCAAGTCCAGCTCACCCTCCCAGACACTATGAGTAGGTCAAGAAAGTACTCAGTCTCTTATCCGCGTACACTGGGTTTGAACGCCCACATTGCCAAACTAATCTCGTTTGAGATGATGCCCTTTCGGTTGGTGGAAAGCACAATTTTGTGGCAGCCATAGCCCTTTCAAAACTCAGCCACATACCTTGCTTGGCTCACACCTTGAACCTGGTGGTGCAGTGCTTCCTCAAAAATTATCCGGAGTTAACAGCCCTGCTCCAGAAGGTGCGAAGACTGTGCGCGCACATCCGCCGGTCGCCTGTACACTCCGTTCGTATGCAGAAGCTGCAGCGATTGCTCCACCTTCCCAACCACCGCCTCATTATCGACATTGCAACAAGGTGGAACTCCACCCTGCACATGGTGGAGCGGCTGTGCGAGCAGAGGCAGGCCATAATGCATTTGTGGGAGGATACACGGCCAGGCACTTTGAGAGCAGACATGGAGTTGACAGGTGTGCAGTGGTCGAAGCTGAAAGACCTTTGTAAAGTCCTTCAGTGTTTTGAGGAATGCACATGGCTGGTAAGCGCAGACGACGCCATCCTAAGCATGAGCATCCCACTTATGCATCTGCTCATGCAAACTTTGACGCACCTTAAGGAGCAGGCGTCTGCAGCCAATGTTGATGAGGAGGAAGAGGAGGAGGGAATCCTTGATGACATTCAGCCATTGTCTGCTCAGGGACCTCTCCTGGACAAGGTGGAGGAAGAAGAGGAGGAGGAGGATGATGATGGGGATGATTACTTAGGGGAGGAGGATGCATCTCGTGGGGCAAGTGAAAATGTTGGCGTGGCAAGGTCTGGTACAGGGTTTGTGCGTGACTGGAGGGATGTGGATTTGCCAGAAAGTGCTCCTCCACCCAGCACTCGCAGTGCATCATTGACACCGGGAACATTGGCCCACATGTCAGATTATGCCTTGCGGATCCTAAAAAGGGACCCCCGCATTGCCAAAATGATGAACGATGACGACTACTGGTTGGCCAGCATCCTGGATCCACGCTATAAAGGCAAATTACAAAACATCATGCCACAGGAGAACCTTGACCTAATATTGGCTAATAAACAAGCAACTCTGGTAAATCGGTTGCTTGAGGCATTCCCAGCACACAGCAGCGGTGATGGTTCTCACACGAGCCGTACGGGCCGGGGGGCAGCTTGGCAGAGGTGTTCGTGGTGCACACAGCAGAAGTGGCGTTGGAGACAGGGGTTTCATGACAATGTTGTGGACTGATTTTTCAAATACCGCTCACACAACTGGTAATACTGCATCGATGGAAAGTGACAGGAGACAGCAGTTGTCAACTATGGTTACAAACTACTTTTCCTCCCATATCGATGTTCTCCCACACAGGTCATTCCCCTTTGACTATTGGGCCGCTAAACTGGACACCTGGCCTGAATTGGCCCAATATGCCTTACAGGAGCTCGCTTGCCCAGCTGCAAGTGTGCTATCGGAAAGAGTCTTCAGTGCAGCTGGATCAATCCTGACAGAAAAAAGGACCCGTCTGTCAACCCAAAATGTGGATGATCTAACCTTCATTAAAATGAACCACGCATGGGTTTCCAAGGATTTTGTCCCACCTTCCCCTGATGACACATAGGGTGACAGAAAAATGGCTTGCTTTGGTCCACCTCTTCCTGGTACTTCACCTATTTCGCCTTTTGCATCAGCTGAATGTCCAACATCAACATATGCCACTTTCTAAAACTCCCTAACTGTGCTGCCTCCCCCCCCATGGCCGGGGTCACCACCTACCGCATGACACCGTGCGAGTGCCGTTGCCCTGGACAGGTGGGTAGGCCGACTCTTGGGCGCGGGCACTGGCAAAGGGTCCCTCATAGTGCAATCAAGTGTCTCTGACGGTGGTGGTGCACACCCGCCGTCAGACACACCGCTGTACTATGAGGGGCCCAGTGCCAGTACCGACGCCCACGAGTGGGCCCCCCTTGCTTGGGCAGGGCCCCAGCATTTGCAATCTTTACCTCTCCCTGCTCCTCCGCTGTGTAATCTGGGCCGTCAAATCCATACTGTGCCTGACACCGTCTGAGCCTGCCTCCTGAGACATATATTTTGAATGTGTACGCTATCCATACATGTTATCCGGGGATACAGTACCCTTTCTAACCTTTGTGCAATCACGTGCAATCCATACTGGGCCTAACACCGTCTGAGCCTGCCTCCTGAGACATATATTTTGAATGTGTACGCTATCCATACATGTTATCCAGGGATACGGTACCCTTTCTAACCTTTGTGCAATCACGTGCAATCCATACTGGGCCTAACACCGTCTGAGCCTGCCTCATGCTGTATAGACATATATTTTGAATGTGTACGCTATCCATACATGTTATCCGGGGATACGGTACCCTTTCTAACCTTTGTGCAATCACGTGCAATCCATACTGGGCCTAACACCGTCTGAGCCTGCCTCCTGAGACATATATTTTGAATGTGTACGCTATCCATACATGTTATCTGGGGATACGGTACCCTTTCTCACCTTTGTGCAATCACGTGTAATCCATACTGGGCGTGAGAACGGCTGGCGAGCTGTTAAGCAAGCTACAGCACCTGTCCAGACAAGTACAGGGATTCCCTAGCGAGGAGACTTATTTGATTGTTTTCAATGTTGGGACAGCAATTTTTGGGGAGCACTATACTCTGGAGAATGATAGATGGGGCCCACCATACACTGGAACATTCCAAAGGTGGACATCAGACACTGGAGCAGCATTTACAGGGCCCATTATACACTAGAGCATTAGAAATGGGGCCCATTATGTTTGGAGCATTAATTGGGGCCATAAGACAGTGGGGCTTCATCCATGGGGACCAACATATACTGTAGCATTATGTGGAGCTCATCATATACTGTTTCAAACATTATATGGGACCAATGATTCTGTATGGAGAAATAGATGGGCCTCGTCATGAGATGTAAAAAGTGAAGTATTTTTCATTGTACTATACCGCTATTTATCTGCCGTATCGGAGCATGATGAGTTGTGGTATGTGTTAAAGGGGCGCTCTTTCGCCCAGGGCACATGAAAACCTGGAGCCAGCCCTACCCCCCCACAACTTTAGCCAAATAACCCCCATTTTTCAGTGCGTAACTTGTATTATGAAGTTAATTAAGGTTGACAAGCTTAAGAAAGAAGAATTGATGCTTTTGGCATTCAAATGGGCACTGTTGGTGTGTTTCCTGTCCTCCTCTCACTGCCGACTTTTATTCCCCATTGACTTACATTGGGTTTCGTGTTTCGGGACGACCCCGACTTTTCCCTATTATCGGACGATCTTGCTTGACCCGACTTTTGGAAAAGTTGGGTTTCACGAAACGAAACGCGACCCTAAAAAAACAAAAGTCGCTCAACTGTAATCCTGACACCGAAAGTTTGAAGCACGCATTGTCACCTCTGCTGCCCACTCCACAGGTATCTTTTAGCACTGTTTCTGTACTCAGGAAACGCGCACTGGCTCAGTGAGCGAGTGTAGTGCGGTGTTCCTGAGATCTGGGGTATAAAAGACCCTGAGACTGAGAGACCACATCTCATCTCATCACACAGCACGTCAGAGAGAAAGGGAAGCGTATGGACTTTTTATCCTCTGGCTGCTGGATTATTGGACTCTCATCGCCCTGGACATTCATCCTGTTACTGAACTGCATTCATGTTCTGGACTATTGTATCCTCAGTGTGGTGGATTGTTTATGGACCTTCTAATTTTGCCTATAATAAAGGTCTTGGGATTGTTCACACTTCCCTCGCTCTGTTGATTGTGTGATACCAGAGAAGGACCCCGTGACAGTGTGTGTGTAATGTGTGTATTAATGTCAGACTCCAGCACATTACACCAGTCACAAGCTGGCAGTGCAGTCACACATAAGCTGACATTTGCACATGATGGCGGCTGAGCGGTAATGGTGTGTGTGTGTACAATGATGATGTGTGTATTATGTGTGTATAGTGTTTGTGTAATGTGGGTGTTAATGTTGGGCTCTAGCACATTACACCAGTCACGGTCGACGGTGCAGTCATATGTAACCTGACATTAGCACATGATGGCAGCTGAGCGGTGCTGGTATGTGTGTGTACAATGATGATGTGTGGGTATTGTGTGTAGTGTGTGTGTAATGTGTGTGTAATGTCTGTAGTGTGTGTGTGCAATGTGTGTGTAGTATGTGTATTGTGTGTGGAATATTTGTGTAATGTGTGTAGTATATCTGTAGTATGTGTGTAATATGTGTGTAATGTGTGTAGTATGTGTCTGTAGTGTTTGTGCAATATGTGTGTTCATGTCTGGGTCTAGCACATTACACCAGACACTGCCGTCGGTGCTGACATTAGAACATGATGGCAGCTGAACGGTAATGGTGTGTGTGTGTACAATGATGATGTGTGTGTAATGTGTGTAGTATGTGTGTGTACTGTTAATGGAATGTGTGTAGTATGTGTGTAATGTGTTTAATGTGTGTGTAGTATGTGTGTAATGTGCACAGTATATGTGTAATGTCTGTATAGTATGTGTTTGTAGTATGTGTAATTTGTGTGCGTAGTGTGGCATGTGTGTGGTGTGTGTAGTGTGGTGTGTGTATGTGTGTGTGATGCGTGTGGTGTGTGTGAATAGTGTGACGTGTGTGTATGTGCGTGTGGTGTGTGTGTAGTGTGTGTGTGTTTGTGCATGTGTAGTGTGTGTGGTATGTGTGTAATTTGTGTGTGTAATGTGTGTAATCTGTGTGTGTAGTGTATGTGCGTGTGTAGTGTGCGTATGTGCATGTGTAGTATGTATATAATGTGTGTAATTTGTGTGTGTGTATGTGCATGTGTAGTATGTATATAATGTGTGTAATTTGTGTGTGTGTATGTGCATGTGTAGTTTGTATGTAATGTGTGTAATTTGTGTGTAGTGTATAGCATGTGTGCAGTATGTGTGTAGTGTGTGTGTGTGTAGTATGTGTGTAAAGTGTATAATTTGTGTGTGTAGTGTGTGTAGTGTATGTGTGTAATGTGTGTGTAGTGTGTAGTATGTGTGTTGTGTGTGCAGTGTATGTGTAGTGTATAGCGTGTGTAATGTGTGTAAAGTGTGTAATTTGTGTGTTTAGTGTGTGTGGTGTGTGTAATGTGTGTGTAGTGTGTGTAATGTGTGTATAGCGAGTGTGTAGTATGTGTGTGGTGTGTGTGTAGCGTGTGTGTAGTGTGTGTAGCGTGGATGTGTAATGTGTGTGTAGTGTGGGTGTGTAGTGTGTGTGTGTAGCACGGGTGTGTAGTGTGTGTTGTGTGTGTGTAGTGGGTGTAGTGTGGTTGTGTTGTGTGTGTGTAGCGTGGTTGTGTGTGTAGCGTGGGTGTGTAGTGTGTGTGTAGCGTGGGTGTGTAGTGTGTGTGTAGTGTGTGTGTAGCGTGAGTATGTAGTGTGGGTGTGTAGTATGTGTGCAGAGTATGTGTGTAATGTGTGTGTAGTATGTGTGTAGTGTATGTGTAGTGTATAGCGTGTGTAGTGTGTGTGTAGTGTGTGTAAAGTGTGCAATTTGTGTGTAGTGTGTTTAGTGTATGTAGTGTGTGTAATGTGTGTATAGCGAGTGTGTAGTATGTGTGGTGTGTGTAGCGTGGGTGTGTACTGTGTGTGTCGTGGGTATAGTGTGTGTGCAGCATGGGTGTGTAGTGTGGGTGTGTAGTGTGGGCGTGTGTGTGTGTAGTGTGTGTGTAGCGTGTGTGTGTAGTGTGTGTGTATTGTGTGTAGTGTGTGTAGCGTGGGTGTGTAGCGTGTGTGTAGTGTGTGTGTAGCGTGGGTGTGTAGCGTATGTGTTGTGTATGTGTGTAGCGTGGGTGTGTAGTGTGTGTGTAGCGTGGGTGTATTGTGTGTAGTGTGTGTGTAGCGTGGGTGTGTAGTGTGTGTAGTGTGTGTGTGTAGTGTGGGTGTGTAGTGTGTGTACTGTGGATGTGTAGTGTGTGTGTGTAGCATGGGTGTGTAGCATGGGTGTGTAGTGTGTGCGTGTAGCGTGGGTGTGTAGTGTGTGTGTAGCGTGGGTGTGTTGTGCGTGTTTAGTGTGTGTGTAGCATGTGTAGTGTGTGTGTAGTGTATGTAATGTGTGTGTAGTGTGTGTGTGCAGCGTGGGTGTGTAGTGTGTGTGCGTGTGTAGTGTGTGTGTAGCGTAGGTGTGTAGTGTGTGTAGCGTGGGTGTGTAGTGTGTGTGTAGTGTATGTAATGTGTGTGTAGTGTGTGTGTAGCGTGGGTGTGTAGTGTGTGTAGTGTGAGTGTGTAGTGTGTGTAGCATGGGTGTGTAACGTGGGTGTGTAGTGTGTGTAGCATGTGTGTAGTGTGTGTGTAGCGTGGGTGTGTAGTGTGTGTGTAGCGTGGGTGTGTAGTGTGTGTGTGTAATGTGTGTAGTGTGTGTGTGTGTAGCGTGGGTGTGTAGCGCGGGTGTGTAGTGTGTGTGTAGTGTGTGTGTAGCATGGGTGTAGTGTGTGTGTAGTGTGTGTAGTATATAGCGTGTGTAGTGTGGGTGTAGTGTGTGTAAAGTGTGCAATTTGTGTGTGTAGTGTGTTTAGTGTATGTAGTGTGTGTAATGTGTGTATAGCGAGTGTGTAGTATGTGTGATGTGTGTGTAGCGTGGGTGTGTACTGTGTGTCGTGGGTGTAGAGTGTGTGTAGCGTGAGTGTGTAGTGTGGGTGTGTAGTGTGGGCAGGTGTGTAGCGTGTGTGTAGCGTGGGTGTGTAGTGTGTGTGTGTATTGTGTGTAGCGTGGGTGTGTAGTGTGTGTGTAGTGTGTGTAATGTGTGTGTAGTGTGTGTGTAGCGTGGGTGTGTAGTGTGTGTGTGTATCATGGGTGTAGTGTGTGTAGTGTCTATGTAGTGTATAGCGTGTGTAGTGTGGGTGTAGTGTGTGTAAAGTGTGCAATTTGTGTGTGTAGTGTGTTTAGTGTATGTAGTGTGTGTAATGTGTGTATAGCGAGTGTGTAGTATGTGTAGTGTGTGTGCAGCGTGGGTGTGTACTGTGTGTTTCGTGGGTGTAGTGTGTGTGTGTAGCGTGAGTGTGTAGTGTGGGTGTGTAGTGTGGGCATGTGTGTGTAGTGTTTGTAGCGTGGGTGTGTAGTGTGTGTGTATTGTGTGTAGCGTGTGTGTAGTGTGTGCGTGTAGCGTGGGTGTGTAGCGTATGTGTAGTGTATGTGTGTAGCGTGGGTGTGTAGTGTGGGTGTATTGTGTGTGTAGTGTGTGTGTGTAGCGTGGGTGTGTAGTGTGTGTAGTGTGTGTGTGTAGCGTGGGTTTGTAGTGTGTGTAGCGTGGATGTGTAGTGTGTGTGTGTAGCATGGGTGTGTAGCGTGGGTGTGTAGTGTGTGCGTGTAGCGTGGGTGTGTAGTGTGTGTGTAGCATGGGTGTGTTGTGCGTGTGTAGTGTGTGTGTGTAGCGTGGGTGTGTAGTGTGTGTAGTGTGTGTAGCGTGGGTGTGTAGTGTGTGTAATGTGTGTGTAGTGTGTGTAGCGTGAGTGTGTAGTGTGTGTGTAGCATGGGTGTGTAGCGTGAGTGTGTAGTGTGTGTGTGTAGCATGGGTGTGTAGTGTGTGTGTAGAGTGTGTGTGTAGTGTGTGTGTGTAGAGTGGGTGTGTAGTGTGTGTGCAGCGTGGGTGTGTAGTGTGTGTGTGTAGAGTGGGTGTGTAGTGTGTGTGTGTAGCGTGGGTGTGTAGTGTGTGTGTAGTGTGTACATAGCGTGTGTAGTGTGTATATAGCGTGGCTGTGTAGCACGGGTGTGTAGTGTGTGTAGTGTGTGTAGCATGGGTGTAGTGTGTGTGTAGCGTGTGTGTAGTATTTGTGCATAGCGTGTGTAGTGTGTGTGTAGTGTGTGTGTGTGTAGTGTGTGTGTGTAGCATGTGTGTAGCATGGGTGTGTAGCGTGGGTGTGTAGTGTGTGCGTGTAGCGTGGGTGTGTAGTGTGTGTAATGTGTGTGTAGTGTGTGTAATGTGTGTGTAGTGTGTGTGTAGTGTGTGTAGCGTGGGTGTGTAGTGTGTGTGTAGCGTGAGTGTGTAGTGTGTGTGTGTAGCATGGGTGTGTAGCGTGGGTGTGTAGTGTGTGTGTAGCATGGGTGTGTAGTGTGTGTGTGTAGCATGTGTGTGTAGTGTGTGTGTGTAGCGTGGGTGTGTAGTGTGTGTGTAGCGTGGGTGTGTAGCGTGGGTGTGTAGTGTGTGTGTAGCATGTGTGTGTAGTGTGTGTGTGTAGCGTGGGTGTGTAGTGTGTGTGTAGCGTGGGTGTGTAGCGTGGGTGTGTAGTGTGGGTGTAGCATGTGTGTGTAGTGTGTGTGTGTAGCGTGGGTGTGTAATGTGTGTGTAGCGTGGGTGTGTAGTGTGTGTAGTGTGTATATAGCGTGGGTGTGTAGCGTGTGTGTCGTGTGTATATAGCGTGGGTGTGTAATGTGTGTGCGTAGCGTGTGTGTAGTGTGTGTGTAGCGTGTGTGTAGCGTGTGTGTAATGTGTGTGTAGTGTGTGCGTAGCGTGTGTGTAGTGTGTGTGTAGTGTGTGTAGCGTGTGTGTAGTGTGTGTGTAGTGTGTGTGTAGTGTGTGTGTAGTGTGTGTGTAGTGTGTGTGTAATGTGTGTGTAGTGTGGGTGTAATGTGTGTGTAGTGTGTGCGTAGCGTGTGTGTAGTGTGTGTGTAGTGTGTGTGTAGCGTGTGTGTAATGTGTGTGTAGTGTGTGCGTAGCGTGTGTGTAGTGTGTGTGTAGTGTGGGTGTAGTGTGTGTGTAGTGTGGGTGTAGCGTGTGTGTAATGTGTGTGTAGTGTGTGTGTAGTGTGTGCGTAGTGTGTGTGTAGTGTGTGTGTAGTGTGTGTAGTGTGTGTGTGTGTAGTGTGTGTGTAATGTGTGCGTAGCGTGTGTGTAGTGTGTGTGTAGTGTGTGTGTAGTGTGTGTGTAGCGTGTGTGTAATGTGTGTGTAGTGTGTGCGTAGCGTGTGTGTAGTGTGTGTGTAGCGTGTGTGTAATGTGTGTGTAATGTGTGTGTAATGTGTGTGTAGTGTGTGTGTAGCGTGTGCGTAGCATGTGTGTAGCGTGTGTGTAGTGTGTGTGTAGTGTGTGTGTAGCGTGTGTGTAGCGTGTGTGTAGCGTGTGTGTAGTGTGTGCGTAGCGTGTGTGTAGTGTGGGTGTAGTGTGTGTAGTGTGTGTGTAATGTGTGTGTAGTGTGTGTAGTGTGGGTGTAGTGTGTGTGTAGTGTGTGTGTAGCGTGTGTGTAATGTGTGTGTAGTGTGTGCGTAGCGTGTGTATAGTGTGTGTGTAGTGTGTGTGTGGCGTGTGTGTAGTGTGTGTGTAGTGTGTGTGTAGCGTGTGTAATGTGTGTGTAGTGTGTGTGTAGTGTGTGTGTAGCGTGTGTGTAATGTGTGTGTAGTGTGTGTAGCGTGTGTGTAATGTGTGTGCAGTGTGGGTGTAGTGTGTGTAGTGTGTGTGTAGCGTGTGTGTAATGTGTGTGTAGCGTGTGTGTAATGTGTGTGTAATGTGTGTGTAGTGTGTGTAGCGTGTGTGTAATGTGTGTGTAGTGTGTGTAGCGTGTGTGTAATGTGTGTGTAGTGTGGGTGTAGTGTGTGTGTAGTGTGTGTAGCGTGTGTGTGTAGCGTGTGTGTAGTGTGTGTAGCGTGTGTGTAGTGTGTGTGTAGTGTGTGTGTAACGTGTGTGTAGTGTGTGTAGCGTGTGTGTAATGTGTGTGTAGTGTGTGTAGCGTGTGTGTAATGTGTGTGTAGTGTGTGTAGCGTGTGTGTAATGTGTGTGTAGTGTGTGTGTAGTGTGTGTGTAGTGTGTGTGTAGCGTGTGTGTGTAGCGTGTGTGTAGCGTGTGTGTAGTGTGGGTGTAGTGTGTGTGTAGTGTGTGTGTAGCGTGTGTGTAATGTGTGTGTAGTGTGTGCGTAGCGTGTGTGTAGCGTGTGTGTAGCGTGTGTGTAGTGTGTGTGTAGCGTGTGTGTAGTGTGTATATAGCGTGGGTGTGTAGCGCGGGTGTGTAGCATGGGTGTAGTGTGTGTAGTGTGTATATAGCGTGGGTGTGTAATGTGTGTGCGTAGCGTGTGCGTAGCGTGTGTGTAATGTGTGTGTAGTGTGGGTGTAGCGTGTGTGTAGCGTGGGTGTAGTGTGTGTGTAGTGTGTGTGTAGCGTGTGTGTAGCGTGGGTGTAATGTGTGTGTAGTGTGTGTGTAGCGTGGGTGTAGTGTGTGTGTAGTGTGTGTGTGTGTAGTGTGTGTGTAATGTGTGTGTAGTGTGCGTGTAGTGTGTGTGTAGCGTGTGCGTAGTGTGTGTGTAGTGTGTATATAGCGTGGGTGTGTAGCATGGGTGTAGTGTGTGTGTAGTGTGTGTGTAGTGTGTGTGTAGCGTGTGTGTAGTGTGTGTGTAGCGTGGGTGTAGTGTGTGTGTGTGTAGTGTGTGTGTAGTGTGTGTGTAGCGTGGGTGTAGTGTGTGTGTAGTGTGTGTGTGTAGTGTGTGTGTAATGTGTGTGTAGTGTGTGTGTAGTGTGTGTGTAGCGTGTGTGTGGCGTGTGTGTAGCGTGTGTGTAGTGTGTGTGTAGTGTGTGTGTAGCGTGGGTGTAGCGTGGGTGTAGCTTGTGTGTAGTGTGTGTGTAATGTGTGTGTAGTGTGTGTGTGTGTAGTGTGTGTGTAATGTGTGCGTAGCGTGTGTGTAGTGTGTGTGTAGTGTGTGTGTAGCGTGTGTGTAATGTGTGTGTAGTGTGTGTGTAGCGTGTGTGTAGTGTGTGTGTAGCGTGTGTGTAATGTGTGTGTAATGTGTGTGTAGTGTGTGTGTAGTGTGTGTGTGTAGTGTGTGTGTAGCGTGTGTGTAGTGTGTGTGTAGTGTGTGTGTAGCGTGTGTGTAGCGTGTGTGTAGTGTGTGTAGTGTGTGCGTAGCGTGTGTGTAGTGTGTGTGTAGTGTGGGTGTAGTGTGTGTAGTGTGTGTGTAATGTGTGTGTAGTGTGTGTAGTGTGGGTGTAGTGTGTGTGTAGTGTGTGTAGCGTGTGTGTAATGTGTGTGTAGTGTGTGCGTAGCGTGTGTGTAGTGTGTGTGTAGCGTGTGTGTAATGTGTGTGTAGTGTGTGTGTAGTGTGTGTGTAGCGTGTGTGTAATGTGTGTGTAGTGTGTGTGTAGTGTGTGTGTAGCGTGTGTGTAATGTGTGTGTAGTGTGTGTAGCGTGTGTGTAATGTGTGTGCAGTGTGGGTGTAGTGTGTGTAGTGTGTGTGTAGCGTGTGTGTGTAGCGTGTGTGTAGTGTGTGTGTAGCGTGTGTGTAATGTGTGTGTAGTGTGTGTAGCGTGTGTGTAATGTGTGTGTAATGTGTGTGTAGTGTGTGTAGCGTGTGTGTAATGTGTGTGTAGCGTGTGTAGCGTGTGTGTAATGTGTGTGTAGTGTGGGTGTAGTGTGTGTGTAGTGTGTGTGTAGCATGTGTGTGTAGCGTGTGTGTAGTGTGTGTAGCGTGTGTGTAGTGTGTGTGTAGTGTGTGTGTAGCGTGTGTGTAATGTGTGTGTAGTGTGTGTAGCGTGTGTGTAATGTGTGTGTAGTGTGTGTAGCGTGTGTGTAATGTGTGTGTAGTGTGTGTGTAGTGTGTGTAGCGTGTGTGTAGCGTGTGTGTAGTGTGGGTGTAGTGTGTGTGTAGTGTGTGTGTAGCGTGTGTGTAATGTGTGTGTAGTGTGTGCGTAGTGTGTGTGTAGTGTGTGTGTAGCGTGTGTGTAGCGTGTGTGTAGTGTGTGTGTGTAGCGTGTGTGTAGTGTGTATATAGCGTGGGTGTGTAGCGCGGGTGTGTAGCATGGGTGTAGTGTGTGTAGTGTGTATATAGCGTGGGTGTGTAATGTGTGTGCGTAGCGTGTGCGTAGTGTGTGTGTAATGTGTGTGTAGTGTGCGTGTAGCGTGTGTGTAGCGTGGGTGTAGTGTGTGTGTAGTGTGTGTGTAGCGTGTGTGTAGCGTGGGTGTAATGTGTGTGTAGTGTGTGTGTAGCGTGGGTGTAGTGTGTGTGTGTGTAGTGTGTGTGTAATGTGTGTGTAGTGTGCGTATAGTGTGTGTAGCGTGTGCGTAGTGTGTGTGTAGTGTGTATATAGCGCGGGTGTGTAGCATGGGTGTAGTGTGTGTAGTGTGTGTGTAGTGTGTGTGTAGCGTGTGTGTAGCGTGTGTGTAGCGTGGGTGTAGTGTGTGTGTAGTGTGTGTGTAGTGTGTGTGTAATGTGTGTGTAGTGTGTGTGTAGCGTGTGTGTGGCGTGTGTGTAGCGTGTGTGTAGTGTGTGTGTAGTGTGTGTGTAGCGTGGGTGTAGCGTGTGTGTAGTGTGTGTGTAGCGTGGGTGTAGCGTGTGTGTAGTGTGTGTGTAGCATGGGTGTAGTGTGTGTGTAGTGTGTGTGTAGTGTGTGTGTAGCGTGTGTGTAGCATGGGTGTAGTGTGTGTGTAGTGTGTGCGTAGCGTGTGCGTAGTGTGTGTGTAGCGTGTGTGTAGCATGGGTGTAGTGTGTGTGTAGTGTGTGTGTAGCGTGTGTGTAGCGTGTGTGTAGTGGGTGTAGTGTGTGTAGTGTGTGTGTGTAGTGTGTGTGTAGTGTGTGTGTAATGTGTGTGTAGTGTGTGTGTAGCGTGTGTGTAGTGTGTGTGTAGCGTGTGTGTAGCGTGTGTGTAGCGTGTGTGTAGCGTGTGTGTAGTGTGTGTGTAGCATGGGTGTAGTGTGTGTAGTGTGTGTGTAGTGTGTGTGTAGCGTGGGTGTAGCGTGGGTGTAGTGTGTGTGTAGTGTGTGCGTAGCGTGTGTGTAGTGTGTGTGTAGTGTGTGTGTAGCGTGTGTGTAGCGTGTGTGTAGTGTGTGTGTAGCGTGGGTGTAGTGTGTGTGTAGCGTGGGTGTAGTGTGTGTGTAGTGTGTGTGTAGCGTGTGTGTAGTATGTGTATAGTGTGTGTGTAGCGTGGGTGTAGCGTGTGTGTAGCGTGTGTGTAGCGTGTGTGTAGCGTGTGTGTAGCGTGGGTGTAGCGTGGGTGTAGTGTGTGTGTAGTGTGTGTGTAGCGTGGGTGTAGTGTGTGTGTAGTGTGTGTGTAGTGTGTGTGTAGTGTGTGTAGTGTGTGTGTAGTGTGTGTGTAGCGTGGGTGTAGCGTGTGTGTAGTGTGTGTGTAGCGTGGGTGTAGCGTGTGTGTAGTGTGTGTGTAGTGTGTGTGTAGTGTGTGTGTAGTGTGTGTGTAGCGTGGGTGTAGTGTGTGTGTAGCGTGGGTGTAGCGTGTGTGTAGCGTGTGTGTAGCGTGTGTGTAGTGTGTGTGTAGCGTGGGTGTAGTGTGTGTGTAGCGTGGGTGTAGTGTGTGTGTAGCGTGTGTGTAGTGTGTGTGTAGTGTGTGTGTAGCGTGTGTGTAGTGTGGGTGTAGCGTGTGTGTAGCGTGTGTGTAGTGTGTGTGTAGCGTGGGTGTAGTGTGTGTGTAGCGTGGGTGTAGTGTGTGTGTAGCGTGGGTGTAGTGTGTGTGTAGCGTGGGTGTAGTGTGTGTGTAGCGTGTGTGTAGGGTGTGTGTAGTGTGTGTGTAGTGTGTGTGTAGTGTGTGTGTAGTGTGTGTGTAGCGTGTGTGTAGTGTGTGTGTAGTGTGTGTGTAGCGTGTGTGTAGTGTGTGTGTAGTGTGTGTGTAGCGTGGGTGTAGCGTGGGTGTAGCGTGTGTGTAGCGTGTGTGTAGCGTGTGTGTAGCGTGTGTGTAGTGTGTGTGTAGTGTGTGTGTAGTGTGTGTAGCGTGTGTGTAGCGTGGGTGTAGTGTGTGTGTAGCGTGTGTGTAGCGTGTGTGTAGCGTGTGTGTAGTGTGTGTGTAGTGTGTGTGTAGTGTGTGTAGCGTGTGTGTAGCGTGTGTGTAGCGTGTGTGTAGTGTGTGTGTAGCGTGGGTGTAGTGTGTGTGTAGCGTGTGTGTAGCGTGTGTGTAGCGTGTGTGTAGTGTGTGTGTAGCGTGTGTGTAGTGTGTGTGTAGCGTGTGTGTAGCGTGTGTGTAGCGTGTGTATAGCGTGTGTGTAGTGTGTGTGTAGCGTGTGTGTAGTGTGTGTATAGTGTGTGTGTAGCGTGTGTGTAGTGTGTGTGTAGCGTGTGTGTAGCGTGTGTGTAGCGTGTGTGTAGCGTGTGTGTAGCGTGTGTGTAGTGTGTGTGTAGCGTGTGTGTAGCGTGTGTGTAGCGTGTGTGTAGCGTGTGTGTAGCGTGTGTGTAGTGTGTGTGTAGTGTGTGTGTAGCGTGTGTGTAGCGTGTGTGTAGTGTGTGTGTAGTGTGTGTGTAGCGTGTGTGTAGTGTGTGTGTAGCGTGGGTGTAGTGTGTGTGTAGCGTGGGTGTAGTGTGTGTGTAGCGTGTGTGTAGTGTGTGTGTAGTGTGTGTGTAGCGTGTGTGTAGTGTGGGTGTAGCGTGTGTGTAGCGTGTGTGTAGTGTGTGTGTAGCGTGGGTGTAGTGTGTGTGTAGCGTGGGTGTAGTGTGTGTGTAGCGTGGGTGTAGTGTGTGTGTAGCGTGGGTGTAGTGTGTGTGTAGCGTGTGTGTAGGGTGTGTGTAGTGTGTGTGTAGTGTGTGTGTAGTGTGTGTGTAGTGTGTGTGTAGCGTGTGTGTAGTGTGTGTGTAGTGTGTGTGTAGCGTGTGTGTAGTGTGTGTGTAGTGTGTGTGTAGCGTGGGTGTAGCGTGTGTGTAGCGTGTGTGTAGCGTGTGTGTAGCGTGTGTGTAGCGTGTGTGTAGTGTGTGTGTAGTGTGTGTGTAGTGTGTGTAGCGTGTGTGTAGCGTGGGTGTAGTGTGTGTGTAGCGTGTGTGTAGCGTGTGTGTAGCGTGTGTGTAGCGTGTGTGTAGTGTGTGTGTAGTGTGTGTAGCGTGTGTGTAGCGTGTGTGTAGCGTGTGTGTAGTGTGTGTGTAGCGTGGGTGTAGTGTGTGTGTAGCGTGTGTGTAGCGTGTGTGTAGCGTGTGTGTAGTGTGTGTGTAGCGTGGGTGTAGTGTGTGTGTAGCGTGTGTGTAGCGTGTGTGTAGCGTGTGTATAGCGTGTGTGTAGTGTGTGTGTAGCGTGTGTGTAGTGTGTGTATAGTGTGTGTGTAGCGTGTGTGTAGCGTGTGTGTAGCGTGTGTGTAGCGTGTGTGTAGTGTGTGTGTAGCGTGTGTGTAGCGTGTGTGTAGCGTGTGTGTAGCGTGTGTGTAGTGTGTGTGTAGTGTGTGTGTAGCGTGTGTGTAGCGTGTGTGTAGTGTGTGTGTAGTGTGTGTGTAGCGTGTGTGTAGCGTGTGTGTAGTGTGTGTGTAGCGTGTGTGTAGCGTGTGTGTAGTGTGTGTGTAGTGTGTGTGTAGCGTGTGTGTAGTGTGTGTGTAGCGTGTGTGTAGTGTGTGTGTAGTGTGTGTGTAGCGTGTGTATAGCGTGTGTGTAGTGTGTGTGTAGTATGTGTGTAGTATGTGTGTAGCGTGTGTGTAGCGTGTGTGTAGCGTGTGTGTAGTGTGTGTGTAGTGTGTGTGCATGTCGGCTCCAGCCCGTTACCCCAGGCCCGGCCGGCGGCGGTGCTGACGGTGATGCTCGGCCCTGACCTGTGCGGGGTGCGGGGACATATGGTTTCTATATTCCTATAAATCCTATTTGTATGGGATAATCATTCTCCCGGAGAAGGGGAGTTTAGGAGGGAAATGCTCGTGTGTTTCTCCCTTTTTATTGTGCTTTTCCAGGGAAGGGTCGCAGTGCGGTGCATGGTGGGACATATTTCCGGCCCCCGCACTGGGCACATCTGGTTCTGGTTTCTTCCGTGCTCCTAATAGATGGGAGCGCAGCGGATCCTGGAGCTCACAGGTCACCGGATTCCTGTGTCTCAGATGGTTACATCCATTCGTCTGAGGCTCCGGCTGCATCCGAACATTTCCTGGAAGATGATGTCACCGGTGATTACAGCAAGGAGCCGATAAACGCCATCAGCTCCGACTCCTCAATTACCTCCAAGAATTCCTGTAATGGAGCCGCTAATTGCCCTCATCTCTGAAGCACTACGCGGGAAAATCAATAACATCGATGGCGCTGACCACGTGGGTCCTGATCTGGGGCCCAGGTGATCCAGTGCGAGGACTGAGGACCAAGAACTCGTACATCCACATCACAGATCACTGCGGATGGCGGGTCCTGATCAGGGGCCCAGGTGATCCAGTGCAAGGACTGAGGACCAAGAACTCGTACATCCACATCACAGATCACTGCGGATGGTGGGTCCTGATCAGGGGCCCAGGTGATCCAGTGCGAGGACTGAGGACCAAGAACTCGTACATCCACATCACAGATCACTGCGGACGGCGGGTCCTGATCAGGGGCCCAGGATATCCAGTGCGAGGACTGAGGACCAAGAACTCGTACATCCACATCACAGATCACTGCAGACGGAGGGTCCTGATCAGGGGCCCAGGAAATCCAGTGTGAGGACTGAGGACCAAGAACTCCTACATCCACATCACAGATCACTGCGGATGGAAGGTCCTGATCAGTGGCCCAGGAAATCCAGTGTGAGGACTGAGGACCAACAACTCGTACATCCACATCACAGATCACTGCGGACGGCGGGTCCTGATCAGGGGCCCAGGAAATCCAGTGCGAGGACTGAGGACCAAGAACTCGTACATCCACATCACAGATCACTGCAGACGGAGGGTCCTGATCAGGGGCCCAGGTGATCCAGTGCGAGGACAGAGGACCAAGAACTCGTACATCCACATCACAGATCACTGCAGACGGAGGGTCCTGATCAGGGGCCCAGGTGATCCAGTGCGAGGACAGAGGACCAAGAACTCGTACATCCACATCACAGATCACAGCGGACGGAGGGTCCTGATCAGGGGCCCAGGAAATCCAGTGCGAGGACTCAGGACCAAGAACTCCTACATCCACATCACAGATCACTGCGGACGGAGAGTCCTGATCAGGGGCCCAGGTGATCCAGTGCGAGGACAGAGGACCAAGAACTCGTACATCCACATCACAGATCACTGCAGACGGAGGGTCCTGATCAGGGGCCCAGGAAATCCAGTACGAGGACTGAGGACCAAGAACTCGTACATCCACATCACAGATCTCTGCGGGGAGCGGGTCCTGATCAGGGGCCCAGGAAATCCAGTGCGAGGACTGAGGACCAAGAACTCGTACATCCACATCACAGATCACAGCGGACGGAGGGTCCTGATCAGGGGCCCAGGAAATCCAGTGCGAGGACTGAGGACCAAGAACTCGTACATCCACATCACAGATCACTGCGGATGGAAGGTCCTGATCAGTGGCCCAGGAAATCCAGTGTGAGGACTGAGGACCAACAACTCGTACATCCACATCACAGATCACTGTGGATGGAAGGTCCTGATCAGGGGCCCAGGAAATCCAGTGCGAGGACTGAGGACCAAGAACTCGTACATCCACATCACAGATCACTGCAGACGGAGGGTCCTGATCAGGGGCCCAGGTGATCCAGTGCGAGGACAGAGGACCAAGAACTCGTACATCCACATCACAGATCACTGCAGACGGAGGGTCCTGATCAGGGGCCCAGGTGATCCAGTGCGAGGACAGAGGACCAAGAACTCGTACATCCACATCACAGATCACAGCGGACGGAGGGTCCTGATCAGGGGCCCAGGAAATCCAGTGTGAGGACTCAGGACCAAGAACTCGTACATCCACATCACAGATCACTGCGGACGGAGGGTCCTGATCAGGGGCCCAGGTGATCCAGTGCGAGGACAGAGGACCAAGAACTCGTACATCCACATCACAGATCACTGCAGACGGAGGGTCCTGATCAGGGGCCCAGGAAATCCAGTGCGAGGACTGAGGACCAAGAACTCGTACATCCACATCACAGATCTCTGCGGGGAGCGGGTCCTGATCAGGGGCCCAGGAAATCCAGTGTGAGGACTGAGGACCAAGAACTCGTACATCCACATCACAGATCACAGCGGACGGAGGGTCCTGATCAGGGGCCCAGGAAATCCAGTGCGAGGACTGAGGACCAAGAACTCGTACATCCACATCACAGATCTCTGCGGGGAGCGGGTCCTGATCAGGGGCCCAAGAAATCCAGTGCGAGGACTGAGGACCAAGAACTCGTACAGCCACATCACAGATCACTGCGGACGGAGGGTCCTGATCAGGGGCCCAGGTGATCCAGTGCGAGGACCGAGGACCAAGAACTCGTACATCCACATCACAGACCACAGCAGACACAGGAAAGTCACCATCAGTCATCCACGCTCACTGTGATGGCAACTAAGACATAATGAGACACCTCAGGATGAGGCCTAAATATAGGGACCGGGAGGAACCTCACAACTGATGTGTTCTGTAGAAACAATACCGTCACACAGTGCACACATAAACCACACTAGTGTACAAATCATACTGCAACACAGTGCAAACATAATACATACAGTGGGAAAAAAAGTATTTAGTCAGCCACTAATTGTACAAGTTCTCCCCCTTATAAAGATGAGAGCGGCCTGTAACTGACATCATAGGTAGACCCCAACTATGAGAGTCACAATGAGAAAACAAATCCAGAAAATCACCTTGTCTGATTTGGGAAGATTTATTTTGCAAATTATGGTGGAAAATAAGTATTTGGTCACCTAAAAACCTGCAAGATTTCTGGTTCTCACAGACCTGTAACTTCTTCTTTAAGAGGCTCCTCTTTCCTCCACTCATTACCTGTAGTAATGGCACCTGTTTATAAAAGACATCTATCCACAACCTCAAATAGTGACACTCCAAACTCCACCATGGTGAAGACCAAAGAGCTGTCGGAGGACACCAGAAACAAAACTGTAGCCCTGCACCAGGCTGGGAAAACTAAACCTGCAATAGGCAAGCAGCTTGGTGTCATGAAATCAACCGTGGGAGCAATAATAAGAAAATGGAAGACATACAAGACCACTGATAATCTCCCTCGATCTGGGGCTCCACGCAAGATCTCACCCCATGGGGTCAAAATGATCACAAGAACGGTGAGCAAAAATCCAGGAACCACACGTGGGACCTAGTGAATGACCTGTATAGAGCTGGGACCAACATAACAAAGGCTACCATCAGTAACACACTACACTGCCAGGGACTCAGATCCTGCAGTACCAGACATGTCTCCCTCCTTAAGCCAGTACATGTCCGGGCCCATCTGAAGTTTGCTAGAGAGCATTTGGATTATCCAGAAGAGTATTGGGAGAATGTCACATGATCTGATGAAACCAAAGTAGAACTGTTTGGTAGAAACAAAACTCAACTTGTTTAGAGGAGACAGAATGCTGAGTTGCATCCAAAGAACACCATACCTACTGTGAAGCATGGGGGTGGCAACATTATGTTTTGGGGCTGTTTCTCTGCAAAGGGACGAGGACGACTGATCCGTATACATGAAAGAATGAATGGGGCCATGTATCGTGAGATTTTGAGTGCAAGCCTCCTTCCATCAGCAAGGGCATTGAAGATGAAACGTGAATGGGTCTTTCAGCATGATAATGATCCCAAGCACACCGCCAGGGTAATGAAGGAGCTTCTTCGCAAGAAGCATATGAAGGTCCTGGAGTGGCCTAGCCAGTCTCCAGATCTTTTCCCCATAGGAAACCGACAGGCCCAAAACCTCACTGCTCTAGAGGAGATCTGCTTGGAGGAATGGACCAACATACCACCAACAGTGTGTGCCAACCTTGTGAAGACTTACAGAAAACGTTTCACCTCTGTCATTGCCAACAAAGGAGATATAACAAAATATTGAGATGAACTTTTGTTAATGACCAAATACTTATTTTCCACCATAATTTGCAAAATAAATTTTCCAAATCAGACAATGTGATTTTCTGGATTTGTTTCCTCATTCTGACTCTCATAGTTGTGGTCTACCTATGATGTCAATTACAGGCCGCTCTCATCTTTACAAGGGGGCGAACTTGCACAATTGGTGGCTGACTAAAGACTTTTTTCCCCACTGTACATGGGTCGCCCTCCCAGGGCTGTGGGGTACTCAGTACCGGGCCGGTGTCAGCGGGATGTGTCACAGCGGCAGGGACCCGGTCCGTGGCCCTGGGCGCAAAAGTAAAAGGGGAGATTGAATGGTGGAAATACAATAGATTAGATGAATAGTTTGTGACGCCACCTGTGGTGTTCGGCAATTGAGATGTTAAGCCGACGCTGCATGCAGATCCTCTGGGACTGGTGGTGTGGTGCAGCAAAGATGTTGAAGCTCCCCACAGGTGGAGATGTAGTCCCAGGGCAGTGTAAAGGAGATGATAGTTGGGAGACATGAATGGTGCAGTAATGTAGCAGTGTTGGGGGTGTTGGCGCCGGAATGAGTGTAGGACCCCAGGGCTTGTAGTTGCAAAGCTTTACTCACAGTTTGTATTACATACAGGTGCTGTGTCCTCTGGGTCAGGGACTCGGTCAACCTCCAGGCAAGATGGAATGCTCCCTTCAAACACTCCGCCAACATGTGCCTTTCTGAACGTCTCCTCTATAGCGCCTTTGAATGAAGTCCTCCCAGTACTGAGTTACACTGGAGTTCCTCCTGTCAGATGTTCCCAAGAACCACACTTGTACGGCAGACAGCTCTAGCCTGCTTCGGGGACTCCTTGCTCCTAAGTCCCGGCTCACTATCAATGTTGCTGTTGTGCCCCCAAGTCTTAGATGGGAGTAGTGCATTTACAGCCCACTACTCCTCCTGTCTGCTGTAGGATCATTAGTATCCATACAACCTCGGGGACCGGGCCCCGGCCTTGCGCTTAGAACTTCTAGGCAGGGTTCTTCTCTAACCCACGTCCTCTGTTCCCTTTTATTCCTCACGTTCCATACGAGTCTCTCCTTCTTATGGAAAATGAGGTTTCTCTTCAATGTCTTTCTCTTTCTTTCCTTTCCCGTGCCATCAGACCCAGATCACTGAGCCCTTCCTTCCTCCATCCCTCTCTCAGAGATCTTCTCTCCTCCACTCCAAACTCACACACTCTCCTCTACTGAACACTGAACTCTCAACTGAACTGAAATCCTAAACCTTCCCGCTCTTTTATGTATTCTAACTCCACCCGCCTCCCAGCACATTTCGTGTTCCAAGCAGGGAGCCACCAAAGGTGCTCTGCTACACTCCAAGCAGGGAGCCGCAATGTGGCTTTGCTACACTACTTTGTGATGATGGGTGCAGGTGTTGGAGCGTGGTCAGGAGCCTCCAACTTACCTGGATGGTGGGGTACCACACCTCAGGAGAAGGTGCAGTACCTCTGCGGCAACCGAACCCTCAGGGGTGCCACACTCCCCCCCGTTAAACACAGCACGTCCGCAGGCTGCAAGTTAAACAGAGACAAACAATCCTGGAACATACAAAAATTTTATAATGCTAAATAAACAATTCTTATCTAAACTTCCCAATGTGGGAGGCACGGTTTCTTGAACGTTGCAAACAGTTTTAACTGGCTATCTAAATTTAAAATTACGCTACCTAATTTAAAGTGCTATGGAAGCAAACTCAATATCCAACATCAATTCACATTTTCTAGCAACACATCTCCTTTCTGTTACTTTACACATTTTTCTACTTTCTTCCTTACATGACAACCTCTGGTGTCTGGTTCATCACCTGTAACTTCAATTCTTTATTCACATTCAAAGCATATTTATATTACTATATATTTTTTTTCTTTCTACACTTTTGGTATACCAGTTACTATATTTCTTTCTCATTATAACGCATTTGTACTCTTAATACACACTATCACTTCCTAGTTCCTATTCAAGAATAACTTTAAACTTTGTCAATAAGTGCAATTGTAGACACTGGTCCGGCCAACATGTCTGGAAATGTCCTTATGGCGAGGTAGTTCTTCTTTCACGAAGAGATTCCTATGTAAAACCAAGAAAGAGCACCTAAAGAGGTGCAAACTATATACAAAAACAGTTCTGGACCATTCAGCGTTCATGATCTCTGCAGTTCAATATAGAAGCTGCCAATATAACTGGGCAACACTGGAAAAACAAAACTAGAACATGATGATCAAAAATAGGAAACAGGTACAAATATAGAAAACAGAAGGCACAACGATGCAAATACCCTCCTGGGTAACGAGAGTTATTTTACTGCAGGTTACTAGTGGTGGTCCCCTCCTGGGGTTCTGTAAGCTGGTTGCTGGGGCTGCTTCCAGGGGAGATGCTTTGGGTGTCTTCATCCTGTTGCTGACGGTCTACCAATGGTTAAGCAGAAGTAGCAGCCGATACCAAGGGATACTGTTCCTCATTGGCGGGTGGTCCTGCTGCTCTGGTACGGGGCCTGACATCTGGGGAGGCCACAGCCTATTGGCATTGGTAGGCGGCTACACGGGGATTCGGCAGCCAAGGGTTCTCATGTCGCCATTCAGCATTCCAAAGTGACCTAGACTCATCCAAGCCCTCAAGGTGTCGGATCGTGCGCGCTTGTTCCATTCGTACTCTTCTCAGTAGGGACCTCCTCCACCTCCCCATCTCCGACAACCCAGTGCCCCCGGCTGACTCATCCAACCTGCCCATTTCGAGCTCCAGCAGGCCAGCCTCCGACAGTGTGAATTCGGGGGGCATCCCGTTAGGAGGGTCGGGATATATACCTGGGGCCTCTTGGCAGTGCAGTCTCTGCTCCGGTGCATGCATGATGGCAGTGGACGCCGTTCGGTGGGATACCGGGGACAGCGGTGGAGCAACTGGCGGCTCCAGGTCTGCAGGGGTCTCCGGTGGGACCTGCTCGGCCACGTCAGGTCCAGGCGGGAGCTCCTCTTCCTCCACTTCGGCTCCCAGGGCCTCAGACAACTCCTCCGGCGGTGGCGGCAGGGAGAGGATAATAGATGCTGCCGGTGGTTTGGCAGCTGTCGCAGGCTCCACAGAGTCTGCCTGCGGAAGATCCGGTGCAGCAGCGACGGGTACCAGTGTTGCGGGTACCGCAGGTGTAGGCCCCTCTGGGGCACGCTGCAGGTTTAAGGTCCATAGCGCCTCCTGCCTCAGTTGCAGACGGCGCGTCAGCTGGGCAATTTCATCCTCCAGCTGCTGGCGGTTCATCTCAGAAACTAGGTTGGAGCCTTCAGCCATGGCGCCAAGGAGGTTTAGCTTTACCTCCCCGTGCTCCGCAGGCCTCCTCCCTTCTCCTTCCAATATGGCGTTCTCGCATTCTTCTTCCTGTCTGGGCTCTTTTCCCGCCACTGGCTTCCTCTCCTCCTGGGGGCGGCGTCTTCTTCCAACTCCTCCATACCAAGCCAGTATACGAACCCCTCGGGGGGTGGGCCATGTTGCTGTTGCATAGTAATTCAGGCAGGGGAGGCCCAGGACAGTTCGCGGTCTTTTCTTAGGACCTCCAATGTTATCACGCCCTTCTTCACCGCGCCAGCGGCCATTTTTAGCATTCATTTTACAGTCTATTAAATTGGGTCTTCTGCACATTTTCAAAAAGCCTGAGTCTTAGGCACACAGAACCCGTTGGCATCGGGTCTCGTCATCCTGTTCGTGACGCCAAGTTGGGTCGCCCTCCCAGGGCTGTGGGGTACTCGGTACCGGGCCGGTGTCAGCGGGATGTGTCACAGCGGCAGGGACCCGGTCCGTGGCCCTGGGCGCCCAAGTAAAAGGGGAGATTGAATGGTGGAAATACAATAGATTAGATGAATAGTTTGTGACGCCACCTGTGGTGTTCGGCAATTGAGATGTTAAGCCGACGCTGCATGCAGATCCTCTGGGACTGGTGTTGTGGTGCAGCAAAGATGTTGAAGCTCCCCACAGGTGGAGCTGTAGTCCCAGGGCAGTGTAAAGGGGATGATAGCGGGGAGACGTGGACGGTGCAGAGATGTAGCGGTGCTGAGGGTGTTGGCGCCAGAATGAGTGGAGGACACCAGGGCTTGTAGTTCCAAAGCTTTACTCACAGCCTGTAGTACATACAGGTGCCTGCCTCCGTGCTGTGTCCTCCGGGTCAGGGACTCGGTCAACCTCCAGGTAAGATGGAATGCTCCCTTCCAACACTCCGCCAACATGTGCCTTTCTGAACGTCTCCTCTATAGCGCCTTTGAATGAAGTCCTCCCAGTACTGAGTTACACTGGAGTTCCTCCTGACAGATGTTCCCAAGAACTCTACTTGTACGGCAGACAGCTGTAGCCTGCTTCGGGGACTCCTTGCTCCTAAGTCCCAGCTCACTATCAATGTTGCTGTTGTGCCCCCAAGTCTTAGATGGGAGTAGTGCATTTACAGCCCACTACTCCTCCGGTGTCTGATGTAGGATCACTAGTATCCATACAACCTCGGGGACCGGGCCCCGGCCTTGCACTTAGAACTTCTAGGCAGGGTTCTTCTCTAACCCACGTCCTCTGTTCCCTTTTACTCCTCACGTTCCATGCTAGTCTTTTCCTTCTTATGGAAAATCAGGGTTCTCTTCAATGTCTTTCTCTTTCTTTCCTTTCCCGTGCCAGCAGACCCAGATCACTGTGATCTGCTGCAGCACTTCCTTCCTCCATCCCTCTCTCAGGGATCTTCTCTCCTCCACTCCAAACTCACACACTCTCCTCTACTGAACACTGAATCTCAACTGAACTGAAATCCTAAACCTTCCCGCTCTTTTATGTATTCTAACTCCACCCGCCTCCCAGCACGTTTCGTCTTCCAAGCAGGGAGCCACCAAAGGTGCTCTGCTACACTCCAAGCAGGGAGCCGCAATGTGGCTTTTCTACACTACTTTGTGATGATGGGTGCAGGTGTTGGAGTGTGGTCAGGAGCCTCCAACTTACCTGGATGGTGGGGTACCACACCTCAGGAGGAGGTGCAGTACCTCTGCGGCAACCGAGTCCTCAGGGGCGCCACATACACATTAGGCCATAAAACGTACTAGTGTACAAATCATACCGCTATACAGTGCACCTGTAGCAAGGGCGACCAGGGTGGTAGCCCTGACCGAGTTCACCCACAAAACACAGTCCGTAGACACCCTGGTCCCTTGCACATGAAACACAGGACAGACACAGTTTCCCCCACTGATTACCTTTCCTTTCCAGCCACTGTAGTCCGGGCATTCAAAATCCGGGGACACAGCTGTGATCCAACAGGGATAACTTTTGTTTTCTGTTTTGCAATAGTAACGAAGTAGGAAAAAGATAGCAGAAAAGAAGATACAACACCGGCTTCCTGCTCTTTCCCTGACACTGTCCACGGCCAAACCCACAACGGCCACGGGAGCCGAGATCAGGCAATCAGTCCACGCGCTGGATTCTGGACGCTCACAGTCCATTCAGCGGGCGCCCATCCGAAGTCCTGTGTTGTGGTCCTTTAGTCCTTAGTCCGGGGCAGCAGATTTCCTCCCTCCTGGGAGTCTGGCAATGCCCCGGCTGAGGCCACACACCTGTCCACGCCAATGTGGCCAGGCAACTGAACTGGGAGCAGCAGCTTCTTGCTGCCTTTTCTGCTGCTGGCCCAGCCCATACATTAACCCCTACTTCCCTATCTCTAATAACAGTAAAGCAGCACAGACGATTTAAAGGGCACTTACACAATACCACAATGTACATAGAACACTACAAGATAAGGCAATTCAATACAATCACATGGTATTTACAGTGGACTACAACAACAGTACCCAGTGAGCACATATGTGAGACACATCATATACTCAGTATATGACATACTTTACACAAGGTGCACGGAAAGCAGAAAGAGAGCGTACTGAGGTCCTCCATTTCACCCCCTTACACACACATAATACATACACATGAGGCCATAAAACAATACTAGTGTACAATTCATACCGCCACACCGTGCACAAATAGGAGGACACAAACAATACTAAGACATAATACCAATACACAATATCATTGTACAAATAATACCACCATATAGTGCACAAATAGCAGTACACAGATTATACACAAATCTATACACAGTAGTAGTGAACAAATTATACTAACACAGTATGCCAAAACAAGAAGGCAACACAGTATACGCTAAATACCGCCACACAGTGTACAAAGGACAGTAACCAAGTAATGCTAACACATAAAGACAAGACACAATACTATGCAGTGCATGTGTGGACATACCGCCGGTTCAACCAATGAATTTGCACCGGGGTCCAGAGTTGGAGGGGTCCCCTGCAGGGCGGCTAATAATGAGGGCAATCTGGCCTGTTTCTCCGGGCCCGAGGCTCCCGGGGGCCCCTGGCCAGATTGCCCTCATGGGCGAGCGATCCCTGCAGCTCCGCTGCCTACAAGAAAAAATAGCAGAGGAGCGGAGCTGCAGGGATCCATCCTGCTTCCTGCTCCCGCTTAATCTCACACAGATAGCAGCGCTGCTGTATGACGTCATCATTCAGCGACCAACTGTGGCAGAGAGAGGAAGCGCGGGCGCCGGTGATGCTGCTGGAGTGCCTGCAGTGCGGACAGGTGAGAGGTGGATTGTGTGTGTGTGTGTGTGGAGATGAGTAGTGGTGTGTGTGCATGTGTAGCGCTGTAGGGGAATGTGCAGAGAGGTGAACGGTGCTGTGTGTGTCTGTGTGTGGAAGAGAGGGCAATGATGGAGGTGATGGGGAGAAGGCAATGATGGGGGTGATGGGGAGGAGGCAATGCTAGGGGTGATGGGAAGAAGGCCATGATGGAGGTGATGGGGAGGAGGCAATGCTAGGGGTGATGGGGAGAAGGCCATGATGGAGGTGATGGGGGAGGAGGCAATGATGGGGGTGATGGGGAGGAGGCAATGATGGGGGTGATGGGGAGGAGGCAATGATGGAGGTGATGGGGGGAAGGCAATGATGGGGGTGATGGGAAGAAGGCAATGATGGGGGTGATGGGGAGAAGGAAATTATGGGAGTGATGGGGAGAAGGAAATGATAGGGATGATGGGGGAGGAGGCAATGATGGGGGTGATGGGGAGAAGGCAATGATGGAGATGGGGAGAAGGCAATGATGGTGGTAGTGGAAAAGACAATGATGGGAGTGGTGGGGAAGGAGGCAATGATGGGGTGGTGAAGGAGAAGGCAATAATGGAGGTGGTGGAAAGGGCAATGATGGGGTGTTAGGAGAGAAGGCAATAATGGCGTGGTGGGGGAAAAGCAATGATGATGGGGTGGTGGGGGAGAATGCAATGATGGTGGTGGTGGAAAGGGCAATAATGGGGGTGGTGGGGGAGGAGGAAATGATGGAGGTGGTGGAATGGGCAATGATGGGAGTGGTGGGGAAGGAGGCAATAATGGGTGTGGTGGAGAAGGCAATAATGGAGGTGGTGGAAAGGGCAATGATGGGGTGTTAGGAGAGAAGGCAATAATGGCGTGGTGGGGGAAAAGCAATGATGATGGGGTGGTGGGGGAGAATGCAATGATGGTGGTGGTGGAAAGGGCAATAATGGGGGTGGTGGGGGAGGAGGAAATGATGGAGGTGGTGGAATGGGCAATGATGGGAGTGGTGGGGAAGGAGGCAATAATGGGTGTGGTGGAGAAGGCAATAATGGAGGTGGTGGAAAGGGCAATGATGGGGTGGTAGGAGAGAAGGCAATGATGGTGTGCTGGGGGAAAAGAAATGATGATGGGGTGGTGGGGAGAGAATGCAATGATAGTGGTGGTGGAAAGGGCAATAATGGGGGTGGTGGAAAAGGAGGAAATGAAGGAGGTGGTGGAATGGGCAATGATGGGAGTCGTGGGGGAAGGGACAATGATGGTGTGATAATAGCAGGTACGCAGGATGCAGTGACGAGACGCAAGACTGAGGTGTACCTTGGAAAGCAACTTTTATAAATGGGAGCCGCTAGGGCTATACTAAGCAATCAAAACAATTTAACAGCAATTGTCCTCGCAGGAACTCAGTTCAACCAAACACTATGAAAGAGAACACGACTAACTCGGCAAAGGCCGGTTACTATAGGGCCGCGGTGTGGCCGACTACGGGTCCTTAGTTACTATAATATATACTATAGTATATAGTTACTATACTGTACATAACAAGAGAGGGCACTGTATAATAAGGGTCAGCAATATACATAATAAAGGCGACTATGTAATATATATACATGTATGTGTGTGTGGCTATGTATATGTAGCTTTGTCGCCATTAAAGGAGGGGGCCCAGACACATTTCTTGCACAGGGGCCCCAAGCTGTCATTGTCCACCCCTGGTGCAGTGTGCATATAAGATTGCAATACAGTGCATTACAAGACCAAAACAATGCTAACGCATAATGCCCAAATCAAAATACTATGCAGTGTACAAATAATGCTGTAATAAAGCAGACAAATAACAGCACTAATACTAATATCCAACGCCCCACAATCAATGCCAATAAAGGGTATTTTTGTGTTTTTGAAGTGTTTTGGAAATAAGCAAGTTTGCCATTGACTTGCTTTTCTTATGGACTTTTATTCTCCTGCTGTAATTTTACATAGGGTGCATAAGAGACAGACCACCAGACCCTGGCAACTGTGCACAGTAGATATGTTCCGTAAAAGGAGTTAACTCCTAACATCCCAGCCAACTCTCTTCCTCCGCACCTGTCATACATCAGTTACTTGCTCGACTACCTCCCTTTATCTATCCCTTTATCTAGTCTTCTCATCATGGCTCTCACTTTCCTGAGAGTGTGCTTGTTTGAATCTGTAAACACAGTGATGACTGCACACTACAGAACAAACCAGTGAGGGCTGAATGTATTACAGCAGAATTTGTACTGAGATTTATAGTTCTACTGATCCTACAGCTCTTCTATCACTGGGGCCCTGGACAAAGGGGGGACCCACGTACCGTCAGAGGAGGTGTAACTACCATGACCACGCAGACCCAGCTGGTAAGGGGCCCTCCGATGCCAGCAAACACTTCACCACAGCAACACAAGTGGCCAAACAATCAGGGGCCAGCAGCTGACGGGCACATGGCAATGAAATCATCCACCCAATCTCACACTGTAGTCAGCAGCCGGCTTCAGAAAAGGACACGGCTCTGCGGGGAGCTGAAGTGATTGGATTTTTATTTTTTTTTAAAGAGTGCATTCACAGTAGCCATAGTATAATATGGATGACTATGAGCTGCGCATTATACTATATGCAGGACTATGGGCTGTGCATTACACTATATGGAGGACTATGGGCTGTGCATTACACTATATGGAGGGCGGGCTATAGGCTGTGCATTATACTATATGCAGGACTATGGGCAGTGCATTATACTATATGGAGGACTGTGAGCTGTGCATTACACTATATGGAGGACTATGGGCAGTGCATTATACTATATGGAGGACTATAAGCTGTGCATTACACTATATGGAGGACTATGGGCAGTGCATTATACTATATGGAGGACTTTGGGCTGTGCATTAAACTATATAGAGGACTGTGGGCTGTGCATTATACTATATGGAGGACTATGGGCCGTGCATTACACTATATGGAGGACTATGGGCTGTGCATTACACTATATGGAGGGCGGGCTATAGGCTGTGCATTACACTATATGGAGGACTATGGGCTGTGCATTACACTATATGGAGGACTATTGGCTGTACAATATACTATATGGAGGACTATGGGCTGTGCATTATACTATATGGAGGGCGGGCTATAGGCTGTGCATTATACTATATGCAGGACTATGGGCAGTGCATTACACTATATGGAGGGCGGGCTATAGGCTGTGCATTACACTATATGGAGGACTATGGGCTGTGCATTACACTATATGGAGGACTATTGGCTGTACAATATACTATATGGAGGACTATGGGCTGTGCATTATACTATATGGAGGGCGGGCTATAGGCTGTGCATTATACTATATGCAGGACTATGGGCAGTGCATTATACTATATGGAGGACTATGGGCAGTGCCTTATACTATATGTAAGACTACGGTCTGTGCATTATACTATATGGGGGACTATGGATAGTGCAATATATTATATGTCTGGTATTGTAGAATTTACAATAGATATCACTCATGTAATGAAAAACTTTGGCATTGTACTATACCTGTCTGTGCATCATGAATTGTACAGTAGTGTGTGTTAATGAGCCACTGAGACTTTTTCGTCTGGGGCCCATGAAAACCCGGAGACGACCCTGCATAAGGGAATAAGGATTGTACATAGAGCATCTTCTAGAGGCCACTACCCGTCACTAATATGTAACACGAACCTCATTCTCTGTCTGAAAATCCCCAAGGGATCCTTGATGAAGCTGTGTGGTCTGGAGGGCGACAACTATACTGTAATAATGCAGGAATCATCCATTATTCAGCAACAGCTTCCAGTAAACAGAGGTGAAAAGAATCAGCCATAAATCACGTGTTCTGTAAAGGAGCGTATTCTTCTACATAGGAGCAGTATTATAGTAGTTATATTCTTGTACACAGGGAGCAGTATTATAGTAGTTATATTCTTGTACATAGGGGGCAGTATTATAGTAGTTATATTCTTGTACATAGAGGCAGTATTATAGTAGTTGTATTCTTGTACATAGGAGCAGTATTATAGTAGTTATATTCTTGTACATAGGGAGCAGTATTATAGTAGTTATATTCTTGTACACAGGGGCAGTATTATAGTAGTTGTATTCTTGTACATAGGAGCAGTATTATAGTAGTTATATTCTTGTACATAGGGGCAGTATTATAGTAGTTATATTCTTGTACATAGGGGCAGTATTATAGTAGTTATATTCTTGTACATAGGGGGCAGTATTATAGTAGTTATATTCTTGTACATAGAGGCAGTATTATAGTAGTTGTATTCTTGTACATAGGAGCAGTATTATAGTAGTTATATTCTTGTACATAGGGGGCAGTATTATAGTAGTTATATTCTTGTACATAGAGGCAGTATTATAGTAGTTGTATTCTTGTACATAGGAGCAGTATTATAGTAGTTATATTCTTGTACATAGGGGCAGTATTATAGTAGTTATATTCTTGTACATAGGGGCAGTATTATAGTAGTTATATTCTTGTACATAGGGGGCAGTATTATAGTAGTTATATTCTTGTACATAGGGGGCAGTATTATAGTAGTTATATTCTTGTACATAGGGGCAGTATTATAGTAGTTATATTCTTGTACATAGGGGGCAGTATTATAGTAGTTATATTCTTGTACATAGGGGGCAGTATTATAGTAGTTATATTCTTGTACATAGGAGCAGTATTATAGTAGTTATATTCTTGAACATAGGGGGCAGTATTATAGTAGTTATATTCTTGTACATAGGGGGCAGTATTGTAGTAGTTATGTTCTTGTATATAGGGGCAGTATTATAGTAGTTATATTCTTGTACATAGGGGCAGTATGATAGTAGTTATATTCTTGTACATAGGAGCAGTATTATAGTAGTTATATTCTTGTACACAGGGGGCAGTATTATAGTAGTTATATTCTTGCACATAGGGAGCAGTGTTATAGTAGTTATATTCTTGTACACAGGGGGCAGTATTATAGTAGTTATATTCTTGCACATAGGGAGCAGTATTATAGTAGTTATATTCTTGTACATAGGAGCAGTATTATAGTAGTTATATTCTTGTACATAGGAGCAGTATTATAGTAGTTATATTCTTGTACATAGGGGGCAGTATTATAGTAGTTATATTCTTGTACATAGGGGGCAGTATTGTAGTAGTTATATTCTTGTACATAGGGGGCAGTATTATAGAGGTTATATTCTTGTACATAGGGGGCAGTATTGTAGTAGTTATATTCTTGTACATAGGAGCAGTATTATAGTAGTTATATTCTTGTACATAGGGGGCAGTATTATAGTAGTTATATTCTTGTACATAGGGGGCAGTATTATAGTAGTTATATTCTTGTACATAGGAGCAGTATTATAGTAGTTATATTCTTGAACATAGGGGGCAGTATTATAGTAGTTATATTCTTGTACATAGGGGGCAGTATTATAGTAGTTATGTTCTTGTATATAGGGGCAGTATTATAGTAGTTATATTCTTGTACATAGGGGCAGTATGATAGTCGTTATATTCTTGTACATAGGAGCAGTATTATAGTAGTTATATTCTTGTACATAGGAGCAGTATTATAGTAGTTATATTCTTGTACATAGGGAGCAGTGTTATAGTAGTTATATTCTTGTACATAGGGGGCAGTATTACAGTAGTTACATTCTTGTACATAGGGGGCAGTATTATAGTAGTTATATTCCTGTACATAGGGGCAGTATTATAGTAGTTATATTCTTGTACATAGGGAGCAGTATTATAGTAGTTATATTCTTGTACATAGGGGGCAGTATTATAGTAGCTATATTCTTGTACATAGGAGCAGTATTATAGTAGTTATATTCTTGTACATAGGGGCAGGATTATAGTAGTTATATTCTTGTACATAGGGGCAGTATTATAGTAGTTATATTCTTGCACATAGGGGCAGTATTATAGTAGTTATATTCTTGTACATAGGGGGCAGTATTATAGTAGTTATATTCCTGTACATAGGGGCAGTATTATAGTAGTTATATTCTTGTACATAGGGGACAGTATTATAGTAGTTATATTCTTGTATATAGGGGCAGTATTATAGTAGTTATATTCTTGTATATAGGGGGCAGTATTATAGTAGTTATATTCTTGTACATAGGAGCAGTATTATAGTAGTTATATTCTTGTACATAGGGAGCAGTATTATAGTAGTTATATTCTTGTACATAGGGGGCAGTATTATAGTAGCTATATTCCTGTACATAGGGGCAGTATTATAGTAGTTATATTCTTGTACATAGGAGCAGTATTATAGTAGTTATATTCTTGAACATAGGGGGCAGTATTATAGTAGTTATATTCTTGTACATAGGGGGCAGTATTATAGTAGTTATGTTCTTGTATATAGGGGCAGTATTATAGTAGTTATATTCTTGTACATAGGGGCAGTATGATAGTAGTTATATTCTTGTACATAGGAGCAGTATTATAGTAGTTATATTCTTGTACATAGGGGGCAGTATTATAGTAGTTATATTCTTGTACATAGGAGCAGTATTATAGTAGTTATATTCTTGTACATAGGAGCAGTATTATAGTAGTTATATTCTTGTACATAGGGAGAAGTGTTATAGTAGCTATATTCTTGTTCATAGGAGCAGTATTATAGTAGTTATATTCTTGTACACAGGGGGCAGTATTATAGTAGTTATATTCTTGCACATAGGGAGCAGTGTTATAGTAGTTATATTCTTGTACATAGGGGCAGTATTATAGTAGCTATATTCTTGTACATAGGAGCAGTATTATAGTAGTTATATTCTTGTACATAGGGGGCAGTATTACAGTAGTTACATTCTTGTACATAGGGGGCAGTATTATAGTAGTTATATTCTTGTACATAGGGGGCAGTATTATAGTAGTTATATTCCTGTACATAGGGGCAGTATTATAGTAGTTATATTCTTGTACATAGGGAGCAGTGTTATAGTAGTTATATTCTTGTACATAGGGGGCAGTATTATAGTAGCTATATTCTTGTACATAGGAGCAGTATTATAGTAGTTATATTCTTGTACATAGGGGCAGTATTATAGTAGTTATATTCTTGTACATAGGGGCAGTATTATAGTAGTTATATTCTTGCACATAGGGGCAGTATTATAGTAGTTATATTCTTGTACATAGAAGCAGTATTATAGAAGTTATATTCTTGTACATAGGGAGCAGTGTTATAGTAGTTATATTCTTGTACATAGGGGCAGTATTATAGTAGTTATATTCTTGTACATAGGGGGCAGTATTATAGTAGTTATATTCCTGTACATAGGGGCAGTATTATAGTAGTTATATTCTTGTACATAGGGGACAGTATTATAGTAGTTATATTCTTGTACATAGGGGCAGTATTATAGTAGTTATATTCTTGTACATAGGGGGCAGTATTATAGTAGTTATATTCCTGTACATAGGGGCAGTATTATAGTAGTTATATTCTTGTACATAGGGGACAGTATTATAGTAGTTATATTCTTGTATATAGGGGCAGTATTATAGTAGTTATATTCTTGTATATAGGGGGCAGTATTATAGTAGTTATATTCTTGTACATAGGAGCAGTATTATAGTAGTTATATTCTTGTACATAGGGAGCAGTATTTTAGTAGTTATATTCTTGTACATAGGGGGCAGTATTATAGTAGCTATATTCCTGTACATAGGGGCAGTATTATAGTAGTTATATTCTTGTACATAGGAGCAGTATTATAGTAGTTATATTCTTGAACATAGGGGGCAGTATTATAGTAGTTATATTCTTGTACATAGGGGGCAGTATTATAGTAGTTATGTTCTTGTATATAGGGGCAGTATTATAGTAGTTATATTCTTGTACATAGGGGCAGTATGATAGTAGTTATATTCTTGTACATAGGAGCAGTATTATAGTAGTTATATTCTTGTACATAGGGGGCAGTATTATAGTAGTTATATTCTTGTACATAGGAGCAGTATTATAGTAGTTATATTCTTGTACATAGGAGCAGTATTATAGTAGTTATATTCTTGTACATAGGGAGAAGTGTTATAGTAGCTATATTCTTGTTCATAGGAGCAGTATTATAGTAGTTATATTCTTGTACACAGGGGGCAGTATTATAGTAGTTATATTCTTGCACATAGGGAGCAGTGTTATAGTAGTTATATTCTTGTACATAGGGGCAGTATTATAGTAGCTATATTCTTGTACATAGGAGCAGTATTATAGTAGTTATATTCTTGTACATAGGGGGCAGTATTACAGTAGTTACATTCTTGTACATAGGGGGCAGTATTATAGTAGTTATATTCTTGTACATAGGGGGCAGTATTATAGTAGTTATATTCCTGTACATAGGGGCAGTATTATAGTAGTTATATTCTTGTACATAGGGAGCAGTGTTATAGTAGTTATATTCTTGTACATAGGGGGCAGTATTATAGTAGCTATATTCTTGTACATAGGAGCAGTATTATAGTAGTTATATTCTTGTACATAGGGGCAGTATTATAGTAGTTATATTCTTGTACATAGGGGCAGTATTATAGTAGTTATATTCTTGCACATAGGGGCAGTATTATAGTAGTTATATTCTTGTACATAGGGGGCAGTATTATAGTAGTTATATTCCTGTACATAGGGGCAGTATTATAGTAGTTATATTCTTGTACATAGGAGCAGTATTATAGTAGTTATATTCTTGTACATAGGGGACAGTATTGTAGTAGTTATATTCTTGTATATAGGGGCAGTATTATAGTAGTTATATTCTTGTATATAGGGGGCAGTATTATAGTAGTTATATTCTTGTACATAGGAGCAGTATTATAGTAGTTATATTCTTGTACATAGGGAGCAGTATTATAGTAGTTATATTCTTGTACATAGGGGGCAGTATTATAGTAGTTATATTCCTGTACATAGGGGCAGTATTATAGTAGTTATATTCTTGTACATAGGAGCAGTATTATAGTAGTTATATTCTTGTACATAGGGGACAGTATTATAGTAGTTATATTCTTGTATATAGGGGCAGTATTATAGTAGTTATATTCTTGTACATAGGAGCAGTATTATAGTAGTTATATTCTTGTATATAGGGGCAGTATTATAGTAGTTATATTCTTGTACATAGGGGCAGTATTATAGTAGTTATATTCTTGTATATAGGGGCAGTATTATAGTAGTTATATTCTTGTACATAGAAGCAGTATTATAGAAGTTATATTCTTGTACATAGGGAGCAGTGTTATAGTAGTTATATTCTTGTATATAGGGGCAGTATTATAGTAGTTATATTCTTGTACATAGGAGCAGTATTATAGTAGTTATATTCTTGTACATAGGAGCAGTATTATAGTAGTTATATTCTTGTACATAGGGAGCAGTGTTATAGTAGTTATATTCTTGTACATAGGGGGCAGTATTATAGTAGTTATATTCTTGTATATAGGGGCAGTATTATAGTAGTTATATTCTTGTACATAGGGGGCAGTATTATAGTAGTTATATTCTTGTATATAGGGGCAGTATTATAGTAGTTATATTCTTGTACATAGGAGCAGTATTATAGTAGTTATATTCTTGTTCATAGGAGCAGTATTATAGTAGTTATATTCTTGTACATAGGGACAGTATTATAGTAGTTATAGTCTTGTACATAGGGGCAGTATTATATTAGTTATATCCTTGTATATAGGGGGCAGTATTATAGTAGTTATATCCTTGTACATAGGGGGCAGTATTATAGTAGTTATATTCTTGTACATAGGGGCAGTATGATAGTAGTTATATTCTTGTACATAGGAGCAGTATTATAGTAGTTATATTCTTGTACATAGGGGGCAGTATTATAGTAGTTATATTCTTGTACATAGGAGCAGTATTATAGTAGTTATATTCTTGTACATAGCAGCAGTATTATAGTAGTTATATTCTTGTACATAGGGAGAAGTGTTATAGTAGCTATATTCTTGTTCATAGGAGCAGTATTATAGTAGTTATATTCTTGTACACAGGGGGCAGTATTATAGTAGTTATATTCTTGCACATAGGGAGCAGTGTTATAGTAGTTATATTCTTGTACATAGGGGCAGTATTATAGTAGCTATATTCTTGTACATAGGGGGCAGTATTATAGTAGTTATGTTCTTGTATATAGGGGCAGTATTATAGTAGTTATATTCTTGTACATAGGGGCAGTATGATAGTAGTTATATTCTTGTACATAGGAGCAGTATTATAGTAGTTATATTCTTGTACATAGGGGGCAGTATTATAGTAGTTATATTCTTGTACATAGGAGCAGTATTATAGTAGTTATATTCTTGTACATAGGAGCAGTATTATAGTAGTTATATTCTTGTACATAGGGAGAAGTGTTATAGTAGCTATATTCTTGTTCATAGGAGCAGTATTATAGTAGTTATATTCTTGTACACAGGGGGCAGTATTATAGTAGTTATATTCTTGCACATAGGGAGCAGTGTTATAGTAGTTATATTCTTGTACATAGGGGCAGTATTATAGTAGCTATATTCTTGTACATAGGAGCAGTATTATAGTAGTTATATTCTTGTACATAGGGGGCAGTATTACAGTAGTTACATTCTTGTACATAGGGGGCAGTATTATAGTAGTTATATTCTTGTACATAGGGGGCAGTATTATAGTAGTTATATTCCTGTACATAGGGGCAGTATTATAGTAGTTATATTCTTGTACATAGGGAGCAGTGTTATAGTAGTTATATTCTTGTACATAGGGGGCAGTATTATAGTAGCTATATTCTTGTACATAGGAGCAGTATTATAGTAGTTATATTCTTGTACATAGGGGCAGTATTATAGTAGTTATATTCTTGTACATAGGGGCAGTATTATAGTAGTTATATTCTTGCACATAGGGGCAGTATTATAGTAGTTATATTCTTGTACATAGAAGCAGTATTATAGAAGTTATATTCTTGTACATAGGGAGCAGTGTTATAGTAGTTATATTCTTGTACATAGGGGCAGTATTATAGTAGTTATATTCTTGTACATAGGGGGCAGTATTATAGTAGTTATATTCCTGTACATAGGGGCAGTATTATAGTAGTTATATTCTTGTACATAGGGGACAGTATTATAGTAGTTATATTCTTGTACATAGGGGCAGTATTATAGTAGTTATATTCTTGTACATAGGGGGCAGTATTATAGTAGTTATATTCCTGTACATAGGGGCAGTATTATAGTAGTTATATTCTTGTACATAGGGGACAGTATTATAGTAGTTATATTCTTGTATATAGGGGCAGTATTATAGTAGTTATATTCTTGTATATAGGGGGCAGTATTATAGTAGTTATATTCTTGTACATAGGAGCAGTATTATAGTAGTTATATTCTTGTACATAGGGAGCAGTATTTTAGTAGTTATATTCTTGTACATAGGGGGCAGTATTATAGTAGCTATATTCCTGTACATAGGGGCAGTATTATAGTAGTTATATTCTTGTACATAGGAGCAGTATTATAGTAGTTATATTCTTGAACATAGGGGGCAGTATTATAGTAGTTATATTCTTGTACATAGGGGGCAGTATTATAGTAGTTATGTTCTTGTATATAGGGGCAGTATTATAGTAGTTATATTCTTGTACATAGGGGCAGTATGATAGTAGTTATATTCTTGTACATAGGAGCAGTATTATAGTAGTTATATTCTTGTACATAGGGGGCAGTATTATAGTAGTTATATTCTTGTACATAGGAGCAGTATTATAGTAGTTATATTCTTGTACATAGGAGCAGTATTATAGTAGTTATATTCTTGTACATAGGGAGAAGTGTTATAGTAGCTATATTCTTGTTCATAGGAGCAGTATTATAGTAGTTATATTCTTGTACACAGGGGGCAGTATTATAGTAGTTATATTCTTGCACATAGGGAGCAGTGTTATAGTAGTTATATTCTTGTACATAGGGGCAGTATTATAGTAGCTATATTCTTGTACATAGGAGCAGTATTATAGTAGTTATATTCTTGTACATAGGGGGCAGTATTACAGTAGTTACATTCTTGTACATAGGGGGCAGTATTATAGTAGTTATATTCTTGTACATAGGGGGCAGTATTATAGTAGTTATATTCCTGTACATAGGGGCAGTATTATAGTAGTTATATTCTTGTACATAGGGAGCAGTGTTATAGTAGTTATATTCTTGTACATAGGGGGCAGTATTATAGTAGCTATATTCTTGTACATAGGAGCAGTATTATAGTAGTTATATTCTTGTACATAGGGGCAGTATTATAGTAGTTATATTCTTGTACATAGGGGCAGTATTATAGTAGTTATATTCTTGCACATAGGGGCAGTATTATAGTAGTTATATTCTTGTACATAGGGGGCAGTATTATAGTAGTTATATTCCTGTACATAGGGGCAGTATTATAGTAGTTATATTCTTGTACATAGGAGCAGTATTATAGTAGTTATATTCTTGTACATAGGGGACAGTATTGTAGTAGTTATATTCTTGTATATAGGGGCAGTATTATAGTAGTTATATTCTTGTATATAGGGGGCAGTATTATAGTAGTTATATTCTTGTACATAGGAGCAGTATTATAGTAGTTATATTCTTGTACATAGGGAGCAGTATTATAGTAGTTATATTCTTGTACATAGGGGGCAGTATTATAGTAGTTATATTCCTGTACATAGGGGCAGTATTATAGTAGTTATATTCTTGTACATAGGAGCAGTATTATAGTAGTTATATTCTTGTACATAGGGGACAGTATTATAGTAGTTATATTCTTGTATATAGGGGCAGTATTATAGTAGTTATATTCTTGTACATAGGAGCAGTATTATAGTAGTTATATTCTTGTATATAGGGGCAGTATTATAGTAGTTATATTCTTGTATATAGGGGGCAGTATTATAGTAGTTATATTCTTGTACATAGGGGCAGTATTATAGTAGTTATATTCTTGTATATAGGGGCAGTATTATAGTAGTTATATTCTTGTACATAGAAGCAGTATTATAGAAGTTATATTCTTGTACATAGGGAGCAGTGTTATAGTAGTTATATTCTTGTATATAGGGGCAGTATTATAGTAGTTATATTCTTGTACATAGGAGCAGTATTATAGTAGTTATATTCTTGTACATAGGAGCAGTATTATAGTAGTTATATTCTTGTACATAGGGAGCAGTGTTATAGTAGTTATATTCTTGTACATAGGGGGCAGTATTATAGTAGTTATATTCTTGTATATAGGGGCAGTATTATAGTAGTTATATTCTTGTACATAGGGGGCAGTATTATAGTAGTTATATTCTTGTATATAGGGGCAGTATTATAGTAGTTATATTCTTGTACATAGGAGCAGTATTATAGTAGTTATATTCTTGTTCATAGGAGCAGTATTATAGTAGTTATATTCTTGTACATAGGGACAGTATTATAGTAGTTATAGTCTTGTACATAGGGGCAGTATTATATTAGTTATATCCTTGTATATAGGGGGCAGTATTATAGTAGTTATATCCTTGTACATAGGGGGCAGTATTATAGTAGTTATATTCTTGTACATAGGGGCAGTATGATAGTAGTTATATTCTTGTACATAGGAGCAGTATTATAGTAGTTATATTCTTGTACATAGGGGGCAGTATTATAGTAGTTATATTCTTGTACATAGGAGCAGTATTATAGTAGTTATATTCTTGTACATAGGAGCAGTATTATAGTAGTTATATTCTTGTACATAGGGAGAAGTGTTATAGTAGCTATATTCTTGTTCATAGGAGCAGTATTATAGTAGTTATATTCTTGTACACAGGGGGCAGTATTATAGTAGTTATATTCTTGCACATAGGGAGCAGTGTTATAGTAGTTATATTCTTGTACATAGGGGCAGTATTATAGTAGCTATATTCTTGTACATAGGAGCAGTATTATAGTAGTTATATTCTTGTACATAGGGGGCAGTATTACAGTAGTTACATTCTTGTACATAGGGGGCAGTATTATAGTAGTTATATTCTTGTACATAGGGGGCAGTATTATAGTAGTTATATTCCTGTACATAGGGGCAGTATTATAGTAGTTATATTCTTGTACCTAGGGAGCAGTGTTATAGTAGTTATATTCTTGTACATAGGGGGCAGTATTATAGTAGCTATATTCTTGTACATAGGAGCAGTATTATAGTAGTTATATTCTTGTACATAGGGGCAGTATTATAGTAGTTATATTCTTGTACATAGGGGCAGTATTATAGTAGTTATATTCTTGCACATAGGGGCAGTATTATAGTAGTTATATTCTTGTACATAGGGGGCAGTATTATAGTAGTTATATTCCTGTACATAGGGGCAGTATTATAGTACTTATATTCTTGTACATAGGAGCAGTATTATAGTAGTTATATTCTTGTACATAGGGGACAGTATTGTAGTAGTTATATTCTTGTATATAGGGGCAGTATTATAGTAGTTATATTCTTGTATATAGGGGCAGTATTATAGTAGTTATATTCTTGTACATAGGGGGCAGTATTATAGTAGTTATATTCTTGTATATAGGGGCAGTATTATAGTAGTTATATTCTTGTACATAGGAGCAGTATTATAGTAGTTATATTCTTGTTCATAGGAGCAGTATTATAGTAGTTATATTCTTGTACATAGGGACAGTATTATAGTAGTTATAGTCTTGTACATAGGGGCAGTATTATATTAGTTATATCCTTGTATATAGGGGGCAGTATTATAGTAGTTATATCCTTGTACATAGGGGGCAGTATTATAGTAGTTATATTCTTGTACATAGGGGCAGTATGATAGTAGTTATATTCTTGTACATAGGAGCAGTATTATAGTAGTTATATTCTTGTACATAGGGGGCAGTATTATAGTAGTTATATTCTTGTACATAGGAGCAGTATTATAGTAGTTATATTCTTGTACATAGGAGCAGTATTATAGTAGTTATATTCTTGTACATAGGGAGAAGTGTTATAGTAGCTATATTCTTGTTCATAGGAGCAGTATTATAGTAGTTATATTCTTGTACACAGGGGGCAGTATTATAGTAGTTATATTCTTGCACATAGGGAGCAGTGTTATAGTAGTTATATTCTTGTACATAGGGGCAGTATTATAGTAGCTATATTCTTGTACATAGGAGCAGTATTATAGTAGTTATATTCTTGTACATAGGGGGCAGTATTACAGTAGTTACATTCTTGTACATAGGGGGCAGTATTATAGTAGTTATATTCTTGTACATAGGGGGCAGTATTATAGTAGTTATATTCCTGTACATAGGGGCAGTATTATAGTAGTTATATTCTTGTACATAGGGAGCAGTGTTATAGTAGTTATATTCTTGTACATAGGGGGCAGTATTATAGTAGCTATATTCTTGTACATAGGAGCAGTATTATAGTAGTTATATTCTTGTACATAGGGGCAGTATTATAGTAGTTATATTCTTGTACATAGGGGCAGTATTATAGTAGTTATATTCTTGCACATAGGGGCAGTATTATAGTAGTTATATTCTTGTACATAGGGGGCAGTATTATAGTAGTTATATTCCTGTACATAGGGGCAGTATTATAGTAGTTATATTCTTGTACATAGGAGCAGTATTATAGTAGTTATATTCTTGTACATAGGGGACAGTATTGTAGTAGTTATATTCTTGTATATAGGGGCAGTATTATAGTAGTTATATTCTTGTATATAGGGGGCAGTATTATAGTAGTTATATTCTTGTACATAGGAGCAGTATTATAGTAGTTATATTCTTGTACATAGGGAGCAGTATTATAGTAGTTATATTCTTGTACATAGGGGGCAGTATTATAGTAGTTATATTCCTGTACATAGGGGCAGTATTATAGTAGTTATATTCTTGTACATAGGAGCAGTATTATAGTAGTTATATTCTTGTACATAGGGGACAGTATTATAGTAGTTATATTCTTGTATATAGGGGCAGTATTATAGTAGTTATATTCTTGTACATAGGAGCAGTATTATAGTAGTTATATTCTTGTATATAGGGGCAGTATTATAGTAGTTATATTCTTGTATATAGGGGGCAGTATTATAGTAGTTATATTCTTGTACATAGGGGCAGTATTATAGTAGTTATATTCTTGTATATAGGGGCAGTATTATAGTAGTTATATTCTTGTACATAGAAGCAGTATTATAGAAGTTATATTCTTGTACATAGGGAGCAGTGTTATAGTAGTTATATTCTTGTATATAGGGGCAGTATTATAGTAGTTATATTCTTGTACATAGGAGCAGTATTATAGTAGTTATATTCTTGTACATAGGAGCAGTATTATAGTAGTTATATTCTTGTACATAGGGGCAGTATTATAGTAGTTATATTCTTGTACATAGGGGGCAGTATTATAGTAGTTATATTCTTGTATATAGGGGCAGTATTATAGTAGTTATATTCTTGTACATAGGGGGCAGTATTATAGTAGTTATATTCTTGTATATAGGGGCAGTATTATAGTAGTTATATTCTTGTACATAGGAGCAGTATTATAGTAGTTATATTCTTGTACATAGGGGCAGTATTATTGTAGTTATATTCTTGTACATAGGGGCAGTATTATAGTTGTTATATTCTTGTACATAGGAGCAGTATTATAGTAGTTATATTCTTGTATATAGGGGCAGTATTATAGTAGTTATAGTCTTGTACATAGGGGCAGTATTATATTAGTTATATCCTTGTATATAGGGGGCAGTATTATAGTAGTTATATCCTTGTACATAGGGGGCAGTATTATAGTAGTTATATTCTTGTACATAGGGGCAGTATTATAGTAGTTATATTCTTGTATATAGGAGCAGTATTATAGTAGTTATATTCTTGTACATAGGGGCAGTATTATTGTAGTTATATTCTTGTACATAGGGGCAGTATTATAGTTGTTATATTCTTGTACATAGGCACCAGAGAAAGCGATCATGGGATACTACAATGAATTCATCCCAAACTTTGCCATGATGGCCGCACCCCTGACTGACATCCTTAAGGGGATGAAATCAGCTATGGCCAAATGGACTGCAGATGCAGAGACAGCCTTTCCAGAGCTGAGAGTGGCTCTGTATAAGTAGCCTGTCCTGGTTGCCCCAACTTTAAGTAGGACTTTGTACTCCATACAAATGCCTCAGAAGTCGGGCTGGTAGCAGTCCTTTCTCAGGTGATACATGTGGACGAGTATACCGAGCTCTACCTGAGTTGTAAGCTGCTGGCATGTGAAAAGAATTATTCTATCATAGAATTCCAATACTATTTGTTAGGGTGATAATTTAAATAAGTATCAGACAATGCGCTGCTCAGGTGGTTGAGGATGAAAATGGGGAAAAATGCTAGCGTTACCTACTGGCTTCTAGCTCTGCGCGATTTTAGCTTTCATGTGGAACACAGAGCTGGGAAGCTGCATGGTAATGCCGATGCGCTTTTGAGACTCCCATGTTTAGTAGTAGAAGGTTCCAAGCCTCATGGCTTTAGGCAGAGGGGGAAGTATGTAAGGTGGCTACCGGACAGTTAATGGGAGATATGTATCAAAGAGGTGGTTGTCATCTGTGATGCATCTGGGCCAGGTTTTACTGGAAGACTGAGATGGGCGGGTCTGCCTCCCCACATACCCCACCTCTGGATGTGTTGTTTGACACATGATCTATGTGGAGGGAAGAGACCTTCTGAGTGCCATATCCAGACTGAGCCGGTATATTAGATGCTATCCAATCTGTGTGACCAGGTCTGGCTCTAAAGAGATTTCTAAGGAGACAGGTCGGGATCCTTCAGGCATATGCCGAGTAGATGATGGGGGCTGTAGGAACTCCGAGCTCCACACGTGTATTATATTGCAGGTTTTATTCGGGGGTTGGATGGGTCTTTTCCGCACCTCACTCTCTGAATTTATTTACAAGGGAATTTGAAGAGGTTAAAGTGTAAGAATGTGGAGGGAGACAACCCTGAAATCTATCCATGAAATACTGTATGTTATTAATCTAATTCCACCACAGAAGGACGAGGGCTACATATGTTCCAGGAACCGATCTCTTAGTGTGTTCTACGAGGTGATTGCTTCTGAAATGAATCATGGTGGGCTTCCTAGCCTAGTGGGCCCTGATATCTGCTGAGGGTAATAGATGTAAGATTAGCAGCAGATCCAATAGAAATTGGACAATGGTGTTACCCAGAATAATTATTGAGAGGTTTTTTTTTGCATCAGAGATGGTCGTGACTTAAGGTAACATAACATAGTAACATAGTTTTGAAGGCTGAAGGAAGACCTTATGTCCATGTAGTTCAGCCTATTGTTAGTGCAGCTGTTCTGCATTGTTGATCCTGGGGAAGACAAAAAACCCACAGAGTAGAAGCCAATTTTCTCCATAGGGAAAAAAATTCCTTCCCCTAAGCTGGGTCAATCATCTACCTATAATATTCTGTTATTCGTAACCTTCTATACTGTTACTCACAAGAAAAGCCTCCATTCCTTTCTTACATTCATTCAGTGAGTTGGCCATCACCACTTCCTCAGGAAGAGAATTCCAGAGCCTCACTGCTCTTACCGTGAGGAACCCTCTTCTATGCTGGAGCAGAAATTGTCTTTCCTCCAAACGAAGAGAATGCCCCCTTGTTCTTGTCACAGTCCTTGGTACAAACAGTTAATTGGAGAGATCTCTGTATTGCTGTTACTGTTAGAGTGTTAGAGTGTTAGAGACTCCTGGAGTGGACCCTCTGGGTCGTGGCACCAACCCTCCCAGGGCGAGCTAGCCTAGTGAGGACCACCCCCTATACAGGGAGTGTCAGGAGCAAGCCCCAGGGGATACGATACCACGACTGGAGAAGAGCAAATGTTGTTCCTATCTTCAAAAAGGGGAAGAAGGTGGACCCAGGCAACTATAGGCCGGTGAGTCTGACTTCTATACCAGGAAAGATCTTTGAACAAATTATTAAACAACATGTATGTCAGTACCTGGATAAGAATGAAGTGATTAAACAGAGTCAGCATGGGTTTGTAACTAGTAAGTCATGTCAGACTAACTTAATTTCCTTCTATGATGGTATCACTGATTGGGTGGATCAAGGAAATGCTGTAGATATAGTATATCTTGACTTCAGCAAAGCATTTGACAAAGTCTCTCATACAATCCTTATTGAAAAAATGACTAAGTATGGAATGGACAAGGCAACTGTTAGGTGGATTCATAACTGGCTTTGTGATCGGACCCAAAGAGTGGTCGTAAATGGCTGCACATCCAGTTGGAAGAATGTCTCAAGTGGGGTACCACAGGGCTCTGTCCTGGGCCCTGTATTGTTCAACATCTTTATCAACGATTTAGATGAAGGAATTGAGGGTAAACTGATTAAATTTGCTGATGACACAAAGCTAGGAGGGATAGCTAATACTAGAGAAGAGAGAGAGAGGATTCAAAAAGATTTAAATAAACTGGAGAAGTGGGCAGCAACTAACAGAATGGTTTTTAACAGGGAGAAATGCAAAGTACTACATCTGGGCAATAAAAATGAAAAAAGCATATATAGAATGGGAGGAATAGGCCTAAGTGACAGCACATGTGAAAAAGACTTGGGTATACTAATAGATCACAGACTGAATATGAGTCAACAGTGTGATGCAGCAGCAAAAAAGGCAAATGCAATTCTAGGATGTATTAACAGAAGCATACAGTCTAGATCACGTGAAGTCATTATTTCCCTCTACTCCTCTTTGGTCAGACCTCATCTGGAATATTGTGTCCAGTTTTGGGCACCACATTTTAAAAAAGACATCAACAAACTGGAGCAAGTTCAGAAAAGAGCGACCAGAATGGTGACCGGTCTGCAAACCCTGTCTTATGAGGAAAGGTTGCAGGATTTGGGAATGTTTAGTTTGCAAAAGAGAAGACTGAGAGGAGACTTAATAGCTGTCTACAAATATCTAAAGGGCTGTCACATTGTAGAAGGATCAACTTTATTCTCATTTGCACAAGGAAAGACTAGAAGCAATGGGATGAAACTGAATGGGAAGAGACACAGATTAGATATTAGAAAAAACTTTTTGACAGTTAGAGTGATCAATGAGTGGAACAGGCTGCCATGAGAAGTGGTGAGTTCTCCTTCAATGGAAGTCTTCAAACAGAGGCTGGACAGACATCTGACTGGGATGATTTAGCGAATCCTGCTTTGAGCAGGGGGTTGGACCAGATGGCCCAGGAGGTCCCTTCCAACTCTACGATTCTATGATTCTATGACTGCTGGCACCAGGAGGCCGGCTCACAGGAGATACGAGACTGTGTGACTGGAGGGTGCAGGATACTAGGGAACACAGGAGAATACACGGGAGTGCACGGGTACATGTGGGCACATAAGGTGTGTAGCGAGTAACACATCCGGAGGTAAACAAAGCAGGACGCGTGCAAGGAGCACGACAGGGTACAGAATGAGACAGCAGTTGTGCAAGGAGGTGTAACAGAACACAGAAATAGAGTGAATGCCAGGAGGCATGACTGAGCGAGAAACAAGGGACAAGATACGAGAGGATGTGCCAGGAGGCACAACTGAGCATGAAGCAACAAGGGTTCAGAGCAAGTGCTAGGAGCACCACAGAGTAGCAGACATAGCAGAGGACCTGAGAACAGCGCACAGCCAGGCTGGGACACAGCTGACCCAGCCAGGAAGCACAACAATAATCAGGCACCTCCCCTAGGGGGAGGTCGTCTGATATAGCACATGACTACTACAGGTTCCGGGTCAGGTCCTCTATTACCATAGAGAGGACCGAGCCCTATACATCACTGACAGGAGCGCGCAAGCGCAAACGTGACATGGAGGAGGAGACCCTGGGACGAGAGCTGCGTGTGCGCACCCGACAGGGACCGCCGTACCGGAGGGAGTGACGTCAGGGCCGAAGCCCCGCCTCCTGGTGAGCGCAGCATAACAATTGCCCTCTGATATACTTGTACATATATATTAAGTCTCCCCTAAGTCTTCTCTTTTCTAGAGTAAATAGACCTAATTTTGATAACCTTTCTGGGTATTGTAGTGAACCAACTCCATTTATCATGTTAGTAGTTCACCTTTGAACCCTTTCAAGTTCAGTAATGTCTTTCTTGAGCACCGGCGTCCAAAATTGCACACAATCCTCCAAGTGTGGTCTGACGAGTGATTTGTACAGAGGGAGAATTATGTTTTCATCTCGTGTCCCCAGACCTCTTCTAATGCATCCCATGACCCTATTTGCTTTGGTGGCAGCTGCCTGACACTGGGCACTCCAATTTAGCTTCTTATTGACTAAGATGCCTAAGGCTGTGTGCACACGCTGCGGATTTTGCTGCGGTTCCGCAGCGGTTTTGGCCGCTGCGGACCCGCAGCAGTTTTTGCTGCGGTGTACAGTACAATGATTCCCTATGGGAATCAAAAACCGCAGTGCAGACGGTGCGGAATTTTCCACGCGGATTATCTGCGGTTTTCAATCCGCAGAAAGAATTGACATGTCAATTCTTTCTGCGGATTCTCCTGCGGTTTGCCATCTCCTCCATTGAGGAGATGAAAAACCGCAGGGCAAAACCGCAGAGCAATCCGCAGGTAAAACCGCAGGTCTTTTGACCTGCGGTTTCACCTGCGGATTGTACAAAATCCGCGCGGATGAATCCGCACCTTTTCCGCAGCGTGTGCACACAGCCTTAGTCTTTTTCCATGTCTGATTTCCCCAGCAGTTTCCCATTTAGTAAGTAATTGTAGCCTCTGTTTCTCCTTCCCATGTGCATAACCTTACACTTATCTGGGTTAAACCTCATTTGCCATTTTTCAGCCCAATTCTCCAATTTAGAGTTGAGCGACTTTTGGTTTTTTAGGGTCGAGTTTCGTTTCGTGAAACCCGACTTTTGCAAAAGTCGGGTCGAGCAAGATCGTCCGATTATAGGGAAAAGTCGGGGTCGTCCCGAAACACGAAACCCAATGTAAGTCAATGGGGAATAAAAGTCGGCAGTGAGAGGAGGACAGGAAACACACCTACAGTGCCCATTTGAATGCCAAAAGCATCAATTCTTCTTACTTAAGCTGGTCAACCTTAATTAACTTCATAATACAAGTTACGCACTGAAAAATGGGGGTTATTTGGCTAAAGTTGTGGGGGGGAGGGCTGGCTCCAGGTTTTCATGTGCCCTGGGCGAAAGAGCGCCCCTTTAACACATACCACAACTCATCATGCTCCGATACGGCAGAGAAATAGCGGTATAGTACAATGAAAAATACCTCACTTTTTACATCTCATGACAAGGCCCATCTATTTCTCCATACAGAATCATTGGTCCCATATAATGTTTGAAACAATATATGATGAGCTCCACATAATGCTACAGTATATGTTGGTCCCCATGGATGAAGCTCCACTGTCTTATGGGCCCAAATAATGCTCCAAACATAATGGGCCCCATTTCTAATGCTCTAGTGTATAATGGGCCCTGTAAATGCTGCTCCAGTGTCTGATGTCCACCTTTGGAATGTTCCAGTGTATGGTGGGCCCCATCTATCATTCTCCAGAGTATAGTGCTCCCCAAAAATTGCTGTCCCAACATTGAAAACAATCAAATAAGTCTCCTCGCTAGGGAATCCCTGTACTAGTCTGGACTCCTCGTCGTCCCCATCTTCCATCTCACTGCACAGTATTTCAACTTTGCAAGTGCTGTGATTCTGGGCAAGCAGGGGGGGCCCACTCGTTGGCGACGGCACTGGCACAGGGCCCCTGATAGTACGGCGGTGTGTCTGATGGCGGGTGGGCCGAACCTGCACTTTCATCTGCAGCTTCCTCTTTGTCACCGTGTAAGATGGAACTGTATATGGGAAGGGTAACCTGAGTTTCATCAGGGTCAGATTCAGGCCGTGTAGCGTGCGAGGGGAATGTAGTGGTCTGGGTCAATGTACCAGCAGATTCATCGAGCAGTGGCTGGGCATCAGTGCACTTGTGTCGCCCCCAGGAGTACGGTCGCCACAGTGGCATTACCTTCCTCCTAGGGAGTGTGATGTCATGCTTGGGAGCAACGAAGGATCTCTCTAGCAGGTTAACTGATTGGGCGGCGTTATTCCCACGAGTCATGACCCTCCAAACAGCATTCATGAAGGCAAAGTGTTTGTTTTACGTGGGCAGTATGGTTGCAAAGCTGAACCTTAAAGGAATGTCCAGAAGGGCACCACCAGGAGTGGAGCCTACGGTTAAATTCGACTCCACCTGGGAAACCTCAACCATGCCAGCTACAGAACAGATGCACACATTGCAAGCTTAATTCCGTTAACGAACGAGACTCCGTCATGCCCCGCGGTCCGAGTCCGGCTTACTAGAGGGACACGTGAGGCTCTGGCACATGAGATTGGCCAATAACTGGTGTGTCATGCCCTTACATGTCCGTGGCTGCATGTGCGCTACACTGAAAAGGCCAGCGTTTGTCGCTTACAGGTGCAGATAACCCGCTGAACAACGTTAGTGATGGGGATCACTGATTACAATTATTACCCGCAAACAATGATTTCCCAGTAAGTGCAGGTCAACCGCAGTTCCGGAATTAGGCCTAACCGTCATTCCTGAAAAAATGTAAAACTTACGTGTGCAAACCACAGGTGCTGTAGCTTGCTTAACAGCTCGCCAGCCGTTCTCACGCCCAGTATGGATTACACATGATTGCACAATGGTGAGAAAGGGTACCGAATCCCCGGATAACATGTATGGATAGCGTACACATTCAAAATATATGTCTCAGGAGGCAAGCTCAGACGGTGTTAGGCCCAGTATGGATTGCACGTGATTGCACAAAGGTGAGAAAGGGTACCGTATCCCCAGATAACATGTATGGATAGCGTACACATTCAAAATATATGTCTATACATCAGGAGGCAGGCTCAGACGGTGTTAGGCCCAGTATGGATTGCACGTGATTGCACAAAGGTTAGAAAGGGTACCGTATCCCCGGATAACATGTATGGATAGCGTACACATTCAAAATATATGTCTATACATCAGGAGGCAGGCTCAGACGGTGTCAGGCCCAGTATGGATTGCACGTGATTGCACAAAGGTTAGAAAGGGTACCGTATCCCCGGATAACATGTATGGATAGCGTACACATTCAAAATATATGTCTATACATCAGGAGGCAGGCTCAGACGGTGTTAGCCCCAGTATGGCTTGCATGTGATTGCACAAAGGTGAGAAAGGGTACCGTATCCCCGGATAACATGTATGGATAGCGTACACATTCAAAATATATGTCTCAGGAGGCAGGCTCAGACGGTGTCAGGCACAGTATGGATTGCACGTGATTGCACAAAGGTTAGAAAGGGTACCGTATCCCCAGATAACATGTATGGATAGCATACACATTCAAAATATATGTCTCAGGAGGCAGGCTCAGACGGTGTTAGGCCCAGTATGGATTGCACGTGATTGCACAAAGGTGAGAAAGGGTACCGTATCCCCGGATAACATGTATGGATAGCGTACACATTCAAAATATATGTCTCAGGAGGCAGGCTCAGACGGTGTCAGGCACAGTATGGATTGCACGTGATTGCACGAAGGTTAGAAAGGGTACCGTATCCCCAGATAACATGTATGGATAGCGTACACATTCAAAATATATGTCTACATCAGGAGGCAGGCTCAGACGGTGTTAGGCCCAGTATGGATTGCACGTGATTGCACAAAGGTGAGAAAGGGTACCGTATCCCCGGATAACATGTATGGATAGCGTACACATTCAAAATATATGTCTCAGGAGGCAGGCTCAGACGGTGTTAGGCCCAGTATGGATTGCACGTGATTGCACAAAGGTGAGAAAGGGTACCGTATCCCCGGATAACATGTATGGATAGCGTACACATTCAAAATATATGTCTCAGGAGGCAGGCTCAGACGGTGTTAGGCCCAGTATGGATTGCACGTGATTGCACAAAGGTGAGAAAGGGTACCGTATCCCCGGATAACATGTATGGATAGCGTACACATTCAAAATATATGTCTCAGGAGGCAGACTCAGACGGTGTTAGGCCCAGTATGGATTGCACGTGATTGCACAAAGGTTAGAAAGGGTACTGTATCCCCAGATAACATGTATGGATAGCGTACACATTCAAAATATATGTCTATACATCAGGAGGCAGGGTCAGACGGTGTCAGGCACAGTATGGATTGCACGTGATTGCACAAAGGTTAGAAAGGGTACCGTATCCCCAGATAACATGTATGGATAGCGTACACATTCAAAATATATGTCTATACATCAGGAGGCAGGCTCAGACGGTGTTAGGCCCAGTATGGATTGCACGTGATTGCACAAAGGTTAGAAAGGGTACCGTATCCCAGATAACATGTATGGATAGCGTACACATTCAAAATATATGTCTATACATCAGGAGGCAGGCTCAGACGGTGTCAGGCACAGTATGGATTTGACGGCCCAGATTACACAGCGGAGGAGCAGGGAGAGGTAAAGATTGCAAATGCTGGGGCCCTGCCTAAGCAAGGGTGTCCCACTCGTGGGCGTCGGTACTGGCACTGGGCCCCTCATAGTACGGCGGTGTGTCTGACGGCGGGTGTGCACCACCACCGTCAGAGACACTTGATTGCACTATGAGGGACCCTGTGCCAGTGCCCGCGCCCAAGAGTCGGCCTACCCACCTGTCCAGGGCAACGGCACTCGCACGGTGTCGTGCGCTAGGTGGTGACCCCGGCCATGGGGGGGGAGGCAGCACAGTTAGGGAGTTTTAGAAAGTGGCATATGTTGATGTTGGACATTCAGCTGATGCAAAAGGCGAAATAGGTGAAGTCCCAGGAAGAGGTGGACCAAAGCAAGCCATTTTTCTGTCACCCTATGTGTCATCAGGGGAAGGTGGGACAAAATCCTTGGAAACCCATGCGTGGTTCATTTTAATGAAGGTTAGATCATCCATATTTTGGGTTGACAGACGGGTCCTTTTTTCTGTCAGGATTGATCCAGCTGCACTGAAGACTCTTTCCGATAGCACACTTGCAGCTGGGCAAGCGAGCTCCTGTAAGGCATATTGTGCCAATTCAGGCCAGGTGTCCAGTTTAGCGGCCCAATAGTCAAAGGGGAATGACCTGTGTGGGAGAACATCGATATGGGAGGAAAAGTAGTTTGTAACCATAGTTGACAACTGCTGTCTCCTGTCACTTTCCATCGATGCAGTATTACCAGTTGTGTGAGCGGTATTTGAAAAATCAGTCCACAACATTGTCATGAAACCCCTGTCTCCAACGCCACTTCTGCTGTGTGCACCACGAACACCTCTGCCAAGCTGCCCCCGACCCGTACGGCTCGTGTGAGAACCATCACCGCTGCTGTGTGCTGGGAATGCCTCAAGCAACCGATTTACCAGAGTTGCTTGTTTATTAGCCAATATTAGGTCAAGGTTCTCCTGTGGCATGATGTTTTGTAATTTGCCTTTATAGCGTGGATCCAGGATGCTGGCCAACCAGTAGTCGTCATCGTTCATCATTTTGGCAATGCGGGGGTCCCTTTTTAGGATCTGCAAGGCATAATCTGACATGTGGGCCAATGTTCCCGGTGTCAATGATGCACTGCGAGTGCTGGGTGGAGGAGCACTTTCTGGCAAATCCAAATCCCTCCAGTCACGCACAAACTCTGTACCAGACCTTGCCACGCCAACATTTTCACTTGCCCCACGAGATGCATCCTCCTCCCCTAAGTAATCATCCCCATCATCCTCCTCCTCCTCCTCTTCTTCCTCCACCTCGTCCAGGAGAGGTCCCTGAGCAGACAATGGCTGAATGTCATCAAGGATTCCCTCCTCCTCTTCCTCCTCATCAACATTGGCTGCAGACGCCTGCTCCTTAACCCCTTCCTGACATGAGACGTACTATCCCGTCCACGGTACCCGGGCCCGTATGACCGGGGACGGGATAGTACGTCTACCGCGATCAGCGGCGCCCACGTGGTGAGCGCCGCTGATCGCGGCCGGGTGTCAGCTGATTATCACAGCTGACACCCGGCACAATGTGTCAGGGGCGGTCACGGACCGCCCCCGACACGTTAACCCCTTGCACACCGCGATCAAACGCGATCGCGGTGTACCGGGAGTTAAAGGGAAGCATCGGCAGGGAGGGGGCTCCCTCCGTGCTTCCCTGAGCCCCCCACGGCAGCGCAATGTGCAGCGCTGCTGCAGGGGACTCCTATCCTCCAGGCCCCCGAATCCAAGATGGCGACGGGGGCCTTCGGGGGCCTGGGGAAGCTGGCTTCCTCAGTGCCTGCAAAGCGCAGGCATGAGGAAGCCTTGTGCACTGCCTGTGACAGATTGCTGATCTGTCACAGTGATCTGTGATGTGACAGATCAGCGATCTGTCACAGGACAGTGATGTCCCACCTGGGACTATGTAATAAAGTAAAAAAAAATTAAAAAAAAAGTGTAAAAATAAATTAAAAAAAATCGCCAAATAAATTAGTAAAAAAAAAAAAAAATATTCCCCAATAAATTCATTTTTTTAAAATAATAATAAAAAAAAACAATAAATGTACACATATTAGGTATCGCCGCGTCCGTAACGACCCGCCCTATAAAACTGTCCCATTAGTTAACCCCTTTAGCGAACCCCTTAAAAAATAAAAATAAAAAACGAAGCAAAAAATAATGATTTATTATCATACCGCCAAACAAAAAGTGCAATAACGCGCGATCAAAAAGACGCATATAAATATCCATGGTACCGCTGAAAACGTCATCTTGTCCCGCAAAAAACAAGCCGCCACACAGCATCATCAGCGAAAAAATAAAAAAGTTATAACTCGCAGAATAAAGCGATGCAAAAATAATTATTTTTTATATAAAATAGTTTTCATTGCATAAAACCGACAAAAACATAAAAAAACGACCTAAATGAGGTATCGCTGTAACCGTACTGACCCGAAGAATAAAACCGCTTTATCAATTTTACCGCACGCGGAACGGTGTAAACGCACCCCCCCCAAAAGAAATTCATGAAACGCTGGTTTTTGTTCATTCTGCGTCCCAAAAATCGGAATAAAAAGCGATCAAAAAATTTCACGTGCCCGAAAATGGTACCAATAAAAACGTCAACTCGTCCCGCAAAAAATAAGACCTCACATGACTCGGTGGGTCAAAATACGGAAAAATTATAGCTCTCAATATGTGGTGATGCAAAAACTATTTTTACAATAAAAAGCGTCTTTTAGTGTGCGACAGCCGCCAAACATAAAAACCGCCATAAATAGTAAATTAAACCCCCCGTTATCACCCCCTTAGTTAGGGAAAAATAATAAAATAAAAAAAATGTATTTATTTCCATTTTTCCATTAGGGTTAGGGCTAGGGTTAGGGCTAGGGGTGTGTTGGGGTAGGGTTGGGTTAGGGTTAGGGTTAGGGCTAGGGTTAGGGTTAGGGCTAGGGTTAGGGTTAGGGCTAGGGTTAGGGTTAGGGCTAGGGCTAGGGCTAGGGTTAGGGCTAGGGTTAGGGCTAGGGTTAGGGGCGTGTTGGGGTTCGGGTTGGAGTTAGAATTGGGGGTTTCCACTGTTTGGGCACATCAGGGGCTCTCCAAATGCAACATGGCGTCTGATCTCAATTCCAGCCAATTCTGAGTTGAAAAAGTCAAATGGTGCTCCTTCCCTTCCAAGCTCTGCTATGCGCCCAAACAGTGTTTTACCCCCTCATGTAGGGTATCAGCCTACTCATGACAAATTGCAAAACAATTTTTGGGGTCCAATTTCTCCTGTTACCCTTAGGAAAATAAAAAATTGGGGGCAAAAATATCATTTTTGTGGAAAAAAATGATTTTTTTATTTTCACGTCCGAGTGTTATAAACTTCTGTGAAGCACTTGGGGGTTCAAAGTGCTCACCACACATCTAGATAAGTTCCGTGGGGGGTCTAGTGTCCAAAATGGGGTCACTTGTGGGGAGTTTCAATAGTTTAGGTACATCAGGGGCTCTCCAAACGCACATGACACCCGCAGACCATTCCATCAAAGTCTGCATTCCAAAACGTCACTGCTTCCCTTCCGAGCCCCGACGTGTGCCCATACAGTAGTTTTCTCCCACATATGGGGTAGCAGCGTACTCAGGACAAATTGGAAAACAACTTTTGGGGTCCAATTTCTCCTGTTACCCTTGGGAAAATAAAAAAATGGTGACTAAAAGATCATGTTTGTGGAAAAAATACGAATTTTTTATTTTCACGCCCGGGCGTTGTAAACTTCTGTGAAGCACTGGGGGGGTCAAAGTGCTCACCACACATCTAGATAAGTTCCTTGGGGGGTCTAGTTTACAAAATGGTGTCATTTGTGGGGGGTTTCCACTGTTTAGGTACATTAGGGGCTCTCCAAAGGCAACATGACACCCGCAGACCATTCCATCAAAGTCTGCATTCCAAAACGTCACTACTTCCCTTCCGAGCCCCGACGTGTGCCCATACAGTAGTTTTCTCCCACATATGGGGTATCAGCATACTCAGGACAAATTGGACAACAACTTTTGGTGTCCAATTTCTCCTGGTACCCTTGGGAAAATAAAAAAATGGTGACTAAAAGATCATGTTTGTGGAAAAAATATGAATTTTTTATTTTCACGCCCGGGCGTTGTAAACTTCTGTGAAGCACTGGGGGGGGTCAAAGTGCTCACCACACATCTAGATAAGTTCCTTAGGGGGTCTAGTTTCCAAAATGGTGTCATTTGTGGGGGGTTCCACTGTTTTGGTACATCAGGAGTTTTCCAAACGCGACATGGTGTCCGATCTCAATTCCAGCCAAAAACGTCAAATGGCGCTGCTTCCCTTCTGAGCTCTGCCATGCCCCCAAATAGTGGTTTACCCCCACATGTGGGGTATCAGCGTACTCAGGACAAATTGCACAATAACTTTTAGGGTCCTGTTACCCTTGGAAAAATAAGAATTGAGGGTGAAAAGATCATTTTTGTGGAAAAAATATGATTTTTTAATTGTATGGCTTTATGTTATAAACTTCTGTGAAGCCCATGGGGGTTCAAAGTTCTCACCACACATCTAGATAAGTTCCTTAGGGGGTCTAGTTTCCAAAATGGTGTCATTTGTGGGGGGTTTCCACTGTTTTGGTACATCAGGGGTTTTCCAAACGCGACATGGTGTCCGATCTCAATTCCAGCCAAAAATGTCAAATGGCGCTGCTTCCCTTCCGAGCTCTGTCATGCGCCCAAATAGTGGTTTACCCCCACATGTGGGGTATCAGCGTACTCAGGACAAATTGCACAATAACTTTTAGGGTCCTGTTACCCTTGGAAAAATAAGAATTGAGGGTGAAAAGATCATTTTTGTTGAAAAAATATGATTTTTTAATTGTATGGCTTTATGTTATAAACTTCTGTGAAGCCCATGGGGGTTCAAAGTTCTCACCACACATCTAGATAAGTTCCTTAGGGGGTCTAGTTTCCAAAATGGTGTCGTTTGTGGGGGGTTTCCACTGTTTTGATACATCAGGGGTTTACCAAACGCGACATGGTGTCCGATCTCAATTCCAGCCAAAAACGTCAAATGGCGCTGCTTCCCTTCCGAGCTCTGCCATGCGCCCAAATAGTGGTTTACCCCCACATGTGGGGTATCAGCGTACTCAGGACAAATTGCACAATAACTTTTAGGGTCCTGTTACCCTTGGGAAAATAAAAATTGGGGTGAAAAGATCATTTTTGTGGAAAAAATATGATTTTTTAATTGTACCGCTGTACGTTATAAACTTCTGTAAAGCCCTTGTGGGTTCAAAGTTCTCACCACATATCTAGATAAGTTCCTTGGGGGGTCTAGTTTCCAAAATGGGGTCACTTGTAGGGGGTTTCCACTGTTTAGGTACATCAGGGACTCTCCAAACGTGACATGGCGTCCAATCTGAATTCCAGCCAATTTTGCATTGAAAAAGTCAAACGGCGCTCCTTCCATTCTGAGCTCTGCCATGCGCCGAAACAGTCGTTCCCCCCCACATATCAGGTATCTGCGTACTCAGGACAAATTGCACAATAACTTTTGCAGTTCAATTTCTCCTGTTACCCTTGGTAAAATAAAAAAAATTGAACCTGAAGTATTTTTTTTATGAAAAAAAGTTAGATGTTCATTTTTTTTTAAATATTCAAAAAAATTCCTGTGACGCACCTAAAGGGTTAATAAACTTCTTGAATGTGGTTTTGAGCACCTTAAGGGGTGCAGTTTTTAGAATGGTGTCACTTTTGTGTATTTTCTATCATATAGACCCCTCAAAGTGGCTTCAAATGTGATGTGGTCCTAAAAATAAAATGGTGGTGTAAAAATGAGAAATCACTGGTCAACTTTTAACCCTTATAACTTCCTAACAAAAAAAAATTTTGGTTCCAAAATTGTGCTGATGTAAAGTAAACATGTGGGAAATGTTAGTTATCAAGTTTTTTGTGTGCCGTATCTCTGTGATTTAAGGGCATAAAAATTCAAAGTTGGAAAATTGCGAAATTTTCAAAATTTTCGCCAAATTTCCGTTTTTCTCACAAATAAACGCAAGTTATTTGAATGAAATTTTACCACTAACATGAAGTACAATATGTCACGAGAAAACAATGTCAGAATCACCGGGATCCATGGAAGCGTTCGAGAGTTATGACCTCATAAAGGCACAGTGGTCAGAATTGTAAAAATTGGCCCGGTCATGAACGTGCAAACCACCCTTGGGGGTGAAGGGGTTAAGGTGCGTCAAAGTTTGCATGAGCAGACGCATAAGTGGGATGCTCATGCTTAGGATGGTGTCGTCTGCGCTTACCAGCCGTGTGCATTCCTCAAAACACTGAAGGACTTTACAGAGGTCTTTCAGCTTCGACCACTGCACACCTGTCAACTCCATGTCTGCTCTCAAAGTGCCTGGCCGTGTATCCTCCCACAAATGCATTATGGCCTGCCTCTGCTCGCACAGCCGCTCCACCATGTGCAGGGTGGAGTTCCACCTTGTTGCAATGTCGATAATGAGGCGGTGGTTGGGAAGGTGGAGCAATCGCTGCAGCTTCTGCATACGAACGGAGTGTACAGGCGACCGGCGGATGTGCGCGCACAGTCTTCGCACCTTCTGGAGCAGGGCTGTTAACTCCGGATAATTTTTGAGGAAGCACTGCACCACCAGGTTCAAGGTGTGAGCCAAGCAAGGTATGTGGCTGAGTTTTGAAAGGGCTATGGCTGCCACAAAATTACGGCCGTTATCACTAACTACCTTGCCTGCCTCAAGATGTAGACTGCCCAGTCATGACTCAGTTTGTCGCTTCAAGTACTCGGCCAGCACCTCGGCGGTGTGTCTGTCGCCCAAACACATCATCTGCAACACAGCCTGCTGACGCTTTCCACTAGCTGCTCGATAGGGGGACACATCGTGTGCAACAGTGGCAGCTGCAGATGGAGTGCTCGTACGACTGCGCTCTGTGGACGAGCTTTCGCTTCTGGAGGAGGAGGAGTAGGAGGGTCGAACGTCTACAGCCAACTGTTTCCTATACCGTGGGCTAGGCAGCACTGTCCCACCACTGCTGTCCCCTGTGGACCCTGCATCCACCACATTAACCCAGTGCGCAGTGATGGACACGTAACGGCCCTGGCCATGCCGACTGGACCATGCATCAGTTGTGAGGTGCACCTTTCCGCTCACTGACTGCTTGAGTGCATGGACAATGCGGTCTTTCACATGATGGTGGAGGGCTGGGATGGCTTTGCGAGAGAAGTGGCGACTGGGTAGGTCATAGCGTGGTACTGCATAGGCCATGAGTTCGCAGAAAGCTGCGCTTTCCACCAACCGAAAGGGCATCATCTCTAACGAGATTAGTTTGGCAATGTGGGCGTTCAAACCCAGTGTACGCGGATGAGAGACTGAGTACTTTCTTGACCTACTCATAGTGTCTGGGAGGGTGAGCTGGACTTGAGAGCTGCATATGGTGGAAGTAGCGGTGGACAGGGCGGACTGAGAGAGGGTTGATGATGGTGATGGAGTTGGTGTTCTTTCTGATGGCCTAGAATCAGTCTTTCATTGATATAACAGTGGGATTCCCTGACTGCTGTGGTCTTGCAACGACACCTCAACATTTGCTGCTGTGCTAACCGGTGGGCTTACAGTGGGGGAAACAATGTAGCGTTGCTGACTACCTTCGTTGTGATCAGTTGCACATGTGGTACTTGAGGTTTGGTGTTGTGTCCACGCTTGCAAGTGCATGCTGGTTAAATGTCTAAGCATGCAACTGGTATTCAAATTTTTCAGATTTTTCCCTCGGCTAAAGGTCTTTGCGCACTTCTTACAGATAATCTTGGCCTGATCATGAGGATTTTGGTCAAAAAAGTGCCACACTGCACTCTTCCTACTTTGGCAGACATTTTGCGGCCTAGCACGCTGTGATCTTTTGACCCTCTGAACAAGCTGTCCAGCAACTCTTTTGATGTTTGGAACCTGTCTTTGGAGTGCTCCGGGCCTGCCAGATAACAGCTGTTGCGATGTCGATGTCTGCTGTGGATGCTCCTCATCTGAGCTATTGGAAGCAGCACCCTCTTCCCCCAATGGATGCCAATCTGGGTCAACAACTGGGTCATCCATCACCTCCTCTTCTATGTCATGTGCACCTTCCTCTGTGTCACCGTGTATGGTGGTATAGTGTGCGGGAAGGGGCACCTGAGTCTCATCAGGGTCAGAATCTGGCTCTGTACACTGCGAGGACAATGTAGTGCTCTGAGTGAATGTACCAGCAGAATCATCCATCAGCGGCTGTGCATCAGTGCACTCCATGTCAGATTCATCTTGGCCTGGGTAATTCACCATTTCACTTGATAATCCAGGCATGGTATGTGAAAACAGCTCCATGGAGTAATCAGTAGTATGGCCTGCGTCATCCTTCAATCTTGGTTGCGGTGAAGGACACAAGGAAAGGTGTGGTTCATGAACATGAGCCTCCAATGACGACTCAGTGCTTTTACTTTTTTCAACTGAAGAAGAGGAGGCGATAGAGCTGGAGGCTGAGTCAGCAATGTAAGACAAAACTTTTTCCTGATGCTCTGGCTTTAAAAGCGGTTTGCCAACTCCTAGAAAACTAAGCGTTCGAGGCCTTATGTAGCCAGACGATGACGCAGGGTCAGCACCTCCTGCATTCGGTCCTATTTTGCTCTTGCCACTACCATCAGATCCACTACCATCATTACCAGCTGCCAACCCCCGCCCAATTCCACGGCCTCTTCCACCAGCCTTCCTCATTTTTGGTAGAAATGTAGACAAAATACAACAAACTATATAGTAATGTAAAACAAGGTACAAGGTGTCTATAGGACAGGGGAGATTTTGAATTTCTGCAGACACTTGTGGACACTGGACACTTTTGGATTGTGTGAGGCCCAATGAATATCTGAGCGCTATGTGACAGGCTCGATGGCACAGCTGTGACCAAAGTGACTAGAGGATAAGGGAGATTTTGAATCTCTGCACACACTTTTGGACACTGGACACTTTTGGATTGTGTGAGGCCCAATGAATATCTGAGCGCTATGTGACAGGCTCGATGGCACAGCTGTGACAAAAGTCACTAGAGGATAAGGGAGATTTTGAATCTCTGCACACACTTTTGGACACTGGACACTTTTGGATTGTGTGAGGCCCAATGAATATCTGAGCGCTATGTGACAGGCTCGATGGCACAGCTGTGACAAAAGTCACTAGAGGATAAGGGAGATTTTGAATCTCTGCACACACTTTTGGACACTGGACACTTTTGGATTGTGTGAGGCCCAATGAATATCTGAGCGCTATGTGACAGGCTCGATGGCACAGCTGTGACAAAAGTCACTAGAGGATAAGGGAGATTTTGAATCTCTGCACACACTTTTGGACACTGGACACTTTTGGATTGTGTGAGGCCCAATGAATATCTGAGCGCTATGTGACAGGCTCGATGGCACAGCTGTGACAAAAGTGACTAGAGGATAAGGGAGATTTTGAATCTCTGCACACACTTTTGGACACTGGACACTTTTGGATTGTGTGAGGCCCAATGAATATCTGAGCGCTATGTGACAGGCTCGATGGCACAGCTATGACAAAAGTCACTAGAGGATAAGGGAGATTTTGAATCTCTGCACACACTTTTGGACACTGGACACTTTTGGATTGTGTGAGGCCCAATGAATATCTGAGCGCTATGTGACAGGCTCGATGGCACAGCTGTGACCAAAGTGACTAGAGGATAAGGGAGATTGGATTGCTTTTAAAAAAGCAGTTTGCAGAGCAGTGGGTAAACAGCAATGCCAGCCTGTCAGGAAGCCTTAAAAGGCAGCCCAACAACCAACACCACTGATACACCACAATATAGCCTCCCCTTGCACTGCACACACAGTGACTGGTGTGTTGTGCAGGCCAAATTGCTAGCAGCATAAGCAGTTTTTTTTTCTTCTCAGCAGGACAAAACAAAAAAAATTGGGATTGCTTTTAAAAAAGCAGTTTGTGGAGCAGTGGGTAAACAGCAATGCAGGAATGTCAGGAAGCCTTAGAAGGCAGCCCAACAACCAACACCACTGATACACCACTATATAGCCTCCCCTTGCACTGCACACACAGTGACTGGTGTGCTGTGCAGGCCAAATCGCTAGCAGCAGAAGCAGTTTTTTTGTCTTCTTCCCTGCCTAACGCTCTCCCTACAGAATCAGCAGCAACCTCTCCCTATACTAAGATCGGCAGAAGTAAGATGGCGGTCGGCGTGCACGCCCTTTTATACCCCCTGTGACGCCCACCAAAGCAAGCCAATCACTTGCATGCCCTTCTCAAAGATGGTGGTGACCCCTGCCTATGTCATCACGTTGCCCACAGTGTCCGTGGATCCTGATTGGCTGAAAAAGAGCGCAAAACAAACTTTTGAAACGCGACTTTGGCGCGTAAGTCGCCGACCTCGTGGCCGACCTCATCCTAGGGTCGGGTTTCGTTTCATGAAACCCGACTTTGCCAAAAGGCGAAGGTCCTCTCTAAGCTGATCAAAATTTGCTTTCCTGAAATTCAGCGTTTTCGTAACCCCCTTCCAGGGCACCTTACTGAAGGTTTTGAACAGGTTTTGGGAGTTTTTATGTCTTATTTTCTGGACCCTCGAAGCTTCTTGTGGAGAGCCATCTGGTGTAGAAAGTCTTTAGGTCAAGAAGAAGAAAGCTCTCACTCGTTCCACCTCTATATGATTATTTTGTAAGTCGGGTAAAACAATATGGGTGGCATTCATGGCTATTGAGATGTGGGTGCTCTCAGGCAGGGAAGTCCTGTCGATTGTAAGAAGCATGAACCAAGGTGCTCCTAATGAACCTTAAGGCTTTATCATCCAACTTTGTGGGCGTCACACATCAGCATCTCACGCTTCAGCTCCATCTACATGTGGCCGTGAGCAAGGTCCGATGTGGGCCAAAGTACAGGACAATCTTTTTGAATGGAATTACTCTTGGTTACATATTGATTTGGAGTGCCTTGGTTCGCGCTTTCTTGACTTATAAGTCAACGACCAACTCTTTACATTGTCCATGACTAAGACGCATGGCTGCTTTATCCCGGAAATGTCTCTACCACTGTCCATGGGTTGTGTCCGCTACCTCCGCTCCATTGAAGCAGTGTAGACTGATCTGCTACATCATCTGCAATCTGAGGGACATTTGAAGACCATGGCTCAATGCGTCAGTGGAGTTGAATTTTACAAGATGTCGGTAACATATAAGGGAAAAATGCAAAGTACTACATCTGGGCAATAAAAATGAAAAAGCATATACAGAATGGGAGGAATAGGGCTAAGTGACAGCACATGTGAAAAAGACTTGGGTATACTAATAGATCACAGACTGAATATGAGTCAACAGTGTGATGCAGCAGCAAAAAAGGCAAATGCAATTCTAGGATGTATTAACAGAAGCATACAGTCTAGATCACGTGAAGTCATTATTTCCCTCTACTCCTCTTTGGTCAGACCTCATCTGGAATATTGTGTCCAGTTTTGGGCACCACATTTTAAAAAAGACATCAACAAACTGGAGCAAGTTCAGAAAAGAGCGACCAGAATGGTGACCGGTCTGCAAACCCTGTCTTATGAGGAAAGGTTGCAGGATTTGGGAATGTTTAGTTTGCAAAAGAGAAGACTGAGAGGAGACTTAATAGCTGTCTACAAATATCTAAAGGGCTGTCACATTGCAGAAGGATCAACTTTATTCTCATTTGCACAAGGAAAGACTAGAAGCAATGGGATGAAACTGAATGGGAGGAGACACAGATTAGATATCAGAAAAAACTTTTTGACAGGGTGATCAATGAGTGGAACAGGCTGTCAAGGGAGGTGGTGAGTTCTCCTACAATGGAAGTCTTCAAACAGAGGCTGGACAGACATCTGTCTGGGATGATTTAGCGAATCCTGCTTTGAGCAGGGGGTTGGACCAGATGGCCCAGGAGGTCCCTTCCAACTCTACCATTCTATGATTCTCCATAATCATCCACATCACTGTCCGGGTGAGCAGTAAAGTGTACGCTGCATTAGTGCACAGCCCCTTGTGGTGGGCTCCCCACTCCTCCCATACATGCCGATCAGGCCTGAGCTGTAACCATACCCTGCGTGTGACATGTACGGGAATAGGCAACCTCTGACCCTGGCGGATTACGGCATCAGTAACACCTATCAATATGCTGGAGGCCGCCAATGGACAGGGCCCCACTGATAGACACGGACTTTTCAGCTGAACCTCTGCCTCTCCCCACCTCTCTCGCCTGAATAGTTAGGTGTTTACAGGCCTGGGACTGGCTGCCAAGTATGATGTAGGACGTTTCTAATGTTCTCTCCAAAGAGATTTTATTACAGCTAAAGGGGAGCAGCCAGGCCAGCTGTGAAAACAGGCCTCGGAGAGCTTCCCGCGTAAGCCCTTCTGTCACCCCTTCCCCTGAAATCCTGCACCCCTTCCAGTGGATAGGGCTGATGATCATTGTCTTTGTCCTCGCTCGCCGCACTTTCTCGACCTACGCCGCATTTGGTGATCATTAGGCCAACAATGGAGAGTGGGAGTCTGGCATTGAAAGGTGCGGCTACAGCAACGTCCGAGCCAGGTCAACAGCCACCCAAGAGCAGATAGCCACCATATGTATGGTCAATAGGGTATAAAACCGCAGCCCGCCGTCATTGCCATCCCCTGTCCTCGTCCATTTATCGGTCTGTGCTGCAAGGAGACGATCAATCTGCACAATTCACTGATCCAGTGGAGGAATCTAGTCATGAGAACTAGGTGTAATCAAGCAGGAGGGATTTGGAGGTAAGATGGTGGTCGATTCCCCCTGATGAAGCCTCAGGGACTGTCTCACTGCTCTCAATGGTCAGTCCTGTTCACGGCCCCGGCTGGCCTCATACTATGCTCTATGGAAGAAGCTTTCCTTCACGTTTCCTTCACATCACTCATCTCCTTCATTCACAAAGCGAAATCGTAGGATCTTCATGGTCTAGTCCAGAGGGAAGGCAGAAGGACAAACTGTGGGGAATAGAGATAAAAAATGACAGTTCTATTTATTAATACAACTACAAGATGTAATGGTAAAAAAGGCATAACAACACAAATCTCCCAGTGGTGTCTTTATGCTTCTCTTCTGGTTTCGCCGACACAGGTTTCTTCAGGGGCTACTGATTCTTACAGTACACTACACTTATTCAAAGGCATGCAAAGCATAACACTTTCACCAACAGTAAGACGAAATGAAAAAAGGACGACACTACATGCGAGAAACCTAAAAATATTCTGTCTTGACTCAATATGAATGCCTTAGGAATTTACCCTCAATTCTCATCAAAACCTTATGCAGTTATCTATGAGATGCGAATCTCAATAAGAACAATCTCCTGACCCTTCATCAACATGGGTTTATGGGGGATGGGGCCTGTCAGACTCATCTGATCAGCTTCTATGAGGAGGTGAATTCCAGGCTGGACTGTAGTTGAGTTTACAACTGGCTCACTGATAGGAGTCAAAGAGCGGTTATTAATGAAACACATGCAGATTGGGTCACAGGTAATAGTAGGGACTGAGTACCACAGGGGTCAGTATTGGGTACCACAGGGGTCAGTATTGGGTACCACAGGGGTCAGTATTGGGTACCACAGTGGTCAGTATTGGGTACCACAGGGGTCAGTATTGGGTACCACAGTGGTCAGTATTGGGTACCACAGAGGTTAGTATTGGGTACCACAGTGGTCAGTATTGGGTACCACAGAGGTTAGTATTGGGTACCACAGGGGTCAGTATTGGATACCACAGGGGTCAGTATTGGATACCACAGGGGTCAGTATTGGGCACCACAGGGGTCAGTATTGGGTACCACAGGGGTCAGTATTGGGTACCACAGTGGTCAGTATTGGGTACCACAGAGGTTAGTATTGGGTACCACAGGGGTCAGTATTGGATACCACAGGGGTCAGTATTGGATACCACAGGGGTCAGTATTGGGTACCACAGGGGTCAGTATTGGGTACCACAGTGGTCAGTATTGGGTACCACAGAGGTTAGTATTGGGTACCACAGGGGTCAGTATTGGATACCACAGGGGTCAGTATTGGATACCACAGGGGTCAGTATTGGGTACCACAGAGGTCAGTATTGGGTACCACAGGGGGCAGTATTGGGCACCACAGGGGTCAGTATTGGGCACCACAGGGGTCAGTATTGGGTACCACAGGGGTCAGTATTGGGCACCACAGGGGTCAGTATTGGGCACCACGGGGTCAGTATTGGGTACCACAGGGGTCAGTATTGGGCACCACAGAGGTCAGTATTGGGTACCACAGGGGTCAGTATTGGTTACCACAGGGGTCTGTCTGTATTGGATACCACAGGGGTCAGTATGGGCTACCACAGGGGTCTGTATTGGGTACTACAGAGGTCAGTATTGGGTACCACAGGGGTCAGTATTGGGTACCACAGTGGTCAGTATTGGGTACCACAGAGGTTAGTATTGGGTACCACAGGGGTCAGTATTGGATACCACAGGGGTCAGTATTGGATACCACAGGGGTCAGTATTGGGTACCACAGGGGTCAGTATTGGGTACCACAGTGGTCAGTATTGGGTACCACAGAGGTTAGTATTGGGTACCACAGGGGTCAGTATTGGATACCACAGGGGTCAGTATTGGATACCACAGGGGTCAGTATTGGGTACCACAGAGGTCAGTATTGGGTACCACAGGGGGCAGTATTGGGCACCACAGGGGTCAGTATTGGGCACCACAGGGGTCAGTATTGGGTACCACAGGGGTCAGTATTGGGCACCACAGGGGTCAGTATTGGGCACCACGGGGTGAGTATTGGGTACCACAGGGGTCAGTATTGGGCACCACAGAGGTCAGTATTGGGTACCACAGGGGTCAGTATTGGTTACCACAGGGGTCTGTCTGTATTGGATACCACAGGGGTCAGTATGGGCTACCACAGGGGTCTGTATTGGGTACCACAGGGGTCAGTATTGGGCACCACAGGGGTCAGTATTGGGTACCACTGGGGTCAGTATTGGGTACCACAGGGGTCAGTATTGGGCACCACAGAGGTCAGTTTTGGGTACCACAGGGGTCAGTATTGGTTACCACAGGGGTCAGAGGTATTTATATAAGCTGGAGGTTTGGGCTGGGAAATGGCAAGTGAAGGTTAATGTAGATGAATGCAAGGTCGTGCCCTGGGGCTGAGGAAATAAAATCTATGATTATCTACTAACTGGTAAAACCGTCACCGAAAAACGAGTGGACATCAATCTCCACTTTAGTGACCGGTGTTAGACAGCTGCTGCTGAGACAAATAAAATCACGGAAGGCATCAAGAGAGGCCGAGATGGTCATGACGAGAGCAGCGTAGTTCCCTATACACGTCACAAGCGCCGCCACACTTGGAATACTGGGTACAGATCTAGTCTCAGGTATAAGAAGAACATAGCTGAACGGGAGCGGGTGAAGAGAACACCGACCATGTATGAATGAGGCTATGGGTTCTTTACTGTACGAGCAGTGAAACTATGGAGCTCTCCGTCACAACGTGGTGCAATGGCAGAGTCACCAAACCAGGGTAAGGAATATATTGATGACGGAATATTGATCCAGGGAACTCGTCTGATCATCATATAAGGATCCGAGAGGGAATCTTCCCACTAATTTTGTGCAATCATAACTACAGCTGATAGAATCGCGTCCACATCTGCCAAGTACTGGACTGATAGAAGACTCACTGTCATACAATACATCCAAAAAAAGAGGAAAATCGATCCAAGTAAAATATGCATTAAATGCAGGCAGGGAGAAGAATGTGGCTGTACCGAGGGTGGTGGGGAGCAAAGTGTCAGCTGTAAAGGATTACATATATACATGGCATAGCCCTGACACACTGCAGCGAATCCTCACATGTAATATGAATGGTGTGCAGCCATAAAGGGAACCCTACAGGTAATACTGCACAGTGTGGTGGACAACGAGGCGTATATGAAGGTCCCACATGTGGGCGTTATAGATGTAAGCATTATAAAGAGGTATATCTCAGGGACGTACACCAGGGAAGGGTCGGGATCAACACCGCCTGCGGGCCCGCTCCAACACGCGTTTCGGAAGCCTTCATCAGGGGGCATTACGGCCTAAAGCAGGGTAGCGTATGACGCATGCCGTTGCTGGGGCAGCCACGTCGCCGGCCGGCGTCCACATCATGGGGCCGATGATGCCAGTCATGTGTGATGACATTACCGCCACATAGAGATGCAGAAAGCCGGCAGGGGCAGCAGCGCCCGGGCACGGATGCAGGCAGACCGCAGTGATGGAGAGGTCAACTAAGGGAATGGGCCATAACGATTGCCCACAAGAGCCCATGCCTCCAATGACAATACCGAGACATAATGAAAATCATCATAAATAGTACAGTAGAATAATATATATAGGATAGTACTGCCAGTAAATCACACCTCTGTGAAGTCAAACTGTCCACTTAGGAAGCAACACTGACTGACAATCAATGTCACATGCTGCTGTGCGAATGGAATAGACGACAGATGGAAATTATTGGCAATTATCAAGACACCCTCAATAAAGGAGTGGTTCTGCAGGTGGGGACCACAGACCACATCTCAGTACCAATGCTTTCTGACTGATGTTTTGGTCACTTTTGAATGTTGGTTGTGTTTTCACACTCGTGGTAGCATTAGATGGACTCTACAACCCACACAAGTGGCTCAGGTAGTGCAGCTCATCCAGGATGGCACATCAATGCGAGCTGTGGCAAGAAGGTTTGCTGTGTCTGTCAGCGTAGTGTCCAGAGGCTGGAGGCGCTACCAGGAGACAGGCCAGTACACCAGGAGACGTGGAGGGGGCCGTAGGAGGGCAACAACCCAGCAGCAGGACCACTGCCTCTGCCCTTGTGTAAGGAGGAGCAGGAGGAAAACTGCCAGAGCTCAGCAAAATGACCTCCAGCAGGCCACAAATGTGCATGTGTCTACACAAACAGAAGCCAACTCCATGAGGATGGTCTGAGTGCCTGACGTCAGTAGCGTAGCTACTGGGGGGCAGAGGGGGCAGTCGCCCGGGCCTCATCCCATGACGGGCCCCCCAATCCATGATCGCTTCTATCATAAGGCTGCCTTTCTGAGAATCTGCACACAGGTTAGCAGAGTGGCAGAGCTAATCTGATAACTTTCTGACGGTGACCAGAAAATTGCCCACACGGAAAATTGACCACACAGAAAATTGCCAATTGCATCATGACAAAGTTTCAGACCTATGATATTTGAGGTGCAAGGTGAGGATGTTTACATGATATGTGAAAAATGCCCACAGAAAATTGCCCACAGACATGAATACCCTCAGGAAAACAGTAACGAGTTATATGTGAGATGCTCTGCAGGACAGAGAGTAGCATAGATCTATAGGTTAAATGTTCCGCAGGACAGGGGGATAGTATGCAAGTATACGTGAGATGCTCTGCAGGGCAGGGGGATAGTATATAGGTATAGGTGAGATGCTCTGCAGGGCAGGAAAATAATATACAATTATAGGTGAGATGCTCTGCAGGACAGAGAAAAGTATAGAATTATAGTTTAAATGCTCTGCAGGACAGGGGGATAGTATACAGGTACAGGTGAGATGCTCTGCAGGACGGGGGATAGTATACAGGTACAGGTGAGATGCTCTGCAGGGCAGGGGATAGTATACAGGTATAGGTGAGATGCTCTGCAGGGCAGGGGGATAGTATACAGGTATAGGTGAGATGCTCTGCAGGACAGGCGATAGTATACAGGTATAGGTGAGATGCTCTGCAGGACTGGGGATAGTATACAGGTATAGGTGAGATGCTCTGCAGGACAGAGAATAGTATAGAATTATAGGTTAAATGCTCTGCAGGACAGGGGGATAGTATACAGGTACAGGTGAGATGCTCTGCAGGACGGGGGATAGTATACAGGTACAGGTGAGATGCTCTGCAGGACGGGGGATAGTATATAGGTATAGGTAAGATGCTCTGCAGGACAGAGAATAGTATAGAATTATAGGTTAAATGCTCTGCAGGACAGGGGAATAGTATACAGGTACAGGTGAGATGCTCTGCAGGACAGGGGATAGTATACAGGTACAGGTGAGATGCTCTGCACGACAGGGGATAGTATACAGGTATAGGTAAGATGCTCTGCAGGACAGAGAATAGTATAGAATTATAGGTAAGATGCTCTGCAGGACAGGGGGATAGTATACAGGTACAGGTGAGATGCTCTGCAGGACGGGGGATAGTATACAGGTATAGGTGAGATGCTCTGCAGGACGGGGGATAGTATACAGGTATAGGTGAGATGCTCTGCAGGACGGGGGATAGTATACAGGTATAGGTGAGATGCTCTGCAGGACAGGGGGATAGTATACAGGTATAGGTGAGATGCTCTGCACGACAGGGGATAGTATACAGGTATAGGTAAGATGCTCTGCAGGACAGAGAATAGTATAGAATTATAGGTAAGATGCTCTGCAGGACGGGGATAGTATACAGGTATAGGTGAGATGCTCTGCAGGACGGGGGATAGTATACAGGTATAGGTGAGATGCTCTGCAGGACGGGGGATAGTATACAGGTATAGGTGAGATTCTCTGCAGGACAGGGGGATAGTATACAGGTATAGGTGAGATTCTCTGCAGGACAGGGGGATAGTATACAGGTACAGGTGAGATGCTCTGCAGGACGGGGGATAGTATACAGGTATAGGTGAGATGCTTTGCAGGACAGGGGGATAGTATACAGGTATAGGTGAGATGCGCTGCAGGACAGGGATAGTATACAGGTATAGGTGAGATTCTCTGCAGGACAGGGGGATAGTATACAGGTATAGGTGAGATGCTCTGCAGGACGGGGGATAGTATACAGGTATAGGTGAGATGCTCTGCAGGACGGGGGATAGTATACAGGTATAGGTGAGATGCTCTGCAGGGCAGGGGGATAGTATACAGGTACAGGTGAGATGCTCTGCAGGACAGGGGGATAGTATACAGGTATAGGTGAGATGCTCTGCAGGGCAGGGGGATAGTATACAGGTACAGGTGAGATGCTCTGCAGGGCAGGAGAATAATATGGAATTCTAGGTGAGATGCTCTGCAGCACATTTGCTTCTGCTTTTTGAGGGCAGGAGTCCTGATAATGTTCTGTTGGTTCTTGATCTACGTTGTCATCTTTTGTTCTGAGAACTGAATGGCACTTTGAGGAGCGATGCAGTCGGCGTCTCCAAGTCACCGCTGCGCTGATAGTATGAAATGCGAGATATTCAGCCCCCGAGTAAATCATCACTTTGTTGTTCCTCTGGTAGAACACTTTAGATGAACTCAAAATACACTTTTAATTAATAGATCCCTAAGTACATGTTTTCACTAACCAAAACCCGATTGTCCAGCACAGCAGGAACGCCATTGTCACCGCAGGAACGCCATTGTCACCGCAGGAACGCCATTGTCACCGCAGGAACGCCATTGTCACCGCAGGAACGTCATTGTCACCGCAGGAATGCCATTGTCACCGCAGGAACGTCATTGTCACCGCAGGAACGCCATTGTCACCGCAGGAACGCCATTGTCACCGCAGGAATGCCATTGTCACCGCAGGAACGTCATTGTCACCGCAGGAACGTCATTGTCACCGCAGGAACGCCATTGTCACCGCAGGAACGTCATTGTCACCGCAGGAACGCCATTGTCACCGCAGGAACGTCATTGTCACCGCAGGAACGTCATTGTCACCGCAGGAACGCCATTGTCACCGCAGGAACGCCATTGTCACCACAGGAACGCCATTGTCACCGCAGGAACGCCATTGTCACCACAGGAACGTCATTGTCACCGCAGGAACGCCATTGTCACCGCAGGAACGTCATTGTCACCGCAGGAACGCCATTGTCACCGCAGGAACGTCATTGTCACCGCAGGAACACCATTGTCACCGCAGGAACGTCATTGTCACCGCAGGAACGCCATTGTCACCGCAGGAACACCATTGTCACCGCAGGAACGCCATTGTCACCGCAGGAACGTCATTGTCACCGCAGGAACGCCATTGTCACCGCAGGAACGTCATTGTCACCGCAGGAACGCCATTGTCACCGCAGGAACGCCATTTTCACCGCAGGAACATCATTGTCACCGCAGGAACGTCATTGTCACCGCAGGAACGCCATTGTCACCGCAGGAATGCCATTGTCACCGCAGGAACGCCATTGTCACCGCAGGAACGTCATTGTCACCGCAGGAACACCATTGTCACCGCAGGAACGTCATTGTCACCGCAGGAACGCCATTGTCACCGCAGGAACACCATTGTCACCGCAGGAACGCCATTGTCACCGCAGGAACGCCATTGTCACCGCAGGAACGTCATTGTCACCGCAGGAACGTCATTGTCACCGCAGGAACGCCATTGTCACCGCAGGAACGCCATTTTCACCGCAGGAACGCCATTTTCACCGCAGGAACGTCATTGTCACCGCAGGAACGTCATTGTCACCGCAGGAACGCCATTGTCACCGCAGGAACGTCATTGTCACCGCAGGAACGCCATTGTCACCGCAGGAACGCCATTGTCACTGCAGGAACGTCATTGTCACCGCAGGAACGCCATTGTCACCGCAGGAACGTCATTGTCACCGCAGGAACGTCATTGTCACTGCAGGAACGCCATTGTCACCGCAGGAACGCCATTGTCACCGCAGGAATGCCATTGTCACCACAGGAACGCCATGGTCACCGCAGGAACGCCATTGTCACCGCAGGAACGTCATTGTCACCGCAGGAACGCCATGGTCACCGCAGGAACGTCATTGTCACCGCAGGAATGCCATTGTCACCACAGGAACGCCATTGTCACCGCAGGAACGCCATTGTCACCACAGGAACGCCATTGTCACCGCAGGAACGCCATTGTCACCGCAGGAACGTCATTGTCACCACAGGAATGCCATTGTCACCACAGGAACGCCATTGTCACCGCAGGAATGCCATTGTCACCACAGGAACGCCATTGTCACCGCAGGAATGCCATTGTCACCACAGGAATGCCATTGTCACCGCAGGAACGCCATTGTCACCGCAGGAACGTCATTGTCACCACAGGAATGCCATTGTCACCACAGGAACGCCATTGTCACCGCAGGAATGCCATTGTCACCACAGGAACGCCATTGTCACCGCAGGAACGCCATTGTCACCGCAGGAACGTCATTGTCACCACAGGAACGCCATTGTCACCGCAGGAACGCCATTGTCACCGCAGGAACGTCATTGTCACCACAGGAATGCCATTGTCACCACAGGAACGCCATTGTCACCGCAGGAACGTCATTGTCACCGCAGGAACGCCATTGTCACCACAGGAACGCCATGGTCACTGCAGGAATGCCATTGTCACCGCAGGAACGTCATTGTCACCGCAGGAACGCCATGGTCACTGCAGGAATGCCATTGTCACCGCAGGAACGTCATTGTCACCGCAGGAACGTCATTGTCACCGCAGGAATGCCATTGTCACCGCAGGAACGTCATTGTCACCGCAGGAAAGTCACCGTAGGAACGCCATTGTCACCGCAGGAACGCCATTGTCACCACAGGAACGCCATTGTCAGTGCAGGAACGCCATTGTCACAGCAGGAACACCATTGTCACCGCAGGAACGCCATTGTCACCGCAGGAACGCCATTGTCACCGCAGGAACGCCATTGTCACCACAGGAACGCCATTGTCACAGCAGGAACGTCATTGTCACCGCAGGAACGCCATTGTCACAGCAGGAACGCCATTGTCAGTGCAGGAACGTCATTGTCACAGCAGGAACACCATTGTCACCGCAGGAACGTCATTGTCACCGCAGGAACGCCATTGTCACCGCAGGAACGTCATTGTCACCGCAGGAACGTCATTGTCACCGCAGGAACGCCATTGTCAGTGCAGGAACGTCATTGTCACAGCAGGAACACCATTGTCACCGCAGGAACGTCATTGTCACCGCAGGAACGCCATTGTCACCGCAGGAACGCCATTGTCACCGCAGGAACGCCATTGTCACCGCAGGAACGCCATTGTCACCACAGGAACGCCATTGTCACCGCAGGAACGCCATTGTCACCACAGGAACGTCATTGTCACCGCAGGAACGCCATTGTCACCGCAGGAACGTCATTGTCACAGCAGGAACGCCATTGTCACCACAGGAACGCCATTGTCACAGCAGGAACGCCATTGTCACCACAGGAATGCCATTGTCACTGCAGGAACACCATTGTCACCGCAGGAACGCCATTGTCACCGCAGGAACGCCATTGTCACCGCAGGAACGTCATTGTCACTGGGGTTGTACCAAGAGGAAGGACAGGATTGCCAATTGGAAACAATGGGGGTGGAAGAGCGGCTGGAAGGAACATGTGAAATGTCAGCAAGGAGAGCCCGGTGACTTCCATGGGCTCCAGTGACATACAGCACAGCACAGGCAGAATGGATTTCACCCCAGGTCTCTGGGCCCGGCTCACTGCTCCAGGCTCTACAGGTTCAGGTCCCAGAGGACAGATTCTGTTCTTACGAGCTGTCAGTCCACGCTCAGTGTGGGGTGTATGGGCTAGAGACCCTGATTCCAATCCATTCTGCATTTTCTGTCATCCCCTGCCTGCCTACACCTGCAGTATATGTGTATGATACACAACTACGTAGGATCCGTCACTCTCACTCTTGGTAGTCATAAGTGGACAGGGAAGGACGTGCAGGTGCCAGATTCACTGCCTCTGAAATCAATAGGAGAGCGGCGCTGCTCTGGCCCTTCCAGCTCCTCTGCTGGTCAGTGACATCACCATGGAGGCACACCGGTCAGTGGGGGCTCTTGTCTGCTGACCAGGGCTCATCCCACTGAACGCCTGCACTAGATCCCCACGGGTAGAACACCACTCAGACAACACAGGGTGCGGGAACACACATTGGTAAGACTACTGGTTCACCAACAGAAGAACACAGAGGTGCAACGACCGTGGTCGCAGCGATGAAGGCCACGAGCAGGCACGGGCGTACAGGTGCCTGCTTCTGCTGGATCTCCGTCCTCACTGAAGACGCAGATCCAGATGACATGTATGGTGTTGCAGAGACCCGTCGGGTCCCTGCACTGCGACACATGCAGTGGCTGTGAGGTGACGTCAAAGGTGCGGCCACAGGGAGCGGCGCATGACAATGGCGCACACTCCGATGTCAGCTGCCGGGCTGTGCGGTGGATACAAAAGACACTGGGTGACGTGGGAGCAGAGGAAAGGGGAGTAGAATGTTTTTGTTTTTAATTATGCATTAGGGGCAGAACGGGGACACACACTAGGATTGGGGACCATATATACCAGGACGGAGACCATATATACCAGGATGGGGACATATATACCAGGATGGGGACCATATATACCAGGATGGAGACATATATACCAGGATGGGGACATATATACCAGGACGGAGACCATATATACCAGGATGGGGACATATATACCAGGATGGGGACATATATACCAGGATGGGGACCATATATACCAGGATGGAGACATATATACCAGGATGGGGACATATATACCAGGACGGAGACCATATATACCAGGATGGGGACATATATACCAGGATGGGGACCATATATACCAGGATGGAGACATATATACCAGGATGGGGACATATATACCAGGACGGAGACCATATATACCAGGATGGGGACATATATACCAGGACGGAGACCATATATACCAGGATGGGGACATATATACCAGGACGGAGACCATATATACCAGGACGGAGACCATATATACCAGGATGGAGACCATATATACCAGGACGGAGACCATATATACCAGGACGGAGACCATATATACCAGGATGGAGACCATATATACCAGGATGGAGACCATATATACCAGGACGGAGACCATATATACCAGGATGGAGACCATATATACCAGGATGGAGACCATATATACCAGGATGGGGACCATATATACCAGGATGGAGACCATATATACCAGAATGGGGATCATATATACCAGGATGGAGACCATATATACCAGGATGGAGACCATATATACCAGGATGGAGACCATATATACCAGGATGGGGACCATATATACCAGGATGGAGACCATATATACCAGGATGGAGACCATATATACCAGGATGGAGACCATATATACCAGGATGGGGACCATATATACCAGGATGGAGACCATATATACCAGGATGGAGACCATATATACCAGGATGGGGACATATATACCAGGACGGAGACCATATATACCAGGACGGAGACCATATATACCAGGACGGAGACCATATATACCAGGATGGAGACCATATATACCAGGACGGAGACCATATATACCAGGATGGAGACATATATACCAGGATGGGGACATATATACCAGAATGGGGACCATATATACCAGGATGGAGACATATATACCAGGATGGGGACATATATACCAGAATGGGGACCATATATACCAGGATGGAGACCATATATACCAGGATGGAGACATATATACCAGGATGGGGACATATATACCAGGATGGGGACCATATATACCAGGATGGAGACATATATACCAGGATGGGGACATATATACCAGGACGGAGACCATATATACCAGGATGGGGACATATATACCAGGATGGGGACCATATATACCAGGATGGAGACATATATACCAGGATGGGGACATATATACCAGGACGGAGACCATATATACCAGGATGGGGACATATATACCAGGACGGAGACCATATATACCAGGATGGGGACATATATACCAGGACGGAGACCATATATACCAGGACGGAGACCATATATACCAGGATGGAGACCATATATACCAGGACGGAGACCATATATACCAGGACGGAGACCATATATACCAGGATGGAGACCATATATACCAGGATGGAGACCATATATACCAGGACGGAGACCATATATACCAGGATGGAGACCATATATACCAGGATGGAGACCATATATACCAGGATGGGGACCATATATACCAGGATGGAGACCATATATACCAGAATGGGGATCATATATACCAGGATGGAGACCATATATACCAGGATGGGGACATATATACCAGGACGGAGACCATATATACCAGGACGGAGACCATATATACCAGGATGGAGACCATATATACCAGGATGGAGACATATATACCAGGACGGAGACCATATATACCAGGATGGGGACATATATACCAGGATGGGGACATATATACCAGGACGGAGACATATACTGTATACCAGGATGGAGACATATATACCAGGATGGGGACATATATACCAGGATGGGGGATATATATATACCAGGATGGAGACATATATACCAGGACGGAGACCATATATACCAGGATGGAGACCATATATACCAGGATGGAGACCATATATACCAGGATGGGGACATATATACCAGGATGGAGACATATATACCAGGACGGAGACCATATATACCAGGATGGAGACCATATATACCAGGATGGGGACATATATACCAGGATGGGGACATATATACCAGGATGGGGGATATGTATATATACCAGGATGGAGACATATATACCAGGATGGGGACATATATACCAGAATGGGGACCATATATACCAGGATGGAGACATATATACCAGAATGGGGACATATATACCAGAATGGGGACCATATATACCAGGATGGAGACATATATACCAGGATGGGGACATATATACCAGAATGGGGACCATATATACCAGGATGGAGACCATATATACCAGGATGGAGACATATATACCAGGATGTAGACCATATATACCAGGATGGAGACATATATACCAGGATGGGGACCATATATACCAGGATGGAGACCATATATACCAGGATGGAGACATATATACCAGGATGGGGACCATATATACCAGGATGGAGACATATATACCAGGACGGAGACCATATATACCAGGACGGAGACCATATATACCAGGATGGAGACATATATACCAGGATGGGGACATATATACCAGAATGGGGACCATATATACCAGGATGGAGACATATATACCAGGATGGGGACATATATACCAGAATGGGGACCATATATACCAGGATGGAGACCATATATACCAGGATGGAGACATATATACCAGGATGGAGACCATATATACCAGGATGGAGACATATATACCAGGATGGGGACCATATATACCAGGATGGAGACCATATATACCAGGATGGAGACATATATACCAGGACGGAGACCATATATACCAGGACGGAGACCATATATACCAGGACGGAGACCATATATACCAGCACTGGGACATATACTGTATACCAGGATGGAGACCATATATACCAGGACGGAGACCATATATACCAGGACGGAGACCATATATACCAGGATGGAGACCATATATACCAGGATGGGGACCATATATACCAGGATGGAGACCATATATACCAGGATGGAGACCATATATACCAGGATGGGGACCATATATACCAGGATGGAGACCATATATACCAGGATGGAGACATATATACCAGTACGGAGACCATATATACCAGGACGGAGACCATATATACCAGGACGGAGACCATATATACCAGGATGGAGACCATATATACCAGGATGGGGACCATATATACCAGGATGGAGACCATATATACCAGGATGGGGACCATATATACCAGGATGGAGACCATATTTACCATGATGGAGACATATATACCAGTACGGAGACCATATTTACCAGGATGGGGATCATATATACCAGGATGGAGACCATATATACCAGGATGGAGACATATATACCAGTACGGAGACCATATATACCAGGACCGAGACCATATATACCAGGATGGGGACATATATACCAGGACGGAGACCATATATACCAGGATGGGGACATATATACCAGGACGGAGACCATATATACCAGGACGGAGACCATATATACCAGGACGGAGACCATATATACCAGGATGGAGACCATATATACCAGGACGGAGACCATATATACCAGGATGGAGACATATATACCAGGATGGGGACATATATACCAGAATGGGGACCATATATACCAGGATGGAGACATATATACCAGGATGGGGACATATATACCAGAATGGGGACCATATATACCAGGATGGAGACCATATATACCAGGATGGAGACATATACCAGGATGGGGACATATATACCAGGATGGGGACCATATATACCAGGATGGAGACATATATACCAGGATGGGGACATATATACCAGGACGGAGACCATATATACCAGGATGGGGACATATATACCAGGATGGGGACCATATATACCAGGATGGAGACATATATACCAGGATGGGGACATATATACCAGGACGGAGACCATATATACCAGGATGGGGACATATATACCAGGACGGAGACCATATATACCAGGATGGGGACATATATACCAGGACGGAGACCATATATACCAGGACGGAGACCATATATACCAGGATGGAGACCATATATACCAGGACGGAGACCATATATACCAGGACGGAGACCATATATACCAGGATGGAGACCATATATACCAGGATGGAGACCATATATACCAGGACGGAGACCATATATACCAGGATGGAGACCATATATACCAGGATGGAGACCATATATACCAGGATGGGGACCATATATACCAGGATGGAGACCATATATACCAGAATGGGGATCATATATACCAGGATGGAGACCATATATACCAGGATGGAGACCATATATACCAGGATGGAGACCATATATACCAGGATGGGGACCATATATACCAGGATGGAGACCATATATACCAGGATGGAGACCATATATACCAGGATGGAGACCATATATACCAGGACGGAGACCATATATACCAGGACGGAGACCATATATACCAGGACGGAGACCATATATACCAGCACTGGGACATATACTGTATACCAGGATGGAGACCATATATACCAGGACGGAGACCATATATACCAGGACGGAGACCATATATACCAGGACGGAGACCATATATACCAGGATGGAGACCATATATACCAGGATGGGGACCATATATACCAGGATGGAGACCATATATACCAGGATGGAGACCATATATACCAGGATGGGGACCATATATACCAGGATGGAGACCATATATACCAGGATGGAGACATATATACCAGTACGGAGACCATATATACCAGGACGGAGACCATATATACCAGGACGGAGACCATATATACCAGGATGGAGACCATATATACCAGGATGGGGACCATATATACCAGGATGGAGACCATATATACCAGGATGGGGACCATATATACCAGGATGGAGACCATATATATCAGGATGGAGACATATATACCAGTACGGAGACCATATTTACCAGGATGGGGATCATATATACCAGGATGGAGACCATATATACCAGGATGGAGACATATATACCAGTACGGAGACCATATATACCAGGACCGAGACCATATATACCAGGATGGGGACATATATACCAGGACGGAGACCATATATACCAGGATGGGGACATATATACCAGGACGGAGACCATATATACCAGGACGGAGACCATATATACCAGGATGGAGACCATATATACCAGGATGGAGACATATATACCAGGACGGAGACCATATATACCAGGATGGGGACATGTATACCAGGATGGGGACATATATACCAGGACGGAGACATATACTGTATACCAGGATGGAGACATATATACCAGGATGGGGACATATATACCAGGATGGGGGATATATATATACCAGGATGGAGACATATATACCAGGACGGAGACCATATATACCAGGATGGAGACCATATATACCAGGATGGAGACCATATATACCAGGATGGGGACATATATACCAGGATGGAGACATATATACCAGGACGGAGACCATATATACCAGGATGGAGACCATATATACCAGGATGGGGACATATATACCAGGATGGGGACATATATACCAGGATGGGGGATATGTATATATACCAGGATGGAGACATATATAACAGGATGGGGACATATATACCAGAATGGGGACCATATATACCAGGATGGAGACATATATACCAGAATGGGGACATATATACCAGAATGGGGACCATATATACCAGGATGGAGACATATATACCAGGATGGGGACATATATACCAGAATGGGGACCATATATACCAGGATGGAGACCATATATACCAGGATGGAGACATATATACCAGGATGTAGACCATATATACCAGGATGGAGACATATATACCAGGACGGAGACCATATATACCAGGATGGAGACCATATATACCAGGATGGGGACATATATACCAGGATGGGGACATATATACCAGGATGGGGGATATGTATATATACCAGGATGGAGACATATATACCAGGATGGGGACATATATACCAGAATGGGGACCATATATACCAGGATGGAGACATATATACCAGAATGGGGACATATATACCAGAATGGGGACCATATATACCAGGATGGAGACATATATACCAGGATGGGGACATATATACCAGAATGGGGACCATATATACCAGGATGGAGACCATATATACCAGGATGGAGACATATATACCAGGATGTAGACCATATATACCAGGATGGAGACATATATACCAGGATGGGGACCATATATACCAGGATGGAGACCATATATACCAGGATGGAGACATATATACCAGGATGGGGACCATATATACCAGGATGGAGACATATATACCAGGACGGAGACCATATATACCAGGACGGAGACCATATATACCAGGATGGAGACATATATACCAGGATGGGGACATATATACCAGAATGGGGACCATATATACCAGGATGGAGACATATATACCAGGATGGGGACATATATACCAGAATGGGGACCATATATACCAGGATGGAGACCATATATACCAGGATGGAGACATATATACCAGGATGGAGACCATATATACCAGGATGGAGACATATATACCAGGATGGGGACCATATATACCAGGATGGAGACCATATATACCAGGATGGAGACATATATACCAGGACGGAGACCATATATACCAGGACGGAGACCATATATACCAGGACGGAGACCATATATACCAGCACTGGGACATATACTGTATACCAGGATGGAGACCATATATACCAGGACGGAGACCATATATACCAGGACGGAGACCATATATACCAGGATGGAGACCATATATACCAGGATGGGGACCATATATACCAGGATGGAGACCATATATACCAGGATGGAGACCATATATACCAGGATGGGGACCATATATACCAGGATGGAGACCATATATACCAGGATGGAGACATATATACCAGTACGGAGACCATATATACCAGGACGGAGACCATATATACCAGGACGGAGACCATATATACCAGGATGGAGACCATATATACCAGGATGGGGACCATATATACCAGGATGGAGACCATATATACCAGGATGGGGACCATATATACCAGGATGGAGACCATATATACCATGATGGAGACATATATACCAGTACGGAGACCATATTTACCAGGATGGGGATCATATATACCAGGATGGAGACCATATATACCAGGATGGAGACATATATACCAGTACGGAGACCATATATACCAGGACCGAGACCATATATACCAGGATGGGGACATATATACCAGGACGGAGACCATATATACCAGGATGGGGACATATATACCAGGACGGAGACCATATATACCAGGACGGAGACCATATATACCAGGACGGAGACCATATATACCAGGATGGAGACCATATATACCAGGACGGAGACCATATATACCAGGATGGAGACATATATACCAGGATGGGGACATATATACCAGAATGGGGACCATATATACCAGGATGGAGACATATATACCAGGATGGGGACATATATACCAGAATGGGGACCATATATACCAGGATGGAGACCATATATACCAGGATGGAGACATATATACCAGGATGGGGACATATATACCAGGATGGGGACCATATATACCAGGATGGAGACATATATACCAGGATGGGGACATATATACCAGGACGGAGACCATATATACCAGGATGGGGACATATATACCAGGATGGGGACCATATATACCAGGATGGAGACATATATACCAGGATGGGGACATATATACCAGGACGGAGACCATATATACCAGGATGGGGACATATATACCAGGACGGAGACCATATATACCAGGATGGGGACATATATACCAGGACGGAGACCATATATACCAGGACGGAGACCATATATACCAGGATGGAGACCATATATACCAGGACGGAGACCATATATACCAGGACGGAGACCATATATACCAGGATGGAGACCATATATACCAGGATGGAGACCATATATACCAGGACGGAGACCATATATACCAGGATGGAGACCATATATACCAGGATGGAGACCATATATACCAGGATGGGGACCATATATACCAGGATGGAGACCATATATACCAGAATGGGGATCATATATACCAGGATGGAGACCATATATACCAGGATGGAGACCATATATACCAGGATGGAGACCATATATACCAGGATGGGGACCATATATACCAGGATGGAGACCATATATACCAGGATGGAGACCATATATACCAGGATGGAGACCATATATACCAGGATGGGGACCATATATACCAGGATGGAGACCATATATACCAGGATGGAGACCATATATACCAGGATGGGGACCATATATACCAGGATGGAGACCATATATACCAGGATGGAGACATATATACCAGTACGGAGACCATAAATACCAGGACGGAGACCATATATACCAGGATGGGGACATATATACCAGGGCGGAGACCATATATACCAGGACGGAGACCATATATACCAGGACAGAGACCATATATACCAGGATGGAGACCATATATACCAGGATGGAGACCATATATACCAGGATGGAGACCATATATACCAGGATGGGGACCATATATACCAGGATGGAGACCATATATACCAGTACGGAGACCATATATACCAGGACGGAGACCATATATACCAGGATGGGGACATATATACCAGGACGGAGACCATATATACCAGGACGGAGACCATATATACCAGGATGGAGACCATATATACCAGGATGGAGACCATATATACCAGGATGGGGACCATATATACCAGGATGGAGACCATATATACCAGGATGGAGACCATATATACCAGTACGGAGACCATATATACCAGGACGGAGACCATATATACCAGGATGGGGACATATATACCAGGACGGAGACCATATATACCAGGACGGAGACCATATATACCAGCACTGGGACATATACTGTATACCAGGATGGAGACCATATATACCAGGACGGAGACCATATATACCAGGATGGAAACCATATATACCAGGACGGAGACCATATATACCAGGATGGAGACCATATATACCAGAATGGGGACCATATATACCAGGATGGAGACCATATATACCAGGATGGAGACCATATATACCAGGACGGAGACCATATATACCAGGACGGAGACCATATATACCAGGACGGAGACCATATATACCAGCACTGGGACATATACTGTATACCAGGATGGAGACCATATATACCAGGACGGAGACCATATATACCAGGACGGAGACCATATATACCAGGACGGAGACCATATATACCAGGATGGAGACCATATATACCAGGATGGGGACCATATATACCAGGATGGAGACCCTATATACCAGGATGGAGACCATATATACCAGGATGGGGACCATATATACCAGGATGGAGACCATATATACCAGGATGGAGACATATATACCAGTACGGAGACCATATATACCAGGACGGAGACCATATATACCAGGACGGAGACCATATATACCAGGATGGAGACCATATATACCAGGATGGGGACCATATATACCAGGATGGAGACCATATATACCAGGATGGGGACCATATATACCAGGATGGAGACCATATATATCAGGATGGAGACATATATACCAGTACGGAGACCATATTTACCAGGATGGGGATCATATATACCAGGATGGAGACCATATATACCAGGATGGAGACATATATACCAGTACGGAGACCATATATACCAGGACCGAGACCATATATACCAGGATGGGGACATATATACCAGGACGGAGACCATATATACCAGGATGGGGACATATATACCAGGACGGAGACCATATATACCAGGACGGAGACCATATATACCAGGATGGAGACCATATATACCAGGATGGAGACATATATACCAGGACGGAGACCATATATACCAGGATGGGGACATGTATACCAGGATGGGGACATATATACCAGGACGGAGACATATACTGTATACCAGGATGGAGACATATATACCAGGATGGGGACATATATACCAGGATGGGGGATATATATATACCAGGATGGAGACATATATACCAGGACGGAGACCATATATACCAGGATGGAGACCATATATACCAGGATGGAGACCATATATACCAGGATGGGGACATATATACCAGGATGGAGACATATATACCAGGACGGAGACCATATATACCAGGATGGAGACCATATATACCAGGATGGGGACATATATACCAGGATGGGGACATATATACCAGGATGGGGGATATGTATATATACCAGGATGGAGACATATATACCAGGATGGGGACATATATACCAGAATGGGGACCATATATACCAGGATGGAGACATATATACCAGAATGGGGACATATATACCAGAATGGGGACCATATATACCAGGATGGAGACATATATACCAGGATGGGGACATATATACCAGAATGGGGACCATATATACCAGGATGGAGACCATATATACCAGGATGGAGACATATATACCAGGATGTAGACCATATATACCAGGATGGAGACATATATACCAGGATGGGGACCATATATACCAGGATGGAGACCATATATACCAGGATGGAGACATATATACCAGGATGGGGACCATATATACCAGGATGGAGACATATATACCAGGACGGAGACCATATATACCAGGACGGAGACCATATATACCAGGATGGAGACATATATACCAGGATGGGGACATATATACCAGAATGGGGACCATATATACCAGGATGGAGACATATATACCAGGATGGGGACATATATACCAGAATGGGGACCATATATACCAGGATGGAGACCATATATACCAGGATGGAGACATATATACCAGGATGGAGACCATATATACCAGGATGGAGACATATATACCAGGATGGGGACCATATATACCAGGATGGAGACCATATATACCAGGATGGAGACATATATACCAGGACGGAGACCATATATACCAGGACGGAGACCATATATACCAGCACTGGGACATATACTGTATACCAGGATGGAGACCATATATACCAGGACGGAGACCATATATACCAGGACGGAGACCATATATACCAGGACGGAGACCATATATACCAGGATGGAGACCATATATACCAGGATGGGGACCATATATACCAGGATGGAGACCATATATACCAGGATGGAGACCATATATACCAGGATGGGGACCATATATACCAGGATGGAGACCATATATACCAGGATGGAGACATATATACCAGTACGGAGACCATATATACCAGGACGGAGACCATATATACCAGGACGGAGACCATATATACCAGGATGGAGACCATATATACCAGGATGGGGACCATATATACCAGGATGGAGACCATATATACCAGGATGGGGACCATATATACCAGGATGGAGACCATATATACCAGGATGGAGACATATATACCAGTACGGAGACCATATTTACCAGGATGGGGATCATATATACCAGGATGGAGACCATATATACCAGGATGGAGACATATATACCAGTACGGAGACCATATATACCAGGACCGAGACCATATATACCAGGATGGGGACATATATACCAGGACGGAGACCATATATACCAGGATGGGGACATATATACCAGGACGGAGACCATATATACCAGGACGGAGACCATATATACCAGGACGGAGACCATATATACCAGGATGGAGACCATATATACCAGGACGGAGACCATATATACCAGGATGGAGACATATATACCAGGATGGGGACATATATACCAGAATGGGGACCATATATACCAGGATGGAGACATATATACCAGGATGGGGACATATATACCAGAATGGGGACCATATATACCAGGATGGAGACCATATATACCAGGATGGAGACATATATACCAGGATGGAGACCATATATACCAGGATGGAGACATATATACCAGGATGGGGACCATATATACCAGGATGGAGACCATATATACCAGGATGGAGACATATATACCAGGACGGAGACCATATATACCAGGACGGAGACCATATATACCAGGACGGAGACCATATATACCAGCACTGGGACATATACTGTATACCAGGATGGAGACCATATATACCAGGACGGAGACCATATATACCAGGACGGAGACCATATATACCAGGACGGAGACCATATATACCAGGATGGAGACCATATATACCAGGATGGGGACCATATATACCAGGATGGAGACCATATATACCAGGATGGAGACCATATATACCAGGATGGGGACCATATATACCAGGATGGAGACCATATATACCAGGATGGAGACATATATACCAGTACGGAGACCATATATACCAGGACGGAGACCATATATACCAGGACGGAGACCATATATACCAGGATGGAGACCATATATACCAGGATGGGGACCATATATACCAGGATGGAGACCATATATACCAGGATGGGGACCATATATACCAGGATGGAGACCATATATACCAGGATGGAGACATATATACCAGTACGGAGACCATATTTACCAGGATGGGGATCATATATACCAGGATGGAGACCATATATACCAGGATGGAGACATATATACCAGTACGGAGACCATATATACCAGGACCGAGACCATATATACCAGGATGGGGACATATATACCAGGACGGAGACCATATATACCAGGATGGGGACATATATACCAGGACGGAGACCATATATACCAGGACGGAGACCATATATACCAGGACGGAGACCATATATACCAGGATGGAGACCATATATACCAGGATGGAGACATATATACCAGGACGGAGACCATATATACCAGGATGGGGACATATATACCAGGATGGGGACATATATACCAGGACGGAGACATATACTGTATACCAGGATGGAGACATATATACCAGGATGGGGACATATATACCAGGATGGGGGATATATATATACCAGGATGGAGACATATATACCAGGACGGAGACCATATATACCAGGATGGAGACCATATATACCAAGATGGAGACCATATATACCAGGATGGGGACATATATACCAGGATGGAGACATATATACCAGGACGGAGACCATATATACCAGGATGGAGACCATATATACCAGGATGGGGACATATATACCAGGATGGGGACATATATACCAGGATGGGGGATATGTATATATACCAGGATGGAGACATATATACCAGGATGGGGACATATATACCAGAATGGGGACCATATATACCAGGATGGAGACCATATATACCAGGATGGGGACATATATACCAGAATGGGGACCATATATACCAGGATGGAGACATATATACCAGGATGGAGACATATATACCAGGATGGAGACCATATATACCAGGATGGAGACATATATACCAGGATGGGGACCATATATACCAGGATGGAGACATATATACCAGGATGGAGACCATATATACCAGGATGGAGACATATATACCAGGATGGGGACCATATATACCAGGATGGAGACCATATATACCAGGATGGAGACCATATATACCAGGATGGAGACCATATATACCAGGATGGGGACCATACATACAAGGATGGGGACATATATACCAGGATGGAGACATATATACCAGGATGGAGACCATATATACCAGGATGGAGACCATATATACCAGGATGGGGACCATATATACCAGGATGGGGACATATATACCAGGATGGATACCATATATACCAGGATGGAGACCATATATACCAGGAACTTGCAGTCTTCATTGGCCCCTATCTCCTCCCTCTCCTGTCCTGATTCTGCATTGAAGCATTACAATGAAACACTTCAAAGTGCCCTGGATGAATTTGCACCCCCTATAAATAGAACACCACAACGCAGATGGCGACAACCCTGGCACACGGTGCAAACACGTTCCCTGCAGCGGTGCTCCAGGTGCGCCGAACGTCTGTGGAGAAAATCCAATCTACCCGAAGATTTCATCCATTTTAAGTTTATGCTTAGAACATACAACACTGCCCTTCACCTCTCCAAACAAACCTATTTCAACACCCTCATCACCTCACTGTCCAATAACCCGAAACGTCTCTGACACTTTTCATTCTCTACTCAATCCAAGAGTACAGGCCCCAACCACGGAGCTCCGAGCTGACGATCTGGCCAATTACTTCAAAGAAAAAATTGACCAGATCCGACAGGAAATTATCTCCCAATCCCCTCATACCATGCACTGTCCTCCCTCCCCCACTGCATCTAGCTCACTCTCTGATTTTGAACCAGTCACAGAAGAAGTAGTAAGCAGGCTCCTTGCATCTTCTCGCCCAACTACTTGCACCAGTGACCCATTTCCGTCACATCTCCTTCAGTCCCTTTCCCCTGCTGTCACCCCTCACCTAACTAAAATATTTAACCTCTCTCTCTCTTCTGGTATCTTTCCCTCCTCATTTAAGCATGCCATCATACATCCACTACTTAAAAAACCATCCCTCGACCAAAACTGTGCCGCTAACTATAGACCTGTCTCTAATCTTCCCTTCATCTCTAAACTCCTGGAACGCCTGGTCCACTCCCGTCTTATCCGCTATCTCTCAGAAAACTCTCTTCTCGACCCTCTCCAATCCGGTTTCCGCTCTTTACACTCCACTGAAACTGCCCTCACTAAAGTCTCAAATGATCTGCTAACAGCTAAATCAAATGGTCATTACTCCATGCTAATTCTCTTGGATCTCTCTGCAGCATTCGACACTGTGGATCATCAGCTCCTCCTCACTATGCTCCGTTCCATTGGCCTCAAGGACACCGTTCTCTCCTGGTTCTCCTCCTATCTCTCCGACGGCTCCTTTACTGTATCTTTTACCAGTTCCTCCTCCTCTCACCTTCCCCTTACGGTTGGGGTCCCCCAAGGATCGGTTCTAGGCCCCCTCCTCTTCTCCTTGTACACTGCCCCTATTGGTCAAACAATCAGTAGATTTGGTTTCCAGTACCATCTCTATGCTGATGACACCCAATTATACGCTTCTTCTCCTGACATCACGCCAGCCTTTCTAGAAAACACTGGCGATTGTCTAAACGCTGTGTCTAATATCATGTCCTCACTATATCTGAAACTGAACCTGTCAAAGACTGAACTCCTGGTGTTTCCTCCCTCTACTAATGTACCTATACCCGACACTGCCATTTCCGTGTGTGGTTCCACTATTACTCCCCAGCAACAGGCCCGCTGTCTTGGGGTCATACTTGACTCCGAGCTTTCCTTTGCCCCCCACATTCGATCACTGGCTCGCTCTTGTCATCTGCACCTCAAAAACATTTCTAGAATTCGACCTTTTCTTACCTTTGACTCTGCAAAAACTCTTACTGTTTCTCTTATTCATTCTCGTCTCGACTATTGTAACTCTCTTCTAATCGGTCTCCCTCTTACCAAACTCTCCCCTCTCCAATCTGTCTTGAATGCTGCAGCCAGGATCATATTCCTCACCAATCGTTACACCGATGCCTCTACCTTGTGCCAGTCATTACACTGGCTACCCATCCACTCCAGAATTCAGTATAAACTTATTACCCTCACCCACAAAGCCCTCCATGGCTCAGCACCACCCTACATCTCCTCCCTTGTTTCAGTATACCACCCTACCCGCGCCCTCCGTTCTGCTGATGACCTGAGGTTAGTATCCTCAATAGTCAGAACCTCCCACTCCCGTCTCCAAGACTTTACACGTGCCGCGCCAATTCTTTGGAATGCACTTCCTAGGTCAATACGATTAGTCCCCAATCCCCACAATTTTAAGCGTGTCCTGAAAACGCATTTATTCAGACTGGCCTACCGCCTCAACACATTAACCTAATCTATCCCTGTGTGGCAGAGCCAAAAGTTTTACCATAACCAGGTTCCCAGCATCATGTTCCCACATGCTTTATGCCTCCATTAGCCCTCTGTGTCTGTACTGTTACACACTTAACATTATGGCTGGTCCATACAATCAGGGCAACTGTTACCACCCACCTTTCGTGTCTACCTCTTTCCTCATAGACTGTAAGCTTGCGAGCAGGGCCCTCACTCCTCTTGGTATTTGTTATAATCTACTGTATGTGATTATTGTTATGCTGTAATGTCTATTGTCTGTACAAATCCCCTCCGAAATGTAAAGTGCTGCGGAATATGTCGGCGCTATAAAAATAAAATTTATTATTATTATTATTATTATTACCAGGATGGGGACATATATACCAGGATGGGGACATATATACCAGGATGGGGACATATATACCAGGATGGGGACATATATACCAGGATGGAGACCATATATACCAGGATGGAGACATATATACCAGGATGGAGACCATATATACCAGGATGGAGACATATATACCAGGATGGAGACCATATTTACCAGCACTGGGACATATACTGTATACTAGGATGCGGACATATTCACCAGGATGGGGGACATTTCACTACATAATGAAAGGGGCAATTCAGAAGTCTTTATAGAATTTAGAACACTACAGGGGCCCATACATCTGACCAACGTGTGTGTGGGGGGAGGTCCAAATTTCACACTGGGGCCCATCGGACCCCTGCTACACCACTGTAAAACCATACATCCTTAGCAAGTACACGCGGTGGAACAAGTGGCAGAGTTTCACCTTTCTGCTGAGCCTTCTGGGCTTCCAGGAACATCTATCTGGGCCAGCAGCTCCCTGCTTTTGGCTCCCACTGAGATGATAATGTATTAGATGTGACCTGCAGTCCCATGTAACTCCACAGATAACACAGGGACACTTCTGTGAGTACTGAGAGCAGTGATGGATCCTCTGGATCCCACTGCTGCTGGTTCTGCATGTGCGGCTGGTTTGGGCTGGTGGGAGGCGTAAGGCAGAATCAGTGAGAGATGAGAGCAGCCTAGATCTATCGCTGACAATGACAGACGGCTACAAGCACAGATCTTCATTTCTGCAGTTTTGTACTAGATCAACTGTAAATCACAAGTTATTCACATATCATGTGATCATCCTCACCGTGCACCTCAAAAATCATAGATCGGAAACTCTGCAAAGGAATACGTGGATTTCGTCCGCGCTGCCCAAATGATGAAATTCCAGAAGGTTGATAAAGTTTGACGGTGGTTTATTCTACGCATTTCATGGTTTTTTTGCAACCTCTTCTTCAGGAAATACCACCGGCAGCACGGACGAAATCCACGTATTCCTTTGCAGAGCTCTGTTTCAGATAGTCGGTGAGTTGTGGATCTGCGGCCGCCCTGATCTATACATGCTTTGAATACCCACTACCAGGGGAGCAGCTTTGTGTCAAACCGCTTACTGTATTTGTGGGATAAGACCCTATATTGCGCTTGTGTCTCCCTCTTTCCTCACAATACTAGATCCTAAACTTTGTGATGCTGCAATTGGCATTTTTCCTGTGGGCATTTTTCAGGGAACCCTTTGGGACAGGCGGCCTCAGCTCTGCTCCTTGCTCTGGCTCATGCAGGTTGGCGCTCTCCTGGGCTCATCCTTGATCTTCCTCTGACACTGCCTGGGACTGACCTCATCTCATGCTGCCCCTGCACGGCGGCCACAATGTATAACGCTAAGTGACTTCAGGTATGTAATGATCACTGTGGGGTGTGTGTGATAAGATGGGGGTAGGGTGGGGGCTGAAGGGGGGGCTGAGAGGGAGGTAGGGGTCTTATTCTAAGCCCAGCCTGTGAGTATAACAAGCCCCCATACAGTAACCGCGGCATGAGCTGCATTATATATAATACTGTTACAGTAAATGACTCATTATAATAATAACGTTATGAGGCTATGTGCACACATAGATTTTAGGTTGTGCAGATTTTGATGAAAAATCTGCAGGTAAATCGACAGGACAAAAGTCCTGCACTTTATCTGCGGTTTATCTGCGGTTTATCTGCGGTTTCACACCTCATAATGGATGAGATGGCAAACCGCAGCGAAATCCGGACTGACATGCTGCAGATTGTAACCCGCAGCAAAACCGTGCGGAAAACCCGCAGCATGTGCACAGCGTTTTTTTATTTCCATAGGAAGTAAAGGTACTGTACAGCAGAATCCGCAGCGTGTGCACATACAGCTCTCCTGACCAGTGATACGGGCCGCTCATGGATTGTGCAGCATCTGTTGACGGTAGTGTCCCAGCCGGTATGTTCCCACGATCAGTAAACGATGTGGGTTGGACGGTGCATCCACAGCGCCCAACCCGCAGCATCCAGATGTTACAGCACAGGGGATGGGATTTCAAGAAATCCTATGTCCACTATGCACCGACATCCGCAGCTCACCCGCAGAGACGGACATGGGCTACATCGAAAGCGCTGCCAATTCCTGAACTTCTGCACATACCCAAAAGCTGCGGCGCTTCAGAGAAAAAATTCTAATAGCTGCTGGGGAGCGAGCGGCGCTGTGCACTAGTCCTACGGACAGGTCCCCGGCGGCTGATGGTGACTGACAAGTCACTGCTATACGCACACGTAGGATGACACGTCACTATCAGCGGGCGGGGAGAGGTCGCCAGGGACCTGTCTGCAGGACCAGTGCGCAGCGCCGCAAGCTCCCCAGCAGCTATTAGTATTTATTCTCTGAAACATCACAGCTTAAGGGTATGTGCATGTAGGTAACAGCAGGTTCGCAGGATGCAGTGATGAGACGCGAGACTGCTTGAACTTTGAAAAGCAAACTTTTTTAACTTGAAGCCGCTAGGGCAATACTAAGCAACCAAAAAGGGGTAACAACAATTGTCCTCGCAGGGACTCAGTACAACCAAACACTATTTGAAAAGAACACGACTAACCCGGCCGAGGCCGGTTACTATGGGGCCGCAGTATGGCCGTCTACGGGTCCTTATACTCTATAATGTCACATCCGTCCTGACGTCCCCCGGCGTCTCTGTGGAAGCTGCGTTGCTGGTGAAGCTGCTTTGGCGTCTTTGAGGAGGCTGCTGTGGCGTCACAGCCGCTGGGCCCAGCTGCTGAAGATTTGGAGTAGTCTTCGGGCGTTCCAGCGCCCAGGAGGAGTTGGGGCACAACAGGCCCTGATGGAGTCCTGAGATGGAGTAACCCCCTGTTGTAACAGCGGGGTTGCGCTTGTTAGCGAGTTCAATGGGACTCCTGTCCCCAAGCGGGGTTGTGTCGCAGTTCCCAAGAGTGGTGGTTTACTGGCCACGCGCACAGCCCGGGGCTATGTGAAGTGTCTCTGCTGACGAGGAACAGGCCCCAACTGCAGCGGGGTGAAGGCGGCTGTGAGCGGTGATAGACAGACCGCAACCACGGGCTGACGTGAAACGGCAGCGTCTGCGGGTGGCAGCGGGCAGGCCGCAGCCGCGGGCTGAAGGGGGATGGCAGCAGCTGTGAGAGGGAGCGGACAGGCCGCGGAGGGTTCGAGCTCAGCGGTAACAGCCGAGGATGACCGGGGGCAGGCTGTAACCCGGGATTGGGGTGAAGAGGCAGCCCCCTGTCGGTAAGCTCGGCGCCTCCTTCCTGAGGGCCACTGTGCATCTACCCTCTGCTGCCGGTCTCTTCTCTCAGCTGTCAGTGTCCTTCCCGCTCACTCACGCCCCCTCCGCCTCCTGCTCCGGGTCTGACTCCTCTGCGCGCGCCCTGCCCCTTTTATACTCGCCCCTCCTCTTGCTGTCCTGTCACTCTCAACAGTCCACTCTCCTCCTCTGTCCCCCGGGTACTGTTTCCTTGGGAACTCAGATGGCGGTCCCCTTGGTTCCGGCCCGGACACTCTGTGGGGGTCCTCCTCCCTACATGCGCAGGTGGATTGCTGTGCGGATCTGCAAGACATTACACTACAATGTTTTCCCATGAAAAAAAAAACCCACTGTGCACATACTGCAGAAAAATCCTCGCAGAAACACAGCGGCTTCCACAGCATGTCAATTCTTTGTGTGTAATCTGCAGCGTTTTTACAGCCATTCTATTATAGGAATCCGCAGGTGTAAAAACGCAGGCGAAATCTGCACAAAAAACAAAATAAATCCGCAATAAATCCGCAGGAAAAACGTGCACCTGCGGATGCTGCCAAAACTAGCAGATTCTGCGCAGAAAATTCCAAACACGAATCCGCAACGTGTGCACAGACCCTTACAGAGACAATACCTGGTGAGAGACTGCAGCCGGGGCTGATCCGCGCTGCACATAGTCTGAGCAGCCTGTATCACCTGTCCGGCGCCCTGTAGAGGGGTAGTCCCGGTTTGGGATAAAAGTCTGCAGTCAATCTATGTGACTACTGACTGCCATATGACAAGGTGCACAGTGCGCCTGCTGCCGTGAGTCCGATCAGGTGCGATCAGGCGGTCATGCAAGTGCACGTTTGCTATTTGCACACGCCGACTAGACACGTTGGGCGTCTTTCAATAAAGAAGAATTGCGAGAATCCGAAAGAGTGTAGCCGACACATGACTGCAAGTTGTATACCCGCCGTCACATGACCGCCTGCTCACATCACCGATACTGGGGCCATTACCACTGTACATGGGGGGACTCGGGGGACGTTATTAAATGTAGAACTCAGCACTCAAGAGAGGAATGTAACAAGAATTACATTATAGTCACAATCCGTTTAGTCCAATGTGAACACAATTTCAGGGGGCCCTCATATGGTGTGGGGGCCATTGTACAGTTTGGGCGCTAATATAGGAACTACTGTGAGAGGCCCTCATACAGTGTGGGAGCCAATATATAGTATGGGGACTACTGTAGGGCCATTGTACAATGTGAGAGCTAATATGGGAGCCACTCTACAGATAAGGGGCCATCATATAGTGTGGAGGCGACTGTAGAGGCTAACATGAAGTGTGAGGGCCAATATATAGTATTGGGGTTACTGTGGGACCATTAGACAGTGTGGAGGCCATTATATAGTGCGGTGTTACTGTGGGGGCCTTTATCCACTGTGATGACTACTGTGGAGTTCATTATATTGTGTTTGAGAGCAGAGGGCCCATCATATTGTTTATAGGGCAGCTGTGGGCCCCCGATACCGTGTATAGGAGAGCTGTGGACCCACCCTGCTATGTATAGGGAAGCTGTGGGCTCTTCATACTGTGCATAGAGGAGCTGTGGACCCACCATACTGTGCATAGGGAACATGTGGGCCCATAATACTGTATATATGGAAGCTGTGGGCCACCCATAGGTTATTTAGGGGAGCTGTAGGGGAAATATACTGTGTATCGTGGATCTGTGAGTCCCTTATACTGTGTATAGGGGAGCTGTACATCTTGGGACTTGGGACAATATTAAATGTTAAGTGGGCACTTAAGAAACATTATTGTTATAGGGGCACTCAGAGTTTTGTGACTGTCAAAGGTGGCAGTATCAGTAGGCTGAGGAGTTTGAATAGGGAATAGATGGGAACGATGCTGGAAAAGTGAGAAATTATATGTGTCTTTGTTTTATCTCTGCAGCTGAGACCTGGCTGGAGAAGTTGTCATGATGGTCTGGGCCAGATGGAAAAGACAGGAAAAGTGAATGTTTACATCAGAAAGAGCATCACCTGTAAGTCACTATTTATACCTGTAGTGTAAACTCCTGTATGTTCTGTAGTAGAGATATCTAGCACCATATGGCGGTAATAGCAGTGTTTTTTCATAGAGATTTATTTTTAGTAATGCCATGGTAATTAGCAAGTTCCCCTATGCTGACAATTAGGGTGTGCCACTATAGTTGTAATCAGGGTTACCTGATTAGGGGCCCACTCAGATGGTTCGCCCCACCTGAGCTAAACCCTTAGCTACGCCTCTGCCCGACATCCATAGATAGGGGTTGTGCTCACAGCCCGAAACCATGCTGTTCAACGTGATAATGAATTCACGAAGGGAGGAAGAATCACCCTGCCAGATCAAGAGGATATTGTCGATATACCTACATCCAGAAGAGGACACATCCATCGACGTCTGTTGATCTGACAGGAAGAGGTCCCTCTCCCACAGCCCCAGGAACAGGTTAGCGTACGAGAGTGCAAAAGCTGCCCCCATAGCTGTGCCTTGGAGCTGTAGGAAGAAAACCAAAAAATTATGAGTCAGTGTAAATTCAAGTACTGTAGTTCTAGTATTAATTGAGTCAAAGTGGGAGTCGTATCGGACATGTCAAGAAATAATTTCATGGCTCTAAGACCGTCACTATGTCGGATGTTGGTGTAAAGGGACCCAACGTCCATCATTACCAACATAGTGTCTGCGTCCAAATAGAGACCATCTACCTTGCGGAGAAGTTCACCCGTGTCTCTTGTATATGAAGGAAGATTGACTACCAAGGGTTGTAATTTAGAGTCAATCCACTTATTGATAGGTTCCAAGTAATTCCCCCCTCCCGATCTTATGGGACGTCCGGGTGGTGTATGAATGTTTTATGGATTTTTGGAAGAAGGTACAATGTCGGAATGCTGGGTTCAGTGACAATCAATGCAGAGACCAGTTCTTTTGTAATGATCCCTTCAGTAGTGGCTCTGGTAAGACTAGATTTGAGTTGTGCATTAAACACAGACGAGGGATTGAACGTCTTTTTTTGTAATAAGTGTTTTTATTTCATTGGCGATATGCTTCCTTCTCGTAAATTACTTTGGGCCAGAGGACAATATTGCCCCCTTGTCTGCGGGTTTAAGCACAACATCAGGTAAATTTTGTAGGTATTGTAATTGATCACGTTCAACGTGAGAAAGATTATCATTGCGAATATGGCGAGCAATCTGCAAAAAATCGTTTGTGACAATTTCAACAAAAAGGTCACGATTGGCACAGGTGGAGAGAGGGGGAACTTCTTTGATCGTGGGACAATAGAAGGAGGCATCTTACCACCTTCCTGAATGTTATGTACACCCTCCAACTCCTCCAATATGTTTTGCTTCTGTTGGACACGCACATTCTTCTCCCTGCCAGTATACAATGCCGATTTTACTTGATATTGAATAAAGTATTTACATATTTTATTGTTAGACTAGTGGATCGTTTTTCTTCTTCTTTTTGACTTATGGGACTTCTGCCTTCCTCTGGATCAACATTTAAGCTTATTAGATTGATCTCGATTTTAACTTTGAAGGACCTGAAGCACATTATCAAATCAAGGTACGATCTGTGCAAGAAATATTGGACACATGGAGAGAAAATATGTGACCAGGGTTAGGATCGGGGCAGAGCATGGGACACAGCAGAGCTTCTTGCTGTAATGTCTGTAGGAGGCTGTAGGATCATAAAGGCCAGTATGACCAGATTTGGCCCCCTTCACCCCAGAGTGGACCTCTGGATGCTCTCAACATCCCAGCCATACAAAGGGTTGGGAGGACTGCTATATGGGGGTTCTCAGGAGGCTTCTATGGCACCCAGGAGACTTATTGGCTCTTAGAGGAATCCACAAGGTCTCCCCTAACATAACATCTACTAGGTGACGCCCAAGACCCCTGAATACTCAGAGGATGGCCAGGCCTGTATTCCAGTTCTTCTACCTCCGCTCCTTCCCACAAGGTCATAGTAAGATATGGCCTGACTTCCCACAATGGTGGCGTCACCTCCATCCCCCATCACAAGTCCCGGCTGCTGTACGTCACCTCGCAGCCGCACTCGATAATATTGTCAGTGAGCAGGAAACTATCCTCATCCTCCGATAACTCAGGAGATGAGGTCACAGACGCGGGGGGTCGTCTTTTCGTATCATCTTTCCGAGAGAAATGTTACATTATTACTTAGGAAATTGCTCCGGCAATTATTGCAATTATCTGGTGATTACCGCGCCCCGCGCCATAATCAGTTCATCAAGATATTATTCATCTGCTCCGAGATTTACGTGTCTGACAGCGGCTGCTGAGAACCTGACTGCAGCGACGCGGAGGACCGAGCGTAACAACGCCATCGGCGCACGGCGGAGAGTAGCAAGGGACAAAGCGGAAAGAACAAAAGGAAGTTTACATTTTTTTTTTATATTTATGGTTTTGTTTTTATTATTTTGTATATTCCCCTCCGCTGTGGATTTCCCACCTTTTACACTCCCCTACCTAATCAGATCTGAGCGTTATAAGACCATCGATGCCCAATGTAGAGTAAATCACACAAAAAGATCGAAAACGGGAATCAGAGAAGTTCAGTCTGTAACATTATGTGAATATCAGACTTTGCTCTTCCTTCGGTTCCCAAAAAGCTTGTTATACAGGGTGTGACATTAGTGAGGACAGCGCCCCTATTCTCCATGGTGGAGTCTGGTATTGCAGCTCAGTGAATGACAGCCCCGGGATAAGTCTGGAGCTCATATAACACAAGTGATTGGTGGATGATGGGCGGACGATGCCTGGATGAGAGGATGGTGGTTATGGCTGCAGAGGGATGTCACACTCATTGGGCTTCTTTGTGCTCGGGGGATGGACTGACCCCAACCTCATCCCATCATCAGGAGGAATGAACGACCACCAGACCAGAAGAGCTTAGTGTGCCTCTATATTAACCTCTATGACGGGGGCTTTTATAGAAGGGTCTAATCTGGGGTCTCGGTTTAGCAGCTTTGGGGTAATCTGTATTTACATTCATTTGGGGTCCGGTCTGGAGTCTGTTTTCATTTTATGGGGTCTTGTCTGTGATTTTATATTACAACCCCGACTCCAAAAAAAGTTGTAACACTGTAAAATATGAAGAAAACCAGAATGTAATGATTTGTAAGTCACTTGCCGCCATATTTTATCACATGGAGCAGATCAGACGTTGTACGTTGGACATTTTTCCACAGCATTTAAAAAACTCATTTAGAAACTGACGGCAGTGAAACATTCCAAAAAAGTTGGGACAGGGTTAACAAAAATCCACATGACTGTGTATAAAGAGTGTGATAGAGAGGCAGAGTCTCTGAGAAGCAAAGATGGTCGGAGGCCACAAATCTGAGAACATCTGAGGCTAAAAATTGTGGAGGAATTTCAGAAAAATGCAGCGTACAATCGCACAGACTTTATTTCACCATGTACAGGATATAATATCATCAGAGAATTCAACAGAAATCCTGGAGAAGTCCACGTGCAGAAGGGTCAAGGCCAACACTCAGTATTAGAGCCTCATGATTGCTGGGCCATCAGGCCACACTGCAGTAAGTATAATGCAAAAAGAAGAAATATGCAGCACTCACCGATATAGCTGAAAAGCTGTGCGTCTTTATTTCACATGAATACCATCAGCAGATATGTGGACATGCAGGCCGTTAGAGGAATGCTAGGGGAGGGAGGTGCCGGACAACGGCCGAGTCCAGAAGCGAGTAATGGCGAAACGGCCATTGTCCGGCACTTCCATCCCCTAGCATTCCTCTAACGTCCTGCATGTCCACATATCTGCTGATGGTATTCTTGTGAAATAAAGACGCACAGTTTTTCAGCTATATCGGTGAGTGCTGCATATTTCTTCTTTTTGCATTATATTATGATACATTCATGTTTTTTCATGCAAGCACCTCCATTTTTTGACTGAATCATATACCGCAATACTTCAGATAACAGCTCCGTCTGTTAATGTGGTGATTTGTGTGCCCTAGTTTGCCGTTCATCTGTTTATTCTTCGCTGGGATCACACTGAAGTAAGTCCAGGCATAATCAGAGGGTGCGGATCACTGCATGGGCTCAGGAATGATCCAGAAAGCATTGTCTCTGGTCACAGTTCTCAGCACAATCTGCAGATGCAGGATACTGTAGGGGTGTACTGTAAGTTTTGCCCTCGTTCCCCCTTGGAGGTATGTAAAACACTTGAAATGTCTAATGATTCATATCATTAGTGGTAGAGTTGTTGTCTGCCCAGCACTAGGTAGTGACAGGAATAGTTGGAGTTAATAGTAGGGACTAGCCCAGGGGGAGGAGCTAATGGAGGGAAACACAGAGAGTTTCTAGGCAGAATGACAGATAGGGACCAGTCTGCAGCAGTAGCAGACCTTAGGTCAGACTGAGAGGCAGATCCACAGGCAGTGGGAGTCCTGTGGCAAGAGACACAGAGCAATGTATACGGCAGAGGACAGGTCTAGGAGGAGGAGCACAGAGTAATGTAGAAGGTAGAGGACAGGTTTATGAGGAGGAGCACAGAGTAATGTAGAAGGCAGAGGACAGTTCTAGGAGGAGGAGCACAGAGTAATGTAGAAGGCAGAGGACAGGTCTAGGAGGAGGAGCACAGAGTAATGTAGAAGGTAGAGGACAGGTTTCTGAGGAGGAGCACAGAGTAATGTAGAAGGCAGAGGACAGGTTTATGAGGAGGAGCACAGAGTAATGTAGAAGGCAGAGGACAGGTCTAGGAGGAGGAGCATAGAGTAATGTATATGGCAGAGGACAGGTCTAGGAGGAGGAGCACAGAGTAATGTAGAAGGTAGAGGACAGGTCTAGGAGGAGGAGCACAGAGTAATATAGAAGGCAGAGGACAGGTCTAGGAGGAGGAGCACAGAGTAATGTAGAAGGCAGAGGACAGGTCTAGGAGGAGGAGCACAGAGTAATATAGAAGGTAGAGGACAGGTCTAGGAGGAGGAGCACAGAGTAATGTAGAAGGCAGAGGACAGGTCTAGGAGGAGGAGCACAGAGTAATGTATATGGCAGAGGACAGGTCTAGGAGGAGGAGCACAGAATAATGTAGAAGGTAGAGGACAGGTCTAGGAGGAGGAGCACAGAGTAATATAGAAGGCAGAGGACAGGTCTAGGAGGAGGAGCATAGAGTAATGTAGAAGGCAGAGGACAGGTCTAGGAGGAGGAGCACAGAGTAATGTAGAAGGTAGAGGACAGGTCTAGGGGGGAGGAGCACAGAGTAATGTAGAAGGCAGAGGACAGGTCTAGGAGGAGGAGCACAGAGTAATGTAGAAGGTAGAGGACAGGTCTAGGGGGAGGAGCACAGAGTAATGTAGAAGGCAGAGGACAGGTCTAGGAGGAGGAGCACAGAGTAATGTAGAAGGCAGAGGACAGGTCTAGGAGGAGGAGCACAGAGTAATGTAGAAGGCAGAGGACAGGTCTAGGTGGAGGAGCACAGAGTAATTTAGAAGGCAGAGGACAGGTCTATGAGGAGCAGAACAGAGTAATGTAGATGGCAGAGGACAGGTCTAGGTGGAGGAGCACAGAGTAATGTAGAAGGAAGAGGACAGGTTTATGAGGAGGAGCACAGAGTAATGTAGAAGGCAGAGGACAGGTCTAGGAGGAGGAGCACAGAGTAATGTAGAAGGCAGAGGACAGGTCTAGGTGGAGGAGCACAGAGTAATTTAGAAGGCAGAGGACAGGTCTATGAGGAGGAGCACAGAGTAATGAAGAAGGCAGAGGACAGGTCTAGGAGGAGGAGTAATGTAGAAGGCAGAGGACAGGTCTAGGTGGAGGAGCACAGAGTAAAGTAGATGGCAGAGGAAAGGTCTAGGTGGAGGAGATCAGAGTAATGTAGAAGGCAGAGGACAGGTCTAGGAGGAGGAGCACAGAGTAATGTAGAAGGCAGAGGACAGGTCTAGGAGGAGGAGCACAGAGTAATGTAGAAGACAGAGGACAGGTCTAGGAGGAGGAGCACAGAGTAATGTAGAAGGTAGAGGACAGGTCTAGGAAGAGGAGCACAGAGTAATGTAGAAGGCAGAGGACAGGTCTAGGAGGAGGAGCACAGAGTAAGGTAGAAGGTAGAGGACAGGTCTAGGAGGAGGAGCACAGAGTAATGTAGAAGGTAGAGGACAGGTCTAGGAGGAGGAGCACAGAGTAATATAGAAGGCAGAGGACAGATCTAGGAGGAGGAGCACAGAGTAATGTATACAGCAGAGGACAGGTCTAGGAGGAGGAGCACAGAGTAATGTAGAAGGTAGAGGACAGGTCTAGGAGGAGGACCACAGAGTAATGTAGAAGGCAGAGGACAGATCTAGGAGGAGGAGCACAGAGTAATGTAGAAGGCAGAGGACAGGTCTAGGAGGAGGAGCACAGAGTAATGTAGAAGACAGAGAACAGGTCTAGGAGGAGGAGCACAGAGTAATGTAGAAGGTAGAGGACAGGTCTAGGAAGAGGAGCACAGAGTAATGTAGAAGGCAGAGGACAGGTCTAGGAGGAGGAGCACAGAGTAATGTAGAAGGCAGAGGACAGGTCTAGGAGGAGGAGCACAGAGTAATGTAGAAGGCAGAGGACAGGTCTAGGAGGAGGAGCACAGAGTAATGTAGAAGACAGAGGACAGGTCTAGGAGGAGGAGCACAGAGTAATGTAGAAGGTAGAGGACAGGTCTAGGAAGAGGAGCACAGAGTAATGTAGAAGACAGAGGACAGGTCTAGGAGGAGGAGCACAGAGTAATGTAGAAGGTAGAGGACAGGTCTAGGAAGAGGAGCACAGAGTAATGTAGAAGGCAGAGGACAGGTCTAGGAGGAGGAGCACAGAGTAATGTAGAAGGTAGAGGACAGGTCTAGGAGGAGGAGCACAGAGTAATGTAGAAGGTAGAGGACAGGTCTAGGAGGAGGAGCACAGAGTAATATAGAAGGCAGAGGACAGATCTAGGAGGAGGAGCACAGAGTAATGTATACGGCAGAGGACAGGTCTAGGAGGAGGAGCACAGAGTAATGTAGAAGGTAGAGGACAGGTCTAGGAGGAGGACCACAGAGTAATGTAGAAGGCAGAGGACATGTCTAGGAGGAGGAGCACAGAGTAATGTAGAAGGCAGAGGACAGGTCTAGGAGGAGGAGCACAGAGTAATGTAGAAGACAGAGAACAGGTCTAGGAGGAGGAGCACAGAGTAATGTAGAAGGTAGAGGACAGGTCTAGGAAGAGGAGCACAGAGTAATGTAGAAGGCAGAGGACAGGTCTAGGAGGAGGAGCACAGAGTAATGTAGAAGGTAGAGGACAGGTCTAGGAAGAGGAGCACAGAGGAATGTAGAAGGCAGAGGACAGGTCTAGGAGGAGGAGCACAGAGTTATATAGAAGGCAGAGGACAGGTCTAAGAGGAGGAGCACAGAGTAATGTAGAAGGCAGAGGACAGGTCTAGGAGGAGGAGCACAGAGTAATGTAGAAGGTAGAGGACAGGTCTCGGAGGAAGCGCACAGAGTAATGTATACGGCAGAGGACAGGTCTAGAAGGAGGAGCACAGAGTAATGTAGAAGGTAGAGGACAGGTCTAGGAGGAGGAGCACAGAGTAATGTAGAAGGCAGAGGACAGGTCTAGGAGGAGGAGCACAGAGTAATGTAGAAGGTAGAGGACAGGTCTAGGAGGAGGAGCACAGAGTAATGTGGAAGGTAGAGGACAGGTCTAGGAGGAGGAGCACAGAGTAATGTTGAAGGCAGAGGTCAAGTCTAGGAGGAGGAGCACAGAGTAATGTAGAAGGCAGAGGACAAGTATAGGAGGAGGAGCACAGAGTAATGTAGAAGGTAGAGGACAGGTCTAGGAGGAGGAGCACAGAGTAATGTAGAAGGCAGAGGACAGGTCTAGGAGGAGGAGAACAGAGTAATGTAGTAGGTAGAGGATAGGTCTAGGAAGAGGAGCACAGAGTAATGTAGAAGGCAAAGGACAGGTCTAGGAGGAGGAGCACAGAGTAATGTAGAAGGTGGAGGACAGGTTTAGAAGGAGGAGCACAGAGTAATGTAGAAGGCAGAGGACAGGTCTAGGAGGAGGAGCACAGAGTAACGTAGAAGGTGGAGGACAGGTTTAGAAGGAGGAGCACAGAGTAATGTAGAAGGTAGAGGACAGGTCTAGGAGGAGGAGCACAGAGTAATGTTGAAGGCAGAGGACAGGTCTAGGAGGAAGAGCACAGAGTAATGTAGAAGGCAGAGGACAGGTCTAGCAGGAGGAGCACAGAGTAATGTAGAAGGTAGAGGACAGGTCTAGGAGGAGGAGCACAGAGTAATGTAGAAGGCAGAGGACAGGTCTAGGAGGAGGAGAACAGAGTAATGTAGAAGGTAGAGGATAGGTCTAGGAAGAGGAGCACAGAGTAATGTAGAAGGCAAAGGACAGGTCTAGGAGGAGGAGCACAGAGTAATGTAGAAGGTAGAGGACAGGTCTAGGAGGAGGAGCACAGAGTAATGTAGAAGGTAGAGGACAGGTCTAGGAGGAGGAGCACAGAGTAATGTAGAAGGCAGAGGACAGGTCTAGGAGGAGGAGCACAGAGTAATGTAGAAGGCAGAGGCCAGGTCTAGGAGGAGGAGCACAGAGTAATGTAGAAGGTAGAGGACAGGTCTAGGAAGAGGAGCACAGAGTAATGTAGAAGGCAGAGGACAGGTCTAGGAGGAGGAGCACAGAGTAATGTAGAAGGCAGAGGACAGGTCTAGTAGGAGGAGCACAGAGTAATGTAGAAGGCAGAGGACAGGTCTAGGAGGAGGAGCACAGATTAATGTAGAAGGCAGAGGACAGGTCTAGGAGGAGGAGCACAGAGTAATGTAGAAGGTAGAGGACAGGTCTAGGAAGAGGAGCACAGAGGAATGTAGAAGGCAGAGGACAGGTCTAGGAGGAGGAGCACAGAGTTATGTAGAAGGCAGAGGACAGGTCTTGGAGGAGGAGCACAGAGTAATGTAGAAGGCAGAGGACAGGTCTAGGAGGAGGAGCACAGAGTAATGTAGAAGGTAGAGGACAGGTCTAGGAGGAAGCGCACAGAGTAATGTATACGGCAGAGGACAGGTCTAGAAGGAGGAGCACAGAGTAATGTAGAAGGTAGAGGACAGGTCTAGGAGGAGGAGCACAGAGTAATGTAGAAGGCAGAGGACAGGTCTAGGAGGAGGAGCACAGAGTAATGTAGAAGGTAGAGGACAGGTCTAGGAGGAGGAGCACAGAGTAATGTGGAAGGTAGAGGACAGGTCTAGGAGGAGGAGCACAGAGTAATGTTGAAGGCAGAGGACAAGTCTAGGAGGAGGAGCACAGAGTAATGTAGAAGGCAGAGGACAAGTCTAGGAGGAGGAGCACAGAGTAATGTAGAAGGTAGAGGACAGGTCTAGGAGGAGGAGCACAGAGTAATGTAGAAGGCAGAGGACAGGTCTAGGAGGAGGAGAACAGAGTAATGTAGTAGGTAGAGGATAGGTCTAGGAAGAGGAGCACAGAGTAATGTAGAAGGCAAAGGACAGGTCTAGGAGGAGGAGCACAGAGTAATGTAGAAGCTGGAGGACAGGTTTAGAAGGAGGAGCACAGAGTAATGTAGAAGGCAGAGGACAGGTCTAGGAGGAGGAGCACAGAGTAACGTAGAAGGTGGAGGACAGGTTTAGAAGGAGGAGCACAGAGTAATGTAGAAGGTAGAGGACAGGTCTAGGAGGAGGAGCACAGAGTAATGTTGAAGGCAGAGGACAGGTCTAGGAGGAAGAGCACAGAGTAATGTAGAAGGCAGAGGACAGGTCTAGGAGGAGGAGCACAGAGTAATGTAGAAGGTAGAGGACAGGTCTAGGAGGAGGAGCACAGAGTAATGTAGAAGGCAGAGGACAGGTCTAGGAGGAGGAGAACAGAGTAATGTAGAAGGTAGAGGATAGGTCTAGGAAGAGGAGCACAGAGTAATGTAGAAGGCAAAGGACAGGTCTAGGAGGAGGAGCACAGAGTAATGTAGAAGGTAGAGGACAGGTCTAGGAGGAGGAGCACAGAGTAATGTAGAAGGTAGAGGACAGGTCTAGGAGGAGGAGCACAGAGTAATGTAGAAGGCAGAGGACAGGTCTAGGAGGAGGAGCACAGAGTAATGTAGAAGGCAGAGGCCAGGTCTAGGAGGAGGAGCACAGAGAATGTAGAAGGTAGAGGACAGGTCTAGGAAGAGGAGCACAGAGTAATGTAGAAGGCAGAGGACAGGTATAGGAGGAGGAGCACAGAGTAATGTAGAAGACAGAGGTCAGGTCTAGGAGGAGGAGCACAGAGAATGTAGAAGGTAGAGGACAGGTCTAGGAAGAGGAGCACAGAGTAATGTATACGGCAGAGGACAGGTCTAGGAGGAGGAGCACAGAGTAAAGTAGAAGGTAGAGGACAGGTCTAGGAGGAGGTGCACAGAGTAATGTAGAAGGCAGAGGACAGGTCTAGGAGGAGGAGCACAGAGTAATGTAGAAGGCAGAGGACAGGTCTAGGAGGAGGAGCACAGAGTAATGTAGAAGGCAGAGGACAGGTCTAGGAGGAGGAGCACAGAGTAATGTAGAAGGCAGAGGACAGGTTTAGGTGGAGGAGCACAGAGTAATTTAGAAGGCAGAGGACAGATCTATGAGGAGGAGCACAGAGTAATGAAGAAGGCAGAGGACAGGTCTAGGAGGAGGAGCACAGAGTAATGTAGAAGGCAGAGGACAGGTCTAGGAGGAGGAGCACAGAGTAATGTAGAAGGTAGAGGACAGGTCTAGGAAGAGGAGCACAGAGTAATGTAGAAGACAGAGGACAGGTCTAGGAGGAGGAGCACAGAGTAATGTATACGGCAGAGGACAGGTCTAGGAGGAGGAGCACAGAGTAATGTAGAAGGTAGAGGACAGGTCTAGGAGGAGGACCACAGAGTAATGTAGAAGGCAGAGGACAGGTCTAGGAGGAGGAGCACAGAGTAATGTAGAAGGCAGAGGACAGGTCTAGGAGGAGGAGCACAGAGTAATGTAGAAGACAGAGAACAGGTCTAGGAGGAGGAGCACAGAGTAATGTAGAAGGTAGAGGACAGGTCTAGGAAGAGGAGCACAGAGTAATGTAGAAGGCAGAGGACAGGTCTAGGAGGAGGAGCACAAAGTAATGTAGAACGCAGAGGACAGGTCTAGGAGGAGGAGCACAGAGTAATGTAGAAGGCAGAGGACAGGTCTAGGAGGAGGAGCACAGAGTAATGTAGAAGACAGAGGACAGGTCTAGGAGGAGGAGCACAGAGTAATGTAGAAGGTAGAGGACAGGTCTAGGAAGAGGATCACAGAGGAATGTAGAAGGCAGAGGACAGGTCTAAGAGGAGGAGCACAGAGTTATGTAGAAGGCAGAGGACAGGTCTAGGAGGAGGAGCACAGAGTAATGTAGAAGGCAGAGGACAGGTCTAGGAGGAGGAGCACAGAGTAATGTAGAAGGTAGAGGACAGGTCTAGGAGGAAGCGCACAGAGTAATGTATACGGCAGAGGACAGGTCTAGAAGGAGGAGCACAGAGTAATGTAGAAGGCAGAGGACAGGTCTAGGAGGAGGAGCACAGAGTAATGTAGAAGGTAGAGGACAGGTCTAGGAGGAGGAGCACAGAGTAATGTGGAAGGTAGAGGACAGGTCTAGGAGGAGGAGCACAGAGTAATGTTGAAGGCAGAGGACAAGTCTAGGAGGAGGAGCACAGAGTAATGTAGAAGGCAGAGGACAAGTCTAGGAGGAGGAGCACAGAGTAATGTAGAAGGTAGAGGACAGGTCTAGGAGGAGGAGCACAGAGTAATGTAGAAGGCAGAGGACAGGTCTAGGAGGAGGAGAACAGAGTAATGTAGAAGGTAGAGGATAGGTCTAGGAAGAGGAGCACAGAGTAATGTAGAAGGCAAAGGACAGGTCTAGGAGGAGGAGCACAGAGTAATGTAGAAGGTGGAGGACAGGTTTAGAAGGAGGAGCACAGAGTAATGTAGAAGGCAGAGGACAGGTCTAGGAGGAGGAGCACAGAGTAACGTAGAAGGTGGAGGACAGGTTTAGAAGGAGGAGCACAGAGTAATGTAGAAGGTAGAGGACAGGTCTAGGAGGAGGAGCACAGAGTAATGTTGAAGGCAGAGGACAGGTCTAGGAGGAAGAGCACAGAGTAATGTACAAGGCAGAGGACAGGTCTAGGAGGAGGAGCACAGAGTAATGTAGAAGGTAGAGGACAGGTCTAGGAGGAGGAGCACAGAGTAATGTAGAAGGCAGAGGACAGGTCTAGGAGGAGGAGAACAGAGTAATGTAGAAGGTAGAGGATAGGTCTAGGAAGAGGAGCACAGAGTAATGTAGAAGGCAAAGGACAGGTCTAGGAGGAGGAGCACAGAGTAATGTAGAAGGTAGAGGACAGGTCTAGGAGGAGGAGCACAGAGTAATGTAGAAGGTAGAGGACAGGTCTAGGAGGAGGAGCACAAAGTAATGTAGAAGGCAGAGGACAGGTCTAGGAGGAGGAGCACAGAGTAATGTAGAAGGCAGAGGCCAGGTCTAGGAGGAGGAGCACAGAGAATGTAGAAGGTAGAGGACAGGTCTAGGAAGAGGAGCACAGAGTAATGTAGAAGGCAGAGGACAGGTATAGGAGGAGGAGCACAGAGTAATGTAGAAGACAGAGGTCAGGTCTAGGAGGAGGAGCACAGAGAATGTAGAAGGTAGAGGACAGGTCTAGGAAGAGGAGCACAGAGTAATGTAAAAAGCAGAGGACAGGTCTAGGAGGAGGAGCAAAGAGTAATGTAGAAGGTAGAGGACAGGTCTTGAGGAGGAGCACAGAGTAATGTATACGGCAGAGGACAGGTCTAGGAGGAGGAGCACAGAGTAAAGTAGAAGGTAGAGGACAGGTCTAGGAGGAGGAGCACAGAGTAATGTAGAAGGCAGAGGACAGGTCTAGAAGGAGGAGCACAGAGTAATGTAGAAGGCAGAGGACAGGTCTAGGAGGAGGAGCACAGAGTAATGTAGAAGGCAGAGGACAGGTCTAGGAGGAGGAGCACAGAGTAATGTAGAAGGCAGAGGACAGGTCTAGGAGGAGGAGCACAGAGTAATGTAGAAGACAGAGGACAGGTCTAGGAGGAGGAGCACAGAGTAATGTATAAGGTAGAGGACAGGTCTAAGAAGAGGAGCACAGAGTAATGTAGAAGGCAGAGGACAGGTCTAGGAGGAGGAGCACAGAGTAATGTAGAAGGCAGAGGACAGGTCTAGGAGGAGGAGCACAGAGTAATGTGGAAGGTAGAGGACAGGTCTAGGAGGAGGAGCACAGTAATGTAGAAGGTAGAGGACAGATCTAGAAGGAGGAGCACAGAGTAATGTAGAAGGTAGAGGACAGGTCTAGGAGGAGGAGCACAGAGTAATGTAGAAGGCAGAGGACAGGTCTATGAGGAGGAGCACAGAGTAATGTAGAAGGTAGAGGACAGGTCTAGGAGGAGGAGCACAGAGTAATGTAGAAGGTAGAGGACAGGTCTAGGAGGAGGAGCACAGAGTAATATAGAAAGCAGAGGACAGATCTAGGAGGAGGAGCACAGAGTACTGTATACGGCAGAGGACAGGTCTAGGAGGAGGAGCACAGAGTAATGTAGAAGGTAGAGGACAGGTCTAGGAGGAGGAGCACAGAGTAATGTAGAAGGCAGAGGACAGGTCTAGGGGAAAAGCACAGAGTAATGTAGAAGGCAGAGGACAGGTCTAGGAGGAGGAGAACAGAGTAATGTAGAAAGAAGAGGACAGGTCTAGGAGGAGGAGAACAGAGTAATGTTAAAGGCAGAGGACAGGTCTAGGAGGAGGAGCACAGAGTAATGTAGAAGGCAGAGGACAGGTCTAGGAGGAGGAGCACAGAGTAATGTAGAAGGCAGAGGACAGGTCTAGGAGGAGGAGCACAGAGTAATGTAGAAGGCAGAGGACAGGTCTAGGTGGAGGAGCACAGAGTAATTTAGAAGGCAGAGGACAGGTCTAGGAGGAGGAGCACAGAGTAATATAGAAGGAAGAGGACAGGTCTAGGAGGAGGAGCACAGAGTAATGTAGAAGGCAGAGGACAGGTCTAGGGGGAAAAGCACAGAGTAATGTAGAAGGTAGAGGACAGGTCTAGGAGGAGGAGCACAGTAATGTAGACGGTAGAGGACAGGTCTAGAAGGAGGGAGGAGCACAGAGTAATGTAGAAGGTAGAGGACAGGTCTAGGAGGAGGAGCACAGAGTAATGTAGAAAGTAGAGGACAGGTCTAGGAGGAGGAGTACAGAGTAATGTAGAAGGCAGAGGACAGGTCTAGGAGGAGGAGCACAGAGTAATATAGAAGGAAGAGGACAGGTCTAGGAGGAGGAGCACAGAGTAATGTAGAAGGCAGAGGACAGGTCTAGGGGGAAAAGCACAGAGTAATGTAGAAGGCAGAGGACAGGTCTAGGAGGAGAACAGAGTAATGTAGAAAGAAGAGGACAGGTCTAGGAGGAGGAGCACAGAGTAATGTAGAAGGCAGAGGACAGGTCTAGGGGGAAAAGCACAGAGTAATGTAGAAGGCAGAGGACAGGTCTAGGAGGAGGAGAACAGAGTAATGTAGAAAGAAGAGGACAGGTCTAGGAGGAGGAGAACAGAGTAATGTAGAAGGCAGAGGACAGGTCTAGGAGGAGGAGCATAGAGTAATGTAGAAGGCAGAGGACAGGTCTAGGAGGAGGAGCACAGAGTAATGTAGAAGGCAGAGGACAGGTCTAGGAGGAGGAGCACAGAGTAATGTAGAAGGCAGAGGACAGGTCTAGGGGGGAGGAGCACAGAGTAATGTAGAAGGCAGATGATAGGTCTGGGAGGAGGAGCACAGAGTAATGTTAAAGGCAGAGGACAGGTCTAGGAGGAGGAGCACAGAGTAATGTAGAAGGCAGAGGACAGGTCTAGGAGGAGGAGCACAGAGTAATGTAGAAGGCAGAGGACAGGTCTAGGAGGAGGAGCACAGAGTAATGTAGAAGGCAGAGGACAGGTCTAGGTGGAGGAGCACAGAGTAATTTAGAAGGCAGAGGACAGGTCTATGAGGAGGAGCACAGAGTAATGAAGAAGGCAGAGGACAGGTCTAGGAGGAGGAGCACAGAGAAATGTAGAAGGCAGACGACAGGTCTAGGTGGAGGAGCACAGAGTAATGTAGAAGGCAGAGGACAGGTCTAGGTGGAGGAGCACAGAGTAATTTAGAAGGCAGAGGACAGGTCTATGAGGAGCAGAACAGAGTAATGTAGATGGCAGAGGACAGGTCTAGGAGGAGGAGCACAGAGTAATGTAGAAGGTAGAGGACAGGTTTATGAGGAGGAGCATAGAGTAATGTAGAAGGCAGAGGACAGGTCTAGGAGGAGGAGCACAGAGTAATGTAGAAGGCAGAGGACAGATCTAGGAGGAGGAGCACAGAGTAATGTATACGGCAGAGGACAGGTCTAGGTGGAGGAGCACAGAGTAATGTAGAAGGTAGAGGACAGGTCTAGGAGGAGGACCACAGAGTAATGTAGAAGGCAGAGGACAGGTCTAGGAGGAGGAGCACAGAGTAATGTAGAAGGCAGAGGACAGGTCTAGGAGGAGGAGCACAGAGTAATGTAGAAGACAGAGAACAGGTCTAGGAGGAGGAGCACAGAGTAATGTAGAAGGTAGAGGACAGGTCTAGGAAGAGGAGCACAGAATAATGTAGAAGGCAGAGGACAGGTCTAGGAGGAGGAGCACAGAGTAATGTAGAATGCAGAGGACAGGTCTAGGAGGAGGAGCACAGAGTAATGTAGAAGGCAGAGGACAGGTCTAGGAGGAGGAGCACAGAGTAATGTAGAAGACAGAGGACAGGTCTAGGAGGAGGAGCACAGAGTAATTTAGAAGGTAGAGGACATGTCTAGGAAGAGGAGCACAGAGGAATGTAGAAGGCAGAGGACAGGTCTAGGAGGAGGAGCACAGAGTTATGTAGAAGGCAGAGGACAGGTCTAGGAGGAGGAGCACAGAGTAATGTAGAAGGTAGAGGACAGGTCTAGGAAGAGGAGCACAGAGGAATGTAGAAGGCAGAGGACAGGTCTTGGAGGAGGAGCACAGAATTATGTAGAAGGCAGAGGACAGGTCTAGGAGGAGGAGCACAGAGTAATGTAGAAGGCAGAGGACAGGTCTAGGAGGAGGAGCACAGAGTAATGTAGAAGACAGAGGACAGGTCTAGGAGGAGGAGCACAGAGTAATGTAGAAGGTAGAGGACAGGTCTAGGAAGTGGAGCACAGAGTAATGTAGAAGGCAGAGGACAGGTCTAGGAGGAGGAGCACAGAGTAATGTAGAAGGTAGACGACAGGTCTAGGAGGAGGAGCACAGAGTAATGTGGAAGGTAGAGGATAGGTCTAGGAGGAGGAGCACAGTAATGTAGAAGGTAGAGGACAGGTCTAGAAGGAGGAGCACAGAGTAATGTAGAAGGTAGAGGACAGGTCTAGGAGGATGAGCACAGAGTAATGTAGAAGGCAGAGGACAGGTCTAGGAGGAGGAGCACAGAGTAATGTAGAAGGTAGAGGACAGGTCTAGGAAGAGGAGCACAGAGTAATGTAGAAGGCAGAGGACAGGTCTAGGAGGAGGAGCACAGAGTAATGTAGAAGGTAGAGGACAGGTCTAGGAGGAGGAGCACAGAGTAATGTAGAAGGTAGAGGACAGGTCTAGGAGGAGGAGCACAGAGTAATATAGAAGGCAGAGGACAGATCTAGGAGGAGGAGCACAGAGTAATGTATACGGCAGAGGACAGGTCTAGGAGGAGGAGCACAGAGTAATGTAGATGGTAGTGGACAGGTCTAGAAGGAGGAGCACAGAGTAATGTAGAAGGTAGAGGACAGGTCTAGGAGGAGGAGCACAGAGTAATGTAGAAAGTAGAGGACAGGTCTAGGAGGAGGAGTACAGAGTAATGTAGAAGGCAGAGGACAGGTCTAGGAGGAGGAGCACAGAGTAATATAGAAGGAAGAGGACAGGTCTAGGAGGAGGAGCACAGAGTAATGTAGAAGGCAGAGGACAGGTCTTAAGAGGAGGAGCACAGTGTAATGTAGAAGGCAGAGGACAGGTCTAGGGGGAAAAGCACAGAGTAATGTAGAAGGCAGAGGACAGGACTAGGAGGAGGAGAACAGAGTAATGTAGAAAGAAGAGGACAGGTCTAGGAGGAGGAGAACAGAGTAATGTAGAAGGCAGAGGACAGGTCTATGAGGAGGAGCATAGAGTAATGTAGAAGGCAGAGGACAGGTCTAGGAGGAGGAGCACAGAGTAATGTAGAAGGCAGAGGACAGGTCTAGGAGGAGGAGCACAGAGTAATGTAGAAGGCAGAGGACAGGTCTAGGGGGGAGGAGCACAGAGTAATGTAGAAGGCAGATGACAGGTCTGGGAGGAGGAGCACAGAGTAATGTTAAAGGCAGAGGACAGGTCGAGGAGGAGGAGCACAGAGTATTGTAGAAGGCAGAGGACAGGTCTAGGAGGAGGAGCACAGAGTAATGTAGAAGGTAGAGGACAGGTCTAGGAGGAGGAGCACAGAATAGTGTAGATGGCAGAGGACAGGTCTAGGAGGAGGAGCACAGAGTAATGTAGAAGGAAGAGGACAGGTCTAGGAGGAGGAGCACAGCCTAATGTAGAAAGAAGAGGACAGGTCTAGGAGGAGGAGCATAGAGTAATGTAGAAGGCAGAGGACAGGTCTAGGAGGAGCAGAACAGAGTAATGCAGATGGCAGAGGACAGGTCTAGGTGGAGGAGCACAGAGTAATGTAAAAGGTAGAGGACAGGTCTAGGAGGAGGATCACAGAGTAATGTAGAAGGCAGAGGACAGGTCTATGAGGAGCAGAACAGAGTAATGTAGATGGCAGAGGTCAGGTCTAGGTGGAGAAGCACAGAGTAATGTAGAAGGCAGAGGACAGGTTTATGAGGAGGAGCACAGAGTAATGTAGAAGGCAGAGGACAGGTCTAGGAGGAGGAGCACAGAGTAATGTAGAAGACAGAGGACAGGTCTAGGTGCAGGAGCTCAGAGTAATTTAGAAGGCAGAGGACAGGTCTATGAGGAGGAGCACAGAGTAATGTAGAAGGCAGAGGACAGGTCTAGGAGGAGGAGTAATGTAGAAGGCAGAGGACAGGTCTAGGGGGAGGAGCACAGAGTAATGTAGAAGGCAGAGGACAGGTCCAGCAGGAGGAGTACAGAGTAGTGTCGCTTGACTTTGGCAGTTAATAGGTCATTGCTGACTTTAGTCAGGACAGTTTAAGAGGAGTGATGTGGATGTATGGAGAAATGTTGGTAAAATATGAAGACGTCAGCTGAATTAATGGTGATGTAGGAGCGTAAGGAACAATATGGAAAAGTGAGGGAACATAATGTAGCTGTGGGAGTTTAGGGCACAATGTGGAAAAATGGGGGAACATGAGATTTGGGAACGTGGAGAATCCAAATGGAGAAGTGGGAGTGTGATGGAATTATATGGAGAAGTGAGAGCACGGGGGACAATATGGAGAAATTGGATTCATGTACTGTCGGTGGACCTGGTAATGGATTCATGTACTGACCATGTAAAAATGTAGCAATTCATAACTGGTTAGAGCTCGTCACCAGGCTGAGGCTATCACCTTGCGGCCACTGCCATTCTACTGGGGCCGTAACCCTACTAAGGCTGTCACCCTACTGAGTCCACCACTATCAGATAGGTAAGTGCCTTATAGAGTCGAAAGTTATAGGGACTTTTATTGCACATGAGGGATGTTAATATATAATGTGAAGGTGCAGTATCATGTAAGCAGCATGCAGAGGAGGGAGAGTGTGGTTCTGGTGCTTTATTCATCTCCTGACGGTAGTTCTGGTGCTGCATTCATGTACTGATTGTGGTTCTTGTGTTGCATTTATGTACCAACGGTGGTTCTGATGCTACTTGTTACACTCGGTTCTGGCTCTGCACTGGCGTCCGGCACTGCTCCTAGCTCTGGCCCCTCACCTGCTCTTGCTCCCGGGACTGCCCCTGTACCTCTGCGAGGTCCCTGTTGGGATCCTCGCTCGCTGTTCCTCGGTGTCCTCTCTCCCCTGGCTCCTGGCATGCTGCCATCAGGCCTCCTGGGAGAGTGCTTAGGACGCGCACGCTTACCTGCGGTCTCTTAAAGAAACAGCCCACATTTTTTTAAATTAGCAATTAACCAATGGCAGCACACTGATTACTATTTCTGGCCTCTGTTCCATAGGGAGAGTGCCGGAGCAATGAGTATCTACTCTTGCTAAATCCGGTTAAGTCCCTGTTCTGTCTGCGCTGTGTTAGCAATCCATTTGCAATTGCTCATACTGTTTGTCTCCGCAGAGTATCTGTGACCAGTGTTCAACTATCCCAGACGACATCAGTATCCATATATTCAAGTGTTATCCCGTTCCGCCACCCACCATCTGAACCTGAGGACTACGTCAAGTTTACTGGAGCCAGCTTCCTATCATCTACCAGAAGCCTGATCTTCCTCACCAGTGCCAGCTTCACCTCTCATACCCAGTGTCCGCCGGTCAGCTCCATCAGACCTGTTATATCTTACCCGTTTGTCCCGCTGGGACAGCTGCCACGTGTCCGGGTCTAAGTTATTCCACTCTGGTCCTGTTCGAGGGACCTTACTGCGGATACCTGCGGCTAACTAGTTACGCCCCCTCCGGAGTGCCCCGGACCGTGGTCCCGAGGTTCTGCTCTAAAAATAAAAAACGAATGTGAACTTCACCATCTGTGCCTCCGCTTCCATTCGTTACACTACATTCATGTACTGATGGTGGTTTTGGCACTGTACTCATGTACTGATGGTGGTTTTGGCACTGTACTCATGTACTGATGGTGGTTTTGGCACTGTACTCATGTACTGATGGTGGTTTTGGCACTGTACTCATGTACTGATGGTGGTTTTGGCACTGTACTCATGTACTGATGGTGGTTTTGGCACTGTACTCATGTGCTGACTGTGGTTTTGATCTTGTCAAAATTCAGCAACACATAACACGCTTCATGGCTATGCTAAAACATAAAAATCCCCAAAATGTAGAGATTTGAGATTATGAGGAGGATTTCGACTCCAAAAATGCAGTTTCAGTTAGGCCTCTTTCACACATCCGGTTTGTGCCGTCAGGCACAATCCGGCATGTGTGTAAAAAAACGGATCCGGTTTTTTTTACCGCCGGATGCGTTTTTTTGTCATTGAGAAGCACATGCGCCGGATCACGCTGCATGTGCTTCCGTTTGTTCCGGTTTTTACCGGATCCGGCTGAATTCCTCTGTCCGGCGGCCGGACAGGACGGGTGCTGCAGCGTTTTTTTGTCCGGCGAAAAAAGCCGGACATGGACGTATGCGGCCCTTCCGGCTCTGCGGGACAATGTTTCTCAATGGCACATTCCGGCCGCCGGATCAGACTTCTACCTGATCCGGCCACCGCATGCACGGTTTTACCCTGTGCGCATGCCCGGATATCTCTCTCTCTCTCTTTAACCCGTTCTCTCTCTCTCATACCCCGGTCTCTCTCTCTCTCTTTCATATCCCGTTCTCTCTCTCTCTCTTTCATGCCCCGTTCTCTCTCTCTCTCTTTCATACCACGTTCTCTCTCTTTTTCATACCCCGTTCACCGGCTCCTGGATCCTTTTCTTCCCTGGTGACCCTTTTGCAACATAGCCGTGTCAGGCGCCGTAAGATGCGCCGCATATACTTCCGGTCCCTCCGTTCACGGCTGGATCCGGCACTCCATCTTTTTGCCGCATGGCGCCGGAATGCCACCAACGGACATGTGAAAGTAGCCTAAGTGTGTGTTCACACTGATTTTATTTTTTAGCAGAAACTGAGATCTCCAAATCCTTCTTAAATACTCAACACTTGGTTTTGGTGATGTATTCATGTAAGTACCTCTTTAAATATGTTTTTGTGCTCTTGGGATTTGTTCTGTATGGCAACGTGGCACTTGGACCAAAACATGTTGCGCACCCCTGAGTTAAGCTGAGCACTCTCTCTGTACTACCGGTCTCTGTTTTGAAGACCACAGGTCGCTTTGAGCCTGTGGTCTACGAGCTGATTCTCTGGCTGAGGCGCCGGCACACGCACAGGACATCAAAGTCCCGGAACAGTGACATCATTGCATTGCGGCTCTAACGCCCTGTGTGCGTCGGCGGTATGACAGCACGTAAGTCTGCCTGGTGGACTCATCAGGATCCTGGATTCGGTGAGTGTATGACCTTCACTTAAAGCTTGTGATGTCTCTGTGTGGGTATCATACTTACTTTGGCGTACCAATGAAACGGTATTGGGGGCCCTCATACATTATAGACTCCTATGGGAACCTTATAAAGTGTTGGGGGCTAATGTGGGGACCAGTGTCCATTGTACAGTCTATGGGCTAATATGGAAACCGTTATTCCTTTTGGGGGCCTGTGATCTGCCCCATCCTCTGTATGTGTCCTGTCCTGTGATCTGCCCCATCCTCTGTATGTGTCCTGTCCTGTGATCTGCCCCATCCTCTGTATGTGTCCTGTCCTGTGATCTGCCCCATCCTCTGTATGTGTCCTGTCCTGTGATCTGCCCCATCCTCTGTATGTGTCCTGACCTGTGATCTGCCCCATCCTCTGTATGTGTCCTGACCTGTGATCTGCCCCATCCTCTGTATGTGTCCTGACCTGTGATCTGCCCCATCCTCTGTATGTGTCCTGACCTGTGATCTGCCCCATCCTCTGTATGTGTCCTGTCCTGTGATCTGCCCCATCCTCTGTATGTGTCCTGTCCTGTGATCTGCCCCATCCTCTGTATGTGTCCTGTCCTGTGATCTGCCCCATCCTCTGTATGTGTCCTGTCCTGTGGTCTGCCCCATCCTCTGTATGTGTCCTGTCCTGTGATCTGCCCCATCCTCTGTATGTGTCCTGACCTGTGATCTGCCCCATCCTCTGTATGTGTCCTGACCTGTGATCTGCCCCATCCTCTGTATGTGTCCTGTCCTGTGATCTGCCCCATCCTCTGTATGTGTCCTGTCCTGTGGTCTGCCCCATCCTCTGTATGTGTCCTGACCTGTGATCTGCCCCATCCTCTGTATGTGTCCTGACCTGTGATCTGCCCCATCCTCTGTATGTGTCCTGTCCTGTGATCTGCCCCATCCTCTGTATGTGTCCTGACCTGTGATCTGCCCCATCCTCTGTATGTGTCCTGACCTGTGATCTGCCCCATCCTCTGTATGTGTCCTGTCCTGTGATCTGCCCCATCCTCTGTATGTGTCCTGTCCTGTGGTCTGCCCCATCCTCTGTATGTGTCCTGTCCTGTGATCTGCCCCATCCTCTGTATGTGTCCTGACCTGTGATCTGCCCCATCCTCTGTATGTGTCCTGACCTGTGATCTGCCCCATCCTCTGTATGTGTCCTGTCCTGTGATCTGCCCCATCCTCTGTATGTGTCCTGACCTGTGATCTGCCCCATCCTCTGTATGTGTCCTGTCCTGTGATCTGCCCCATCCTCTGTATGTGTCCTGTCCTGTGATCTGCCCCATCCTCTGTATGTGTCCTGTCCTGTGGTCTGCCCCATCCTCTGTATGTGTCCTGACCTGTGATCTGCCCCATCCTCTGTATGTGTCCTGACCTGTGATCTGCCCCATCCTCTGTATGTGTCCTGTCCTGTGGTCTGCCCCATCCTCTGTATGTGTCCTGTCCTGTGATCTGCCCCATCCTCTGTATGTGTCCTGTCCTGTGATCTGCCCCATCCTCTGTATGTGTCCTGACCTGTGATCTACCCCATCCTCTGTATGTGTCCTGTCCTGTGATCTGCCCCATCCTCTGTATGTGTCCTGACCTGTGATCTGCCCCATCCTCTGTATGTGTCCTGTCCTGTGATCTGCCCCATCCTCTGTATGTGTCCTGTCCTGTGATCTGCCCCATCCTCTGTATGTGTCCTAACCTGTGATCTACCCCATCCTCTGTATGTGTCCTGACCTGTGATCTACCCCATCCTCTGTATGTGTCCTGTCCTGTGATCTGCCCCATCCTCTGTATGTGTCCTGACCTGTGATCTGCCCCATCCTCTGTATGTGTCCTGTCCTGTGATCTGCCCCATCCTCTGTATGTGTCCTGTCCTGTGATCTGCCCCATCCTCTGTATGTGTCCTAACCTGTGATCTACCCCATCCTCTGTATGTGTCCTGACCTGTGATCTACCCCATCCTCTGTATGTGTCCTGTCCTGTGATCTGCCCCATCCTCTGTATGTGTCCTGTCCTGTGATCTGCCCCATCCTCTGTATGTGTCCTGTCCTGTGATCTGCCCCATCCTCTGTATGTGTCCTGTCCTGTGATCTGCCCCATCCTCTGTATGTGTCCTGTCCTGTGATCTGCCCCATCCTCTGTATGTGTCCTGTCCTGTGATCTGCCCCATCCTCTGTATGTGTCCTGACCTGTGATCTGCCCCATCCTCTGTATGTGTCCTGTCCTGTGATCTGCCCCATCCTCTGTATGTGTCCTGTCCTGTGGTCTGCCCCATCCTCTGTATGTGTCCTGACCTGTGATCTGCCCCATCCTCTGTATGTGTCCTGACCTGTGATCTGCCCCATCCTCTGTATGTGTCCTGTCCTGTGGTCTGCCCCATCCTCTGTATGTGTCCTGTCCTGTGATCTGCCCCATCCTCTGTATGTGTCCTGTCCTGTGGTCTGCCCCATCCTCTGTATGTGTCCTGACCTGTGATCTACCCCATCCTCTGTATGTGTCCTGTCCTGTGATCTGCCCCATCCTCTGTATGTGTCCTGACCTGTGATCTGCCCCATCCTCTGTATGTGTCCTGTCCTGTGATCTGCCCCATCCTCTGTATGTGTCCTGTCCTGTGGTCTGCCCCATCCTCTGTATGTGTCCTGACCTGTGATCTGCCCCATCCTCTGTATGTGTCCTGTCCTGTGATCTGCCCCATCCTCTGTATGTGTCCTGACCTGTGATCTGCCCCATCCTCTGTATGTGTCCTGTCCTGTGATCTGCCCCATCCTCTGTATGTGTCCTGACCTGTGATCTGCCCCATCCTCTGTATGTGTCCTGACCTGTGATCTGCCCCATCCTCTGTATGTGTCCTGACCTGTGATCTGCCCCATCCTCTGTATGTGTCCTGACCTGTGATCTGCCCCATCCTCTGTATGTGTCCTGACCTGTGATCTGCCCCATCCTCTGTATGTGTCCTGTCCTGTGGTCTGCCCCATCCTCTGTATGTGTCCTGTCCTGTGATCTGCCCCATCCTCTGTATGTGTCCTGTCCTGTGATCTGCCCCATCCTCTGTATGTGTCCTGACCTGTGGTCTGCCCCATCCTCTGTATGTGTCCTGTCCTGTGATCTGCCCCATCCTCTGTATGTGTCTTGTCCTGTGATCTGCCCCATCCTCTGTATGTGTCCTGACCTGTGATCTGCCCCATCCTCTGTATGTGTCCTGACCTGTGGTCTGCCCCATCCTCTGTATGTGTCCTGTCCTGTGGTCTGCCCCATCCTCTGTATGTGTCCTGTCCTGTGATCTGCCCCATCCTCTGTATGTGTCCTGTCCTGTGATCTGCCCCATCCTCTGTATGTGTCCTGTCCTGTGACCTGCCCCATCCTCTGTATGTGTCCTGTCCTGTGATCTGCCCCATCCTCTGTATGTGTCCTGACCTGTGATCTGCCCCATCCTCTGTATGTGTCCTGACCTGTGGTCTGCCCCATCCTCTGTATGTGTCCTGTCCTGTGATCTGCCCCATCCTCTGTATGTGTCTTGTCCTGTGATCTGCCCCATCCTCTGTATGTGTCCTGACCTGTGATCTGCCCCATCCTCTGTATGTGTCCTGACCTGTGATCTGCCCCATCCTCTGTATGTGTCCTGTCCTGTGGTCTGCCCCATCCTCTGTATGTGTCCTGTCCTGTGATCTGCCCCATCCTCTGTATGTGTCCTGTCCTGTGATCTGCCCCATCCTCTGTATGTGTCCTGTCCTGTGACCTGCCCCATCCTCTGTATGTGTCCTGTCCTGTGATCTGCCCCATCCTCTGTATGTGTCCTGACCTGTGATCTGCCCCATCCTCTGTATGTGTCCTGTCCTGTGATCTGCCCCATCCTCTGTATGTGTCCTGACCTGTGATCTGCCCCATCCTCTGTATGTGTCCTGTCCTGTGATCTGCCCCATCCTCTGTATGTGTCCTGTCCTGTGGTCTGCCCCATCCTCTGTATGTGTCCTGACCTGTGATCTGCCCCATCCTCTGTATGTGTCCTGACCTGTGATCTGCCCCATCCTCTGTATGTGTCCTGTCCTGTGATCTGCCCCATCCTCTGTATGTGTCCTGTCCTGTGGTCTGCCCCATCCTCTGTATGTGTCCTGACCTGTGATCTGCCCCATCCTCTGTATGTGTCCTGACCTGTGATCTGCCCCATCCTCTGTATGTGTCCTGACCTGTGGTCTGCCCCATCCTCTGTATGTGTCCTGTCCTGTGATCTGCCCCATCCTCTGTATGTGTCCTGACCTGTGATCTGCCCCATCCTCTGTATGTGTCCTGACTTGTGATCTGCCCCATCCTCTGTATGTGTCCTGACCTGTGATCTGCCCCATCCTCTGTATGTGTCCTGACCTGTGATCTGCCCCATCCTCTGTATGTGTCCTGTCCTGTGATCTGCCCCATCCTCTGTATGTGTCCTGTCCTGTGATCTGCCCCATCCTCTGTATGTGTCCTGACCTGTGATCTGCACCATCCTCTGTATGTGTCCTGACCTGTGATCTGCCCCATCCTCTGTATGTGTCCTGACCTGTGATCTGCCCCATCCTCTGTATGTGTCCTGACCTGTGGTCTGCCCCATCCTCTGTATGTGTCCTGTCCTGTGATCTGCCCCATCCTCTGTATGTGTCCTGACCTGTGATCTGCCCCATCCTCTGTATGTGTCCTGACCTGTGATCTGCCCCATCCTCTGTATGTGTCCTGTCCTGTGATCTGCCCCATCCTCTGTATGTGTCCTGTCCTGTGATCTGCCCCATCCTCTGTATGTGTCCTGTCCTGTGATCTGCCCCATCCTCTGTATGTGTCCTGACCTGTGATCTGCCCCATCCTCTGTATGTGTCCTGTCCTGTGGTCTGCCCCATCCTCTGTATGTGTCCTGACCTGTGATCTGCCCCATCCTCTGTATGTGTCCTGACCTGTGATCTGCCCCATCCTCTGTATGTGTCCTGACCTGTGATCTGCCCCATCCTCTGTATGTGTCCTGACCTGTGATCTGCCCCATCCTCTGTATGTGTCCTGTCCTGTGATCTGCCCCATCCTCTGTATGTGTCCTGTCCTGTGATCTGCCCCATCCTCTGTATGTGTCCTGACCTGTGATCTGCCCCATCCTCTGTATGTGTCCTGACTAGAGTTGAGCGACTTTTGGTTTTTTAGGGTCGCGTTTCGTTTCGTGAAACCCGACTTTTCCAAAAGTCGGGTCGAGCAAGATCGTCCGATTATAGGGAAAAGTCGGGGTCGTCCCGAAACACGAAACCCAATGTAAGTCAATGGGGAATAAAAGTCGGCAGTGAGAGGAGGACAGGAAACACACCTACAGTGCCCATTTGAATGCCAAAAGCATCAATTCTTCTTTCTTAAGCTGGTCAACCTTAATTAACTTCATAATACAAGTTACGCACTGAAAAATGGGGGTTATTTGGCTAAAGTTGTGGGGGGGGAGGGCTGGCTGCAGGTTTTCATGTGCCCTGGGCGAAAGAGCGCCCCTTTAACACATACCACAACTCATCATGCTCCGATAAGGCAGAGAAATAGCGGTATAGTCCAATGAAAAATACCTCACTTTTTACATCTCATGACGAGGCCCATCTATTTCTCCATACAGAATCATTGGTCCCATATAATGTTTGAAACAGTATATGATGAGCTCCACATAATGCTACAGTATATGTTGGTCCCCATGGATGAAGCTCCACTGTCTTATGGGCCCAAATAATGCTCCAAACATAATGGGCCCCATTTCTAATGCTCTAGTGTATAATGGGCCCTGTAAATGCTGCTCCAGTGTCTGATGTCCACCTTTGGAATGTTCCAGTGTATGGTGGGCCCCATCTATCATTCTCCAGAGTATAGTGCTCCCCAAAAATTGCTGTCCCAACATTGAAAACAATCAAACAAGTCTCCTCGCTAGGGAATCCCTGTACTTGTCTGGACAGGTGCTGTAGCTTGCTTAACAGCTCGCCAGCCGTTCTCACGCCCAGTATGGATTACACGTGATTGCACAAAGGTGAGAAAGGGTACCGTATCCCCAGATAACATGTATGGATAGCGTACACATTCAAAATATATGTCTATACAGCATGAGGCAGGCTCAGACGGTGTTAGGCCCAGTATGGATTGCACGTCATTGCACAAAGGTTAGAAAGGGTACCGTATCCCCGGATAACATGTATGGATAGCGTACACATTCAAAATATATGTCTATACAGCATGAGGCAGGCTCAGACGGTGTTAGGCCCAGTATGGATTGCACGTGATTGCACAAAGGTTAGAAAGGGTACCGTATCCCCGGATAACATGTATGGATAGCGTACACATTCAAAATATATGTCTATACAGCATGAGGCAGGCTCAGACGGTGTTAGGCCCAGTATGGATTGCACGTCATTGCACAAAGGTTAGAAAGGGTACCGTATCCCCGGATAACATGTATGGATAGCGTACACATTCAAAATATATGTCTATACAGCATGAGGCAGGCTCAGACGGTGTTAGGCCCAGTATGGATTGCACGTCATTGCACAAAGGTTAGAAAGGGTACCGTATCCCTGGATAACATGTATGGATAGCGTACACATTCAAAATATATGTCTATACAGTATGAGGCAGGCTCAGACGGTGTTAGGCCCAGTATGGATTGCACGTCATTGCACAAAAGTTAGAAAGGGTACCGTATCCCCGGATAACATGTATGGATAGCGTACACATTCAAAATATATGTCTATACAGCATGAGGCAGGCTCAGACGGTGTTAGGCCCAGTATGGATTGCACGTCATTGCACAAAGGTTAGAAAGGGTACCGTATCCCCGGATAACATGTATGGATAGCGTACACATTCAAAATATATGTCTATACAGCATGAGGCAGGCTCAGACGGTGTTAGGCCCAGTATGGATTGCACGTGATTGCACAAAGGTTAGAAAGGGTACTGTATCCCCGGATAACATGTATGGATAGCGTACACATTCAAAATATATGTCTGTACAGCATGAGGCAGGCTCAGACGGTGTTAGGCCCAGTATGGATTGCACGTCATTGCACAAAGGTTAGAAAGGGTACCGTATCCCCGGATAACATGTATGGATAGCGTACACATTCAAAATATATGTCTATACAGCATGAGGCAGGCTCAGACGGTGTTAGGCCCAGTATGGATTGCACGTCATTGCACAAAGGTTAGAAAGGGTACCGTATCCCCGGATAACATGTATGGATAGCGTACACATTCAAAATATATGTCTATACAGCATGAGGCAGGCTCAGACGGTGTTAGGCCCAGTATGGATTGCACGTCATTGCACAAAGGTTAGAAAGGGTACCGTATCCCCGGATAACATGTATGGATAGCGTACACATTCAAAATATATGTCTATACAGCATGAGGCAGGCTCAGACGGTGCTAGGCCCTGTATGGATTGCACGTGATTGCACAAAGGTTAGAAAGGGTACCGTATCCCCGGATAACATGTATGGATAGCGTACACATTCAAAATATATGTCTATACAGCATGAGGCAGGCTCAGACGGTGTTAGGCCCAGTATGGATTGCACGTCATTGCACAAAGGTTAGAAAGGGTACCGTATCCCCGGATAACATGTATGGATAGCGTACACATTCAAAATATATGTCTATACAGCATGAGGCAGGCTCAGACGGTGTTAGGCCCAGTATGGATTGCACGTCATTGCACAAAGGTTAGAAAGGGTACCGTATCCCTGGATAACATGTATGGATAGCGTACACATTCAAAATATATGTCTATACAGCATGAGGCAGGCTCAGACGGTGTTAGGCCCTGTATGGATTGCACGTGATTGCACAAAGGTTAGAAAGGGTACCGCATCCCCGGATAACATGTATGGATAGCGTACACATTCAAAATATATGTCTCAGGAGGCAGGCTCAGACGGTGTCAGGCACAGTATGGATTTGACGGCCCAGATTACACAGCGGAGGAGCAGGGAGAGGTAAAGATTGCAAATGCTGGGGCCCTGCCCAAGCAAGGGGGGCCCACTAGTGGGCGTCGGTACTGGCACTGGGCCCCTCATAGTACAGCGGTGTGTCTGACGGCGGGTGTGCACCACCGCCGTCAGAGACACTTGATTGCACTATGAGGGACCCTGTGCCAGTGCCCGCGCCCAAGAGTCGGCCTACCCACCTGTCCAGGGCAACGGCACTCGCACGGTGTCGTGCGGTAGGTGGTGACCCCGGCCATGGGGGGGGAGGCAGCACAGTTAGGGAGTTTTAGAAAGTGGCATATGTTGATGTTGGACATTCAGCTGATGCAAAAGGCGAAATAGGTGAAGTACCAGGAAGAGGTGGACCAAAGCAAGCCATTTTTCTGTCACCCTATGTGTCATCAGGGGAAGGTGGGACAAAATCCTTGGAAACCCATGCGTGGTTCATTTTAATGAAGGTTAGATCATCCACATTTTGGGTTGACAGACGGGTCCTTTTTTCTGTCAGGATTGATCCAGCTGCACTGAAGACTCTTTCCGATAGCACACTTGCAGCTGGGCAAGCGAGCTCCTGTAAGACATATTGGGCCAATTCAGGCCAGGTGTCCAGTTTAGCGGCCCAATAGTCAAAGGGGAATGACCTGTGTGGGAGAACATCGATATGGGAGGAAAAGTAGTTTGTAACCATAGTTGACAACTGCTGTCTCCTGTCACTTTCCATCGATGCAGTATTACCAGTTGTGTGAGCGGTATTTGAAAAATCAGTCCACAACATTGTCATGAAACCCCTGTCTCCAACGCCACTTCTGCTGTGTGCACCACGAACACCTCTGCCAAGCTGCCCCCGGCCCGTACGGCTCGTGTGAGAACCATCACCGCTGCTGTGTGCTGGGAATGCCTCAAGCAACCGATTTACCAGAGTTGCTTGTTTATTAGCCAATATTAGGTCAAGGTTCTCCTGTGGCATGATGTTTTGTAATTTGCCTTTATAGCGTGGATCCAGGATACTGGCCAACCAGTAGTCGTCATCGTTCATCATTTTGGCAATGCGTGGGTCCCTTTTTAGGATCCGCAAGGCATAATCTGACATGTGGGCCAATGTTCCCGGTGTCAATGATGCACTGCGAGTGCTGGGTGGAGGAGCACTTTCTGGCAAATCCACATCCCTCCAGTCACGCACAAACCCTGTACCAGACCTTGCCACGCCAACATTTTCACTTGCCCCACGAGATGCATCCTCCTCCCCTAAGTAATCATCCCCATCATCCTCCTCCTCCTCCTCTTCTTCCTCCACCTCGTCCAGGAGAGGTCCCTGAGCAGACAATGGCTGAATGTGATCAAGGATTCCCTCCTCCTCTTCCTCCTCATCAACATTGGCTGCAGACGCCTGCTCCTTAAGGTGCGTCAAAGTTTGCATGAGCAGACGCATAAGTGGGATGCTCATGCTTAGGATGGCGTCGTCTGCGCTTACCAGCCGTGTGCATTCCTCAAAACACTGAAGGACTTTACAAAGGTCTTTCAGCTTCGACCACTGCACACCTGTCAACTCCATGTCTGCTCTCAAAGTGCCTGGCCGTGTATCCTCCCACAAATGCATTATGGCCTGCCTCTGCTCGCACAGCCGCTCCACCATGTGCAGGGTGGAGTTCCACCTTGTTGCAATGTCGATAATGAGGCGGTGGTTGGGAAGGTGGAGCAATCGCTGCAGCTTCTGCATACGAACGGAGTGTACAGGCGACCGGCGGATGTGCGCGCACAGTCTTCGCACCTTCTGGAGCAGGGCTGTTAACTCCGGATAATTTTTGAGGAAGCACTGCACCACCAGGTTCAAGGTGTGAGCCAAGCAAGGTATGTGGCTGAGTTTTGAAAGGGCTATGGCTGCCACAAAATTACGGCCGTTATCACTAACTACCTTGCCAGCCTCAAGATGTACACTGCCCAGCCATGACTCAGTTTGTCGCTTCAAGTACTCGGCCAGCACCTCGGCGGTGTGTCTGTCGCCCAAACACATCATCTGCAACACAGCCTGCTGACGCTTTCCACTAGCTGCTCGATAGGGGGACACATCGTGTGCAACAGTGGCAGCTGCAGATGGAGTGCTCGTACGACTGCGCTCTGTGGACGAGCTGTCGCTTCTGGAGGAGGAGGAGGAGGAGGAGGGTCGAACGCCTACAGCCAACTGTTTCCTAGACCGTGGGCTAGGCAGCACTGTCCCACCACCGCTGTCCCCTGTTGACCTTGCATCCACCACATTAACCCAGTGCGCAGTGATGGACACGTAACGGCCCTGGCCATGCCGACTGGACCATGCATCAGTAGTGAGGTGCACCTTTCCGCTCACTGACTGCTTGAGTGCATGGACAATGCGGTCTTTCACATGATGGTGGAGGGCTGGGATGGCTTTGCGAGAGAAGTGGCGACTGGGTAGGTCATAGTGTGGTACTGCATAGGCCATGAGTTCGCGGAAAGCTGTGCTTTCCACCAACCGAAAGGGCATCATCTCAAACGAGATTAGTTTGGCAATGTGGGCGTTCAAACCCAGTGTACGCGGATGAGAGACTGAGTACTTTCTTGACCTACTCATAGTGTCTTTGAGGGTGAGCTGGACTTGAGAGCTGCATATGGTGGAAGTAGCGGTGGACAGGGCGGACTGAGAGAGGGTTGATGATGGTGATGGAGTTGGTGTTCTTTCTGATGGCCTAGAATCAGTCTTTCGTTGATATAACAGTGGGATTCCCTGACTGCTGTGGCCTTGCAACGACACCTCAACATTTGCTGCTGTGCTAACCGGTGGGCTTACAGTGGGGGAAACAATGTAGCGTTGCTGACTACCTTCGTTGTGATCAGTTGCACATGTGGCACTTGAGGTTTGGTGTTGTGTCCACGCTTGCAAGTGCATGCTGGTTAAATGTCTAAGCATGCAACTGGTATTCAAATTTTTCAGATTTTTCCCTCGGCTAAAGGTCTTTGCGCACTTCTTACAGATAACCTTGGCCTGATCATGAGGATTTTGTTCAAAAAAGTGCCACACTGCACTCTTCCTACTTTGGCAGACATTTTGCGGCCTAGCACGCTGTGATCTTTTGACCCTCTGGACAAGCTGTCCAGCAACTCTTTTGATGTTTGGAACCTGTCTTTGGAGTGCTCCGGGCCTGCCAGATAACAGCTGTTGCGATGTCGATGTCTGCTGTGGATGCTCCTCATCTGAGCTATTGGAAGCAGCACCCTCTTCCCCCAATGGATGCCAATCTGGGTCAACAACTGGGTCATCCATCACCTCCTCTTCTATGTCATGTGCACCTTTCTCTGTGTCACCGTGTATGGTGGTATAGTGTGCGGGAAGGGGCACCTGAGTCTCATCAGGGTCAGAATCTGGCTCTGTACACTGCGAGGACAATGTAGTGCTCTGAGTGATTGTACCAGCAGAATCATCCATCAGCGGCTGTGCATCAGTGCACTCCATGTCAGATTCATCTTGGCCTGGGTAATTCACCATTTGACTTGATAATCCAGGCATGGTATGTGAAAACAGCTCCATGGAGTAATCAGTAGTATGGCCTGCGTCATCCTTCAATCTTGGTTGGGGTGAAGGACACAAGGAAAGGTGTGGTTCATGAACATGAGCCTCCAATGACGACTCAGTGCTTTTACTTTTTACAACTGAAGAAGAGGAGGCGATAGAGCTGGAGGCTGAGTCAGCAATGTAAGACAAAACTTTTTCCTGATGCTCTGGCTTTAAAAGCGGTTTGCCAACTCCTAGAAAACTAAGCGTTCGAGGCCTTATGTAGCCAGACAATGACGCAGGGTCAGCACCTCCTGCATTCGGTCCTATTTTGCTCTTGCCACTACCATCAGATCCACCACCAACACCATCATTACCAGCTGCCAACCCCCGCCCAATTCCACGTCCTCTTCCACCAGCCTTCCTCATTTTTGGTAGAAATGTAGACAAAATCCAACAAACTATATAGTATGTAAAACAAGGTACAAGGTGTCTATAGGACAGGGGAGATTTAGAATTTCTGCACACACTTGTGGACAGTGGACACTTGTGGATTGTGTGAGGCCCACTGATATCTGAGCGCTATGTGACACGCTCAATGGCACAGCTGCCTGTGACCAAAGTGACGAGAGGATAATGGAGATTTTGAATCTCTGCGTACACTTTTGGACACTGGACACTTGTGGATTGTGTGAGGCCTACTGATATCTGAGCGCTATGTGACACGCTCGATGGCACAGCTGTGACAAAAGTGACTAGAGGATAAGGGAGATTGGATTGCTTTTAAAAAAGCAGTTTGCGGAGCAGTGGGTAAACAGCAATGCCAGCCTGTCAGGAAGCCTTAGAAGGCAGCCCAACAACCAACACCACTGATACACCACTATATAGCCTCCCCTTGCACTGCACACACAGTGACTGGTGTGTTGTGCAGGCCAAATCGCTAGCAGCAGAAGCAGTTCTTTTGTCTTCTTCCCTGCCTAACGCTCTCCCTACAGAATCAGCAGCAACCTCTCCCTATACTAAGATCGGCAGAAGTAAGATGGCGGTCGGCGTGCACGCCCTTTTATACCCCCTGTGACGCCCACCAAAGCAAGCCAATCACTTGCATGCCCTTCTGAAAGATGGTGGTGACCCGTGCCTATGTCATCACGTTGCCCACAGTGTCCGTGGATCCTGATTGGCTGAAAAAGAGCGCAAAACAAACTTTTGAAACGCGACTTTGGCGCGTAAGTCGCCGACCTCGTGGCCGACCTCATCCTAGGGTCAGGTTTCGTTTCATGAAACCCGACTTTGCCAAAAGTCGGCAACTTTTGAATTTTTTCGACCCGTTTCGCTCAACTCTAGTCCTGACTTGTGATCTACCCCATCCTCTCTATATGTGTCCTGACTTGTGATCTGCCCCATCCTCTGTATGTGTCCTGACTTGTGATCTGCCCCATCCTCTGTATGTGTCCTGTCCTGTGATCTGCCCCATCCTCTGTATGTGTCCTGACCTGTGATCTGCCCCATCCTCTGTATGTGTCCTGACCTGTGGTCTGCCCCATCCTCTGTATGTGTCCTGACCTGTGGTCTGCCCCATCCTCTGTATGTGTCCTGACCTGTGATCTGCCCCATCCTCTGTATGTGTCCTGACCTGTGATCTGCCCCATCCTCTGTATGTGTCCTGACCTGTGATCTGCCCCATCCTCTGTATGTGTCCTGACCTGTGGTCTGCCCCATCCTCTGTATGTGTCCTGACCTGTGGTCTGCCCCATCCTCTGTATGTGTCCTGACCTGTGATCTGCCCCATCCTCTGTATGTGTCCTGACCTGTGATCTGCCCCATCCTCTGTATGTGTCCTGTCCTGTGATCTGCCCCATCCTCTGTATATGTCCTGTCCTGTGGTCTGCCCCATCCTCTGTATGTGTCCTGACTTGTGATCTGCCCCATCCTCTGTATGTGTCCTGACTTGTGATCTGCCCCATCCTCTGTATGTGTCCTGACCTGTGATCTGCCCCATCCTCTGTATGTGTCCTGTCCTGTGATCTGCCCCATCCTCTGTATGTGTCCTGACCTGTGGTCTGCCCCATCCTCTGTATGTGTCCTGACCTGTGGTCTGCCCCATCCTCTGTATGTGTCCTGACCTGTGATCTGCCCCATCCTCTGTATGTGTCCTGACCTGTGATCTGCCCCATCCTCTGTATGTGTCCTGACCTGTGATCTGCCCCATCCTCTGTATGTGTCCTGTCCTGTGATCTGCCCCATCCTCTGTATGTGTCCTGTCCTGTGATCTGCCCCATCCTCTGTATGTGTCCTGACCTGTGATCTGCCCCATCCTCTGTATGTGTCCTGTCCTGTGATCTGCCCCATCCTCTGTATGTGTCCTGACCTGTGGTCTGCCCCATCCTCTGTATGTGTCCTGACCTGTGATCTGCCCCATCCTCTGTATGTGTCCTGACCTGTGGTCTGCCCCATCCTCTGTATGTGTCCTGACCTGTGATCTGCCCCATCCTCTGTATGTGTCCTGTCCTGTGGTCTGCCCCATCCTCTGTATGTGTCCTGACCTGTGATCTGCCCCATCCTCTGTATGTATCCTGTCCTGTGGTCTGCCCCATCCTCTGTATGTGTCCTGTCCTGTGATCTGCCCCATCCTCTGTATGTGTCCTGTCCTGTGGTCTGCCCCATCCTCTGTATGTGTCCTGTCCTGTGGTCTGCCCCATCCTCTGTATGTGTCCTGTCCTGTGGTCTGCCCCATCCTCTGTATGTGTCCTGTCCTGTGATCTGCCCCATCCTCTGTATGTGTCCTGACCTGTGATCTGCCCCATCCTCTGTATGTGTCCTGTCCTGTGATTTGCCCCATCCTCTGTATGTGTCCTGTCCTGTGATCTGCCCCATCCTCTGTATGTGTCCTGTCCTGTGATCTGCCCCATCCTCTGTATGTGTCCTGTCCTGTGATCTGCCCCATCCTCTGTATGTGTCCTGTCCTGTGATCTGCCCCATCCTCTGTATGTGTCCTGTCCTGTGATCTGCCCCATCCTCTGTATGTGTCCTGTCCTGTGATCTGCCCCATCCTCTGTATGTGTCCTGACCTGTGATCTGCCCCATCCTCTGTATGTGTCCTGTCCTGTGATCTGCCCCATCCTCTGTATGTGTCCTGTCCTGTGATCTGCCCCATCCTCTGTATATGTCCTGTCCTGTGGTCTGCCCCATCCTCTGTATGTGTCCTGTCCTGTGATCTGCCCCATCCTCTGTATGTGTCCTGACCTGTGATCTGCCCCATCCTCTGTATGTGTCCTGTCCTGTGATCTGCCCCATCCTCTGTATGTGTCCTGACCTGTGATCTGCCCCATCCTCTGTATGTTTCCTGTCCTGTGATCTGCCCCATCCTCTGTATATGTCCTGTCCTGTGGTCTGCCCCATCCTCTGTATGTGTCCTGACCTGTGATCTGCCCCATCCTCTGTATGTGTCCTGTCGTGTGATCTGCCCCATCCTCTGTATGTGTCCTGACCTGTGATCTGCCCCATCCTCTGTATGTGTCCTGTCCTGTGATCTGCCCCATCCTCTGTATATGTCCTGTCCTGTGGTCTGCCCCATCCTCTGTATGTGTCCTGTCCTGTGATCTGCCCCATCCTCTGTGATCTGCTCTCAGCTGCTGTGGTTTTGGCCCTTTGTGGTGTGAGAGGTGTCAGCCGTCATGGTCGCCATTATCTGAGCGTCTGCAGGACACCGGAGATTGTCGCCCCCAGACTTCCGATAATGAGGAATTTGTCAGAAAGTCAAAGGAGATTCTGTGTGAATGAGAGCAGATGGAAGAAGGCATCCGATAAAAAGGACAAGAGTCAGACTCTGCCGCTATCGTCTCGTGGAGGCAAAGCCATCATCGGTACCCGATATCGGAAAATACATATTCTTCATTATGTAAAGAGCTTTGTGAGGACAGAGGGGGCTCCGGATGACTTCACATGGATCAGATTGCTTAGGACAGAAATCGCATCCTGCCAAAAATATCTGCACCTGGGGGGCACTTACTTTTCTACATTATTGTGTATACAGGAAATCATATTAGAAACATTGTAATAGATTAGCTGTGAAAGTGACACCTAGTGCAACTCAGAAATTAGATCCCTCACTGCACCAACCAGACCGACAGGCTCTACCACCACACCAACCAGACCGACAGGCTCTACCACCACACCAACCAGACCGACAGACTCTACCACCACACCAACCAGACCGACAGGCTCTACCACCACACCAACCAGACCGACAGGCTCTACCAGCACACCAACCAGACCGACAGGCTCTACCACCACACCAACCAGACCGACAGGCTCTACCACCACACCAACCAGACCGACAGACTCTACCACCACACCAACCAGACCGACAGGCTCTACCACCACACCAACCAGACCGACAGGCTCTACCACCACACCAACCAGACCGACAGGCTCTACCACCACACCAACCAGACCGACAGGCTCTACCACCACACCAACCAGACCGACAGGCTCTGCCACATCAACCAGACCGACAGGCTCTACCACCACACCAGCCAGACCGACAGGTTCTACCACCACACCAACCAGACCGACAGGCTCTACCACCACATCAACCAGACCGACAGGCTCTACCACCACACCAACCAGACTCACAGGCTCTACCACCACACCAACCAGACCGACAGGTTCTGCCACCACACCAACCAGACCGACAGGCTCTGCCACATCAACCAGACCGACAGGCTCTACCACCACACCAGCCAGAGCGACAGGCACTACCTCCACACCAACCAGACTCAAAGGCTCTACCACCACAGCAACCAGACCGACAGGCTCTACCACCACACAAGCCAGACCGACAGGCTCTGCCACCACACCAACCAGATTCACAGGCTCAACCACCACAACAACCAGACCGACAGGCTCTACCACCACACCAACCAGACCGACAGGCTCTACCACCACACCAGCCAGACCGACAGGTTCTACCACCACACCAGCCAGACCGACAGGCTCTACCACCACACCAGCCAGACCGACAGGCACTACCACCACACCAACCAGACCAACAGGCTCTACCACCACACCAACCAGACCGACAGGCTCTACCACCACACCAACCAGACCAACAGGCTCTACCACCACACCAACCAGACTCACAGGCTCTACCACCACACCAACCAGACCGACAGGTTCTACCACCACACCAACCAGACCGACAGGCTCTACCACCACACCAACCAGACCGACAGGCTCTACCACCACACCAACCAGACCGACAGGTTCTACCACCACACCAACCAGACTCACAGGCTCTACCACCACACCAACCAGACCGACAGGTTCTACCACCACACCAACCAGACTCACAGGCTCTACCACCACACCAACCAGACCGACAGGTTCTACCACCACACCAACCAGACCGACAGGCTCTACCACCACACCAGCCAGACCGACAGGCTCTACCACCACACCAACCAGACCGACAGGCTCTACCACCACACCAACCAGACCGACAGGCTCTACCACCACACCAACCAGACCGACAGGCTCTACCACCACACCAACCAGACCGACAGGCTTTACCACCACACCAACCAGACCGACAGGCTCTACCACCACACCAACCAGACCGACAGGCTCTACCACCACACCAACCAGACCGACAGGTTCTGCCACCACACCAACCAGACCGACAGGCTCTACCACCACACCAACCAGACCGACAGGCTCTACCACCACACCAACCAGACCGACAGGCTCTACCACCACACCAACCAGACCGACAGGCTCTACCACCACACCAACCAGACCGACAGGTTCTACCACCACACCAACCAGACTCACAGGCTCTACCACCACACCAACCAGACCGACAGGTTCTACCACCACACCAACCAGACCGACAGGCTCTACCACCACACCAGCCAGACCGACAGGCTCTACCACCACACCAACCAGACCGACAGGCTCTACCACCACACCAACCAGACCGACAGGCTCTACCACCACACCAACCAGACCGACAGGCTCTACCACCACACCAACCAGACCGACAGGCTTTACCACCACACCAACCAGACCGACAGGCTCTACCACCACACCAACCAGACCGACAGGCTCTACCACCACACCAACCAGACCGACAGGTTCTGCCACCACACCAACCAGACCGACAGGCTCTACCACCACACCAACCAGACCGACAGGCTCTACCACCACACCAACCAGACCGACAGGCTCTACCACCACACCAACCAGACCAACAGGCTCTACCACCACACCAACCAGACTCACAGGCTCTACCACCACACCAACCAGACCGACAGGTTCTACCACCACACCAACCAGACCGACAGGCTCTACCACCACACCAACCAGACCGACAGGCTCTACCACCACACCAACCAGACCGACAGGTTCTACCACCACACCAACCAGACTCACAGGCTCTACCACCACACCAACCAGACCGACAGGTTCTACCACCACACCAACCAGACTCACAGGCTCTACCACCACACCAACCAGACCGACAGGTTCTACCACCACACCAACCAGACCGACAGGCTCTACCACCACACCAGCCAGACCGACAGGCTCTACCACCACACCAACCAGACCGACAGGCTCTACCACCACACCAACCAGACCGACAGGCTCTACCACCACACCAACCAGACCGACAGGCTCTACCACCACACCAGCCAGACCGACAGGTTCTACCACCACACCAACCAGACCGACAGGCTCTACCACCACACCAACCAGACCGACAGGCTCTACCACCACATCAACCAGACCGACAGGCTCTACCACCACACCAACCAGACTCACAGGCTCTACCACCACACCAACCAGACCGACAGGCCCTACCACCACACCAACCAGACTCACAGGCTCTACCACCACACCAACCAGACCGACAGGCTCTACCACCACATCAACCAGACCGACAGGCTCTACCACCACACCAACCAGACTCACAGGCTCTACCACCACACCAACCAGACCGACAGGCTCTACCACCACACCAACCAGACTGACAGGCTCTGCCACATCAACCAGACCGACAGGCTCTACCACCACACCAGCCAGACCGACAGGCACTACCTCCACACCAACCAGACTCAAAGGCTCTACCACCACACCAACCAGACCGACAGGCTCTACCACCACACCAGCCAGACCGACAGGCACTACCTCCACACCAACCAGACTCAAAGGCTCTACCACCACACCAACCAGACTGACAGGCTCTACCACCACACCAACCAGACCGACAGGTTCTGCCACCACACCAACCAGACCGACAGGCTCTGCCACATCAACCAGACCGACAGGCTCTACCACCACACCAGCCAGACTGACAGGCACTACCTCCACACCAACCAGACTCAAAGGCTCTACCACAACACCAACCAGACCGACAGGCTCTACCACCACACAAGCCAGACCGACAGGCTCTGCCACCACACCAACCAGATTCACAGGCTCAACCACCACAACAACCAGACCGACAGGCTCTACCACCACACCAACCAGACCGACAGGCTCTACCACCACACCAGCCAGACCGACAGGTTCTACCACCACACCAACCAGACCGACAGGCTCTACCACCACACCAACCAGACCGACAGGCTCTACCACCACATCAACCAGACTCACAGGCTCTACCACCACACCAACCAGACCGACAGGCTCTACCACCACACCAACCAGACTCACAGGCTCTACCACCACACCAACCAGACCGACAGGCTCTACCACCACATCAACCAGACCGACAGGCTCTACCACCACACCAACCAGACTCACAGGCTCTACCACCACACCAACCAGACCGACAGGCTCTACCACCACACCAACCAGACCGACAGGCTCTGCCACATCAACCAGACCGACAGGCTCTACCACCACACCAGCCAGACCGACAGGCACTACCTCCACACCAACCAGACTCAAAGGCTCTACCACCACACCAACCAGACCGACAGGCTCTACCACCACACCAGCCAGACCGACAGGTTCTACCACCACACCAACCAGACCGACAGGCTCTACCACCACATCAACCAGACCGACAGGCTCTACCACCACACCAACCAGACTCACAGGCTCTACCACCACACCAACCAGACCGACAGGTTCTGCCACCACACCAACCAGACCGACAGGCTCTGCCACATCAACCAGACCGACAGGCTCTACCACCACACCAGCCAGAGCGACAGGCACTACCTCCACACCAACCAGACTCAAAGGCTCTACCACCACAGCAACCAGACCGACAGGCTCTACCACCACACAAGCCAGACCGACAGGCTCTGCCACCACACCAACCAGACCGACAGGCTCAACCACCACAACAACCAGACCGAAAGGCTCTACCACCACACCAACCAGACCGACAGGCTCTACCACCACACCAGCCAGACCGACAGGTTCTACCACCACACCAGCCAGACCGACAGGCTCTACCACCACACCAGCCAGACCGACAGGCACTACCACCACACTAACCAGACCAACAGGCTCTACCACCACACCAGCCAGACCGACAGGCTCTACCACCACACCAACCAGACCGACAGGCTCTACCACCACACCAACCAGACCAACAGGCTCTACCACCACACCATCCAGACCGACAGGCTCTACCACCACACCAACCAGACCAACAGGCTCTACCACCACACCAACCAGACCGACAGGCTCTACCACCACACCAACCAGACCAACAGGCTCTACCACCACACCAGCCAGACCGACAGGTTCTACCACCACACCAGCCAGACCGACAGGCTCTACCACCACACCAGCCAGACCGACAGGCACTACCACCACACCAACCAGACCAACAGGCTCTACCACCACACCAGCCAGACCGACAGGCTCTACCACCACACCAACCAGACCGACAGGCTCTACCACCACACCAACCAGACCGACAGGCTCTACCACCACACCAACCAGACCGACAGGCTCTACCACCACACCAGCCAGACCGACAGGCTCTACCACCACACCAACCAGACCGACAGGCTCTACCACCACACCAACCAGACCGACAGGCTCTACCACCACACCAACCAGACCGACAGGCTCTACCACCACACCAACCAGACCGACAGGCTCTACCACCACACCAACCAGACCGACAGGCTCTACCACCACACCAACCAGACCGACAGGCTCTACCACCACACCAACCAGACCGACAGGCTCTACCACCACACCAACCAGACTCACAGGCTCTACCACCACACCAACCAGACTCACAGGCTCTACCACCACAGCAACCAGACCGACAGGCTCTACCACCACACTGACCAGACCGACAGGCTCTACCACCACACCAACCATAAGGTGAGGTTCTACCTCTGCACTGACCAGAGCATGAAGCTCCACCTTGGCACAGACCAGAGGGTAAGGCTTCACCACTGAACTGACCAGAGCATGAAGCTCCACCACCGCACTGACCAGAGGGTGAGGCTCCACCGCTGCACCAACCAGAGCGTGAGGCTCCACTGCCGCACCAAGCAGAGGGTGAAGCTCCACCACCGCACTGACCAGAGGGTGAGGATCCACCACTGCACCGACCAGAGTGTGAGGCTCAACCAAAGCACCAACCAGAGGGTGAGGCTCTATGACCACACCAACCAGAGGGTGAGGCTCTATGACCACACTAACCAGACCGACAGGCTTTCCCACCACACCACCCAGAGCGTGAAGCTCCACCACCGCACTGACCAGAAATTCAGACTGCATCTGCCCAGAGTGACAAGATCGATCACTTTGACTTCCCAGGTGGAAACAGTTAAGCCTTTCCTCTCTGGACCTGGAACACTTTTACACATACCTCCCAACTTTTGAAGGACACATCATGTGGCGCGCTTAGCGCACCGTGTAAATTTTGGCCACACCCCAATCCACGCCCATTTACCATTTCTTTCTCCCACGAAAGGAGGAGTTGTCAGAGGGGTGGGGGTAGTGAGGGAAATTCAGCAGACGCCTGATACTGGAGGGTGTAGACCCAAATCCAGGACTGTCTGCTGTATCATGCTGTGTCCACTGTATACGGGAAAGCTGGGACTAGAGATGAGCGTGTAGGGGTCAGATAGGGCAGTAGTCGTGGCTGAGCTTAATAGGCTTTGCATGCCCTGGCCTTCCCCTACATAAAAATACGTTTTACTTTCAGCTTACTTGCCTCTGCATTCTCTGCGCTGTCAGGGTTCTTCCTTTGCTCTTTAAGGTCACCTTTGGCCCTTGATGTAATAACAGAGTCACAATACGCTTGTAACTTGAAACAATAAACTTTACTTTCAAGAATTCTCAGGGCATCCAGACTTAACACAGCATTCACAGCAGTTTCCACATTATAAGTCACTTCAACTTTCCCTTCTCTGCTCTCCCTATCACATGGCTCGAAATTGGGACGTACCGTGCTGTACATTTTCCCGGCATCCTCCCTGTGCAACCTTGCCTGTTGTGGTTCCCTCAGCCTCCGGTTCGCCCCAGTTCTGAGGGCATCAGCCGATGCAATGATCTGCCACATGATGAGTGACCTGCCCGTCTATCCTGCCGTGTCTTTCTCTGTATCATTTCTCTCTCTCTCCAGCTCCTGTGGTGGTGCCTGTGTAGTATCCCTGTTCTGGATGCCTGGGCTCTCACTTAGACGAACGTTACGGGGTATTTTCTGCTGCTCGGGCCTTTGCCCACTCGAGCTCTATGGGTGCCCTTGTCCTTCTGCCACTAATCAGGAAGCTCCCTTCCTCTAACCAAACTGACCCCTCCTATAGTTAACTATTTACATGGTGGTTTATCCCACAGAACTCTGTGCGTCATCTAGTGAAAAATTTGTAAACTTCCCTGTCCCTAGTTAACACATCAGTTGATATTTACATAACATACATCTGTCCAATATCGTAGAAATACATTTATTACATTTATACAGCAGCATAAGATACACCTGTTAAAACAAAGTATAAAATACACGTCCTAGCGATATTACTTAACAGCGAAATATATATATATACACTTCATGAACTTCAACCCTGGACATGTTTAGGGGGTTAAGATGGATACTGTGACCCCCTTACATTCTCTTTCTTTTAATTAAGGTCGTCCCCGACCATTTTACGCTTAGGGGAAAGAAAATTAAACTTTAAACTTTTTTTTTTTACATTAGCTACTCCACGCAGGGAGACCATCATATATCAGTGGCTCAACGTGCGCCAAGTCCATACGAAGGAAATGTCCATTTCCTCTTTAAACTCAGTGTCTGTACAATCAGTACTAGGTGGTGTCCATTGAATCACCAATGTAACAAATGGGTGACCCTCCTTGTTGGGCCTACAGTCCTTGAGAGTGATCCCCCTTTCTTTGAGGGAAGCACCAACTTCTGCCGGTAAATACAGACGGGTGCACAGAGACAGTCCATCCGTTAGCACCTTCAGTCCATAAGCAACACTGTACAAACAGGCACATTCAAGGCACTTTGTCTTTAAGGGAGGCATCCCCCTCCCTTTGTGTATAGCACGGTCCCATGCTCCATATGCAGGCTGCCTAGACCTCAAACGCAGTTCGTCCCTGCAGCCGCAACTGGCCCATCAGTCCATGGACCCGTCGTTTCCCTCAAAAGTCTAGTCCTGCTATTCAGAAGACCCCTTCTTTTATAACGGGTGCAATAAAAACGTATATACAACTTAACTTTCACCTTAGGCCGTAACGGTCACATTTGCTCTTGTCTCCGGGAGCGTATCAGGGCTCTTTTGCCCATAGGGACGCAGAAAAGTCCCATTTATTGATTCTTCGGTAGTAGTGCAACAAGCACAACATTTCACAGTTCAAACACACATAGTTCACCGGCACGTGTCCCGTGCCACTTTGTCGTCAGAGTACCATGCCTGCGTGCAGAGTCCGTGGGTTGCAATGATGCAGCCGAGGGAGGATTGGAAGAAGAGGAAACATGGGGAACCCGCATACATTTCCAGGTCGTCATCCTCTGGGCATAAGGCTACTGCCACGACATAATAGCCCCGGGGGGCAGTCCTCCTTAAAGTAAGAGACCCAGTCTCCCTCCACTAAGGGTCTCCCATGTTTAACAGAGGCAGCACTGATGTAGACCTTATCATTCATTCCTGCCTCACAGATAAACCCGAATCTCTGGTCTACATTAGCGTAGATCAGTTGTCCATGAGAGTGCCTCCTGGCCATAGCGCCCTCTCCATACTAATGGAGCCCAAATTGCCTTCTCCCGCCTTTTCTTCTGGGCAATGACTTCCGCTATCCAGAAGGACTATCCAGAGGTGATAGATGGGCCCTGCCCTGTTCTAAGTACCCAGGGAGCACCCGATTCCACATCTGCGCCCATCGTACGCCTGTCCTTCCGTCCTCGGTGACTATGGGACATATCAAGGGGTTCACTCCCCGGGACAGTGAGCTGAGGGTCATTACGGCCTGGCGGGATAGAGTGCCGCGGCAAGGACCAGCTTTCGGGTTTCAAGGGTATGGGCTCACCGCTGTAGGTCGTGAAGCACAGTCCGCACTCGTCCCGCTCGGGTTGGGTCCTTCCTGTGTCATCGTACTCGCACTGCTGAAGTCTTTGATGATTCAGACGCGGCAGTTCCGCAGGTGTCAGATCACTCCGCGGGTGTGGCTGCACAATCCGGCTCCGGCTGATAAAGTGCCGGCTCGGCCTTCACTTCCGGCCCACGCTCCTCTAGGGTGGTCACTGCTTCTGGTCCCTGCTGCTGCTGTGAAGCAGGTTCCAGACAAAAAGGTTCTGCCTTCTGATAATGCTCCTGCTCCCGACGTCATGGAAATCGTGGCCCAGCGTCCCATGGCTCCGGTATGGCATGTTCCTCCTGCAGATGCTCTTTTTGGGCGGTCGCTGTCTTCTGCTCTGGGTGGTGGCGTTCTAGCTCGAGAGCGTGTGGTGGTTCAGACTCCGGAAGCCGCCGGTGACTTCTCTCCGCTGACGTCAGGTACCATCCCGCAGCGTCACTCTCGTCACGTCAGGAAAGGGTTCTCTCCTCCTACTGCCTCAACTTCCATTCCACACGGCCTATGCCGCGACAGTGGCGGATACAGGAGTAGTGCATCGCTGCCGACGCCGTATCACGTAATGGCGTCGGGCAGTTGCACACAGAGTTTTCTTCTGGGCCCCACCTGTTCCAGGGTGGGGTTGCTTCCAGCCGCTCCACCCATTTCCTCGCAACCTATTGTAAGAGGCGAGTTTTTCTTCTTTTTCGTCACACCCACCAAGGGGTGACCAGGGGATACTGACAGTCAACTTTTGGCGCCATTCCTGCACTGTTACGCCCACAAAGGGCGTCATCACTATGGCTGTTCTCCCTTTTGGCGCCAGACTCTGCCATCTTTAGAACCACCATCTTTGCCAATGCAATGCCAGTCTCTCCTAGGGTTTCAGACATGTCCAGCACATTAGTCACATCCAGCATCTCAGTGGCACTCACAAAATCTTCATCTGTTACATATAAATCATCATCAACATCATCTTTTTCTTTCTTTGCGATTCCTCCACAGTGCACGGTGTCAGCATCCTGCCGACTACGCCAAGTGTAGAGGTCAGCCAGGGCAGTAGTCGTGCTTTGCGTGCCCTGGCCTTCCCCTACATAAAAACACGTCCTAAATGACTAATGATGATAAATATAATCCACCTGTGTGTAATCAAGTCTCCGTATAAATGCACCTGCTCTGTGATAGTCTCAGGGTTCTGTTTGAAGCACAGAGAGCATCATGAAGACCAAGGAACATAACAGGCAGGTCCGTGATGCTGTTGTGGAGAAGTTTAAAGCCGGATTTGGATACAAAATTATTTCCAAAACTTTAAACATCCGAAGGAGCACTGTGCAAGCGATCATATTGAAATGGAAGAGTATCATACCACTGCAAATCTACCAAGACCCGGCCGTCCCTCTAAACTTTCACCTCAAACAAGGAGAAGACTGATCAGAGATGCAGCCAAGAGGCCCAGGATCACTCTGGATGCACTGCAGAGATCTACAGCTGAGGTGGGACAGTCTGTCCATAGGACAACAATCAGTCGTACACTGCACAAATCTGGCCTTTATGGAAGAGTGGCAAGAAGAAAGCCATTTCTCAAAGATATCCATAAAAAGTGTCGTTTAAAGTTTGTAACAAGCCACCTGGGAGACACCAAACATGTGGAAGAAGGTGCTCTGGTCAGATGAATCCAAAATCGAACTTTTTGGCAACAATGCCAAACGCTATGATTGGTGTAATGGCAACACAGCTCATCACCCTGAACACACCATCCCCACTGTCAAACATGGTGGTGGCAGCATCATGGTTGTTGTCTTCCAACAAGACAATGATCCCAAACATAAAGCAAAATCTACAATGGAATGGTTCACAAATAAACGTATCCAGGTGTTAGAATGGCCAAGTCACAGTCCAGACCTGAATCCAATCGAGAATCTGTGGAAAGAGCTGAAAACTGCTGTTCACAAACGATCTCCATCCAACCTCACTGAGCTCGAGCTGTTTGCCAAGGAAGAATGGGCAAGAATTTCAGTCTCTCGATGTACAAAACTGATAGAGACATCCCCCAAGAGACTGCAGCTGTAATCGCAGCATAAGGAGGCGCAACAAAGTATTAAATTACAGGCGCCGAATGATATTGCACGCCCCACTTTTGAGTTTTTGCATTTCCACAAAAATTTAATATTACCAATAAATTTCGTTCAACTTCACAATTGTGTCCCACTTGTTGCTGATTCTTCACCAAAAATTTACATTTGGTATCTTTATGATTGAAGCATGATATGTGGGAAAAAGGTTGAACAGTTCCAGGGGGCTAAATACTTTCGCAAGGCACTGTAAATGGATAAAGAAAAAGGAGGGAGATAGATTATAAATTCACAGTAATATAGACACAAGCAAGAACAAAATAAAAGAATAAATAATTTAGAAATGTGAAGGAATCAAAGATATAGATAAAATAAAAGATGGAAAGGGTTAAGGATGAGAAGGGAAAGGAAAAATATGGTTTATTAAGGAACAAAGAAGAAATTAAAGGGATAGAAGAAAAATGAAAAGTTTGGTCTGTACAGGATCGGTGAGGGAAAGGGGAAACCATACACATATAAGACACCTTATATATAACATGTAAGAGGGTGGAGAAGAAATGGAATGAGAAAGGCAAGGAGAGAAAAGGAAAAGGCAAGGAAAGAAAAGAGAAATTTAAGAAAAGGAAAGCAAAGGGAAAAGCAAGGAAAGAAGAGGTAAATGAAAGGAAAGAAATGGAAAAGGCAAGGAAAGATGGAGGAAAGGCAATAAAAGAAAAGGTAAAGGCAAGGAAAGGAAAGGGAAGGGACAGGCAAGGAAAAAAGAGGGAAACGCAATGAAAGAAGGCGGAAAGGCAAGAAAAGAAGAGGGAAAGACCAGGAAAGGAAAGGGAAAGAAAACAGAAGGGAAAGGCAAAGAATGGAAAGGGAAAGGCAAGGAAAGGAAAGGGGAAGGCAAGGGAAGAAGAGGGAAAGGCAAGGAAATAAGAGGTAAATGCAAGGAAAGAAGATGGAAGGGCAAGGAAAGATGAGGAAAAGGCAACGAAAGAAGGGGGAAAGCCAAGGAAAGGAAAGAAAAGGGAAAGACAAGGAAAAAAGAGGGAAAGGCAAAGAAAGAAGATGGAAAGGTCAGGAAAGAAGAGGAAAAGGCAATGAAAGACGGGAGAAAGGCAAGAAAAGAAGAGGGAAAGAAAAGGAAAGGAAAGGGAAAGAAAACAGAAGGGAAAGGCAAAGAACGGAAAGGGAAAGGCAAGAAAAGTAGAGGGAAAGGTAATGAAAGAGGAGGGAAAGGATAGGAAAAAAGAGGGAAATGCAAGGAAAGAAAAGGAAAAGGCAAGGAAAGAAGGGGAAAGGCAATGAAAGAAGGGGAAAAGGCAAGGAAAGGAAAGGGAAAGGCAAGGGAAGAAGAGGAAAAGGCAAGGAAAGCAAAGGGAAAGGCAAGGGAAGAAGAGGAAAAGGCAAGGAAATAAGAGCTAAATGCAAGGAAAGAAAAAGGAAAGGCAAGGAAAGAAAATGGAAAGGCAAGGAAAGATGAGGAAAAGGCAATGAAAGACAGGAGAAAGGCAAGGTAAGAAGAGAAAGGCAAGGAAAGAAAAGGAAAAGCAAAGAAAGAAGAGGTAAATGCAAGGAATGAAGGGGGAAGGAAGAACAGATGGAGAGACAAGAATAGAGAGAAGTACTGACTGTTACATAATGCAAATACTGTGTTATTCTAATAGCGGGTGCAGGTCAGTGATGTCCTTAGACCACAGGGGGCGCAGGTCAGTGATGTCTTTAGACCACAGGGGGAGCAGGTCAGTGGTGTCTTTAGACTACAGGGGGCGCAGGTCAGTGATGTCTTTAGACCACAGGGGGCGCAGGTCAGTGGCGTCTTTAGACCACAGGGGGAGCAGGTCAGTGATGTCTTTAGACCACAGGGGGCGCAGGTCAGTGGCGTCTTTAGACCACAGGGGGAGCAGGTCAGTGGTGTCTTTAGACCACAGGGGGCACAGGTCAGTGATGTCTTTAGACCACAGGGGGCGCAGGTCAGTGGTGTCTTTAGACCACAGGGGGCGCAGGTCAGTGGTGTCTTTAGACCACAGGGGGCGCAGGTCAGTGGTGTCTTTAGACCACAGGGGGAGCAGGTCAGTGGCGTCTTTAGACCACAGGGGGAGCAGGTCAGTGGAGTCTTTAGACCACAGGGGGCACAGGTCAGTGATGTCTTTAGACCACAGGGGGCGCAGGTCACTGGTGTCTTTAGACCACAGGGGGCGCAGGTCAGTGATGTCTTTAGACCACAGGGGGCGCAGGTCAGTGGTGTCTTTAGACCACAGGGGGCGCAGGTCAGTGGCGTCTTTAGACCACAGGGGGAGCAGGTCAGTGGTGTCTTTAGACCACAGGGGACGCAGGTCAGTGATGTCTCTAGACCACAGGGGGCGCAGGTCAGTGATGTCTTTAGACCACAGGGGACGCAGGTCAGTGATGTCTTTAGACCACAGGGGGCGCAGGTCAGTGGTGTCTTTAGACCACAGGGGGCGCAGGTCAGTGGTGTCTTTAGACCACAGGGGGCGCAGGTCAGTGATGTCTTTAGACCACAGGGGGCACAGGTCAGTGATGTCTTTAGACCACAGGGTGGGCAGGTCAGTGATGTCTTTAGACCACAGGGGGCGCAGGTCAGTGATGTCTTTAGACCACAGGGGGCGCAGGTCAGTGGTGTCTTTAGACCACAGGGGGCGCAGGTCAGTGGTGTTTTTAGGCCACAGGGGGCGCAGGTCAGTGATGTCTTTAGACCACAGGGGGCGCAGGTCAGTGATGTCTTTAGACCACAGGGGGCGCAGGTCAGTGGTGTCTTTAGACCACAGGGGGAGCAGGTCAGTGGTGTCTTTAGACCACAGGGGGCGCAGGTCAGTGGTGTCTTTAGACCACAGGGGGCGCAGGTCAGTGGTGTCTTTAGACCACAGGGGACGCAGGTCAGTGGTGTCTTTAGACCACAGGGGGCGCAGGTTAGTGGTGTCTTTAGACCACAGGGGGCGCAGGTCAGTGGTGTCTTTAGACCACAGGGGGCGCAGGTCAGTGGTGTCTTTAGACCACAGGGGGCGCAGGTCAGTGGTGTCTTTAGACCACAGGGGGAGCAGGTCAGTGGTGTCTTTAGACCACAGGGGGCGCAGGTCAGTGGTGTCTTTAGACCACAGGGGGCGCAGGTCAGTGGTGTCTTTAGACCACAGGGGGCGCAGGTCAGTGGCGTCTTTAGACCACAGGGGGCGCAGGTCAGTGGTGTCTTTAGACCACAGGGGGAGCAGGTCAGTGGTGTCTTTAGACCACAGGGGGCGCAGGTCAGTGGTGTCTTTAGACCACAGGGGGTGCAGGTCAGTGGTGTCTTTAGACCACAGGGGGCGCAGGTCAGTGATGTCTTTAGACCACAGGGGGCGCAGGTCAGTGGTGTCTTTAGACCACAGGGGGCGCAGGTCAGTGATGTCTTTAGACCACAGGGGGCGCAGGTCAGTGATGTCTTTAGACCACAGGGGGCGCAGGTCAGTGATGTCTTTAGACCACAGGGGGCGCAGGTCAGTGGTGTCTTTAGACCACAGGGGGCGCAGGTCAGTGGTGTCTTTAGACCACAGGGGGCGCAGGTCAGTGGTGTCTTTAGACCACAGGGGGCGCAGGTCAGTGATGTCTTTAGACCACAGGGGGCGCAGGTCAGTGGTGTTTTTAGGCCACAGGGGGCGCAGGTCAGTGATGTCTTTAGACCACAGGGGGCGCAGGTCAGTGATGTCTTTAGACCACAGGGGGCGCAGGTCAGTGGTGTCTTTAGACCACAGGGGGTGCAGGTCAGTGGTGTCTTTAGACCACAGGGGGCGCAGGTCAGTGATGTCTTTAGACCACAGGGGGCGCAGGTCAGTGATGTCTTTAGACCACAGGGGGCGCAGGTCAGTGATGTCTTTAGACCACAGGGGGCGCAGGTCAGTGATGTCTTTAGACCACAGGGGGCGCAGGTCAGTGATGTCTTTAGACCACAGGGGGCGCAGGTCAGTGGTGTCTTTAGACCACAGGGGGCGCAGGTCAGTGGTGTCTTTAGACCACAGGGAGAGCAGGTCAGTGGTGTCTTTAGACCACAGGGGGCGCAGGTCAGTGGCGTCTTTAGACCACAGGGGGCGCAGGTCAGTGGTGTCTTTAGACCACAGGGAGAGCAGGTCAGTGGTGTCTTTAGACCACAGGGGGCGCAGGTCAGTGGTGTCTTTAGACCACAGGGAGAGCAGGTCAGTGATGTCTTTAGACCACAGGGGGCGCAGGTCAGTGATGTCTTTAGACCACAGGGGGCGCAGGTCAGTGGCGTCTTTAGACCACAGGGGGCGCAGGTCAGTGATGTCTTTAGACCACAGGGGGCGCAGGTCAGTGATGTCTTTAGACCACAGGGGGCGCAGGTCAGTGGTGTCTTTAGACCACAGGGGGCGCAGGTCAGTGATGTCTTTAGACCACAGGGGGAGCAGGTCAGTGATGTCTTTAGACCACAGGGGGAGCAGGTCAGTGGTGTCTTTAGACCACAGGGGGAGCAGGTCAGTGGTGTCTTTAGACCACAGGGGGAGCAGGTCAGTGATGTCTTTAGACCACAGGGGGCGCAGGTCAGTGATGTCTTTAGACCACAGGGGGCGCAGGTCAGTGATGTCTTTAGACCACAGGGGGAGCAGGTCAGTGATGTCTTTAGACCACAGGGGGAGCAGGTCAGTGATGTCTTTAGACCACAGGGGGCGCAGGTCAGTGGTGTCTTTAGACCACAGGGGGAGCAGGTCAGTGATGTCTTTAGACCACAGGGGGCGCAGGACAGTGATGTCTTTAGACCACAGGGGGAGCAGGTCAGTGATGTCTTTAGACCACAGGGGGAGCAGGTCAGTGGTGTCTTTAGACCACAGGGGGAGCAGGTCAGTGGTGTCTTTAGACCACAGGGGGAGCAGGTCAGTGATGTCTTTAGACCACAGGGGGAGCAGGTCAGTGGTGTCTTTAGACCACAGGGGGAGCAGGTCAGTGGTGTCTTTAGACCACAGGGGGCGCAGGTCAGTGGTGTCTTTAGACCACAGGGGGAGCAGGTCAGTGATGTCTTTAGACCACAGGGGGCGCAGGACAGTGATGTCTTTAGACCACAGGGGGAGCAGGTCAGTGATGTCTTTAGACCACAGGGGGCGCAGGTCAGTGGTGTCTTTAGACCACAGGGGGCGCAGGTCAGTGATGTCTTTAGACCACAGGGGGAGCAGGACAGTGATGTCTTTAGACCACAGGGGGAGCAGGTCAGTGATGTCTTTAGACCACAGGGGGCGCAGGTCAGTGGTGTCTTTAGACCACAGGGGGAGCAGGTCAGTGATGTCTTTAGACCACAGGGGGCGCAGGTCAGTGGTGTCTTTAGACCACAGGGGGCGCAGGTCAGTGATGTCTTTAGACCACAGGGGGCGCAGGACAGTGATGTCTTTAGACCACAGGGGGAGCAGGTCAGTGATGTCTTTAGACCACAGGGGGCGCAGGTCAGTGGTGTCTTTAGACCACAGGGGGAGCAGGTCAGTGATGTCTTTAGACCACAGGGGGAGCAGGTCAGTGATGTCTTTAGACCACAGGGGGAGCAGGTCAGTGATGTCTTTAGACCACAGGGGGCGCAGGTCAGTGATGTCTTTAGACCACAGGGGGAGCAGGTCAGTGATGTCTTTAGACCACAGGGGGCGCAGGACAGTGATGTCTTTAGACCACAGGGGGAGCAGGTCAGTGATGTCTTTAGACCACAGGGGGAGCAGGTCAGTGGTGTCTTTAGACCACAGGGGGCGCAGGTCAGTGATGTCTTTAGACCACAGGGGGAGCAGGTCAGTGGTGTCTTTAGACCACAGGGGGAGCAGGTCAGTGGTGTCTTTAGACCACAGGGGGAGCAGGTCAGTGATGTCTTTAGACCACAGGGGGCGCAGGTCAGTGGTGTCTTTAGACCACAGGGGGCGCAGGTCAGTGATGTCTTTAGACCACAGGGGGAGCAGGTCAGTGATGTCTTTAGACCACAGGGGGCGCAGGTCAGTGATGTCTTTAGACCACAGGGGGAGCAGGTCAGTGATGTCTTTAGACCACAGGGGGCGCAGGACAGTGATGTCTTTAGACCACAGGGGGAGCAGGTCAGTGATGTCTTTAGACCACAGGGGGAGCAGGTCAGTGGTGTCTTTAGACCACAGGGGGCGCAGGTCAGTGATGTCTTTAGACCACAGGGGGAGCAGGTCAGTGGTGTCTTTAGACCACAGGGGGAGCAGGTCAGTGGTGTCTTTAGACCACAGGGGGAGCAGGTCAGTGATGTCTTTAGACCACAGGGGGCGCAGGTCAGTGGTGTCTTTAGACCACAGGGGGCGCAGGTCAGTGGTGTCTTTAGACCACAGGGGGAGCAGGTCAGTGATGTCTTTAGACCACAGGGGGCGCAGGTCAGTGATGTCTTTAGACCACAGGGGGAGCAGGTCAGTGGTGTCTTTAGACCACAGGGGGAGCAGGACAGTGATGTCTTTAGACCACAGGGGGAGCAGGTCAGTGGTGTCTTTAGACCACAGGGGGCGCAGGTCAGTGATGTCTTTAGACCACAGGGGGAGCAGGTCAGTGATGTCTTTAGACCACAGGGGGAGCAGGTCAGTGATGTCTTTAGACCACAGGGGGCGCAGGTCAGTGGTGTCTTTAGACCACAGGGGGAGCAGGTCAGTGATGTCTTTAGACCACAGGGGGCGCAGGACAGTGATGTCTTTAGACCACAGGGGGCGCAGGTCAGTGGTGTCTTTAGACCACAGGGGGAGCAGGTCAGTGATGTCTTTAGACCACAGGGGGAGCAGGTCAGTGGTGTCTTTAGACCACAGGGGGCGCAGGTCAGTGGTGTCTTTAGACCACAGGGGGCGCAGGTCAGTGATGTCTTTAGACCACAGGGGGAGCAGGTCAGTGGTGTCTTTAGACCACAGGGGGCGCAGGACAGTGATGTCTTTAGACCACAGGGGGAGCAGGTCAGTGATGTCTTTAGACCACAGGGGGAGCAGGTCAGTGATGTCTTTAGACCACAGGGGGCGCAGGTCAGTGGTGTCTTTAGACCACAGGGGGCGCAGGTCAGTGGCGTCTTTAGACCACAGGGGGCGCAGGTCAGTGATGTCTTTAGACCACAGGGGGCGCAGGTCAGTGATGTCTTTAGACCACAGGGGGCGCAGGTCAGTGATGTCTTTAGACCACAGGGGGCGCAGGTCAGTGATGTCTTTAGACCACAGGGGGCGCAGGTCAGTGGTGTCTTTAGACCACAGGGGGCGCAGGTCAGTGGTGTCTTTAGACCACAGGGGGAGCAGGTCAGTGGCGTCTTTAGACCACAGGGGGCGCAGGTCAGTGATGTCTTTAGACCACAGGGGGAGCAGGTCAGTGGCGTCTTTAGACCACAGGGGGCGCAGGTCAGTGATGTCTTTAGACCACAGGGGGAGCAGGTCAGTGATGTCTTTAGACCACAGGGGGGGCAGGTCAGTGATGTCTTTAGACCACAGGGGGCGCAGGTCAGTGATGTCTTTAGACCACAGGGGGAGCAGGTCAGTGGCGTCTTTAGACCACAGGGGGCGCAGGTCAGTGATGTCTTTAGACCACAGGGGGCGCAGGTCAGTGATGTCTTTAGACCACAGGGGGCGCAGGTCAGTGATGTCTTTAGACCACAGGGGGAGCAGGTCAGTGATGTCTTTAGACCACAGGGGGCGCAGGTCAGTGATGTCTTTAGACCACAGGGGGCGCAGGTCAGTGGTGTCTTTAGACCACAGGGGGCGCAGGTCAGTGATGTCTTTAGACCACAGGGGGCGCAGGTCAGTGGTGTCTTTAGACCACAGGGGGCGCAGGTCAGTGATGTCTTTAGACCACAGGGGGAGCAGGTCAGTGATGTCTTTAGACCACAGGGGGCGCAGGTCAGTGGTGTCTTTAGACCACAGGGGGCGCAGGTCAGTGGCGTCTTTAGACCACAGGGGGCGCAGGTCAGTGATGTCTTTAGACCACAGGGGGCGCAGGTCAGTGATGTCTTTAGACCACAGGGGGCGCAGGTCAGTGATGTCTTTAGACCACAGGGGGCGCAGGTCAGTGGCGTCTTTAGACCACAGGGGGCGCAGGTCAGTGATGTCTTTAGACCACAGGGGGCGCAGGTCAGTGGTGTCTTTAGACCACAGGGGGCGCAGGTCAGTGATGTCTTTAGACCACAGGGGGAGCAGGTCAGTGATGTCTTTAGACCACAGGGGGCGCAGGTCAGTGGTGTCTTTAGACCACAGGGGGCGCAGGTCAGTGGCGTCTTTAGACCACAGGGGGCGCAGGTCAGTGATGTCTTTAGACCACAGGGGGCGCAGGTCAGTGATGTCTTTAGACCACAGGGGGCGCAGGTCAGTGATGTCTTTAGACCACAGGGGGCGCAGGTCAGTGGCGTCTTTAGACCACAGGGGGCGCAGGTCAGTGATGTCTTTAGACCACAGGGGGCGCAGGTCAGTGATGTCTTTAGACCACAGGGGGCGCAGGTCAGTGGTGTCTTTAGACCACAGGGGGCGCAGGTCAGTGATGTCTTTAGACCACAGGGGGCGCAGGTCAGTGGTGTCTTTAGACCACAGGGGGCGCAGGTCAGTGGTGTCTTTAGACCACAGGGGGCGCAGGTCAGTGATGTCTTTAGACCACAGGGGGAGCAGGTCAGTGATGTCTTTAGACCACAGGGGGCGCAGGTCAGTGGTGTCTTTAGACCACAGGGGGAGCAGGTCAGTGATGTCTTTAGACCACAGGGGGAGCAGGTCAGTGATGTCTTTAGACCACAGGGGGCGCAGGTCAGTGATGTCTTTAGACCACAGGGGGCGCAGGTCAGTGATGTCTTTAGACCACAGGGGGCGCAGGTCAGTGATGTCTTTAGACCACAGCGGGAGCAGGTCAGTGATGTCTTTAGACCACAGGGGGCGCAGGTCAGTGGTGTCTTTAGACCACAGGGGGAGCAGGTCAGTGATGTCTTTAGACCACAGGGGGAGCAGGTCAGTGATGTCTTTAGACCACAGGGGGCGCAGGTCAGTGATGTCTTTAGACCACAGGGGGAGCAGGTCAGTGATGTCTTTAGACCACAGCGGGAGCAGGTCAGTGATGTCTTTAGACCACAGGGGGCGCAGGTCAGTGGTGTCTTTAGACCACAGGGGGAGCAGGTCAGTGATGTCTTTAGACCACAGGGGGAGCAGGTCAGTGATGTCTTTAGACCACAGGGGGCGCAGGTCAGTGATGTCTTTAGACCACAGGGGGAGCAGGTCAGTGATGTCTTTAGACCACAGGGGGCGCAGGTCAGTGATGTCTTTAGACCACAGGGGGCGCAGGTCAGTGATGTCTTTAGACCACAGGGGGCGCAGGTCAGTGGTGTCTTTAGACCACAGGGGGCGCAGGTCAGTGGTGTCTTTAGACCACAGGGGGCGCAGGTCAGTGGTGTCTTTAGACCACAGGGGGCGCAGGTCAGTGGTGTCTTTAGACCACAGGGGCCGCAGGTCAGTGGTGTCTTTAGACCACAGGGGGCGCAGGTCAGTGGTGTCTTTAGACCACAGGGGGCGCAGGTCAGTGATGTCTTTAGACCACAGGGGGCGCAGGTCAGTGATGTCTTTAGACCACAGGGGGCGCAGGTCAGTGGTGTCTTTAGACCACAGGGGGCGCAGGTCAGTGATGTCTTTAGACCACAGGGGGCGCAGGTCAGTGGTGTCTTTAGACCACAGGGGGCGCAGGTCAGTGGTGTCTTTAGACCACAGGGGGCGCAGGTCAGTGATGTCTTTAGACCACAGGGGGCGCAGGTCAGTGGTGTCTTTAGACCACAGGGGGCGCAGGTCAGTGGTGTCTTTAGACCACAGGGGGCGCAGGTCAGTGGTGTCTTTAGACCACAGGGGGAGCAGGTCAGTGATGTCTTTAGACCACAGGGGGCGCAGGTCAGTGATGTCTTTAGACCACAGGGGGCGCAGGTCAGTGGTGTCTTTAGACCACAGGGGGCGCAGGTCAGTGGTGTCTTTAGACCACAGGGGGCGCAGGTCAGTGGTGTCTTTAGACCACAGGGGGCGCAGGTCAGTGATGTCTTTAGACCACAGGGGGCGCAGGTCAGTGATGTCTTTAGACCACAGGGGGCGCAGGTCAGTGGTGTCTTTAGACCACAGGGGGCGCAGGTCAGTGATGTCTTTAGACCACAGGGGGCGCAGGTCAGTGGTGTCTTTAGACCACAGGGGGCGCAGGTCAGTGATGTCTTTAGACCACAGGGGGCGCAGGTCAGTGGTGTCTTTAGACCACAGGGGGCGCAGGTCAGTGGTGTCTTTAGACCACAGGGGGCGCAGGTCAGTGGTGTCTTTAGACCACAGGGGGAGCAGGTCAGTGATGTCTTTAGACCACAGGGGGCGCAGGTCAGTGATGTCTTTAGACCACATGGGGAGCAGGTCAGTGGTGTCTTTAGGCCACAGGGGGCGCAGGTCAGTGATGTCTTTAGACCACAGGGGGCGCAGGTCAGTGGTGTCTTTAGACCACAGGGGGAGCAGGTCAGTGGTGTCTTTAGACCACAGGGGGCGCAGGTCAGTGGTGTCTTTAGACCACAGGGGGCGCAGGTCAGTGGTGTCTTTAGACCACAGGGGGCGCAGGTCAGTGGTGTCTTTAGGCCACAGGGGGCGCAGGTCAGTGATGTCTTTAGACCACAGGGGGCGCAGGTCAGTGGTGTCTTTAGACCACAGGGGGCGCAGGTCAGTGGTGTCTTTAGACCACAGGGGGCGCAGGTCAGTGGTGTCTTTAGACCACAGGGGGCGCAGGTCAGTGGTGTCTTTAGACCACAGGGGGCGCAGGTCAGTGATGTCTTTAGGCCACAGGGGGCGCAGGTCAGTGGTGTCTTTAGACCACAGGGGGCGCAGGTCAGTGATGTCTTTAGACCACAGGGGGCGCAGGTCAGTGGTGTCTTTAGACCACAGGGGGAGCAGATCAGTGGTGTCTTTAGACCACAGGGGGCGCAGGTCAGTGGCGTCTTTAGACCACAGGGGGCGCAGGTCAGTGATGTCTTTAGACCACAGGGGGCGCAGGTCAGTGGTGTCTTTAGACCACAGGGGGCGCAGGTCAGTGATGTCTTTAGACCACAGGGGGCGCAGGTTAGTGGTGTCTTTAGACCACAGGGGGAGCAGATCAGTGGTGTCTTTAGACCACAGGGGGCGCAGGTCAGTGGCGTCTTTAGACCACAGGGGGCGCAGGTTAGTGGTGTCTTTAGACCACAGGGGGAGCAGATCAGTGGTGTCTTTAGACCACAGGGGGCGCAGGTCAGTGGCGTCTTTAGACCACAGGGGGCGCAGGTCAGTGATGTCTTTAGACCACAGGGGGCGCAGGTCAGTGGTGTCTTTAGGCCACAGGGGGCGCAGGTCAGTGATGTCTTTAGTCCACAGGGGGCGCAGGTCAGTGGTGTCTTTAGACCACAGGGGGCGCAGGTCAGTGGTGTCTTTAGGCCACAGGGGGAGCAGGTCAGTGGTGTCTTTAGACCACAGGGGGAGCAGGTCAGTGGTGTCTTTAGGCCACAGGGGGCGCAGGTCAGTGGTGTCTTTAGGCCACAGGGGGCGCAGGTCAGTGGTGTCTTTAGACCACAGGGGGCGCAGGTCAGTGGTGTCTTTAGACCACAGGGGGCGCAGGTCAGTGGTGTCTTTAGGCCACAGGGGGCGCAGGTCAGTGGTGTCTTTAGGCCACAGGGGGCGCAGGTCAGTGGTGTCTTTAGGCCACAGGGGGAGCAGGTCAGTGATGTCTTTAGACCACAGGGGGAGCAGGTCAGTGGTGTCTTTAGGCCACAGGGGGAGCAGGTCAGTGGTGTCTTTAGGCCACAGGGGGCGCAGGTCAGTGGTGTCTTTAGGCCACAGGGGGAGCAGGTCAGTGGTGTCTTTAGGCCACAGGGGGCGCAGGTCAGTGGTGTCTTTAGACCACAGGGGGCGCAGGTCAGTGGTGTCTTTAGGCCACAGGGGGCGCAGGTCAGTGGTGTCTTTAGGCCACAGGGGGAGCAGGTCAGTGATGTCTTTAGACCACAGGGGGAGCAGGTCAGTGGTGTCTTTAGGCCACAGGGGGAGCAGGTCAGTGGTGTCTTTAGGCCACAGGGGGAGCAGGTCAGTGGTGTCTTTAGTCCACAGGGGGCGCAGGTCAGTGATGTCTTTAGACCACAGGGGGCGCAGGTCAGTGGTGTCTTTAGGCCACAGGGGGCGCAGGTCAGTGGTGTCTTTAGACCACAGGGGGCGCAGGTCAGTGGTGTCTTTAGACCACAGGGGGCGCAGGTCAGTGATGTCTTTAGGCCACAGGGGGCGCAGGTCAGTGGTGTCTTTAGACCACAGGGGGCGCAGGTCAGTGGTGTCTTTAGACCACAGGGGGCGCAGGTCAGTGGTGTCTTTAGGCCACAGGGGGCGCAGGTCAGTGGTGTCTTTAGGCCACAGGGGGCGCAGGTCAGTGGTGTCTTTAGACCACAGGGGGCGCAGGTCAGTGGTGTCTTTAGGCCACAGGGGGCGCAGGTCAGTGGTGTCTTTAGGCCACAGGGGGCGCAGGTCAGTGGTGTCTTTAGGCCACAGGGGGCGCAGGTCAGTGGTGTCTTTAGACCACAGGGGGCGCAGGTCAGTGATGTCTTTAGACCACAGGGGGCGCAGGTCAGTGATGTCTTTAGACCACAGGGGGCGCAGGTCAGTGGTGTCTTTAGACCACAGGGGGCGCAGGTCAGTGATGTCTTTAGGCCACAGGGGGAGCAGGTCAGTGGTGTCTTTAGGCCACAGGGGGCGCAGGTCAGTGGTGTCTTTAGACCACAGGGGGCGCAGGTCAGTGATGTCTTTAGGCCACAGGGGGAGCAGGTCAGTGGTGTCTTTATACCACAGGGGGCGCAGGTCAGTGGCGTCTTTAGACCACAGGGGGCGCAGGTCAGTGACGTCTTTAGACCACAGGGGGCGCAGGTCAGTGATGTCTTTAGACCACAGGGGGCGCAGGTCAGTGATGTCTTTAGGCCACAGGGGGCGCAGGTCAGTGATGTCTTTAGACCACAGGGGGCGCAGGTCAGTGGTGTCTTTAGACCACAGGGGGCGCAGGTCAGTGGCGTCTTTAGACCACAGGGGGCGCAGGTCAGTGATGTCTTTAGGCCACAGGGGGCGCAGGTCAGTGGTGTCTTTAGACCACAGGGGGCGCAGGTCAGTGGCGTCTTTAGACCACAGGGGGCGCAGGTCAGTGATGTCTTTAGACCACAGGGGGCGCAGGTCAGTGATGTCTTTAGACCACAGGGGGAGCAGGTCAGTGGTGTCTTTAGGCCACAGGGGGCGCAGGTCAGTGATGTCTTTAGACCACAGGGGGCGCAGGTCAGTGGTGTCTTTAGACCACAGGGGGAGCAGGTCAGTGATGTCTTTAGGCCACAGGGGGCGCAGGTCAGTGGTGTCTTTAGACCACAGGGGGAGCAGGTCAGTGGCGTCTTTAGACCACAGGGGGCGCAGGTCAGTGATGTCTTTAGGCCACAGGGGGCGCAGGTCAGTGGTGTCTTTAGACCACAGGGGGCGCAGGTCAGTGGTGTCTTTAGACCACAGGGGGCGCAGGTCAGTGATGTATTTAGACCACAGGGGGAGCAGGTCAGTGATGTCTTTAGACCACAGGGGGCGCAGGTCAGTGGTGTCTTTAGACCACAGGGGGCGCAGGTCAGTGATGTCTTTAGACCACAGGGGGCGCAGGTCAGTGGTGTCTTTAGACCACAGGGGGCGCAGGTCAGTGATGTCTTTAGACCACAGGGGGCGCAGGTCAGTGGTGTCTTTAGACCACAGGGGGCGCAGGTCAGTGGTGTCTTTAGACCACAGGGGGCGCAGGTCAGTGGTGTCTTTAGACCACAGGGGGCGCAGGTCAGTGATGTCTTTAGACCACAGGGGGCGCAGTTCTCATGAAATCACATCCACAGCAGAAAATTCGCAGCATTTCCGCTACATGTGAACAATGTCTAACAGTCCAAGCAGAGTGGACGTGATCTCACGAAATCTCCACTCTCCATGGTCTGAAGATGCTGATGAACTCTTTGTTTTTGGCGATTTTTTCTCTATAGGTTTCTTGTGAGAAAAGAATCAAACGAGGAACTGGTGGCAGCGTAGCGTCCTGGTGTTATTGGGGGATCCCTGGCAGTGACGGATCAGAGGTTTATGGGTGTATTCCCGGCCTGGGACTGGTGATATACATACCGCCCTCACTGCAGAGTGCCCGATAGTCAGTATGTGACAAGGCAGCCTTTCCAGCGGCTACTTACCCTAGGAGCAGTTCCCTGACTGACCTGAGGATAAGGGGGCGCCAGAGAGCTGCAAGTTCCTAACCGGAACTGAAAGTGGAAACAAAAGTTTGGTTATAATCCTGACACCGTGTGTGACTATTAGATAACTTCTGGCCGTTGTACACATTCGCCTCCTCGCCTACTTTGTCCATTTCCTTGCAGTCTGTTCCTCATCGGTGGCGCATCTGGCAGCGTTGGTCACCAGGTGCGCGGACAGCGCCGTCGCTGGCACACTCGCAGAGCTGACGTTCTTGGGAAATCTGTGAAGATTCTTCCCCTCTATAAAACCTCTCCTGCTGCACACATCTTCCGACTTTCCTGTTCCGAAAGTGAATCTTCCATCTTCCAGGATCTTCCCAGGAGGATTTTTCATTCTCTCACACCAGAAGCCAAAAGTCTCTGGCACATCGGAGTGACAAGGAAGCTGTTTTCAATTATCCCGCTGGAAGAAGTCCACGATCGCAGCCTCTGCCAAAGCCGAAATCCCAGCAGCTCGCGGCATCCCGGATCGTATCAATCGCTCATGTGGGAGTGGGAAGCTCCGGAGATGGATGAGATGGAGCTAAGAAATGGCAGAAATGTGAGACTCCACGACGATGGCTTCCAACCTCTGGATCCACAACTGCTACAACTGAAAACTCCTAGCACAGCACAAATGATGGGAGCATTACTCTTTCTATATCTAATGCTCTAATCATTTAGTGGCCATACGAAGATGAAGAAAGGTGACCAGTATCTGACCACTTAGTAGGACCATTTCTTCCATTAGACATCTTTTGTAGGACTTCTCCCGGCAAGTATCTCATCACCTGGCGATGTCAGATGTCGTCACATTGAGGCAAAAAGGAACACAAGGAAGAAAGATGGAAGACTAGTGGTGGGGAAAAGTTATGGCCGCCAATGATGTCCCCAATAACTGCACCACTGATACATTTGTATGGCCGAATATATCACACCAATGACCATAGACCCCTTCCAAGTCCAAGGACCAGAAAAGGGGACCTAATAGAAAAGTCCCAATGAGGCATCTACAGTACCTTGGTTTGGTTCATAGCACAATTGTACCCCGTTATTTCATGGCAGGAAGTGGGGGCAAACACTTTACCTTATCTCCCAATTGTAGGAGGGACCCCTAGGCTGAAGTCAGCAACTCTTGAGGCTGGTGAGATATCTCTTGGCATTGGATGATAGCTTCTACCTAACCAATATTATTATTATTATTATTTATTGTTATAGCGCCATTTATTCCATGGCGCTTTACATGTGAGGAGGGGTATACATAAAAACAAGTACAATAATGTTAAACAATACAAGTCATAACTTGTATTGAGGGCTCACAATCTACAAGGGATGGGTGATAATACAGTAGGCGAGGGTAGAGCTGGTCGTGCAGCGGTTTGGTCGATCGGTGGTTACTGCAGGTTATAGGCTTGTAGGAAGAGGTGGGTCTTCAGGCTCTTTTTGAAGGTTTCGATGGTAGGTGAGAGTCTGATATGTTGTGGTAGAGAGTTCCAGAGTAGGGAGAGAAATCTTGTATGCGATTGTGGGAAGAGGAGATAAGAGGGGAGTAGAGAAGGAGATCTTGTGAGGATCGGAGGTTGCGTGCAGGAAAGTACCGGGAGACGAGGTCACAGATGTATGGAGGAGACAGGTTGTGGATTGCTTTGTATGTCATGGTTAGGGTTTTGTACTGGAGTCTCTGGGCAATGGGGAGCCAGTGAAGGGATTGACAGAGGGGAGAAGCTGGGGAATAGTGGGGGGACAGGTGGATTAGTCGGGCAGCAGAGTTTAGAATAGATTGGAGGGGTGCGAGAGTGTTCGAGGGGAGGCCACAGAGCAGGAGGTTGCAGTAGTCAAGGCAAGAGATGATGAGGGCATGGACTAGGGTTTTTGCAGATTTTTGGTTGAGGAATGAACGGATTCGTGAAATATTTTTGAGCTGACGACGGCAGGAAGTGGAAAGGGCTTGGATATGTGGTTTGAAGGAGAGATCAGCGTCAAGGATTACCCCGAGGCAGCGAGCTTGTGGGACTGGGGAGAGTGGGCAGCCTTTACTGTAATGGATAGTTTCGTTGGGGGGGGGTCACGTGAGATGGGGGAAAGATGATGAATTCTGTTTTGTCAATGTTAAGTTTCAGAAATCTAGCAGAGAAGAATGATGAAATAGTGGACAGACATTGAGGGATTCTGTTTAGTAGGGAGGTGATATCTGGTCCAGAGATGTAGATCTGTGTGTCATCAGCATAGAGATGATACAGAAATCCATGAGATTCTATGAGCTGTCCCAGGCCAAAGGTGTAAATGGAGAAGAGCAGGGGTCCTAGGACTGAACCTTTTGGGACTCCGACAGATAGGGGGCGAGGTGAGGAGGTGGTGTGTGAGTGGGAGACGCTGAATGTCCGGTCTGTTAGGTATGATGAGATCCAGGATAGGGCCAAGTCTGTGATGCCAAGGGATGAGAGGGTCTGTAATAATAGGGAATGGTCCACTGTGTCAAAGGCAGCCGACAGGTCCAGGAGGAGGAGGACAGAGTAGTGTTGCTTGCTCTTGGCGGTTAAGAGGTCAATGGTGACCTTAGTAAGGGCAGTTTCAGTGTAGTGGTGTGACCGGGAGCCAGATTGTAAGCGGTCGAAGAGGGAGCAAGAAGAAAGATGGGACGACAGTTCAAGGTAGACGTGTTGTTCCAGTAGCTTGGAGGCGTAGGGGAGAAGTGATATAGGGCGATAGCTAGATACAGAGGATGGGTCAAGAGAGGGCTTTTTGAGGATAGGTGTGATGGAGGCATGTTTAAAGCTTGAGGGGAAAACACCAGTTGTTAGTGATAGGTTGAAGAGATGGGTTAGGGTTGGGATGAAGACTGTGGTGAGGTTTGGGATGAAGTGGGAAGGGATCGGGTCAAGTGCACAAATGGTGAGATGTGATCTTGAGAGTAGAGTGGAGAGTCGATCTTCTGTAATGGTGGAGAAGTTGGTTTTGGAGGTGGAGGGCTGGGAAGTCGGGAGGAGGGGCTCTGGGGGTTGTTGACCAAAACTGTCTCTGATGTTATCAATCTTCTGCTTGAAAAATGAGGCAAAGTCTTCAGCTGAGATGAGTGGGGAGGGAGGAGGTGCTGGGGGACGGAGGAGAGAATTGAAGGTGTTGAATAACTGTTTAGGGTTGTGAGACAGGGAGGATATGAGAGATGAGAAGTAGGTTTGTTTAGCTGTGGCGAGTGTGGTCTTGAAAGTAGTGAAGGACTGTTTTAATGTGATGAAGTACTCGTTGGAGTGGGATCTTTTCCATCTGCGCTCAGCAGCCCTGGAAGCTCGCCTCAGTTCTTTAGTCAGGCTGGTGTGCCAGGGCTGTCTGTTGATTTTGCGAGCTTTGGTATGTGTAAGTGGGGCAGCGGATTCCAAAGCTACAGCTATTGTGGTGTTATATAGAGCGGCAGCGTCATCCGCATTGTGTAAGGAACTTATATCTGTGAGAGGGAGGAGGGATTCAGAGAATGAGTGTAGGTCAAGGTGTTTAAGATTTCTGCGAGGGTGTGAAAGTTTGTGGGGTGGGGATTGTAGACATGGAGTGGAAAGGGAAGAGAATGTGAGCAGGTTGTGGTCAGAGACAGGAAGAGGTGAGTTAGAGAGGTTAGATAGGGAGCAGAGGCGGGTGAAGATGAGGTCCAGTGTGTGGCCATTATTGTGGGTGGCTGTAGAAGACCATTGAGTGAGGCCGAAGGAGGAAGTGAGAGATAGAAGTTTAGTGGCAGCTGAGAGGGAAGTGTCAATGGGGATGTTGAAGTCGCCCATGAAGATAGTAGGGATGTCCGCGGAAAGGAAATGAAGTAGCCAGGTGGTGAAGTGGTCAAAAAGGTGGTGGCTGGCCCTGGGGGGCAGTAGATGACAGCCAGTTGGAGGTTGGAGGGGGAGTAGATGCGCACAGAGTGCACCTCAAAGGAAGGGAGGGTAACAGAGGGTGGCAGTGGGATTGGGGTTAATGAGCAGGTATCTGACAGGAGAAAACCAACTCCTCTGCCATGTTTGCTGCTGGGGCGGGGGGTGTGAGAAAGGTGGAAGCCATCATATGAAAGTGCAGCAGGAGAGGCTGTGTCGGAAGGGGTGAGCCAGGTTTCGGTGATGGCGAGGAAGGAAAGTTTGGTAGTAACAAAAAGATCATGGATGTAGGAAAGCTTGTTGCAGACTGAGCGAGCGTTCCACAGAGCTCCTGTTAGTGGGACTGGGGAAGCGGGGGCTGGGTGAATGGGTATAAGGTTGGAGTGGTTACGGAAGGTTGTGATAGAGCATGAATGGGAAGTAGAAATGACTGTGGGAATGTGGTGAGGAGGACCAGGATTTGGAGAGATATCGCCAGCCGTGAGAAGGAGCAGAGAAAGTGTTAGCAGGTGGGAGCAGGAGAGGGCATGAGGGGGCTGTCTGTGTTTGGAGACAGAGGATTGTATGTTAAGGAACAGTTTTGAGGAGGAGGTGAGGTGGATGGGGAGGACTGAAGAAGAGATGAACAGTTCCTTACTAGGAGTAGGGATTAGGGGAATTAGCAGAAAGTGAAGGATTATTGGGGTGAAAGTGAAAACAAATAGAAACATTGTTTACAGTGACTGTGTACAGTTACCTTCAGTTCCCTTCTGGTTCAATTCTGGTTTTAATTCTTAAATTTTTCTTCACACTTCTAGAACACACTTATAGGAATCACACTGCAGACTGAAGATGGTTTCTTCGGGTTTCTAAGTGGATTTTGGGATCCATAATCAACTCCAGCTGTTAATGCCCCAATGCACCCGAGACAAAAGGTGGCCAATTTCACCCCAAACACTGGGCCCGAGCAACAGACTAATGTGTATGTGGCACCCCCACTGTGTGTGTGGCACCCCCACTGTGTATGTGGCACCCCCACTGTGTATGTGAGACCCCCACTGTGTGTGTGGCATACTCACTGTGTATGTGGCACCCCACTGTGTATGTGGCACCCCCACTGTGTATGTGGCACCCTCACTGTGTATGTGACACCCCCACTGTGTATGTGACACCCCCACTGTGTATGTGACACCCCCAGTGTGTGTGGCACCCCCACTGTACTCTACCTTGTACATAACCGGCTGTGCTGCTGTAGAGCCAGTATCTACTTTGTACATAACCGGCTGTGCTGCTGTAGAGCCAGTATCCAGTTTTTACATAACCAGCTGTGATGCTATAGAGCCAGTATCTACTTTGTACATAACTGACTGTGCTGCTGTAGCATCAGTATCTAGTTTGTACATAACCAGCTGTGCTGCTGTAGTATCTACTTTGTACTTAATCGGCTGTGCTGCTGTAGAGCCAGTATTTACTTTTTACATAACCGGCTGTGCTGCTGTAGTATCTACATTGTACATAACTGGCTGTGCTGCTGTAGAGCCAGTATCTATTTTGTTCATAACCGGCTGTGCTGCTGTAGAGCCAATATCTACTTTATACATAACCGGCTGTGCTGCTGTAGAGCCAGTATCTACTTTGTACACAACCGGCTGTGCTGCTGCAGAGCCAGTATCTACTTTGTACATAACCGGCTGTGCTGCTGTAGAGCCAGTATCTACTTTGTACATAACCGGCTGTGCTGCTGTAGAGACAGTATCTACTTTGTACATAACCGGCTGTGCTGCTGTAGGGCCAGTATCTAACTTGTACATAACCGACAGTGCTGCTGTAGAGCCAGTATCTATTTTGTACATAATCGGCTGTGCTGCTGTAGAGAGAGTATCTACCTTGTACATAACCGGCTGTGCTGCTGTAGAGCCAATATCTACTTTGTACATAACCGGCTGTGCTGCTGTAGAGCCAGTATCTACTTTGTACATAACCGGCTGTGCTGCTGTAGAGTGTTATGAATGAGTCACCGGAGGAGAAGAAAACAAAAATACAAGCTAAGTCCAGAAAACCGGAGAGGTTGGTAGCTATCGGATTGCAGACCCCTGATCCTATTCACCACAACTAACAGTAGCCGTGGGGGGTTCCTACAGTGCCCTAGACCCCTCGTCACAGCCGGAGAACTACATAAGCCTAAAGAAAGAAAGGGGAAATCTAAACTGCCCCAGAGCAGACCCCAAAGCAATAGACAGCCCCCAACATGTATTGTCGGTGAAAAACAGATGAAAACACAAACACAGACAGAAAGACAGGCTGAGCAAATGATGGGGCCCAACTAACTAGATAGGACAGGACAGAAAAGATGCTGGCTGCAATCCGCAAACAAACCTACAAAAAGTCCCAACCGTCTGATAGGAAAAAAGGCCCTGAAGTCGCTAGACTTCAAAATCCCTATATCAGCACTCAGGTATATTCTGAAAACAGAGCAAAGAGATCAACTGATCAGAGACAAAAATGGAATTCAGCCAGTCCCAACCAGGACTGGCTGAATACAAACACCAAGGAAACCAGACAAAATCCCATGGAACGACAGCAGGGCAAAAACTTAGCTTTTAGTAGACAGGAACTGAAACTGGATGCAAGAGCTCAGAGCAGAAAGGATCACCAGCAGCCCTGCAGGGCGTCGGCTGCCTTATATCCACTCAGAAATTCCAGATGTCCCATCACACTCCGAACGTTCAGATGACAGGTTCTTCCCATCCCAATCAATTTCACTACCTCTCTTCACCAGCAGAGGGAGTTCATCAGACATCAGAGGTGAAGGGGAAAATGAACTCACAACAGTAGAGCCAATATCTACTTCATACATAACCAGCTGTGCTACTGTACAGACAGTATCTACTTTGTACATAACTGGCTGTGCTGCTGTAGGGCCAGTATCTACTTTATACATAACCGGCTGTGCTGCTGTAGAGACAGTATCTACTTTATACATAACCGGCTGTGCTGCTATAGGGCCAGTATCTACTTTATACATAACCGGCTGTGCTGCTATAGGGCCAGTATCTATTTTGTACATAACGGCTGTGCTGCTGTAGAGCCAGTATCTACTTTGTACATAACCGGCTGTGCTGCTGTAGGGCCAGTATCTACTTTATACATAACCGGCTGTGCTGCTGTAGAGACAGTATCTACTTTATACATAACCGGCTGTGCTGCTGTAGAGACAGTATCTACTTTGTACATAACCGGCTGTGCTGCTATAGGGCCAGTATCTACTTTATACATAACCGGCTGTGCTGCTGTAGAGCCAGTATCTACTTTGTACATAACCGGCTGTGCTGCTGTAGAGACAGTATCTACTTTGTACATAACCGGCTGTGCTGCTATAGGGCCAGTATCTATTTTGTACATAACCGGCTGTGCTGCTGCAGAGCCAGTATCTACTTTGTACATAACCGGCTGTGCTGCTGTAGAGCCAGTATCTACTTTGTACATTACCAGCTGTGCTGCTGTAGAGCCAGTATCTACCTTGTACATAACGGGCTGTGCTGCTGGAGTGTCAGTATCTACTTTGTACATAACCGGCTGTGCTGCTGTAGAGACAGTATCTACTTTATACATAACCGGCTGTGCTGCTGTAGAGCCAGTATCTACTTTGTACATAACCGGCTGTGCTGCTGTAGAGACAGTATCTACTTTGTACATAACCGGCTGTGCTGCTGTAGAGCCAGTATCTACTTTGCACATAATCGGCTGTGCTGCTGTAGAGCCAGTATCTACTTTGTACATAATCGGCTGTGCTGCTGTAGAGCCAGTATCTACCTTGTACATAACCGGCTGTGCTGCTGTAGTGTCAGTATCTTCCTTGTACATAACCGGCTGTGCTGCTGTAGAGCCAGTATCTACTTTGTACAAAACCGGCTGTGCTGCTGTAGAGCGAATATCTACTTTATACATAACCGGCTGTGCTGCTGTAGAGCCAGTATCTACTTTGTACATAACCGGCTGTGCTGCTGTAGAGACAGTATCTACTTTATACATAACCGGCTGTGCTGCTGTAGAGCCAGTATCTACGTTGCACATAATCGGCTGTGCTGCTGTAGAGCCAGTATCTACCTTGTACATAACCGGCTGTGCTGCTGTAGTGTCAGTATCTTCCTTGTACATAACCGGCTGTGCTGCTGTAGAGCCAGTATCTACTTTGTACATAACCGGCTGTGCTGCTGTAGAGCCAGTATCTACTTTGTACATTACCAGCTGTGCTGCTGTAGAGCCAGTATCTACCTTGTACATAACGGGCTGTGCTGCTGGAGTGTCAGTATCTACTTTGTACATAACCGGCTGTGCTGCTGTAGAGACAGTATCTACTTTATACATAACCGGCTGTGCTGCTGTAGAGCCAGTATCTACTTTGTACATAACCGGCTGTGCTGCTGTAGAGACAGTATCTACTTTGTACATAACCGGCTGTGCTGCTGTAGAGCCAGTATCTACTTTGCACATAATCGGCTGTGCTGCTGTAGAGCCAGTATCTACCTTGTACATAACCGGCTGTGCTGCTGTAGTGTCAGTATCTTCCTTGTACATAACCGGCTGTGCTGCTGTAGAGCCAGTATCTACTTTGTACATAACCGGCTGTGCTGCTGTAGAGCGAATATCTACTTTATACATAACCGGCTGTGCTGCTGTAGAGCCAGTATCTACTTTGTACATAACCGGCTGTGCTGCTGTAGAGACAGTATCTACTTTATACATAACCGGCTGTGCTGCTGTAGAGCCAGTATCTACGTTGCACATAATCGGCTGTGCTGCTGTAGAGCCAGTATCTACCTTGTACATAACCGGCTGTGCTGCTGTAGTGTCAGTATCTTCCTTGTACATAACCGGCTGTGCTGCTGTAGAGCCAGTATCTACTTTGTACATAACCGGCTGTGCTGCTGTAGAGCCAGTATCTACTTTATACATAACCGGCTGTGCTGCTGTAGAGCCAGTATCTACTTTGTACATAACCGGCTGTGCTACTGTAGAGTCAGTATCTACTTTGTACATAACCGGCTGTGCTGCTGTAGAGACAGTATCTACTTTGTACATAACCGGCTGTGCTGCTGTAGAGACAGTATCTACTTTATACATAACCGGCTGTGCTGCTGTAGAGCCAGTATCTACTTTGCACATAATCGGCTGTGCTGCTGTAGAGCCAGTATCTACCTTGTACATAACCGGCTGTGCTGCTGTAGTGTCAGTATCTTCCTTGTACATAACCGGCTGTGCTGCTGTAGAGCCAGTATCTACTTTGTACATAACCGGCTGTGCTGCTGTAGAGCGAATATCTACTTTATACATAACCGGCTGTGCTGCTGTAGAGCCAGTATCTACTTTGTACATAACCGGCTGTGCTGCTGTAGAGTCAGTATCTACTTTGTACATAACCGGCTGTGCTGCTGTAGAGCCAGTATCTACTTTATACATAACCGGCTGTGCTGCTGTAGAGCCAGTATCTACTTTGTACATAACCGGCTGTGCTGCTGTAGAGCCAGAATCTACTTTGTACATAACCGGCTGTGCTGCTGTAGAGACAGTATCTACTTTGTACATAACCGGCTGTGCTGCTGTAGAGCCAGTATCTACCTTGTACATAACCGGCTGTGCTACTGTAGAGTCAGTATCTACTTTGTACATAACCGGCTGTGCTGCTGTAGAGTCAGTATCTACTTTGTACATAACCGGCTGTGCTGCTGTAGAGTCAGTATCTACTTTGTACATAACCGGCTGTGGTGCTGTAGAGCCAGTATCTACTTTGTACATAACCGGCTGTGCTGCTGTAGAGCCAGTATCTACTTTGTACATAACCGGCTGTGCTACTGTAGAGTCAGTATCTACTTTGTACATAACCGGCTGTGCTGCTGTAGAGACAGTATCTACTTTGTACATAACTGGCTGTGCTGCTGTAGAGCCAGTATCTACCTTGTACATAACCGGCTGTGCTACTGTAGAGTCAGTATCTACTTTGTACATAACCGGCTGTGCTGCTGTAGAGTCAGTATTTACTTTGTACATAACCGGCTGTGCTGCTGTAGAGTCAGTATCTACTTTGTACATAACCGGCTGTGGTGCTGTAGAGTCAGTATCTACTTTGTACATAACCGGCTGTGCTGCTGTAGAGCGAATATCTACTTTATACATAACCGGCTGTGCTGCTGTAGAGCCAGTATCTACTTTGTACATAACCGGCTGTGCTGCTGTAGAGTCAGTATCTACATTGTACATAACCGGCTGTGCTGCTGTAGAGCCAGTATCTACTTTGTACATAACCGGCTGTGCTACTGTAGAGTCAGTATCTACTTTGTACATAACCGGCTGTGCTGCTGTAGAGACAGTATCTACTTTGTACATAACTGGCTGTGCTGCTGTAGAGCCAGTATCTACCTTGTACATAACCGGCTGTGCTACTGTAGAGTCAGTATCTACTTTGTACATAACCGGCTGTGCTGCTGTAGAGTCAGTATCTACTTTGTACATAACCGGCTGTGCTGCTGTAGAGTCAGTATCTACTTTGTACATAACCGGCTGTGCTGCTATAGGGCCAGTATCTACTTTGTACATAACCGGCTGTGCTGCTGTAGAGCCAGTATCTACTTTGTACATAACCGGCTGTGCTGCTGTAGAGCGAATATCTACTTTATACATAACCGGCTGTGCTGCTGTAGAGCCAGTATCTACTTTGTACATAACCGGCTGTGCTGCTGTAGAGCCAGTATCTACTTTATACATAACCGGCTGTGCTGCTGTAGAGCCAGTATCTACTTTATACATAACCGGCTGTGCTGCTGTAGAGCCAGTATCTACTTTATACATAACCGGCTGTGCTGCTGTAGAGACAGTATCTACTTTGTACATAACTGGCTGTGCTGCTGTAGAGCCAGTATCTACCTTGTACATAACCGGCTGTGCTGCTGTAGAGTCAGTATCTACTTTGTACATAACCGGCTGTGCTGCTGTAGAGCCAGTATCTACTTTATACATAACCGGCTGTGCTGCTGTAGAGCCAGTATCTACTTTATACATAACCGGCTGTGCTGCTGTAGAGCCAGTATCTACTTTATACATAACCGGCTGTGCTGCTGTAGAGCCAGTATCTACTTTATACATAACCGGCTGTGCTGCTGTAGAGCCAGTATCTACCTTGTACATAACCGGCTGTGCTGCTGTAGAGCCAGTATCTACTTTGTACATAACCGGCTGTGCTACTGTAGAGTCAGTATCTACTTTGTACATAACCGGCTGTGCTGCTGTAGAGCCAGTATCTACCTTGTACATAACCGGCTGTGCTGCTGTAGAGCCAGTATCTACTTTATACATAACCGGCTGTGCTGCTGTAGAGCCAGTATCTACCTTGTACATAACCGGCTGTGCTGCTGTAGAGCCAGTATCTACCTTGTACATAACCGGCTGTGCTGCTGTAGAGCCAGTATCTACCTTGTACATAACCGGCTGTGCTACTGTAGAGTCAGTATCTACTTTGTACATAACCGGCTGTGCTGCTGTAGAGCCAGTATCTACCTTGTACATAACCGGCTGTGCTGCTGTAGAGCCAGTATCTTCCTTGTACATAACCAGATGTGCTAGTTCAGTCCTGTGCCTTGCCAGCTGTGTTGCTGCTTCTGAGCACGCTCTAAGACCATACTATATCTGGCTCTGACAGCACTCTGATCCTTATGTGACAGCTATGGTCCCCTAACACCTCCCATCCCAGGAGCCTTGGTACAGCTACAGTCCCGGGATCACAGCAGACGCAGCAGGCAGTAGACATGACCTGGTCCTGCGCCTTGTCCTTGCTCATTCATTGCTAATCACTTGCATAATTCCTGAATTCCCACAGAAGAAGCTGCACATGTGGTGGCGCCTCCTGCAGGCCGGAGCTGGGAAGCATTTCCTGCCTGAGTGACATGAGCCCCCGGCCTGTCCACAAGACGCTGCACAGAGCCGCAGCACAAGGTCTCCTTCCCATGGGATTCAGCTTTCCTACCAATTTTATTGCCTATAATTTTAATTTCTGATTTCTCCTGAAATGTGGGAAAAAGCAGAAAGAATGTTCTGTGTGAGCGAGAAGCGTCCGCGCTGCTCAGTCTCCAAAATCACGAGGATCGTTTCCCAAGTAGTGACTCATGGATGTGAAATGCTGCTCCCATCACCCGGGACATGTGCTGATCTACTGAGCAGCTCCCAACCCTCAATAAGCTCCATATACTCCCTGTATCCCACATCTGTATCTGTATACTTCACACAGCCTACATCCATGTGCCGGGTGCTGTATACTCCATGCGTCATCTATATATCGTGTGCTGTATCCATATACTCCCTGTAGCTACACGCCTTGTGCTGTATCTGTATACTGCACGCATCCTACATGTATGCGCCGCGTGCTGTAACAGCGCCTTCCATATACTTCACGTATCCTACAGTCATGGCCAAAAGTATTGACACCCCTGCAATTCTGTCAGATAATACTCAGTTTCTTCCTGAAAATGATTGCAAACACAAATTCTTTGTTATTATCTTCATTTAATTTGTCTTAAATGAAAAAACACAAAAAGAATTGTCCTAAAGCCAAATTGGATATAATTCCACACCAAACATAAAAAAGAGGGTGGACAAAAGTATTGGCACTGTTCGAAAAATCCTGTGATGCTTCTCTAATTTGTGTAATTAACAGCACCTGTAACTTACCTGTGGCACCTAACAGGTGTTGGCAATAACTAAATCACACTTGCAGCCAGTTGACATGGATTAAAGTTGACTCAACCTCTGTCCTGTGTCCTTGTGTGTACCACATTGAGCATAGAGAAAAGAAAGAAGACCAAAGAACTGTCTGAGGACTTGAGAAACCAAATTGTGAGGAAGCATGAGCAATCTCAAGGCTACAAGTCCATCTCCAAAGACCTGAATGTTCCTGTGTCTACCGTGCGCAGTGTCATCAAGAAGTGTAAAGCCCATGGCACTGTGGCTAACCTCCCTAGATGTGGACGGAAAAGAAAAATGGACAAGAGATTTCAATGCAAGATTGTGCAGATGTTGGATAAAGAACCTCGACTAACATCCAAACAAGTTCAAGCTGCCCTGCAGTCCGAGGATACAACAGTGTCAACCCGTACTATCCGTCGGCGTCTGAATGAAAAGGGACTGTATGGTAGGAGACCCAGGAAGACCCCACTTCTTACCCCGAGACATAAAAAAGCCAGGCTGGAGTTTGCCAAAACTTACCTGAAAAAGCCTCAAACGTTTTGGAAGAATGTTCTCTGGTCAGATGAGACAAAAGTAGAGCTTTTAGGGCAAAAGCATCAACATAGAGTTTACAGGAGAAAAAAGAGGCATTCAAAGAAAAGAACACGGTCCCTACAGTCAAACATGGCGGAGGTTCCCTGTTGTTTTGGGGTTGCTTTGCTGCCTCTGGCACTGGACTGCTTGACCGTGTGCATGGCATTATGAAGTCAGAGGACTACAAACAAATTTTGCAGCATAATGTAGGGCCCAGTGTGAGAAAGCTGGGTCTCCCTCAGAGGTCATGGGTCTTCCAGCAGGACAATGACCCAAAACACACTTCAAAAAGCACTAGAAAATGGTTTGAGAGAAAGCACTGGAGACTTCTAAGGTGGCCAGCAATGAGTCCAGACCTGAATCCCATAGAACACCTGTGGAGAGATCTAAAAATGGCAGTGTGGAGAAGGCACCCTTCAAATATCAGGGACCTGGAGCAGTTTGCCAAAGAAGAATGGTCTAAAATTCCAGCAGAGCATTGTTAGGCCTCTTTCACACATCAGGTTTTCGCCATCAGGCGCGATCCGGCGCTTTTGACAGAAACCGGATCCGGCGAAATGCAATGCCGGATCCGGTTTCCCCCCCATTGACTTGCATTTGCGCCGGATCGCGCCGGATGGCCATGCGTTTCATCCGGTTTTCGCCGGATCCGGCAATGTGTCGCAATGTGTCGCGATCCGGCGTCTGGAAAAAACGTCTACTGTAACGTTTTTTGTCTCCGGCGAAAAAGCCGGAGACGCCGGATCCGGCGCGTCCGGCTTTTTCACACAATGAAAGCCTATGAGCGCCGCAATGCGCCGGATCCGGTTTTTTGGTCTGAGCATGCTCAGTAGCTCTGCCCACAAGACATATATAAAAGCAAGACAGTGGGACCCACAGCCACACCCAACATGCCACCCAAGACAGCAACCAGGCGCAGGAGAAGGCAGGAGACATCTGCAGCACCATCAGCACCACCACCCCAATTGGAGCAGCATGCTGAACAACGGGAGGGGAGTCCAGCAGCAGATGAGAGACGGTAATTATCAAATCACCCATTCCTCCAAACTAGGGCTATTGAATATCAAGATATTCATTGGCCCTTTGTTTCTCTTTATTCAACAGCCGCCCAATAGATGCAGCAGCAGCAGCAGCAGCAGCAGGAACACCACCCACAGGCATGGAGTCTGGCCATCAGGAAGACAGCACATCTTCTTCTGGAAGCCCTCCCTCGCATCGTCAGCGTTTGACGGTAAGTTTTTATTTCCAAAATCCATCATCTCTGTAATATATGTCTATTCATTGCCTTTTATTTCAAAACAGGAATCACAAGATGAAGAGGAGCTCCCAGAAGAAGAAGGAAGGGGTGGACAGACACCTGGAGTGGGCTCACAATTGGTAAGTTTTTTGCATCAAACGCAGAAACACAACATCACACTACACACAACACATAGAAAACAATGTTCTGCAGACCACACACAGCAAACAAATGCCTACATCCAAAGACATAACATTTTTTGTTTTCTTCTCTAGTCTTCCCAATCTGGTGCTCGGCCAAGAGGTCCTCGCAGTGCCTCCCAGGGTCGTCGGCGACAGCAACGCGGCGGTCACCAGCGTGTAAGTATAAATATTTTTGCTTTGTTTTTTTGCACTTTTTATTTCATTTCTTTTGTGGAGGCTAATTATGTTATTTTTGTCTTTTTCTTTAACAGCCTTCACAGCGTGCTCCCGACTCTGACGGTGAGGATGGAGGGATTGATGTGGACCACCTCATCGATCTCGTCAGAGAAAGGGAGCCGCTCTGGAATATGGCTGACCGCCGCCACGCTGACCTGATCGTTACCCGACGACTCTGGGAGGAAATCTGTTCGCTCCTTGTGGGCCGCTGGGAGGACCTCGTTGTTCGGGCCAAGATTAAAGAGCGTAAGTATATACAGTAACGGTTGCTTGATGTAAACCAGTGTTTCCCGAACTCCAGTCCTCGTGGTCCCCACGGATCATGTGTTCAGGATTTCTATTTACTATGGAAATGCTGAAAACATGACCCCTGGGGACCATGAGGACTGGAGTTTGGGAAACACTGATGTTGTATACTAACCACTTTGTCCTTTCTCGTTTCAGGGAACAGAATTGTGAATCGGTGGCGGTCTGTGAGGGATCGTTTCAAGAAGGAGTTCAATAAAGAGATGCGGGCCCCGAGTGGATCTGGAGGACGCAGGAGCAAGTACAAGTACGCAGAAGCCCTGTCGTTCCTCGGGGAAACAATGGTCACCAGAAGGTAAATATTACACACCACATGTGAAAAAAAATGTTAGATGTAAATTTTTTTTTCAGCCAGGGCCATACCATGTCAGTATTTTAATTGTTTTTTTTTCTCTTTATTCCACAGCACGGTGAGCAGCACTCGGGAGCCGGCACGATTGGACCCTTCTGAGGCGATCCCTGAGGAGACCGGCACCGAGGGACACTTCGACCGCCCCGGTACATCTGCACCTTCCCAGCCTTCCCACACATTCGACCCATCTGTCCCATCCACCAGCACAGGAGCATCGTGGCCGCCTACATTACATGAAGCTGCTGGTGAGGAGATCGCTTTCCCTTTACCCCACCCTTCTGCCCCTGCCGCCTCTAGTACACCTGCGGGTACTGGGCGGCAGCGGCAGAGGGGTCAGGAAAAGACTTATGCGCCAGAGTTCTTGCATCTGAATGCATCTTTCCAGAACTGTCTAAAAGTCTTGTCAGAGCAAATCTCCACAGGCTTTCAGCAGATCAACTCCAGCATTCTGGAGGTGAAGACACTTCTGCAAACCATGCATTCAGAAGCAAGATCTTCGCCAAACCACACCTTTTTCAGGTCTGTTGTGGAGCGCATGGAAACGCTCTCTCCTGCCCAGCAGATGCATGTAATGCATTCATGCCACGGTGCTCTCCAGCAAGTTACCTCCCAACCTCCACCTCCCACCACTGTAGTTCCTCCACCTGCACCCCCTCCAGCCACTTTCCATCCTCCCCCTCCTATTACATCTACACCCCCTCCAGCCACTTTCCATCCTCCCCCTCCTATTACATCTACACCCCCTCCAGCCACTTTCCATCCTCCCCCTCCTATTACATACCATCCACCTCCAGCCACTTTCCATCCTCCCCTCCTATTACATACCATCCACCTCCCCAGCACCATCCACCTCCCCAGCACCATCCACCTCCCCAGCACCAGCCACCTCCCCAGCACCAGCAACCTCCCCAGCACCAGCAACCTCCCCAGCACCAGCAACCTCACCAGTACCAGCAACCTCCACAGTACCTGCAAACTCCCCACTTCCAGCAACCTGCCCCGTACCAGACATCTCCCCACTTCCAGCAACCTGCCCCGTACCAGACATCTCCCCACTTCCAGCAACCTGCCCCGTACCAAACTCCTTCCCCATACAACTTGCCATCAACATCATCTGCTCCTACAGTCCCTGCCCAACCCTCCACTCCACCGCCCACCACCTCTTCTGCCTCCCACATGTCCACCCATTCTGTAGTTTTTTCCACACCTTCACCTCTAACTGTTCCTTCCCCACCACGATCCCAGTCCTCTCTCCACACTCCCAGTGTCGAAGTGTCCCGCAGCCCCTACAGCAGTATTTCCACCACACACTACACAGAATTATAATGTGTGTATTTAAATAAAAATGACCAGTTTTATGGTTTCAGTTTTATAGTTTCAAATTTTTATTAAACAAGTTTATTAAAATTTTAAAAAAATTTACTAAAAAAAACATTTTTCAATAAAAGTTAAATTATTTTACACTGGTTGTCTGTCATTTCTTTCTGCGGCGAAAAAGGTTAAATACAGGGTATTTAAAAGGTGAAATGGTATTCAAAACCAGGTATATAACTGTGGGTAAATTTTAGCTTTTTGCCACAGTTGTGTTCCTGGTTGTGTTTGAAGCAAAGTATTTCACCTAAAAAGTTGTGTTTATTGTTGGTGATTTCCTAACAATGTACACAACTTTTGTTAAAAGGTGAAATACTTTGCATAAAACACAACCAGGTACACACCTGTGGCCTAAAGGTAAAAATAGTAAGACCATGACAAGATAGCCAACTTTGGTTGGCAAAGGTATATACTGTTGGTACAGAAGGTACACAAGTTTGGTTAGGGCACAAATCTTTCACACTCTGTCATCCTGCCAGTGTACTCTGCCTTGAGGTGACATAAAGTATAGTGCAAAATTGTCCCTCATTACTGAAACCGTCACAGAACTTCTAGTGGTAATGTCATGGTAATCTTGCAAGGTGGTTTCTTCAGAGGTGTCCTCAATGGAAATGGGTTCCTTGCAGATAACAAAATTGTGGAGTACCACGCACGCTTTGATCACCTCGTCCACAGTTTCTGTCTTGAGGTTGATCGTACTCAATAGGACCCGCCATTTGGCTGTCAGAATACCAAAGGTACATTCCACCATTCTTCTTGCTCTTGTGAGGCGGTAATTAAAAATGCGTTTTGGTCTTGTCAATCCTCTGCTAGAGTACGGTTTCAAAAGGTGTTCTGACAGCTGGAAGGCTTCATCCCCTACACAGACAAATGGCATAGGTGGACCAGATGTTTGCGGCAGCGGTCTAGGTGGTGGGAACTGGAAGGTGTTTCCATTCAGTTTACGCCCCATGGCAGACAGTTTGAAAACTTGAGAGTCATTGGAGCGGCCATAGGCCCCAATATCAACCGCAATAAATTTGTATTCCGCGTCAGCGATGGCCATGAGGACAATTGAAAAATATTTCTTGTAATTGAAATATTCCGATCCCGATCCGGCTGGCTTTACAATGCGGATATGTTTCCCGTCCACAGCGCCCAAGCAGTTTGGAAACTGACATATCTGTTGAAACTTGTCAGCAATTTCAATCCACCTCTCTGTTGTGGGCTCTGGTAAAAACTCTTCAGCTAAGGAGTCCCACATTGCACGGCATGTGTACTTCACTATTCCAGATATGGTGGAAATCCCGAGTCTGTACTGGAAATGCAGTGACGAAAGGGATTCTCCAGTTGCAAGAAATCTGTGGGGAATTAAAAAACAATAAATTAGTTTTAAATCACAGCATTACATACCAAAACTGAGCTATAACACTTGGAGATACAAACTACCACCAACAAGATTGCAGTGAAAGTGTGCTCTGATGCGATCACATCCAATAAATGTGGCTTACCTTAAAGTCACCATCAGACGCTCTGCGGGTGAAACAGAGAAGCGGCAATAGGTGTCCGCTTTTCTTATGAGGTGTGCAATGCGCTCCACCAAGTAATCAAAATTCTCCATTTTCATCCGAACATATCCAAAAAATGTATCCGGGTTTCGTCGAAGGTCCATGCATAGTGTAGAATAGACCCCACGCGTCATTCTCTTGGCTGTGATGGGGTGGATCCACAAACGTCGTCTACGATGCCTGATGCGCCGCTGTCTCGCTCTCTCCTTCTCCAGAACAATCACCCTCAAACGATTCGCCTCCGCTATAAAATCCGCCAAATTCTTCAAAATATTTCCAATGACAACATCCATCTTCGCCAGTAACTTGCTCTTCTCTCCAACCTGCACTTTCTCCTCTACAACCTGTCAAAGAAGGGCTGTAGGAACACGCTATATATAGTTTTCCAGTAGCCAATCCCGTTCGGAAGGCCACAAGGGTCAATTTTAAAAACCGGATCCGGCGTAATCGTCGAAAAACGGATAGAAAAACGGATGAACCGGATGAGACGGATCCGGTTTTGTCTGTCAAGAAAAAGACGGATCCGGCAGAAAACCGGATCCGTCACATCCGGTTTTACTAAACATTTGCCGGATCCGGCGTTCCGGCACGACGCCGGATCGCGCCTGACGCCGAAAACCTGATGTGTGAAAGTAGCCTAAGAAACTCATTGATGGTTACCGGAAGCGGTTGGTCGCAGTTATTTTGGCTAAAGGTTGTGCAACCAAGTATTAGGCTAAGGGTGCCAATACTTTTGTCTGGCCCATTTTTGGAGTTTTGTGTGAAATGATCAATGTTTTGCTTTTCGCTTCATTCTCTTTTGTGTTTTTTCATTTAAGACAAATTAAATGAAGATAATAATACCAAAGAATTTGTGTTTGCAATAATTTTCAGGAAGAAACTGAATATTATCTGACAGAATTGCAGGGGTGTCAATACTTTTGGCCATGACTGTACATCTATACACCGTGTGCCGTATAAATACCTTCCATATGCTTCTTGTATCCTACATGTGTGCCGTGTAGTACTCGCAGGTACGGAGGATGCAGTGACGAGCAGGAGGCAGAACAAGGGTTAAACGCAAGTTTTTTACATATAGAAATATAGGTTAAAGCTGACAATGAGTTTTCCGCGCAGGGAGGCAAAACACAAATACACAATAGCCAAACAGAATGAACAATACGGGGCAAGAAGTGACCGTTAGGCGGCCACGAACTGGGCAACTAAGGACACTGGGGGCTTGAACGGGGAATGAACAACGGAGAGTCACTCATCGGTCTCTGACGTCCTGCAGAGCTGGTGGATGAGAAATGTTCTGGTGGTGCCTCAGTTGACGTGTCCAGTTGAGGAAGTGTTGCCAGAACATCTGGAAATCCTTGCGCTCCGGTACCGCGGTGAGTACACGGGCCCCGCGCAGCTCCCGACACCGGTCCTTCCGCAGTGGGGAATGGAGCAGAAGCCACAGGTCCTGGAGAGTAGGCCGCAGCCAGCGGGTGGACTGCCCGTGGAGGAGCTCCGCCTAATGCACGGGTATACCGCGCCTGAGGGGGCGCCGAGAGTTCTGTAGCGGCTCGGGGAGAGACTTCTGCACTGTGCACAGTCAGGTTCCTCACGCCAGACGAGGGAAGTCCCCTAGGCTCCTCCCACTTGTCTCATCTCTCGCTCTGCCCCGTTTCCTTTGTTTCCCTACACCACTCATTTTACAGTGGAGCCGCCCCCCGTTTGCCCGGTCAAAGGTCGGTCCCGGCCTGTAATCATACCCCCCAGGAACACGGGTGACAGCCCCCCTAGGTCCGGCCCGGAAACACGGTTGGTCCTCTTTCCTGGACCTAGTCCCCTACATCCGTATACTCCATGTATCGTATCCTACTTCTGTGTGCTGTATCCATATGCTCCACGTATCCTTTATACGCCGTGTGCTGTATCTATATACTCCCCATAGCCCACATCTATACGCTGTGTGCTGTATCCGGGTACTCCACTCATCCTACATCTATACGCCGTATGCTGTATCCGTGTACTCCATGTTTCCAACATCCATGTGTCGTGTGCTGTATCCGTGTACTCCACGTATGCAACATTTATGTGCTGTATAAATACTTTCCTCATGCTCCTTATATCCTACATCTAATCTATACGCCTTGAGCTCTCTCCGTATACTCCACGTATCCTACATCAATATACCGTGTATACCAGGGCCGGACTGACCATGAGGCACTTCTGGCAAATGCCAGAAGGGCCGGTGCCTGAAGTGGGCCGCTTGATCCGCTTCCAGGGCACTGCACGCAAATGCGGGGTCCCCCTCCTGCAATGCCGGGATGAGACGCTGCACGGCACTTCTACCCCCCCCCCCGCAGGCAGCTCCGTTCTCAGGCTGCAATTGGCTGCCGCGTGTGTACCGGGCGTGCGGAGCCACGTGTGTATGGGCCGTGCGGAGCGGAGCCGCGTGTGTACGGGGTGTATGGTGTGGAGCCGCGCGTGTACGAGGTGTACGGAGCGGATGTCACAATGACCCGTCCTGTGTGACGCGACCCGCAGGCCGGTGACTATAACAAGACACAGGGAAAGGGGAAACAGTTACAACGGTGGGCCCTGCGATAGGGAAAGGGGACGTGGAGACCTCCTGCACTCCCAAGTCAGTGTCCCTAACGTTCCCTATGCCGGTTCCGCACCGGGCGCTGCTCAGGATACCTGATGCCCTAGCACACCCTACACCTATCCCTTGCTAGGGAGCTGGGTGGCGCAGGCACTGGCCCCACCGCTGTACTAATACACACTAAGGAAAAACACAAACAGGGAAACACCACTTAGCTTTACTCTGTTGCACTTGCTCCTGGCAACAGAGTCCACCACCAGAATGCAGCTCTCCTCCTGAATCCCTGCCACCAAGCTCTGTCAGAGCTACAAGGAAATCCCCTATGACTCCTTCCACACCAGGGCTAAGACAGTGCTGCAAGGAACGCTCTCCAGCTCCTTCCTCCACCAAGGATGGTTGAAATGAACACTATCACCCACACTGATTGCAACACCTGTGACTCTAATCAGTCCCGATCCAGCATGGATCATGACAGCGGAGCTGCACGTGTACGAGGTGTACGGGGCGGAGCTGCGCGTGTACGAGGTGTACGGAGCGGAGCCGCGTGTGTCCGAGGTGTACGGAGCGGAGCTGCACGTGTACGAGGTGTACGGAGCGGAGCAGCGCGTGTACGAGGTGTTCAGAGCAGAGCCGCACGTGTACGAGGTGTACGGAGTGGAGCCACGTGTGACGGGGCGTGCGGAGCCGCGCATGTACGAGGTGTACGGAGCGGAGTTGTGTGTGTATTTGGTGTACGGAGCGGAGCCACGTGAGTATGGGGTATGCGGAGCCGTGTGCGTATGGAGTGGAGCCATATGTGTACAGGATGTACGGAGCGGAGCCAAGTGTGTACGAGGCATACAAAGCGGGCTTTTCCCACGTACAAAGGAGTACACGGCGGAGCCCCGAGGAGCATTTCAAAACTCGCACATGACGTTCCACTGGAAGTGATGTGCTGGAAGCTGACCGGAAATGAGATAATTTCATGAGGAGATTGTGACGGAACCATGGAGGCACTTCAGGGAATCCTTCAGATCCATCACCGTGTCCTCCTCCGACAGCGCGGACAGCAGGATCGCCTTGGAATCGGGGATGCCGGCCATGTGAGCGGATCATGATATGTCCTGCATCGGGAGGCTCAGGTGGGCATTACAATGGGAGCCGGACTGGTATAATGTCTTTATAGAGTCTTTCTTTATTTTTTTCTCTGTGTTCTTTCTTTCTCATTCTCTGTTCTGTCTTTACCTCATTTTCTTTCTCTCTCTGTTCTTTCTTTCTCTCTGTTCTTTCTTTCCCCTTTCTTTTTCTTTCTTCTCTTTCTTTCTTTACTTCTTCCTTTCTTTCTCTGTCTCTCTCTGTTCTCTTTCCCCTATTTCTTCTTTCTCTCTCTGTTCTTTCTTTCTGTTCTTTTTTCTCTCTCTCCATTTTCTCTCTTCCTTAGTACCAGTCAGTGTGCCCACAGTACCAGCAAATGTGCCCATAATGCCAGCCACTGTGCCCTCAGTACCAGTCAGTGTGATCAGCAGTGCTAAATGGGTGCGGTTGGGTGTGGACATGGGTGTGACTAGTTGCAAAATGGATGTGGCCGTGGCGTGGCCTAAAATTTGCCGCTGTCTTTCTCCCTCTTTCCCTTCTTCAAAACTTGGGAGGTATGATAGGGGCGGCTATGACCAGGGGGTCTGGTTGCCCAATGGATAGCAGTTCTGCCAGGAATTCTGTCACCGTGCGTACAGAAGGGGACAGAGATTTGGGAGGAGTACTGCAACTGAAAGCAATAAATAGGACTGAGATGAAATACTGGGCACAGCTGTGACTAAATGTTATATAGTCGTGTTAATCTCCTTTCACTTCTTGTAACCTACAAGTGTACAAAGATATTATATGGTCACCATGCGACTAGTGGGCCTGAGGCTGAATTTTAGTCCCAATCCGGCCCTAGTGTATACAACCTATAGAAAGGATATAGGGTATTCAAAAACACCACTCAGAAAGATAGAAGATTAAGATTAAATACAAATTTCATTATAACATAACCCATATTAAAAAACATGCTCCAGTGTTAGCTGATACATGCGAGAGGATTCAAAGAAGGAGGTTAATCAAGTATCGAAAAAAAGGTGGTAAAGTGAGGTGAGGTCAGACTGTGGTAAAAATCGCATTTGTATATATTTCTTTGAAACCAAGGGTGCTGAAAGGATTCAGAGAACATATAAAAATCATTCACGAGGCGACACAAGGGTCAGTGGGGGCTCTCGTCCGCTGACTCAGCTGTCTTTAGCAGGACTCCATCTACCAGGGTCACCACTGAACACCCGCTCTCTCTCCCCGTGGGCAGAACACTACACAGACAACACAGGGTGAGGGTAAAACACTGAGGCAATACTTTATTGAACCACAACACACAATAGCAAACAGAACTGTTATGAATGAGTCACCGGAGGAAGAAAAAACAAAAATGCAAGCTAAGTCCAGAAAACCGGAGAGGTTGGTAGCTAGCGGATTGCAGACCCCTGATCCTATTCACAACAACTAACAGTATCCGTGGAGCGTGCCTACGGTGGTCCTAGATGCCTCTTCACAGCCGGAGAACTAAATAAGCCTAAAGAAAGAAAGGGGAAATCTAAACTGCCCCAGAGCAGACCCCAAACAATAGACAGCCCCCAACATGTATTGTCGGTGAAAACAGATGAAAACTCAAACACAGACAGAAAGACAGGCAGAGCAAACGATGGGGCCCAACTAACTAGATAGGAAAGGATAGAAAAGATGCTGGCTGCAATCCGCCTAAACCCTACCAAAAATGTCCCAACACGTCTGATAGGAAAAACGGCCCTGAAGTCACTAGACTTCAAAATCCCTATATCAGCACTCCGATATATTCTGAAGACAGAGCAAAAGAGATTTAACCGAAGGGACAAAAATGGAAATTCAGCAAAGCCCCAGCCGGGGGCTAGCTGAACACAAAACTAAGCAAATCAGACAAAATCTCATGGAACAATAACAGAGCAAAACTTAGCTTAAGAAGACAGGAACTGAACTGGAGGCCAGAGCTCAGAGCAGAGAAATCACCAGCAACCCTACAGGGCGTCGGCTGCCTTATATCCACTCAGAGATTCTGGATGTCCAATCGCAATCCACCTGTTCAGGTGACAGGTCTCTCCCATCCAAATCAGTTTCACCACCTCCCTTCACCAGCAGTGGGAGTTCATCGGACATCAAAGGTGAACGAGAAAATGAGCTCACAACACAGAACAGTCCCAGCAATTACCCCAAGATGGTGTAAATTACAGAGTCTCACCCTTCTGCTGACTCGCCGGGATTAGAGCTGCCTCCAGTGCCAAATACCCCCACCAGTGGCTCTTCGCTTTTGATGAGCCCCCTGTAAGACATCTCTGGTTTTTCAGCGATGGTGAATGAAGCAGTCCTGTGTTCTTCCAGCCAGGCTGAAGTCCCCTAATCTCATCTCCTGTAGTCACCCGGACCAGAAGAAAAATACTCTATATAGTTCACAACTGGCCTACAACCATTATTCAGAGGTCAGAGAGGTGAGAATGCGGCCAACCTGCATTCTTTGATTATGTAATCTATTTGCATAGTTTTTCCTCCTCAGTTTGGAATGCCAACAAACTGCCTATCATGGACAATGTATGTAATCAACATATCAGCAAACATCATTGTTCAGTGGCCATGCATTATTGTTTTGCAAAAATATCAGAAAATAAACTATATGAGATAATATATTAGAGGTAAATATTCATCCTACAAGAGGAGTCAACACGTCAGACAACAGTTTATGATTCTGGGCCTACACAATTTACATCTGGCGTAATTAAGAAATGCTGTGTCGTCACACAATGACTATAGGTGAAGTTAATCCGTCCACATGGAAAAAAATGCAGTGTAATGCTTACCCCTAAAGAGTCAATAGACCACACACAGTGCCACAGACGCCCCAACGCGCGTTTCGCTGATCAGTTTTCTCAGGGGGAGTGTGCACTGCACGCAGAGGAAAGGCACTGGTCACTTTGTAAGTATTTTCTACATGAGGTTGGGGGACACTTCTTCCCCTGCTTTATTCTTCTTTCCATGATCTTTCTGGCACTTCATGCAATTTATTTTACCACTGTATTAAAATCCCAAATAATGTGAGTGGCCATAGAATTGACTGCGACCATCTTACCGGGGCTTGGCCTGTGCCCCTTCCCGCTGGTTCAGATCTCCACATCTCATCTTTTTCACTTGCACTTTATAATGTACAACACGGATTCCTTCCTATATAAATGATTCTTAGAACTTTATTACAGTGAATAAACCATGGGTAACCAGTCTCACTCCAATTCAGGAACATATTATAGAATCATAGAATGGTAGAGTTGGAAGGGACCTCCTGGGCCATCTGGTCCAACCCCCTGCTCAAAGCAGGATTCGCTAAATCATCCCAGTCAGATGTCTGTCCAGCCTCTGTTTGAAGACTTCTATTGAAGGAGAACTCACCACTTCTCGTGGCAGCCTGTTCCACTCATTGATCACTCTGTCAAAAAGTTTTTTCTAATATCTAATCTGTGTCTCCTCCCATTCAGTTTCATCCCATTGCTTCTAGTCTTTCCTTGTGCAAATGAGAATAAGGATGATCCTTCTACAATGTGACAGCCCTTGAGATATTTGTAGACAGCTATTAAGTCTAATATGTTCCACCCATTTTGCTATGAAGCCCCTAAACATTTCTGGTGCAAGCAGTTCCCTTCATAAGTCCCATGCTTGATGACATGACGTCTTCTGCGTGCAATCTAAGTGTCACATGTCTGTCAGTATATACACCCGCAACCATCGCTCCACCAAACCGCTGCACATCCAACTGTGTCCTCACTTACTGTATCCTCACCCATCCCTTGTAGATTGTGAGCCCTTGCGGACAGGGTCCTTTTTCCTCCTGCACCAGTCGATGACTCGTTTTGTTCAAGATTATTGTAGTTGTTTTTATTATGTATACCCCTCCTCACATGTAAAGTGCCATGGAATAAACGGCACTATAATAATAAAAGTACCTTTTCTAAAAGGCCACAGACACTGCACCAAAATTAACAAGAGGCAAAATGAAAGAAACACCACCACGAAGACTAAGGTAATCTCCATCACCACAATGAAGACCAAGGAGATCTCCAAACAGCACCATGAAGACCAAGGAGATCTCCAATCAGCACCCTGAAGACCAAAGGGATCTCCAAACAACACCATGAAGACCAAGGAGATCTACAAACACCACCATGAAGACAAAAGGAGATCTCCAAACACCACCATGAAGACAAAGGAGATCTCCAAACAGCACCATGGAGATCTCCAAACAGCACCATGAAGAGCAAGGAGATCTCCAACAACACCATGAACAGCAAGGAAATCTCCAAACAGCACCAAGACGACCAAGGAGATCTCCAAACACCATAAAGACCAAGGAGATCTCCAAACACCATAAAGACCAAGGAGATCTCCAAACAAGGGACAGGGTTGTTGAGAAGAACAAGTCAGGATTGGGTTTTAAAGAAATCTCCCAATCTCTGATGATCCTCCGCACTGTCCAGGCACTTTAACCCTCTAACTACTGTGATTGCTAGTGATCGCAGCATTTAGCAGGCATGCAGAGGGAGGGAGCCCCCTCTGCACTACAATCGACGCTCCCACAACGACGTTGCAGTATCCCGATCGTAGCCATGGTGACCTGATGTCTTCATGACGACATCCAGGTCACCAGGCACTAGCAAGTTAGTTAGATCAAGAGCAGTGTATGATCTAACTACTGTATTTTTCAGATGATAAGATGCACTTTTTTCCCAAAAACATTTTGGGGAAACTGGGGGTGCGTCTTATAATCCAAATTGTAGCTGCGGGTTAGCTTACTCACAGCGAGGTCCCAGGGTTGCTGCTGCTGGAAGCTTCTGCAGCAAAGAGTTGGGCGATGGCTGTGGGCTCCAGGTTTGTACGACAAGGTGTTCAGTGGTGCGGGGGCTCCGATGACATTTTGTGAAAACCCAGAGCCATGCAATTTCCATACTCTTCTATGTGATGGACTCTGGGAAAATGGCCGTAGGAGGGGTCACATGCTCAAATTGAGATCACATCTCACGAGATCTCGGATCCCAAGATCTCAATAGCGCATGCGCTGCTCCTGCCGCCATTTCCCCAGAGGCTACCATATTAGAAAATATGAAAGGCTTCGGGCTGTCACAAAATAAAAATGTAGGTGGAGCCCCCGCGCCACTGAACACCTTGTCTTAACAACCGGGGGCCAGCAGCCATTGCCCAACTCCTGCCACCGTTGAACATCCTGTCCTACCAGCCTAAAGCCCGCAGCATCTCCTGCCTCCGCCAGCAGCGACCCTGCCACCAGGGATCGTAATGCTCACTCTCCCTTTAACATGGGCGTAATACTAAAAAAATGCTAAAAAAAGTTAGATGCTGCTACTTCCCTTCCAAGCCCTGCTGTGCACCAAAACAGTAGTTTTCCCCACATATGGGGTATCGGAGCACACGGGAGAAATTGCAAACAACTTGTATGGTGTAAACTCTCATGTTACCCTTGTGAAAATGTAAAATTTGGGGCTAAAAAACACTTTTGTGGGAAAAATATTTTTTATTTTCACGGCTCAACATTATACAATTCTGTGAAGCACCAGGGGGTTCAAGGTGCACACCACACATCTAGATAAGTTCCCTAAGGGGTCTAGTTTCCAAAATGGTGTTATTTGTGGGCAGTTTCCACTGTTTCGGTACATCAGTTGCTCTCCAAACACGACACGGCATCTGCTACCTAATCCAGCAAATTTTATATTCAAAAAGTCAAATGGCGCACCTTCTATTCCGAGTCCTGCAGTGCACCCAAACAGTGGCTTTCCCCCACGTATGGGGTATCGGCATGCTCAAGAGAAATTGCAAATTTTGTGGTAATTTTTTCCTGTGAGGCTGGTTTCACATTTGCGTTTTTTAGCGCTGGAAAAAAACGCTAACCTGCGCATGCGTTTTTTCCCCTATATTTAACATGGGTGCGCATACCTGCGCGCTTGTAAGCGCATGTATGCGATTTTCATGCGCTGCGTTTTTTTGGGGTGTGCGATTGGATTTTCCAGACGCATCATGTTGCATTTTTTGGCCCTGCAAAAAAAGCGCATGCGCACATATGCGCACGTTTTGCGCTAAAAATGGCCATTATAGCCTATGGATGCGCATATGTGCGCACTGGCATGCTCATGTAAGCGTTTTTTTGCATATGCGTTTTTTTTTTTTTAACCATGGAATTTAGGGGTTTGGGTTAGAGTTAGGGTTAGTTAAGGGGGTTTAGGGTTAGGGTTAGGGTCAGGGTTAGGGTTGGGTTTTGGGTCAGGGTTAGGGTTAAGTATGGTTTGGTTAAGGGTTAGGGTCAGGGTTAGGGTCAGGATTAGGGTTAAGTATGGTTTTGTTAAGGGTTAGGGTCAGGGTTAGGGTTAGGGTCAGGGTTAGGGTTAAGTATGGTTTTGTTAAGGGTTAGGGTCAGGGTTAGGGTCAGGATTAGGGTTAAGTATGGTTTTGTTAAGGGTTAGGGTCAGGGTTAGGGTCAGGGTTAGGGTCAGGGTTAGGGTTAAGTATGGTTTTGTTAAGGATTAGGGTCAGGGTTAGGGTCAGGATTAGGGTTAAGTATGGTTTTGTTAAGGGTTAGGGTCAGGGTTAGGGTCAGGGTTAGGGTTAGTTAGGGTTTAGGGTTTGGGTTAGGGTTAAGTATGATTTGGTTAAGGGTTAGGGTCAGGGTTAGGGTTAGGGTTAGTTAGGGTTTAGGGTTTGGGTTAGGGTTAAGTATGATTTGGTTAAGGGTTAGGGTCAGGGTTAGGGTCAGGGTTAGGGTCAGGGTTAGGGTTAGTAAAGTCATGGTTTGGGTAGTGTGAGGGGCCACCTAAAAATGTTGGAAAAAAACGCAAACGCGGTAAAAACGCGCTAAAAACGCATACAAACGCATAAAAACGCTGCGTTTTTTTCATGCATGCTCATAAAAATGCTTGAAAAAAACGCAGCAGTTGTATGCTTATGTATGCGTTTTTTCAATGCGTTTTTTTGCGGGAAAAACGCGCTGCAAAAAAAAGCAAGTGTGAAACTAGCCTTACCCTTGCGAAAAAAATAAATAAATTTGGGTCTAAAAGGTAAAATTTTTGTGAAAACAAACCTTCAATGCTAATTCTTTCCTTCCACGTCCCAAAAATTCCTGTGAAGCCCCTGAAGGGTTAATAAACTTCTTGAATGTGGTTTTGAGCACCTTGAGGGGTGCATTTTTTAGAATGCTGTCAATTTTGGGGAATTTTATGTCATATAGACCCCTCAGAGTCACTTCAAATGTAATATAACTGTGAAGATCTGAGGTTGTGGGCTGTGATATTCACCTAGGCAGATTAACGATGCAACAATTTTTATTCCATACATCCATGGTTGTACAACAATTCCAGGTAGACGGCCAAAATACAATGTCCTCAGTCCACAAGTTCCCAATCTGAGATCGATAGTCCCACTGCCCCCCAGGAGATACTCACTGTCTCCCAACTTTTGGTTGGCCCACAGCTTTTGGTATCTCCAGCCGGTATAGTGTGCAGCCTATGTTCCTCCAGATGATGGATGTCACCACCGTAGCTCATGGATACCCCTCCAGCCAGCAACCGATCTCCAGAACTCCATAGTCCATCCATCCCAGCTTGGATCCTCTCCCATCGATGTCACTCCAACAACTGCCTGATTGAACCCCTGTGCCTTTTTCTCCCTCCCTCTTAAAAGGCTGATATAAGATGTGGCCATCACATTTCAGGGCTGATATTCAGCATTCTATAACGCTGTATATAAACCCCAATCAGACCTGGAAGAACTGAAAAATAACTTTTACTATACTCACCTGCGGGGAGGTCCGGTCCGGTCAGTTCTTCCAGGTAGGGTTGGGGTTTATATACAGCGTTATAGAATGCTGAATATCAGCCCTGAAAGGTGATGGCCACATCTTATATCAGCCAAAACTGATGATAGGTGTACTTTAAACATTTTTCTTCAGCTCACAGAATGAAGCCTATTCCATCACCTGAGACTCCATGTGAGACCCCCTGTGGTGACGGCTCCCCTGGGTCTACTATCTCCATCCACACAATGGGCCCAGGGCTGGTAGGACAACGGATTGGTAGGATGATTGCTTTACATTTACCTTTAGCAATCTCCTGTCTGGCCTTAGGGTCCCGTTACACTAAACGACGCACCAGCGATCCCGACAACGATACGATCTGGTCAGGATCGCTGGTGCGTCGCTACATGATCGCTGGTGAGCTGTCAAACAGGCAGACTCACCAGCGATCAGGACCAGCGAGGATCCAGGGTAAACAGCGGGTAACCAAGCGTGCGCGTCTGCTTACAGTGCTGGGAGCTCGCTGATCGTTGCTCTCCCGCTGCCACACGCAGCGAGAACAGCTATCAAAAAATGGCTCAGGACATTCCTGCACGATCAGCGATACCTAGCGGGGGGGGCCGGTCACAAAATCGGTGACGCATCAGCGATCTCGCTTAGTGTGACGTACCCCTTATCTATACATAAGATCCAGCCTGCTCGTCCTCCTCTGATTACTGTCACTGAGGATGAACATTGATTCCTGAGGATGAACTGACAAGCAAGAAAATCACTAATAAAACACAGCAAGAAAATATCTAATAAAACACAACAAAACCGGTGGAAAAAGTCTCTACCTTGTAGAGCTGTGGACTCCGCTCTACATCCATTCCTCCTATAGTCTTTAGTAAGCGGCCATATCCTCACAGTAACGAAAAAAAAAATCATTTTTTTCATAAATAAATGCAAGACATCGAAGAAATTTTACTACCATCATGAAGCACAATGTATCACAAAAAACAATCTTCGTATCAGTGGCATCTGTTGAAGTGTTCCAAGAGCTATTACCACATACAGTGACACTGGTCAGAATTGTAAAATTTGGCCTGGTCATGAAGGTGACAATAGGCTCGAGAATGAAGGGGTTAAAACATTCAGAAGTGGATTGGCTGGTGTGTTTTGGATCATTGTTCTGCTTCATAACTCAAGTGCGTTTCAGCTTGAGGTCATGAACAGATGGCCATTCTCCTTCAGGATTTTTTGATAGACAGCAGAATTCATGGTGCCATTTACCACAGCAAATCTTTCAGGTCCTGAAGCAGCAAAACATCCCCAGAAAATCACACTTCTACCACCATATTTTACTGTTGGTATGATGTTCCTTTTCTGAATTGTTGTATTACTTCTACGTCAGATGTAATGGGACATACACCTTCCAAAAATGTTATCTTTTGTCTTGTCAGTCCACAGGCTATTCTCCCAAACGTCTTGGGGATCATCAAGATATTTTCTGGCAAAATTGAGACAAACCTTTATGCTCTTATTGCACTTCAGTGGTTTTCATCTTGCAACCCTCTCCTTCAGTCCATTTTTGCTCAATCTCTTTCCTATGGTGGAGTCATGAACACTGACCTTAACTGAGGCAAGTGAGGCCTGCAGTTCTTTGGATGTTGTTGTGCCTTTTGTGACCTCTTGGATGAGTCGGCATGATGTCTAGCTTTTGAGGATCTTTTGATCTAATTCACTATGTCAGGCAGGTCCTATTTAAGTGATTCCTTGATTGAGAACAGGTATGGCAGTAATCGAGCCTGGGTGTGGCTAGGGAAACTGAACTCCGCTTTTCAAAGATGTGATAAATCACAGTTAATTTATGTTTTAATATAGGGGAGTGGGGTATAATTATTTTTACAAAGGGCTCTGTAGGTTTGGATTTCTTTTTCCCTTAATAATAAAGACCTTCTGTATTTTGTGATTACTGGTGGCATCTTTGTCTATTATTTACATTTGTTTGGTGATCTGACAAACATGCAAAAGAATAGGAAATCAGGAAGGGGCAAACACTTTTTCACTCCACTGTATATATACTTTGTTCTGTATCCATATGACCCCGTATTCTATATTTGGATACTCACTGTGCTGTATCCGCACACTCCCCATATCCCACTTGTACACTCCCTGTGCTGTATCCGCACACTCCCCATATCCCACTTGTACACTCCCTGTGCTGTATCCGCACACTCTCCATATCCTACATGTACACTCCCTGTGCTGTATCCGCACACTCTCCATATCCTACATGTACACTCCCTGTGCTGTATCCGTACGCTCCCTGTATACAATTCTTTGGAATGCACTTCCCAGGTCAATACGATTAGTCCCCAATCCCCACAATTTTAAGCGTGTCCTGAAAACGCATTTATTCAGACTGGCCTATCGCCTCAACACATTAACCTAATCTATCCCTGTGTGGCAGAGCCAAAAGTTTTACCATAACCAGGTTCCCAGTATCATGTTCCCACATGCTTTATGCCTCCATTAGCCCTCTGTGTCTGTACTGATACACACTTAACATTATGGCTGGTCCATACAATCAGAGCAACTGTTACCACCCACCTTTCGTGTCTCCCTCTTTCCTCATAGACTGTAAGCTTGTGAGCAGGGCCCTCATTCCTCTTGGTATCTGTTATGATCTATGTGATTATTGTTATGCTGTAATGTCTATTGTCTGTACAAATCCCCTCTGAAATGTAAAGTGCTGCGGAATATGTCGGCGCTATAAAAATAAAATTTATTATATTATTATTATTACTACTATGTGTACACTCACTGTGCTGTATCCGCACACTCCCCATATCCTACATGTACACTCCCTGTGCTGTATCCGCACACTCCCCATATCCCACTTGGACACTCCCCGTGCTGTATCCGCACACTCCCCGTATCCTACGTGTACACTCCCTGTGCTGTATCCGCACACTCCTCGTATCATACATGTACACTCCCTGTGCTGTATCCGCACACTCTCCATATCCTACATGTACACTCCCTGTGCTGTATCCGTACGCTCCCTGTATACTATGTGTACACTCACTGTGCTGTATCCGCACACTCGCCGTATCCTACGTGTACACTCACTGAGCTGTATCCACACACTCCCCTTATCCTACGTGTACACTCCGTGCTGTATCCGCACACTCCCCATATCCCACTTATACAATCCCTGTGCTGTATCCGCACACTCCCCGTATCCTACATGTGCACTCCGTGCTGTATCCGCACACTCCCCATATCCCACTTGAACACTGTGCTGTATCCGTGCGCTCACTGTATACTATGTGTACACTCACTGTGCTGTATCCGCACACTCCCCGTATCCTACGTGTACACTCCCTGTGCTGTATCCGCACAGTCCCCGTATCCTACATGTACACTCCCTGTGCTGTATCCGCACACTCCCCATATCCTACATGTACACTCCCTGTGCTGTATCCACACACTCCCCATATCCCACTTGTACACTCCCTGTGCTGTATCCGCACACTCCCCATATCCTACGTGTACACTCCTTGCTGTATCCGCACACTCCTCGTATCCTACATGTACACTCCCTGTGCTGTATCCGCACACTCCCCATATCCCACTTGTACACTCCCTGTGCTGTATCCGCACTCCCCGTATCCTACATGTACACTCCCTGTGCTGTATCCACACACTCCCCATATCCTACTTGTACACTCCCTGTGCTGTATCCGCACACTCCCCGTATCCTACATGTGCACTCCCTGTGCTGTATCCGCACACTCCCCATATCCCACTTGTACACTCCCTGTGCTGTATCCGCACACTCCCCGTATCCTACATGTGCACTCCCTGTGCTGTATCCGCACATTCCCCATATCCCACTTGAACACTCACTGTGCTGTATCCGTGCGCTCACTGTATACTATGTGTACACTCACTGTGCTGTATCCGCACACTCCCCGTATCCTACGTGTACACTCACTGAGCTGTATCCACACACTCCCCTTATCCTACGTGTACACTCCCTGTGCTGTATCCGCACACTCCCCATATCCTACATGTACACTCCCTGTGCTGTATCCACACACTCCCCATATGCCACTTGTACACTCCCTGTGCTGTATCCGCACACTCCCCGTATCCTACATGTGCACTCCCTGTGCTGTATCCGCACACTCCCCATATCCCACTTGAACACTGTGCTGTATCCGTGCGCTCACTGTATACTATGTGTACACTCACTGTGCTGTATCCGCACACTCCCCGTATCCTACGTGTACACTCCCTGTGCTGTATCCGCACACTCCCCGTATCCTACATGTACACTCCCTGTGCTGTATCCACACACTCCCCATATCCCACTTGTACACTCCCTGTGCTGTATCCGCACACTCCCCATATCCTACGTGTACACTCCTTGCTGTATCCGCACACTCCTCGTATCCTACATGTACACTCCCTGTGCTGTATCCACACACTCCCCATATCCCACTTGTACACTCCCTGTGCTGTATCCGCACACTCCCCATATCCTACGTGTACACTCCTTGCTGTATCCGCACACTCCCCGTATCCTACATGTACACTCCCTGTGCTGTATCCGCACACTCCCCATATCCCACTTGTACACTCCCTGTGCTGTATCCGCACACTCCCCGTATCCTACATATGCACTCCCTGTGCTGTATCCGCACACTCCCCATATCCCACTTGTACACTCCCTGTGCTGTATCCACACACTCCCCATATCCCACTTGTACACTCCCTGTGCTGTATCCGCACACTCCCCATATCCTACGTGTACACTCCTTGCTGTATCCGCACACTCCTCGTATCCTACATGTACACTCCCTGTGCTGTATCCGCACACTCCCCATATCCTACGTGTACACTCCTTGCTGTATCCGCACACTCCTCGTATCCTACATGTACACTCCCTGTGCTGTATCCACACACTCCCCATATCCCACTTGTACACTCCCTGTGCTGTATCCGCACACTCCCCATATCCTACGTGTACACTCCTTGCTGTATCCGCACACTCCCCGTATCCTACATGTACACTCCCTGTGCTGTATCTGCACACTCCCCATATCCCACTTGTACACTCCCTGTGCTGTATCCGCACACTCCCCATATCCCACTTGTACACTCCCTGTGCTGTATCCGCACACTCCCCATATCCTACGTGTCCACTCCCTGTGCTGTATCCACACACTCCCCGTATCCTACGTGTACATTCCCTGTGCTGTATCCACACACTCCCCATATCCCACTTGTACACTCCCTGTGCTGTATCCGCACACTCCCCGTATCCTACATGTGCACTCCCTGTGCTGTATCCGCACACTCCCCATATCCCACTTGTACACTCCCTGTGCTGTATCCGCACACTCCCCGTATCCTACATATGCACTCCCTGTGCTGTATCCGCACTCCCCGTATCCTACATGTACACTCCCTGTGCTGTATCCACACACTCCCCATATCCCACTTGTACGCTCCCTGTGCTGTATCCGCACACTCCCCGTATCCTACATGTGCACTCCCTGTGCTGTATCCGCACACTCCCCATATCCCACTTGTACACTCCCTGTGCTGTATCCGCACACTCCCCGTATCCTACATATGCACTCCCTGTGCTGTATCCGCACTCCCCGTATCCTACATGTACAATCCGTGCTGTATCCACACACTCCCCATATCCCACTTGTACACTCCCTGTGCTGAATCCGCACACTCCCCGTATCCTACATGTGCACTCCCTGTGCTGTATCCGCACACTCCCCATATCCCACTTGTACACTCCCTGTGCTGTATCCGCACACTCCCCATATCCTACGTGTACACTCCCTGTGCTGTATCCACACACTCCCCGTATCCTACGTGTACACTCCCTGTGCTGTATCCACACACTCCCCATATCCCACTTGTACACTCCCTGTGCTGTATCCGCACACTCCTCGTATCCTACGTGTACACTCACTGTGCTGTATCCGCACACTCCCCATATCCTACGTGTACACTCCCTGTGCTGTATCCGCACACTCCCCATATCCCACTTGAACACTCCCTGTGCTGTATCCGTGCGCTCACTGTATACTATGTGTACACTCACTGTGCTGTATCCGCACACTCCCCGTATCCTACGTGTACACTCCCTGTGCTGTATCCGCACACTCCCCGTATCCTACATGTACACTCCCTGTGCTGTATCCACACACTCCCCATATCCCACTTGTACACTCCCTGTGCTGTATCCGCACACTCCCCGTATCCTACATGTGCACTCCCTGTGCTGTATCCGCACACTCCCCATATCCCACTTGAACACTCACTGTGCTGTATCCGTGCGCTCCCTGTATCCTACATGTGCACTCCCTGTGCTGTATCCGCACACTCCCCATATCCCACTTGTACACTCCCTGTGCTGTATCCGCACATTCCCCGTATCCTACATGTGCACTCCCTGTGCTGTATCCGCACACTCCCCATACCCCACTTGTACACTCCCTGTGCTGTATCCGCACACTCCCCGTATCCTACGTGTACACTCCCTGTGCTGTATCCGCACACTCCCCATATCCCACATATCCCACTTGAACACTCCCTGTGCTGTATCCGCACACTCCCCATATCCCACTTGTACACTCCTTGTGCTGTATCCGCACTCCCCATATCCCACTTGAACACTCACTGTGCTGTATCCGCACACTCCCCATATCCCACTTGTACACTCCCTGTGCTGTATCCGCACACTCCCCATATCCCACTTGTACACTCCCTGTGCTGTATCCGCACACTCCCCATATCCCACTTGTACACTCCTTGTGCTGTATCCGCACTCCCCATATCCCACTTGAACACTCCCTGTGCTGTATCCGCACACTCCCCATATCCTACATGTACACTCCGTGCTGTATCCGCACACTCCCCATATCCTACGTGTACACTCCCTGTGCTGTATCCGCACACTCCCCATATCCCACTTGTACACTTCCTGTGCTGTATCCGCACACTCCCCGTATCCTACATGTGCACTCCCTGTGCTGTATCCGCACATTCCCCATATCCCACTTGAACACTCACTGTGCTGTATCCGTGCGCTCACTGTATACTATGTGTACACTCACTGTGCTGTATCCGCACACTCCCCGTATCCTACGTGTACACTCACTGAGCTGTATCCACACACTCCCCTTATCCTACGTGTACACTCCCTGTGCTGTATCCGCACACTCCCCATATCCTACATGTACACTCCCTGTGCTGTATCCACCCACTCCCCATATCCCACTTGTACACTCCCTGTGCTGTATCCGCACACTCCCCGTATCCTACATGTGCACTCCCTGTGCTGTATCCGCACACTCCCCATATCCCACTTGAACACTGTGCTGTATCCGTGCGCTCACTGTATACTATGTGTACGCTCACTGTGCTGTATCCGCACACTCCCCGTATCCTACGTGTACACTCCCTGTGCTGTATCCGCACACTCCCCGTATCCTACATGTACACTCCCTGTGCTGTATCCGCACACTCCCCGTATCCTACATGTACACTCCCTGTGCTGTATCCACACACTCCCCATATCCCACTTGTACACTCCCTGTGCTGTACCCGCACACTCCCCATATCCTACGTGTACACTCCTTGCTGTATCCGCACACTCCTCGTATCCTACATGTACACTCCCTGTGCTGTATCCACACACTCCCCATATCCCACTTGTACACTCCCTGTGCTGTATCCGCACACTCCCCATATCCTACGTGTACACTCCTTGCTGTATCCGCACACTCCCCGTATCCTACATGTACACTCCCTGTGCTGTATCCGCACACTCCCCATATCCCACTTGTACACTCCCTGTGCTGTATCCGCACACTCCCCGTATCCTACATATGCACTCCCTGTGCTGTATCCGCACTCCCCGTATCCTACATGTACACTCCCTGTGCTGTATCCACACTCCCCATATCCTACTTGTACACTCCCTGTGCTGTATCCGCACACTCCCCGTATCCTACATGTGCACTCCCTGTGCTGTATCCGCACACTCCCCATATCCCACTTGGACACTCCCTGTGCTGTATCCGCACACTCCCCATATCCCACTTGTACACTCCCTGTGCTGTATCCGCACTCCCCGTATCCTACATGTACACTCCCTGTGCTGTATCCACACACTCCCCATATCCCACTTGTACACTCCCTGTGCTGTATCCGCACACTCCCCGTATCCTACATGTGCACTCCCTGTGCTGTATCCGCACACTCCCCATATCCCACTTGTACACTCCCTGTGCTGTATCCGCACACTCCCCATATCCTACGTGTACACTCCCTGTGCTGTATCCACACACTCCCCGTATCCTACGTGTACACTCCCTGTGCTGTATCCACACACTCCCCATATCCCACTTGTACACTCCCTGTGCTGTATCCGCACACTCCCCGTATCCTACATGTGCACTCCCTGTGTTGTATCCGCACACTCCCCATATCCCACTTGTACACTCCCTGTGCTGTATACGCACACTCCCCATATCCTACGTGTCCACTCCCTGTGCTGTATCCACACACTCCCCGTATCCTACGTGTACATTCCCTGTGCTGTATCCACACACTCCCCATATCCCACTTGTACACTCCCTGTGCTGTATCCGCACACTCACCGTATCCTACATGTGCACTCCCTGTGCTGTATCCGCACACTCCCCATATCCCACTTGTACACTCCCTGTGCTGTATCCGCACACTCCCCGTATCCTACATATGCACTCCCTGTGCTGTATCCGCACTCCCCGTATCCTACATGTACACTCCCTGTGCTGTATCCACACACTCCCCATATCCCACTTGTACACTCCCTGTGCTGTATCCGCACACTCCCCGTATCCTACATGTGCACTCCCTGTGCTGTATCCGCACACTCCCCATATCCCACTTGTGCACTCCCTGTGCTGTATCCGCACACTCCCCGTATCCTACATATGCACTCCCTGTGCTGTATCCGCACTCCCCGTATCCTACATGTACACTCCGTGCTGTATCCACACACTCCCCATATCCCACTTGTACACTCCCTGTGCTGTATCCGCACACTCCCCATATCCTACGTGTACACTCCCTGTGCTGTATCCACACACTCCCCGTATCCTACGTGTACACTCCCTGTGCTGTATCCACACACTCCCCATATCCCACTTGTACACTCCCTGTGCTGTATCCGCACACTCCCCGTATCCTACGAGTACACTCACTGTGCTGTATCCGCACACTCCCCATATCCTACGTGTACACTCCCTGTGCTGTATCCGCACACTCCCCATATCCCACTTGAACACTCACTGTGCTGTATCCGTGCGCTCACTGTATACTATGTGTACACTCACTGTGCTGTATCCGCACACTCCCCGTATCCTACGTGTACACTCCCTGTGCTGTATCCGCACACTCCCCGTATCCTACATGTACACTCCCTGTGCTGTATCCACACTCCCCGTATCCTACATGTACACTCCCTGTGCTGTATCCACACACTCCCCATATCCCACTTGTACACTCCCTGTGCTGTATCCGCACACTCCCCGTATCCTACATGTGCACTCCCTGTGCTGTATCCGCACACTCCCCATATCCCACTTGTACACTCCCTGTGCTGTATCCGCACACGTGCACTCCCTGTGCTGTATCCGCACACTCCCCATATCCCACTTGAACACTCACTGTGCTGTATCCGTGCGCTCCCTGTATCCTACATGTGCACTCCCTGTGCTGTATCCGCACACTCCCCATATCCCACTTGTACACTCCCTGTGCTGTATCCGCACATTCCCCGTATCCTACATATGCACTCCCTGTGCTGTATCCGCACACTCCCCATACCCCACTTGTACACTCCCTGTGCTGTATCCGCACACTCCCCGTATCCTACATGTGCACTCCCTGTGCTGTATCCGCACACTCCCCATATCCCACTTGTACACTCCCTGTGCTGTATCCGCACACTCCCCATATCCTACGTGTACACTCCCTGTGCTGTATCCACACACTCCCCGTATCTACGTGTACACTCCCTGTGCTGTATCCACACACTCCCCATATCCCACTTGTACACTCCCTGTGCTGTATCCGCACACTCCCCGTATCCTACGTGTACACTCACTGTGCTGTATCCGCACACTCCCCATATCCTACGTGTACACTCCCTGTGCTGTATCCGCACACTCCCCGTGTTGTATCCGCACACTCCCCATATCCCACTTGAACACTCCCTGTGCTGTATCCGTGCGCTCACTGTATACTATGTGTACACTCACTGTGCTGTATCCGCACACTCCCCGTATCCTACGTGTACACTCCCTGTGCTGTATCCGCACACTCCCCGTATCCTACATGTACACTCCCTGTGCTGTATCCACACTCCCCGTATCCTACATGTACACTCCCTGTGCTGTATCCACACACTCCCCATATCCCACTTGTACACTCCCTGTGCTGTATCCGCACACTCCCCGTATCCTACATGTGCACTCCCTGTGCTGTATCCGCACACTCCCCATATCCCACTTGAACACTCACTGTGCTGTATCCGTGCGCTCCCTGTATCCTACATGTGCACTCCCTGTGCTGTATCCGCACACTCCCCATATCCCACTTGTACACTCCCTGTGCTGTATCCGCACATTCCCCGTATCCTACATGTGCACTCCCTGTGCTGTATCCGCACACTCCCCATACCCCACTTGTACACTCCCTGTGCTGTATCCGCACACTCCCCGTATCCTACGTGTACACTCCCTGTGCTGTATCCGCACACTCCCCATATCCCACTTGGACACTCCCTGTGCTGTATCCGCACACTCCCCGTATCCTACGTGTACACTCCGTGCTGTATCCACACACTCCCCATATCCTACATGTACACTCCGTGCTGTATCCGCACACTCCCCATATCCCACTTGTACACTCCCTGTGCTGTATCCGCACACTCCCCATATCCCACTTGGACACTCCCTGTGCTGTATCACACTCCCCATATCCCACTTGGACACTCCCTGTGCTGTATCCGTACGCTCCCTGTATACTATTTGTACACTCACTGTGCTGTATCCACACACTCCCCATATCTTACGTGTACACTCCCTGTGCTGTATCCGCACACTCCCCGTATCCTACGTGTACACTCCCTGTGCTGTATCCACACTCCCCATATCCCACTTGGACACTCCCTGTGCTGTATCCGCACACTCCCCGTATCCTACGTGTACACTCCGTGCTGTATCCACACACTCCCCATATCCTACATGTACACTCCGTGCTGTATCCGCACACTCCCCATATCCCACTTGTACACTCCCTGTGCTGTATCCGCACACTCCCCATATCCCACTTGGACACTCCCTGTGCTGTATCACACTCCCCATATCCCACTTGGACACTCCCTGTGCTGTATCCGTACGCTCCCTGTATACTATTTGTACACTCACTGTGCTGTATCCACACACTCCCCATATCTTACGTGTACACTCCCTGTGCTGTATCCGCACACTCCCCGTATCCTACGTGTACACTCCCTGTGCTGTATCCACACTCCCCATATCCTACGTGTACACTCCCTGTGCTGTATCCGCACACTCCCCATATCCCACTTGGACACTCCCTGTGCTGTATCCGCACACTCCCCGTATCCTACGTGTACACTCCCTGTGCTGTATCCACACACTCGCCATATCCTACATGTACACTCCGTGCTGTATCCGCACACTCCCCATATCCTACGTGTACACTCCCTGTGCTGTATCCACACACTCCCCATATCCCACTTGGACACTCCCTGTGCTGTATCCGTACGCTCCCCGTATCCTACGTGTACACTCCCTGTGCTGTATCCACACACTCCCCATATCCCACTTGGACACTCCCTGTGCTGTATCCACACACTCCCCATATCCCACTTGGACACTCCCTGTGCTGTATCCGCACACTCCCCGTATCCTACGTGTACACTCCCTGTGCTGTATCCACACTCCCCATATCCTACGTGTACACTCCCTGTGCTGTATCCGCACACTCCCCATATCCCACTTGTACACTCCCTGTGCTGTATCCGCACACTCCCCGTATCCTACGTGTACACTGCCTGTGCTGTATCCGCACACTCCCCGTATGCTACGTGTACACTCCCTGTGCTGTATCCACACACTCCCCATATCCCACTTGGACACTCCCTGTGCTGTATCCGCACACTCCCCGTATCCTACATGTACACTCCCTGTGCTGTATCCGCACACTCCCCGTATCCTACGTGTACACTGCCTGTGCTGTATCCGCACACTCCCCGTATCCTACGTGTACACTCCCTGTGCTGTATCCACACTCCCCGTATCCTACATGTACACTCCCTGTGCTGTATCCACACACTCCCCATATCCCACTTGGACACTCCCTGTGCTGTATCCCCACACTCCCCGTATCCTACGTGTACACTCCCTGTGCTGTATCCGCACACTCCCCGTATCCTACGTGTACACTCCCTGTGCTGTATCCCCACACTCCCCGTATCCTACGTGTACACTCTCTGTGCTGTATCCACACACTCCCCATATCCCACTTGGACACTCCCTGTGCTGTATCCGCACACTCCCCGTATCCTACGTGTACACTCCCTGTGCTGTATCCGCACACTCCCCGTATCCTACGTGTACACTCCCTGTGCTGTATCCGCACACTCCTTCCACCCTGCTTTAATACTCCATCATTGACCTCATGGCGGACCTTTCTACCTGATGGTGTCATCACAGGTGTCACCCCGAGACATTTCCCTCTCGCTCTGTGCTGTGGGATCTTGCGCCTCCACTCCACCATCAAGCACATATTATAACAGTAGAGACGCCATTAAACATCATAAAACCAGTCTGTAATAAGACTATGATGAACGCGTTTATTACGTTACCAATATTATTTTACAGTCCACATTCCACGTCTGGATCTCATTAATTGTGTTAAAGCAGTGAGAGAAAAAACGGCAAATCTTCCCCAGAAAGTATTGAAAATATGAAACATTTTACTGTGACTTTGGGTAGAAATGATCAAGGTTACTGTCCACATTTCTGGACAAACCGGTAGACAGCTTCCATCATGTGACCACCTTCTGATGGCTCTCGTCCGTGAAATTGTATCTTCTCCCAAAGTTATGGACGATGGATTATAGACCCATCCAAACTCTGTCCGTCAGGGCCATTGTGGCATAGAGGTCTCAAAGGGACTTGCCAAGAGCAGATCTTTGGTCACCGTAATATCTGCTCATAATTGAGATCCAGAGAACCGGACCCACGGGAATCATCTGATAGTTGGGGATTCAAAAGGAGAAGGGATCTTAAATCTGAATTCTACTGAAAATAAAATAAATTAATAAAACAGAAAAGATAAAATAAGTTCATGAGAGATTCAGCTCCTCAGGTTACAAGGAAAGCGGAGAAAGAAAAGTGCATAACATCGGCCAGGTGGCAAGGAGTTATCCAAAACCCTCTAAGGGCTATCTAGAACATGATCGGACTTCATGGTCTATCTCGGGCTCATGAATAAATAGTGGGGTATAAATAATGTAGAGTCTATCACCTTCCTCTGGTTCTAAGATCACCACTTTATGGCTCTAACCTAAATCTTGTACCTAAGGCCACTGAGTCAGGATCATCACAACTCATGTTCTGGACATTGAGGCTCAACGCCATCAGGTGAAGGACGCAACATATGATGAACGGTCCAAGTATCAGTCAGTCATCTCTGTACTTCTACTAGGGCACGGTGGACATCGTTCTATCAGACGGGATTACATAAGAGATGGGAAAAGTATTCACATAATTTAAAAAAAGCAACTTGGAGAATGTCTATCATGTCCACAATGTATAGAAAGTGCAGTATAAAACATTGCTCCTCCACCCTTCACCATGGAGGTCGACACCATATCAATTGCACATTAAAAAGATTTGTTAGACGGGACGGGGAGGTGAAAAGATCATTCCTATGTTAAAAGGTTTTGAAGAGGAGATGAAATATCCAAAAGTCAACACCATCTTGATATTCCGCACATTTAATCAGGTTCTCCAGCTGATCTCAATGTCACCACATTTCGAAGGGTAAACTTGGCAGTGCATTTGGGAAAAGTAGTCCATAAGAGATGAGTTCAGGCTAACTTTAGTAGGAAATGGTCCATCACCAGCTACGTAGGAAGAAATTGTTTGGTCCAACATGTAGAATAGTCCCCTATCGAAAGAAGAGCTGGGAAGGCACCTCATGTCTTCTTCCGTGTACGAGTGTTCATCCTTCACATGAAAAAGGGGTTGATGGAGGAAAGTAATTTCTCTTGGATACTTCATGGTAACATAGAAAACCTCTTGGATCACCATCAAGGTTTCACTGTAAATCCAATGACCAATTCCAAAGATCCACATCCATGTCACCAGAAGTTATGGAGAATCCAGGATATAATGAGTCAATGATCACAAGAGAAGCATTCTACATTGGTGGCACAATGAGGCCGGTCATGGCTGGAAGGAAAGAAAGACAAGGGAATTGATATTTACACCAAGGAGATCTCATAACTCCTACATGTCACACGAGCAAGTCAAGTCAACTTTCCAGAAGAAATAAGATGTCCCCGGCATAATGCCACACTCACAGTCCCACTCTCCAATACATGGCTCAAGTAACGATGGCCAGCCATTGGTGTCACTTACCTTGAAGACTGTTCGCACTGGAGCTGGTACAGGTAGGTGGTGGGGAGTTCTGAGGTCTCACCACGGGTGCAAAAGCGCTCTTCTGCTTGACAGCAGAAATCATATTGACGGGGGAGAAAGAGAAGACGCCGGCAGGAGTGGCTGAGTTTGCACTGGATGGAAGTGTAATGGATGAGGCTCCCAAAGGGGGACTTGCGGGCATAACTGAGGGAAAATAGGGAAAACGTAGTGAAAAAAAGTGCAGGCATATAAAATATGTCATGTTCATGTGGAATCCCTGCCCAGTGGTCTACACTGATGGCAAAGTAGTGGGGCATCATCCTTACTATCAGCCATTAATTCTAGAGATGATGTTTTGATGCCATTTAGTCTTTTGGACACAATCCCGTGATAACCAGAAAGCTGTTGATAGGGCTCTGCTGCACTCACTTGCATATGGAGAATTGGCAGTGGAGCCATTAAGGAAGTTCGGAGAGGCCGGTACTCCCAGACTGGTCATCCCACTTCCTGCATAGCCGTTCATGCTTGACGTGATGGTGTTATAATTGGACTGCTGAGGGGTTGAGCTGGGTACGTAGCCTCGTGGAGAGACACTACTTGTGTTCCTAACGTAACCTGAAAGAGAAGGAATATAAATTACCTCGGGGAAGAAAAATCAAAACCTGACAGAGCTGGCCAAGGTCCATAGCTCTATGTAGACAATCCACAGAAATTAAATCGGATCACCAAGGAGGAAAACTTGTGAAATTGTGGAAATCACAGAATGAAGAGGCTACTGATACTCAAATGATGAAAAAATGGAAACAACATGATCACAACCTCTGGATTTCTTCAGTCTGGAGCTTGACCCTCGTGCAGAAACTAAAGCACATCCAGCACTGGCCTCCAGCGCCTCATGCAGAAATCCCGGCACCTCCGGCCTCAGCTGCTATCACTGAGGTTATTAATGGTCGTCTGAGGAAGGTTCAGCCGCTGATTGTACAATCAGGAACCATTGCTGGCAGCTCCCTTTGTGGCCTTGTGCTTATGAATTGAAGAACAGTTTGTGTGACACTTTGGAAAAATACTCGCACCACGAGTTCCACCAAGAAATCAATGTGACGCCGAGCTATTTGCTCATATAGAATAAAAGCTGGAGGGGTCCGGTACCATTCATAATTTCCCCCCCGCACCATAATCCAGGAGTAGGACCGATGTGATGTTCCTTTGTCACAATCTGCATAGTGTTGCCAACATGATGTCCTAACCAATCTACGACTATTATTGCACGAAAACAAAAGCGGGACTCATCGCTGAAGTAGATGGACACCAATTCCAGCCTCCATTACCCTCTTGCTCTTCTCCATGATAGGTTTCTGGAGGGTCACAACCTGTCTTCTCCGAACATCTCCATGAGACCAGGTTGCCGGTGGGTCCCAATCCTGGCTTTCCCAAATGCATCCATAGGATTAGTGATGGTCAATGGAGCAGAACTGTATTCCTCCAGCTAGTGCAGAGGTTTTTTAAGCTAGCATGCTGTAGAATGTCAAATCTGTGTTCCCCTTGATGGTGCCATGGTGCTTTGACTGTAGTTCTGTAGAGTCTCTCTTTATGGAGCCATGGTGTCCTGGCTTTAATTTTATAGTTTGTTTTTGCAGAAGGATAGCAATCCTCTTTTACACCCACATCTGTAGTTCAGATCATCATCCAACAGTCGGGGGGGGGGGGAATGAAATTAACTCTCAATGTTTGAGTATTTAATCAATTTGCATAGTTTGTACCCCCTCTGTTTTTCAAGTCAACAAGGTACAGGATCCCACACACAACAGTCAATCAACATATTGTCAACCATCGATTGTTCAATGACCCTGCTTCCAGTTCTCCAAAGATAGTAACATAATAACTGTAGGAACTGATAAAAGAGGTAAACAGCAGGCATTCAACAATACACAAGCATCAATTTCCAGAGACAACGTTTGGACTCGTATGACAGAAGTCTATGGTTCTTGACCCACCGAAGAAAAATACATCAATTCAATAGTCAACGTTCAGACAATAGCCTAAGTCTCCTGACCTATTGAAATTATATGATGGGCATAATTAAGATTAAATACTGCATCATCACATTGCTGGAATCAGGATTTAGTTCAGCTCACCCCTCATTGATGCTGCAGCAAGGTCCAAGCAAGGACACGTCTCCACTAGGACGTCTTGGAATACTTCATAGAAAAAGGAAAGTCCAGCTCAAGGAGTAAAATCCAGAATTTTCTTTATTTATTTCATTAAAATACAAGCATGGATGTATTTGAATCTGAGTCTAAGAGCGTATACCGCTCGAAACGCGTACAGAACCTCCTGGGCACTCTCTGTGCGGCTATCCCATGTCAGGGTAAAAACCGCAATGATGACTATAGCAGCAATGCTTGTATTTTAATTAAATAGATAAAGAAAATTCTGGATTTTACTCCTTTGGCACCTGAAATTACCTCAGCCTTCAGCTTTCTAGCTGAGCCTCGTTTGTTTTTCTCCACTAGACTTAGGGGCCGGCTCCCTCACTGTGGCCTGGTCCTTCCACGTCTGGACACAGGCCCCACAGATGGCTTTCCGCACTATTCGTGCCCCAAGGATCCCTTCTTTCCTGTCTAGGAGCGTATTCAAGATGTTTCTCCCTTCTCTCACCCTCACTGCTCTCACGTCAGTTCTGCTCTTCCGCTGTCCTGCCACAGACTGCCTCTTTCTAGAACAATCTATTTACCTCAGGACTAGCTCCTCCCACTGTCACCTCTCTTTCACTGATTGGATGTCCTCTATCACTCCACTTCCTAAGCTCCTCCCCTTCTACCTACCTTCATCACTAACTCCCCAACACCCTTTCCTAGCCAGCCTGGTGTGTGTTGGGTGCGAGTGTTAAGAGTCCTGCGTGGTGCTCCCTCCTTACCTAAGGGTGGGATACCACACCTCTGGATGAGGTGCAGTACCTCTGTGGCGACTGGACCCTCAGGAGCGCCACACATTCACTCTGGTATTCTTCACAAGGCCGAGCCGATGGGCTTGGACCTGCTGGCGTCTGAAACCTGCTGTGTATGCCTCACCTATGGTTTCACAAGTCCACTGCAGCTCCCTCAGATCTTCCGGGCTAAGTAGTATTCCACCGCTGCCACTAAGTGCAATAACCGGAGGATCAGTGGCTGCTCTTGTCCAATGGTCTGAAACCGCATGGACCAGAGCTTATCCCACTGAAACGCCCGCACACCTTACCCATGGGGCAGAATACTACTCAGACAACACAGGATGAGGGTAAAACAGTGTGGCGATACTTTATTGAACCAACAGGCAATAACTTATAGAACAGTCCCAGCAAATACCCAAGGCGGTACAAAGTACAGAGCCAAATCCTTCCAATGAGTCGCCGGGAGTAGAGCAGCTCCGACTTTGGGGGTTGACTATCCCCATCAGTGGCACCCTGCTTTAACCACAGAGTGGAGGTAATGACATTGAGGCACATGGCCAGATGAATGGATGGTCACAACTTGGCTTCTCCGACCGTCTCCATGGGGTCAGGTGACCGGTGTGTTCCAATCCTAGCTATCCCAAAATGCATCCATGGGTCAGGTGACTGGAGGGTACAACTTGGCTTCTCTGAACTTCTATATGGTGCCAGATGACTGGTGGGTCCCAATGCTGGCTTCTCCAAATGCATAAATGGGGCCAGATGACCGGTGGGTCCCAATGCTGGCTTCTCCAAATGCATAAATGGGGCCAGATGACCAGTGGGTCCCAATTTGCATTTGCTTCTCCAGATGCAAAAATGGGACCAGGTGACGGAGGGTTCCAAACCTGGCTTCCCTAAATGCATCCATGGGTTCATTGATGGTCAATGGAGCAAATCTGTATTCCTTCCGCTAGGGCCGAGGTCCTTTAAGCTGACATCCTTTAGAATGTCAAATCTGTATTCCCGTTGATGGTGCCATGGCGCCTTGGCTGTAGTTCTGTAGAGTCTCTCTTTATGGAGCCATGGTGTCCTGGCTGTAATTTTGTAGAGTCTTTTCCTTTTGTTTTTGCTTAAGGATTGTAATCCCATTTTATATCCACATCTGTGGTTCACGACATCATCCACAGGTTAGAGGGGAAGTGGGATGAGAATAACTCTCATTGTTTAAGTATATAATCAATCTGCATAGTTTGCAGGTAAACAAGCTACATGGACTTATACAATGGCTAATCAATATATTAGCAAATATCGATTGTTCAGTGATCCCTGTCCTCCAAAGACAGTAACACAACAACTGTAAAAGCTGATATAAGAGGTAAACAACAGCCATTCAAAAACTCACAAACATCCATTTCCAGGGCCAACATTCAGATTCATATCACAACAGTCTATGGTTCTTCACCCACAGAAGAAAAACACAAATTCTACAGTCAACATTAAGACAATGTTCTATGTCTCCCTGCCTACTGAAATTATGTGTCTGGCATAATTAAGATTAAATGAGGTGTCGTCACATACTGAAATTTCAATGTTGAGGAGTGAATATCATCATCAGTGAGTGGTTATGGGATAAAGCTCTTCTGCTTTCTTTACCTTGATCAGAATTCTGGGAAGATTCGGCAATATTGATGGCCAGCTGACTTCCAAACGTGTTGATGCCCATCATGCCAGTATGGGGATGGTTGGTGGTTAGTGAGGAGAGCTGGTTGGAGTTTCGGGGTACGCAGTACAGGGCTTCAGCAATGTCTGCAACTCTTTTTAGAATAATATCCTGGGGGAATAAAAAAGGTCTGATGTTAATTGTGTATCATTATGTCAGAGGTTTACACCTAGATAGATTACAACTGCTCAATGATGGTCAAAAATGAACTCCTAAAGAAGAAGAAAATCAGGGTACTCAATGGACTTCAGGATACATCTGGCCATACCTATTAGGTGTATGTGCATAGATCCTAAAAATCTGGATGGAACCGACTGATAATGTCTATAGGTACAGGTGACAGTGCCTCAACATCTGCAGTCCTCCACAAGTGATAATTGCCAGCAATTTCATTTCATCCTAGCTTGAACCAGATGATTGTGACCACTGATGGGGAACAAACTCGGCCCTTGAGTAAGAAAGACCCATAATGCTTTCACTCAATCACAGATTTACCTGGTTATTGTGCGGCATTCCATATAATGCTTCCACCAGGTCAGCTGCTCTCTTTAACAAGACCTCCTGAAGACAAGAGTAGAGTGAGGTTGATTAACATGGCTTTAGTTAAAAACAATTGGAAAGTTAAAGAGCAATAGACCTTGATCTACAGAGTGACCTCAGAATGGGGACCAGCAGACCTTAATCTGTATGGTGACCTCACCTCACGTGGGCACCAATAGACCTTGATCTACAGAGTGACCTCAGAGTGGGGACCAGCAGACCTTAATCTGTATGGTGACCTCACCTCACGTGGGCACCAATAGACCTTGATCTACAGAGTGACCTCACAGTGGGGACCAGCAGACCTTAATCTGTATGGTGACCTCACCTCACGTGGGCACCAATAGACCTTGATCTACAGAGTGACCTCAGAGTGGGGACCAGCAGACCTTAATCTGTATGGTGACCTCACCTCACGTGGGCACCAATAGACCTTGATCTACAGAGTGACCTCAGAGTGGGGACCACCAGACCTTAATCTGTATGGTGACCTCACCTCACGTGGGCACCAATAGACCTTGATCTACAGAGTGACCTCAGAGTGGGGACCAGCAGACCTTAATCTGTATGGTGACCTCACCTCACGTGGGCACCAATAGACCTTGATCTACAGAGTGACCTCAGAGTGGGGACCAGCAGACCTTAATCTGTATGGTGACCTCACCTCACGTGGGCACCAATAGACCTTGATCTACAGAGTGACCTCAGAGTGAGACCCATTGTATCTCAACCTGCTTCTAGACCTCAGAGTGAGACCAGCAGATCTTAGAATGGTGAACTCACCTCACGTGGGCACCAATAGACCTTAATCTACAGAGTGACCTCAGAGTAAGACCCATTGTATCTCAACCTGCTTCTAGACCTCAGCATGAGATCAGCAGATCTTAGAATGGTGACCTCATGTGGGTACCAATAGACCTTGACCTACAGAGTGACCTCAGAGTGAGACCCATTGTATCTCAACCTGCTTCTAGACCTCAGAGTGAGACCAGCAGATCTTAGAATGGTGACCTCATGTGGGTACCAATAGATCTACAGAGTGACCTCAGAGTGGGGACCCATTGTATCTCAACCGGCTTGTAGACCTCAGACTGGGGACCGGCAGACCTTAATCTTCCAGGGCGACCTCAGAGTGGGAACCCAGCTTATCTCAACCCACATATACTGTAGACCTCAAGGTGAAGACCAGTAGAACTTTATCTACAGCTTAAATGGTCACTGTTGTTTCAAAAAACCTTGCATAAATCAATAATACAATCTTTGCAATATACTTTAAAAGAGAAACATGCTGCTTTCTCCCCTTACACACCACTTCTCTTTCTAACAGAGTCATCCATTCTAAAAACAAAATGCTAAAATCTGCCCTTCTTAAGACAACATGGACTGCCAGCTTACTGAGGTATCAGATTAGAGCTGACTTTCTAGTAAGTGTTTTATTTTACCCCAATACTGGATTCACACCTACACTTCTCAGTACTGCTGCATAATTGCTTGGTGCCGAACCTTGTAAGTGTTTGTCTCACTCTAGTGCTGATTTCTCAGATGCACTGCCCAGTACTGCTGTAGAATGTTCTACCATGCTGAGGCACCTGGTGTTTATCTCAATCTAGTGCTCTACTCTCAGCTACACTGCTCAGTACTGCTGTAGAATGTTCAGCAAGCTGCTGCACCTGGTGTTTATCTCACTCTTGTGCTGAATTCTCGCTACACTGTTCAGGACTGCTGTAGAACGTTCTCCTGGCAAATGTTTATCTCACTCAAGTGCTGAATTCTCAGCTACAATGCTAAGCACTTCTGTAGAGTGTTCTCCATGCTGCTGTACCTGATGTTTATCTCACTCTAGTGCAAAATCCTCAGCTACAATGCTCAGTACTGCTGTAGAATGTTGTGAAGAAACTGGATTATATCTTAATTACTCAGATGACTATTTTAAGCAAAACAAGAAGAATTGACTTTTTATCTGTATGCTTTTGGATTTAAGTGTTGATTTCTGTTTGGTTAAGAAAACAGACTTTTGTTTGTGTTAGCCTGCAATATAGATTTGTTAGCTAATATTTGATATAACATAGTGTGCTCTTATCCTTGATGAATAGTGAGGTCTGCTGATTTGCTAATTATACAATGTCTAACCCAGATAGTTTGTTGATTTTTAAAACAGAGGAGAAAAATCTATGCAAGCAGATTACATAATCAAATAAGGCAACGTGGTGGTCACCATTCTTCTCCTTATCTGTTTGGGTGGACTGAAAGACACTGGTTAAATCTTAAAATAGGTTACATGCTTCTGTATAAAGAGACAGAGAGACTGGGAGAAAGCAACACAGCCGGACATTCTGAAAAACACCCAACGGACGAGAGACAGGACAGCAGCCAATTCATCATGGCTCCATCACGAGGGACACGGATCTATGATTCTATAGGAAACAACCTAGGGGTTTTTGGCTCCATATGGAAGAATACAGATCTGCTCCATTGAGCATCGCTGAACCATGGAACCGTTTGGAGAAAGCCAGGATTGGGACCAGCTAGTCGCCTGGCTCCATGGAGATGTTCGGATAAGCCAGGTGGTGACTCTCGTGTCAACTGGCTTTGGACCTTGTACGGACTCTATGGACTGTCATCTCCCTATGCTTGTCGCTACCTCCTCTGTGTGTGTGTGGCACAGGTGGGGTAGCTGACCCTGGGAAATCGGACGTAACATCTGCCATTATCCCGGCGGGTCAGCGGAAGGTTGAGACTCTATCAGGGGCACCATCTTATGGAATAAAGCATTGCCACACTATTTTACCCTCATGCTGCGTTGTCTGAGTTACGCCCACGTTAACTGGAGAGTGGGCGTTAGGCGGGATGATCCCTGATTCATGCGGTTCTGGCTAGTGGACTTCGGCGCCCGCCGACCCACCCGTTTCCCCACAAATGTCCTCCATGCTGCTGCACCTGGTGTTTATCTCACTCTTTTGCTGAATTCTCAGCTACACTGCTCAGTATTGCTGTATAATGTCCTCCATGCTGCTGCACCTGGTAAATGTTTATCTCACTCTAGTGCTGAATTCTCCGCTACACTGCCCAGTACTGCTGTATAATGTCCTCCATGCTGCTGCACCTGGTAAATGTTTCTCTCACTCTAGTGCTGAATTCTCAGCTACACTGGCCAGTACTGCTGTATAATGTCTTCCAAGCTGCTGCACCTGGTAAATGTTTATCTCACTCTAGTGCTTAATTCCCAGCTACACTGCCCAGTACTGCTGCATAATGTCTTCCAAGCTGCTGCACCTGGTAAATGTTTATCTCACTGACTCACTCTAGTGCTGAATTCTCAGCTACACTGCCCAGTACTGCTGTATAATGTCCTCCATGCTGCTGCACCTGGTAATTGTTTATCTCACTCTAGTGCTGAATTCTCAGCTACACTGGCCAGTACTGCTGTATAATGTCTTCAAAGCTGCTGCACCTGGTAAATGTTTATCTCACTCTAGTGTTAATTCTCAGCTACACTGCCCAGTACTGCTGCATAATGTCTTCCAAGCTGCTGCACCTGGTAAATGTTTATCTCACTCTAGTGCTGAATTCTCAGCTACACTGCCCAGTACTGCTGTATAATGTCCTCCATGCTGCTGCACCTGGTAAATGTTTATCTCACTCTAGTGCTGAATTCTCAGCTACACTGCCCAGTACTGCTGTATAATGTCTTCCATGCTGCTGCTTCTGAACATGTGCTGCATAAAGACATGAGAGCAGGAATCCCTCATGTCTCGGGCTAATGTATATTGGACATCATAGAAGGTAGGCTCCACCCACTAGCTCACAAACAAGTGAAAAAGAAAGAGCTTGCAGAGGTGAAAACTGTATGAATGTTATATGATGGCAGGAACAATGATATTCCTCATCTACATGACCATGGCAGTTTGTTCTGGACCGTCACCTGGAACAACAGGTGAGCTTTAATCTTTGAGCTATAGACTGACCTCAGAGTGGGGACTTGAAATTCAGACTTACCTCGTTGGGTCACTATTCTCCTGGCTTATACACAAGAATGGGGGAACCATCTAATCACCGGTTTGTGGTTGAGTGTGTCGATACCAGGAGGCGATGAGCGAGTGTGTGATGTGACCTCAAGGCCATAAATAAATTTGTGTGGGATCTGTACCCTTCTCTGTAATCACATCATATTTCTAGGTGGGTCCCTAAATTACTCATGAGCTCTAGAAGGACCCTTCAAAGATCTACAACCCTGGAATGGCAATGACTCGGATTCCATCTACTGTTCTAAAGGGAAATTCAAACTCAACTTGACCAGTCATAAAGACCATTTGGTCCTTCAGGTCCAACTGCGAAGATTCAATAAGGCGGAGTTTTCATTTAATGGGTTATTCTGTCAAAAAGTCCACACGTTGGAGGTTGTGATTCCGTTCAGGTCTGGCGGACCAAGAACTTCTACTTTCCTGGGCGTCTTCATTTGTACTTTTGATCTCTGATCACAACCTTGAAGCCTCAGATCCATCTATATCCTGCCGTGCTTATTTCATTACCCCTCTTTAAGTACTTCAGCTTTCCTTCCCACCCCCCGGCGCGCACTCATCGCATAAGACGATACATTAGACTTCCATTACTTCTTCCGTCTCAGTCCTATCAATCGAAGATCACACCGAGGCTGAGCTCGACGCCTCAATCAGCCGCTAATTGTATTCATCAATGTCCGCAGGGAGCGGGGTGCGGCGCCTTCACTTAGGGCCCAATCTACTTAGTAACCACTTCTTTGATGGTCATAATGTAAAAAGTGGATTATGTGTAATGTGAAATTATTGACCCCAGAGTGATTATCCTGGAGCAGGAGATGTGGAGCACACAGCTGTAATGTAATATTGTATCTATACTCTAGACACACCACAAGCTGCAGTCACAGCCGCTGCCTCCTTGCCGGCTCTCAGGAGCCGCACCTTCACTTAACGGTGATTACACAGAGCACCACTAATCTGATGATGCGGTGAGTGAAGTTATAGGAGCTCAGGCACAGAGGTGAGATCAGACACTAACAGGAGGAGGTGAGCTGTGACGTCACCTATTGTGAAGGGTGGATCCTGTGTTATCACCTGTATATAGAGGTGTTATCAGACATTGTACAGGAGGAGGCGGTGAGCTGTGACATCAGCTATTGTGGATCTTGTGTTATCTGCTGTATATAGAGGAGTTATCAGACACTGTACAGGAGGAGGAGGTGAGCTGTGACATCATCTATTGTGGATCCTGTGTTATATCCTGTATAATGTATAGAGATGCTATCAATCATTGTGCAGGAGGAGGTGAGCTGTGACATCACCTATTGTGATTGGTGGATCCTCTGTTATATGCTCTGCTGTATGCAGATGTGTGTGAAGATCTGAGGTTGTGGGTTGTAATCACCTAGGCAGGTTGACAATACAATTATTCTTATTCCTTACATCCATGGTTTTACAACAAATCCAGATAGATGGCCAAAATACAATGTCCTCAGTCCACAAGGTCCCCTCCCCGGAGCCGATAGTCCCACTGCCCCTGTACCAGGCGATACTCACTGTCTCCCAACTTTTGGTTGGCCCACAGATTTCGGATCTCCCGTCAGTATAGTCTGTAGTCACAGTCCAGGCTCCTCCATACAACAAATAACACAACCGACGTCCATGTCTCCAGGAGAAACAATCCTTAAGAAAGTTCCTTAAATCCAGATGACAGATCCCTCAGCCGTAGCAGAGGAACCAGCCCAGCTGGCAACCGATCTCGAAGACTCCATAGGCCAGCCATCCATGGCTCCAGAACCTCATCCTAGATCCTCAACATCACTCCAACAACTCCCTGACGAGACATGTGACTTTTTGTTCTCCCTTACTGGAATCAGTGCCCAAGATGGGCAGAAGTGTTCACACCCTCCTCAAAGAATGAGAAACGTTCCATCACCTGTGTGAGAACCCTGTGCTGACTCCATTGGGTCTACTATCCCCAACCAGAGTGCCTGGACAACCAGGGAATGGCAGAGATCCTTGATTACCGATCTCCTGTCCGGCCTCAGGCTCCTCTCCCTCTGCTTACTGTTGAGGCGAGATGGATGGGAGAGACTGAGTAACTATACGCGAACAGCGCCATCCACTGGACCACAGTAGCTCCGCACCTCCCATGGGTCAACCCTGATTACGGCGATCAGTACGGGATGTCGGCTGGAGCGCCTCCCACCCGATATGAGCAAGATCAATTCATGTGAGAATGAATCATCCCAGAAGATGAGAATCGTGAACGTCTGGTGAAAGAGCTCTCGCCATGGAATGGGGTGTAAGGAGGAAAAGCGGGCTGTGGGTCCCGAACCACTGAGACCGCGCCTCTGAAATTGAGGACGGAGATGACCCATGACCCGCAGAGAGGGGGCGTGGTGAGTCACGGGAAGAGGGAGAGAGTTCCCACCGCAGGGAAGAGAGAGCAGGGACCGGCTGCGCGCCGCGGAGAGAGACAGACTGCAGAGTAGAGACCCAGGACGGGTGTAGGAGTGAGTGTGCAGAGAGACGGGCGCTGAGGGAAGCGTCGCGGAGTGGCTGACCAAATTCCAGCGGGCGTACAGAGAGTCAGGCGCCAAGTGAAGCATTGCGGTGCGGGCACAAGTATTGGCGGGTGCACAGGAAAGCGCACGCCGAGTGGAGAGTTGTGCGGAGCTGCGCTCTTCGGCTCTGCAGCTCAACGGACTAATGGCTCAGCGGGCAAAACCGGTGACCGCCCGCTGCCGCCAGAAGCGGGACCGTGTGTTAGGCGGGGAAGCCTGAAGATGCACCAACGGCCACCACCGGCATCCCATCACCCATCCGACTGCAAGCGTGTAAAGGACAGCGGAGCCACCATAGGATGAACCTGATAGAGACTGCGGCGTTATTTAACCCCTTGTTGGCTCCCTGCGAGGAGAACCCCTAATGTGGTAATTAAAGCCCACCCTTGTTAACCCTTGCTCTGCGCCTCTGTGTTACTGCATCCGTGTACCTGCTTTATACTGTCACTGAATGGAAACGTTGATTCCTGAGGATGAACTGATAAAAGACAACAATATCGATGTAACCGGTGCTGGAAAAGTCTGCACCCTCAGAGCCGCGGACTCCGCTCTATGGCCATTGGTCCATTAGTCTTCAGAACAAGGCCAGCTCCTCACAAGGTGTTATCAGTCATTGTACAGGAGGAGGAGGAGGTGAGCTGTGACCTCACCTATTGTGCATGATGGATCTTGTGCTGTCAGTGTAGTGACAGAATACTGATGTCCGGGGCAGGAATGATGGCAATGACTGTATACCTGCTGGATCAGCAGAGGCATGAGGGATGGTGGATAGCAAAGACACTGAGTATCGGGCTCTCTGGGACCGGGCATGGTCCTGACAACCTTACAGGTCACATCCGGAGCCCAGCAATAGCTCATTACAATGATGACCAATAATGACTCCACTGAGGACGATACCAGGACACTACACAGAATCCAACACATGGAGGGAACACGGAGGTTAGAGGGTCTCAGGTGCAGCCCCGGGGCCCCGCGATCGGCACAAATGGTAGATCGTGTGCTGGTCTGGAGACAACATCGGGGCCCTTCACGGCCTCTTGCTTCAGGTTCTCTGCATCCTTAGTAAATAGCATAATGTAATGGTCTTGTCCAGCAAACCGGGAGTTAAACACTGGAGGACCGGGGGGGGGGGGGGGGGGGGAGGTGTTGTCGCCATCACCGTGCTCAAAGCATTTATCATTGTTAGGGACCTGTCTCCACTTTATTCCCTGCAACTCCTCTCTCTGGTCACTTCTCATCACAAGGCAGAAATCTTACAGATCTAACCCCCGCTCTGCTGCAGGGAAAGCCACGGGCGCAGATCCAGGCAGAGGCACCAGTATATGACCACAGAGCCAAGCGTCGGTGTATGACCACAGAGCCAAGCGTCGGTGTATGACCACAGAGCCAAGCGTCGGTGTATGACCACAGAGCCAAGCGTCGGTGTATGACCACAGAGCCAAGCGTCGGTGTATGACCACAGAGCCAAGTGTCGGTGTATGACCACAGAGCCAAGTGTCGGTCTATGACCACAGAGCCAAGTGTCGGTGTATGACCACAGAGCCAAGCGTCGGTGTATGACCACAGAGCCAAGTGTCGGTGTATGACCACAGAGCCAAGTGTCGGTGTATGACCACAGAGGCAAGGCGCCAGTATATGACCACAGAGCCAAGCGTCTGTGTATGACCACAGAGCCAAGTGTCGGTGTATGACCACAGAGCCAAGTGTAGGTGTATGACCACAGAGACCAGGCGCCAGTATATGACCACAGACCCAAGCGTCGGTGTATGACCACAGACCCAAGCGTTGGTACATGACCACAGAGCCATGCGTCGGTATATGACCACAGAGCCCAGGCGTCGGTGTATGATCACAGAGCCCAGGCGTCGGTGTATGATCACAGAGCCCAGGCGTCGGTGTATGATCACAGAGCCCAGGCGTCGGTGTATGATCACAGAGCCCAGGCGTCGGTGTATGATCACAGAGCCCAGGCGTCGGTGTATGATCACAGAGCCCAGGCGTCGGTGTATGATCACAGAGCCCAGGCGTCGGTGTATGACCACAGAGGCCAAGCGTCAGTGTATGACCACAGATCCTAGGCGCCAGTATATGGCCAAAGACCCAAGCGTCGGTGTATGAACTAGAGCCTATCTGCCAGTGTATGACCACAGAGCCAAGCGTCGGTGTATGACCACAGAGCCTATCTGCCAGTGTATGACCACAGAGCCCAGGAATCAGTGTATGACCGGTGTATGACTACAGACCCAAGCGTCGGTGTATGACCACAGAGCCTATCTGCCAGTGTATGACCACAGAGCCAAGCGTCGAAGTATGACCACAGAGCCTATCTGCCAGTGTATGACCACAGAGCCTATCTGCCAGTGTATGACCACAGAGCCTATCTGCCAGTGTATGACCACAGAGCCCAGGAATCAGTGTATGACCGGTGTATGACTACAGACCCAAGCGTCGGTGTATGACCACAGAGCCTATCTGCCAGTGTATGACCACAGAGCCCAGGAATCAGTGTATGACCGGTGTATGACTACAGACCCAAGCGTCGGTGTATGACCACAGAGCCCATGTGTCGCTGTGTGACCACAGATCCAAGCATCGGTGCATGACCACAGAACCCAGGCGTCGGTGAATGACCACAGACCCAAGCGTCGGTGTATGACCACAGACCAAAGTGTCGCTGTGTGACCGCAGACCCAAGCGTCGGTGTACAGTGCCTTGCAAAAGTATTCGGCCCCCTGGAACTTTTCAGCCTTCTCCCACATATCGTGCTTCAAACATAAAGATACCAAATGTAAATTTTTGGTGAAGAATCAACAACAAGTGGGACACAATTGTGAAGTTGAACGAAATTTATTGGTTATTTTATATTTTTTTTGAAAAACAAAAACTGAAAAGTGGGGCGTGCCTTCTTATTCGGCCCGAGTACTTGGGAAAAGGATTGAAAAGTTTCAGGGGGCTGAATACTTTCGCAAGGCACTGTAACTCTTAAAAGGGAATCTCCACCTCAGTAGCACCATGGGATCAGACGTGTAATTTCTGGCAGGATGCTTCTAGAATGTTCTATTTTACTTCCCTTTTAGAAGTTTGGCGGCCCCTACGGAGGGTGCACTATATATAGTAGTATAACTCTATTGTGACACCTGCACATGGACCTGATACATATGGTGAGGAGCCTGGCTGTATGGGGTGCAGTGGGGTCAGTCGGAGGTATCAGAGCCCCCAGACCATCCTGCTGTGACCAGTAGAGAGATCCATAAATAAATGTTTTTGCTGCTTGGTCTTGTCTCCGTTTGATGAATGGCTCCAATTAGTAAGCAGCTTTACACTGTCATTCCTGATCAGAAGACCTTGTATCCCACAGGAAGCTGAACCAGACTGGAGACATCACTGATCATGGTGAGCACGGACGACACGAGAGGGTGACGAGACATGACAGTGTGATGTGTACGAAGAACAGAAGACTACACTGGAGAAGAGCAAGACATTACCGGCAACATTGATAGAACCGGAGAGAGAGATCAACAGTGAAAACGGGATCAGCCAATTATCAGAGCAGGAGCGAGAGATCAATAGCCAATGATCAAAACTAGAGCAAGAAATCAACACCAACAGCGAGAGCAGGAACGGCCAATGATGAAAACCAGAGCAAGAAATCAACACCAACAGCGAGAGCAGAAACGGCCAATGATCAAAACCAGAGCAAGAAATCAACACCAACAGCGAGAGCAGAAACGGCCAATGATCAAAACCAGAGCAAGAAATCAACACCAACAGCGAGAGCAGAAACGGCCAATGATCAAAACCAGAGCAAGAAATCAACACCAACAGCGAGAGCAGAAACGGCCAATGATCAAAACCAGAGCAAGAAATCAACACCAACAGCGAGAGCAGAAACGGCCAATGATCAAAACCAGAGCAAGAAATCAACACCAACAGCGAGAGCAGAAACGGCCAATGATCAAAACCAGAGCAAGAAATCAACACCAACAGTGAGAGCAGAAACGGCCAATGATCAAAACCAGAGCAAGAAATCAACACCAACAGCGAGAGCAGAAACGGCCAATGATCAAAACCAGAGCAAGAAATCAACACCAACAGCGAGAGCAGAAACGGCCAATGATCAAAACCAGAGCAAGAAATCAACACCAACAGCGAGAGCAGAAACGGCCAATGATCAAAACCAGAGCAAGAAATCAACACCAACAGCGAGAGCAGAAACGGCCAATGATCAAAACCAGAGCAAGAAATCAACACCAACAGCGAGAGCAGAAACGGCCAATGATCAAAACCAGAGCAAGAAATCAACACCAACAGCGAGAGCAGAAACGGCCAATGATCAAAACCAGAGCAAGAAATCAACACCAACAGCGAGAGCAGAAACGGCCAATGATCAAAACCAGAGCAAGAAATCAACACCAACAGCGAGAGCAGAAACGGCCAATGATCAAAACCAGAGCAAGAAATCAACACCAACAGCGAGAGCAGAAACGGCCAATGATCAAAATCGGAGCAAGAAATCAACAGCGAGAGCAGAAACGGCCAATGATCAAAACCAGAGCAAGAAATCAACACCAACAGCGAGAGCAGAAACGGCCAATGATCAAAATCGGAGCAAGAAATCAACAGCGAGAGCAGGAACGGCCAATGATCAAAACTAGAGCAAGAAATCAACACCAACAGTGAGAGCAGAAACGGCCAATGATCAAAACCAGAGCAAGAAATCAACACCAACAGCGAGAGCAGAAACGACCAATGATCAAAACTAGAGCAAGAAATCAACACCAACAGCGAGAGCAGAAACGGCCAATGATCAAAACCAGAGCAAGAAATCTACACCAACAGCGAGAGCAGAAACGGCCAATGATCAAAATCGAAGCAAGAAATCAACAGCGAGAGCAGAAACGGCCAATGATCAAAACCAGAGCAAGAAATCAACACCAACAGTGAGAGCAGGAACGGCCAATGATCAAAACTAGCAAGAAATCAACACCAACAGCGAGAGCAGGAACGGCCAATGATCAAAACCAGAGCAAGAAATCAACACCAACAGCGAGAGCAGAAACGGCCAATGATCAAAACTAGAGCAAGAAATCAACACCAACAGCGAGAGCAGAAACGGCCAATGATCAAAACCAGAGCAAGAAATCAACACCAACAGCGAGAGCAGAAACGGCCAATGATCAAAACCAGAGCAAGAAATCAACACCAACAGCGAGAGCAGAAACGGCCAATGATCAAAATCGAAGCAAGAAATCAACAGCGAGAGCAGAAACGGCCAATGATCAAAACCAGAGCAAGAAATCAACACCAACAGTGAGAGCAGGAACGGCCAATGATCAAAACTAGCAAGAAATCAACACCAACAGCGAGAGCAGGAACGGCCAATGATCAAAACCAGAGCAAGAAATCAACACCAACAGCGAGAGCAGAAACGGCCAATGATCAAAACTAGAGCAAGAAATCAACACCAACAGCGAGAGCAGAAACGGCCAATGATCAAAACCAGAGCAAGAAATCAACACCAACAGCGAGAGCAGAAACGGCCAATGATCAAAATCGAAGCAAGAAATCAACAGCGAGAGCAGAAACGGCCAATGATCAAAACCAGAGCAAGAAATCAACACCAACAGCGAGAGCAGGAACGGCCAATGATCAAAACTAGCAAGAAATCAACACCAACAGCGAGAGCAGGAACGGCCAATGATCAAAACCAGAGCAAGAAATCAACACCAACAGTGAGAGCAGAAACGGCCAATGATCAAAACCAGAGCAAGAAATCAACACCAACAGCGAGAGCAGAAACGGCCAATGATCAAAACCAGAGCAAGAAATCAACACCAACAGCGAGAGCAGAAACGGCCAATGATCAAAACCAGAGCAAGAAATCAACACCAACAGCGAGAGCAGAAACGGCCAATGATCAAAACCAGAGCAAGAAATCAACACCAACAGCGAGAGCAGAAACGGCCAATGATCAAAACCAGAGCAAGAAATCAACACCAACAGCGAGAGCAGAAACGGCCAATGATCAAAACCAGAGCAAGAAATCAACACCAACAGCGAGAGCAGAAACGGCCAATGATCAAAACCAGAGCAAGAAATCAACACCAACAGCGAGAGCAGAAACGGCCAATGATCAAAACCAGAGCAAGAAATCAACACCAACAGCGAGAGCAGAAACGGCCAATGATCAAAACCAGAGCAAGAAATCAACACCAACAGCGAGAGCAGAAACGGCCAATGATCAAAATCGGAGCAAGAAATCAACAGCGAGAGCAGAAACGGCCAATGATCAAAACCAGAGCAAGAAATCAACACCAACAGCGAGAGCAGAAACGGCCAATGATCAAAATCGGAGCAAGAAATCAACAGCGAGAGCAGGAACGGCCAATGATCAAAACTAGAGCAAGAAATCAACACCAACAGTGAGAGCAGAAACGGCCAATGATCAAAACCAGAGCAAGAAATCAACACCAACAGCGAGAGCAGAAACGACCAATGATCAAAACTAGAGCAAGAAATCAACACCAACAGCGAGAGCAGAAACGGCCAATGATCAAAACCAGAGCAAGAAATCTACACCAACAGCGAGAGCAGAAACGGCCAATGATCAAAATCGAAGCAAGAAATCAACAGCGAGAGCAGAAACGGCCAATGATCAAAACCAGAGCAAGAAATCAACACCAACAGTGAGAGCAGGAACGGCCAATGATCAAAACTAGCAAGAAATCAACACCAACAGCGAGAGCAGGAACGGCCAATGATCAAAACCAGAGCAAGAAATCAACACCAACAGCGAGAGCAGAAACGGCCAATGATCAAAACTAGAGCAAGAAATCAACACCAACAGCGAGAGCAGAAACGGCCAATGATCAAAACCAGAGCAAGAAATCAACACCAACAGCGAGAGCAGAAACGGCCAATGATCAAAACCAGAGCAAGAAATCAACACCAACAGCGAGAGCAGAAACGGCCAATGATCAAAATCGAAGCAAGAAATCAACAGCGAGAGCAGAAACGGCCAATGATCAAAACCAGAGCAAGAAATCAACACCAACAGCGAGAGCAGAAACGGCCAATGATCAAAACCAGAGCAAGAAATCAACACCAACAGCGAGAGCAGAAACGGCCAATGATCAAAACCAGAGCAAGAAATCAACACCAACAGCGAGAGCAGAAACGGCCAATGATCAAAACCAGAGCAAGAAATCAACACCAACAGCGAGAGCAGAAACGGCCAATGATCAAAACCAGAGCAAGAAATCAACACCAACAGCGAGAGCAGAAACGGCCAATGATCAAAACCAGAGCAAGAAATCAACACCAACAGCGAGAGCAGAAACGGCCAATGATCAAAACCAGAGCAAGAAATCAACACCAACAGCGAGAGCAGAAACGGCCAATGATCAAAACCAGAGCAAGAAATCAACACCAACAGCGAGAGCAGAAACGGCCAATGATCAAAACCAGAGCAAGAAATCAACACCAACAGCGAGAGCAGAAACGGCCAATGATCAAAATCGGAGCAAGAAATCAACAGCGAGAGCAGAAACGGCCAATGATCAAAACCAGAGCAAGAAATCAACACCAACAGCGAGAGCAGAAACGGCCAATGATCAAAATCGGAGCAAGAAATCAACAGCGAGAGCAGGAACGGCCAATGATCAAAACTAGAGCAAGAAATCAACACCAACAGTGAGAGCAGAAACGGCCAATGATCAAAACCAGAGCAAGAAATCAACACCAACAGCGAGAGCAGAAACGACCAATGATCAAAACTAGAGCAAGAAATCAACACCAACAGCGAGAGCAGAAACGGCCAATGATCAAAACCAGAGCAAGAAATCTACACCAACAGCGAGAGCAGAAACGGCCAATGATCAAAATCGAAGCAAGAAATCAACAGCGAGAGCAGAAACGGCCAATGATCAAAACCAGAGCAAGAAATCAACACCAACAGTGAGAGCAGGAACGGCCAATGATCAAAACTAGCAAGAAATCAACACCAACAGCGAGAGCAGGAACGGCCAATGATCAAAACCAGAGCAAGAAATCAACACCAACAGCGAGAGCAGAAACGGCCAATGATCAAAACTAGAGCAAGAAATCAACACCAACAGCGAGAGCAGAAACGGCCAATGATCAAAACCAGAGCAAGAAATCAACACCAACAGCGAGAGCAGAAACGGCCAATGATCAAAACCAGAGCAAGAAATCAACACCAACAGCGAGAGCAGAAACGGCCAATGATCAAAATCGAAGCAAGAAATCAACAGCGAGAGCAGAAACGGCCAATGATCAAAACCAGAGCAAGAAATCAACACCAACAGTGAGAGCAGGAACGGCCAATGATCAAAACTAGCAAGAAATCAACACCAACAGCGAGAGCAGGAACGGCCAATGATCAAAACCAGAGCAAGAAATCAACACCAACAGCGAGAGCAGAAACGGCCAATGATCAAAACTAGAGCAAGAAATCAACACCAACAGCGAGAGCAGAAACGGCCAATGATCAAAACCAGAGCAAGAAATCAACACCAACAGCGAGAGCAGAAACGGCCAATGATCAAAATCGAAGCAAGAAATCAACAGCGAGAGCAGAAACGGCCAATGATCAAAACCAGAGCAAGAAATCAACACCAACAGCGAGAGCAGGAACGGCCAATGATCAAAACTAGCAAGAAATCAACACCAACAGCGAGAGCAGGAACGGCCAATGATCAAAACCAGAGCAAGAAATCAACACCAACAGCGAGAGCAGAAACGGCCAATGATCAAAACTAGAGCAAGAAATCAACACCAACAGCGAGAGCAGAAACGGCCAATGATCAAAACCGAAGGAAGAAATCAACACCAACAGCAAAAGAAGAAACGGTCAATGATCAAAACCAGAGCAAGGAATTAACACTAACAGCGAGAGCAGGAACGGCCAATGATCAAAACCAGAGCAAGAAATCTACACCAACAGTGAGAGCAGGAACGGCCAATGATCAAAACCAGAGCAAGAAATCTACACCAACAGTGAGAGCAGGAACGGCCAATACTCAAAACCGGAGCAAGAAATCAACACCAACAGCGAGAGCAAGATTAGCCGATGATTAGAACAGGAGTGGAAGAAATCAACAGCGAGAGCAAGAACAGTAACAGTGAATGATCAAAACCAGAGCAAGAAATCAACAGTGAGAGCAGGAATGGTTGATGAACAAAACCGGAGTGTCAGAATTGCAAGGGGGAAATATTTGCATATCCCACTGCTGCCACCAATATGTCAGGGATCCGTTTCACGATCCCACTTTCAGTTCCTGTTTTGGAACTTGCAGCTCTCTGGCGCCCCCCTTACCCTCAGGTCAGTCAGGGAACTACACCTATAATAAGTAGTCGTCACAAGTGCTGCCGGTTTGTGTACTGGCTATTAGATACTCTCCAGCGAGGGCGGTATGTGTGTCCCCAGTATCAGGCAGGAAATGCACACATAATAACCTCCATCCATCGCTGCCAGAATCTCCCCAAAAGGCCAGAACACTTCGCTGCCACCAGCTCCTAGTTCTTATGAATATCGGGTCAGGAGCCAACCCACTGGGTAGCATTAATTTAGCACGGAGGACGTGGCAATAATTTTATAGAGCAAGGAAAACAGAAATAGTAAAATTTTAGTTTTTACTCCAAAAAGAATAGGCAGTGTTTACAAAAGTACAGAAGATGTTACAAAGAGAGACAACTACAATATATACAGGCAAATATGAAATAAAAATGATTAAAAATGAGGACTTACACATTTCAGCAATGGCATGCCAAGTGGAGGTGGGGGGAGGGGAGCCTTCCCCAAGGGACACTGGTATATCAGCACAGCCTCCTGGCTGACACCCCGGGCAAATGGCCGGTCTGGGCCTCTGGGCTTTATACCTTTTGCCCAAAACTAAGGGTCTTCCCCCTGAATGACCGCATGGGGTGGGCTGAGCTATGGAATGCACGCCCCTTTTCAGAAATTACTAAAACCTTATTAATTCCATATCTCTGGCTGGAAACCTCATAGAGTGACGGCGGGACTATCATTATTCTTATTGTGAAATTAGCTTTCTATTAAGTCCACATATGATGTGGCTGTGTAGCTCAGTCAGGTCAAAATCCGTTTCTCGGCTCCTGCTGGACGTCGAAGTTTCAAAACCTACCGGTGGGCAGCTCTACCGATGTAGATGCCGAAACTGTAAGCTTCCCACCTCTATCATTAATCGGTACTACGATATTTAAGCTTGTAAGGGCAAAAAAGTCTTGGTTTGCCATGTGCTTCTGACCTTTTATTTTCGGTTTCACATTACCCAGTTGTATAGCAGGAGGAAGGAGTGAGGGGAATCACACACACATTCCTGAGGGAGGGGGAAAGAGTTCGAATTACACAGTGCTGGCTGGGAGAGAAGGATATTTGTGGACCATGTAATTCACCAAACTAAGGAGATGTAGAAGAGCTGTGTATGTGTGCATATTCCTGACACGAAGCAAGAAATCAACCCCAACAGCGAGAGCAGGAACAGTGGATGATCAAAATCAGAGCAAGAAATCAACAGTGAGAGCAGGAATGGTTGATGATCAAAACTGAAGCAAGAAATCAACACCAACAGCGAGAGCAGGAACAGTGGATGATCAAAACCAGAGCAAGAAATCAACTCCAACAGCAACAGCGAAAGCAAGAACAGCCGATGATCAGAACCAGAGCGAGAGATCAAGAGCAAGAGCAGAAACGGTCGATGATCAGAACCAGAGCAAGAAATCAACACCAATAATGAGAGCAGGAACGGTCGATCATTAGAACCAGAGCGAGAGATCAAACTCAATAGAAAAGGAAGGAATGGCCAATGAGCAGAGTCGGAGCCAGAGATCAACATCAACATCGGCAGAGGGATTGTCCAATGAACAAAGCCGAAGCGAGAGATCAACAGCAAAAGTGGGAACAGACCATGATCAGAGCCAGAGCAATGAGAGATCAACAGCGAAAGCGGTAATAACAGATGATCAGATTCAGAAAGAGAGATCACCAGCGTGAGCGGGTTCAGCCAATAATCAAAGTCTGAGCGAAAGATCAACAGCAAAATCGGGAACAACTAATGATCGGAATTGGAACAAGAGATCAATAGTAAGAGCGGGATCGACCGCTAATCAAAGCCAGAACGCGAGATCAACAGAAAAACTTGGAACAGCCAATGATCAAAATTAGAGGAAGAGAACAACAGCGAGAGCGGGAATAACCAAGGATCACATCTGAAGAGAGAGGTCAACAGCGCAAGCAGGAACAGCTGGTAATCAGAGTCAGAGTGAGAGATCAATAGCAAAAGTTGGAACAGTAGATGATCAGAGCCGGAGCAAGGGATCGGGAGCAGGGACAGCATATGATCAAAGCTGGTGCAAGCGATCGGGAGCAGGTACAGCATATGATCAGAGTTGGGGCAAGGGATTGGGAGCAGGGACGGCATATGAGCAGAGCTGGAGCAAGGGATAGGGAGCAGGGACAGCATATGATCAGAGCCAGAGCAAGGGATCGGGAGCAGGTACGGCATATGATCAGAGTTGGGGCAAGGGATTGGGAGCAGGGACGGCATATGATCAGAGCTGGAGCAAGGGATTGGGAGCAGGGACAGCATATGATCAGAGCTGGTGCAAGCGATCGGGAGCAGGGACAGCATATGATCAGAGCCGGAGCAAGGGACTGGGAGCAGGGACGGCATATGATCAGAGCCAGAGCAAGGGACTGGGAGCAGGGACGGCATATGATCAGAGCCAGAGCAAGGGACTGGGAGCAGGGACGGCATATGATCAGAGCCAGAGCAAGGGATCGGCAGCAGGGACGGAATATGGTCAGAGCCAGAGCAAGGGACTGGGAGCAGGGACGGAATAAGATCAGAGCCGGAGCAAGGGACTGGGAGCAAGGACGGAATATGGTCAGAGCCAGATGTTATGATTGAGTCACCGTAGGAGGCAAAAACAGAAATGCAAGCTAGTCCTGAAAACCAGAGAAGTTGGCAACTATCAGATTGCAGACCCCTGAACCTATCAACACAACCAGCAGTAGCCGTGGGGGGTTCCTACGATGACCTAGACCCCTCGATCACAGCCGGAGAGATACATAGGCCTAAAGAAGGAAAGGGGAAATCTAACTGCCCCAGAGCAGACCCCAAAGCAATAGGCAGCCCCCCACAAATAATGACGGTGAAGCAAGATGAAAACACTTACACAGACAGAAAGACAGGCTGAGCAAAGACGGGGCCCAAAAACTACCTAGATAGGAACGGATAGGAAGGCTGCTGTCTGCAATCTGCCAAAACCCTAACAGAGACAAAAGCCAACAAGCTGATATAAAAATGGCCCTGAAGCAACTAAGCTTCAAAAACTAAATCAGCACTCAGGTACCTTCAGAAGACAGAGCTCTAGGAACACTGCACACTCCAGCAGGGAGTGGCAGAATCCAAAAAGCAAGAAAAACAAAAACAAATCTTAGATGCAAAAAAGGCAAAACAGAAAACTTAGCTTTAGGAGAGCAGGAATCAGAATGGAGTCCAAGAGTCCACAGAGAAATCACCCGCAGGGCAGAAAGGGCGTAGGCTGCCTTAAATCCAGTCAGTGACTCCACTCAGCCAATCGTCTTCATTAGTCCGAGGTGCCTGATAATCAGGCTCACTACCTTCCTTCACTAGAATAGGGAGTTCACCAGGCCTCAGTGACGGAGGGGAAAATGAACTCACAACAGTACCCCCCCCTTGAGGAGGGGTCACCGAACCCTCAACAACGCTACCAGGGCGATCAGGGTGAGCCCGATGAAAGGCACGCACCAATCTTCTGGCATGAATATCAGAGGCAGAGACCCAGGAATTATCCTCCTGACCATAACCCTTCCACTTAACCAAATACTGGAGTCTCCGTCTAGCCAGACGGGAATCCAGAATTTTCTCTACCTCATATTCCAAGTTACCTTCAACCAATACAAGGTCCGGAGGTGCCACCTCAGGCACAACTGGCTCAACAAACCTCTTCAACAAGGACTTATGGAACACATTATGGATCTTAAATGTGACAGGAAGAGCCAAACGAAAAGAGACCGGATTAATAATCTCCAAAATCTTGTAAGGTCCAATAAATCTAGGCTTAAACTTAGGAGAAGCCACCTTCATAGCAATATTTTTTGATGATAACCACACCATATCACCAATCTTAAACTGGGGACCAATGGTCCTATGTCGATTGGAAAACCGCTGGGCCTTTTCCTGGGAGAGAGATAACTTATCCACCACTTGGTCCCAGATCTGGTGCATTCTCTCCACCACAGTGTCAACACCTGGGCAGGCAGAAGGCTCCACCTGCCCTGAAGAAAATCGAGGGTGAAAACCAAAGTTACAAAAAAAAGGTGACATCAAAGTGGCAGAACTAGCTCTATTATTTAAAGCAAATTCGGCCAAGGGCAAAAATGAAACCCAATCATCCTGATCAGCGGAAATAAAACATCTCAAATACGACTCCAAGGTCTGGTTTGTTCTCTCTGTCTGCCCATTGGTCTGAGGGTGAAAAGCAGAGGAGAAGGACAACTGAATTCCCAACTTGGAACAGAACGTCCTCCAAAATTTAGACACAAATTGAACTCCTCTGTCAGATACAATGTTCTCAGGAATCCCGTGCAAGCGAACCACCTGTTGCAAAAACAGAGGCACCAACTCAGAGGAAGATGGCAACTTAGGGAGTGGTACAAGATGAACCATCTTAGAGAACCTATCACAAATCACCCAAATAACAGTCATTCTTTGAGAGACCGGCATATCAGAAATGAAATCCATTGAAATATGGGTCCATGGCCTCCTGGGGACCGGCAAAGGCATCAACAACCCACTAGAGTGAGAACAAGATTTAGACCGGAAGCAAGTCCCACAGGACTGCACAAAATTCCTGACATCATGAGACAAGGTGGGCCACCAAAAAGAGCGACTACCCAGATCCCTAGTACCAAAAATACCTGGATGACCAGCCAATGCAGAGCAATGAACTTCAGACATCACTCTCTTCTTCCACTGGTCAGGAACATACAACTTTCCACTGGGGCAACGCTCAGGTTTGTCCTCCTGGAACTCTTGCAGAGCAAGTCTCAAATCGGGCGAGATGGCAGAAAGAACTACCCCTTCGCCTAAGATGGTGGCAGGCTTGGTCACCACAGGAGAATCAGCAAAGAAACTCCTAGAGAGGGCGTCAGCCTTGACATTCTTAGTTCCAGGAAGGAAAGAGACCACAAAATCAAAACGTGTAAAAAACAAGGCCCACCTAGCCTGTCTAGGGTTCAAGCGTTTAGCCGACTCTAGGTAAATCAAATTTTTGTGGTCAGTGAGGACCACAACTTGATGTTTGGCTCCCTCCAACCAATGTCTCCACTCCTCAAATGCCCATTTCATGGCCAACAGTTCCCGATTCCCCACATCATAGTTACGTTCAGATGAAGAGAACTTACGGGAAAAGAAAGCACAGGGATTCATTTTAGATGTTACCGGATCCTTTTGGGACAACACCGCTCCTGCACCAATCTCAGAAGCATCCACCTCTACCTGGAACGGGAGTGAGACATCAGGTTGCCGCAGAACCGGGGCGGAGGTAAATCTACGCTTCAGCTCCTGAAAGGAAGCAACCGCCTCCGGAGACCAATTCAACACATCCGCACCCTTCCTGGTCAGGTCAGTCAATGGTTTGGCAATACTAGAAAATTTTGCTATAAATTTCCGATAAAAATTAGCAAAACCCAAAAATTTCTGGAGGGCCTTCAAAGAAGTGGGCTGAACCCAATCATAAATGGCCTGTACCTTGGCCGGGTCCATTTCAATAGTTGACGGAGACAAAATAATTCCCAAAAAAGAAATTCTCTGTACTCCAAAAAGGCATTTAGATCCTTTGACATACAGAGAATTCTCTCTCAAGATCCGGAACACAGTCCGAATATGTTCCACATGAGAATCCCAATCTTTGGAGAAGATCAAAATATCATCCAGATAGATAATCAAAAATTTATCGACAAAGTCTCGGAAAATATCGTTCATGAAGCACTGGAAGACAGAAGGGGCATTAGTGAGCCCAAAAGGCATCACCAGGTACTCAATGTCCCTCCGGAGAATTAAACGCCGTCTTCCATTCATCCCCCTGCTTAATGCGGATAAGATTATACGCCCCCCTGAGGTCAAGCTTGGTAAACCAGCAAGCACCTCTGACTCTAGAGAATAGATCCGAAATCAGGGGTAACGGATACTGATATTTAATAGTAATTTTATTGAGGGCACGATAATCAATACAAGGCCTTAAAGAACCATCCTTCTTGGCCACAAAAAAAAAAACGGCACCTAAGGGTGAAGAGGATGGTCTAATATGACCCTTCTCCAACGCCTCCTTAATATAGGACCGCATAGCCTCGTGCTCGGGTACAGATAAATTGAAGAGCCGACCCTTAGGAAATTTACACCCCGGGTTTAGTTCAATTGCACAGTCATAACTCCTATGAGGAGGCAAGGACGCAGACTCATTCTCACTAAATACATCATAGTAGTCCGCCAAATAGTCAGGAACATCATGCGACTGAGGAGAGGTGGAAAAAACCGGAGCCTCACTAAAGGTACACCGGCAACCCCAACTCACCACAGACACAGACTTCCAATCCTAAACTGGATTATGAATCTGCAACCAGGGAAACCCCAGAACAACGACATCATGCAGACCATGCAATACCAAAAATCTGCAATTTTCTTGGTGGTCTGGGGCGACCCGCATGACCAACTGGGTCCAAAACGGAGGTTTATTTTTAGCCAGAGGGGTAGCATCAATCCCCCTCAAAGGGATAGGCGTCTGCAGAGGTGTCAACGGAAATCCACAACGTTTAGCAAAATCCAAGTCCATTAGGTTTAGCGCTGCTCCCGAATCCACAAAAGCCTTGGCGGAAAATGTGAACAGGGAACAGATCAGAGTAATCGCCAAAAGAAACTTAGGCTGAACCCCACCAACAGAAAACGTGTGTGCAAAGCGTTTCTCGCGTTTAGGACAAACAGAAATAACATGTGAGGCATCTCCACAGAAAAAACACAGCTTATTACGCCTTCTGAATTCCTGACGTTGCGCCTTAGACAAAACTCTATCACATTGCATAGGTTCAGACGTCTGTTCAACCGGTGGCAACACCTCTCGTGTAATCCTGCGTTCACGTAAACGCCGATCAACCTGAATGGCTAAAGACATAGAATCGTCCAGACCAGAGTGAACAGGAAATCCCACCATAGTATCTTTTACGGCTTCTGACAAACCCTTCCGAAAGAGAGCAGCCAAGGCACTATCATTCCAGGTAGTAAGGACCGCCCACTTTCAGAACTTTTGACAGTACAACTCTGCAGATTCTCGACCCTGGTTCAATGCTAACAGGGTCTTTTCAGCCTGATCAATAGCATTAGGTTTGTCGTACAGCAACCCCAAGGCTTGAAAAAATGCGTTCACATTAGTCAGAATAGGGTCATCTGGATTCAACGAAAACGCCCAATCCTGGGGATCGCCACGCAGCAAAGAGATGACAATTTTAACCTGCTGCGCGGGGCTCCCTGACGAGTTAGGCTTCAAGGCAAAAAATAATTTACAATTATTTTTGAAACTCAAAAATTTAGATCGATCCCCAAAAAATACATCAGGTGTGGGGATCTTTGGTTCAACAGCATGTGAACGAGCAAGGTAGGCGGAAATTCCTCGCACTTCAGCAGCAAGCTGCTCCACACGATCAGACACTTGCTTTACCTCCATTGAGAGAAAAAAAAATTCCCCCTATGGCCTCAGAGATATAGAGGAAAGAATATACACACACCCTTTTTTTTTTTTTTTTTTTTTTTTTAAACACAATTCTTTCCTCCTATTGAGTACCCCAGGATCTGCGGTTTGGCGGGTGATTCTGTTATGATTGAGTCACCGTAGGAGACAAAAACAGAAATGCTAGCTAAGTCCAGAAAACCAGAGAAGTTGGCAACTATCAGATTGCAGACCCCTGAACCTATCAACACAACTAGCAGTAGCCGTGGGGGGTTCCTACGATGACCTAGACCCCTCGATCACAGCCGGAGAGATACATAGGCCTAAAGAAGCAAAGGGGAAATCTAACTGCCCCAGAGCAGACCCCAAAGCAATAGGCAGCCCCCCACATATAATGACAGTGAAGCAAGATGAAAACACTTACACAGAAAGCAAGACAGACTGAGCAAAGACGGGGCCCAAAAACTACCTAGATAGGAACGGATAGGAAGGCTGCTGTCTGCAATCTGCCAAAACCCTATCAGAGACAAAAGCCAACAAGCTGATATAAAAATGGCCCTGAAGCAACTAAGCTTCAAAAACTAAATCAGCACTCAGGTACTTTCAGAAGACAGAGCTAACGGAACACTGCACACTCCAGCAGGGAGTGGCAGAATCCAAAAAGCAAGAAAAACAAAAACAAATCTTAGATGCAAAAAAGGCAAAACAGAAAACTTAGCTTTAGGAGAGCAGGAATCAGACTGGAGTCCAAGAGTCCACAGAGAAATCACCCGCAGGGCAGAAAGGGCGTAGGCTGCCTTAAATCCAGTCAGTGACTCCACTCAGCCAATCGTCTTCATTAGTCCCAGGTGCCTGATAATCAGGCTCACTACCTTCCTTCACTAGAATAGGGAGTTCACCAGGCCTCAGTGACGGAGGGGAAAATGAACTCACAACAGCCAGAGCAAGGGACCGGGAGCAGGGGCGGATAATGATTAGAGCCAGAGCAAGGGACCGGGAGCAGGGGCGGATAATGATTAGAGCCAGAGCAAGGGACGGCATATGACAAGAGCCGGAGCAAGAGATCGGGAGCAAGGACGAAATAATCAGAGCCGGAGCAAGGGATCGGGAGCAGGGACGGCTGATGCCCACACGAGTCTGTGCAGCTACATAAAGTATATACCACAATGCAGGAGGTTGGAGCCACTACATAATCTTGTCCAGGCACACCGATCGATGAGACCAGCGAGGTGAAGACGGGTCCACGGACATGAGTGCTTGTTGGGTCACATTTGTATCCCGCGTGGTGCGTCCCACTATAGCTTCTCCCTGTATAGTGCCCCACATTGTGCCCAAATATCGGTGCCGGCCGTGGCCACCACTTACGATCTCACGTGTCACACCCTAGCACCGGACCTCTCCTGGTAATCTACTGCCGGCAGACACGTCTGTGGCTCCACTTTGTGTCACGTCCCAGTATTCTTAGTGCTGGATCTGATCTTACCTCCGGGCCGGCAGTCATGTCACTCTCACATGAGGGGGGCAGGGGTCCGTACCTTGGGTAATCTCTCGGGGTCTCCTGGATGCCGGGGCACCATCTTCTGTAATCTCTGGAAGCCGTAGTCTATCGTGGGTTCATTCAGAGCTGGAAAGAAAGGAGAAGAGAGATCACACATGGAGGTCCGATGAGTCACACATGGGGGTCCGATGAGTCACACATGGAGGTCCGATGAGTCACACACGGGGGTCCGATGAGTCACACATGGAGGTCCGATGAGTCACACACGGGGGTCCGATGAGTCACACATGGGGGTCCGATGAGTGTACAGAATGGTACATCGTCAACACTATTAAGATCATCTACCGTACTAATGAACATCTTTCAAGATGAGCCCAGCCCGCTATTTATACAATATACCATAACTAACCACCATACTGCACACATCACACTGCCACGTGCAGTTGACATAATACCGCCATGTGCAGCCCGTATGATATAGTGCAGAGCTTATACTGCCACACTACACTGAAATGCGGGGTTAGGCACGTGTCTCCCTGCAGCATAAGTATCACTGCAGCAAACGTATCGTGAAGATGCAGTTATTACTACGGCAATTAGTCACGGCAGGAGTCAGGACCCCACACTATGTACCTGTCTCTTTTGGGTATGTCTGCTGAGTAAGCACTTTTTTTTACTTGGACTTAAGGCCCCGTCTCACTAAGCGATCTCGGTAGCGAGATCGCTGCTGATCTCACCAGCGAGATCGCTGTGTGTGACAGCGATCAGCGAGCGGCCCCCCTGCCGGTATCGCTGATCGCTGCAAGAAACCTCTGGAGATTTCTTTGGTCGCTGGTCTCCCGCTGGCCAGCACGCATCGCTGTGTGTGACAGCGGGAGACCAGCGATCAGGTGTAAAAAAATAATAAAAAAAATAAAAAATATAGTTATTCTCACCTTCCGACGTCCCGTTCAGCCATCCTGCCTCTCTCCACGCTCCGGTCCCAGTGATCCTTTGCACGAATGACCGCGAGACTTTGTTATCCCTCGAGACCGTGACATCTCGCGGTCATTCGTGCAAAGGATCACTGGGACCGGAGCGTGGAGAGAGGCAGGATGGCTGAACGGGACGTCGGAAGGTGAGAATAACTATATTTTTTATTTTGATTCTATTTTTTACAGGGATGGCCAGCAATCACATAGCGACTTACTAGCGATCCTGACACCTTCATATCGGTCTCAGGATCGCTGGTAAGTCGCTTAGTGTGACGGGGCCTTTAGCTTTTCTATTAACCTTCCTACTCCTCCACCATGTTTACATATGGCTCACAGTGTTTGCTCCTTTAATCCTCACTCTCCTTCCCTATCCTCAAACCCCAGCACCCTCTAACCAAACAATCATCTGCCCTTCTCTCTTTCCTCCCCACCTGACCTCCTCTGCTGACCTGCTCCTCAACCTCAAACCTGTCCGAATGAAACATAAAACAAGCCACCCACTCTCCTCCCATCTGCTCTCCCTTTCTCTGCTTCTCCTCACTGCTGGCGACATATCTCCCAATCCTGGACCCCCACAGCTCATACCCCCCATAACTACCCCTTCCTACCACTCCCTATCTAATAAAAACTACCGCAATCTTTCCAACTTAAAACCCGTGCCATTGACACTCACCCCCCTCCTCCCTCTCTTGGGAGCACTTTGAAATGCCCGCTCCATCTGCAATAAGCTCCATGTAATTCATGACCTCTTTCTCTCGCAATCTTGCCTTCCTTGGCCTCACAGAAACCTGGCTGACACCCTCTGACACCGCCTCCCCTGCTGCACTGTGTTACAGCGGCCTCCACTTCACCCACACTCCTCGCCCTGGCAATAGACATGGTGGAGGAGTGGGTCTTCTCCTTTCTTCCAACTGCACCTTTAACCCAATCCCACGTGTTCCCTCCCTTATCCTCCCCACTTTTCAAGTCCACTCTGTCCGCATCTACTCTCCCTCCAACCTCCAAGTGGCTGTCATATACCGACCTCCAGGCCCGACCACTGCCTTCATTGACCAATTCTCTACCTGGCTTCTTCATTTTCTTTCAACTGACATCCCCACTGTCATCATGGGTGACTTCAACATCCCCACTGATACCCTTCAGTCAGCAGCCTCCAAACTCCTGTCCCTTACTTCATCCTTTGGACTTACTCAGTGGTCCTCCTCAGCCACCCACACAGACGGACATACATTAGACTTGGTCGTCATCCACCTCTGCTCTTTTTCTACCTTCACCACGTCCCCTCTCCCTCTATCTGACCACCATCTACTCACTCTCATCCCTGTCCTACTCATCTGTCACCCATATCCAGCAACACGCGCACCCCCGCAGAAACTTTGCAGACCTAGACACCCACGCGCTCTCTAACTCTATTCTACCACTGGCATCCATAGCCTCACTCCACGACATAGACACTGCCACTGCGTTCTACAATGCTACTCTCGCATCAGCTATTGACGCGGTTGCCCCTCTAGTTCATGGCAGAATGCGACGTATCAACAGATAACCCTGGCACAATAACACCACTAAAAAGCTCCGGCAAGTGTCCAGGATTGCAGCGCGTCGATGGAAGAAAACAAATTCACAAGACGACTTCACCGCATTCAAACAGGCAACACTCGCTTTCAAATGTGTCCTCACCTCTGCTAAACAGGCCTTACAACCCCAAACAGTTATTCAAAACTTTTAACTCCCTCCTCCGCCCACCACTGCCTCCTCCAACCTCCCTCATCTCTGCCGAGGACTTTGCCACCCACTTCAAAAATAAGATTGACCAAACAAGGCAAGTCTTCATCGTTCAACCACCACAACCCCTTTGTATACCAGACCAATGCCCAAACCCCATAACCTCCCTCTCCAACATCACTGAAGGGGAGCTTAATTGTCTCTTTTCCAAATCGCACTTCACAACCTGTGCACTTGACCCCATTCCATTCCACCACCTCCCCAACCTCCCCACCACACTCACCCCATCCCTAACCCACCTCTTCAACCTATCGCTAACGTCCAGTACCTTCCCTTCTGCTTTCAAACATTCCACAATCACGCCTATCCTTAAAAAGCCAACCCTCGACCCAACCGCTATGTCCAGCTATCGCCCAATATCGTTGCTCCCATTCGCTTCCAAACTCCTGGAGCAGCACGTCCACGCTGAACTTTCCTCCCACCTCTCATCTAACTTACTCTTTGACAATCTACAATCTGGCTTCCGCCCCCATCACTCCACTGAGACAGCCCTGACCAAAATTACTAATGACCTACTTACAGCCAAATCAAATGGACAATACTCTATACTCCTGCTTCTAGACCTGTCCTCTGCATTCGACACAGTTGACCACTGCCTCTTACTACAGATCCTCTCCTCCTTCGGCATCAAAGACCTCGCCCTATCCTTGATCTCCTCATACCTTTCCAACCGCACATTCAGCGTCTCCCACTCCCACATGACCTCCTCATCCCACCCTCTCTCTGTTGGAGTCCCCCAAGGCTGTTTTAGGACCCCTACTCTTCTCAATCTATACACTTGGTCTGGGGCAACTCAAAGTCCCACGGATTCCAGTACCACCTTTATGCTGATGACACTCAGATCTACCTCTCTGGCCCAGACGTCACCTCTCTGCTGTCCAGAATCTCAGAGTGTCTATCAGCCATATCCTCCTTCTTCTCCTCTCGCTTCCTCAAGCTCAATGTGGACAAATCTTAACTCATCATCTTTCCTCCATCTCACAGATCTTCCTTACCCGACCTAGCTATAACAATTAATGACATCACGCTTTCCCCAGTACTGGAAGTCCGCTGCCTCGGAGTAACCTTTTACTCTGCCCTGTCCTTCAAACCGCACATCCAAGCTCTTTCTACCTCCTGTCGCCTCCAGCTCAAAAATATTTCCAGAATCCATCCCTTCCTCAACCCTCAATCTACTAAAATGCTTGGGCATGCCCTCATCATCTTCCGCCTCGACTATTGCAACATCCTTTTCTGTGGTCTCCCTGCTAACACCCTTGCACCTCTCCAGTCCATCCTTAACTCTGCTGCCCGACTAATTCATCTCTCTCCTCGCTACTCCTCCGCTTCTCCCCTCTGCAAATCTCTTCACTGGCTCCCATTCCCTCAGCGTATCCAGTTCAAATTACTAATACTGACCTACAAGGCCATCTATAACCTGTCTCCCCCATATGTCTCTGATCTAATCTCCCGATACCTTCCCTCACGTAGTCTCCGATCCTCCCAAGACCACCTCCTCTCCTCCACACTTATTCGTTCCTTACCCAACCGCCTCCAAGACTTCTCCCGAATAGCCCCCATCCTCTGGAATTCTTTGCCCCAACAAGTCCGACTATCAACCACATTTGGATCCTTCAGACAGAACCTGAAAACCCACCTCTTCAAGAAAGCCTACAGCCTGCAATGATCCCCACTGCCTCCTTCTCTCTCCCCCACTACCGGAGATATCACCTCAACCAACACCGAAACTGCTGCAACCCACCAACCTACTGTCTCCTTCGCCACCATCCTGTAGCATGTAAGCCCGAAAGGGCAGGGTCCTCTCTCCCCTCTATATCAGTCTGTCATTGTTAGGTTACTGTAAGTGATATCTGTAATTTGTACGTAACCCCTTCTCATGTACAACACCATGGAATCAATGGTGCTATATAAATACATAATAAAAAAATGTACTTTTCTGCTCCGTTCTCTGACTACTCCTGGTTTTCGGTCCTCATTAGTTCCAGCAGTTGTCGGATCTCAGGGATCATCAGACACAGTTATCATCTTTACACTGGAACATCACTCCCATCGGGCTGAGGTGAGAAATGTCATCAGGACTGCACTGATGTTGGAGCTCTACAATTATGATGCACTAATGGCGGGGCTCTACCGTTATCCCCCAGATGCTGCACTGATGGCGGGGCTCTACCATTACCTCCCAGATACTGCACCAATGGCGGGGCTCTACCATTATCCCCCAGATGCTGCACAGATGGCGGGGATCTACCATTATCCCCCAGATGCTGCACTGATGGCGGGTTCTACCATTATCCCCCAGATGCTGTACAGATGGCGGGGCTCTACCATTATCCCCCAGATGCTGTACAGATGGCGGGGCTCTACCATTACCTCCCAGATGCTGTACAGATGGCGGGGCTCTACCATTACCTCCCAGATGCTGCACCAATGGCGGGGATCTACCATTATCTCCCAGATGCTGCACCAATGGCGGGGATCTACCATTATCTCCCAGATGATGCACCAATGGCGGGGATCTACCATTATCCCCCAGATGCTGCACAGATGGCGGGGATCTACCATTATCCCCCAGATGCTGCACTGATGGCGGGGCTCTACCATTATCCCCCAGATGCTGTACAGATGGCGGGGCTCTACCATTACCTCCCAGATGCTGTACAGATGGCGGGGCTCTACCATTACCTCCCAGATGCTGCACCAATGGCGGGGATCTACCATTATCTCCCAGATGCTGCACCAATGGCGGGGATCTACCATTATCTCCCAGATGCTGCACCAATGGCGGGGATCTACCATTATCCCCCAGATGCTGCACTGATGGCGGGGCTCTACCATTATCCCCCAGATGCTGTACAGATGGCGGGGCTCTACCATTACCTCCCAGATGCTGTACAGATGGCGGGGCTCTACCATTACCTCCCAGATGCTGCACCAATGGCGGGGCTCTACCATTACCTCCCAGATGCTGCACCAATGGCGGGGATCTACCATTATCTCCCAGATGATGCACTGATTGCGGGGCTCTACCATTACCCCTGATACTCTACTGATGGCGGCGCTCTACCATTATCCCCAGATGCTGCACTGATGGTGAGGCTCTACCATTATCCCTGATGCTGCACTGATGGTGGGGCTATACCATTATCCCTGATACTCCCCTGATGGAGGGGCTCTACCATTATCCCCCAGATGCTGCACCGATGGCAGGGATCTACCATTATCCCCCAGATGATGCACTGATGGTGGGGCTCTACCGTTATCCCCCAGATGCTGCACTGATGGCGGGGCTCTACCATTACCTCCCAGATGCTGCACCAATGGCGGGGATCTACCATTATCTTCCAGATGATGCACTGATGGCGGGGCTCTACCATTACCCCTGATGATGTACTGATGGTGGGGCTCTACAATTACCCCTGATACTCCACTGATGGCGGGGCTCTACCATTACCCCTGATGATGTACTGATGGTGGGGCTCTACCATTACCCCTGATACTCCACTGATGGCGGGGCTCTACCACTACCCCTGATCATGTACTAATGGTGGGGCTCTACAATTACCCCTGATACTCCACTGATGGCAGGGCTCTAACATTACCCCTGATGATGTACTGATGGTGGGGCTCTAACATTACCCCTGATACTCCACTGATGGCGGGGCTCTACCATTAACCCTGATGATGTACTGATGGTGGGGCTCTAACATTACCCCTGATACTCCACTGATGGTGGGGCTCTAACATTACCCCTGATACTCCACTGATGGCAGGGCTCTACCATTACCCCTGATGATGTACTGATGGTGGGGCTCTAACATTACCCCTGATACTCCACTGATGGCGGGGCTCTACCATTACCCCTGATGATGTACTGATGGTGGGGCTCTAACATTACCCCTGATACTCCACTGATGGCGGGGCTCTACCATTAACCCTGATGATGTACTGATGGTGGGGCTCTAACATTACCCCTGATACTCCACTGATGGTGGGGCTCTAACATTACCCCTGATGATGTACTGATGGTGGGGCTCTACCATTACCCCTGATACTCCACTGATGGCGGGGCTCTACCATTAACCCTGATGATGTACTGATGGTGGGGCTCTAACATTACCCCTGATACTCCACTGATGGTGGGGCTCTAACATTACCCCTGATACTCCACTGATGGCAGGGCTCTACCATTACCCCTGATGATGTACTGATGGTGGGGCTCTAACATTACCCCTGATACTCCACTGATGGCGGGGCTCTACCATTACCCCTGATGATGTACTGATGGTGGGGCTCTAACATTACCCCTGATACTCCACTGATGGCGGGGCTCTACCATTACCCCTGATGATGTACTGATGGTGGGGCTCTACCATTACCCCTGATACTCCACTGATGATGGGGCTCTACCGTTACCCCTGATGATGTACTGATGGCGTGACCCAACAGTTCAGATATTTATTTCATGTGCAAGAAATGTTCACCACAGAAAAAGAAAATAGTAAGTGAAAACAAGGTTGTTTTCACTTATTATTTTCTTTTTCTGTGGTGAACATTTCTTATACATGAAATAAATATAAATTCTTTTGTGCAACCTTACAAGACTCTGAGTGCAGCTGTTCCCTCTCCTGGTTATTGCCGTTACTGGACTCGGTCCATGTTCAGCCTGCACCTACACTATAGCTGAGGGCTGTTAGCTGATACACAAAGACAAACAAAACAGCTATACATGGAACATCTAGTCTCATGTAAAAAGGATAATTATATTAGAAAATCAATAAGAAGAAACTCCATAAGATATATTGGCACAAAGAAAATGAAGAAGTACTGACTTCAAAAAAATAAAAAATTTAAACAAGCTTTACTGGTAAAAAATTACACATAGAAAAGACATAATAGAGGACATAATAGAGGACATAAAGCATCACGCGAAAACGCGCGTCCAGGGCCTCTCCTGGGGATTCCTTGCACCTGCAATTTCACTATGGGTAAGCTTTCTTAAATGGTCATGACTTGTGTATCTGCACTATGCACTTTATGTCCTCTACCTGATAGTCAGTTTCCTAACTATATGTCCTCATAGGTGTGGAACTGGGATCTTGGTACATATCCACTTATGTTTAGTATTCCCATTATAACTATCCCCAGGGGTGATTTTTGGAATCTTGCCTTGTATTATATACTGTCTTTTCTATGTGTAATTTGCAGTCAGCACGCCTTCATTTTCTTTGTCCCACTATAACTGAGTGCGCATCATTTATCCTCTAGCCACTCTCCTGCACGGCGCCCCACTCTCCGCACCGTGTCCTGCACCGCGTCCTGCTCTCCTGCACCGTGTCCCGCTCTCCTGCACCACGTCCCGCTCTCCTGCACCACGTCCCGCTCTCCTGCACCGCGTCCCGCTCCCCTGCTCCACGCCCCGCTTTCCTGCACCGCAACCCGCTGTCCTGTACTGCTTCCCACGCTCCTGTACCGCAATCCGCTCTCCTGCATCACGTCCTGCTCTCCCGCACCGCTCCTCGCACCACAACCCACTTTGCTGCACTGCACCCCACTTTCCTGCACCGTGACCCACTCTCCCGCACAGCAACTCACTCTCCCGCGCTGCTCCCCACTCTCCTGTACCGCAAACCGCTCTCCTGCATCGCGTCCCACTCTCCCACACCGCTCCCCACACCACAACCCACTTTGCTGCACCGCGCCCCATTTTCCTGCACCACGATCCGCTCTCCTGCATCGCGTCCCGCTCTTCTGCACAGCTCCCTGCTCTCCTGCACCGCTCCCAACACTCCTGTACCACAACCCACTCTCCTGCACAGTGTCCCGCTCTCCCGCACTGCAACCCGCTTTCCTGCACCACGACCCACTCTCCGCACCCGCTCTTCTGCATCACGTCCAGCTCTTCCGCACCGTGCTCCACTCTCCTGCACTATGACAACCAAACTCTACCGAAAAAAATGAACCAGATGAACTGGAGTATAAGTTGGTATCCATGGAAAATAAGAGCGTGTTCACATCGGCCACTAAACAGTTAAAACCTGAGATGGAAACTGTCATGGGGTTACTGCGACGGAGCAGAGCCAGAAGACCACAGCATCTTTTCTCCTACTCCGGCGCCAAGAAGCACTTGTAGGATGGCAGCCGGGACTACAGACCGGCCCCTGTAGGATATCTGCCGGGACCACAACCCGGCTCCTGTAGGATATCAGCCAGGACCACAGACCGGCCACTGTGGGATGGCAGCCAGGACCACAGACCGGCCCCTGTGGGATGGCAGCCAGGACCACAGACCGGCCCCTGTAGGATGGCAGCCAGGACCACAGACCGGCCACTGTAGGATGGCAGCCAGGACCACAGACCGGCCACTGTAGGATGGCAGCCAGGACCACAGACCGGCCACTGTAGGATGGCAGCCAGGACCACAGACCGGCCACTGTAGGATGGCAGCCAGGACCACAGACCGGCCCCTGTAGGATGGCAGTCAGGACCACAGACCGGCCTCTGTAGGATGGCAGCCGAAACCACAGACCGGCCCTTGTAGGATGGCAGCCAGGACCACAGACCGGCCACTGTAGGATGGCAACCAGGACCACAGACCGGCCCCTGTAGGATGGTAGTCAGGACCACAGACCGGCCTCTGTAGGATAGCAGCCGGGACCACAGACAGGCCACTGTAGGATGGCAGCCAGGACCACAGACCGGCCACTGTAGGATGGCAGCCAGGACCACAGACCGGCCCCAGTAGGATGGCAGCCGGGACCACAGACCGGCCCCAGTAGGATGGCAGCCGGGACCACAGACCGGCCCCAGTAGGATGGCAGCCGGGACCACAGACCGGCCCCTGTAGGATGGCAGCCGGGACCACAGACCGGCCCCTGTAGGATGGCAGCCGGACCACAGACCGGCCCCTGTAGGATGGCAGCCGGGACCACAGACAGGCCCCTGTAGGATGGCAGCCAGGACCACAGACTGGCCACTGTAGGATGGCAGCCGGGACCACAGACAGGCCCCTGTAGGATAGCAGTCAGGACCACAGATCGGCCCCTGTATGATGGCAGCCAGGACCACAGACCGGCCCCTGTAGGATAGCAGTCAGGACCACAGATCGGCCCCTGTAGGATGGCAGCCAGGACCACAGACAGGCCCCTGTAGGATAGCAGTCAGGACCACAGATCGGCCCCTGTATGATGGCAGCCAGGACCACAGACCGGCCCCTGTAGGATAGCAGTCAGGACCACAGATCGGCCCCTGTATGATGGCAGCCAGGACCACAGACAGGCCCCTGTAGGATAGCAGCCAGGACCACAGACCGGCCCCTGTAGGATACTATAAAAAGACAGCCGACAGCACAGCAGGGATATTGAGGATGCACGCTCCAAGTTCAGGAACCCAGATGAACAGAGAAATCCATATAGACAAAAGAAAGAGCAGCATCCAATGCAGGTGAAAAAACTGTCCAAAAATTTATTCTGCCAATACCAAACAGAACGTTTCGGCCAAAACGTATTTGGTATTGGAAGAATAAATTTTTGGTCAATTTTTTCACCCGGATTGGATGCTACTCTTTCTTTTGTCTATATGGGCCCCTGTAGGATGGCAGCCAGGACCACAGACCGGCCCCTGTAGAATGGCAGCCAGGAACACAGACCGGCCACTGTAGAATGGCAGCCAGGAACACAGACCGGCCTCTGTAGGATGGCAGCTGGGACCACTGACCGGCCCCTGTAGGATGGCAGCCAGGAACACATACCAGCCTCTATAGGATGGCAGCTGGGACCACTGACCGGCCCCTGTAGGATGGCAGCTGGGACCACTGACCGGCCCCTGTAGGATGGCAGCCGGGACCACAGACCGACCCCTGTAGGATGGGGATGTATACACTGCTAGAAGCCACTAGCCACCATGTGCCTGGATGACTGGTTTAGTCAGGTCCCTGGACGACTTCTCTCTGCCCCTCTCCTCATGACTGTCCGGTCTCTCCGGGTTCAGCGTTTAAAACTCTGTGCTCTCTGAAAAGGCTGCTGCAGCATGACCCTGTCTACAGGTGCCCTGCATGACCATGCCCACAAGTGCCCCGCACGACCATGCCATAGGTGCCCCGCACGATCATGGTATAGGTGCCCTGCACGGCCATGCCATAGGTGCCCTGCACGACCATGCCTACAGGTGCCCCACACGACCATGCCATAGGTGCCCCGCACGACCATGCCCACAAGTGCCCCGCACGACCATGCCCACAGGTGACCTGCACAACCATGCCATAGGTGCCCCGCACGACCATGCCCACAGGTGCCCCGCACGACCATGCCCACAGGTGCCCCGCACGACCATGCCCACAGGTGTCCTGCACGATTCTGAGAACAGGTGATCTGCACAACCCGGCCGACAATCCCTTTAACCCTTTCCTTGTTGGAGAGCAGTGTTGTGTGTTGGGTAACTGTTGGACCAGGAGTTGGTGGGTAGTGGCAGCGAGTTGTGTCTGGGCCATGTTGCCCACATCAGGGTGTGATTTACTCCCAATTTGCAATCTGAGTGGAAAGTGAGAGTCAGATTACTGCCGCACTGAGCCGGGATATTGTACACACTGTACGTGTGATGTGTTTTCTCCTGGACGGACTTCAATGGGCATCTTCTATAAGTCCTGATAACCTCCATGTACAATGGTGGCCTCCTGCCCCTTCACTGGCCCCAAAACTGTAATAGAAACTTGGGCATTTGGGATGGTAACAAGACCCCACAATCCAGAAGATCAGTTGCACCGCGGCAGGAACCAACATGATACCCAGGTACTGAGATAACGAGAACGTCCATTTCCTGAAATAGATGATGTCCCACAAAGTAAGGAGGCAGCCCAAGGAGTGGTCCAGACTTGTGTTGGGCTTCTAAGTTTTGTGGGTCCACATACTGTATAAGATGGAGAACGTCAAGAGGTTGGTGGCATCACAGTCCTAACAGTCACATCACGGGAGACGACTGCACGAATTCCAAAACCTTCCGGTTGGGTCCATCACCGTATACGGGTGTCAACAATGTTTACGACACCTGATTGGTTCGAGCACTTTTTATTGAATCCTTGGATCTATGGTGTGACTACACAGAAGATGGGAGCTGTCATTGTGGAAATTCTCCCCGGATTACGCTCTTCCTCTCGTGTCAGGAATTAATGATCTCCCTCATTCTTCATGTTCTATCGACCGTTCTGTAAAACATTCTGCAGCAAGAAAAATATTTCCAAATAATTGGGACCACATGTTGTTACAACAGAAACAAGGTCTCAACGAGAAATGGAGCAACTCAGAACTTGTAGACCAATCCGCCCGGAAGGAAAAAAATGAAGCTGGCCAGAAATGATTGACTTCATGTAAGCATCTGCTCCGGGGCGGCGGAGGAGCAGCGTTCACTGGGTGGCATCCAATATCCAAGCATTACTGGGAGAAAAGTCCAAGTCGGAAGTTTTCCAGGCAGGGCAATTAATTTCCTGTTAGCAGCTGCTTTTCGCACATTTCATCACACTCCTCTAAGACGTTTCTAGAAATTTCAAGTTCCTGGGGTTTGGCCATAAGACTGAGATCCATCACTATCCACAAAGGCTCTCAGGAGATCGAGCAGCAAACGTGGAGGACAGAAACGCTACAGCACTTCTGATCCATAGGGGGCAGTATTATAGTAGTTATATTCCTGTACATAGGGGCTGTATTATAGTAGCTATATTCTTGTACATAGGAGCAGTATTATAGTAGTTATATTCTTGTACATAGGGGGCAGTATTATAGTAGTTATATTCTTGTACATAGGGGGCAGTATTATAGTAGTTATATTCTTGTACATAGGAGCAGTATTATAGTAGTTATATTCTTGTACATAGGAGCGGTATTATAGTAGTTATATTCTTGTATATAGGGGGCAGTATTATAGTAGTTATATTCTTGTATATAGGGGGCAGTATTATAGTAGTTATATTCTTGTACATAGGGGGCAGTATTATAGTAGTTATATTCTTGTATATAGGGGGCAGTATTATAGTAGTTATATTCTTGTACATAGGGGGCAGTATTATAGTAGTTATATTCTTGTACATAGGGGGCAGTATTATAGTAGTTATATTCTTGTATATAGGGGGCAGTATTATAGTAGTTATATTCTTGTACATAGCGGCAGCATTATAGTAGTTATATTCTTGTATATAGGGGCAGTATTATAGTAGTTATATTCTTGTACATAGGGGGCAGTATTATAGTAGTTATATTCCTGTACATAGGGGGCAGTATTATAGTAGTTATATTCTTGTACATAGGGGCAGTATTATAGTAGTTATATTCCTGTACATAGGGGGCAGTATTATAGTAGTTATATTCTTGTACATAGGGGCAGTATTATAGTAGTTATATTCCTGTACATAGGGGGCAGTATTATAGTAGTTATATTCTTGTACATAGGGGCAGTATTATAGTAGTTATATTCCTGTACATAGGAGCAGTATTATAGTAGTTATATTCCTGTACATAGGGGGCAGTATTATAGTAGTTATATTCTTGTACATAGGGGCAGTATTATAGTAGTTATATTCCTGTACATAGGGGGCAGTATTATAGTAGTTATATTCTTGTACATAGGGGCAGTATTATAGTAGTTATATTCTGGTACATAGGAGCAGTATTATAGTAGTTATATTCTTGTACATAGGGGGCAGTATTATAGTAGTTATATTCCTGTACATAGGGGGCAGTATTATAGTAGTTATATTCTTGTACATAGGGGCAGTATTATAGTAGTTATATTCCTGTACATAGGGGGCAGTATTATAGTAGTTATATTCTTGTACATAGGGGCAGTATTATAGTAGTTATATTCCTGTACATAGGAGCAGTATTATAGTAGTTATATTCTTGTATATAGGAGCAGTATTATAGTAGTTATATTCCTGTACATAGGAGCAGTATTATAGTAGTTATATTCTTGTACATAGGGGCAGTATTATAGTAGTTATATTCCTGTACATAGGGAGCAGTATTATAGTAGTTATATTCTTGTACATAGGGGCAGTTTTATAGCAGCTATATTATTGCACATAGGGGCAGTATTATAGTAGTTATATTCTTGTACATAGGGGGCAGTATTATAGCAGTTATATTCTTGTATATAGGGGCAGCATCATAGTAGTTATGTAATTATATTCTTGTACGTAGGGAGCAGTATTATAGCAGTTATATTCTTGTACATATAGGGGCAGTATTATAGTAGTTATATTCTTGTACATAGGGGGCAGTATTATAGTAGTTATATTCTTGTACATAGGGGCAGTATTATAGCAGCTATATTATTGCACATAGGGGTAGTATTATAGTAGTTATATTCTTGTACATAGGGGCAGTATTATAGTAGTTATATTCTTGTTTATAGGGGCAGCATTATAGTAGCTATGTAGTTATATTCTTGTACATAGGAGCAGTATTATAGTAGTTATATTCTTGTACATAGAGGCAGTATTATAGTAGTTATATTCTTGTACATAAGAGCAGTATTATACTAGTTATATTCTTGTACATAAGAGCAGTATTATAGTCGATATATTCTTGTACATAGGAGCAGTATTATAGTAGTTATATTCTTGTACATAGGAGCAGTATTATAGTAGTTATATTATTGTACATAGGAGCAGTATTATAGTAGTTATATTCTTGTACATAGGGGGCAGTATTATAGTAGTTATATTCTTGTATATAGGGGCAGCATCATAGTAGTTATGTAGTTATATTCTTGTACATAGGGAGCAGTATTATAGTAGTTATATTCTTGTACATAGGGGGCAGTATTATAGTAGTTATATTCTTGTACATATAGGGGCAGTATTATAGTAGTTATATTCTTGTACATATAGGGGCAGTATTATAGTAGTTATATTCTTGTACATATAGGGGCAGTATTATAGTAGTTATATTCTTGTACATATAGGGGCAGTATTATAGTAGTTATATTCTTGTACATATAGGGGCAGTATTATAGTAGTTATATTCTTGTACATATAGGGGCAGTATTATAGTAGTTATATTCTTGTACATAGGGGGCAGTATTATAGTAGTTATATTCTTGTCTATAGGGGGCAGTATTATAGTAGTTATATTCTTATACATAGAGGCAGTATTATAGTAGTTATATTCTTGTACATAGAGGCAGTATTATAGTAGTTATATTCTTGTACATAGGGGGCAGTATTATAGTAGTTATATTGTACATAGGAGCAGTATTATAGTAGTTATATTCTTGTACATAGGGGGCAGTATTATAATAGTTATATTCTTGTACATAGGGGCAGTATTATAGTAGTTATATTCTTGTACATAGGGGGCAGTATTATAGTAGTTATATTCTTGTACATAGAGGCAGTATTATAGTAGTTATATTCTTGTATATAGGGGCAGCTTATAGTAGTTATGTAGCTATATTCTTGTACATAGGAGCAGTATTATAGTAGTTATATTCTTGTACATAGGGGCAGTATTATAGTAGTTATATTCTTGTACATAGGAGCAGTATTATAGTAGTTATATTCTTGTACATAGGGGCAGTATTATAGTAGTTATATTCTTGTACATAGGGGCAGTATTATAGTAGTTATATTCTTGTACATAGGGGCAGTATTATAGTAGTTATATTCTTGAACATAGGAGCAGTATTATAGTAGTTATATTCTTGTACATAGGAGCAGTATTATAGTAGTTATATTCTTGTACATAGGGGGCAGTATTATAATAGTTATATTCTTGTACATAGGGGCAGTATTATAGTAGTTATATTCTTGTACATAGGGGGCAGTATTATAGTAGTTATATTGTACATAGGAGCAGTATTATAGTAGTTATATTCTTGTACATAGGGGGCAGTATTATAATAGTTATATTCTTGTACATAGGGGCAGTATTATAGTAGTTATATTCTTGTACATAGGGGGCAGTATTATAGTAGTTATATTCTTGTACATAGAGGCAGTATTATAGTAGTTATATTCTTGTATATAGGGGCAGCTTATAGTAGTTATGTAGCTATATTCTTGTACATAGGAGCAGTATTATAGTAGTTATATTCTTGTACATAGGGGCAGTATTATAGTAGTTATATTCTTGTACATAGGAGCAGTATTATAGTAGTTATATTCTTGTACATAGGGGCAGTATTATAGTAGTTATATTCTTGTACATAGGGGCAGTATTATAGTAGTTATATTCTTGTACATAGGGGCAGTATTATAGTAGTTATATTCTTGAACATAGGAGCAGTATTATAGTAGTTATATTCTTGTACATAGGAGCAGTATTATAGTAGTTATATTCTTGTACATAGGGGGCAGTATTATAGTAGTTATATTCTTGTACATAGAGGCAGTATTATAGTAGTTATATTCTTGTATATAGGGGCAGCTTATAGTAGTTATGTAGCTATATTCTTGTACATAGGAGCAGTATTATAGTAGTTATATTCTTGTACATAGGGGCAGTATTATAGTAGTTATATTCTTGTACATAGGAGCAGTATTATAGTAGTTATATTCTTGTACATAGGGGCAGTATTATAGTAGTTATATTCTTGTACATAGGAGCAGTATTATAGTAGTTATATTCTTGTACATAGGGGCATTATTATAGTAGTTATATTCTTGTACATAGGAGCAGTATTATAGTAGTTATATTCTTGTACATAGGAGCAGTATTATAGTAGTTATATTCTTGTACATGGGAGCAGTATTGTAATGTAAAATGTCTGCAAGATCTGTATGTTAAAGTAAAGTATGATGTTTCTAGAACCTTCTTGATATCTCCTATTACTACACACTGAGGAGACGAGCCTGTCATGTAGCTGCAACCCCCCTCCTTATCAGCTCTGTGCTTGCTGGTAACATGAAACCGTCCATTTCCTCTCGCAGCCTTCCCCCCTGCAAGGGAAAGCATTGCTTTGTTCTGAAACCATGAAGCTTGAATACAGGTATAGGAAATGTTAAAAGAAGCCTAGCGTGCACTTCGCTTGTGACAGAGATATGAAACTCACATTTCTGCAAAGGGCACGAAGCCAGCTTTCTAAACCCCTAAGTTTCACGATTCTCGGACTTCCAGAAATTGAGATATGGATTGCTCCCAAATGGAGAGTCCTATCTAGTGCATTCTTGATGTTTTCTTGTTGGGTTCATTACACTGGGAAACATGATACCGGACTGCTGCAAGTTCCAAAGTGGAACTGAGAAAGTGGGATATACATAAATCCCCGCAGTTCTTGGAAGGTTGTTAGCAGTGCTGGGGCAACCAAAATACCCCCCTGCGATAAACTGTTAGATCAAGATTAGCTTGCTGTGTTTTTGCCACATCAATCAATCAATCAATCAAATTTATTATCGCCAAGTACATATTACATATATACAAGGAATTCTTTGTGGCAAAGAGGCAACATAATATATAACAACAGATACAACAAGTAACATCCAACAAGACAGATACAGTATATAGTCTACACATGACGATTTAATTGTTGAACAGAGAGTGGATAGAAGCTGTTCATATGGCGGTTGGTGCTGCATTTGGGGACTCTGAAGCGACGTCCTGAAGGGAGTAGTTGGAATGAGGAGTGTCCCGGGTGAGAGGGATCGGATGAAATTTTCAATGCGTGGGATCGAATACTCTTATCATAAAGATCCTGGATTTTAGGCAGGGGGGATCCTATAATTCTCTCTGCTGTTCTGAAAGTCCTTTGTAAGCGGAGTTTGTCATGCGCAGTGGCTCCCCCATACCAGACTATCAGAGAGGAACAAATCACAGATCTGATGACAGCATTAAAGAATAAGATCAGCAGATTCTTAGACAAACCATATCTTTTCAGCTGACGCAGGAAGAACATCCTCTGTTGTGCTTGTCTTATAACAGCATCCACGTTTTTCCCCCATTTAAGATCATGAGAGATGATAACACCAAGGAATTTGGTCTCTGTGACCCTAAGAACCACTTCGTCATGGATGTAGATTGGAAGTATCTCATGTTGATCTTTCCTAAAATCCACAACCATCTCAGCAGTTTTTTTAGTGTTGAGTACAAGATTATTGGCTTTACACCAGTCACATATTCTTTCCACCTCACTCCGATACAAGTCTTCAGCATTTCCCCTGATGAGACCAATCAGTGTCATATCATCGGCAAATTTCAAGATTTTGGCACCACATGGTGCCAGTGGTGGGATAACTAAGATAAGCCCCCACTGTGCCTGTGATAGCCGTGTGCCGGCAGTGCGTCACGTCCTTCCGTCCGCTGACAAACCCGTGTCGGTGGTGGGATCATGACCAATTTGGCGGCAGCGGTCCGCTGCTCGTCAGATATTTGGTGGCAGCGGTGGGATAATCCTAGAGCATTAGTGATTTGGTTTGAGCAATCATTCCTCTCACTAAAAACCTGCATGGTTCCTGCGGGAATCCTGCATCAGAGGTTTTGGAGAACAGACTCAGTGGTTAATAGTCCTGAGACATTTTTGTGTACTTGCAAGTATTCCCTCCCTTCTTCTTCGTTTTTCTTTTCTATCTTTTATTTGGCAACCATGGCGGCAAAAGGAGAACACTGGTACAGACAGCAGAAAAAGGAAAACCTTGCTGCAGTATGCACGTACCGAGGCATTGACGCCACAAGCAAAACCAGAGATCAATTGATCGCGGCTCTGGTGCAGCTGGACAACACCCAGCGGGCGCAGAAGTTGGCCCAAGTGACAATGGGGCTGCAGCAGAGGCTCCACTACTGAACACTGGCCCCACATTCAACTAGAGCACGCTGGACCCCTACCTGCAAGCGGCCTTGGACGCACTCCCTGCCGAAGACAGTGAGGGACGGGTGAGGCTGATCCAGCAAAATCGGCAGGAGGCCCGAGCCAAAAGAGAGGCTGAACGAGAAGCTCACAGGGCCCATGAACTGGAGATGCTCCAGCGGGGGTGGAAGGCCCCCACAGCCCGAAGTAGGGAGCCCAGCAGCATCCAGACTCTTAAACCCCGGCCAGAGCATTTTCCCGTGATGGAAAAGGATGGGGACTTGGACATGTTTCTGCGAGCCTTTGAGAAAGCCTGCCGACAGTACCGGCTGGATAAGGTCCAATCGGCCAGGTACTTGACCCCAGGGCTAAAAGGCAAAGCTCTGGAGGCGTTTGCTTCTCTGCCGTCAGAAGACGACGACTATGATGCCATCAAGCAGGCTCTGATCACCAAATACCGGCTGACACCTGAAGTATACCGAAAGAAGTTCCGGAACCTCCAACGTGGCCCACACGATAGCTACAGTGACCCACTTTGACCAGTGGATCCATGGTCTGTCCGTTGATTCCTTTGAGCAGCTATGGGACCTGATGATCAAAGACCAGTTCCTACATCTTTGCCCAGCTGAGGTCCGACAGTTCATCCTGGACCGCGAACCAACGAATGCGTACAAAGCGGCACAGATCGCTGACAACTACGAGACCAACCGGAAGCCAGAGACGCGGAGGCCAGTCACCACCAGTTGGAGAGGGGGTAAGCCTGCAACCAACCCCAGTGCCCCAGCTAGCCGTCTCTCCGGAGGCCCTGTCCCTGTTGCCAACACCAGGCCTACTACTGACAGTCGCCTGTGTTTCCACTGCAAGTGGCTTGGTCACCTCAGTTACACCTGTGCGGAAAAGCCGAAGAACCCCCCAGCCAAGGCCTCTGGGCCCAACGCCTCTGTTCTTTTGTTGGGAGGTGTGGTTGGGAGGATTGACAATGACGTTCAACCTGTCCAGGTGGGGGCCCGTCTTGCTACTGGCCTCAAGGACACCGGGGCTGAACGAACCCTCATCCGTCCTGGACTGGCGGCCCTTGAAGAGTTTGTTTAGGGTAAAACCCTAATACCGGGATCGGGGGTACCCGTTGTCCCTTGCCAATGGCCAGGGTATTTCTTGACTGGGGTGCTGGGAGCGGGGTGAGGGAAGTGGGAGTGTCTGAAAACCTGCTCACTGATGTTTTATTGGGGACTGACTTGGGGAGAATTGTTGCATACTATGTCCCTGACACCCTCCCCCAATCTGATAATAAGGGTAACGTTAACCCTGGTGTTGATGATGATGATGGGAAACTGAATGTGTTAGCTGCTAATGCCTTGATGAGAAATGATGCAACTAACAACCATTCTTTCCCCAGGAATGATGCTGATGTGAATGTACCAAAGCAATCTGATAACCATTCTTTTCCTAGGAATGATAATGATGATGATGATGTATCTGTGCCGACTGAACCTGTTAACCATTTCTTTGAGACGGTAGATGTGTCCACAGGTACCGAAGTGCTCAGCCCCGTCACTCTTCGGAGTGAGACGGCCGAGGAACCCCTGGCAGGAGCAAGCAACGGTGCTCAGGGAAATGGTGAAGTGCATGGGGACCATGAGGAAGGTAATGCCATGCAGCTGATCAGTGCCACCGAGGAAGGTAACTGACCCATAAGTAGCACTGCTCCCGGAGTGTTAGGGGTGGATGGGGAGGTAGGGCCCATAGCAGCGCCGATTGGTGGGTCTGTAGAAATCCCCAGGGAGACAGCATACATAGCAGCTGTAACACGCAGTCAGAGTGCCCAGATGGCGGGTAGCGCCCTGCCTTCTGGACCCTCTTCTGCTACAGGAGAGACTGAACCAGAGGTGACCCCAGAACCGGTTCCAGAGGGTCCCAGTAAGGAAGGAACCCTAACGTCACTTCTGGCAGCCTCCAGCAAGGAGTTCCAGGCTGCTCTGAAATTGAGAGGTCTCGCCGAGACGCCCACCTCCGAGTCTGTCAAGGAGAGGGTGTTCTGGGAACGAGGAAGGTTGTACCGGGAGACAGTACCCGGAGATTCCCAAAAGGAGTGGTTGAGGGAAAGACAGCTGGTCGTCCCCCTACAGTTCAGAACTGAGTTGTTGCGGATTGCCCATGAGATTCCACTCGCTGGACAGTTGGAGATCAGCAAAACAAAGGCACGGCTGTCTCAACACTTCTATTGGCCCAAGATGGGGACAGATGTAACACAATACTGCCGCACCTGTAACACCTGTCAAAAAGTGGGTAAGACGGGGCCTGCTCTTAAGGCTCCCCTTATTCCTTTGCCGGTGATAGAGGAGCCTTTCCAGAGAATCGCGGTGGACATTTTAGGCCCGCTGGCCATCCCCAGCAGCTCTGGAAAGCAATACATTTTCACCGTGGTAGACTACGCTACCCGGTACCCAGAGGCAGTAGCTCTGCCTTCAACCAGGGCAGATAAGGTGGCTGACGCACTGGTGACCATCTTTTCAAGGGTAGGATTTCCCAGGGAGATGCTTACCTATCAAGGAACCCAATTCATGTCTCGCCTAATGGAGGCTCTCTGTGAGAAAATGCTGGTGAAGCACCTGGTATCGAGTGCGTATCACCCACAGACTAATGGTTTGTGTGAACACTTCAACGGTACCCTCAAACAGATGCTCCGCAGGCTGGTTGAGACCCAAGGGCGCGACTGTGAGCGGTACCTCCGACACCTGCTGTTCGCTTACAGAGAAGTTCCGCAGGCCTCGACCGGGTTCTCCCCATTCGAGCTCCTGTATGGCAGGCGAGTCCGGGGACCCCTTGGGTTGATAAGAGAATCCTGGGAAGATGAGCCAAACCCCACAGAAGTGTCCATCGTGGATTATGTCATGCGCTTCCGTGACAAGATGCAGACCTTGACGCAGTTGGTGCATGACAACATGACGCAGGCTCAGGCTGACCAGAAGCACTGGTACGACCAGAACGCCCGGGAGCGGACCTACCAGGTGGGACAAAAGGTGTGGGTGCTGGTCCCCGTACCAATGGATAAGCTTCAGGCAGCCTGGGAAGGCCCATACGTCGTCCACCAACAGCTCAACCCGGTCACCTACGTGGTCACGCTTGACCATGCTCGGGGTAGGCCCAAGGCCTTTCACGTCAATATGCTGAAGGTGCACCACGAACGTGAAGCTTGCGTCGTACCGGTCTGCAACCTGCCCGAGAATGGGGCAGAAGATCCCCTCCTGGACATGCTGGCCCAAGCCAAGGCCGATGGGTCCATTGAGGACATGGAGATAAGTGGTTTGCTAACCGTATCCCAGCGGTCGCAGTTGGTGGAAGCCCTGGAACCCTTCCGGGCTGTGTTCACCAACCGACCTGGGAGGACGGAGTTAGAGGTTCATGAGGTGGACACCGGGAATCACGCCCCACTACGGCAAACACCTTATCGGATCTCTGAGGAGGTGCAACAAGTCATGCGCCAAGAGATCAATGAGATGTTAAGGCTGTGGGTAATTCGACGGTCAAAAAGCACGTGGGCCTCACCTGTAGTTCTCGTGCCTAAAAAGGATCGAACCACCCGGTTCTGCGTGGACTACGGGGGGCTCAACGCCATCACAACCTCTGATGCCCACCCGATGCCGCGCATCGAGGATCTGTTTGAGCGGTTGGCAAAAGCAAGGTACATATCCATCATGGATATGAGTCGGGGATACTGGCAGATTCCCCTGAGCCCTGAGGCGCAGGAGAAATCCACATTTATCACCCCCTTTGGACTGTACGAGTCCACGGTCATGCCCTTCGGCATGAAAAATGCCCCTGCCACTTTCCAGCGGATGGTCAACCACCTGCTTCGGTGACTGGAGGAGTACGCGGTGGCGTACTTGGATGACATCGCCATCTTCAGTTCCACCTGGGAGGAACACCTTCAGCACCTCCAGAAGGTGCTCAAGCATCTTCACCAGGCAGGCCTGACTATCAAGCCGGAAAAGTGCCAGATGGGCATGAGCGAGGTCCACTACCTGGGGCACCGGGTAGGCGGAGGTTCCATGAGTCCGGAGCCAGAAAAGGTGGACGCAATCGCATCCTGGCCCACCCCCAGGACCCAGAAACAGGTGAAGTCCTTCTTGGGCACTGCAGGGTACTATAGGCGGTTTGTTCAAGACTATAGCGCCCTTGCAAAACCCTTGACTGACCTCAACAAGCAGAGGCTACCCCAAACAGTCAACTGGGCAGATGACTGTGAGGTGGCCTTCCAAGCTTTGAAAGCAGCCCTGTGCAATTGGTCTCGGTGTGGTGCTCAGCCAGGTCGACTCAGGGAACCAGGAGCACCCCGTGTTGTACCTGAGCCGGAAACTTTAGCCGAGGGAAGTGGCAGACGCCACCATCGAGAAGGAGTGTCTGGCCATGGTGTGGGCACTGCAACGTTTGCAGCCCTACCTGTACGGGCGCACCTTCACGGTGGTAACTGACAACAACCCTCTGAGCTGGTTGCGCACAGTGTCCGTAACCAATGGAAGGTTGCTCCGCTGGAGCCTTGCCCTTCAACAGTACGATTTTACGGTACAACACAAAAAGGGCAGTGAACATGGTAATTCCGATGGGTTGTCCCGCCGGGGCGAACCCGCTGAGGTGCGCATGGCCGATTACCGAGAAGTAATGTCTCCGTTGCGCCCTCTAAAAGGGGGAGGTGTAATGTAAAATGTCTGTAAGATCTGTATGGTAAAGTAAAGTATGATGTTTCTAGAACCTTCTAGAAATCTCCCATTGCTACACACTGAGGAGACGAGCCTGTCATGTAGCTGCAACCCCCCTCCTTATCAGCTCTGTGCTTGCTGGTAACATGAAACCGTCCATTTCCTCTCGCAGCCTTCCCCCCTGCAAGGGAAAGCATTGCTTTGTTCTGAAACCATGAAGCTTGAATACAGGTATAGGAAATATTAAAAGAAGCCTAGCGCGCACTTCGCTTCAGACAGAGATATGAAACTCACATTTCTGCAAAGGGCACGAAGCCAGCTTTCTAAACCCCTAAGTTTCACGATTCTCGGACTTCCAGAAATTGAGATATGGATTGCTCCGAAATGGGAGTGTCCTATCTAGTGCATTCTTGATGTTTTCTTGTTGGGTTCGTTACACTGGGAAACATGATACCCTCGGTGAGTTCATACGAGCTTCCCCCATTAAGATATGGTTATCATAACCTTTTTAGTTAAGTTATAACTGAGAGAGAAGGGGGGTTGAACCTCACCAGACCGCCCAAATTCCAGTCAGTTCAGCTGGAGTCCTCCTGCCAGAGAGACTTGCCGATGAGTGGGGACGTTTGGTTAAGCACTCCTTCCCCTTAACCTCCACACTCCTGCCCCCTTAGCCTCCACACTCCTGTCCCCTTAGGCTCCACACTCCTGTCCCCTTAGGCTCCACACTCCTGTCCCCTTAGGCTCCACACTCCTGTCCCCTTAGGCTCCACACTCCTGTCCCCTTAGGCTCCACACTCCTGTCCCCTTAGGCTCCACACTCCTGTCCCCTTAGGCTCCACACTCCTGTCCCCTTAGGCTCCACACTCCTGCCCCCTTAGGCTCCACACTCCTGCCCCCTTAGGCTCCACACTCCTGCCCCCTTAGGCTCCACACTCCTGCCCCCTTAGGCTCCACACTCCTGCCCCCTTAGGCTCCACACTCCTGCCCCCTTAGGCTCCACACTCCTGCCCCCTTAGGCTCCACACTCCTGCCCCCTTAGGCTCCACACTCCTGCCCCCCTAGCCTCCACGCTCCGGCCCATTATCCTCCACGCTCCGGCCCATTATCCTCCACGCTCCGGCCCATTATCCTCCACGCTCCGGCCCATTATCCTCCACGCTCCGGCCCATTATCCTCCACGCTCCGGCCCATTATTCTCCTCGCTCCTGCCCCTTATCCTCCAGACTTCTGCCCCTTATTCTCCACGCTCCTGCCCCTTATCCTCCACACTCCTTCCCCTTATTCCCCAGACTCCTGCCCCTTAGTCTCCACACTACTGCCCCTTATCCTCCACGCTCCTGCCCCTTATTCTCCACGCTCCTGCCCCTTATCCTCCACGCTCCTGCCCCTTATCCTACACGCTCCTGCCCCTTATCCTACACGCTCCTGCCTCTTATTCTCCACGCTCCTGCCCCTTATCCTCCACGCTCCTGCCCCTTTTTTTCCCAGACTCCTGCCCCTTATCCTCCACGCTCCTGCCCCTTATCCTCCACGCTCCTGCCTCTTATCCTCCAGACTCCTGCCCCTTATCCTCCACACTCCCGCCCCTTATTCTCCACACTCCCGCCCCTTATTCTCCACACTCCCGCCCCTTATTCTCCACACTCCCGCCCCTTATTCTCCACACTCCTGCCCCTTATTCTCCACACTCCTGCCCCTTATTCTCCACACTCCTGCCCCTTATTCTCCACACTCCTGCCCCTTATTCTCCACACTCCTGCCCCTTATTCTCCACACTCCTGCCCCTTATTCTCCACACTACTGCCCCTTATGCTCCAGACTTCTGCCCTTCCCCCGGCAACCTAACCGTGTGTCCGTCTTCAGACTTATGACAGCGCTATATATTGGATATATATTAAATTAACCATTTCTCACCTGTGTAGACGAATCGTCCTGGGGCTCCCTTACAGAAGTGCTTGGATTTGTAGGACAGGGTAACCTCCACCACCCCGGGGATGTGTCTGGGGGGCGTCTGTACTCTGATAGCATGGGGGGTGATCAGCTGTGGAGAGGACAGAAGAACAGTTAGTAGGACAAGAGCAGAGACACCCCAAATAATTGAGTTATTACTGTGGAAGATTACATGAGGAGCCATTCATAAGGAAATATCCCCAAGCCGAGTTGGAAGATGGGTTACAAGCAAAGACCCATGCCCTGACCCCCTGAGTATGTGTGATGAGAGACCCCCACCCTGACCCGACTATGTGTGATGAGAGAGCCCCACACTGACCGCCGAGTATGTGTGATGAGAGACCCCTGCCCTGGCCCCAAGTGTCATGAGAGACCCCCACCCAGACCCCCGCGTACGTGTGGTGAGAGACCCCCTCCCTGCCCCAACTGTCATGAGAGACCCCCACCCTGACCCCACGAGTACGTGTGGTGAGAGACCCCCGCCCTGGCCCCAAGTGTCATGAGAGACCCCCCCACCCTGACCCCCAAGTATGTGTGATGAGAGACCCCCTCGGCCTGAACCCCGAGTATGTGTGATGACAGACCCCCGCCCTAGCGCCAAGTGTCATGAGAGACCCCCACCCTGATCCCCGAGTATGTGTGATGAGAGACCCCCGCCCTGGCCCCAAGTGTCATGAGAGACCCCCCACTCTGACCCCCAAGTATGTGTGATGAGAGCCCCCTCGGCCTGATCCCCGAGTATGTGTGATGACAGACCCCCACCCTGACCCGTGTACGTGTGATGAGAGATCCCCACACTGACCCCCCGAGTATGTGTGATGAGACCCCCGCCCTAGCCCCAAGTGTCATGAGAAACCCCCACCCAGACCCCCAAGTATGTGTGATGAGAGCCCCCTCGGCCTGATCCCCGAGTATGTGTGATGACAGACCCCCACCCTGACCCATGTTCGTGTGATGAGAGACCCCCACACTGACCCCCGAGTATGTGTGATGAGACCCCCGGCCTAGCCCCAGGTGTCATGAGAGACCCCCCACCCTGACCCCCAAGTATGTGTGATGAGAGCCCCCTCAGCCTGATCTCCGAGTATGTGTGATGACAGACCCCCACCCTGACCCGTGTACGTGTGATGAGAGACCCCCAAACTGACCCCCGAGTATGTGTGATGAGACCCCCGCCCTAGCCCCAAGTGTCATGAGAAACCCCCACCCAGACCCCCGAGTATGTATGATGAGACACCCGCCCTAGCCCCAGGTGTCATGAGAGACCCCCCTCGGCCTGATCCCCGAGTATGTGTGATGACAGACCCCCACCCTGACCCCCGAGTATGTGTGATGAGAGACCCCCGCCCTGGCCCCAAGTGTCATGAGAAACCCCCACCCAGACCCCCCGAGTACGTGTGATGAGAGACCCCCACACTGACCCCCGAGTATGTGTGATGAAAGACCCTCACCCTAACCCCTGAGTACGTGTGATGAGAGACCCCTGGCCTGACCCCTGAGTACGTGTGATGAGAGACCCTCACCCTAACCCCCGAGTATGTGTGATGAGAGACCCCCACACTGACCCCTGAGTATGTGTGATGAGAGACCCCTGGCCTGACCCCTGAGTATGTGTGAAGAGAGACCCCTGTTACACACCGGCGCCATCTCTTACCTCACTCCACACCAGCATAGTACCAAACACCACCTGCAAACCATCAAAGAAGTGATCTCCGATGAGGATGACGGTGGCCCCACCGGTGGTCCAACCCTCACTGGGACTGACGGCCTTGATGCAGGGAGTGGCTGCTGCAGACAGATGTAGAAATATCAGAAGTAAAAGGCTATGACTATCGTCCAGTAATTCCCACCATCTGGATCTCGATTATGAGACGACCCCACAACATGCAGTGTGCCGCTATAACCTGGGATAACAGCCAGCTGGTCAGACAGAGAACTTCCAGGAGGCTTTGTCCAGACCACCCCTGTAATTACGACCCCAATAATGATATGCAGAATAGATGGACGCACCTTCTGACGGGTCGAGTCTCCTCGCACGGCGTCCATGTTTTGAGTTATTATGTACAAACATGTTGTCTGACACAGCGAGGACGTGTCCGTCCACGTTCACCGTAGTGGAGACTACGACCTGCGATACAAAAGGAAAGCGTACAGGGTCATTACAAGGAAAGAAATATATACTGTATACGGCAGAGATGTGTATACAGTGGGTACGGAAAGTATTCAGACCCCTTTACATTTATCACTGTTTGTTTCATTGCAGCCATTCTCATTAATGTGCACTCTGCACCCCATCCTGACTGAAAAAAACAAATGTAGAAATTTTTGCAAATATATTAAAAAAGAAAAGCTGAAATATCACATGGTCATAAGTATTCAGCCCCTTTGCTCAGACAATCATATGTAAGTCCCATGCTGTCCATTTCCTTGTGATCCTCCTTGAGATGGTTCTACTCCTTCATTGGAGTCCAGCTGTGTGTAATTACACTGATAGGACTTGATTTGTAAAGGCGCACACCTGTCTATATAAGACCTCACAGCTCACAGTGCATGTCACACCAAATGAGAATCATGAGGCCAAAGGAACTGGCCAAGGGGCTCAGAGACAGAATTGTGGCAAGGTACAGATCTGGCCAAGGTTACAGAAGAATTTCTGCAGTATTCAAGGTTCCTAAGAGCACGATGGCCTCCATAATCCTTAAATGGAAGAAGTTTGGGACCATCAGAAGTCTTCCTAGACCTGGCCGTCCAGCCAAACTGAGCAATCGTGGGAGAAGAGTCTTGGTGAGAAAGGTAAAGAAGAACCCCAAGATCACTGTGGCTGAACTCCAGAGATGCAGTAAGGAGATGGGAGAAAGTTCCACAAATTCAACTTTCACTGCAGCCCTCCACCAGTCTGGTCTTTATGGCAGAGTGGCCTGATGGAAGCCTCTCCTCAGTGCCAGACATATGAAAGCCCGCATAGTTTGCTAAAAAACACATGAAGGTCTCCCAGACTATGAGAAATGAGATTCTCTGGTCTGATGAGACGACGATAGAACTTTTTGATGATAATTCTAAGCAGTATGTGTGGACAAAACCAGGCACTGCTCATCACCTGCCCAATACAATCCCTACAGTGAAACATGGTGGTGGCAGCATCATGCTATGGGGGTGTTTTTCAGCTGCAGGGACATGATGACTGGTTGCCATTGAAGGAAACATGAATGCAGCCAAGTACAGAGATATCCTGGATGAAAACCTCTCCCAGAGTGCTCTGGACCTCAGACCTGGCCGAAGGTTCACCTTCCAACAAGACAATGACCCTAAGCACACAGCTAAAATAACAAAGGAGTGGCTTCAGAACAACTCTGTGACCATTCTTGACCGGCCCAGCCAGAGCCCTGATCTAAACCCAATGGATCATCTCTGGAGAGACCAGAAAATGGCTGTCCACCAACGTTCACCATCCAACCTGATGGAACTGGAGAGGATCTGCAAGGAAGAATGGCCGAGGATCCCCAAATCCAGGGGTGAAAAACTTGTGGCATCATTCCCAAGACGACTCATGGCTGTACTAGCTCAAAAGGTGCTTCTACTCAACACTGAGCAAAGGGGCTGAATACTTATGACCATGTGATATTTCAGTTTTCTTTTTTAATAAATTTGCAAAAATTTCTACATTTCTGTTTTTTTTCAGTCAAGATGGGGTGCAGAGTGCACATTAGGCTAGGTTCACATTGCGTTAGGGGCATCCGTTAAACGGATGCTCTAACGCAGATGTCATTTTTCACATCATTTGTGACCTAGCGCTAACGGTATGCGCTAACGCATGGTAGCAGCTCGTTAGCATGCGCTACCATGCATTAGCCCATACAGGTCTATGCACAGCGAACACGTCCGTTCACTGTGTGCTAGTCCCAACGCACCCAAAAACTCTGCAGACCCTGTTCGAGGGTGCGTCATGAAGAAACGCATAATCGCTAACGCATGCCGATTTTGGGATACGTTAGGATGCGATGCTGTCATTGCGGGTAATGGGTGCCTTAACACATCCGTTACATAGCGTTTGTGTCGCTATGTAACGGATCCCGTCAGCGCACAGCCCCTAATGCAATGTGAACCCGGCCTTAATGAGAAAAAAATGAACTTTTTTGAATTTACCAAATGGCTGCAATGAAGCAAAGAGTGAAAAATTTAAAGGGGCCTGAATACTTTCCGTACCCACTCTACATCTTGGCACAGTGCCGGTTTCACATGTATGCAGGTACAGTGCCGGTATTGTATGTACACAGGTATGTGAAGACACAGCATTGTATCTTAATTAACCAGACGTCTATTTTAGCAAGCCAGGAGGAATAGACTGTTATCTATATGGCGACTTTTGAATTTGTGTTTTTCTTTCTGGTTAGTCAAGAAAACAGACTTTTGCTTGTGAAAGCCGGTAATATTGACTTGTAGATTGACATTTCATATAACATATTGTGCTCTTATCTTTGATGACTAGTGATGTTTGCTGATATGCCAATTATACATTGTCCATACCAGTCAGTTTGTTAGCATTCAAAACAGAGGAGGAAAATCTATGGAAATCGATTACATAATCAAACAATGTGAGTTGATGCTGTAGATATAGTATATCTTGACTTCAGCAAAGCATTTGACAAAGTCTCTCATACAATCCTTATTGAAAAAATGACTAAGTATGGAATGGACAAGGCAACTGTTAGGTGGATTCATAACTGGCTTAGTGATCGGACCCAAAGAGTGGTCGTAAATGGCTGCACATCCAGTTGGAAGAATGTCTCAAGTGGGGTACCACAGGGCTCTGTCCTGGGCCCTGTATTGTTCAACATCTTTATCAACGATTTAGATGAAGGAATTGAGGGTAAACTGATTAAATTTGCTGATGACACAAAGCTAGGAGGGACAGCTAATACTAGAGAAGAGAGAGAGAGGATTCAAAAAGATATAAATAAACTGGAGAAGTGGGCAGCAACTAACAGAATGGTTTTTAACAGGGAGAAATGCAAAGTACTACATCTGGGCAATAAAAATGAAAAAAGCATATACAGAATGGGAGGAATAGGGCTAAGCAACAGCACATGTGAAAAAGACTTGGGTATACTAATAGATCACAGACTGAATATGAGTCAACAGTGTGATGCAGCAGCAAAAAAGGCAAATGCAATTCTAGGATGTATTAACAGAAGCATACAGTCTAGATCACGTGAAGTCATTATTTCCCTCTACTCCTCTTTGGTCAGACCTCATCTGGAATATTGTGTCCAGTTTTGGGCAACACATTTTAAAAAAGACATCAGCAAACTGGAGCAAGTTCAGAAAAGAGCGACCAGAATGGTGACCGGTCTGCAAACCCTGTCTTATGAGGAAAGGTTGCAGGATTTGGGAATGTTTAGTTTGCAAAAGAGAAGACTGAGAGGAGACTTAATAGCTGTCTACAAATATCTAAAGGGCTGTCACATTGTAGAAGGATCAACTTTATTCTCAATTGCACAAGGAAAGACTAGAAGCAATGGGATGAAACTGAATGGGAGGAGACACAGATTAGATATTAGAAAAAACTTTTTGACAGAGTGATCAATGAGTAGAACAGGCTGCCACGAGAAGTGGTGAGTTCTCCTTCAATTGAAGTCTTCAAACAGAGGCTGGACAGACATCTGACTGGGATGATTTAGTGAATCCTGCTTTGAGCAGGGGGTTGGACCAGATGGCCCAGGAGGTCCCTTCCAACTCTACAATTCTATGATTCTTTCTTATCAGCATTACCTGTAAATATGGAATGAAAGACACTTGTTAAATGATAAAAAGAGGTTATATGCCTCTGTATAGAGATACAGATATTCAGCCCAGACATGCAGACATTCAAACCATCCAGAGAGTCTACAGGACTGCACCTAAGACATCATGGCTCCATCATGAGAGATACAGATGTGACATTCTACAAGATGCCAACTTAGTGGACCTCGGCCCCCGCTGGAAGAATACAGATCTGCCCCATTGACCATTGCACACCCATGGATAAGATTGTGAAAACCAGGTTGAAACTTGCCGGTCACCTGGAACCTATGGATAAATTTGGAGAAAGCCAGGATTGAGACCCGCTGGTTGCCTTGCTCCATGGAGATGTTCGGAGAAGCCAGGTTATGACCCTCCGGTCACCTGTCCTTGTACCACAATAAACTGTCATCTTCCTACGCTTGTCGTTACCTTCTCTCTGTGGGTGCCACAGGTGGGGTAGTCGGCCCTGGATGTTCTGAAGTCACAGCTGCCATTATCCCGGCGGGTCAGAGGAAGGGTGAGACTCTAATGTGCACCATCTTGGGTATTTTGCGGAGACTGTTCTATGTGTTATCTGCCTGTTTTGTGTTTCAATAAAGTATTGCCACACTGTTTTACCTTCACCCTGTGTTGCCTGAGTAGTATTATGCCCCCGTTAAAAGGAGAGGGGCGTGTGGTGTATAAGCCCTGGTTCACGCGGTTTCAGCTAGCGGACCGGGGCGCCCGCCGACTCCCCGTGTCTCCACAGGGTACAGTGCTGGTGTCACATGTATCCGGGTAAAGAGCTGGGGGTATTGTGGGCACAGTGCTGGTATCGCATGTATCCAGGTACAGTGCCGGTATCTCATGTGTCCGGATATAGTGCCGGCATCGCATGTGTCTGGGCACAAAACTGGGTGTATATGTAAGGGTGGTGGACTGTGCTGTCACGTTCTAACCTTGAAGACGCCAATCACGTTGCACGTGTGTATTACTTCATGCGTCTTTTGTATTTATTGTATATTTGTAACTAAGTAATGTGTAGTGTGAAATGTAATGCATTGTGATATGGTTATGCACAGTGTATAGTAATGTAGGATGAGTAATGATAGTATAGTGTAATATGTATAGTGTACAGTGTAAGGCATAGCGTTAGAGGATAGGCAGTGTAGGGGTGTAGATAGTTAAGTAAGAATTAATGTTTGGGACTAGCCCACAGTGGGATGGGTTAATGTTAAGAAAGGAGACTGCTCCATGTTAGTTGTGGAGTAAGAGTTTGAAAAGAGTAGTGAGCAGAGCTTCATAAAGGGTGACCCTGAGTGAGAGAAGACAGAGAAGAAGGGATAGTGTGATTCTTAACAAAAGTGACCAACGAGCCTTCCGGAGACGGTTCCTAGGAGAGGACTCCTAGCCACGTGACCTTGAGCTTTTAAAGCAGACGGTAACGGACCTTGTCAGAACTGAGAGACGGGGACTAGTTAAGGGTCCTGAGCGGAAGAGCCAGGGATCCAATAGTGGAAGAAATAGAACACGGAACACCAAGGGAAGGAGATTTGTTCATTTGGACTGTAACATTAAAGCTGGGTTCTAGCAAAGTAGGGAGAAACAGTGGTCAAAGAAAGCTCTGGAGTAAACTAGCGAGTAAGGATCCTGCAGGGAAAATGCTTCATACTGTAAAGGAAAAATCCAGAAGACTTTGCACCCACTATCCCTTGTATATAAGTCTTACCAAGTTACCGTTCAGTAGAGGTTATTAGTAACTGGTGGTCTCCCTCATTGAACTGTAGAACATCTGGTCCTGGCAAGCGGACTCTATCGGTCACATGCTGCCTGCATAGGAGTAAGGACCTCACAGCACCAGTCCGCACACCCAGCCAGGACCCCCACATTCATGTAGCACACTGAAGACGAGTGCCTCGCCCACGGCTACAGCTCTGTGTCACGGCGTAGTCGGCAGGATAGAGTCTTACAGCTGAAGGAACAACGCAGTGCAGGGAAGACTCGAGTTACAGGAAAGATGGCGTGCAACAAGTACTGCAAAATGGCAGGGAGTGGCGCAAAATGACGAGATGAACCCTCCCACCGTGAAAAGGAGAAAAAGAGCGCAAAATGGTGTCCAGACCTTCAAGAGGTAGTGCGGGAGCCATAGAGTGAGAAAAATATAAAGATCCGCCCTGTAAGGTGTGGCCCAAGGAAATGGGCAGAGACAATCAAGAAATGGCATGGTGAGTCAGAGAGGACATCACACAGCAAAAGGTGGGGCCATAATGGGCCTCGGGCAATGGAAGAAAAAGCACCATTTGTGGGTTTTAGGTGGAAGAAGCAATAGCTAGAAGACAAGGCGGTGAACTGAAGAGCATGAATGGAGAGCACCATGCTCTGATACGGTGTACCCAATTAAGGAAGACCGGGACGCAGTGAATGACGGAGGTTTATGGCCTTAATGGAGCTAGAGGTGAAGCTCGGCTGTTTGGCGGAGAAGGTCACCTGATCCTTCGTCTCACAATTGGAGGCTGACACCCCCGCTCAGTCTCTGGCACGCAGACGAGCCGAACACCTTAAATCCTTGTTGTCCCAGTGTCCGATGGGTTCCCCACCCATGCTGAAGGGTCCCATTACAATCCTGAAGGCTACCCCATTTAGCCCGAAGGTGAATTCCAACCCAGGTTGTATACCCCTTTATCCCTCAAACCAGGTGGATTGAGGCATGGTCAAGGCTTAAAAAGAAAAAGAGCAGTGGATCCAGGCCCCACTGTCAGGGATGTGGAGTAGGTAAGCCAAACCTCCAACTCCTCAGGTTCCCTTACTCCCAACTTCGACTCCGAATCCACAGCACTGGTCACTACTGCGCATGTACATAAAGTGCAGCACAGATTCATGTACACTAAAAGCCGAGATCCTTAGATCAGGGACAGAACAGACATTTATAGGACATTTTAGAACCTTTCCAAATGTATTATATATTTTAGGAGTCTGAGTGGGTCAATTTTATACTGACTCCAACGCCCACTGGACAGCCTCGGTAGGGAGAAATTAGCCCAGCGAATACCCAGGAGACGGTGATGTATTACGACCGTGGACAAGACTTTAGTTTCGTCATAGAGAAACAAACCGGATATGAGGTGAACATCAGTGCCAGCTCCCTCCGGCAGAAGCCTAATTTGCATGTTCAGTTCCTGAACGAGGATGGACTGAGTGACTGGTTTGTGGTCACGGTCTCCAGGATCCGGTCAGGGCTGAAGAAGCACCTGCGAGCATTCAGCCACGCTAGGAGGCGGCAGCCTCCACGAGTGTTACAGCCCCGAGGGGCAGAATTGGAAACCCAGAGAAACTGCTCCAAGCTACTGTGGAACCTCGACAGAACGTGAAATCACAGGATTGTCGGAAGCTGCAGGTAATCTGGCCATGGTAAGGAGAGTGGAGGAATGGAGACTTTGGTGTGAGTGCGGCCATGTGGACACACGAGGGTCAGTGGGTGCTCGTCTGCTGGCCCGGTTGTCTTAAGAAAAACCACATGGAACAGGGCTCATCCCACTGAACGCCCACTTAATTGTCCACCAACAGATTATGTCTCACCAACCAGGGAAGACTAAATACAATTGGGGTGGGAAGACCGTCCAGGATATAGCAAGAAAGTATCTCACAATGAGCCGACCCCACCCTCAGTCTGACATTATGTACAATCTGAGTCAGAGCTTTCTGTGCAAGTGGCGCTGAGTCGATGGCAAAGATGGGAATCCGCTTAGCTAAAGTACAGCAAGCCAGCCCATGAGTTCCGGCAAACTCCGCATCAACCATGCTGGCTCCAGCGCCACTGCCAACAAACACAGAAATCTCATAGGTTTTGCTCTCCAGCACCGTCCCTATATAAGTTCCACACCAATCGCCGAGCAGGAACGTAAGCCCTGTATATCCCTAGAGCCAGGCACACATAGGTGACCCAGGTACCAGGTCTGGCAGGGGCACAGCAGCGGGTCCTCCTGGCACGCACAAGTGACTCTGGTACCAGGTCTGGCAGGAGAACAGCAGTGGGTCCTACTGGGCACAAACAGGTGACCGCAGTATCAAATTTGAAGGGGCACAGCGGCGGGTCCTCCTGGCTCACACAGGTGACCCGGGTACTATGTCAGACAGGGGCACAACGGTGGGTCCTCAAGGCGCTCACAGGTGACTGTGGTACCAGGCCAGGCAGGGGCACAGCAGTGGGTACTCCTGGCACACATAGTTGAACCAGGTACCAGGTCTGGCAGGGGAACAGCAGGGGGCCCTCCTGGCACACACAGGTGACAACAGTACCAGGCCTAAAAGGGACAAAGTGGAGGGTCCTCCTGGCACACACAGATGACCACGGTATCACACCTAAAAGGGACAAAGCGGAGGGTCCTTCTGGCACACACAGGTGATCCCGGTAACAGACCTGGCAGGGGCACAGCAGCGAGTCATCCTGGCACACACAGGTAAACCCAGTACCAAGTTTGACAGGGGTACCGCAGCGGGTCCTCCAAGCACAGATAGGTGGCCCCGATACCAGGTATGGCAAGGGCACAACAGCGGGTCGTCCTGGCACACACAGGTGACCCCAGTACCAGGTCAGGCAGGGGCACAGTGGCGGGTCCTCCTGGCACACACAGGTGACCCCAGTACCAGGTCAGGCAGGGGCACAGTGGCGGGTCCTCCTGGCACACACAGGTGACCCCAGTACCAGGTCAGGCAGGGGCACAGTGGCGGGTCCTCCTGGCACACATAGGTGACCCCGGTACCAGGTCAGACAGGGGCACAGTGGAGGGTCCTCCTGGCACACACAGGTGACCCCAGTACCAGGCCTGGCAGGGGCACAGTGGCGGGTCCTCCTGGCACACACTGGTGACCCTGGTACCAGGTCAGACAGGGGCACAGCGGCGGGTCCTCCTGACACACATAGGTGACCCTGGTACCAGGTCAGACAGGGGCACAGCGGCGGGTCCTCCTGACACACACAGGTGACCCCAGTACCAGGCCTGGCAGGGGCACAGCGGGGGGTCCTCCTGGCACATATAGGTGACCCCAGTACCAGATCAGACAGGGGCGCAGCGGCGGGTCCTCCTGGCACACACTGGTGACCCCGGTACCAGGCCTGGCAGGCGCACTGCGGCGGATCCTCCTGGCACACATAGGTGACCCCGGTACCAGGTCAGACAGGGGCACAGCGGCGGGTCCTCCTGGCACATACTAGTGACCCCGATACCAGGTCAGACAGGGGCACAGTGGCGGGTCCTCCTGGCACACATAGGTGACCCCGGTACCAGGTCAGACAGGGGCACAGTGGCGGGTCCTCCTGGCACACATAGGTGACCCCGGTACCAGGTCAGACAGGGGCACAGCGGCGGGTCCTCCTGGCACACACAGGTGACCCCGGTACCAGGCCTGGCAGGCGCACAGCGGCGGGTCCTCCTGGCACACATAGGTGACCCCGGTACCAGGTCAGACAGGGGCACAGCGGCGGGTCCTCCTGGCACACATAGGCGACCCCGATACCAGGTCAGACAGGGGCACAGTGGCGGGTCCTCCTGGCACACACTGGTGACCCTGGTACCAGGTCAGACAGGGGCACAGCGGCGGGTCCTCCTGACACACATAGGTGACCCTGGTACCAGGTCAGACAGGGGCACAGCAGCGGGTCCTCCTGACACACACAGGTGACCCCAGTACCAGGCCTGGCAGGGGCACAGCGGGGGTCCTCCTGGCACATATAGGTGACCCCAGTACCAGATCAGACGGGCGCAGCGGCGGGTCCTCCTGGCACACACTGGTGACCCTGGTACCAGGTCAGACAGGGGCGCAGTGGCGGGTCCTCCTGGCACACACTGGTGATCCTGGTACCAGATCAGACGGGCACAGCGGCGGGTCCTCCTGACACACACAGGTGACCCCGGTACCAGGCCTGGCAGGGGCACAGCGGCGGGTCCTCCTGGCACACACTGGTGACCCCGGTACCAGGCCTGGCAGGAGCACAGCGGCGGGTCCTCCTGGCACACACTGGTGACCCCGGTACCAGGCCTGGCAGGGGCACAGCGGCGGGTCCTCCTGGCACACACTGGTGACGCCGGTACCAGGCCTAGCAGGGGCACAGTGGGGGGTCCTCCTGGCTCACATAGGTGACCCCGGTACCAGGCCTAGCAGGGGCATAGCGGGGGGTCCTCCTGGCACACACAGGTGACCTCGATACCAGGTCAGACAGGGACAGTGCGGTGGGTCCTCCTGACACACACAGGTGACCCCGGTACCAGGCCTGGCAGGGGCACAGCGGTGGGTCCTCCTGACACACACAGGTGACCCCGGTACCAGGTCAGACAGGGGCACTGAGGCGGGTCCTCCTGACACACACAGGTGACCCCGGTACCAGGCCTGGCAGGGGCACAGCGGCGGGTCCTCCTGGCACACACTGGTGACCCCGGTACCAGGCCTGGCAGGGGCACAGTGGCGGGTCCTCCTGGCACACACTGGTGACCCCGGTACCAGGCCTGGCAGGGGCACAGCGGCGGGTCCTCCTGGCACACACTGGTTTCCCCGGTACCAGGCCTGGCAGGGGCACAGCGGCGGGTCCTCCTGGCACACACTGGTGACCCCGGTACCAGGCCTAGCAGGGGCACAGCGGGGGGTCCTCCTGGCACACATAGGTGACCCCGGTACCAGGCCTAGCAGGGGCTCCTCCTGGCACACACAGTTGACCCTGGTACCAGGTCAGACAGGGGCAGTGCGGTGGGTCCTCCTGACACACACAGGTGACCCCGGTACCAGGCCTGGCAGGGGCACAGCGGTGGGTCCTCCCGACACACACAGGTGACCCCAGTACCAGGCCTGGCAGGGGCACAGCGGTGGGTCCTCCTGACACACACAGGTGACCCTGGTACCAGGTCAGACAGGGGCACTGCGGTGGGTCCTCCTGACACACACAGGTGACCCCGGTACCAGGCCTAGCAGGGGCACAGCGGCGGGTCCTCCTGACACACACAGGTGACCCCAGTACCAGGCCTGGCAGGGGCACTGCGGTGGGTCCTCCTGACACACACAGGTGACCCCGGTACCAGGCCTGGCAGGGGCACAGCGGCGGGTCCTCCTGGCACACACTGGTGACCCCGGTACCAGGCCTGGCAGGGGCACAGCGGGGGGTCCTCCTGGCACACACTGGTGACCCTGGTACCAGGTCAGACAGGGGCACAGCGGCGGGTCCTCCTGGCACACACAGGTGACCCCGGTACCAGGCCTGGCAGGGGCACAGTGGTGGGTCCTCCTGACACACACAGGTGACCCCGGTACCAGGCCTGGCAGGGGCACAGCGGTGGGTCCTCCTGACACACACAGGTGACCCCGGTACCAGGCCTGGCAGGGGCACAGCGGCGGGTCCTCCTGGCACACACTGGTGACCCCGGTACCAGGCCTAGCAGGGGCACAGCGGGGGGTCCTCCTGGCACACACTGGTGACCCTGGTACCAGGTCAGACAGGGGCACAGCGGCGGATCCTCCTGGCACACACTGGTGATCCCGGTACCAGGCCTGGCAGGGGCACAGCGGGGGGTCCTCCTGGCACACATAGGTGACCCTGGTACCAGGTCAGACAGGGGCACAGCGGCGGATCCTCCTGGCACACACTGGTGATCCCGGTACCAGGCCTGGCAGGGGCACAGCGGGGGGTCCTCCAGGCACACATAGGTGACCCTGGTACCAGGTCAGACGGGGGCACAGCGGCGGGTCCTCCTGGCACACACTGGTGATCCCGGTACCAGACCTGGCAGGGGCACAGCGGGGGGTCCTCCTGGCACACATAGGTGACCCTGGTACCAGGTCAGACAGGGGCACAGCGGCGGGTCCTCCTGACACACATAGGTGACCCCAGTACCAGGCCTGGCAGGGGCAGGAATGCGGCTTCTCCTCCATGCAGGAATGTAAATGAAGTGGGAGCTAATCAGGTTCGGATGTGATAATTATCAGATCTTTCAGAAGCCCCCTAATGAGCAGGCGAGCCCCCCGCTGTGAGAATATAGCTGAAGTTTCTGCTCACATCCAGCGCCTTAACCCTTCCAGCACCGCACAGGAGCGATGGATCAGTCAATAGTAATACGGTGTCAACAGTGTATAAGGGGAGAAAATACAAGGTGATCTGTAATATACCCTCATCTCTAAGTGCAGCCTGCAGTGTAAATCATGGTGGACGACACCCTAATGGCCACACCTGGTACTGCAGTTTGAGGTCACACTACATCCCCTCCCGGATGAGCCCCCAATAATTTATTCTCCTATTTTAGTTACTGTGATGAAGCACTGAGGTGTGGAGAGACGACAAGAGGACACAGAGGGATGATGGGAATTGTAGTCAGCTGGCGAAGGTTTACGATAACATGAAAACTTGAGCACGCAAGGATCACGGGGTCTCACCTGAAATCTCCTCATGTCCCGCGGGTTCCCGGCATTCTTCAGACAGTTCTGGTTGCATTTTAGGAAAAACTTCAAGAAAAACCTAAGACAGAAAAAAGAAGAACGATGAGAGTGGATCACATGAGAGGGGAAGAGGGGGATCAGGTGGGAGCAAAGAGGGGAGATCGCATGAGAGCGAGGAGGGGGATCAGGTGGGAGCAAAGAGGGGGGATCTCATGAGAGGGGAAGAGGGGGGATCAGGTGGGAGCAAAGAGGGGAGATCGCATGAGAGCGAGGAGGGGGATCAGGTGGGAGCAAAGAGGGGAGATCGCATGAGAGCGAGGAGGGGGATCAGGTGGGAGCAAAGAGGGGGGATCTCATGAGAGGGGAAGAGGGGGGATCAGGTGGGAGCAAAGAGGAGGATCAGGTGGGAGCAAAGAGGGGGATCACATGAGAGCGATGAGGGGGGATCACATGAGAGCAAAGAGGGGGATCAGGGGATCAGGTGGGAGCAAAGAGGGGGGGATCACATGAAAGCGATGAGGGGGATCACATGAGGGGAAGAGGGGGGATCAGGTGGGAGCAAAGAGGGGGGATCACATGAGAGCAAGGAGGGGGATCAGGTGGGAGCAAAGAGGGGGGATCACATGAGAGGGGAAGAGGGGGGATCACATGAGGGGAAGAGGGGGGATCACATGAGAGCGAGGAGGGGGATCAGGTGGGAGCGAAGAGGGGGGATCACATGAGAGGGGAAGAGGGGGGGATCACATGAGAGCAAAGAGGGGGGGGATCTCATGAGAGCGATGAGAGGGATCAGGTGGGAGCAAAGAGGGGGATCAGGTGGGAGCAAAGAGGGGGATCTCATGAGAGCGATGAGAGGGATCAGGTGGGAGCAAAGAGGGGGATCAGGTGGGAGCAAAGAGGGGGGATCTCATGAGAGGGGAAGAGGGGGATCAGGTGGGAGCAAAGAGGAGGATCAGGTGGGAGCAAAGAGGGGGATCACATGAGAGCGATGAGGGGGGATCACATGAGAGCAAAGAGGGGGATCAGGGGATCAGGTGGGAGCAAAGAGGGGGGGATCACATGAAAGCGATGAGGGGGATCACATGAGGGGAAGAGGGGGGATCAGGTGGGAGCAAAGAGGGGGGATCACATGAGAGCGAGGAGGGGGATCAGGTGGGAGCAAAGAGGGGGGATCACATGAGGGGAAGAGGGGGGATCACATGAGAGCGAGGAGGGGGATCAGGTGGGAGCGAAGAGGGGGGATCACATGAGAGGGGAAGAGGGGGGGATCACATGAGAGCAAAGAGGGGGGGGATCTCATGAGAGCGATGAGAGGGATCAGGTGGGAGCAAAGAGGGGGATCAGGTGGGAGCAAAGAGGGGGATCTCATGAGAGCGATGAGAGGGATCAGGTGGGAGCAAAGAGGGGGATCAGGTGGGAGCAAAGAGGGGGATCAGGTGGGAGCAAAGAGGGGGATCAGGTGGGAGCAAAGTGGGGGGGATCACATGAGAGGGGAAGAGGGGGGATCTCATGAGAGCGAGGAGGGGGATCAGGTGGGAGCGAAGAGAGGGGAATCACATGAGAGCGAGGAGGGGGATCAGGTGGGAGCAAAGAGGGGGGATCACATGAGAGCGAGGAGGGGGATCAGGTGGGAGCAAAGAGGGGGGATCACATGAGAGCGATGAATGGGGATCAGGTGGGAGCGAAGAGGGGGATCATATAAGAGGAAAGAGGGGGATCACATGAGAGCGATGAAGGGTGATCAGGTGGGAGCAAAGAGGGGGGATCACATGAGAGCGAAGAGGGGGGATCTCATGAGAGCGATGAAGGGGGATCAGGTGGGAGCAAAGAGGGGGATCACATGAGAGCGATGAGGGGGGATCACATGAGAGCAAAGAGGGGGGATCACATGAGAGCGATGAAGGGGGATCAGGTGGGAGCAAAAAGAGGGGGATCACATGAGAGCGATGAGGGGGGATCACATGAGAGCAAAGAGGGGGGATCACATGAGAGTGAAGAGGGGGATCAGGTGGGAGCAAAGAGGGGGATCATATAAGAGGGAAGAGGGGGGATCACATGAGAGCGAAGGGGGGGATCAGGTGGGAGCAAAGAGGGGGATCACATGAGAGCGATGAGGGGGGATCACATGAGAGCAAAGAGGGGGGATCACATGAGAGCGAAGGGGGGGATCAGGTGGGAGCAAAGAGGGGGATCACATGAGAGCGATGAGGGGGGATCACATGAGAGCAAAGAGGGGGGATCACATGAGAGCAAAGAGGGGGATCAGGTGGGAGCGAAGAGGGGGATCATATAAGAGGGAAGAGGGGGGATCACATGAGAGCGAAGGGGGGGATCAGGTGGGAGCAAAGAGGGGGATCTCATGAGAGCGATGAGGGGGGATCACATGAGAGCAAAGAGGGGGGATCACATGAGATCGAAGAGGGGGGATCAGGTGGGAGCAAAGAGGGGGATCATAGAGGGAAAAGGGGGATCACATGAGAGCGATGAGGGGGGATCTCATGAGAGCGATGAAGGGGGATCAGGTGAGAGCAAAGAGGGGGGGATCACAAAACAGCGAGGAGGGGGATCAGGTGGGAGCGAAGAGGGGGGATCTCATGGGAGCGATGAAGGGGGATCAGGTGGGAGCGAAGAGGGGAATCATATAAGAGGGAAGAGGGGGGATCACATGAGATCCCCCACCATTATTAGGAGCCTCCCCTCCCCCACCATTAGTAGGAGCCTCCCCTCCCCCACCATTAGTAGGAGCTTCCCCTCTCCCACCATTATTAGGAGCCTCCCCTCTCCCACCATTATTAGGAGCCTCCCCTCTCCCACCATTATTAGGAGCCTCCCCTCTCCCACCATTATTAGGAGCCTCCCCTCCCCCACCATTATTAGGAGCCTCCCCTCCCCCACCATTATTAGGAGCCTCCCCTCTCCCACCATTATTAGGAGCCTCCCCTCCCCCACCATTATTAGGAGCCCCCCCTCCCCCACCATTATTAGGAGCCTCCCCTCTCCCACCATTATTAGGAGCCCCCCCTCCCCCACCATTATTAGGAGCCTCCCCTCCCCCACCATTATTAGGAGCCTCCCCTCCCCCACCATTATTAGGAGCCTCCCCTCCCCCACCATTATTAGGAGCCCCCCCTCCCCCACCATTATTAGGAGCCTCCCCTCCCCCACCATTATTAGGAGCCTCCCCTCCCCCACCATTATTAGGAGCCTCCCCTCCCCCACCATTATTAGGAGCCTCCCCTCCCCCACCATTATTAGGAGCCTCCCCTCCCCCACCATTATTAGGAGCCTCCCCTCCCCCACCATTATTAGGAGCCCCCCCCCACCATTATTAGGAGCCCCCCCTCCCCCACCATTATTAGGAGCCTCCCCTCCCCCACCATTATTAGGAGCCTCCCCTCTCCCACCATTATTAGGAGCCTCCCCTCTCCCACCATTATTAGGAGCCTCCCCTCCCCCACCATTATTAGGAGCCTCCCCTCTCCCACCATTATTAGGAGCCTCCCCTCCCCCACCATTATTAGGAGCCCCCCCTCCCCCACCATTATTAGGAGCCTCCCCTCCCCCACCATTATTAGGAGCCTCCCCTCCCCCACCATTATTAGGAGCCCCCCCTCCCCCACCATTATTAGGAGCCTCCCCTCTCCCACCATTATTAGGAGCCTCCCCTCTCCCACCATTATTAGGAGGGGAGGTACAGACAGCGCGGGAGAGGTACATACAGTACAAGGGAGCTACAGACAGCAGCAGTGGGGGGATGTACAGACAAAAATGAGAGCGGTCCAGAATGGAGGGAAGGTATAGACAGCAGCAGGGGAGTTACAGAGAACAGGGCAAGGGGAGGTACAGACAATAGAGGGGGAAATAGAGATGGTACAGGGGATGGACAGGTGGCAGCAGGGGATATAGAGGTTATCAGGTGAGGTACAGAGTGTGCAGTGGGATGTACAGAAAACGGAAGAGGGCTCTGCAGAATAGGGCCCGGATGTGAGGATCAGGGCTCTGCAGAATAGGGCCCGGATGTGAGGATCAGGGCTCTGCAGAATAGGGCCCGGATGTGAGGATCAGGGCTCTGCAGAATAGGGCCCGGATGTGAGGATCAGGGCTCTGCAGAATAGGGCCCGGATGTGAGGATCAGGGCTCTGCAGAATAGGGCCCGGATGTGAGGATCAGGGCTCTGCAGAATAGGGCCCGGATGTGAGGATCAGGGCTCTGCAGAATAGGGCCCGGATGTGAGGATCAGGGCTCTGCAGAATAGGGCCCGGATGTGAGGATCAGGGCTCTGCAGAATAGGGCCCGGATGTGAGGATCAGGGCTCTGCAGAATAGGGCCCGGATGTGAGGATCAGGGCTCTGCAGAATAGGGCCCGGATGTGAGGATCAGGGCTCTGCAGAATAGGGCCCGGATGTGAGGATCAGGGCTCTGCAGAATAGGGCCCGGATGTGAGGATCAGGGCTCTGCAGAATAGGGCCCGGATGTGAGGATCAGGGCTCTGCAGAATAGGGCCCGGATGTGAGGATCAGGGCTCTGCAGAATAGGGCCCGGATGTGAGGATCAGGGCTCTGCAGAATAGGGCCCGGATGTGAGGATCAGGGCTCTGCAGAATAGGGCCCGGATGTGAGGATCAGGGCTCTGCAGAATAGGGCCCGGATGTGAGGATCAGGGCTCTGCAGAATAGGGCCCGGATGTGAGGATCAGGGCTCTGCAGAATAGGGCCCGGATGTGAGGATCAGGGCTCTGCAGAATAGGGCCTGGATGTGAGGATCAGGGCTCTGCAGAATAGGGCCCGGATGTGAGGATCAGGGCTCTGCAGAATAGGGCCTGGATGTGAGGATCAGGGCTCTGCAGAATAGGGCCTGGATGTGAGGATCAGGGCTCTGCAGAATAGGGCCCGGATGTGAGGATCAGGGCTCTGCAGAATAGGGCCCGAATGTGAGGATCAGGGCTCTGCAGAATAGGGCCTGGATGTGAGGATCAGGGCTCTGCAGAATAGGGCCCGGATGTGAGGATCAGGGCTCTGCAGAATAGGGCCTGGATGTGAGGATCAGGGCTCTGCAGAATAGGACCCGGATGTGAGGATCAGGGCTCTGCAGAATAGGGCCCGGATGTGAGGATCAGGGCTCTGCAGAATAGGACCCGGATGTGAGGATCACGGCTCTGCAGAATAGGGCCCGGATGTGAGGATCAGGGCTCTGCAGAATAGGGCCCGGATGTGAGGATCAGGGCTCTGCAGAATAGGGCCTGGATGTGAGGATCAGGGCTCTGCAGAATAGGGCCCGAATGTGAGGATCAGGGCTCTGCAGAATAGGGCCTGGATGTGAGGATCAGGGCTCTGCAGAATAGGGCCCGGATGTGAGGATCAGGGCTCTGCAGAATAGGGCCTGGATGTGAGGATCAGGGCTCTGCAGAATAGGACCCGGATGTGAGGATCAGGGCTCTGCAGAATAGGGCCCGGATGTGAGGATCAGGGCTCTGCAGAATAGGACCCGGATGTGAGGATCACGGCTCTGCAGAATAGGGCCCGGATGTGAGGATCAGGGCTCTGCAGAATAGGGCCCGGATGTGAGGATCAGGGCTCTGCAGAATAGGGCCCGGATGTGAGGATCAGGGCTCTGCAGAATAGGGCCTGGATGTGAGGATCAGGGCTCTGCAGAATAGGGCCCGGATGTGAGGATCAGGGCTCTGCAGAATAGGGCCCGGATGTGAGGATCAGGGCTCTGCAGAATAGGGCCCGGATGTGAGGATCAGGGCTCTGCAGAATACGGCCCGGATGTGAGGATCAGGGCTCTGCAGAATACGGCCCGGATGTGAGGATCAGGGCTCTGCAGAATAGGGCCCGGATGTAAGGATCAGGGCTCTGCAGAATAGGGCCCGTGTGAGGTGATCTTCTTCTAAAGACTATTGTACCAATGATTATAGCGCGGAGTCCACGGATCTATGGGATGCAGACTTTTCCAGCACGGAGCACCGGTTATGTCAGTCTTAGTGTTGTATTCTATTACTGATTTTCTTCCTTGCCATTTCATCCTCAGGAATTGAGGTTTCCATTCAGTGACAGTCAGCAGAGGAGGACGAGCAGCTGGATCTTATATATTCATAAGGCCAGACTGGAGATCGGTAATCAGGTAAAGCAATCATTCCATTACTCTCATTAGTGTCTCCGAGGCCTCGAGCCGTTGTCCTCCCAGCCACTAGTCCCACTGTTTGGATTGGGATAGTAGACCAGCAGAGCTGTCACTACAGGAGGTCTCACATGCAGTCCCAGGTTATGGGTTCAGCCTGGGGAAAATTCCTCCACCAAAGCAGATAGCTTTGGGGGAGGGTGTGAACACGTCTCCCTGCCCATGCAGGGGACTGATCCCAGGTGCAGTGATGCCGAGGGGTGAGGATCTATGGTTGAGGTGCTGGTGCCCCTGTATGGATGGCCTATGGAGCAGGGGTGAGGATCTATGGTGAGGTGCTGGTGCCCCTGTATGGATGGCCTATGGAGCAGGGGTGAGGATCTATGGTGAGGTGCTGGTGCCCCTGTATGGATGGCCTATGGAGCAGGGGTGAGGATCTATGGTTGAGGTGCTGGTGCCCCTGTATGGATGGCCTATGGAGCAGGGGTGAGGATCTATGGTTGAGGTGCTGGTGCCCCTGTATGGATGGCCTATGGAGCAGGGGTGAGGATCTATGGTGAGGTGCTGGTGCCCCTGTATGGATGGCCTATGGAGCAGGGGTGAGGATCTATGGTGAGGTGCTGGTGCCCCTGTATGGATGGCCTATGGAGCAGGGGTGAGGATCTATGGTTGAGGTGCTGGTGCCCCTGTATGGATGGCCTATGGAGCCTGGAGCTGCCGGCTGGAGCTGGATACATGTGCTGCGGTCGTGTTCTCTGAAGGAGTGTGGACTGAGACTATACCAGGGGGAGCTACAAAAGATGTGGACTAACCAAAACCTGGGAGACAGTGACTACTGCCTGGTACGGGGGCAGTGGGACTACGGGGATCTTGTGGACTGGGGGCAATGTATTTTGGTCATCTACCCGGAGTTGTTGTAAAACCATGGCCATGGATGTAAGGAATAAAAAACAGTTGCATCTTTAGCCTGCCTAGGCGATTATTACCACCCACAACCTCAGGTCTTCACTGCCCGGATGGTTGGGCCGGAGCTAGGAGGAATATCTACCTGGACTTCGGCAGGAGATGGACGGTCAGTGGGGCCTGGTAGCATTCTTTGGGGTGGTTCTTGGGGTGCAGCCTTTCGGGGGCGGCTCCTGGGACATCGGGTTGTGCGGGAATCCACTATTGTAGTAATATTGTAACTCTGAGTACATGGCAGCCGCAGTGCAGCGCCCTAGGAGGACAGGAACCGGCTCTGTCAGAGCCTCCTCGCTTTCCGGGAAGCTCAAGCTGCATTTCTCGTCTTTGAGGCCCCTTGGGTCCGGTGACCTTCTGCCCATTTCCAGTCGATGGGTCTGTAGATATGAAGGCGCGGTGCACGGAGGATCACAGGATGGCGCAGATGTAGGAAGACGGGGGAGACTCGGTGAGCAGCAGTCAGACGGCGACGAGAGCAGACACCGCGGCTCCCAGCGGCTCCCAGGAGTCATGAAATATTGATCGGTGTGGACCGCAGCAGCCGGGCGCGGAGAATTATACATGGGCTGCTGTGCACCGGCCTATGGCTGCACACAGACACCGCCGCACACTTACTGCCAATGCTGATACACAAACAATACAACCTATATTCCCACCCGAGCGCCACATGTCCCCGCACACTGCCGGCCTGCTGGAGGCGCCACCACCGAGGAGCATCACCGGCTGGGAGCCCACATGATGCCGGCGGCAGCGTCATGACATCTCCGTGCTGTCAGATACTACAAATGTTCATGCTTCCATTTATGAGGCTGAGAATCTGGACAGAGCCAGCGCACCTCACAGCTGAGGGTTTGGCACCATGTATCAGTATGCATACAAGACACTGCCTCTCCAGCTGCACAACCTCGCATTATCTGCTGTACAGGACACTGCCTCTCCAGCTGCACAACCTCGTATTATCTGCTGTACAGGACACTGCCTCTCCTGCTGCACAACCTCGTATTATCTGCTGTACAGCACACTGCCTCTCCAGCTGCACAACCTCGTATTATCTGCTCTACAGCACACTGCCTCTCCAGCTGCACAACCTCGCATTATCTGCTGTACAGGACACTGCCTCTCCAGCTGCACAACCTCGTATTATCTGCTGTACAGGACACTGCCTCTCCTGCTGCACAACCTCGTATTATCTGCTGTACAGGACACTGCCTCTCCAGCTGCACAACCTCGTATTATCTGCTCTACAGCACACTGCCTCTCCAGCTGCACAACCTCGCATTATCTGCTGTACAGCACACTGCCTCTCCTGCTGCACAACCTCGTATTATCTGCTGTACAGCACACTGCCTCTCCTGCTGCACAACCTCGTATTATCTGCTGTACAGCACACTGCCTCTCCAGCTGCACAACCTCGCATTATCTGCTGTACAGGACACTGCCTCTCCAGCTGCACAACCTCGTATTATCTGCTGTACAGGACACTGCCTCTCCTGCTGCACAACCTCGCATTATCTGCTGTACAGGACACTGCCTCTCCAGCTGCACAACCTCGTATTATCTGCTGTACAGGACACTGCCTCTCCTGCTGCACAACCTCGTATTATCTGCTGTACAGCACACTGCCTCTCCTGCTGCACAACCTCGTATTATCTGCTGTACAGCACACTGCCTCTCCAGCTGCACAACCTCGTATTATCTGCTGTACAGGACACTGCCTCTCCTGCTGCACAACCTCGTATTATCTGCTGTACAGCACACTGCCTCTCCAGCTGCACAACCTCGTATTATCTGCTGTACAGCACACTGCCTCTCCTGCTGCACAACCTCGTATTATCTGCTGTACAGCACACTGCCTCTCCAGCTGCACAAACTCGTATTATCTGCTGTACAGCACACTGCCTCTCCAGCTGCACAACCTCGTATTATCTGCTCTACAGCACACTGCCTCTCCAGCTGCACAACCTCGTATTATCTGCTCTACAGCACACTGCCTCTCCAGTTGCACAACCTCGTATTATCTGCTCTACAGCACACTGCCTCTCCAGCTGCACAACCTCGTATTATCTGCTGTACAGCACACTGCCTCTCCAGCTGCACAACCTCGTATTATCTGCTGTACAGGACACTGCCTCTCCAGCTGCACAACCTCGTATTATCTGCTGTACAGCACACTGCCTCTCCAGCTGCACAACCTCGTATTATCTGCTCTACAGCACACTGCCTCTCCAGCTGCACAACCTCGTATTATCTGCTCTACAGCACACTGCCTCTCCAGCTGCACAACCTCGTATTATCTGCTGTACAGCATACTGCCTCTCCAGCTGCACAGCCTCGTATTATCTGCTCTACAGCACACTGCCTCTCCAGCTGCACAACCTCGTATTATCTGCTGTACAGCCCACTGCCTCTCCAGCTGCACAACCTCGTATTATCTGCTGTACAGGACACTGCCTCTCCAGCTGCACAACCTCGTATTATCTGCTGTACAGCACACTGCCTCTCCAGCTGCACAACCTCGTATTATCTGCTGTACAGCATACTGCCTCTCCAGCTGCACAACCTCGTATTATCTGCTCTACAGCACACTGCCTCTCCAGCTGCACAACCTCGTATTATCTGCTGTACAGCCCACTGCCTCTCCAGCTGCACAACCTCGTATTGTCTGCTGTACAGGACACTGCCTCTCCAGCTGCACAACCTCGTACTATCTGCTGTACAGCACACTGCCTCTCCAGCTCCACAACCTCGTATTATCTGCTGTACAGGACACTGCCTCTCCAGCTGCACAACCTCGTATTATGTGCTGTACAGGACACTGCCTCTCCAGCTGCACAACCTTGTATAATCTGCTGTACAGCACACTGCCTCTCCAGCTGCACAACCTCGTATTATCTGGTGTACAGGACACTGCCTCTCCAGCTGAACAACCTCGTATTATCTGCTGTACAGGACACTGCCTCTCCAGATGCCCAACCTCGTATTATCTGCTATACAGCACACTGCCTCTCCAGCTACACAACCTCGTATTATCTGCTGTACAGGACACTGCCTCTCCAGCTGCACAACCTCGTATTATCTGCTGTACAGGACACTGCCTCTCCTGCAGAACAACCTCGTATTATCTGCTGTAAAGCACACTACCTCTCCAGCTGCGCAACCTCGTATTATCTGCTGTACAGGACACTGCCTCTCCAGCTACGCAACCTCGTATTATCTGCTGTACAGGACACTGCCTCTCCAGCTGCGCAACCTCGTATTATCTGCTGTACAGGACACTGCCTCTCCAGCTGCACAACCTCGTATTATCTGCTGTACAGGACACTGCCTCTCCAGCTGCGCAACCTCGTATTATCTGCTGTACAGGACACTGCCTCTCCTGCAGCACAACCTCATATTATCTGCTGTACAGCACACTGCCTCTCCAGCTGCACAACCTCGTATTATCTGCTGTACAGGACACTGCTTCTCCAGCTGCACAACCTTGCATTATCTGCTGTACAGGACACTGCCTCTCCAGCTGCACAACCTCGTATTATCTGCTATACAGCACACTGCCTCTCCAGCTGCACAACCTCGTATTATCTGCTGTACAGGACACTGCCTCTCCAGCTGCACAACCTCGTATTATCTGCTGTACAGGACACTGCCTCTCCAGCTGCACAACCTCGTATTATCTGCTATACAGCACACTGCCTCTCCAGCTGCACAACATCGTATTATCTGCTGTACAGCACACTGCCTCTCCAGCTGCACAACCTCATTATCTGCTGTACAACCTCGTATTATCTGCTGTACAGCACACTGCCTCTCCAGCTGCACAACCTCGTATTATCTGCTGTACAGGACACTGCCTCACCAGCTGCGCAACCTCGTATTATCTGCTGTACAGAACACTGCCTCTCCAGCTGCACAACCTCGTATTATCTGCTGTACAGCACACTGCCTCTCCAGCTGCACAACCTCGTATTATCTGCTGTACAGGACACTGCCTCTCCAGCTGCACAACCTCATATTATCTGCTGAACAGGACACTGCCTCTCCAGCTGCACAACCTCGTATTATCTGCTGTAGAGGACACTGCCTCCCCAGCTGCACAACCTTGTATTATCTGCTGTACAGGACATTGCCTCTTCAGCTGCACAACCTCGTATTATCTGCTGTACAGGACACTGCCTCTCCAGCTGCGCAACCTCGTATTATCTGCTGTACAGGACACTGCCTCTCCTGCAGCACAACCTCGTATTATCTGCTGTACAGCACACTGCCTCTCCAGCTTCACAACCTCGTATTATCTGCTGTACAGGACACTGCCTCTCAAGCTGCGCAACCTCGTATTATCTGCTGTACAGGACACTGCCTCTCCAGCTGCACAACCTCGTATTATCTGCTGTACAGGACACTGCCTCTCCAGCTGCACAACCTCGTATTATCTGCTATACAGCACACTGCCTCTCCAGCTGCACAATCTTGTATTATCTGCTGTACAGGACACTGCCTCTCCAGCTGCACAACCTCGTATTATCTGCTATACAGCACACTGCCTCTCCAGCTGCATAACCTCGTATTATCTGCTGTACAGCGCACTGCCTCTCCGGCTGCACAACCTCATATTATCTGCTGTACAGGAAACAGCCTCTCCAGCTGCACAACCTCGTATTATCTGCTGTACAGCACACTGCCTCTCCAGCTGCACAACCTCATATTATCTGCTGTACAGGACACTGCCTCTCCAGCTGCACAACCTCGTATTATCTGCTGTACAGCACACTGCCTCTCCAGCTGCACAACCTCGTATTATCTGCTGTACAGCACACTGCCTCTCCAGCTGCACAGCCTTCTATTATTCTGCTATACAGCACACTGCCTCTCCAGCTGAACAGCCTTCTATTATTCTGCTGTACAGGACACTGCCTCTCCGGCTGCACAACCTCGTATTATCTGCTGTACAGGACACTGCCTCTCCAGCTGCACAACCTCGTACTATCTGCTGTACAGGACACTGCCTCTCCAGCTGCACAACCTCGTATTATCTGCTGTACAGCACACTGCCTCTCCTGCTGCACAACCTCGTATTATCTGCTGTACAGCACACTGCCTCTCCGGCTGCACAACCTCGTACTATCTGCTGTACAGGACACTGCCTCTCCAGCTGCACAACCTCGTATTATCTGCTGTACAGCACACTGCCTCTCCAGCTGCACAACCTCGTATTATCTGCTGTACAGCACACTGCCTCTCCAGCTGCACAACCTCGTATTATCTGCTGTACAGGACACTGCCTCTCCAGCTGCACTACCTCGTATTATCTGCTGTACAGCACACTGCCTCTCCTGCTGCAAAGCCTTGTATTATCTGCTGTACAGGACACTGCCTCTCCAGCTGCACAACCTCGTATTATCTGCTGTACAGGACACTGCCTCTCCAGCTGCACAACCTCGTATTATCTGCTGTACAGCACACTGCCTCTCCAGCTGGACAACCTCGTATTATATGCTGTACAGCATACTGCCTCTCCAGCTGCACAACCTCGTATTATCTGCTGTACTGGACACTGCCTCTCCAGCTGCACCACCTCGTATTATCTGCTGTACAGCACACTGCCTCTCCAGCTGCACAACCTCGTATTATCTGCTGTACAGGACACTGCCTCTCCAGCTGCGCAACCTCGTATTATCTGCTGTACAGGACACTGCCTCTCCTGCAGCACAACCTCGTATTATCTGCTGTACAGCACACTGCCTCTCCAGCTTCACAACCTCGTATTATCTGCTGTACAGGACACTGCCTCTCAAGCTGCGCAACCTCGTATTATCTGCTGTACAGGACACTGCCTCTCCAGCTGCACAACCTCGTATTATCTGCTGTACAGGACACTGCCTCTCCAGCTGCACAACCTCGTATTATCTGCTATACAGCACACTGCCTCTCCAGCTGCATAACCTCGTATTATCTGCTGTACAGCGCACTGCCTCTCCGGCTGCACAACCTCATATTATCTGCTGTACAGGAAACAGCCTCTCCAGCTGCACAACCTCGTATTATCTGCTGTACAGCACACTGCCTCTCCGGCTGCACAACCTCATTATCTGCTGTACAGGAAACAGCCTCTCCAGCTGCACAACCTCATATTATCTGCTGAACAGGACACTGCCTCTCCAGCTGCACAACCTCGTATTATCTGCTGTAGAGGACACTGCCTCCCCAGCTGCACAACCTTGTATTATCTGCTGTACAGGACATTGCCTCTTCAGCTGCACAACCTCGTATTATCTGCTGTACAGGACACTGCCTCTCCAGCTGCGCAACCTCGTATTATCTGCTGTACAGGACACTGCCTCTCCAGCTTCACAACCTCGTATTATCTGCTGTACAGGACACTGCCTCTCAAGCTGCGCAACCTCGTATTATCTGCTGTACAGGACACTGCCTCTCCAGCTGCACAACCTCGTATTATCTGCTGTACAGGACACTGCCTCTCCAGCTGCACAACCTCGTATTATCTGCTATACAGCACACTGCCTCTCCAGCTGCACAATCTCGTATTATCTGCTGTACAGGACACTGCCTCTCCAGCTGCACAACCTCGTATTATCTGCTATACAGCACACTGCCTCTCCAGCTGCATAACCTCGTATTATCTGCTGTACAGCGCACTGCCTCTCCGGCTGCACAACCTCATATTATCTGCTGTACAGGAAACAGCCTCTCCAGCTGCACAACCTCGTATTATCTGCTGTACAGGACACTGCCTCTCCAGCTGCACAACCTCGTATTATCTGCTGTACAGCACACTGCCTCTCCAGCTGCACAACCTCGTATTATCTGCTGTACAGCACACTGCCTCTCCAGCTGCACAGCCTTCTATTATTCTGCTATACAGCACACTGCCTCTCCAGCTGAACAGCCTTCTATTATTCTGCTGTACAGGACACTGCCTCTCCGGCTGCACAACCTCGTATTATCTGCTGTACAGGACACTGCCTCTCCAGCTGCACAACCTCGTACTATCTGCTGTACAGGACACTGCCTCTCCAGCTGCACAACCTCGTATTATCTGCTGTACAGCACACTGCCTCTCCTGCTGCACAACCTCGTATTATCTGCTGTACAGCACACTGCCTCTCCGGCTGCACAACCTCGTACTATCTGCTGTACAGGACACTGCCTCTCCAGCTGCACAACCTCGTATTATCTGCTGTACAGCACACTGCCTCTCCAGCTGCACAACCTCGTATTATCTGCTGTACAGCACACTGCCTCTCCAGCTGCACAACCTCGTATTATCTGCTGTACAGGACACTGCCTCTCCAGCTGCACTACCTCGTATTATCTGCTGTACAGCACACTGCCTCTCCTGCTGCAAAGCCTTGTATTATCTGCTGTACAGGACACTGCCTCTCCAGCTGCACAACCTCGTATTATCTGCTGTACAGGACACTGCCTCTCCAGCTGCACAACCTCGTATTATCTGCTGTACAGCACACTGCCTCTCCAGCTGGACAACCTCGTATTATATGCTGTACAGCATACTGCCTCTCCAGCTGCACAACCTCGTATTATCTGCTGTACTGGACACTGCCTCTCCAGCTGCACCACCTCGTATTATCTGCTGTACAGCACACTGCCTCTCCAGCTGCACAACCTCGTATTATCTGCTGTACAGGACACTGCCTCTCCAGCTGCGCAACCTCGTATTATCTGCTGTACAGGACACTGCCTCTCCTGCAGCACAACCTCGTATTATCTGCTGTACAGCACACTGCCTCTCCAGCTTCACAACCTCGTATTATCTGCTGTACAGGACACTGCCTCTCAAGCTGCGCAACCTCGTATTATCTGCTGTACAGGACACTGCCTCTCCAGCTGCACAACCTCGTATTATCTGCTGTACAGGACACTGCCTCTCCAGCTGCACAACCTCGTATTATCTGCTATACAGCACACTGCCTCTCCAGCTGCATAACCTCGTATTATCTGCTGTACAGCGCACTGCCTCTCCGGCTGCACAACCTCATATTATCTGCTGTACAGGAAACAGCCTCTCCAGCTGCACAACCTCGTATTATCTGCTGTACAGCACACTGCCTCTCCAGCTGCACAACCTCATATTATCTGCTGTACAGGACACTGCCTCTCCAGCTGCACAACCTCGTATTATCTGCTGTACAGCACACTGCCTCTCCAGCTGCACAACCTCGTATTATCTGCTGTACAGCACACTGCCTCTCCAGCTGCACAGCCTTCTATTATTCTGCTATACAGCACACTGCCTCTCCAGCTGCACAGCCTTCTATTATTCTGCTGTACAGGACACTGCCTCTCCGGCTGCACAACCTCGTATTATCTGCTGTACAGGACACTGCCTCTCCAGCTGCACAACCTCGTACTATCTGCTGTACAGGACACTGCCTCTCCAGCTGCACAACCTCGTATTATCTGCTGTACAGCACACTGCCTCTCCTGCTGCACAACCTCGTATTATCTGCTGTACAGCACACTGCCTCTCCGGCTGCACAACCTCGTATTATCTGCTGTACAGCACACTGCCTCTCCAGCTGCACAACCTCGTATTATCTGCTGTACAGCACACTGCCTCTCCAGCTGCACAACCTCGTATTATCTGCTGTACAGGACACTGCCTCTCCAGCTGCACTACCTCGTATTATCTGCTGTACAGCACACTGCCTCTCCTGCTGCAAAGCCTTGTATTATCTGCTGTACAGGACACTGCCTCTCCAGCTGCACAACCTCGTATTATCTGCTGTACAGGACACTGCCTCTCCAGCTGCACAACCTCGTATTATCTGCTGTACAGCACACTGCCTCTCCAGCTGGACAACCTCGTATTATATGCTGTACAGCATACTGCCTCTCCAGCTGCACAACCTCGTATTATCTGCTGTACTGGACACTGCCTCTCCAGCTGCACCACCTCGTATTATCTGCTGTACAGCACACTGCCTCTCCAGCTGCACAACCTCGTATTATCTGCTGTACAGGACACAGCCTCTCCAGCTGCGCAACCTCGTATTATCTGCTGTACAGGACACTGCCTCTCCTGCAGCACAACCTCGTATTATCTGCTGTACAGCACACTGCCTCTCCAGCTGCACAACCTCGTATTATCTGCTGTACAGGACACTGCCTCTCCAGCTGCACAACCTCGTATTATCTGCTGTACAGCACACTGCCTCTCCTGCTGCAAAGCCTTGTATTATCTGCTGTACAGGACACTGCCTCTCCAGCTGCACAACCTCGTATTATCTGCTGTACAGGACACTGCCTCTCCAGCTGCACAACCTCGTATTATCTGCTGTACAGCACACTGCCTCTCCAGCTGCACAACCTCGTATTATCTGCTGTACAGGACACTGCCTTTCCAGCTGCACAACCTCGTATTATCTTCTGTACAGGACACTGCCTCTCCAGCTGCACAACCTTGTATTATCTGCTGTACAGCACACTGCCTCTCCAGCTGAACAACCTCGTATTATCTGCTGTACAGCACACTGCCTCTCCTGCTGCAAAGCCTAGTATTATCTGCTGTACAGCACACTGCCTCTCTAGCTGCACAACCTCGTATTATCTGCTGTACAGCACACTGCCTCTCCAGCTGCACAACCTCGTATTATCTTCTGTACAGGACACTGCCTCTCCAGCTGCACAACCTTGTATTATCTGCTGTACAGCACACTGCCTCTCCAGCTGCACAACCTCGTATTATCTGCTGTACAGCACACTGCCTCTCCTGCTGCAAAGCATTGTATTATCTGCTGTACAGGACACTGACTCTCCAGCTGCACAACCTCGTATTATCTGCTGTACAGGACACTGCCTCTCCAGCTGCACAACCTCGTATTATCTGCTGTACAGGACACTGCCTCTCCAGCTGCACAACCTCATATTATCTGCTGTACAGCACACTGCCTCTCCAGTTGCACAGCCTTCTATTATTCTGCTATACAGCACACTGCCTCTCCAGCTGCACAGCCTTCTATTATTTTGCTGTACAGGACACTGCCTCTCCGGCTGCACAACCTCGTATTATCTACTGTACAGGACACTGCCTCTCCAGCCACACAGCCTTGTATTGTCTGTTATACAGCACACTGCCTCTCCAGCTGCACAGCCTTCTATTATTCTGCTGTACAGGACACTGCCTCTCCTGCTGCACAACCTCGTATTATCTGCTGTATAGCACTCTGCCTCTCCAGCTGCACAACCTCGCATTATCTGCTGTACAGGACACTGCCTCTCCAGCTGCACAACATCGTATTATCTGCTGTACAGCACACTGCCTCTCCAGCTGCACAGCCTTCTATTATTCTGCTCTACAGCACACTGCCTCTCCAGCTGCACAGCCTTCTATTATTCTGCTGTACAGCACACTGCCTCTCCAGCTGCACAGCCTTCTATTATTCTGCTCTACAGCACACTGCCTCTCCAGCTGCACAGCCTTCTATTATTCTGCTATACAGTACACTGCCTCTCCAGCTGCACAGCCTTGTTTTATCTGTTATACAGCACACTGCCTCTCCAGC